>NC_060124.1:501349935-503749935 GCF_021461395.2 Schistocerca americana | reverse complement strand
AATTTATCTTCTTCACAAACGCTTTTGTTGTCATTGTCAGTCTACGTTTTATACCATATCTACTTCGGTCAGCCGGTCGGTGTGGCCGTGCGGTTCTAGGCGCTTCAGTCTGGAACCGCGTGACCGCTATACGGTCGCAGGTTCGATTCCTGCCTTGGGCATAGATGTGTGTGATATCCTTAGGTTAGTTAGGTTTAAGTATTTCCAAGTTCTAGGGGACTGATGAGCACAGATGTTAGGTCCCATAGTGCTCAGAGCCATTTGAACCATTTGAACTTCGGTCATCATAAGTTATTCTTCTGGCAGTAATGCAGAACTCATCTGTTGTTCTGAGTGTCTTGTTCCCCAATCTGATGTCCTCTGTATCACCTGAATTAATTCGACTACATTTCATTTTTCTTCTTTTGCTTTTGTTGAAGTCCATTTCGTTATCCCACGTCCTTTTCTGTCTCTGACAGAATTACGATGTCATCAGAAAACCTCAAAAACTTTAATTCCTACTCCAAATTTTGGATTCCTTTACTGGTTGCTCAACAAGCAGACTGAATAACATCGGGGATAGGCAACAACACTGTGTCACTTCCTTTTCAACCACTGATCCCCTGTCATGCCTCTCGTTTCTCATAACTGCCGTCTCTTTTCTGTACAAGCTGTAATCATCATTTTGCTCCATGTGTTTTACCCTTGCTATCATCAGAATTTCAAATAGAGTATTCCAATCCAAAATTGTCAAAAGCTTTCTCTAATTATACAAATGCTATAAACTTAGGTCTGCCTTTCCTTAACCTATCATCTACGATAAGTCGCAGGATCAGTTTGCCCCGCAAGTTCTTACATTTCTCTGGAATCGAAATTTACCGTCCTTCGAGGTCTGTTGCTACCAGTTTTTCCTTTCTTATGTAAGAGACTGGGTTAGTATTTTGCAACAATGTGCTATCAGCGGGATAGTTCGGTAATATTCACACATGTCACTTCCTCTCTTTGGAATTGGAAATATCTGTATCTATCTTTCCGCGGTGAAATCTGCTTAGTCATTTTGCACTTCATGTTAATCTCATTATTTAGAATTTGTATTTCCTTTCTTTTGCCTCATTTTCTGCATTTTTATATTTCCTCAAATAAATTCATTGCCTGCTGTGTTATCCGAGTCATTTTGCACTTCCTGTCAATCTCATTATTTAGAATTTGTATTTCCTTTCTTTTGCCTCATTTTCTGCATTTTTATATTTCCTCAAATAAATTCATTGCCTGCTGTGTTATCCAAGAATTTCCACTAGGCCTTGTCTTTTCACCTATTCAATCCTCTGCTGTCTGCACTATTTCAACTGTCAAAGCTACCCATTCGTCTTCTGCTGTATCCTTCTCACCTATTCTAGTCAGTTGTTGCCTAATGCTCCCTCCGAAACTCTATTTAACAAATAGTTCTTTCAAATTATCCAGGTCCCATCTCCTTAATTTCCTGGCTTTTCGCAATTTCTTCAGTTTTTATATATGTTTCATAACCAATAAATTGTGTTCAGAGTCGACATCTGCCCCTTGAAATGTCTCATAATTTAAAATCTTGTCCCATAATCACTGTCTTATGATTATATATTCAGTCTGAAATCTTTCAGTTCTCCTGGTCTCTTCCATCTATACACCGATTTTGATAATCCTCAATCCAAGTTTTAGCGACGATTAAATTATGTTCTTCATAGCTTTGCCCCAGTCCATATTCATCTAGAATTTTTCCTTCTGTTCCTTTTCCTACTACCGAATTCCAGTCCGCCATTACATTTTCGTCTCAGTTAACTATCTGAAAAATTTCTTTACCTTATCACACATTTCTTCAGTCTCTTTATAATCTGTTCTGCTGCGGTGGGTGTTGAGTTTCTGTATATTTTGGCTACGATAAATAACGCTTTCACTACGCTGTTCACATTAACTTAGCCGCGCTGTTACTATTTTTTTTATTCATTATCAAATCTTCTCCTGCATTACCCCTGTTTGATTTTGTAATTGTAATTCTGTATTCCTGTTCCTCCTGCTACTGAACTCCATTAATTCCCACTATATGTTACTTCGACTTTTCCTTTTTCTCTTTAAAATTTCCTAACCTGTTTGCCCAATTAAGGAATCTAACATTCCATGCTCCGATCTGTAGAACGCCAGTTTTGTTTCTTCTGACGCCGACATCCTCCTGAATATTCCCCACCTGGAGTTCGGAATGAAGGCTATTTTACCCCCAGAATATTTTACCCAAGAGGATACCATCATTTAACCACATACTAGTGCTGCATGATCTCGACAGAAATTATAGCTGTAGTTTGCCCTTGCTTTCAGCCGTTCACGGTACCAGCACCGAAGTCCGTTTCGTTGATGGTGACAAGGCCGGATCAGTCATTTATCAAGACTGTTGTCGCTGCAACTACTGAAAAGGCTAGTGCCAGTCTTCATGAACTCCTCGTTTGTCCGGCTTCTCAACATGTACGCGTCCTGTGTTGCTGAAACTGCAGTTCAGCTATCTCTATTGCTGAGGCACGCAAGCCATCTCACCGACGACAAGATCCATGGTTCATGGGCGGGACTTTTTATATAAAAATCGGCCATTTAAGAAACAGTGTAGCTCATTAAATAGGTTTTGTCAGGAAATACAAACAACCGTTTAAAAAAAATTAACATATATAAAAATTTGCTTCGTTCTTTTTAAAGTGTATAGTTGGTTGAGCAACTTAACATACAGCATGTTCTCCAGCTCCTAGTAGACTCAGCCATAACAGTAATCAAAGTGACTGGAGTTACGTTTTCTCTTAAATTAACTCAAATGCTTGTGAAAATTTGTCACTGAAATTTGCTGTTGTAATCAAGCTAATAATAATGTTACTCTCAAAATCTATGAAACATGTAAAAACTGATCTATACAGGAAACCTATACAAATGTATATGACATTAGTAATATATTGCCTTTAACATTAACATTAATTTGAGGTACAGTAGAGCGTCGATTATCCGAAGTAATTGGGAGACATGGGTGTTCGGAAAACTGGTTTGTTCGGATAATCGAACTATACATGTTTATTTGCCCAAAAGAAGTACTGTACAGTAAATTTATTCATAAAAACAGGCATCGCTTTTAGTATTACAAAGTAAGATACAAAGGCAACTTCAGTAGGAATATATAGTAATAATCTCGTACTTGTCCCTCATAGATAGGACAACACGTTTACGTTTAAGCATTTTGTACCTTCAAGTTCACTTCTTCACGCAGCAGCACACAAGTGGTCGTAACAGAGAACATAAGGTGATTGTTTGCACCGTGAGAAACTCTTCTTGGGGGCGCGCAATCCTTGAAACTGCGCGGAGCGGCTCGCCTCAACTCTTTTAAGCTGGCGCAGCTGTTGCTGTGAATAGCTTGGATACTGCCGCTACTTCTACTGCCAGTGCCAAGACGACAGAAGTGTGCTGATTGTTGACACACAGCGACTGGCGGCTTGGCCGGTCAGCAGCGCCTTGTGAAGGCCCTATTAGAAGCAATGTTCCGCTAGCGGTGGCCCAGTGCGGCGACTACTGTGGGAAACTTGGTTTGGGAGTGAGGGGGATGATGGACGGTAGGGTGGGAGAGTAACAGGTGCGAGCGAGTACACAGTTCGGTTAAGCGGTCGCTCGGTTGACCGACGTTCGGATAATCGACGCTCCACTGTATATAACATTTTTTTAAAAAATTACGCAACAAAAATAGTCTTATAATGTTATGAATTGTGAATTAAAATGCAAGACTGGAAACAATTACTTCAAGTTATCGGTGGTTGTCCAAAATTTCAAAGTAAAATTGATGATATTCTTTACGAATATACCGCAGTATCTTCTTTAGGTCAGCATGTTTAGCTTCAGAGATTGCCAGCTGTCTGTTGTATGCCCTTGTTTGGGGCAAACACACATTTCGTTTCCCAGTACCCCGCAGGATGAATGTGTGTTCCACTGCTGTGTTGATGAATGGTGATGTAACTACTGGCTCTGGATGCCGATATGAGTACTTGAAATGCCTTAATGTTGATATCTGGAATGCTGTACGCTTGTCTCTTGAAAGGTGTTCGCTTTCTCGTGAATTTACTATCTTCTTGTGCAGAGGAGGCCACCAATCCTTGAAGTCAATTGCATCGCCTACCACAGTAACCATGAACTTCCCATGGTGTCTGTTATTTCACACACTTCTTTTGGAAGATAAATTCGATCGCGCATTGACAAAAGCCTCTTCTAAACACCAAAATCACCGCCAATGTGGAGAGAAGAATGTCCTCTCAGGGGAAAGAAGTGCTGGATTTTATCAAAACGTCCTGTCTCTACAAGAGCCATTAAAAACCTCACTATGGTGAGATCTCTGTTTTGACAGTCACAGCTATCACTAAAGAGCTGCAGTTCCTTCACATCCTTTAGAATGAAATTGTGTATGTAATACAGAAGAAAACAAGTTACTTCATTTGGTCCTTTGTTACCCTTGGTTTCATCGTAGAAGTAAAAATTACTTTCTCCTGATTTTGCATTGTGAATTTCAAAAACTTTGAGGGTTAGCTGTCGAAGATAAAACAACTCGTGCACCAGAATATTAAACAGTGAAATATTCTGCATGTAGTCATACGTTATAACAGCCAGATCCCCCCTCCTTTGAACTTATTCATTGAAGCTTGGAGGGTATTGTAAAAATTTTAGTTCTTCTTTTGTGGGTCATTAATTCTGCTTCAGCAGTCTTCTTCGCCTTCTCATTAAGGAGTGGGGACGTCAGTTCCTGTTCCAGAACTTCACGTGTACAGCAAGATCTGTCTGAGACCTCCCAAAACTGAGGTGAAATTAGTCTTTGAAATGTTTAGCATAGTACTAACATGGAAATATCTGAACTGATATGTAAACATCTGAACCATGATTTTCACATTTAACTTTGCATCGAGGTTATTTTTCACTTCGGAGAAATAGTTGTTTTTTGGGAAAAGATTCAATATGTTGGTGCATGAGCATCGTAATTTTGGCAGGCTTGGAATTTGTTGTGGGGCCTTTTCCCTCTTAAATCAACTAGAGTCTTACTGGCTATCAACGATTCTTTTAGACTACGGAGTCGACTGTGACTCTTGAGATCATAGAAAACTATTAATTCCTTCTGTCAGACCTCCTTTCTTTCATCGTTGAGTATGATGAAGTACTTAAAACTGTGTCACGCTTAATGGACGACGAATTTTTAGACGGACGAGATTTTTGTGCATTGTTATAAGTGATGAGACCTTGTGAGTAATATCCTGTTCATCTTCACTCTTCAAATTATTAAATCCATGTAACAAAGATGTTTTATGAAATATGTCAACACTAGCAAAACATGCTTTCGTACAATTGCATTTCTCACTTATTTTTCTTTCCGGAATTGTTTTTCCTGAATAGGTTATGTACTCACTTCCTTGAAAACGTACCCTACTCGTGTATACATCTTCATTACTCGTACCTATTTCCAATATCACAGAACTTTAAAACAAAATTGCTGTTATCCTGCACCTTGTGATCACGTAAGATAACCAGTACCAAGAATGTTCTGTTCTGTCTAAAAGACAAACAACTCTTCAATAATGATAGGTCCTCTCGCTGCAATAAACAGATCACGCAGCTCTACCAACAGAAGCAACAATGCTGCCATGTTAAAATTAGAAACACCAGAACAACAGGAGTTACGTTGTTTCTAAAATTGACACAAACTTACCAGACACAAAATATATACAAAGGCGGATGGAAAATACGTCGTTTCTATACAGAACGCTGCGGCTACCCTTAAAGAAGGCTTGAAAATAAATAACTCATTTTGCATAAAATGTGGAGTGCGTTTGTTTCTAAAATGACCGATCCATATCGTGAATCTGGACATAGAGGAGTGCAGATGGCGCGCTAATCGACTATTCACCAACTGATCTCCTTCCTTCCAACGTAACTAACGCTGAAACATAACAAAACTCTGCACGTCATTAGTGAAAGGTAGCGACGTAATTTTGATAAATAAATAAAACATAGGCTAAATCAGAATTTCCAGTAATTATTTCAAATTCACTACAAGATGTAACAAGATATACTCACACTCAGAAAGGCAGAAGAAGACAGACAGCAGACAGGAGATTCGTGCGTCTCCTGTTTTGCAAAATGAACGTCGAAATTAACAGCAACGCTGGCTGTGGAAATATCATAGTGGTATTATACAATTTTATCTTTGCAGAGTGAAATAATTAATCACATTGAATGGCTGTAACACTGTTGTTAACGACGTAGGAAAAGCCATTCAGGTACGTCACTTTGGAAGTTTCTTTCATATGACGTGGTATATGATAGAGGTTACACTGTTACATTACATTAAGTGCCAAGTTACATTATCCCTTACGTTTGTTATGTAGAGTCCAAAGTAATTAATACAGATAATACGATATGCTTACTATGCACTTGGTTTACTTGGTGGTCAAGTCAGAAGCGAGTATAAAACGAGACTACTGACTGTAAACTCACTCTGCTGTAATTTGTGGTTCAGAGCTGAGAAAGAAACAGCTAAATCCGCGAGAAGCTAGCAAACTGCACTCATACAAAACCTGCTTGTTTCCTAAGACCAATATTTACAAAGTTTTGCAGAGTACTAAAACTAATTCGTTTCCTAAAGTTACTTTACGGTAACATAGAACATATGAATTTGTAGAAAGATACACACACACATATATATAGTGAGACGAAGCACTGCAGTGGGTAACGGAACGGATATGCAGACTGGCAGATGTTAGAGTCACGTTCGCACCAAATTTTCTTTTCTTCAGTTACATCACATTGTATACAGTTTAAACCTCCGCAGTGCGGTAGCCTGTATGTTTCTTTCTGTTAGTATTAACTTTATTTAAACCTTAAGACCATTAAAATATGACACGAACTTCTTAAGACACAAGCGACCAATTCTGTTCCGTCCCTGACACAAGTACTGGCAACATAAAATAATAGTAGATACAGTAACATCGTCCGTATACAGTGAGTATGCTACATTGCACATTATGCTACGCACAGTAATCCCATTCTGTAAGTTTGACGTCCAGGCTTATCTTCACAGAGCCAGTATGTACACGTACGAACGATGTTCACCTCAGAAAAGATATTCAAAGCGACCACCTTTCATTTGCAAACACTTTGCCTCTCACTGGATCATACCGGCATGCACGCGAGCTATTACGTCGTGTACATCAATGGGTGGAAAACTATAAAACTTGTTTTACAAGACAGTTATTCTATAAAGTTTGCTACTTTTATCAGTAATATATGATGTGTCATGTATTTGCTCATTTGGTTGAATAGCTGGAAATTCTATTATGCTCCAGGTAGTCAGTGAGTAGTCGACAGGACACCAGAAAAGACTGCGACAGGGCCTTCAGACGTTCAGGTTACAGGTGTTATAAGTGTTGTTTATCGTGAGAGACTGAACTAACATAATATGTTTTCATAATAATTATTAAAGAATTATAGTTTTGAAACAAGCTGTGATTTATGTTAAGTTCATCATTGCTACTGTTCTTGTAAATATTGTATCATAACGTCATCACTGCATATGAAATGTTACAATGAATAAATTTCCTTCTCGCTTCACAAAATTGAAATGGAACAGTTTATCAGAGGTTATGTTGTGGTAGTGGTTGAAAGTTTCAGCTGATGATGACCAGATACGATGAACCCAAGGATTTGGATCAGGGCATGTCGTTGGTTGAAGTACGACCCGGGTGCACAATAAGGTTCTTGACAGGAAAAGTCATCATCGAAACAGTAGGCGCGTTATCCTCCAGATTTCTTTGTTTCTCGATTTTGCCTAATACAGCAGTGCATCATCGGACCACATGAAACAATTGTACAACTGAATTACTGCCACGTAGGAAACTATACAGGTTATATTGAAAGAAACTTTCATTACAGTACAACAAATTTTTTCTTTAGATCAATACAAATAACAACATAATTTCATGAAATATTGAATCTCATCACAAATATAACTCTAGTGCTTTAAGGTCCGGGGAACACGGAGGCCGGGACATTGTACCTCCATGACCAGTCCATTTCCCTGGAAAAATCTTCATTTAAATAGTTACACACATTCATTACAAAGTGACGCAGTGTCTCCATCATGCTGAAACCATAGTTGTCGCCGAACACCAAGTATAACGTTTTCTAATATGTCAGACAAAGTGTTGCAAAGAAACGTACAATACAATGGCGCATTCAGTTTGCCTGGTAACAGGTAGGGACCCAAAAGGCTCCTCCCACTATTCCAGCCCACAGATCTATGGCAAAGTATGCCAGAAAAACACGTTCGCAGCTGGCATGTGGGTTGTGTTCCTGGAACTACCTTGCAGTAACACGGGTACTTCGCCGAGATGACTGAGGAACGGTTTCACGAATTTCGTCTTCTGTTTGTGGAGTACGTGTAGTCCATGGCCGGCTCTGTTACTTGTGGACGAAGATTATTGACTTCTTAAGGCGTTGTTCCAGGGGACGAGAAACAGTCTTATCGGGATGGGGCCTTCGAGAGTATAAACGAGCAGCAGCAGCAGAAGCACCAAAAGCCTATGGACGCATAAGTAATTCAAAGGCCAAGATCGCTTAAACACTGTTTACTAGATGACCGGTTTCAGCACACTAAAGGTGCCATCATCGGATCTATGAAGATATAACATGACAGGTTTGAGGGAGAGCTTACAAGAGTTACACTATATACACTACTATTAGTACAGCACCACATGCCTGAATGTAGCTTAACATGCATAAATCGTTTGGATATCGCTACATTCAGGTATGTGGTGCTGTACTAAAAGTAATGTATATAGTGTAACTCATGTAAGCCCTCGCTCAAACCTGTCATATTTTCACATATCTAATGTTGCACCTTTAGTGTGTTGAAACCGGTCATCTAGTAAACAATGTTTAAGCGATCTTGGCTTTTGAATTATTTATACAACAGAGTGATCGGCCCACAACACACTATGTTGTTACTTAAAATCCGTCTTTATTGCAAATTTTTTTTATTTTTTTTATTCATATGACCGGTTTCGGTTCATTCAGAACCATCTTCAGATCTGTAAAAATAATAATACTAATTTACTATTTCACGGAAGCAAATCTTTTTCATCCTATCTAATCAACATCAAATGTACCAGAACGTACCTGATATTTCAGTTACAGGAGTAACACGTCCAAATCCAGCAACTTTTACATGCTACGTTACATAAAATTGGTTGGCAGAGTGCACGTCATTTATATTAATTGTAACACTATTACCGACAGGTGGCGACTGGTACATTTGTTACATTCCATTTGCACATACTGTATTCAGTAGATCTTTTTTATATTAAAAATATTTAATTAAAATATGTAGCTGTTAAAGTTAAAATCTGTACTTGTCAGGATTAAAAAACAGTAAAATTATCATTTTTATACGATCTAAAAAGCATAGGGCGATTTATATATCTATGGTGCTGGTGTGAACTTGTTTTCCTCTACGGTCTGCTTCCGTGGTTCCCGCCATTTTGGTGTTGTGCCGCGGTCCGCTCAGTCGTCTGATGTCCATCGCCGTGGGCAAGAGGGCCGCACAGGAGGGCCCCGTCAACGACGCCAGGCGCTGCACGCGTCTTCCGGCTTCTCCACCGCGCACCATCTCTCATCCCTCGGCCTGGATCTCCACAAGCAACAGTTGTCATCTTAGTAGGAAAGTTCACACCAGCACCATAGATATATAAACCGCCCTATGCTTTTTAGATCGTATAAAGCTGATAATTTTACTGTTTTTTAATCCTGACAAGTACAGATTTTAACTTTAACATCTACATATTTTAATTAAATATTTATATTGTAAAAAAGATCTACTGAATACAGTATGTGCAAATGGAATGTAACAAATGTACCAGACGCCACCTGTCGGTAATAGTGTTATAATTAATATAAATGACGTGCACTCTGCCAACCAATTTTATGTGACGTAGCATGTGAAAGTAACTGGATTTGGACGGGTTACTCCTGTAACTGAAATATCAGGTACGTTCTGGTACATTTGATGTTGATTAGATAGGATGAAAAAGATTTGCTTCCGTGAAATAGTAAATTAGTACCATTATTTTTACAGATCTGAAGATGGTTCTGAATGAACCGAAACCGGTCATATGAATAAAAAATTTGCAATCAAGACGGATTTTAAGTAACATTATAAAATCACTGATTGCTGTTACCCCATAAGACATTATGTCTGTTTTTGCAAACACAGTATGTGTTCACTGCATATGAACGCGTTCATCGTTTGTGTTCTCCATCGGGCAGCCACCCTACATAAACCTGACAGGAACAGTTATGCTTGTGCACTGCGCGATTAGTAGACGCATGCACGTAGTTTAAGGGATCTCAGTGTCATGTGATACGTTATTGTCGTTTGAAAAAATGATGTTCTGCTTATAAACGACGAGGACAAGGAACGGACTCTAAAAAATTTGGAACGTGATGAGGATTCGTACCATAGCTTAATGGTGGATGGAAGTATAGAGTCCCAGCACTCTACTTGATGAGTTACAACGGCAGGTGCTGTGGCGCAGGACTTTTATATATATTCCAATGCGCTGCACCATCTGACTGTTACCAACTGATTGTTCTCCTACATGTGTTTTCAAAATGCACCCGATCTGTTTTTGCTGCATAAATTTTTGTCTTGAATCTGGATGAGGAACTGCATACCGACCTCCAAGTGCGCAGTTTTCTCTTCAGCCTGTATTTTTTCTTCAGCCTGTTTATTCATTGGGCCAAGTCTACCACTTACTCATTCCAGAAATACTGTAAGGATGGTAATTCATGCAACTTTACTATTAAATATTATAGACCTTACAATAAATTGTTCATGTCACAAGGAGTTTCTCAGATGGATGTGCTAATGTCCTGATTTTCTTTTCGTCACACCAGCACGTTAATGTTCTAGAACAAAAGTAAACTCTCATTACGCTCAATTGTTATGTCAAAGTGATTTGAAGTAGTGAGCTTTCTCATTAGGCTCATGGGTTGATATACTCATCACACTAATTATTACAGCCCTCGGGTTCTACAACACAGTATACTGTCCAACTGGTACACGAACTACTATCACAGAATGTTCCTTCGAATCTTCTTAAAACTACTTTTTACACAACTACGTGTGTCAATTAGCACCTTACACATCCTAGGCAGTACACTGCCTGGCAAGGACTGCATTTTACATACACGGTGTATAACATGGAGCTATGCTCACTTAAACTTCACTAATTTAAACTTTCTTCCCAAAGTGAATGTTTAATTACTAGTAGCATCACATGCACATAATCGTTAGGCAAGTACAGTTAAAACAAGTACAAGCTATCACATACAACACACGTAAGTTCATTCATTTATGTCATGGTGGGCATACAACCCCTTGATCTCGTTGCTTTTAGGGTATTCCGGGACATAACTTTCTCCATGAGGTATGATTGCAACCTTATAGGGGCCTGTATACAGAATTTGCGATCTGCAGCTTTCTTTCGAAGAAGTGAAGATTTCGAGTGAGTTTTCAGTAGAAAATATTTTCCCAGCTGATTGGTCATAATCTTCTGTATAATAGGGTTTCGTCAGGTGTGCTTGCTCAGTGGGTGAGACTATAACTTTTATTACCTTTTCTTCCCAAGAATACGTGTAGAAGAAGATTTATTCACTCATATTTCGTACAGCGCGTGGAAAGAATGAACACCTATATCTTTCCGTACGAGCTCTGATTCCCTTATTTTATCGTGGTGATCATTTCTCCCTATGTAGGTCCGCGTCAACAAAATATTTTCGCATTCAGAGGAGAAAGTTGATGACTGGAATATCGTGAGAAGATTCCGTCGCAACGAAAAATGCCTTTCTTTCAATGATTCCCAGCCTAAATCCTGTATCATTTCTGTGATACTCTCTCCCATATTTCGTGGTAATACAAAACGTGCTGTCTTTCTTTGAACTTTTTCGATGTACTTCGTTAGTCCTATCTGGTAAGGATCCCACACCGCTCAGCAGTATTCTAAAAGAGGACGGACAAGCGTAGCGTAGGCAGTCTCCTTAGTAGGTCTGTTGCTTTTTCTAAGTGTCCTGCCAATAAAACGCAGTCTTTGGTTAGCCTTCCCCACAACATTTTCTATGTGTTCCATCCCATTTAAGTTGTTCGTAATTGTAATACCTAGGTATTTAGTTGAATTTAGGGCTTTTAGATTAGACTGATTTATCGTGTAACCCAAGTTTAACGAGTTCCTTTTACCACTCATTTGGATGACCTCACACTTTTCGTTATTTAGGGTCAACTGCCACTTTTCGCACCATTCAGATATCTTTTCTAAATCGTTTTGCAGTTTGTTTTGATCTTCTGATGACTTTATTAGTTGATAAACGACAGCGTCACCTGCAAACAACCGAAGACGGCTGCTCAAATTGTCTCCCAAATCGTTTATATAGATAAGTAACAGCAAAGGGCCTGTAACACTACCTTGGCGAAGGCCAGAAATCACTTCTGTTTTACTCGATGACTTTTCGTCAATTACTACGAACTGTGACCTCTCTGAGAGGAAATCACAAATCCAGTCACATAACTGAGACCATATTCCATAAGCACGCAATTTCACTACGAGCCGTTTGTGTGGTACAGTGTCAAAAGCCTTCCGGAAATCCAGAAATGCGGAATCTATCTGAAATCCCTTGTCAATAGCTCTCAACACTTCATGTGAATAAAGAGCTAGTTGTGTTTCACAGGAACGATGTTTTCTAAACCCATGTTGACTGTGTGTCAATAGACCGTTTCCTTCGATGTAATTCATAATGTTCGAACACAATATTTGTTCTAAAATCCTGTTGCATGTCGACGTTAACGATATGGGCCTGTAATTTAGTGGATTACTCCTACTACCATTCCTGAATATTGGTGTGATCTGTGCAACTTTCCAGTCTTTGGGTATGGATCTTTGTCGAGCGAACGGTTGTATATGATTGTTAAATATGGAGCCAATGCATCAGCATACTCCGAAAGGAACCTAATTGGTGTACAGTCTGCATAAGAAGACTTGCTTGTATTAAGTGATTTAAGTTGCTTTACTACTCCGAGGATAGTTACTTCTACGTTACTCATGCTGTTAGCTGTTCTCGATTCGAATTCTGGAATATTTACTTCGTCTTCTTTTGTGAAGGCATTTCGGAAGGCTGTGTTTAGTAACCCTGCTTTGGCAGCATTGTCTTCGATAGTATCTCCATTGCTATCGCGCAGAGAAGGCATTGATTGTTTCTTGCCGCTAACATACTTCACATACGACCCGAATCTCTTTGGATTTTCTGCCAGGTTTTGAGAAAAAGTTTCGTTGTGGAAACTGTTATAAGCATCTCGCATTGAAGTCCGTGCCAAGTTTCGAGCTTCCGTAAAATATCGCCAATTACTTTGTTTTCCAGTCATATAATCTGCATATTATATATTTGCAGATGGTTCATTACCTGTTCAAAATAGTCGAAGTGCTTAATCCATCTTACGCTTCATCCATCTCACCTGACGACTATGTGCAAAAGTTCTGATAGTCTGATGAATTTTCGAAAGTTATTGTTCCTGAGTTAAGTCAAGCGCCACCACACGGGTCGGGAACGTTAGAGCAGAGAGGGCTGTGAGACGACGTCGGCCAATTGCCCACAGACTGACCCCTCTCCGCGACGACAACCCGATGGCAGCGCCCTCGACACGAAGAGGACATAAGCGCCACGCCGCCTGGCCACGGCCCAGTTGAAGACTAGTCCAGTTCGCCTACTTCGACAGCGGCATCAAGAATAGGCATTTGTAGAGCACCGACTTAGGAACTGTATTACGTCTCTTTGTATTACGAATTATATACACTGAAGAGATTGCTTATGATGCGTGTCGCCCTTTGGTTGCGACACATCATTGTAAATTTCTCAAAGTTAAGTATTGTCATTTATTTTCTGTAAATAAAATTCATTCATACAATTTGCTTGAATTGTTGTCTAGCGATCCGAGAAATCAGGTTTCCTAGGCACCCCATCTTCAACAAATAGGCAGGATACAACAGTTATGTTCACTAGGACTTCGTTCAAGATGGATGTGTTGTTTAATTTCATTTTCGTGTAACAATATTTTCCATGTGCGACAGGTGAAATTTGAAGCATTATCTGATAGGAAGGTGGCACACTTACCAACTATTGGTGCATGAAAATCCACCTCTAACTGTCGCCAGGGCCCTGTGGCACCAGTCGCTATGATTCCCTGTGGTTTTCTAGTTACTATGTGGTGTAACTCTGTACGACAACATGTGTTTCTGGGTGTTTCCTCTTTGACATATCAGACATATTTTTAAGAGGTGTTGTAAATGTCTTCTCATCTCTGGAAAATAACAGTAAAACTGGATCTTACTAACACCACTGGATGCGCCAAATACCCCAGGCATTATGTGTGTATCACATTAACGCTTTCTCAGGTGTAGTTGGGATACAGACAAACCATAAGCCACATCACGGATCACACCAGTAAAGTAGAACATCATTTTGCAATTAGTAACATTGTTTTAGTTTATCTATCGGATTCAGTGCAAGCAGCGTCTTAACTTTCAATCAATGTGGGTCAGCATTTTGTAGATGTCATACGTTTGTACGTATCAGAGTAATGCTGGTGGTAATTATTATCCTTCTTGAGAAAACTCTGATCATCAGATTGCTCAGTAAGGTCTATATATTCTGGTAGGCTCTGTGGTAGTCGTGATAGAGCCCTACGACAGTGTTACATTTACGTAAAATGTGAATGACACCATAATGGTATTCATGTAGAAACAAAAACCAGCATACTAAGCACAAATGACGTAATTTGCAAGACGACAAAAAACTCAGCGCTTCATTAGATAGTTATCCCGCTTTTCCTTTCCGTAGATGTAATAATTATACTTTTTAAATCTCCATACGAAATCTGTTTTCAGTTCTGTGATGGAGTACGCACATTAACATTCTAATAGTTCTGTGATGGAGTAAGCACATTAACATTCTAACAATGCTCGACTCCCGCAACTAATAACGCAAGCTTTCTGCTTTCTATCCTCTTCGATTACCTGAAATAGGCAGGCTTCAAGGCCAGAAAATGAAGCGTCAGTTACGAGACCAAAATCCTTAGTTAAGTAATGTTCCAATTAACTAAGGCATCTTTTATTGCATCAATATCTCTTCTGCATTCATTGGTCCACATCCATGGTGCTTTTAATCTCCAACAGACTTAATATAACAGTACCATTCAAGAGTTTTTTGGCACAAATCTTCGAAAAAATTAACGTAAAGCAGAAGATGCCTTACGCTTTTTTGTGGGGTAACAAAAATGTTTTATCGCACTGATTTTTATGAGGTATGGAACTATTCCTGTAGAAGATTTTGCCCCCTGAACTTCGTGTCCTTTAAGTCTGCAGTTACCCCTACTTCAAAAAATTCCTCCAGTGTCTTTTCTAGCAAATACACTTGCTCTTTCCAGGTGTGACTCAGTATTAATACATCGTCAACATTACTCTGTCAAGTATTTCGGGCCGTAATAAAGCATCTGGTGCGGTTAAGAACATACCTGAAGTCACATTTAGAACAAACTGCAGTATACAAAATTGATAGCTTCCCTCCCTAAAGGTAAAGGCTGTATACTTCCTAGATTCTTTAGTAAGGCTCACCTACTCTAGCAACTTCTTAGATCGATGCAAGTAAGGTATTTGACTCCTTAAAATATCTGCAGTTGTTCGTTTAATTTTTCTGATTGGGTTCTTACAAGATCAATTATGTTACAGAATCTTCCGTCGGTTCTTGGAAGAACAACATTGCAATAAATGAAAACCACCAGTTTGTTTTTGTTATAAAATATTGTAGAACAAAGAACAAATTAGTGTAGAACAAAAGTAAACAGGTGCTTTTCATTTGTTATGAACAATTATCTAGTAAATGGCCGTCACGTCCAAAACCGGATGAAGACCTCCATTAGTTGTCGCCACGACAAACAGTGGCATGGAAAGTTCAGTTATTCTATTTAACCATCTATTTGATTTCATTGGTGATGGCTATCCTCTTGGCCCAAGGTATGAAATGCATGTTATGATAATAAATCTTAAGGATGTAGACTTCCGTATTATTTTGGTATGTTGTGATAACACCAAGTAACTTTCATATACGTATACATAATATCTCTCTCAGTTCTGCTTGTTGCAATGTATTAATAGTAGTGGAGTCAGTAATCTAGCCTTTCACCAAATTTTCAGTATATTCCGCTTGGCCTCAGTGTGAAGATGTGATTCTGATGCATTACGTTTGTGTCTTAAGCAGTCTTACCCTTACAGTGTGGCTATATTTAACATATTCCAATTGTGTTTTCATTAAATATATAACAACGTTCCAGCTATCGATGTTTAAAAAACATTTTCCCTGCGGTAAACGCAGTTATTACACACTGTTCTTGTAGGAAATCAATTCCTGAAATGCAATGAACCACTAATTATTCGTAACTAGGATCAGGCATTTTAATACTCCATTTCCTATTTTCACATCTACTTGAAGCTGCATCATGACATTGGTTCCACAGTCTCTGTATGTCCATCTTTTCAGAGATGGTTGCGGGACTCGGCTCTTCTTCACAGGATATCAAATCAAACACCCTTCAGCAATTTGACTTCGAAACTTATTTTATTTGGCTACCAGTTTCGGGAATTTACTACGCCATCTTCAGACCCCTGACCGACGTATAGGAAGATTCCACCTCGTTTCTGGTCAAAATAGGGACCAACATTCAAATATTGGAATCTGTAGATTTCTGCTTGCTGTAGCTATCACTTCACCATCAACTGCCGACTGTTACATCACGTGTTAATTCTATGGTTCCCTACATATGTGGCTACTTTATTGACCTCACAGATTTTGTTGAATAAGTTAGATGATCAAATGCTCACCATAGCACATGGTCTAACATGATATAGTCAGTACTCCTCCCACTGTTGCTTGATGATGATGATGATGTTTGGTTTGTGGGGCGCTCAAGTGCGCGGTCATCAGTGCCCATACAAAGTCCCAATTTTCACAAAGTCCAATTTTTTCCACAGTCCAATGTAGCCACGGTCAGGAATGATGATGATGATGATGATGATGATGAAATGATGAGTACAACACAAACGCCCAGTCCCAGGGCAGAGAAAATCCCCAACCCGGCCGGGAATCGAAGCTGGGACCCTGTGATCCAGAGGCAGCAACGCTAGCCACTAGACCGCGAGATGCGGACCGACTGCTGCTTGTATTGTAGCTTGTACCAAATCTTCGTTTTGAACATGGCGTTTCGAATGATTTGCGGTAAATTCCCCTTGGATGACCACATCGTCTTTATAAAGTGGTAAATATGCTTTATTGTCTTAATTACGCGATCCCATCCCTCGACCAACGTTTCAGGATACAATACAGCTGGACTTAGTTGGCTGATCTCATATTATCAGGTTGCGTCTCCTCCACCACATCGTTTTACAGTGGGATGTCGTGTCTGCCAGACACCTTCAATAGTGTGTACCTGCATATGAACTTCCTGCTTCTTATTGTTATCATTGTTATTTTGCATGGGTGGTTAACTGTGATTTGTAATTTGTGTTACACTTTTGCCAGTGTCTGTTACCTGTACTATGACATCCAGGATGGTACCAGTTGTCATTCCATATCTATTTGTGTGAATTTTGTGGACCTCGTTCGATACGTTGCGCATTGTGCGCCAGAGGAGGTCATGACTGTGTGACATTTGATGCTGTCTTGTTCTGCTGTGATTACAAGACTGAGCACGCAGTGGATAGGACTGTTCAGTATGGTTACTGTTACTACCGTTAAGATTAGCATCCTCTTGTATGAAGTCCAGGTAGTCATAAACATACAATTTTTAAGGTAATCCTCAGATAAATGAATCAATTTGTCTCCGAGGTCAAGTGTCAGTTTTGCATTTAATACTCTGAGGACATCAGGATTAGATACGGGTTAGTTGCAGTATCTCGTTTTCCTTATGAATTTTTCAAAATATTCGTGGAGGCTACAATGTTTGCTGTTGAAAGGCTCTGGGATAATGACCTCTTTCAAAATCTTTCATGGACAAATTATGACTAGTACTTCGCTAAAAATGCTCACTCAATCTGCTCGTGATCTCGGCAATTCTCTGCGGTCTCAGTGGTTCAAACGGTGGCTTCGCCTTGTACGAAGCATGTGATGAAATGAATGCGCTGTTCATGAGACCATGACCGAGGCAATACCCCCTTGAAAGACTTTATGAAACCAACAGGCCGTATACTTCTCTCGACTCGTGTGAACACATAAAATAGCCTGCTTTTTAGTAGACTTTCATGTAACAGAACAAATGACCAGGGCAGTGCTGCCTCTCACCACTTACCACATTTCAAGGTTAGGTGATACGCCTCTGCTATACCAACTATTACCATGCCTCTCATCAAACAATGGGACTAGTATGATTTCCTTCCCAGCTAATAACAAAGGCCGACGGGTCAGTGGCCATGTGTACTTGCTTAATACGACTAATATGAGAACCGACGTTTTCTCGCCATTTCGGCAGGTCTTTATCACTCCTTTAATTTGATTTGATTCTGTTTCAGTGACCTCTCACGAAGTGCCTCCTTATAACAATAACTTCACTCGCTGTTTGCTGTACAACCTGTGGTAGTTCTGAATTTAAACTTTCATTGAAGACAACGAGCAGCCACGCTTTTCCAAAGCACGCGCAGTGTCTATTGCACCTCGTGAACAGGTTGCAAAACAACTGGCTTACTGGCAAGAAAATGGCATAATCGCAACAATCTTTGCGAGTCAGTGGTCTTCACCAGTACTTTATGTTCGCAATCCATCAAGTAAAATTCGGATTTGCTCTGATTTGAAACTCACTGACAACCCTCAGATAGTTGTGGATACTTAGCCATTGCCTCGACCTGACGAACTCATGAATCGCTTAGACGCAGTTCGCTATTTTTCAAAAATTGACCTTCGCCATTCTTACCTTCAGATTCCTCTTGATGAATCATCGCAAGTCGGCCGGTGTGGCTGAGAGGTTCTAGGCGCTTCAGTCTGGAACCGCGCGACCGCTACGTCGCAGGTTCGAATACTGCAACGTGCATGGATGTGTGTGATGCCCTTAGGTTAGTTAGGTTTAAGTAGTTCTAAGTTCTAGGGGACTGATGACCTCAGATGTTAAGTCGCATAGTGCTCAGAGCTATTTCAATCAATCATCGCAAAATATGTTTGTCATCAATATACATTTAGGACTTTCCTAGTTCCTTCGTTTGCCTTTCGGTAGCGCATCAGCACCCGCCATTTTCCAACGCTACCTAGAACAGCTGACTTCTTATGTACCGAGCGAGGTGGCGCAGTGGTTAGACACTGGACTCGCATTCGGGAGGACGACGGTTCAATCCCGCGTCCGGCCATCCTGATTTAGGTTTTCCGTGATTTCCCTAAATCGCTCCAGGCAAATGCCGGGATGGTTCCTTTCAAAGGGCACGGCCGACTTCCTTCCTCGTCCATCCGATGAGACCGATGACCTCGCTGTCTGGTCTCCTTCCCCGAAACAACCAACCAACCAACTTCTTATGTAATTTCATGTACAAATTACCTGGACGATATTGTAGTCGCTGGCCGCACAGCAGAAGAAAGTCTTGCCAACTTGCGCACTTTATTTCAGGTTTGTCTGAGGCCGGACTCAAGTGTAATAAAGAAAAGTGAGTCTTTTTCCAGACGGAAATAGAATATTTGGATCATGTTATCAGTTCTCGAGGTGTTCATCCGACACAGGCACACTTGCAAGAAATACGTGATCTGAAAGCCTCTCAGAATTGTAGTCTGTCTTACGGTACCTTAATTATTACATTCGCTTCATTGCTAACACAGCTCATATAGGCGGCACCATTACATCGTCTTCACAGCAGAAATGTTCCTTTTGTTTGGCCACAAGACTGTGACAGCCTTTCGGAAATTGAATGTGGCATTGCTCGGTGATCGTCGCTCGGTTCATTTCGATCCAAACCAATCTGTCATTCGGCCGCGGACGCATCGTCCTTTGGAATTGCTGTTGTTTTGTCACACCGTATTGGTTCGTCAGACAGACCTATTTTCTTCGCTTCCAAGCTTCTGAAAGAAGCTCAGCAGAACTATTCGCAAATAGAAAACGAAGCTCTCGCCATCGTTTTCGGAGTGGCTAATTTTCGCAAAAACCGATATAATGTCTGATGGGATAGCAGAAAAAAAATCTTCTATCAAGCACATTGTTAGCCGCTTTGTTCGTTGGTATTTTGCACGTCGTCATGATCTTTACGTTGTTCGTGGTGTCATTTTGCTTCACACAGAATCAGGAAATTTGGAAATTTGTGGTAAGGTCTTACGGGACAAAACTGCTGAGGTCATCGGTCCCTAAGCCTACACACTACTTAATCTAACTTCAACTAACTTAGGCTATGGACAACACACACACACCCATGCCCGAGGGAGGACGAACCTCCGACGGGAGGAGCCGCACGGACCGTGACAAGGCGTCCCGAACGGCACAGAGTCAGGACATTCGCCTGTGGTGATATTGAAAGTGCTTCAAAGACATGTACTCAGCTTATTGCATCAAGGTCACTGGGGTGTTGTCCGCACAAAGCAATTAGCGCGCAGACATTGCACACCGTTTAGTATGGACGCGCTAATAGAGAGGAAGGTGTCAAGCATGTACGGAACATCAGGCCGCCGTTACACAAAGTTTTTTGAGTGGCCCAAGGCAGAAGCGCCTTCGCAGTGTGTGAACATAGACTTTGCTGGTCCTTACTGGAGCACCCGATGGTTAGTAGCTGTCGACGCATATAGTGAATTCTCTTTGTTGTTCCCATGTTGGTTCAAATGGTTCAAATGGCTCTGAGCACTATGCGACTTAACTTCTGAGATCATCAGTCGCCTAGAACTAATTAAACCTAACTAACCTAAGGACATCACACATATCCATGCCCGAGGCAGGATTCGATCCTGCGACCGTAACGGTCGCTCGGCTCCAGACTATGGCGCCTAGAACCGCACGGCCACTTCGGCTGGCTGTTCCCATGTTATCGACAACAGTTCGCTCCACTTTGCAAGCACTTCAGTCTATATTCTACCTCGAAGGTCTGCTTGAATTTCTCGCTACGATCAATGGACCTCAATTTGTCTCTGCAGAATATGGAGATTTCTGTACAGGAAATGGCATAGGCTATCTCACCCCAGCACCATTCCACCCACAATCGAATGATGAGGCTGAACGTTTTTTTTTCGCACGTTCAAAATGCAAATGGACAATCTTCACTTGCACAATCCACGCGAACAAGCCTTGTTTCGCTTCTTGTCCACTTATCGATCCCAGTCCCCCAACTGCTCTTCGCCCGCAGAATTACTACATGGACGACGCCACGCTCTTGCATTTGCTCCATCCCCCGCTGCGATCGGCGCCTACAGACCCCAGCCTACATATCGGATTAGCCAACCTGTGTTTTACAGAATCTGTGGCAGAAAGAAGTCATGGGAGCACGCGCGTTGTTACCAATTCAATTGTTTCGTGTATGGTTCAGATTCGAGGTCCCGATGGATTTCAGAAGCGGCACCTAAACCAAATTCGCCCTTGTCGCTTTTATAGTTCTGCCGCTTCTCGTATGTTCACAGATTCCTGACCTACCCGGTCGCCGCAACCCGAGCGCCATCCAACAGAATGGGGTCACGCAATGCTGTTTCCGGACTTAGAGCAGATGGACATCTATCCGACGCCGCATCCGTCCATTAACGGACGTCCGGCGGCGCCAGCCGTTGCGGTTTCACGCCCTCAAGAAGATGCCCTGCCGATGGGTGCTGGGAGGCACCCTCTGCGTCGTTTTTCGGCCAGTGTTCCCTCGCAGTCTCAAGACGGATGTCGCGGTGCAAGCACCGACTTGGCATCGGCTACAGCAACGGTGGCCGCTCCAGCACTGGTTCCCACACCCACACCTCCCCCTCACCGTCAGTATGGTGCTCTGCCGTACGTGACGGCGGTGCGACGGTTTGAGGGGGAGGAGTGCAGTGTTGACGGAACGAGACACAGCCAGGGCAAAAGCACCACAGGCGCAAAGATGCGAGCTAGTGCCAGCGCCATAGAATCTCGCCACTTCGGCGAGTTCCACCAGCACCACTGTGGGCGCTGAGGATCAAGATATCGACCTCGCCTCGGCCAACTGCCGGCCCAGTACAATCTCCAAATGACCGGACGGTAACGGACAGAAGCTTGATCGGAAAACAGATGAGCAGCTCTCATCAACTTGGTTATACATTACTGGCCATTAAAATTGCTACACCACGAAGATGACGTGCTACAGAAGCGAAATATAACCGACAGGAAGAAGATGCTGTGATATGCAACTGATTAGCTTTTCAGAGCATTCACACAAGCTTGGCGCCGGTGGCGACACCTACAACGTGCTGACAAGAGGAAAGTTTCCAACCGATTTCTCATACACAAACAGCAAGTGATCGGCGTTGTCTGGCGAAACGCTGTTGTGATGCCTCGTGTAAGGAGGAGAAATCCGTACCATCACGTTTCCGACTTTGATAAAGGTCGGATTGTAGCCTATCGCGATTGTGGTTTATCGTATCGCGACATTGCTGCTCGCGTTGGTCGAGATCCAATGACTGTAAGCAGAATATGGCTTCGGTTGGTTCAGGACGGTAATACGGAACGCCGTGCTGGATTCCAACGACTTCGTATCACTATCAGTCGAGATGACAGGAATCTTATCCGCATGGCTGTAACGGATCGTGCAGCCACGTCTCGATCCCTGAGTCAACAGATGGGGACGTTTGGAAGACAACAACCATCTCCACGAACAGTTCGACGACGTTTGCAGCAGCAGCTCGGAGACCATCACGGCTGCGGTTACCCTTGACGCTGCATCACGAACAGGAGCGCCTGCGATGGTGTACTCAACGACGAACCTGTGTGCACGAATTGCAAAACGTCATTTTTTCGGATGAATCCAGGTTCTGTTTACAGCATCATGATGGTCGCATCCGTGTTTGGCGACATCGCGCTGAACGCACGTTGGAAGCGTGTGTTCATCATCGCCACACTGGCGTATCACCCGGCGTGATGATTTGGGGTGCCATTGGTTACACGTCTCGGTAACCTTTTGTTCGCATTGACGGCACTTTGAACAGTGGACGTTACATTTCAGATGTGTTACGACCCGTGGCTCTACCCTTCAGAGCCGGCCGGTGTGGCCGAGTGATTCTAGGCCCTGGAACCGCGCGACGACTACGGTCGCAGATTCGAATCCTGCCTCGGGCATGGATGTGCGTGATGTCCTTAGGTTAGTTAGGTTAAACTAGTTCTAAGTTCTAGGGGACTGATGACCTCAGATGTTAAGTCCCATAGGGCTCAGAGCCATTTGAACCATCTACCCTTCATTCGATCCCTGCGAAAACCTACATTTCAGCAGGATAATGCACGACTGCATGTTGCAGGTCCTGTACGGGCCTTTCTGGATACAGAAAATGTTCGACTGCTGCCCTGGCCAGCACATTCTCCAGATCTCTCCCCAATTGAAAACGTCTGATCAATGGTGGCCGAACAACTGGCTCGTCACAATACGCCAGTCACTACTCTTCATGAACTGTGGTATCGCGTTGAAGCTGCATGGACAGCTGTACCTGTACAAGCCATCCAAGCTCTGTTTGATTCAATGCCCAAGCGTATCAAGGCCGTTATTACGACCAGGGGTGGTTGTTCTGGGTACTGATTTCTCAGGATCTATGGAGCCAAATTGCGTGAAAATGTAATCACATGTCAGTTCTGGTATAATATATTTGTCCAATGAATACCCGTTTATCATCTGCATTTCTTCTTGGTGTAGCAATTTTAATGGCCAGTGGTGTGGATCATCGTCCGAGGGTGATTTACACAGGGAACGTCGTTTAGTGAAATCTTAGAAGTGAAGAGATGGTAGTTGTAAATTGCTCTTGCTATGTACTGTGAAGTTAATCTACTATTATTTGCACTTCGCCAATAAGGGCGTTTTTTGAGTTACATTACAAGCAGTGTTGCAGACTTCGTTATTTAACTAGTCACAAAGATCAGCAAAGTTTTTTAACTCGTTTGTGTGACTTTCTTACTAATTTGTTGGAGTGTTTGAAATCTGGTTTCGCAAATAACAGAGCGGATCAGGTTGTGGAAAGGGGCCAAAATCAGTTACTGTTAGTTACACAAGAACACAGAACTTTATTCCTCGAAAACACAATGCACAGTTTTCTTTGTAAAACAACAAGGATCAATTCACAGCTGAGTGCCCAAGTAGCTTCTCAATAATAAGGTTTAAATAATTCCTTTTAAAAAACAAGCGCCGGCCGTTGTGGCCGAGCGGCTCTAGGCGTTTCAGTCCGGAACCGCGTGACTGCTACGGTCGCAGGTTCGAATCCTGCCTTGGGCATGGATGTGTGTGATGTCCTTAGGTTAGTTAGGTTTAAGTAGTTCTAATTTCTAGGGGTCTGATGACCTCAGACATAAAGTCCCATAGTGCTCAGAGCCATTTGAACCATTTAAAACACAAGCATTTAGAGAAACGGCTGAAGGCCTTACTTTAAGTAAAATTAAAATATCTTCTCGGCCAAAGGCCCAAATAATATTTGAGATCAGCAAAGGAAATTCTTTAAAAGGCAAGTATTTACCAATTTCGGCTAAAAGCCGTATTAAGGAAAATTTAAATTAATTCCTCGGCTGAAAGCCCAATAATATTTCAACATATTCAAAGGCAACCTTTAAGGACAAGCATTTACACAGTACAACAGAAAACCGTCTTAAGAAAACTTGAAATATCTTGACGGCTGAAGGCCCAAATATTTATTCAAAATAATTAAAGACAAACCCTAAGATAAGCATTTACACATTACGGCTGAAGGCCATTTTAAGAATTAAAAATAATTAAAGAGAAACCTTACAGACAAGAATTTACACATAACGGCTGAAAGCCACAAATTTTAAAACAAATGCGGTTGAAGGCCTAAATACAGAGCAAACAAGAATTTTAAATAAAACACGGCTGAAAGCTTAATCTTAAAATACTTCACATAAGGTTCGGCTGAAGGCCTTATAGTAAACATAGAACAACAAAATTAATACACAGCGGAAGGCCTGGCACAGTACTTGCTACAAAAGAAAATCACAATCTCAAACAACAGAACAATGGTGCTCAGTAATGTTCCAAGGGTCTGCCTGAGAAGGTAACTCTAACGTAAGGATAGGTGAGATAGGCAGCCAAGAAAATGTTAAATGTGTGTGAATTCTTAAGGGACTTAACTGCTAAGGCCATCAGCCCCTAGGCTGAAAAATGTCGTGTAGTTAGGGCCTCCCGTCAGGCATCAGGCAGACCGTTCGCCTGGTGCAGGTCTTACGATTTGACGCCACTTCGGCGACCTGCGCGTCGATGGGGATGAAATGATGATGTTTAGGACAACACAACACCCAGTCCCTGAGCGGAGAAAATCTCCGACCCAGCCGGAAATCGAACCCGGACCCTTAGGATTAACAGCCTGTCACGCTGACCTCTCAGCTACCGGGGGCGGACAGTCCCTAATCTTACACACTACTTAACCTAAATTATCCTTGAGGTGTGCGTACTGTAAGACCTTCGGTACACACACCATCAGATTATTTGCCTTGTCGCTCTAACGAAGTAGGCGAGTGTCAGCAATATGTCTCGTGGTCTTATTGTGGCGTGTTTATCTTCTACCGTCAGGTCAGACGATAGAAATGCCACTTGCACGCTTAGAGTAGCAGATTGACGGTGACAAACTTTAAACAGAACTTGATTAATTTTCACACACATTTATTAAAATAATGACAAGCATAAAAATAAATTAACTTGATTCTGGATGCTATTTACAATTGACAATCTGAAGTTCCTTTGGTCTTGGTACGTGAATCTTATTCTCACATATCTCTGATACTTGACAAAGTGTCTATTCATTTATCTTCATGGTTATGTATAGGAATATGATAATCTTATTAAGCGCAGACTGAAACTTGACTACAGACTAATGCAGACTGACTTATCGGAGGTTTTTTTTTTTTTTTATTGATTTTCAATTCCCCCGAAGGGGCGGGCCGGCAGCAGCTTACTACGCTGCTCTACAGCCTACAGACTTTTTTAAAATAAAGGAAGCAGAAAGAAACAAGGAAAAACAGGCAATAAAATGGCGATTTAAAGTGTAAAAGGGCGTAAAATGGCGGAAAGTTAAAACAGAAAGCAAAAGGGGTTGGCAATGTAGATAAAAGACACAGGAATCATACAAGTAACATAGTAGACACACAATTAAAAAAAAAACATGGCGACAGTCTGGTTTCTGTCCGCAAGTGATAAAAAGCACACCCAGCGACAGTATGATGGCTGTTCGCTACACTTCCCAAAAGACACAACACGGAGCACGCACTGGAAAAACTGTAAAACACTGCATGAAAAAGGGGGCACAAAGATGGCACTCCCGATACAAGGCAGATGGTGGGGGGGGGGGGGGGGGTGCTGGAGTAGGGGGAAAAACAAGGAGGGAGGAGAGGAAAAAAACGAAAAGGGGGGGAACCAAGGAGGGAGAGGACTAATAAAGGGGGAGAAGGGCAGACGCAAGAGGGA
The DNA here is from genome assembly GCF_021461395.2 of Schistocerca americana. Lineage (NCBI taxonomy): Eukaryota > Metazoa > Arthropoda > Insecta > Orthoptera > Acrididae > Schistocerca > Schistocerca americana. The sequence continues at coordinate 503,723,221 of NC_060124.1, read as the reverse complement.
ATGAGAGGAGGCAGAGGAGGGAAATGTAAAAGGACGCAGGGGAGAGAAGGGGGCAAAGAGAGGGAAGGTGGGGAAGAAAGAGGATGGAAGGGGGGGGTAGAGGGAGCCCAGGAAAAGGACAGAGGAAAGGAGGGGGAGTGAGGATCAGAGTTTATAGGAGGGGTAAATGGAGGGAGAGAGGGCATCATCCAGGAGGCGGAGTTGATGGAAGCCACCTTGGGAAAGGAGGTGTAGGGTGTAGAGATGGAGGGTAGGGGGGACACAACGGTGAAGACATGGCAGGGGGCGGGGATCAGAGAGGAGAGGAGCAACCAGGGGGTGAGGGGGTTCAAGACGGTGGGAGGTGTAGAGGATGCAGATATGTTCGAGGAATAGGAGCAGATGGGGGAAAGGAATGAGATCATAGAGGAGCCGCGTGGGGGACGGGAGGCATATACGGAAGGCGAGGCGGAGTGCATGACGCTCAAGGATCTGGAGGGACTTATAGAATTTGGGGGGGGGGGGGGGCAGATATCCAGGCAAGACTGGCATAACAGAGGTTGGGACGGATTTAGGATTTGTAGGTGTGGAGGATGGTAGAGGGGTGCAACCCCCATGTCTGGCCGGAGAGGAGTTTGAGGAGTCGGAGGCGATTGTGGGCTTTGGATTGGATGGAGCGGAGATGAGGGATCCAGGTGAGGTGATGGTCAATGGTGAGGCCAAGGTAGGTGAGGGTGGGGGTGAGGCGGACAGGACGGGCGCAGACAGTAAGGGAGAAATCCAGGAGCCGGAAGGAGTGAGTGGTACGACCTACGATGATTGCCTGGGTCTTGGAAGTGTTGAGTTTCAGGAGCCACTGGTTACACCATGCAGCAAAAAGGTCAAGGTGATTCTGGAGAAGGCGTTGGGACCGTTGGAGGGTAGGAGCGAGAGCGAGGAATGTGGTGTCATCAGCATATTGCAAGAGGTGTACTGGAGGGGGGGGGTTGGGGCATATCTGCCGTGTACAGGAGGTAGAGGAGAGGGGAGAGGACAGAGCCCTGGGACACACCTGCAGAGGGGTAGAAGGTGTAGGAAGTCGCAGTATGGACGGCAACAGAGGAGGGGCGGTGGGAGAGGAAGGAGGCCACCAGACGGATGTAGTTGATGGGAAGGGCGTAGGTTTGGAGTTTAAACAGGAGACCGGGATGCCAGACACGGTCGTAGGCCATTTCGAGGTCAAGGAAGACAAAAATGGCGGAGCGACGGGAGTTAAGCTGGAGGGAGAGGAGATGAGTGAGGCGGAGGAGTTGGTCATCGGCAGAGAAGGAAGGTCGAAAGCCACATTGGGTGTTTGGGAGGAGGTGGTTTTGGTGGAGGTGACGATGGATGCGCCAGGAAAGGATGGATTCCAAGAGCTTGCTGAACACCAATGTGAGACAGATAGGACGATAGGAAGAGGCATCGGATGGAGGCTTGTTGGGTTTGGAGAACATCAGGATACGGGAAGTTTTCGACAGGTCGGGATAGAAGCCAGTGGCAAGGATGACATTGTAGAGGGTGGCAAGGATTGAAAGGAACGAGGGAGGGCGGTGTTTGAGGTGGCGGTAGGTAACGCAGTCGTGGCCGGGAGCAGTGTTGCGTTTGGTGGATAAGATTAAGTAATCAGATGGTAACCCGAATCAGGGACGGCTGTAGGACCGACCAACGATCTATTCAATTCCACTGCGCCGACCAACGGCACGACAGCGTAAAATATCAGACGAGGACGAAGACACCAGCAGCACAAAGTCTTCAAATTGGCGTCTAAAAACAGCCAAGGCACAATATCCACCCATAAATATGATAAAACAGAGAGGTTATCGATCTACACGCCGTCCCGGACAGGATCAAAACGGCGAGGAAACACACACTCGCTACTCTGTCCCAACCGATCGACTGCCGTCTACTCCAGTACGCAGACCGCATTCATAACTGCTCAGTCGAAATTACACAAGCTAGACACAGTTCCACGAAAACACTTGCACCAAGAACTCTGACAGCCCTAAAACCAATCACTGTGGAACAACAATGACGAATCACAAGTCGACACACGCAAAGTTTCCATAAGCGGTCGGCGACCAAATACACGTCGTCCAATGAGACGACCGACCGAACGACCAACCAAAGTCGCCCCCGCCCAAGTTATGTGTGTCGGCAACGGTTAGGCGAGTCATGGCTGTCCGAAGCTCACTGCAGCTCCATCCCGACTCCCTTGTTGTCCATTCGGAACTCGGAGACACGGCGAGCCAGGCACACTGCCTCGGAACCAACCATGCAGAGGTAACTCTTGCCCATCGGCGACGCCATCTCTGCACGAGGAAGGAACCGACCCACGTCCGGCAAGATGACCAGCTGACGAGGCCCAGAAACGGTCAACAGACCAGATACACGTCGCGCAAAGAGACGATCGATCGAACGACAAATCAACGGTCGTTCCCGCTCCAGTCTCCTTCCGTCGGACAGTGGATGTGTGCAGGCAGCGGTCGGCGAGTACTGGCTGTCTGCACTTCACTGGCGCTGCGTCCCCGACTGAACTCCGGACACACGACCACCAGGAAATACTAGCGGTCGCTCCAGAGATAATGCACTTATCGATAAACGCTGCTACTGCCACTCACGGGCAAGCAAACCAGCAACCTAGTGACGCAGCATGTCATTCTCAATGGAGAGAAGTCTTCCGAAGTAAGAGTGATTTCAGATGTGCCGCAGGGAAGTGTCGTACGACCGTTGCTATTCACAATATACATAAATGACCTTGTGGATAACATCGGAAGTTCTCTGAGGCCTTTTGCGGATGATGCTGTGGTATATCGAGAGGTTGTAACAATGGAAAATTGTACTGAAATGCAGGAGGATCTGCAACGAATTGACGCATGGTGCTGGGAATGGCAATTGAATCTCAATGTAGACAAGTGTAATGTGCTGCGAGTACATAGAAAGGAAGATCCTTTATCATTTAGCTACAATATAGCAGGTCAGCAACTGGAAGCAGTTAATTTCATAAATTATCTGGGAGTAGGCATTAGGAGTGATCTGAAATGGAATGAACATATAAAATTAATCGTCGATAAAGCAGATGTAAGATTGAGATTCATTGGAAGAATCCTAAGGAAATGCAGTCCGAAAACAAAGGAAGTAGGTTACAGCACAGTTGTTCGCCCACTGGTTGAATACTGCTCACCGGTGTGGGGATCCGTACCAGATAGGGTTGATAGAAGAGATAGAGAAGATCCAACGGAGAGCAGCTCCCTTCGTTACAGGATCATTTAGTAATCGCGAAAGCGTTACGGAGATGAAAGATAAACTCCAGTGGAAGACTCTGCAGGAGAGACGCTCAGTACCTCGGTACGGGCTTTTGTTGAAGTTTCGAGAACATACCTTCACCGAGGAGTCAAGCAGTATATTGCTCCCTCCCACGTATGTCTCACGAAGAGATCAAGAGGATAAAATCAAAGATATTAGAGCCCACACAGAGGCATACCGACAATCCTTTCCACGAACAATACGAGACTGGAATAGAAGGGAGAACCGATAGAGGTACTCAAAGTACGCTCCGCCACACACCGTCAGGTGGCTTGCGGATTATGGATGTAGATGTAGATGTAGATGCAGACGCCAGTAAATCGAATTAAAAGAAAAACGAGGTGACAGAACCATCAAAACAAGATGACGAGCAAAAAACGACATGACCGCGAGCTGCGCACGCTCCGTGTTGTAGAATCTTCGATCTTCTGTATTGTTATCTGACCCTGGGGCATAGTTGTGTAATAGTGGTAGAGAGAGCTTGTCTTAGTGGTGTACTGCACCAGAAGCCATTTCACGAATCCACAATCTCGGCCTACCGTAACAACAGTGGCAACCCGACCATCACAGCAGTAGCGACGGGACCTTTACGAAACTGGCGACGAGGGTTTACAAAAAAATGTCAGCTGCTTTGCGACTTCATGCAGTAACAGCGGCGACTTGTTAAAATAACTGTCGGACCTGGATTCGAACCCTGGGTCTCTCGTTTACGTGGCATTTGCGTTAAAGAATGTGCCATCCACAAGCAGCGTTTACCGCAATTGCGCGGACTATCTCGGCACGCCTTTCGTCCGACCGACATAACCACCTAGCGTCATCTAGCCGCAGTCCGCGACCATGTCCTCCATACTCGCTACCTCGAGATTCCCGCAGGAGGACGAACGTAATTGTGCATCCCCAACGAAGGTGGTGCATTCACTGCCCATCGAGGCGGATCAGTTATATGAAAGCGGGGTGTCTTTCCTTTGCTTTCTCCCCCTTCCACATTCAATTTACACGAGATGTATCATACCTGCCGATTCTGGGTGGTGTCTGTTCTTTTGGGTACGTCCTGAAGATCAGACACTTCACATTCATTGATTTTCCTCGATGGGCAGTGAATCCATCATCTTCGGAGCGGACGCACAATTGCGGTCGGACTCCTGTGGATATCTCGAAGTAGCGAGCATGGAGCATATAGACGAGGACTGCGGGCAGATGACGCTAGGTAAACACTTCGTGCGGATGGTGCATTAGTTAACGCAACAGCCTCGTAAGCGAGAGATCCAGGGTTCGAATCCTGGTCTGGTACACATTTTCACTCGTCGCCGCTGATCCCGCATGAAGTTGCAATACAGCTGACACCAGTTGTTTCTCCCATTTCATTTTCTTTCCTTTCAGCCCCTTCCACCTCCATTTTAGAACTTAACTCGCACAGGTATACGTTAGGGAAGGTACCAGAAGACTGCGCATTATCGGTAGAACACTTAGCACATGCACAGACCACTTGATACTGCTCATCCCACGCTTTTCCTCCTCTTCTAGAGTACGGCTACGCAGGATCTGATCTTGAGCAGTTGGTACTGAGAGAAAATACCGGAGAAGTTCAAAGAGAAGTGATCTGTTTTGTGTTACCCTGTAATGGGGGAGAGTGTGTCACGGATGTGATACACGAGTTCCGATGTCACTCATTATAACGAAAGAGCTTTTCATTACGGCAAAATCCATCCAGGAAACTCAATCAGCAACTTCTTTCTCTGATCACCGAAATGCACTGCTGGCAAGAAACGTGCAGCTGGTATGATGTGTACTTTATGCTTGGATATGTAATAAATTCAGGGCTACCGCACAAAGCAGACAGAAGCACAGCCATCTACATTCTCTTTATGTGGAAGGATTACGCAGAGGGTTTCTCATTCCGAAATTGCTATTTATTGTTGGTTGACAGTAGCAGTATCGCGGAATATCGGGCTGTGCTTCGTGATTCCACTATACCGATGCTCGCTTCGATCGGAATCCCACCACTGCCACGCAACCAGAGGTCCGCTTGACTGTGCTGGGTCATGCAGCTACAACGCATGACACGAACTAGAATTTTTTTTTTCTTTTGCTGTGCGGCAATCCACAAAATATTTCTGAAGCATCACGAGCTGCCAGCATAGCGACCATTGTTGTGGTTTCCCTTGATGCGGCATCAGACACTCCAGCAGTGGTTCACCCAACGACAACACTGGACACAGGGAAGGCCAACATATAGTCTGTCCAGACGTCACAGCTCTGTATGCTATATGACTTTGGACTTGCCAGTTTGTAAGGGTTTCGAGAATAATAAACGACGCCAATTTCAGCATCACATGGATCCAGTGACTGGCGCAATGGTGTGGTGTACCACTGGCTACACAACAGGGTCACCTCTGGGTCGCATGGTGATTTGTGTGATATCATCCAGAGATCACGGTGCTACACCAGTGTTGGAAACGCATATCGATACCACAGATGTTAGCAAGGGCTCACTCCAATCTCTAACGATGTGTGAGAGGCATTCGAGAAGACCACACCTCCCATACAGCATAGCAACGCCCTCACGCTAAGGTCAATATAGTGCTGAGCAGCCAAGAGCTCTGCACAGTTCGAGACATCAGCTAAGCTGGCAACATCATCGTGTAGGACAGTGACAGCTAAAGTTTCAGATGAAATGTACTTTCTTAAATATGGAACATCGCACTGCAAGAGGATGGTTTGTTAATGTGTGTATCAAGTCATGCTTTCATAGTCACTGTAGTTGTAAGTTACCGAGCAATCCGGTGGCAAAGAACTGTGTCAAAATTGAGTAAATCTTTCATTCATTTATGTAATAAAGTGAACTAATATTTCATGTGATCTAGTACGATGCGTTATCTCCCAGAGCAATCAAAGAACATTAGAATCCACAGTTTTGCCTGGAAGAAAGTAGTTTCGTGTAGTCACAACAATTTGGACAACAGCCTCTACATTTCCGAAGTGTTAACGCCGGCATCTGTGTCCTATCTTTAGGGTCTTCGTGACGTCACCATTCAAAAGGCAACTAAAACAACGTTTCTAGTGCTATCCTGCCACTCCGCGGTATGGAGAGTATTCGATTGTAGCCCTGGGCAATATATTCTACAGATCTCTCACCTACTGAAAGCATATGGTCATGGGTTGCTTGGAGACTCGGCAGCCATTACGCCTGATAATCTCCGGAATAAATAAAGTACGAGCGCCATTCCGGCGGCAAGGTCAGATCGGTCACGAAATGAAAACGATTGTGGAAACCAAGAATTTTTTATTTGCAACAGTTGCCTATTCCTACCAGCTGCTTCTGTACGTTGTCGCCGCTCCGATGTAGACATTTGTCGGAGCGTGGTACCAACTTTCCATTACTCCTGCGGCGGGACGAGATGTGCTCTCATTATCTATTAAACAGTCTGTCCACCTACCGGTATAAACTTCAGGTTGTCTGCCCCTTGACTCTTCCATGGTAGATATTGATTTATCCGACAAAATTCAACTAAACACCAACCACGCAAAGCCCATATAACTCCAGTCCATGGGCAGTAGCTGTAAGTTAAACTGTCAAGCGTTCTGAATTCTTGCATGAGTCGTTCGAAAAGAGTTCAAAATGGTTCAAATGGCTCTGAGCACTATGGGACTCAACATCTTAGGTCATAAGTCCCCTAGAACTTAGAACTACTTAAACCTAACTAATCTAAGGACATCACACACACCCATGCCCGAGACAGGATTCGAACCTGTGACCGTAGCAGTCCCGCGGTTCCGGACTGCAGCGCCAGAACCGCACGGCCACCGCGGCCGGCTGAAAAAAGTGTCAAAAATGTCCTTTCATTTGGTTTAATGTCTTTATAACAAGGAAATGGTTATCAAGTCCGTATTTAATACTACGATATCAATTATGCAATGTTACTGATTGTCTCTGCTAAAAGTTCACATCCGAAAGCAGCCATAAGGTATTTATAAAATGGTTCAAATGGCTCTAAGCACTATGGGACTTAACAGCTGAGGTCATCAGTCCCCTAGAACATATAACTACTTACACCTAACTAATCTAAGGACATCACACACACCCGTGCCCGAGGCAGGATTCGAACCTGCAAGCGTAGCTGTAGCGGGGTTCCAGACTGAAGCACCTAGAACCGCTCGGCCACCCCTGCCGGCCAGTCCGATCCGATATTTTAAAGTCCTGAACAGTCACTGACCAACGAACACTAGCGATTTAACACGTTCAGTCGTACAGTAGGATTCCTCTAATGAAGTGCTTATCGTAATGTCTCCTTACCTCTGCACGAAACACGCCACGCGGAATTTATGTACAATATGAACTGTTCACATGCAAATATCTCCTACAATACACCACTCACAAAACTAAACTTTCACAAAATCTTAATGCTGTAGTCACTTTTCGTCAACAACATGAGAACCGATCAAACGCGAGTATTACTTCATTTTGGTACAAAGTTCATCAGCGCGGCTTCCGAGAGATTAACACGAGTCGTAGACCTCGGGCACAAAGCCTTTCTCAAACGCATGGGAAATGCTGAATTCCTATTTGCTAGTATGTTAAGCACCCAATCAGATCATCTCGAGCACTTCTATACTCGCGGTATTTCAAATGGCAGCCAGACTCATTACCATAAATATTTACACTTGAAATTTCCTAATTTCCGAAACTAATGAAACTGAATAAAAACAAAATATGACTCCATTCCACAAAATAAATTACTAATAAATTTTATGCTCAACGCCCCTTCTGCCTGCCCCTTACAAAATCAGACTCATTCGGACGTACGTCACATATTCCGCTATCACACAACTTTCTCACGCTTAGATTTGCTTAGTTTTAATGAAATATTACATTGTCACTTTGTGTATGTCCTCCATTCACACTCTCAGTCTCTCCAAAACACTCACACAACCAAAATAAGATGAAATAATAATTTTCCGAACTTCTTTCAATTACGTCAGTAATTTATGGTAATGAAACTAAAGAAAATTCCAGAAAATTTAATTATGTGAACCTCTCCTCTTGGGTGTAGCTTCAGTTGATATTATAGATTAGTACATTACATTGCCTAACTATTTTTCATAATACCAGCACGATTAGTATGTATTTTAGATAAAAATTTGTATATCCGAAAGTATTTAAATTACTGATTTGACAGTTGGGGTGTTGTGTTATCCATAGAACTTGATATACCAAGTATGAAAGAGATCGATCAATATTTAACAGCACATCTTCAGATTCATACAGAATATGTGTAACGTATTGCACGCAGCGTTAAGCAAGTACACAGATCGCTGGGCCCAGTAGCCAGCGTCAGCAGTGCCAGGTTTAGATCCAACATTTGCTGTCCGCCTGTCTCCACTGCAAGCTACACTTTCAACGCAAGGTGAAAACTCGTAATAAATCGCTACGTTATACCTCGTCATAGTAGACGGCCACCTGTGCTTTCCGGCAGTTCTCTACGCTGGTCTGCAGTTCGTTGTCTGTGACAAAATGTTGTCTTCACACGCAGCAGTTCATATAAGCAGAGATGAAGCTCACGAGCAGGCAATTGCGGGTTGTATTGTGGGTGAACAAACATTTCCCGTCAAAAGCGCTGCAGGAGCATCTGCATTGCCCCTGCAGAGTGCGGGCGAGAATTGTCGCGAAGAAGGAAATTCATGACCATTATGTTATGTGGGCGGCATGTCATCAGGCGAAATCTCTCATCAGGCCTTCATACTTGGCGGGAGACACTGTTTTCCAGCCACATTTACGTGCTCACCGTGCGTTTAGAACTGAAAAGAGCACGTGACGCGATCGACAGGCATACTAGAGACACTGCCCAACGTACCTGTGCTAAGTTTCATCGGATTTTCACTGTCGTTTCTATTTCGCGCCCGGTCGGAACTTACTTTCCGAACAGCCCCCATAGCACGGGATACATACCCATATCTGTAATCAAAGCTCAGTTCAGTTTGACAGCTAACCCATCCTAGCACTGTTGTACTAAATTTTGCACACTATGCACTCTCAAATCACCTACAGTTTTAATAACGTATTCTTCCTACTATACTGTGTACACACAGTAAGTAAATTTTCATTGTTTTCTACCTTTCTTGCTGTTACAATTTTGATTAGCAGCAGTGTACAAATTACCCTCTGCCTCACAGAGAAGTCATGGGGCTCTTCGCTGATGACGCAAGCGTCATAATCAAGCCCAACAGAGCTGTGAAGGTGGAAGAAAGAACAATTTTTTTTTTCCTTTATTGATTTTCGATTCCCCCTGGGGGAGGGACGGGTTGACAGCAGCTTCATACGCTGCTCTACAGCCGAGAGAAGAGTTAAACAATGGTAAGATTACAAACAATATACAAAAGGCGATAAAACGGTGACTTTGTTAATAACAGTAAAATTGCGGAGTTGGGGAATATAAAATGTAAAAACACGGCGTTGACAATGCGGATGAAGACACACAGTAAGTAGACAGGCACAATTAAAAAACATGGCGACAGTCTGGTGTCTGTTCGCACGAGGGAGATAGGCGATGGAGGAAGAGGATATAGAAAAAGGCGGGCAAGAGCGGACGCGAGGAGTGGGGAAGGAACTGGAGGGGAAAGCAAAAGGACTCGGGGCAGAGAAGGGAGTCAAAGAGAGGATAGGTGGGGAAGAATAGGATGGAAGGGAGGTTGAAGAAGCCCAGGAAAAGGAACAAACTAAATATTGTAAGTTATTATCAATCGGTTCTACTTTAATTTTAATGACATCACGATAAAGTAAGAGATATCAGAACTCGTTCGGTCACATGCACTTTTTGAAAGTGGTAGCGGTAGAGATACAAATTATTGTTGTTCTGAAAACAGTTCCCACAGTTTATCTTTATCCGACAGACATAATTTTGAAATAGTATATACCACATGTCTGTTTTAAAATGAGTCAGATATATACTGTCTGATCTAAAGAGTATGGACACTATTCTGTAATGCGAAATTGACGATTAGATGTCGCAATACTCGACCTGCCTGCATAAAAAGAGCGTGGAGTTGTCAGAAGCAATAACAGCAACATGAGTCGATCAGGGAGGCTCTGTAACTTCGAATGTGGACAATTCATTCAGTGTTATCTGTGTAACAAATTCCTTGGGGACCTCTCAACCCTTCCAAACCTGCCCAAGCCATCTGGTGGTGACGTGAATGTGAAGTGGAAATACGAAGTCATAACCACGTACAACCAAGACCAGGCAGGCCTCTTGCACTGACGGACACGGACTGTCGAGCACAGCGGAGGGCGACTGTAAAAATCGCTTGGAGTGAGTCGAAGGAATCACTTCTGAGATCCAAACTGCTACCAGCAGTCTAACACAATGACTGTGCGCATGGAGTTAAAAAAGAATGGGGTACAGTGGTGGAACAGTTCCTCATCAGGCACAGATTTTGTTTTCAGTGCTAACCGGAGGTTAAAGTGCTGTAAAGAGCAACACCACTGGGCAGTGGATGGCCGGATACGAATGATCTGGAGTGGTGAATCGTGCTATGTCCTGTGACTATCCGATGGAAGGGTTAAGGTTTGCTAAATGCCTGGAAATGTTACCTGACACCATGTGTAGTGCCCACCGTGAAGTACAGAGGAGATGTTCGACATTGGGGTATTTTTCGTGGTATCCTTACTGTGCTCAATAGAACGCTAAATAGTGAAAAGTATGAACATATTTTACAGCATAGTGGTCTGAGTACAGTGGAGTTCGGAGACGAAGATGGTTTTGTATCATAATGGCAAAGCATCATGTCATAAAGCAACATCTGTGACGCAATGACTTATGAACAAAATCATTCCTGAACGAAATTTCCTGCCCAGAGTTTCGATGTGAACCCAATGTAATACCTCGAGGATGAGTTAGAAAGTCGACTTCGCTCCAGACCTTAACATCCAACATCACTACCTGCTCTGCTTTTGTCTCTTCAAGAAGAACAGGGTCCCAATCCTCTGCAGACAACTCATTGAAAGTATCCTCAGCAGAGTTCAAGCGATGATAAACGCGGAGAGTGGCTGAACATTTTAATGTCCGCTAGTAGGTGTCTAGATAGTTTTGATAGTGTTGTGAATGTAGTGCGCCTGTCAACACAAGCATGACGTATATTAAAAACATGGTATACACATCACATATCACATTCCGTCACGAAGTACGTGAAGTACGAGGGTCACTCAAAAAGAAATGCACACTATTTTTGTAAAAATACAGTTTTCATTCTGCATGTGTGAAAGTTTCACAGTGTGCAGATACATCCTTCCCGCTTGTTTTCAAATTTAGCTCAACCTGTTCCCGTAAGTGGCGCCGTCACAGCATGTTTTCAACATTGCTGCTGCACTTTACGTTCGTCAGAAGCAACGTGCTGTCACAGAATTCCTGTGCTGTGAAAACGAGACAGTGGCAAACATCCACAAGAGGTCGAAAAAGGTGTATGGAGATGCTGCTGTCGATCGCAGTACAGTTATTCGGTGGGCAAGCAGGTTACGTGATGAAAGCGGGCACGGAAATATTGAGGATTGTCCTCGCAGCGGCAGGCCTCGTACTGCACACACTCCAGACAATGTGCCGAGAGTTAACGAATTGGTGACTGCTGACAGACGCATCTCAGTGAACGAATTGTCACGCTACGTTGGGATAGGGGAAGTGTTTTCAGAATACTGAAAGTGTTGGCGTTAAAAAAGGTTTGTGCCAAGTGGGTTCCCAGAATATTGACATGGCACGCAAAGAAAGAACAAAAACGGTATGCAACGAACTTTTGGAACAGTACGAGAATGGTGGAGATGAATTTCTTGGAAGAATTTTGACAAGTGATTAAACATGGCTCCATCATTTTGTTACCAGAGACGAAGAGGCAGTCGGTGGAGTGGTATCATGCAAATTCAACCAAGAAAAAAAATTCGAAACCACACCTTCTGCTGGAAAAGTTACGGCTACGGTGTTTTTCGATTCCGAAGGACTCTTGATTGTGGACATCATGCCAAGTGGAACCACCATAAATTCTGATACATATCTGACGACAATGAAGAAACTTCAAGCTCGACTGAGTCGTGTTTGACCATATCGGCAAAAGTAGGATGTTTTGCTGTTGCACGACAATGCACGGCCACATGTCGGTCAAAAAACCGTGAAAGCAATCACAAAACTCGGATGGACAACACTGAAACACCCGCCGTACAGTCCTGACCTGGCTCCATGTGACTATCATCTCTTTGGGAAACTGAAAGACTCTCTTCGCGGAACAACGTTTGAAGATGACTCCCTTGTGCACGCTGCCGAACAGTGGTTCCAACAGGTTGGTCCAGAATTTTACCGTGCGGGTATACAGGCGCTGGTTCCAAAATGGCGTAAGGCAGTTGAAAGGGATGGAAATTATGTGGAGAAATGAAAATATTGTTCCTAAAGGATGTATCTACACACTATGAAACTTTCAAACATCTAGAATAAAAGAGGGATTTTTGAAAAAAAATAGTGTGCATTTCTTTTGGAGTGACCCTCGTATATTTCAGGACGCGTTGTCCCACAGCTTCAAATGCTTAAAAAATGTGATATCACAGCCTTGACCTGCTGGTAAGATACTATATTTATAAATCCAAATCCAGTCGTCTGATCATCATCAGGTTCGTAAAAGTATTCACAGCATCATGTCAGGCGAAATAAAAATCATTATCGTGTCGTGATAAAACTATGAAAATACACTTTCATCATATCGTAATACAAATTACATCGTCATCGTGTAAACACTGTGCGACGGAGTGTACATATTTTGAAATACATGAAGTATGTCACGCGTCATCTAGCCCAGAACTTTTCAGAGGCAGTCTGTACGAGGTGCATTTCTCCCTCAGCCAGACAGTGTGAATTCCAGTGCAATTAAGAGCCCACATGCTCCCCTAGAGTAGAATCCACTGTACTGAAATCTCACCATCAAACGGCAGTCGTAATAAAATGCGTTAATTCTGGAGGAAATGTTGTTTAACCTCAATATGCAGCAGCCAACCGGAAAGTCTGGAATAGGGTGACCGCAGCTAAGCGTGTCTGGCGGAACGGATGAACGACATATATGTTGTGAGTTGTACTGTGGAGTGGGCTGCGTTATGGAGTGGGTAGGGAAACGGGATGGGTTGGGTGGGTAATAGCGGGGGGGGGGGGGGGGGGGAGGGGAGGAGGAACGTGGAGCCACCACTGGCAGGCGACACAGCGAGGGCTTACGAGCAGCGGTCGGAGCCCCGACTGAATAAACCAAACCGTTATGAGGCGGGCATTAATTCGTAGCCAACATTCTGTCACGACCACATATTTAATCCATTCATACGATACTTACACACTACGGGATCAATCAATCAATGCAGTCGCATAATGAAATCAATTAATAAACGCCGTCCCATTTGAAACCGTCATTTAATCACGCGGCTAGCGCGGGAAAATTCGCTCTCACACACACACGAGCACGCTCCCTGCCGCCCACCCCTTTGATGTGGCACGCAAACACGGTCCATCTCCACCGGCCTGTCCTGTCCTGCTTTGTGCCTGGTGTACATGACGCGCTCGCTCGCTCCGGCCGTCCCAAAAGTCGGCAGTGCAGCACACTCAATGCGGACCGGCTCGCCAAACGCGCGCAATAATACTAGCCCCCTCAGAGAAGGGTACAGACGTGAATGCACTAGAGAAATAATTCTGTCACATTATGAAAGTAATCTACCGTGTTAGTTACCGAATTACATGTAACACAGCTCATTTGCTCAAAATATCGTAACGATGTGAAACGCTTCAGTTTACAGGCTATGTGACAGAATTTCTACGTAAAATGTCAAAACAGTTGCTGTACACAGGTTTTCTTGTAATATCGAGATGCTGCCAACCGACAGGATTTTTTTTTTATTTATTTATTTATTTATTTATTTATTTTTTTTTTTTTTTTGACGTTGTGCTCAAATTGCCTTGCGATACAGGATTTTTTGTTCTAATATTATTGCTGAAAGTGCCTTCTATCTTAATAATACCAGCCCAGTGTACTGACAACGAATGGCCTTTCAACAACGAAAATTGGAAATTTGTGGCAAGGTCTTATGGGACCAAACTGCTAAGGTCAGCCGTCCGCTGTGGTCGAGCGGTTCTAGGCGCTTCAATCCGGAACCACGTGGCTGCTGCGGTCGCAGGATTAAATCCTGCCTCGGGCATGGATGTGTGTGATGTCCTTAGGTTAGTTAGGTTTAAGTAGTTCTACGTCTAGGTGACTGATGACCTCAGATGTTAAGTCCCATAGTGCTTAGAGGCATTTGAACCACTTTCTGCTAAGATCTTCGGTCCCTAAGCTTACACACTACTTAGTCTAACTTAAACTAACTTACGCCGAGGACGACACACACACCCATGCCCGAGGGAGGACTCAAACCTCCGACGGGAGTGAGCCGCGCGAACCGTTACAAGACTCCCAAGACCGCGCGGCTACCCCGCACGGCTTCAGCAATGACTTGCCGCCGTGTCATCATCTGTCAATGGCAGTAGATGTGGGTATAGAATCAGTACACTGCTCTCCCAACCGTTTTCAGCTTCCGAGACCTCTGTCTCAATAGCAACAAGCTCAAAATCGAAACGAATAACACAAAATAATCGTCAAGGTCCCAACAACGACGGAGATGAATGCCAACAGTTCAAAAATGGGAATGAAGATTGATGTTTAACACCCTTCTGCGGCGAAGTCGCAGTAGACGGATAAGTATGGAACCCAAAATTCATACCTGTTTCAGTACGTTAAGAAACTGGTTCGTAGTCCAGACTTGTTTAAAGAATCTGTAGCAGGGGAAAAGTGTTGCGCATAGATTTTTCTGGGCTAAAACGATATGTTTATTTACTCTCCGAAAAAATGTAAAGGAATGCTTTTGACATAATGCATGTGAGTCTTTCCTCCTCATTTACATACTTTAGTTTGAAAACAGCAGTTAAAGATTTTATCCGTTTACAATACATGATAAAATTTTGGGCATAAATATTCCACTAAGTAACAGACACGTAGGAATATTTTCAGTTTGCATCGAAAGCTGTTTCTCAGGTACATTACATCAGTGCATAAGTGACAAGTAATTATTCTCGCAGCGGTCCCGATTTTTCCCTGATCTAACGACTAGACGTTTTGTTTCATTTGGATGGTTTACGCATAAAAGTAAATTTATTGCAAAAAACACATCGATCAGCGAGAACATTTTGATGACCCGCAGCACTGTGACAGGGACAAAGAAAACATTAAATGAGGATTTATGATACCAATATAATGCGTATCCGAGATGCATCCGACTCGAGAATTTTTCTGTCAGACTGACATGGCGGCTGCAAATAACCATCACAACAGCAAACAGGTCCTTACCACGTACACTTCTCCCAAGGGTGAATGCCTATGAAGCCGGTACAAGAGAATGAGATTAATGGACTTGGACGTCTGACGTTTACCTCGTCTGTAAATCAGTATGTACGATGATGTGAGCCACAGCAGAGAGCAGAGTACAGTGGTGGGGAAAGCGCAGGTGTTTCCAAGCACACTGCTGTAAATCAGGATACTCGTTGTACCGAGACAATGAAGCGGCATGCATGATCATAAAACGTAATCTTCCAGTCTCGCGGCTTCTAGATTTCTGTTCCCTTTGATTAAAGCAGATGTTTCATCACAGGAAATCCATGTTGTGTTTGTTGTGTATACCATACATATGTACATACAAGTGTAAAAGTTGTGAACACCTACAAACAATCATAACGATCTCTGCTGCTGCGCTGGTTGAATTAGATCAGATTTTGTAGACGAAATAAAGAGCCAAAGAAGAGCAGAGCGTTTCGTCAGAGGTCCGCTTACTGAGCGCGGGAACGTCAAGGAGATGCTAACGCAACTTCAGTGGAAGGCAATATAAGACAGGCTTTATGTATTACGGTGTGATTCGCTGTTAAAAGCGTACGATCTTAGAAGAGTCAACCCACATATTGCTTCAGTCAACATACCGGATGATCAAATAGTCAGTCTAAATTTGAAAACTGAATAAATCACGGAATAATGTAGATAGGGAGGTACAAATTAACAAACATGCTTGGAATGACATGGGGTTTTCTTAGAACCAAAAAGATACAAAAATTCAAAAAAAAATGTCCGGCAGATGGCGCTTCATCTGATCAGAATAGAAATAATTAGCATAACAAAGTAAGACAAAGCAAAGATGATGTTCTTTAAAGGAAATGATCAATATGTCCACCATCATTCCTCAACAATAGCTGTAGTCGAGGAATAATGTTATGAAGAGCACTGTAAAGCATGTCCGGAGTTATGGTGAGGCATTGGCGTCGGATGTTGTCTTTCAGTATCCAAAGAGATGTCGGTCGATCACGATACACTTGCGACGTCAGGTAACCCCAAAGCCAATAATCGCACGGACTGAGGTCTGGGGACCTGGGAGGCCAAGCATGACGAAAGTGGCTGCTGAGCACACGATCATCACCAAACGTCGCGCGCAAGACATCTTTCACTAGCAATCCTTTCTTTTTTGTTCTAATAAAACCCCATGTCATTCCAAGCATGTGTGTCAATTTTTACCTCTCTATCTGCATTATTCCGTGGCTTATTAAGTTTTCAAATTTGTACTGACTTTTTGATCACCGGGTATATCTCGGAGAAAGACGTAAAGAAAATATTGGAGAGATTCAGTTTCACGCAGATAACCATTGTTCCCACCCACCATTCACTATGGTACAGGAAAGAACGGAAACAAAAATTGTACACAACGTTCCCTCAACCACACACCGTAAGGTGCAGAGTATACTTTTAACTGTAGATGTAGAAGCACTTCTGCCACATTATGATGTATATTAGTTGATTGCTACATTGCTAGAGAATTTTGAGAGTTTTCTAGCAAAATTTCACAAATTATATATTATTAAGGCTTCGAATGGTAACACCAAATACCAGACAGTGCAATTTGGTTGTCTAATCGTACCTTTGTTATACTTAAGAAATTTGAGATGGCACTCTCAGTTCAACAACACTTCTAAACTCCAAAGTATAATACACACATCAAAAATTTTTGCATCACCCCGTTTCCCAAAACACCTGAAGACAGACGTTGACTGTGGATATTGTATCACAGACAGTCCCTTTGCCTGTTCAGAGGTGTCACTAAACCCGCCCAAAGATGTAAACGACCACGCATGAACAGCGCCTAAAAGACGGAGGGGCTCCGACTGCCGATCAGTTCCAGTCATTCCACAAGGAAGTGCCAGGAAGGGCTCTCAACAAGGGAAGAGTCGAGGCGCCTCGGAGTGAACCAAAGCGATGTTTTTTCTAACATGGAGGAGATACAGAGAGACGAGAACTGTCGATGACATGCCTCGCTCAGGCCCCTCGAGGGCTACTACTGCAGAGGATGACCGCTACCTACGGACTGTGCCTCGAAGTAACCCCGACAGCAAAGCCACTATGTTGAATAATGCCTTTCGTGCAGCTACAGGACGTCGTGTTACGACTCAAACTGTGCGGAATATGCTGCATGATGCGCAACTTCACTCCGACGTCCATGGCGAGGTCCATCTTTGCAACCACGACACCATGCAGCAGAGTACAGATGAGCCCAACCATATTACGAATGGACCGCTCAGGATTGGCATCATGTTCTCTTCACCGATGAGTGTCGCATTTGCCTTCAATCAGACAATCGTCGGATAATTGTTTGAAGGCAACCCTGTCAGGCTGAACGCCTTAGACAAACTGTCCAGCGAGTGCAGCAAGTTGGAAGTTCCCTTATGTTTTGGGGAGGCATTATGTGGGGCCGACGTACACCGCTGGTGGTCATGGAAGGCGCCGTAACGGCTGCACGATACGTGAATGCCATCCACCGACCGATAGTGCAACCATATCGGCAGTATATTGGCGAGGCATTCGTGGACGACTATTCGCGCCCCCATCGTGCACATCCTGTGAATGACTTCCATCAGTATGACGACATCACTCGACTAGAGTGGTCAGCATGTTCTCCAGACATGAGCCCTATCGAACATGCCTGGGATAGATTGAAAAGGGCTGTTTATGGACGACGTGACCCACCAACCACTCTGAGGGATCTACGACGAATCGCCGTTGAGAAGTGGGACAATCTGGACCAACAGTGCCTTGATGAACTTGTGGATAGTAAGCCACGACGAATACAGGCATGCATCAGTGCAAGAGGACGTGCTACTGGGTATTAGAGGTACCGGTGTACACAGCAATCGGAACCACCACCTCTCAAGGTCTTAGTCTGAAGCTGCTTCCAAGGGATTTTTGGTACACATTCAGATTGGTACATCTACTAGAGCTAATTGCTCTACCATTGTAATAAATAACGACGTGATTACATACCTCATACAGTTTCTTACAATTTGGATAGCGCTGTATGATGGTACAACATACAATGTGTGGTATTCATGAGAAATAAAAAGGGCGAAAATGTTGTTTATGTTTCCAGAATGAGATTTTCACTCTGCAGCGGTGTGCGCTGATATGAAACTTCCTGGCAGATTAAAAGTGTGTGCCAGGCCGAGACTCGAACTCGGGACCGTTGCCTTTCGCGGGCAAGTGCTCTACCAACTGAGCTACTCAAGCACAACTCACGCCCCGTCCTCACAGCTTTACTTCTGCCAGTACCTCGTCTCCTGCCTTCCAAACTTTACAGAAGCTCTTCTGCGAACCTTGCAGAACTAGCACTCCTGAAAGTCTCGGCCTGGCACACAGTTTTAATCTTCCATGAAGTTTCGTTGTTTATGTTGATCTCTGTTCCAATTTTCTGTACAGGTTCCGGAACTCTCGGAACCAACGTGACGCAAAACTTTTTTTGATGTATGTATTATTGATTTCCTGGCTAGAAAAAAAATCTTCAAATGTGTGTGAATTCCTATGGGGTGAACCTGCTGAGGTCATCGATCCCTAGACTTACACACTACTTAAACTGACTTATGCTAAGAACAACACACACACACACACACTCATGCCCGAGGGAGGACTCAAACCTCCGGCGGGAGGGGCCCAGCAGTTCGTGACATGTTGCCTCAAACCACTCTGCCACTTCACGCGGTCCTGGCTAGACACTATCATAGGAAAACTTATTTTTAGGTAGCTATGCCGTAAAGTTCATTCACATTAACGTGTCCATCCTCTACGTTCGAAGTTAACGTGACGTAACCACTCACAGACGGATGGTGGTAGCACTAGCAGTGGAGGGTATATAAGTGTCTGGGAGACGCGGAAAAACATTGCTGTCGTTTCCTAATGCGGAAACGCAGTGAATTATCTGACGCCCAAAAGGCCGTGATCATTGGCTTTCGGGCAAAGGGTGAAAGCACTTCCGTAACGGCTCAGTTTGTAAACTGTTCTCATGCCGCTGTGGTAAAAGTATACTGTGGATGGCAAAATGGTGCTATCCAATCTCGGTGCCGAGGCAACTCACCACTATTCATAAATGACAGGGGTGAACGACGCTGCGATGTTGTGTACTGACGAACTGACGAACAGACGTGAAACTATTGAGCAATTGACCGACGTGATGAACCTAGGGGCTACCAACAGTGTCCCTTTAGCGACCATTCCGCGAACGTTCCTGCGTATGGGCTTTCGCAGCGGCGCCTGCTTCATGCAACCACGCTGACTGCTGTCCATCAACGTCGAAGCCTGGAATTTGCACACCACTACCGCAACGGAACGCCCACTGACGGGCGATAGGCGACCTTTCTAAATGAATCACGTTTTGTACTCCATCGGACAGACGGCCGTTCGAGTGTACGGCATGAAACGTCTGAAAGCAGACATCCTTCAACCAGGATGGAACGTGGTGGTCTGGGGAATGTTTTCGTGACATTCTCTGGGTGATCTCGACCTTTTGGAAGGCACAATGGATCAACAAAAGCACGCTTTTATCCATGAAGGCCATGTCTACCCGTACAGCAGCTTGTCTTTTCTCGTTGTGACGGCATCTACCAGAAGGAATTTCTAAGGGACCAACCTGCTGATGTCACAGATCCCTAGACTTACACGCTATTATCCTGTTTCGAAGAGTATCAACATGAGTTTACTGTACTCCCCTAGTCATCAGACTCCTGGGATTTAAACTCAGTCGAGAATCCATGGGACTCCGCCCCCTCCTACCCCATTGGGCTGTTCGCACCATGACTATGGATCCTCAACCGAACCTAGCGCAACTGGCCACGGCACCTGGAGGCGGTATGTCTCCATATCTCTTTCCATACCTTCCAGAACCAAGCTGACTCTCTTCCTGCAGTCAAGTGGTCACATTAATAGGATTGGTCCGTGTATTAACAAGATCAAGTAGTTTAAGAGTGACGTGGTGTAATCTCTCTGTGACATTATCGGGAGAGTGATTTACGGTGCACTTAGATAATACACCACTGGCCATTAAAACTGCTACACCAAGAAGAAATGCGGGTATTCATTGGACAAATATATTATATTAGAACTGACATGTGATTGCATTTTCACGCAATGTGGGTGCATAGATCCTGACAAATCAGTACCCAGAACAACCACCTTGATACGCCTGGGCATTGAGTCAAACAGAGCTTCGATGGCGTGTACAGGTACAGCTACCCATGCAGCTTCAACACGATACCACAATTCATTAAGAGTAGTGACTGGCGTATTGTAACGAGCCAGTTGCTCGGCCACCATTGACCAGACGTTTTCAGTTGGTGGTAGATCTGGAGAATGTGCTGATGAGGGCAGCAGTCGAACATTTCCTATATCCAGGAAGGCCCGTACAGGACCTGCAACATGCGTTCGTCCATTATCCTGCTGAAATGTAGGGTTTCACAGGGATCGAATGAAGGGTAGAGCCACGGGTCGTAACACATCTGAAATGTAACGTCCACTGTTCAAAGTGCCGTCAATGCGAACAAGCGGTGACCGAGATATGTAACCAATGGCACCCCATAACATCACGCCGGGTGATACGCCAGTATGGCGATGACGAATACACGCTTCCAATGTGCGTTCACCGCGATGTCGCCAAACACGGATGCGACCATCATGATGCTGTAAACAGAACCTGGATTCATCCGAAAAAATGACATTTTGCTATTCATGCACCCAGGTTCGTCGTTGAGTACAGCATCACAGGCGCTCTTGTCTGTGATGCACCGTCAAGGGCAACCGCAGCCATGTTCTCCGAGCTGATAGTCCATACTGCTGCAAACGTCGTCGAACTGTTCGTTCAGATCTGTTGACTCAGGGATCGAGACGTGGTTGCACGATCCGTTAGAGCCATGCAGATGAGATGCCTGTCATCTCGACTGCTAGTGATACGAGGCCGTTGGGGTCCAGCACGGGGTTCCGTATTACCTTCCTGAACCCACCGATTCCATATTCTGCTAACAGTCATTGGATCTCGACCAACGCGAGCAGCAATGTTGCGATACGATAAACCGCAATCGCAATAGGCATGCAATCCGACCTTTATCAAAGTCGGAAACGTGATGATACGCATTTCTCCTCCTTACACGAGGAATCACAACAACGTTTCACCAGGCAACACCGGTCAACTTCTGTTTGTGTGTGAGAAATCTGTTGGAAACTTTCTTCATGTTAGCACGTTATAGGTGTCGCCACTAGCGCCAACCTTGTGTGAATGCTCTGGAAAGCTATTCATTTGCGTATCACAGCATCTTCTTCCTGTAGTTTAAATTTCGCGACCGTAGCACATCATCTTCGTGGTGTAGCAATTTTAATGGCCAGTAGCGTATATTGTTAGATAAGTATGTACTCTACTGTGCCAAACGGGACCAACCGGCAACAGTGCCTTCCTCTGCCAAAAGCTTCAAGAGCTGCAGTATGGAGGGATATGTGATCACCGTCATCCTTCTCCCATCTGTTGTCGACTTGCTTGACCTTGGAGCAGCTGTTTCCCATTCAAGCAGCTCCTCAGTCAGTGTAAAGAGTGCAACTGATCACCGTTACATTCACTGGAAGTACCGAAATCGAACCTGCTCATCCGTTTGGCAGCTGATCATGCTGACCACTGAGCTATGGAGGCGGACAAGTACTTTTGTTGGAAATATACCAAAATTATATACGATTTTGTTTCTGTTTTTATCGTGTTCCTTTCGTAACCCTTCATATCAGGAGATCATATCTTCAGAATGAAGCTAAATAGCTCACTATTTTTTTTCTTTTTATTTATTTTCATTCTCAAAAGTAATACGGTAAGAACTGGACCATGGCGGTTCATGTCGCCAACAAGCCACAGTCAGTGCATTAGGCGACTTCCTGTGAAAGACCCCCTACCAGTATGACAAAGCTCTCTTAATCAGAGGGTGTAGAATCAGAGGAAGCTAAAAGGAATTGTCTTTGAACCTCATGAAGAGAAAGCGTCTTATGAGGATGCAGAAGACGAGCAAACCGTTGCATTAGACACAAGTGGTGTTCCCCACTGAAACTGCAGATTCTAAACCACTTCCGTGAAAATCTCTTGCATTGCAGATGAAATAAAAACAGAATAATCTAAAAGCAGCCCATGTGAAGTTTGATCTACGATTGATAATGTCTCAGAAGCGATTTATGAGGATCACAGTAAACTTGGTTAAATTTATAATAGTCGCAGAGTGCGATGATGGAAATTTCAATATTCTACGACAATTAGGATTAACTGAGAGATGGATAAGCAAAACGACGAGTGCAGGGAATCACAATACAATGGACGAACTTACAAAAACAATTTCTTATAAAAGAGACAGTACATGAACGAATATTTTGATGCACGTTAATATTCCTAACTTTTTGTTTGTTGAGATACTGAAACAACTGTCTTCTTAATGGAACGATGTATTCTTTCATGGCATTCGAGAGTTAGAGGAATGATCTGGAGCTTAAAGATCAACTGAAAGGAAAAGGCAGAAGGAAATGCTGAAAATGTGATAGACAAGACTGTGAAACTGACCCTTTTCCGAAGTGTGACGCGCGGGTTACCCGTGTGGTCCGAGGCGTCTTGCCACGGTTCGCGCTGCACCCCCCCCCCTCCCTCCTCCCTATCGGAGGTTCAAGTCCTCCCTCGGGCATGGGTGTGGGTGTGTTGTCCTTAGTGTAAGTTTGGTTAAGTTAGACTAAGTAGTGTGTAAGGCTAGGGACCGATGACCTCAGCAATTTGGTCCCATAGAACTTACCACAAATTTCCAAAATTTTCCGACGTGTACAAGGCACTGGAATGGAATCAAGAAGGTTCGAACATTACCATGTGCAGATATTAATAGTGACCACAACTTACTTATGGCAGAAATAGAAATAAGAATGAAAAAACTGAAGAAGGCGACCATTGTGAAGAAGTGGGATTTAGAGAAGATAAGATCCAACAAAGAACAAATTACAGAAATGCTGTCTCGGGACTTTCTAAACACATTACGAGACAAAGAAGCACCTGATAATGCCAACGAGTACTGGAATATGCTGAAAGAAGGAATCATTAAAGCAGGACAGCAAAATATAGGATATGTTAAAGGGAAAAGGTCAAAAAAACCATGGGTCACACAAGAAATGATTTCCAAGATGGAGGAGAGAAGAAAATTGAAAAACAAGGACACTGAAGATGCAAGAAAGATATACCGAAGGTTAAATAATGAACTGCGAAGAAAAACAGAGCAGGCTAGGAAACAATGGCTAAAAGAGGAATGTGATGAAATTGAAGAACTGGACAGGAAGGGAAGATACAACTTACTATACAACAGAGTAAGGACTATGACATGGGAACAAAACAGAGCAGGAAGTGCTACTATGGAAATTTTGAGTAAAGACGAAGAGGTAGCGTACAAAGATCGTGACGATGTCCTCCAGAGATGGGAAGGATATATAAAAGAGCTATATGACACAAATAGCAAACCAGAAACTCTGGAATTTGAATCACACAACAGTGTAAGTGATGACGAGAAAGGACCGACCATCATAATGGAAGAAGTAAGGTCTGCCACAGCTGCAATGAAAAATGGCAAAGCGGTAGGTACAGATACAATACCGGGAGAAATACTAAAATGCTTGAACCACGATGGAATAAGAGAAATATTGAGGCTATGTAATAAAATATATGACAGTGGTGAATGGCCTGAGGACTTTCTGACGACAGTAATGATTCTCTTACCGAAAAAACAAGGAACCAAGAAATGCAGCGAGCACAGGACAATCAGCCTCATTTCATATACAGCCAAAGTGATGTTAAGAATAATTAATAAAAGACTTGAAAAAGTAATGGAGGAGAATCTTGGCGAGGAGCAGTTTGGCTTTAGACGGAATATGGGCACCAGAGATGCAATAGGGCTCCTACGAATCTTGGGAGAAAGGTTTATTGAAAAAGAGGAGTCCTATATATGTGTTTCATCGATCTAGAAAAGGCATTTGACAATGTGGTTTTGGACAAGCTGGCGACTATAATGAGGGAAAAGAGAGTGGACTGGAAAACCAGAAGACTTATAAACTCATTATATCCTAATCAAAAAGTTTCAGTTAAAGTGAGAGGAGAAAGTAAAAACTGGATCAGACTAGGAAAAGGAGTAAGACAAGGATGCTGTTTAAACCTACTCTTTTCAACCTCTACTTGGAAAATATGATTGGCCAATGCTCATTAGATGACAAAGGAGTAGAAATTGGAGGAAGAACAGTAGGGTGTTTGAGATTTGCTGAAGACATGGTCCTTCTAGCCACAGGGGAAAAAGAATTACAGGATTTAGTGGACACCATTGCAACTAACGGAAAAAATATGGAATGAAAATTAACACAAATAAAACAAAAGTATTGGCACTAGGAGGAAATAAGGGAATAAAAATTATGCTGAATGGAGAAACACTAGAACAGGTGCAAAATTTTAAGTGTCTTGGAAGCAGAATAGACACCGACTGGAAGTGCACCACAGAAATTAAAACACGGATAGCAATGGAAAAAGAGGCGTTTTATAAGAAAAGGAGAATCTTCTGCAGCGGTCTGGACAGAGACTCAGAAAGAGACTCATAAAATGTCTTGTATGGAGTGTTCTTCTATATGGCGCTGAAACATGGACTATGAGGAAAAAAAACAGAGAAGGGCTAGAGGCTTTTGAGATCTGGACATGGCGGAAGATGGAAAGAATAAGTTGGATGGACAGAAGAGGTACTGAGAAGAGTGGAAGAGAAAAGACAGTTACTAGATGTAATAAAGAGAAGAAAAAGAAATTGGATTGGGCATATATTAAGAAAGAATGACGGACTGATAAAAGCAGTTTTAAAAGGTTATGTGGAAGGGAAAAGGAAGCGAGGAAGGAAGACATTCCAGATACTGGATGACATGATGGACGGTACAACATACAGCAGCCTTAAGAAGGAAGCAATGGATCGCAGAAAATGGAGAAGCGAAGGACCTGTTAATATAGCAGATAACTGATGATGATGACACAGCACTGGACTTGACTATAATTAAAAAGGTAATTAGTTACGTTCAGAATTGTAAAACTACCGTAATCTATCATAGACTATCATAAGTATGCGTAGAATACGATCATTTTCCTAGCAGCTATGGTCAGTAAAGGTCTTACCCGAGTTACGTGTATGTCAGGTGTATTGTATACGTTTCGGGCATTCTTCATAACGATTGCTCTCTTAAAACATATGCGATCAGTGTCTTCCTAGAGTCGCCTAAAAACCGGAAGCAGTCTATCACCTAGGAACTGAATGATGATATGTAAATGGCTACATTGTAGTTCCACGTAGTTACCCTGCTGTCTCTTACTTAAAATAAACATTACTTATAGCAAAACTCAAACTGCCAATGTTTAATTCCGCTTTTATTTGAAAATTGTTGATTTGTAACTTGAAACGTAGAGATGTTGTACTAAAAATAAAGAAAACAATACAGATTTATCATATAGCGCTAGAAACCCCAATTGCCCCAATAAAAAGGTAAAGAAAACGCAAAGCAAAAATATATCAAACATCGCTTCAGTACTTGTCGAACTTATGTAAAACATGTTTCGGTTTTTCGTGAACAACTTTCGCATTTATCAGTAATAACAAGGAAATCTTGCCTTTGATAATGCTGAAGAACGCTCTTCTGAGTGCAAAAAACAACAATAATTATATATGCTCTTTGTTTTTTTGCATGTAACTCTACTTGCATCGAAAGTAATTGCTCTGGCTACATCAAATCGCGGAAGTTGCCGTTCAATTGATTTTTGTTACTTATAAAGTGTTATTTATGTTCTGTGAGGATATAAACTACACGATGGACTAACACTGTATAATATTCGATTCTAATTATGTGCAAAACAAACAACGAAAGAAACAAAAAAGTAAAGAAGAACAGTGTTGTAAACTTGACAGTTATGAACAATGGTGCAGCTTCTCGTGGTAATTGTTGGATCACTGCTGCAATTGTGAGATATCCTAGTGATATAGTGAAAGCCGTTGCAGGTCTGGAGAGTTTTAATAGCAGAGATGTGATTGCTTATCACACATTTCAAGTGAACAATGTTACAACCTGGACATGGGTCAGTCGTATTTTACGTGTACAATACACTTTGTTGTTATGACCAGAAATCATTGTGAAACAAATGAGTCAGAGTCCTTTGCTATATGGTTTAGAGGTGACGGAGTTTGTAAAAAAATTAAAGTTTCTGATGAGATATCAGCAGAATGCATTGTACCAGACCCAAATAAGATCAAACCAATGAAGAATTTACCACCACCAATAACACGGAAACACCTGAAAGCTTTTATCGGTCTCTTGTCATAATTAGGAAGATCTGTATCACAGCAATTACTGAACAACGATAATTTTCTAAAGTGATTAAGAAAGAATTCAAATGGTTCAAATGGCTCTGAGCACTATGGGACTTAACTTCTTTGGTCATCAGTCCCCTAGAACTTACAACTACTTAAACCTAACTAACCTAATGACATCACACACATCCGTGCCCGATGCAGGATTCGAACCTGCCACCGTAACGGTCGCGCGGTTCCAGACTGTAGCGCCTAGAACCGCTAGGCCACTCCGGCCGTCAAGAAAGAATTCTCTGTGGTATTGCAGAGAGGAAAGTCAGACAGTATTGAGTAAAATTAAAAATGCTTTTGCCCATTCAAAAATACTACTCCATCGAGACATGAGGAAAGACTTTTGTATAGCCTCCAAGACTTCGTGTTCATCTCTTCCATCACGTCTGTTACTCATTATAGAGGTCAATGGAACAAATGAAGTACACATAGTACGTTTTGCCAACAGAGTGTTGACATAATGTGAAATGTATTCAATGACAGAACTAGAGGCCGTAGCTGTGGTTTGGGCTCTCAAAAAATTTCGCTATTGCATGTATGGAAAACACCTTAAGGCATGCGGTAATTACAAAGCTCTAAGGTTTCTGCCCAGCTGCAGACTGCTACAATTACATTTAGCAAGATGGTCATTATCATTGCAAGAATGCAATTTCGAAATATTGGACGAAGTGGTAAGGATAACATCACAGCTGATGCTCCGTCTAGATTACCCGAAGGTTTATCAGAATTTTCAGAAATTGTGTAACAGGAATGAAATTTCAAACTTGTACCTAATTTAAGATCCTTGGCATAAAAATCCTTTCTAGACATGTGTCGTAATATGGGAAAATGCAGGACAATGACCACAAGTGCAAAATAAAACAAACACGAATGCAAAACACTTCAGAAAGACTAGCACAACACTGCAAAATTCAGAACAATGCTTTATTCCAATGGTGTAATCCTGATAGATATCTATGGTGTGTATGCTTCTCAACTGCATCAAAGGAAAATTTAATACGGTATACACACTATACGTGGGAGCATTTTGGAATTTCAGAATGTGCGCGTAAGATAGGTAAACTAGTACTGTTTTCCAAGTTTACACATCCAGGTACGACTGGTTATGAGAATGTCTTTAATCTGTCAGAAAAGATACTTTTATCCAACAATGCACCCAACATAACAATTAACGCCACTGGGAGAATATTAAGAGAATTCAACAGATTATTATGCTCATATACATCAAACAAAGAAACAAACTGGGTAGAGTACTTAGCACCGTTTGAGGAAATTGTCAACAAACTACCTCACACTTCCAATCGTGAACACTAGCGTAAATGTTATTGGCAAAACGTGATTCCAATGAATGGTTAATTGCATCGCCAAACTTAAAGCAAGAAGATGAACTGTGGGAGCAAAAGGTCTCGCAGGCTATGATCTCATAAACCGAAAGTGTTCCTAAGAGAAAAGAGTGTTCCGTGGATTGGCGAGTTTTTAACGGAAGCGTATTTGACACTTGGCAATGGTCCCATCCTGGGCCAGAACCAGGGGCTGGAAGTGCAGAGTGGTAATCAGAGCGTAAATTGGCACTAGGAGGTGGCAGGATTGCCCTGGGCGTATTCGGCACAGATTGTGTGAAAACTGTCATGTTAAAGGCACTCAGTGGATCTTGGGAGAGATCGGTGTTTATCCAGATTTCTAGGTCAGGTACGCATATGGAGATGTGCATCTGTGACCTGAGGCGGATATTGTTGAATTCTGAACGACATTACTATGCTGAGTGAGCTACTGACAGCAAATGATTTAGGCAGTACAGCTAATCGTGTGTTCTACGCTAGTTTTACTGCTGCATAATGTGTGCATACATTTCTACTTATGCAGCCTGCGTGGATACTAGTGGTGACAAATCAGTATTCTGTTTTCATTTTGTTGTTAACGGTTGTGGATACATCACACAACTGATCTTGTTTGGAACAGTTGCAATTCGTATGTTGGATCGAGCCTTACATTACCTCACCGTAACGTTTCTGATTATATGTATGACATATGCCACGCCTGAGCAGAGTGAGGTGGAATGAGATATTTCTATATGATATAAGCAGAGCGATTTTAAAGGTTCGTATTACAGTGACAAACATTCAAATATAGTTGTATGTAGAATGTGGTATTTAAGTATGCTGAAAAGATATTTCCATTTAAAAAACGATCAAAAGGAAGCAGGCGTGATTATTTGACTCACGCTGTTGCCACAGTCTGTTTTGACTAATTACGGGTCAGCTTTATCTGAGATTGTGTAAACCTCTTGTGCGATGTGACTGACAAAATTATAACGCGTGATCACGGCGCTATTGTTTAGAAAAAATTTATCTGATGGAGATTAGTCTCTCAGTGGCGTCACTGTAGCTTTCTCGCAACCTGGTGAAATCCTGTGGGTATATGATCTTAGTGATATTGTTTACCAGGAACTAATTATGGTTGTTCCTAGATTACCTGGTGAAATGTGTGGTATAATGTAACGATCTTGGACCTCCAGTGAAAATTATCAATAGTGCTAGTGCGCCGATATTTACTGCTGTCTGCTGTGTAGCGGTTTTCTAGATAGTGGAGTCTGATCCTGCTGTGGCGCCTGGGTTGTCAACCAAGCAATGGCCAAAAGAGATTTACTAATCCTTGTCAAATGTTGCTAATTAATGTAGTCTTAAGGGTTAATAAAGCCTACCTGATAGCGACCCTACGAGAAGTGCTTTCATTGCCTGGTGTGTGAGGCGTGAACATAAATATGTAAAAAAATTACTGTGGCTTGATCAATAGAAAATTGTGCCTGCTGAACATAGCTGTGTAAGTAATTATTGTGGTTTTACGTTTACCTGGTAAAGCAGTTTCAAGTAAGATTTAGTTAAGCAGATGGTCATTATCGTTTTACAACTCTTGGGTTAAGTCATTTGAAGTAAATTAAAATCTTAAAAAGCAGTAGTTCTATTTAGTTGCGAGTTTCTGTGACTTATTTAACTTAAAGTAGTTTGATAAATATTTGCTGGGGCACATAATCCACAAGTGTACCCAAAGAGCAAGATTATGATTAATGATTTAATAATTTGTACGAATGTTTAGTTTTAATAAAAATTTGAAAGTGTCAGTGTTTCTAACACCCAATACTCACTCCATATTACCTTCTCGTACAAGAGGCTTATGATACAATGTTACAGAAAACTCAGCAGTTTAACATAGGGGTCAAGGCACTACTTAGAACCCACCCAAAACTTTCACTAAGGATGAAGAGGAATAAAAAATGACGACTGATATGTACTTGTCCTATCAAAGTGTTAAGAATCCCTCATGGAGGCCGCTACCTGATAATGTATCCAGACTCAGAGAGAACGGAAGGAGTATATCCTCACAAAGATCTAAACAACTACAATAGTAATAAGATTTTATATTTTTGTCTTGTATGATGTGATGTATTTCTAACTGTAAATAGCTCATTATAGACTATTACGTCAGAACGTCACATGTTAATGACACTCAACCAAAACAATAGAAGTATATATGTGTACATAGGTAATCAACAAGTAACAAGCATGTGTTCTAGAATGCAATAGGTCTGACAAGTGAATATAATGGCAAGAGAAGCCCTATTAAGTAATTTCTGTGGTAAATAGAGTAATGAATATTTGACCTTCCTGCATTTCAAGGATAATTATCTTGTGCAATTTAGTAACTAAGCATGTGTTAGTATGCAAGTATATGAAAGATTATAGACACAGTTTAATACACACGGTGGTCACAAGCAAAAAGAACATTGGCTGAACTAATTTTGTATGTTACATGCTTAAGAAATGGGATTTAAAACGAGAGAACTTCTTAATGCACAGTTATCACTAAAGTGACGTCAATACAACATTTGTGAATAAAAGACAAAGTTCAGTGAACTGTGTGTCAAGACATTGGTATAAGTTAAAGTAGTTGAGTACTTGTCAAAGGTGTAAGATCACAAGGCTGAAACAACAAAATAGGTAATTTCATTAAAGTAATAAACAAATGCAAAAAAATGAAAGTAAACAAATACATAATCCACATAGATACGTAAGAGAAACGAAATTTGACAAGTACTTAGTTAGTGACTTTATACGTTTATTTTCATGTAAATACACTTTATCTTGTTCACAAACAAAATGGACTGTGAAACGTCCCCTTTGAACAATTATACAAGAGACTGTGCTTAACCTGACACACAATATTTTGTTAGCGCAACGCAATCTGACTTTCAATAATCCCTACAAAAGAATGGGCCCTGACTAACAGTAAACTGTACCTTTCACAAATCACTTACCTCACAAAAATCTTCGCTACTCAACCTACTGCAATACAGCAAGCGCCACTACTGCCAGCTAAATAAAAGATTCAAACTACTGAAGGCACTAACTACTGATAGGGATAGTTAGCAAATGAAAGATATTAATAGAGAACAAACAATGTATTTACCTTGAAATCATCATATGTAAATATAGCAGTTCATGACAAATTTCAAAACTCCGCCATCTCTCTCCCCACATCCACCACTGCTGGCGGCTCACCTCCAACTGCGCAACGCTACGCGCTGTTCACATCCAGCTGCCTAACACTACAATGGCGAGTATTACAACAATGCAAAGCAGCCACAGACTGCACACAGCACAGCCAGTGATTTTCATACAGAGGTGGCGTTACCAATAAAAAAACCTAAACAGCCTACTTACATAGCCCCCATGCTCCCCACAAAAAATTTTACAAATTGGTTTGGGCAGTGGCCAATACAGATTTGAAAAATTTTTTCATAATTACAATAACAAAGAAATCAAATGCACACACTTATTGATACAATGTTGGTCAAAAGCTAAAAATTTCTCACAGTCCATAAAGACAGTCCAGATTGTTCATCACAGTAAAAATGCAGAGTTTTTCTCAAAGTCTGAGCAGTAAAAGAAAATGCACACAGAAGTAGTGGATTTCCATGCAATCTTGAAGACGTAGTGTTGTCCTTCCAATGGAAAGACAGTGCTGACTCTTGACATGCAGACAAGTATTGGTCCACAACAGAGCAAACCCACAGCAGAGTCAGTCGACGTTTTGAAGAATATTGGTAGGTAGGTCATCACAGAGCAGACCCACTGTAGTCCTGGTAGAGATTACGGTACTGGTGGGCCACCAGAGGTGCAGACCCACTTTAGTCCTTGTAGAGACGGCCAGCAGCCATCTGTTGCAAATGTGCAGGTGCACAACCACCATTGAAGAGTCTTGCAGAGAATATAGCAAGTCCATAAACCACCACTTGTGCACCCACAAAGTTTTTGGAATTGTCCTTAGAACCAGCAATGCTGTTATCCAGTCCCTTGCCGAATTATTAACACACGTGCAAACACTAACAGTCCCTACTTCTCACATATCGTCCATGTACTATGACCAACAGAAACGTGTGCAGTGAAATGTAACTTACAAGTTAATAATATGATGAATTGGTGTCAATTACAATTTTATAACATAAGAATACAATAACAAAGGTACAAAATACATCATTAAAAACATAATAATACAGATAACATTTGTAGTACAAGCTTTAAATAAAATAATGAGAATAGTTTTCGAAACATTAATTTCACACATGAGAATTGAAACAGAACAGAATTGTAAACAACTTTACAAAGAAAATAACATATTATTAATGCAACTTATATTTGAGGATAACAGTATTCCTCCTCATAGTGAATATAGCTCAGTACTAGAAAAATTCTACAACATAAATCGTATTAGCTAAACACATAAAGACAGGAAAAACACAAATACACAAGAGTACACACACATATAGCGGAATAATACAAAAGGAAAGGACAGGGTATGTTTTACTGCAGTATTTTGCATGGAGATCTCCCTTTGTTCATCATTATTCCCAAAAGTACTATCTATACCTGCTTTCTGTACTTTTTTCGTTTAACTTCTCAATGCATTTCTTCCAATTCATCGCAACTCATTCTCTTATATAGTCTACCCCCTCTTAAGCTAACTTAAATCTACTGAGCTCAGATGCTAAACTAAGGGACGAGGCAATGCAGAAGCACAAAACAAGTAACACAAACAGCAAGGAGAAAAAAAATCAAATTTGCAAAGCAAGCTACAGTAAATCTAAATTACCAAGCAAGTCAACATTACAACTAATATGAGGCAATGCGCAGCAAACAAGAAAAATAAATCTGGCTTAGCAGAGTAACACAAATTAAAATTCAGTAGCACTATGCCTGGCCAACAGCAGCTTATATCTAAACATGACATAGCTCAAGCAGAAAAAATAGTACACTAAAGATAACAATGCAGATAAGGGAAATGTATAATAACATCTTAATATCTATGTAATTAAAGTGGTGCACCACAAGAAGTTATTCTACCAAAAAGTTACCAAGTACTTGAAAAGAAAATTATGAATGCAGTTCCTGTCAAGGTAAATGTCATTTTGTGCTCCCTCATTTTTTTGAAAAAAATTATTATTTACTCGATCTGTAGACAGAAAATATTTATATTAATACATCTATAAAATTCTATTTTAACCAATACTGCAGTGCCGCTAGAAACTAGATATCAAATGAAATAAGCAACTATGTACAAAGCAAAGCATAAGAACATCGTTCAATAGTCATGTGGCATTTCATAAATAGTAAAAAAATCTCTCATCTAGAAAGACAGTAGTCATAGTCAGGTGTGTAGACAAACTATTTCTCATCATTTCATTAGGCATTTCAGTAAATATCAGAAAGTACGACATGTTTCCAAGTAATTAGCGTGTCGTATTTGCGATGCTTTCTCTAAAGGAATAACAATGGTGAGGATAATGGCCTCCCTTTTCTTTTTTTCTACCTGTGCTTCTGATGAGGCACTCACTAATGACTTGTTCTCCCGGCGTCTGACACAGCTGCGTGCCCACAACGCATTACGTGCAGGTGGTCACTTAACTTTCTTATGGAAATATTTAAGACACCAGTTTCCGCTACTGTGACAGTCTCATATACAAAATTTCATGGTTCGAGAATTTGCATTGCAAATGTGTAGAAACAAAACTCTATAAATATAACAGTGTCCAAAAAATTTTCGCCGGCATTGTGATATATTCACGCATTTACACACATTTCATAACTCTTAAAGTACGAATCTTGGTTTCCAACAACCTTTTTCACAAACCAGAATCCCTAAACACTACTCATTATTCCTTACCTTATTCGTCGACACTTCTTCAATATTTCATCATAACAGCTACATCGCATACTCAAATAACTCATATAGCATCAGCTTATTGATCATAAACATACCTCAACAGCATAATACACATCGTCGTCATAATAATAACATCATAACAGATCAATCACATCTCAAAATCGTCGTAGCTTTCTGAATATTTTAAACCTACAAAAAAATTCTCTGCTCATTTCAAAAGTGTCATCTACCTCAAACGTACTTAAAAAATCATGATCTCATACCAAATACATCATTCAAAGCTCTCATAGTATCACAATGGGTCCAAAAAAATATGAACAGTTCACACAGTACAGACAAAATACAGTTTCATAAGTGTGAAGTTACCCAACTGTGTATTGCGTAAACATGTGTCACTGATGTAGTAAAAAAATGTTTATCTCTCAGTTAAATGATCAGATAGCTGTGTAATTTGTGTGTTAGAGAAATATGGTACCAATGCGTAAAGTTGTATAAGCAAATACCATATTAGCTAGGGCTCCTTGTGCTTGCCAAACACATGGTACACAAATTGAGCGTGTACCCCCCTGAGGATTAATGTAATTATACCCTCAGGTGTTACAGATTACAGCAATGGAATGAAATATATCGCGGAAAACCCTTGTATCATTGTACTTCAAATATATTACAAAATACACGTTTTAAGTGCGAAATTAATCACTCAAATACGTGTCCTGTAGCACTAAATGTGCGTCTTGCTGTAAGATAATCTCTGTGGAAGTGTCGTAGTTATCGTCCTCCGAAAGCTAAGTTCTGCAGAAGCCAATGTACTTACCTCATGATACACCAAATTTCAAGTAAACCAAAATGTTGCATTAAAATCTCATTAGCAGTACCAGTACATGTTCTATGTATGTAAGCCTGATAGTCGTTACGTAATCGTGCAACTAACAAGCAAGAATGCACACACACAATAACACTGTGTCGTCTGTTCACAATAACAATGCAGTGGTAATTACTGTCTAAATATGTTCCCTAGGTTCTAGACTGGATAGTGAACTTCAAACATTGTTGCATGTGAACAGTTTCTTAAGTCTGACAAAGCATACTAGAAAAGTAAAGTGAAAAGTTTTATGGCAAAAACAAAGTTAAAAAGCAGATTATCTTTCAACAAACGGTTTTATATGTGAAATGTATTGCAATCTTTTACCCTTTCTAGTGCGCAGCGTTTCAACTTCAACGTAGTTATCATGCGGTATACGTCGTTAAAGAATACTGGAATTTTTCTTAATGTTAGCGTCTATGTTATTTTTCTCTGAGCCAGCCGGCGCACGTGGGTGCCTGCAGCGCGAGTCATTGTCTGTCTCTTTGTTGGCGCGCGTTGTTATTGGGATTAGGAGACCTAACTTCTACAAATTCGCCTTGCCTAGAGAGCCCAGCTCTGTTAGAATCCCGCCAGTTCTGATGAAATTGACGTCTGTCGTTATGATTATATCGTCTGTCGTCATGTCGGTAGATTCCGTAGTTTCTTCCTTGTCGGTCACGTGGTGGAGAATTTCTCCCTGAATCGTAACTCCGCGCTGAACTGTTGCGTCTGAAGTTATTCTGTCTCCCCTGGTTATAATTGTTTTGGTTCCCATATTGTCTGTTTCTCTGATTGTCTCTGTGATAGTCATTACTACGGAAATGCGATCTTTCTCTGTAACTATTATTACTCTGCCAGTGGTTGTCATATGGGTGGTGTCTGTTTTGGTCACGATTTGTGTTGTGAGAATAGTCTTGTCGCGTCCAGTTATTATTTCTTTCATCATGGAATTGCGACGGATATGACCTGTAATCGTTATGTTCCTGTTTCCGCTTTCCGCGATTCTCAGTGTCAGTTTCTAATTCTTCTAACAGTCCCTGAAAAGCTTCAATGTCGTCTTTGCAACGTCCTGCCAAAATAATATGTCGTAAATGTTCAGGTAATTTGATTAAGCAAATGCGGATGAGTTCTGAGGGGCTGTATGGGTTTGAAAGATACTGATTCTTATGCAACATGTCTTCAAAATATTTCATAAGACTGGAAAATTCAGATTGTTCGAAATGTTTCATCATTATGATGCTATGTTTTACTCGGTCTTGTGTAGCTTGAGACCAATATGCTGAAAGGAAGGCATGGTAAAATTCTCCTTCACTGTGACAATCGTGAATGACCGATCGCATTCTTACAGCTGGTTCATTCTCTAAATAGCCACATATAAATTCTAACCTGTGCTCCAATGACCAGTTGGGAGGAAAACAATGAGAGAATTGATGGAGCCACGCTTGTGGATGAATGTCGTTGCCGGAATTGTTAAATGTTTTAAATTTACGTGTAGTAATGAACAGCTTATAGTCAAAATCATCGTGTCGGCGAGTAGCATATGAGTCATTGTTACGTCGTGTCGGCGGTTCCATCTCAAAATTCGGTGCACCTTGCCAATTTCTTTCATAACTTCCGAAATGCGCTGTGTTATTATTTTGTGGCTGTTCCGTATTTGTATGTCCCTCTTCCCGTATTGGGGCGCGAGTGTCCTCTGAAATACGTAATTCTTGTACTACTTGTGCCAACTGATCTTGCACTTCCCGGATTTCTCTTTTGTACTGTGTATTGATTTGATTTTGATTTTGTTTGAATTTTCTAATTTCTACATACTCTTCAGTGTTAGTGAAGGCTACAGGTGTTGTGTCATTCAGATCATCATCTACCTTTGTAGATAAGTTAGTGAACTGATCTGAAAGTTCGGCTACTTTATCCGATAGTGAAATTATTTCCTCTGTATATTTTTCTGAACCAAGTTTCAGAGTATCTACTGTGTCCTTTATGTTTTCCTGAGTTTTTGCAAGTTGCGTAACCGAATCGGTAGATGCAACTGAGTCAATTTTAGCTTGCAAGGTGTCGTGATTTTCATGAACAATGGTTTGCAGTTCTTTTATGGCTGCTTCATGATTCTGTAATACATTTTCATGCCGCGAAAAAATGGGTTGAAAATGCTCACAAATTTGTGTTTTTACGTCATTACAGACTTTTTGACATTTCGATTCAATGTTATGTAACTCACTAGTTAAATCTTCACGTGTTTGTTCAAGTGTGGTGTCTAACGTTTGAAGATTTTGTCCCATTGCGTCTAACTGTTGCTGTGTTTGATTTTGTTCCATTGTGTCCCATTTGTTGCATTAATTGTAATAACAATGCACTGGTGTCTGAAACATGTTCGTCAGTGCTTTTCGGCAGTGAATTTGCACCAGCAACATTCACATTTTGACAAGCGGAAAATGTGTCTTGACTCATTTGAGAAAACGGTGAGGACGCAAAACCTGAATCTACAGTATTTGCAAAATTGTGTCCTGTCATTTCGGATTCCTGAGGCGAGCTGTTGCCGACCGATCGATCGATAATGCTTCCCTCTTCACTAATTGTTTCACTGTCCACGCCATTGTTTGCCGCCCGCTCCATTTCCCTATGCAAAATTACCAAATTACTACTTTGAATATCAGTTAATTCATTACTCGGTGGCGCTAACACACTGCTTTCATTTTCACTGTCATTTCTCAGTTTACTTTGGAGCCTAGTATTACGTTTTTCACACGCCATTATTGTCACAGTATTTCACACGACAACACAGAAAAACACAATTTGAAGATCAAAAATAAGAGAACACATTAACATAGCACTGAAAATAATATCTAGTTAATTGCAGCTGCGAAATACTTGGTGCAAATCTACATGCATGCCACAACTGTTTTACTGTACAACAATGAAAGTCTTCAACTACAAAGGAGATTTTCTCTACAATTACGCGCTAGCAATAAACAAAATCTACACTAATTACACAAAATACAACAAAAAATCAGAAGATTCCAGTGAGGTATCCTCGGCTAAGGGTCGACATATGAAACGTCCCCTTTGAACAATTATACAAGAGACTGTGCTTAACCTGACACACAATATTTTGTTAGCGCAACGCAATCTGACTTTCAATAATCCCTACAAAAGAATGGGCCCTGACTAACAGTAAACTATACCTTTCACAAATCACTTACCTCACAAAAATCTTCGCTACTCAAGCTACTGCAATACAGCAAGCGCCACTACTGCCAGCTAAATAAAAGATTCAAACTACTGAAGGCACTAACTACTGATAGGGATAGTTAGCAAATGAAAGATATTAATAGAGAACAAACAATGTATTTACCTTGATATCATCATATATAAATATAGCAGTTCATGACAAATTTCAAAACTCCGCCATCTCTCTCCCCACATCCACCACTGCTGGCGGCTCACCTCCAACTGCGCAACGCTACGCGCTGTTCACATCCAGCTGCCTAACACTACAATGGCGAGTATTACAACAATGCAAAGCAGCCACAGACTGCACACAGCACAGCCAGTGATTTTCATACAGAGGTGGCGTTACCAATAAAAAAAACCTAAACAGCCTACTTACAACTGTGTTGGTCTTCTGTAGGCTTCAGAATTCAAATTTCGAGTCTAGCATGAGCATTTGCGTTACCAAAGAAGCTTTATGTGTCTGGTTTGTTTTAGAAAAATCTGTTTTCGTTTATCAAGCGGCAGTAGAGATGTTGGCATCTGTTGAAACAAACAAGTATGTCCTACTAGAGTGATAATGTAATTGTATAAATATATGTACATATACAGTTAAGACAAACATTAAAAATAAAATAAAAGAGAATACAGAGACCAATCTGTACGCATCAGGCCCTTGAACACATACGAAAGTAAAAGAAATGACTATACAGATCTTAAAATTTACATGTTAATATTAGTATTAAAATTTTAATGAATGATGAAAATATTAATGAATATGAAATTCTGATCCGTTCAGGATAAAAGAGAAACCTTATGATTTTTGTTCAGGATTAAAGGACACAGGGATCGACAACGCAAAAAAGTATCTAGAATACGAGTTGTGTGAAAAGTAATAGCGAAATGTCTCATATTGAACACGATGTGCGAATAAAGTATTCGTGTTAACACAAGTGGAACAATCGCGGACGCTCACGTGAATAACACTCGTAAATTAATGGCACAGAGGACAGTGACGGAGAAATCAGTCAAGTGATCAGTCACCTTTGTGGTCTCGAACTGTGAAGTTTAGAGCAAATTCAGAATCAAATTCTGCAGCGGATGGACTCTTCAACTTAAGTAATGCACTTCCGCCGTCACGACGAAGGACAACCGTCCTCGATAATGCAGCGATAGTAAATTATCGCTTGTAAAACATACCCTCGTCACCACTGCAGTTATGAACTAATCGAAAACTGTTGCTAAGACCTACTATGCGAGGATGCTATAAAAAGTGCTTGTGATGGTGTTTCCAAAATGTACAGACACATATACACAGAGGACACGAAATCTTGTCAAAATCAAGAAACTGTTTGACGTAATTAAAAAAAAAGAAAGAATATCGACTTTGAATAAGTACAGTAATGTACATGATAAGAACTGAAATCCCCACTAAAAAAGACGAATCAAATAAATAAAAGAAGACACCTAAAAGAAACGTTCTAGCGTATTATAAGCCTAGACATTTGAGGTGTTAACACTAGTGTTTATCAGCATATGGTAAAATAGATTATACAGGGTGTTACAAAGAGGTACGGCCAAACTTTCAAGAAACATTCCTCACACACAAAGAAAGAAAATATTTTATGTGGACATGTGTCCGCAAACGCTTACTTTCCATCTTAGAGCTCATTTTATTACTTCTCTTCAAATCACAATAATCATGGAATGGAAACACACAGCAACAGAACGGACCAGCGTGACTTCAAACACTTTGTTACAGGAAATGTTCAAAATGTCCTCCGTTAGCGAGGATACATGCATCCACCTTCCGTCGCATGGAATCCCTGATGCGCTGTTGCAGCCCTGGAGAATGGCGTATTGTATCACAGCCGTCCACAATACGAGCACGAAGAGTCTCTACATTTGGTACCAGGGTTGTGTAGACAAGAGCTTTCAAATGCCCCCATAAATGAAAGTCAAGAGGGTTGAGGTCAGGAGAGCGTGGAGGCCATGGAATTGCTCCGCCTCTACCAATCTATCGGTCACCGAATCTGTTGTTGAGAAGCGTACGAACACTTCGACTGAAATGTGCAGGAGCTCCATCGTGCATGAACCACATGTTGTGTCGTACTTGTAAAGGCACATGTTCTAGCAGCACACGTAGAGTATCCCGTATGAAATCATGATAACCTGCTCCATTGAGCGTAGGTGGAAGAACATGGGGCCCAATCAAGACATCACCAACAATACCTGCCCAAACGTTCACAGAAAATCTGTGTTGATGACGTGATTGCACAATTGTGTGCGGATTCTCATCAGCCCACACATGTTGATTGTGAAAATTTACAATTTGATCACGTTGGAATGAAGCCTCATCCGTAAAGAGAACATTTGCACTGAAACGAGGATTGACACATTGTTGGATGAATCATTCACAGAAGTGTACCCGTGCAGGCCAATCAGCTGCTGATAGCGCCTGCACACGCTGTACATGGTACGGAAACAACTGGTTCTCCCGTAGCACTCTCCATACAGTGACGTGGTCAACGTTACCTTGTACAGCAGCAACTTCTCTGACGCTGACATTAGGGTTATCGTCAACTGCACGAAGAATTGCCTCGTCCATTGCAGGTGTCCTCGTCGTTCTAGGTCTTCCCCAGTCGCGAGTCATAGGCTGGAATGCTCCGTGCCCCTTAAGACGCCGATCAATTGCTTCGAACGTCTTCCTGTCGGGACACCTTCGTTCTGGAAATCTATCTCGATACAAACGTACCGCGCCACGGCTATTGCCCCGTGCTAATCCATACATCAAATGGGCATCTGCCAACTCCGCATTTGTAAACATTGCACTGACTGCAAAACCACGTTCGTGATGAACACTAACCTGCTGATGCTACGTACTGATGTGCTTGATGCTAGTACTGTAGAGCAATGAGTCGCATGTCAACACAAGCACCGAAGTCAACATTACCTTCTTTCAATTGGGCCAACTGGCGGTGAATCGAGGAAGTACAGTACATACTGACGAAACTGAAATGAGCTCTAACATGGAAATTAAGTGTTTCCGGACACATGTCCACATAACATCTTTTCTTTATTTGTGTGTGAGGAATGTTTCCTGAAAGTTTGGCCCTGCCTTTTTGTAACACCCTGTATACTGCGTGGTTGTAATTAAATTTTCCCTACTTAACATGTTATACCATGGAAACTGTACTGGTACCTAACCCGGTACAGTTAATGTTCAGAGTGTGGGGTGCATGGTTTCCATGCCTCACAGCGCCACGGTCCAGTCTCACACGCCTGACCATTCACAATGCACTTGTTGACGTGTCACCATGTGCTTGAACAAAGGAGCAGGGCATTATTGGTGAAGCACTGTTATCAAAACAACAGTAATGCTGCAGCTGCACTACGAGAATATCGCCGGCTGAAAGGATTACGGAAGGGTCCTCCTTCTCCATCTGTTGTGCGGAGCATGATGAAGAAATTAACTGGAGAACTGGACGTCGCTCCAGGAAGAAGCCGACTTCCGGTTGCACCACAGGTGGTTGATGAAGTCGCTGTTGCTATTGCAGACAACGCTGCGCGTAATTCCCGATCGTCAGGCAGTGTGCGTGCTGTGTGACGATGGTTGAACATCCAGTGGTCCACTGTTCGGAAGGTGCTTCGAACCATTCTCAAATGGCATCAGTATAAGATCCCCATCGTACAGCAGCTTACACCACAGGACACACAACGACGTGTTGACTTCGCTTTCCACTTTCTCGCAAGGATTGAAGGTGGCGAAGGCTGGCCCTGGACCATCCTATGAACAGATGAAGTTCATTTTTGTCTGACGGGTGAGGTGAACACACAGAACTGCCGAGAGTGGGGATATTCACCTCCAGCCACTGTTCATGAAGTTCGTACATATGGTGAACGTGTGACCGTATGGTGTGGCTTCACGGCTACGTTCATCATTGTCTCATTCTTTTCTGAACAGTTTGGCGCTCAAGGACAAAAGACGCGCAGTGTGACTGGCCAGCTTTACTGGCCAGCGTGGCTTCACCAGCATGTCGTACCCACCCTACGGGAGAATGACGCATTGAACTCAGTAGTATTTATGCAGGATGGGGCCCCGTCGTTCATTGCTCGTGAAGTTCACCTACTTCTCCGGGTAATTCGATCGTTTCCAAATGCTTGGCAGAGACGATCACCTTA
Source organism: Schistocerca americana (assembly GCF_021461395.2). Classification (NCBI taxonomy): domain Eukaryota; kingdom Metazoa; phylum Arthropoda; class Insecta; order Orthoptera; family Acrididae; genus Schistocerca; species Schistocerca americana. Next base: position 503,680,648 of record NC_060124.1, on the reverse strand, counting down.
TCTCATTTCCAGTGATTTCTGGTTGTGGGGCTACCTGAGGGACAGGGATTACCAGGGGAACATTGAAGCGCAGCATATCAAGCGAGGTAGCCAGCATACCTATGGTCATCCATCGTTCTGGTGTGCAGAATGCAATCGTGCGCTTTCAGACTCACCTGGACACTGATGGGCGCCATATTTACACCCTTTTGCAGCGGTAATGGCAGCGGTACGTAATGGTATGATGTACCATAACAGCACATTAAAAGTTTTTCAATTGAACTGATTCTGCATTATTTCTGTTCCCCATGTCCTTGGCATTAATGCTACCAAGTTTGGTCCTCATACGGTAACTAGTTTCCGTGTTATAACGTGCTAAATAGAGGGAGTTTAATTATAACCACCCAGTGCACTCAGCCTCGTTATGAGAATTGAGGAGCTACTTGACCGAATAGTAGCGGCTCCGATCAAAGAAAACCATAACAACGACTGAGAGAGCGGTGTGCTGAACTCATGCCGCTCCTATCCACATCCTCCATGAGGATGACACGGCGGTCGGATGGTACCGATGGGCCACTTCTGGCCTGAAGACGGAGTGCTTTCTTTAATTATAACCACCCAGTGGTGTAGGAAACAGAAACTGCCGGACTATTATTGCATGTAATCATTCCCGAAGAGTGGCTATTCAACCCAACGGAGAAGGTCAACCGAGCGTTGCTGACGTCAGTGGATTGCGACTCCGCAGCACTGGCAACTATGATAGCCGGATCGCTGTCCAATCTCTCCGACGTCACAGCATTTCATGCAGACGCGCTGCCCGTCGCACAACATCGCTTCCAACTTTCCGACGTGGGGATACAACGATAAAATCTTCTTCTGTAAACCACACTCGTAGAAGTAGAAAGTGCACTGTAAAAGACATTTAAATTGAAACGTAAACTTCTAGTTGAACAGACTGAGAAGAGCTGAAATACGAGAGAGAAAACGTAATAAGCTTCAGGACCACAATATATATAAACATTAAATTCCGACGAACTCTTTCAAACCACCGAGAAAGTCAACGAAAAAGTCGATTTTTGTTCTCTTGCAAGTTGAAAATTAAAATTAATCTTTGCTTTTTACAAACTGAGATTAATTCAGTATTATTTTTCACTTTACATAATTTGGAATTAAAAAGTATTGAAAATACCGGAGTCTCAAGGTTCATACTGGATATTTAAGGTCGGTTTTCCTCAGTCCCTCACCCGAATGGGTGAACAAACCAAAATATCTATCCGGGCTATAGTTAAAATGCTTCCAGACTTTCAGAGCGAGCCATTAAACACTGAAATCTGTTGCACCGAAAATCATATTTCGTTAACTTGTAAAAAGGTACAGACGAAAGAAACTATTTATGAGGAAGTCAAGCGACTAAGCTCCACTTCCAGTTCGCTAATTTTCAGAATTCAAGAGAGCTGTGATATAAAAAAGTCTTCTTTTATTATTATTATATTTAAGAAGACACCATAATCTTGTAAGAAACTCTTATGTCACAAAATGCACATGTGATATCTAGGATTGAAGAACAAATGTCAATTACCATACATAGAACGTATGCATAAGGCGTATTAAGCAACCCCTGTATAGCATAAATTTATTTCAGTAACGAACGATGTATTAGGAAGCTGAGGTTTCCTCTTATGGCTGTTCACTTACGTTTCAAATCACGTTGTATTAGTAGATACGTGTTGTTACCTCAGTGTCATATCTGATTTATAGAATAATAATCATTTTATTAATTATTATTGGTGTCAGCAATTATCGTAGAAACTTCCGTCATTGCCATATTAATTCTATTCAATGATTTCATGTGTTTCAGGTAGATGTGTCAGGAAATTGTTCAAACATTGCTTGAACGCACAACGGCCATTTACTTATCGCATCGTGTCATTTAAGCATTATATACTCCAAAAGCTGAAGCTGCAGATCTGTTTCTACGAAGTCCGAATTAATATTTATTATCAGTTTTACGTGGAAGTCAGTATACTATTTTTACGGTCAACGACCCTTCAAACAATGATAATGTTGGCTAGTCACGCGGGCCAGATACATCAAACATGATGCCCGATGGCATAAGTGTTTGAATTACGGTGATTCAGTGTAAAAAAAAAACAAAAAAAAAAAAAAAAAGAAAAATTTGATTGCATCCCGATTTGTGTGACATTATTAACCACAACGTGGCATCGTATTTGTAGCATGTCTTCCCAGAGGTAAACCATTATTCGTGCATTTCATATTTTTAGCAACATTTAAATATTTGTTTCACTTTTACCTGCCAGAACACAAAAATATGTTACAAAGTTTCAAGTCATATCCAAGGCTTGAACGTTGCAAAGAACACAGAAATATGCGCAACACCGTAATGGCAAAATTTGGGACGGTCGTTCCATTTTATGTAACGATACGAGTCCTGCGATTCTGTTGAAGAATCCCCGTTGGTAGTGTGAAGGAAACAGAAAATAAATAAATAATCGGAAATTGTTTTCTTTTGTTTCAACTGACAAACTGAGTGAATATGTTTCAACAGCAGTCAGCCTTCATACTGCAATGAACTACACGAGCCCCCGTATTACGGAACAAACTCCGACATTTTTAATCTAAAACCCATTACAATAAAGACGACGACATAAACGTTAATGCTAATCTCTTATGAAATGATAGGAAATGACAGTATCAGCATTACCACGATCATGAATGTTGCGGGTAGCTTACTACCAGTCTTGGAAGGCATATTTAAAATTTCTCACGTCAGAGGGACACATCCCACTCACTAGAAAAGAGGCGTAGTTCGACTTATTCCTAAGAACGGAACCCCCAGTCCAGTTGTGATTATTGGCCAATTAGCATTTTACCTGTTTAATACCAAGCCTTGGAATATACTGTTCACAAGCAAGTGACGGAATACTTAGGCAAATTCAGTTTAAAAGTTTAAGTCTAGTTTACGTAAACATTAAAGAGTATACATAACATTAATCAACATAAATGATGACCTGAAACATGCCAGAAATAACACTGAGGTTGCAATATTGACACTACTATTTAAGGAAGCATTTTATATAGGCATCTTTGACGTACTGCTTAGGAAAATGCACCAGCGGCAATTTCCAGATAGTGCGCTGTACTTAGTTATTTGTGTAGAGCACTGGATCCCCAGGGGTGTATATTTTTTTTTTTTTAAATTGCTATTGGCACAGATGGCAGAGAATCAGATCCAGTTCATACCGTGTGTTTCATTCAGCATCTGGTGCACGCAAAGAGTGCCCATGTTGCAGGAAGCAAGGCGCCTCTCGCAGTACATTTGCAGACCGAGATTAGCAATAGGAGCAAACGGCGCATCACGACAGCACCCTATACGTTATTCTGTGAGCCTTGTACTACGGAGCCGTAAGGTAAGGTCGGAGCTCGCCCGCACCAAGCATTCCTAGCACTGACGGAAAGCGCAAAGGCATGGGAAACTGACAATAGCTGAGAAACCAATGTGGAGAGAAGTCCACTGACACCTTCGGATAATGAGAGCAAATGATCGCATCACCGGCCACGATGATGTTACGTCCAGCTTACAATCCCTTGTTTCAGAAGCATCAGTATCAGTGTACGGTCACCCCATCCGCATCTAACCACGAACAGCACCACATCTGTACCTCACATGGTAGGAACGTTCTTTATTCATTGGAAAAACCCAAACCCTTCCATCCGATTGTTACATGGTACAACATGGTTCATCGTCTCAAATCACTCGTTTCCATTCGTTCACCATCACGTGGCGTCGCTCTTTACTCCGCCTCCTCAAGCATTGCATACCACTGACTACAGAAATTCGTGATTTACGACGAGTTGCTAGACACTTGCGGCGGCGCGGTTCCTTTCCGTCCTTCTACCCGCATCTACCCGTAAACTCGCTGCAGCAGATCGCCGGTAGGAAAGCCGAGCAGAAACCTACCGTACTGCGACTTGCACCAGGCTGCATACAACGCAACTGTTCTAAAAATCGGGAAAAGGTCTTAATTTTGAATGAAAGTCGGAAATACTGGCAAAACTTCGGTATATTCTGAAGTTGAGAATTACAGATTCACTGCCAAGCCCGTGCTAGTCCTAACACAGTCACGCGCAAACCCTTCCGTTCACGTTAGCAAGTTTATGGTAACGTATTTCCCGAAATCTGAACAGCTACTAAACACGGCTTGTTCTTAAACGAAAATGCTCACCACACTATTAAGTTTATCGGTGTCTAATGCATTCAAGTTTTTGGTCACCGATCTGCTCAATATGCCACGCGGAATTAGTCTTTTCTCACACACATCTAAAAAAAAAAAAACGAATATATATGCCTTCACTTTAAAGCACTTTTGAGGCATATAAAAGCGGCAAACTATAACTTCCTTCGGAGCTCATACTACACACGACCGTGCTATTGAAAGGCTGGGCTGCAACCCCCTAGGCCTAGACTGCTGTAAGCATTCTCTATCTCCAACAAAAAAAAACGCGCGAAGAGTAGTCCAATCTGGTTGGTCAGTTTACTTCAAGCCGAATATAAAACATTCCGCGTTTTTCATGACTAACCAATCAACAAATAATACACTTTCGAACTGCACTTTTTCCCAAATAAATATTTAACATATTGATATTATGCTTACACTTTACGGTATTAACTATTTTCATTTGCACTCGAACTAGCCTTCCTTTTACCTTAAACTTACTTAACATATTATGATACAAAATTCCCCGTCATCTGCATTCACACTGTCTTAAAACTTTGTCACATTACAGCATTCATTAATAGCAGATCAATGATCTACATACTGGTATTTACTTTAGTCCACATTCATGCATCCTTCAGACTACTAAAAGCATATTCAAAACTTTAGAAATGTAAACAAAAAAGCATTAAAGAAATAAACAGAACAGTTCACAAAAACATTCTCTTGACCTGCTTCTTGAATGTCTCTGTCGGCTACTGTACTCTGATGGATGGAAATTAGAACTACGTACTCGACTGAACCTGCTTCAGACCATCTGTCACTGGTGCATGAGTCATTGTCCTGACACACAGGCTTTAGACAGGAGCAATGTAAGGCGCCACGCGTCACTTTGTACCCCTTTCCTTTTAGCTCTCTACACGCAGTCATTTTGGTAGTTGGGCTGTTGGTAGCACTTTGAAACTCACGAGTGATTCCTTCCACTGATTTTATGCGATTTGTTTTTTAGAAGAGCCCTGCACAATGCTCTTGATCCCTGTTGGTCAGTACATGAGGTGTGTCTAGTTTTTGTTTAACTTTGGTGTTCCTTGGCGTTTCCTTCTCAAAAAAATGGTTCAAATGGCTCTACGCTCTACGGGACTTAACATCTGAGGTCATCAGTCCCCTAGACTTAGAACTACTGAAACCTAACCAACCTAAGGACATCACACACATCCATGCCCGAGGCAGGATTCGAACCTGCGACCGTAGCAGCAGCGCGGTTCCGGACCGAAGCGCCTAGAACAGCTCGGCCATAGCGGCCGACTGTTTCCTTCTCACAGTCACATAACCAATAGTCAACTTGGGCTGCTTCATGAGGATTGTAACGTCGCTGATGAATTTGTTAATCACGTGACATCCGCTGAAGGGTCCTTGTTCGATGTTCTGAACTCTCCGAGCGACTCATTCTGATTCTCCACTGAAGACAAAACTCTCCGCGCATCCTTTTATACTGACATCTCCGTTTGTCGTGACATCTAGGCATCAATTCTGAATTACACAGGGGTTTTCTGAGCGTTTTGATCAGATAACGTGTAGGATCCATGGAAGTGTGGACGCGCAAATAGACGAAACTCTGCGATTAGCGGTTTCAACAATTTGCTATTTATTGATTTAACTGTTGAATTATTTGTAAGAATTTTTTGTCACTACGTGGTAATAAATTTAAATTAAATGTTGGCGAATGTTCACTGCACCACAATGTCATAAATAAAGCACACCTGTGGCAAGACGCAATCAATACTTTCACTGCGTGATAACGACGGTGAAGTCATTGATGACAGTTCCGCTAAAGCAGAGTTATTACACACTGTTTTCCGAAACTCCTTCACCAAAGAAGACAAAGTAAATATTCCTGAATTCCAGCCAAGAACAACTGCCAAGATGAGAAACATAGAAGTAGATATCCTCGGTGTAGGAAAGCAGCTTAAATCACTCAATAAAGGCAAGGACTCCGGTCCTGATTGTATACCACTCAGGTCCCTTTCAGAGTATGCTGATACAATAGCTCCACATTTAGCAATTATATACAACCACTCGCTCATAGAAAGATACATACGTAGCAGGAAAATTGCTCAAGTCACAACAATACCCAAAAAGGGAAATAGGAGTAATCCGCTGAATTACAGCCCCATATCACCAATGTCGATTTGCAGTAGGGTTTTGGAGCATATACTGTACTCGAACATTATAAATTACCTCGAAGAAACGAATTTATTGACACATAGTCAGCAAGGATTCAGAAAATATCGTTCTTGTGAAACACAACTGGCTCTTTATACTCATGAGGTAATGACTGCTATCGACAGGGTATGTCAAATTGATTCCATATTTTTAGATTTCCAGAAGGCTTTCGACTCCGTCCCTCACAAGCGTGTTCTAACCAAACTCGGTGCCTATGGGATATCGCCTCAGTTGTGCTACTGAATTCGTGATTTCCTGTCAGAAAGGTCACAGTTCGTAGTAATAGACGGAAAGTCACAGAGCAAAACAAAAGTAATATCCGGGGTTCCCCAAGAATGTGTCATAAGTCCTCTATCGTTGCTGATCTACATTAACGACATAGGACACAATCTGAGTAGCCGTCTTAGACTGTTTGCAGATGATGCTGTCATTTACCGTCTTGTAGAGTCATCATATGACCAAAACTAATTCCAAAATGATTCAGATAAGATATCGGTATGGTGCGTAAAGCGGCAATTGACCCCGAATAACAAAATGTGTGAAGTTATTCACATGAGTACTAAAAGAAATCTACTAAATTTCGATTACGCGATAAGTCACACAAATCTAAAGGCTGTAAATTCAGCTAAATACTTAGGGATTACAATTACAAATAACTTAAATTGGAACGATTCCATAGATAATTTTGTGGGTAGAGCAAACTAAAGACTGCAATTCATTGGCAGAACACTTAGAAGGCGCAACACGTCTACTAAAGAGACTGTTTACACCACTCTTGTCCGTCCTATCATGGAGTATTGCTGTGCGGTGTACGATCCACATCAGGTGGGACTGACGGATGACATCGAAAAAGTTCAAAGAAGGGCAGCACATTTTGTATCATCGCGAAATAGGGGATGTAGTGCCACAGACATGATACATGAATTGGAGTGGCAATCATTAAAAGAAAGGCGTTTTTCGTCGTGACGGGATCTTCTCATGAAATTTAAATCACCAGTTTTCTGCTCCGATGGCGAAAACATTCTGTTGGCACCCACCTACACAGGGAGAAATTATCATCACGATAATATAAGACAAATCAGGGCTCGCACAGAAAAATTTAAGCGCTCGTTTTTCCCGCGCTCCGTTCGAGAGTGAAACGGTAAAGAGATAGCTTGAAGGTGGTTCATTGAACCCTCTGCCAGGCACTTTATTGTGAATAGCAGAGTAACTACGTAGATGTAGATAGAAGAGACGAAAGTGCCAACATAACTTGTTAGCTTCTCCAGTTGATAACATCTGATTAGTGACGTTGACTCGTTGCTGTGACGTGGACATGAAAAGCTGTAGAACGTATTTCATCCTTTTCTGGTAGTAAATCATAGTGGCGAGCTGGTTATTCAGTTTTTATTTTTATCATATTCCAGAGTCACTAGCTCACTTGCAACATGAACTTCGTTATAGTGTAATAATAAGCTGTGGAACAATGTGGGTATGCATCGGAGGTGTAAAGGCAATAAAGATGCTCGTGCTATGAAGGGGAATAGATAAGTATCCATTAAGAAACCTTGTGGTTGCTGATTCCTGTCTCAAGGTATACTACATCAAAACGGTAGCGTCATTCTGTTATAGGCTTATTTTGTCCGTTTCCGTACCGAGTGGATTGTCCAAGAAACTAATCAGAATCTCCAGAAAAATATTGAAATATCAAGACTGTAGGTGTCAAATTCATCCACTGAAAATTGAATACCATGTTTATATTAACTAATTTGAAGAAGCATATATATCAGCATACCATCAAATATTACTGTTCCGTACAAAACGCTCGGTATATATTTTTATTTATTTACTAATTTAACCTGACAACTGTAGGGCATGAAACTGGCATATCACAAAATTTCAAATTACATTTATTATGATAAGAGTATTATAAGTTGCATCTATTAGAGAACATTATATTCAGTAATTACAGTAGCGCAGATGAAAACACACAGTTTCGATTCATTCATTGTTATTACGACAATAAAGACAATTTTGCGGAAGGTATGTTTAAATTTTAAACGCTAGCAGCAATGGACAGTGTTGAAAAGAAGGGGAACGAGGAACGTGGTAACACATAATTAAAACAGATAAGGGAAAAGGAAGTGGCACGACTCTCTAAGAAAGGAAGAGTGGTTTAGGAGTCGCTTTGAGAAGATAGGAGCATTGGCTTAATTTTTTTATGAAGGGAAAAGAAGGGAAAAGTTGGCCATGTATGTTCATTTTTCGGGAACCTTCATGAGGGGGACAGAAGGACGTGCTCCAGCTTCTTGAAAGCAACGGTGATGAGCCCACTGCTTCATCAAGACATACAGCCCAACAGCTTAGTACATCACGACGGACTCTCCAGAGAATAATGAAAAAGAAACTTAACCTTTTGCTTTAGCTGTGACAACCTGTGAGCAGCAGGGATGCGGAGCGGCGATATTCTTTTGCAAATGAGATGACTGAGACCATTAAAAAAGGAACAGTCGATGAGGATCAGATCTGGTTCAGTGATGAGGCACACTCCCGTATCCATGGACATGTCAACAAACAGATTGGTGCCATTGACGCACTATGGACGCACACGTTGAAGCTACTGCATCAATTCATCCAGAAAAAAACAAATCACTGTTTGTTGAGCAATCAGTGAACAATTCATTTTTGGGCGAGTTTTCACAAAGGGACCTGTCACAGCAGATAAACACAGACAGTTTAAAACAACTTTCTAACGATTCCACGCCGCCGCCGAATGCTCCGAAACTAGTGGTTCATTCAGGATGGAGCACGTCTAATCGTACTGCGGACATACTCTATTTCCTGCAGCAGACTTTCAGAGATTGGATCGTTGCCCTGGACACTTTCGCACTCACTGTATATAGTAAGGAATGCCTCCCTCATAGTCCCGATTTTTTATGCTAGGATCTAAAGGACACAGTCTCCAAAGATGCACCTGCAACACTCCAGCATCTTCTTACCCGCTGCTTCCAGAGACACTCGTGCAGTCGAAAATGATACTCTTCAGAAAGTCATCACGGAATCCAGTTGAGGCGGAACCGGTTTGTAGTATCTCGTGACTTTAATTACTTATAAATGATATTTCAGGTAGATCAAGAAAAATATAACACCAGGTACCTATTGTCGGAGTAACAATTCGTTTGATCTCAAAAATGATTATCCCGGCTAATATTTGTCACTCTGCTAAAGAAATCTCCACTTGACGTTGGGTAGAAATGTTGTCTGTAAAGTCGTGTGTGTGGCACTAAATTGCATATCATTTATCAGATTTTACACAACTGTTACTTAATATGGAAGCCCTTTCCTTAGCCAAAGGAACATTTAGCCACAAAATACTACCCGCGCACAACACTGCCGTATGTCTCCTACTAAAATATTTCATGTAAACCGGCAGAAATAATTAGGCTTCACACATCAGCAAATAAGAAATTGATATTACGTAACGTGCTGTGAGCACTGTATTTCAGGATTCAGCCTGAGTTGAATTGTGTTTTCTAAGTAGATTCGGGACCACAAGTGCACATTTACTTCCATTCATTTATACCTGACAACATATATGTTTGTTAAAATTCTCGATTCAAAACTGCCGCGGAGATATTTTTTCTAAGATGGCGGCAGACAGACGATAGCCAATTTGTCTGTTGTTATCCTCGATTTTTTTTTTTTTTTTTTTTTTTTTTTTTTTTTTTTTTTTTCATCAGTCTACTGACTGGTTTGATGCGGCCCGCCACGAATTCCTTTCCTGTGCTAACCTCTTCATCTCAGAGTAGCACTTGCAACCTACGTCCTCAATTATTTGCTTGGCGTATTCCAATCTCTGTCTTCCTCTACAGTTTTTGCCCTCTACAGCTCCCTCTAGTACCATGGAAGTCATTCCCTCATGTCTTAGCAGATGTCCTATCACCCTGTCCCTTCTCCTTATCAGTGTTTTCCACATATTCCTTTCCTCTCCGATTCTACGTAGAACCTCCTCATTCCTTACCTTATCAGTCCACCTAATTTTCAACATTCGTCTATTGCACCTCATCTCAAATGCTTCCATTCTCTTCTGTTCCGGTTTTCCCACAGTCCATACAATGCTGTACTCCAGACGTACATCCTCAGAAATTTCTTCCTCAAATTAAGGCCGGTATTTGATATTAGTAGACTTCTCTTGGCCAGAAATGCCTTTTTTGCCATAGCGAGTCTGCTTTTGTTGTCCTCCTTGCTCCGTCCGTCATTGGTTATTTTACTGCCTGGGTAGCAGAATTCCTTAACTTCAATGACTTCGTGACCATCAATCCTGATGTTACGTTTCTCGCTGTTCTCATTTCTACTACTTCTCATTACCTTCGTCTTTCTCCGATTTACTCTCAAACCATATTGTGTACTCATTAGACTGTTCATTCCGTTCAGCAGATCATTTAATTCTTCTTCACTTTCACTCAGGATAGCAATGTCATCAGCGAATCGTATCATTGATATCCTTTCACCTTGTATTTTAATTCCACTCTTGAACCTTTCTTTTATTTCCATCATTGCTTCCTCGATGTACAGATTGAAGAGTAGGGGCGAAAGGCTACAGCCTTGTCTTACACCCTTCTTAATACGAGCACTTCGTTCTTGATCGTCCACTCTTATTATTCCCTCTTGGTTGTTGTACATATTGTATATGACCCGTCTCTCCCTATAGCTTACCCCTACTTTTTTCAGAATCTCGAACAGCTTGCACCATTTTATATTGTCGAACGCTTTTTCCAGGTCGACAAATCCTATGAAAGTGTCTTGATTTTTCTTTAGCCTTGCTTCCATTATTAGCCGTAACGTCAGAATTGCCTCTCTCATCGCTTTACTTTTCCTAAAGCCAAACTGATCGTCACCTAGCGCATTCTCAATTTTCTTTTCCATTCTTCTGTATATTATTCTTGTAAGCAGCTTCGATGTATGAGCTGTTAAGCTGATTGTGCGATAATTCTCGCACTTGTCAGCTCTTGCCGTCTTCGGAATTGTGTGGATGATGCTTTTCCGAAAGTCAGATGGTATGTCGCCAGACTCATATATTCTACACACCAACGCGAATAGTCGTTTTGTTGCCACTTCCCCCAATGATTTTAGAAATTCTGATGGAATGTTATCTATCCCTTCTGCCTTATTTGACCGTAAGTCCTCCAAAGCTCTTTTAAATTCCGATTCTAATACTGGATCCCCTATCTCTTCTAAATCGACTCCTGTTTCTTCTTCTATCACATCAGACAAATCTTCACCCTCATAGAGGCTTTCAATGTATTCTTTCCACCTATCTGCTCTCTCCTCTGCATTTAACAGTGGAATTCCCGTTGCACTCTTAATTTTACCACCGTTGCTTTTAATGTCACCAAAGGTTGTTTTAACTTTCCTGTATGCTGAGTCTGTCCTTCCGACAATCATATTTTTTTCGATGTCTTCCCATTTTTCCTGCAGCCATTTCGTCTTAGCTTCCCTGCACTTCCTATTTATTTCATTCCTCAGCGACTTGTATTTCTGTATTCCTGATTTTCCCGGAACATGTTTGTACTTCCTCCTTTCATCAATCAACTGAAGTATTTCTTCTGTTACCCATGGTTTCTTCGCAGCTACCTTCTTTGTACCTATGTTTTCCTTCCCAACTTCTGTGATGGCCCTTTTTAGAGATGTCCATTCCTCTTCAACCGTACTGCCTACTGCGCTATTCCTTATTGCTGTATTTATAGCGTTAGAGAACTTCAAACGTATCTCGTCATTCCTTAGTACTTCCGTATCCCACTTCTTTGCGTATTGCTTCTTCCTGACTAATGTCTTGAACGTCAGCCTGCTCTTCATCACTACTATATTGTGATCTGAGTCTATATCTGCTCCTGGGTACGCCTTACAATCCAGTATCTGATTTCGGAATCTCTGTCTGACCATGATGTAATCTAATTGAAATCTTCCCGTATCTCCCGGCCTTTTCCAAGTATACCTCCTCCTCTTGCGATTCTTGAACAGGGTATTCGCTATTACTAGCTGAAACTTGTTACAGAACTCAATTAGTCTTTCTCCTCTTTCATTCCTTGTCCCAAGCCCATATTTTCCTGTAACCTTTTCTTCTACTCCTTCTCCTACAACTGCATTCCAGTCGCGCATGACTATTAAATTTTCGTCCCCTTTACATACTGCATTACCCTTTCAATATCCTCATACACTTTCTCTATCTGTTCATCTTCAGCTTGCGACGTCGGCATGTATACCTGAACTATCGTTGTCGGTGTTGGTCTGCTGTCGATTCTGATTAGAACAACCCGGTCACTGAACTGTTCACAGTAGCACACCTTCCTATTCATAACGAATCCTACACCCGTTATACCATTTTCTGCTGCTGTTGATATTACCCGATACTCATCTGACCAGAAATCCTTGTCTTCCTTCCACTTCACTTCACCGACGAGCCCGCAGCTCGTGGTCGTGCGGTAGCGTTTTCGCTTCTCACGCCCGGGTTCCCGGGTTCGATGCCCGGCGGGGTCAGGGATTTTTTCTGCCTCGTGATGACGGGGTGTTGTGTGATGTCCTTAGGTTAGTTACGTTTAAGTAGTTCTAAGTTCTAGGGGACTGATGACCATAGATGTTAAGTCACATAGTGCTCAGAGCCATTTGAATCATTTCACTGACCCCTACTATATCTAGATTGAGCCTTTGTATTTCCCTTTCCAGATTTTCTAGTTTCCCTACCACGTTCAAGCTTCTGACATTCCACGCCCCGACTCGTAGAACGTTATCCTTTCGATGATTATTCAATCTTTTTCTCATGGTAACCTCCCCCTTGGCAGTCCCCTCCCGGAGATCCGAATGGGGGACTATTCTGGAATCTTTTGCCAATGGAAAGATCATCATGACACTTCTTCAATTACAGGCCACATGCCCTGTGGATACACGTTACGTGTCTTTTATGCAGTGGTTTCCATTGCCTTCTTCATCCTCATGTCGTTGATCATTGCTGATTCTTCCGCCTTTATGGGCAATTTCCCACCCCTAGGATAAGAGAGTGCCCTGAACCTCTATCCGCTCCTCCGCCCTCTTTGACAAGGCCGTTGGCAGAATGAGGCTGACTTCTTATGCCGGAAGTCTTCGGCCGCCAATGCTGACTATTTATCAAAATCTAGGCAGTGGCGGGATCGAACCTGGGACCGAAGACGTTCTTGATTATGAATCAAAGACGCTACTCCTAGACCACGGGTGATCGCCCCCGGTTTATGTTAAAAAGGTAATATATTTAGATAAAACTCTTTAAGCCTTTTATCTCTATTCTTCAGTATTTAAAATCATTTTAAATAATAAATATCGACACATTTTTTATACCAGCTACTAGTAAACTCCGCTGTAAGTTACTAGCGCTAACGGCTGCGCTCCTAATCGCGGAGCTGAAAGTTAACACTTCAAAACATTAATTAGATTGGATTACAATTGAAATAAATACAAATCCACGTCTAGGCAATAGCGACTCTATTCTTCAAATAATAATTAACAATATATAGTTACAGGTTTTCTCTTTACGGACCTCACACGTCTCACGTCCAAACAGCTCATCGGTTAGCACAGGCAGAACAACTGAACCACAATTATCAAAGATAACAAAGAAAGATTATAATTGTCGTTGTCTATGAATGTAGTTCTCTGATAATAGTTTTAATTCACACAGAAATGAAATTATTACAGAAATCATGAAATAATTACCATTATTTTTACACGATACAGTCTTTTTATACGTGTTATCGATAATATTGCTTTAAGTTTGTACACTTACAAGGAGACGGCACGAGCGTGGGGTCGAGGATTTGTCAAAAATTTTGTGTGGTGAAAGAGGACCCCTAACACCTCACGTGGATAAAATATTAGGACGCGCTACCCGGAAAATCCCGGGAAAAATCGATCCAAAGTTTCTTCGGTGCCTTATGAGTATAAAATGATAGTCCATTGCCGAGCCGCTGTCTGGCCTAAATGTACAGTCTGCCTTCGGCAGTGACACAGTGCGGACCGTGTTGCCTGCCGGCCGCGCTGTGGTGCGCGCGCCTGTTTGTTTACGCCGGAGCAGCTTCGCGTGTGCGGTGTTGTTAGTCTAGAACGAGATAGCACACTCGTACAGAAAAACGACTTTGAAGTTCAGTTTTGCGAACGACTATACACGACCAAAGGCACACGAGACTGAACGTTTCTTCAGAGAAGAGGTAAAAATCGATCGACAGGCAATAGTGGGAATCAATTTATCGCTCGTTTCAAGCGTCGTCTATGTCAAGCTTGTTGACGAAGCTGCTTGCGAAAGACTTCTACAACGATCACCGAACGGGTATCGTTTCTGTCATGCCGACGGGAATGTTGGTGCGGTTACAGTCGATCACGCGGGAATGGGGATCCGCACTATACGAGTCTTCGAACTTCCGTTTGAGGTCCCGTCTGAACTTGTTACCGACGCCTTTCGACCATACGGTACAGTTCTATCCCATGTGGCCGAAAAATGGACGAGTTTTACCACCTACCCCGTTTTAAATGGGGTGAGACAAATACGGATAGAACTGCGAAAGCACGTCCCCTCTTATTTGTACATAGGAGGTTGTCGAGCGATTATAATCTATGATGGGCAACCTCGCACTTGCTCGGGGTGCGGGAGAGAAGGTCACGTCCGCTCGGAATGCCTCCAGCGACGTTTAGTGAAAACTCCACGGGATGACGTTCAGGCGCCACAACAGACGACTGTCTTGCCGTTGACCTTTGTGGAAGCCCTGAGAGGCGACGTGAGGGAGATTTCCGATGGGCACCAGAAGCTGCCCCCCTATAGAGAACATGGACACCAACGGACTGGAACTCCGACCACCGGTTCCACCACAGCAGACACAGGACACCACACAAGAGATGCAGCTGACGGCTGCT
Source organism: Schistocerca americana (assembly GCF_021461395.2). Taxonomy (NCBI): domain Eukaryota; kingdom Metazoa; phylum Arthropoda; class Insecta; order Orthoptera; family Acrididae; genus Schistocerca; species Schistocerca americana. Next base: position 503,665,298 of record NC_060124.1, on the reverse strand, counting down.
CCAGGCTCATCCGTGGCTGCCAGTGCTTCCACCGAGAGCGTGATAGGCCAGGCCCAAGACAGAGGATACGCATCCCAAACAGCCGATGCGAAAGCAAGGCAACGGAAACAGCGTTCGCCGAAGAGAAGAAAGAAGCGTCGACTGACTTCTGCTGACAATAGCCATAGTCCCGAGGGGACAGTGGACGACAACGACAGTATCGACCTGAGACCAGTGGATTCAACAGATACCGAGATAACGATGCAGGAACTACACAGCGACGAAAACTTGAACTCTCCTTCTGGTGACCGGAAGGCGGAAGTGGAGATGACAACTGTCCCACATCAGAGCGATGACAACGTTGCCTCCCATCCTTCGACCAGTTCCGGAAATATGCTGGGGGACTGGGCGCAAGAAATGGACCAACAGGAACAGGATGAAAATACGAACGCGACGATTGAGGATAGTCCTGGCCAGAGGCCGGGAGGGGTCGGGAAATGTTGAACAACTTAGTGTGTTGAGGAGCGCCGGGGGTGCAGATAGACGCTTAATGACACCGCCCTACAACTCATGAACACAAGCCAGGCGTACCGCATTGCCACGATAAACATTAATGGCATACGGACACCGCTTAAAATTCAAATGCTGAAAGATATGTTACGCGCTGCGGACGTGGATATTGTACTCCTACAAGAAGTGCGTTTCACATCGCCGCCAGAGTTCTACGGTTAGGAGGCACATTATTCAGTGCACGATGAAAGTGGATGCGGTGTGGCGATTCTCACCAGGGAAGGAATAGGAGTGGAGGACGTCAGGTCTCTCCCTTCGGCACGTGGCATAGTGATCACTGTCGACGGCGTTCGTTTCATCAATTTATACGCACCATCTGGTTCCACAAAACGAAGAGAAAGGGCGACTTTTTACACCGAAGAGATAGCACCGTTGTTCGCTGGACGCTATGATAACTATATAGTGGGCGGCGACTTTAATTGTGTCGTCGACAAAAAGGACCAAGTACCTCATTATGTGCCATGCATGGAACTGCGTGCGTTGATTACCGAAATGGCGCTTCTGGATACCTGGGAACTGCAGCATGGTGACAGACCGGGTTATACGTTTGTCACGGGACACTCGGCGAGTAGACTTGATAGAGTGTATGTGACACGAGCTCTACGGACGGCGATACTGGATGCCGAAATCTGGCCAGCGGCTTTTACGGATCATATGGCATACGTCTGTACGATTTCACTAACGCGTCAGAAGATATGGCGGAGTAAGGGTCACTGGAAAATGAATTGTGCACTTTTACGTGATACTGAATGTCACTGGTCGATAGAGGCGGCCTGGGAGACCTGCGTTCGCCGCCAACGAGCATACACCTCGGTTCTCCAGTGGTGGATTAAATGCGCAAAACCAACGTTACGGAGAACGTTGATACGATACGGGCAGGACAAATCGCAGTGGAACCGCACGACGGCTGATTTTTATTTTACAGCCCTGAGGGAGCTGATGACCCAACAACCATCGCCGGAAAGGCACACGGCCATGCGCAGGATAAAAGCCAAGTTATTACAGCTGACGAGACTAAGAATGGAAGGTATAATGGTCCGAGCGAGATTGGCGGGCACAGTTCCTGCCGAAACCCCCTCCACGCACCACGTGGTACGTGAACGCCAACGACGACGCAGAACATTGATCAGGGAACTAATCTCTGAAACTGGCCAGCAAGTTGTGCACCAGCGTGATATTCCGCATGTGTTTACCGACTATTTTCGCCAGTTATATGGACCTGTACATGTGAACCACGAGACACTACATGATGTCATCTCGGATATGCCAGATAGAGGACCACCACTGGATGCAGAGACTTTCATCACAGCGATGACAGAGGACGAGCTGACAGACGCAATTGCCAGGGGGGCTCCGAACAAGTCCCCAGGACAGGACGGCTTCCCAATTGAATTTTACCGCGCCTTTGCATACCTCATGGGACGGACCTGGATTCAGATGTACAACGAAATCCTGTTACCGCAGACTGAGACACCTGCCGAATTCACGGAGGGTATCATCATCCCAATACCCAAACCACGCGGTGGCAGAAATCCAGGAGATTATAGACCACTCACTCTCTTGAACTGCGACTATAAGATTTTCGCGCGCATCCTTGGGGCTCGCCTGCGGTCTTTACTTTCTGATAGACTCCTCATAGATCAAACTTGCCTCGGCGGTAAGAGTAACGTACATACGGCGCTCGGTGACTACCGAGATATCATCGCATTAGCAGCGGCATGCCGAGTGCGTGGGGCACTCGTCGCTATTGACTTCGATCACGCGTTCGACAGAGTGTATCATACCTTTTTGCATGCGGTGATGGGCAGATTGGGAATCCCACAGGCCGTCATCCTAGAGATCATGCGACTGTTCCACGGCGTACGATCAAAGGTCTCGGTGAATGGGCGGGGCACTGACTACATTGTTATTTCAAGGTCAGTTCGTCAAGGTTGCCCCCTTTCGATATTTTTGTATGCAATGGCTTTGGAACTCTGTCTATATGGTCTCCGAAGACGGTTGGAGGGAGTGCCGTTGCCACAACTGACCTTTCATTGCCGCGCTTATGCTGACGATGTGATGCTGGTGGCACGGACAGGCGAAGAAGTACGTACGGCGTTGGCATGGATACAGCGATACGGGATGGCGGCAGGAAGCGTGCTTAATCTACAAAAATCACGCTGCATGAATGTCGGTCGAGGATTACAACCGGGGGAGGAAGGCCCGCTCATCTTAGTTAAGACCATAAAATGCCTAGGTATTACGTTCCACACGGATGTGCAGCGGACAGCAGCGGATCACTACCGACGCATATTGAAGCTGATGCGGACAATGGTGCTGTTACAGAAATTAAGAACGTTGGATATGATTCAGAGGGTGACCTATGTTAACGTACATCTAGCACCGAGACTCACTCACGTAGCGCATGTCCTGCCTTTAACACGCACAATGGCATCACGGATACCAGCAACTTTCGGAACCTACGTGTGGGACACCTGTTTAAGATCCGATACACAACGCTTACGCTACCACCTGGAGAGGGTGGACTTGGTCTAGTGAACGTATATGAAAAGGCACGGGCGTTATTCGTCAGTGCGGTTTTCCGACAGTGGCGCGGTCAATTTTGCAATATCTCGGGTGCGTTGGCCGATGTACTGGCGCCCACTTCAATGCTGTCCCCAGTCAATGTGGGCCATATTTCACCGAAGCTGTCACATTTCAAGTCTTTTTTTTTTTTTTTTTTGGAGCTTAGCTATGTCAGAGATTTCTTCCCAACAACACGACTACCGACGGCGCGAGACGTATACCAACTCTTACTGCGCCGGTGCCCCAGGAATACCATGGAAAATAAGTACCCAGACAAGAACTGGCGACAGATATGGCGCGTTATACGGAACGTTTACCTCCCAACGTCGGTACGCTCAACATGGTATGTGGTGATAAATAGGAAGTTCGCAACGCATCAACGGCGGCACGCGATTCATTTGGCGGACACTCCACTATGTTTAGGCTGCGCAACAGTGGACACTGATGAACATCGTTTAGCATGTAGTGGGACGGCTCCAGTGTGGCACTTGGCACAACAGATATTGGCGTTCCTGTTACGCTCCGCCCCTCACACAATTTCATCAGACACACTTTTTTTCCCCCAAGAATCTTATTTCCTGGTCCAAAAAACCAATGCAGTGACATGGGTACGGGAATGGTGGTGGGCTACGTGTATAACGAATCGGAAAAGGACAAAATTGATTTTTGGCATTTTCTCCTGGATGGACACACGAAGCTGCAACAGCATAAGAAATATAGGCAAGACTTCGCTAATTACTTGCGACTTACATTTACCGACCCGCCGGCCAGATGGGGTGTGACGGGTGAGAGATGAGATAGACGAAGAAGCCGAGATAGACATCGATCACACTTACGGACCCTTAGTCAATTTCGAGAAGACGACCCAGTCTTACACCAAAGTCTGGAGAACGAGTCGATAGATGGCTCTCTTGCTCTATCGAACGTCGGGTCGTGAGCAGGTGTCGCCCCCGACACGAATTTCATTTCATTGCTACAGGAGCATGTTTCTTTTGTATTTGTACTATCCGCAATGTCTTCATGTCTTTCATTTGGACATTTTCAGTTTTATTCATTTCCTTAATTAATTAATTTCTAATTAGCCACTATTTGTCAACATATGGACTTTGTAGACACTATTTATGCGATAGTACAACAAAATGTATGTCAGCAAAGGTGGTAAGCCTGACATTGGATACAAAAAAAAATAAAATAAAATAAAATAAAAAATAAAAAACGTGGTTCCCTTGAAAAAAAATAAAAACAAAAAGAAAAGAAAGAAAAGATGGTAGAGCACTTTAAAAAAATTGGTGGAGCACTTGCCCGCGAAAAAAAAAAATGTTTGGGGTTTGGACTCTTATCCCAGAGGTCTCGGGTTCCATACCTCCTCTGGCACTTTTTTTCTTCTGTTTCATTTTCTTTTGTTATTCCACCAGTTATTCAGAAAGTTTCCCAAACCTACATTATCTTTAACAAATTAGTTACATTATTGAATTAAAATTATTTTCTTTTTGTCCAACAACACAATTCATGGCGGTGGGTTTTCCATTTTTCATTGAAAAGTATATACGGAGAATCATTGGGTTTTTAATCAGAATAACAAATTAGATTGGGAAACTTTCAATTTTTATACATATAATAATTATAAACAAGAACAAAGTTTTGTGACATCTTGCACAACATACACTCCTGGAAATGGAAAAAAGAACACATTGACACCGGTGTGCCAGACCCACCATACTTGCTCCGGACACTGCGAGAGGGCTGTACAAGCAATGATCACACGCACGGCACAGCGGACACACCAGGAACTGCGGTGTTGGCCGTCGAATGGCGCTAGCTGCGCAGCATTTGTGCACCGCCGCCGTCAGTGTCAGCCAGTTTGCCGTGGCATACGGAGCTCCATCGCAGTCTTTAACACTGGTAGCATTCCGCGACAGCGTGGACGTGAACCGTATGTGCAGTTGACGGACTTTGAGCGAGGGCGTATAGTGGGCATGCGGGAGGACGGGTGGACGTACCGCCGAATTGCTCAAGACGTGGGGCGTGAGGTCTCCACAGTACATCGATGTTGTCGCCAGTGGTCGGCGGAAGGTGCACGTGCCCGTCGACCTGGGACCGGACCGCAGCGACGCACGGATGCACGCCAAGACCGTAGGATCCTACGCAGTGCCGTAGGGGACCGCACCGCCACTTCCCAGCAAATTAGGGACACTGTTGCTCCTGGGGTATCGGCGAGGACCATTCGCAACGGTCTCCATGAAGCTGGGCTACGGTCCCGCACACCGTTAGGCCGTCTTCCGCTCACGCCCCAACATCGTGCAGCCCGCCTCCAGTGGTGTCGCGACAGGCGTGAATGGAGGGACGAATGGAGACGTGTCGTCTTCAGCGATGAGAGTCGCTTCAGCCTTGGTGCCAATGATGGTCGTATGCGTGTTTGGCGCCGTGCAGGTGAGCGCCACAATCAGGACTGCATACGACCGAGGCACACAGGGCCAACACCCGGCATCATGGTGTCGGGAGCGATCTCCTACACTGGCCGTACACCACTGGTGATCGTCGAGGGGACACTGAATAGTGCACGGCACATCCAAACCGTCATCGAACCCATCGTTCTACCATTCCTAGACCGGCAAGGGAACTTGCTGTTCCAACAGGACAATGCACGTCCGCATGTATCCCGTGCCACCCAACGTGCTCTAGAAGGTGTAAGTCAACTACCCTGGCCAGCAAGATCTCCGGATCTGTCCCCCATTGAGCATGTTTGGGACTGGATGAAGCGTCGTCTCACGCGGTCTGCAAGTCCAGCACAAACGCTGGTCCAACTGAGGCACCAGGTGGAAATGGCATGGCAAGCCGTTCCACAGGACTACATCCAGCATCTCTACGATCGTCTCCATTGGAGAATAGCAGCCTGCATTGCTGCGAAAGGTGGATATACACTGTACTAGTGCCGACATTGTGCATGCTCTGTTGCCTGTGTCTATGTGCCTGTGGTTCTGTCAGTGTGATCATGTGATGTATCTGACGCCAGGAATGTGTCAATAAAGTTTCCCCTTCCTGGGACAATGAATTCACGGTGTTCTTATTTCAATTTCCAGGAGTGTATAAAAGTTGATTTTGTACAATCACAGGGCGTTTGCAATAAATCTGTACAAAAATATGCCCCATTAACATTTACGAAAATGTTTTGAGTTTCTGATAATTTTGAGGCAAACCAGGCGTATTGAATCATGTCTCGGAAAATTGGTGAGGATAACTGATGGTGAATAATAGAATGAATTTTTATACAGTCTTCCCGGGAATTAATTTGACGATTCTCCTGTAACAATGCGCTGCAATTTTGCAAGCAACAGAAGGAAAAAAAATGCCGGAGAAGGAATCGAACCCGAGACCTCTGGCGTAAGGTTCCGACCGCTAACCATATATATATATATATATATATATATATATATATATATATATATATATATCATTTTGTTCGTTGTATCTGCTCGGGGCGGACGTCACACTCGTCTCAGCTCGTCGTTGATCCATTAACTCAGTTTTTTTGTTACAGAGGGCAGTTAACCCTCTGGCCGAACACGCTGAGGTACCATGCCGGCTAACCATATAGGCCAGACGGCGGCTCGGCGGTGGACTAACATTTTATACTCATAAGGCACCTAAGAAACTTTGGATCGATTTTTCTCGGGATTTTCCGAGAATTGCGTCCTAATATTTTACCCACGTGAGGTGTTAGGGGTCCTCTTTCAGCACACAAAATTTCGAACAAATCCCGGACCCCACGGTCGTGCCGTCTCCTTATTAGTTCACTTTAACATCTCGTGGCTAGAACAAATTGTCGTGAATATTACACAGTTAAAGCCTCTACACAATCATTGCTGGAGAAAGAAAGCACCTCGAAAACCTTCCGTGTTAAATTTATGATTGAGTGTTATAAACATGGTAACATGAATTTGCCAACACATATTACGTCGTAGTAGACCAAAACTTGATAAGACTTTTTATTCGTGACCCTGTGTTTAGTATGTGTCAGGATTTAACGGAAAGCGAAGTACCCACACTGGAAGGCATTCCTCCAGCATCAGTGCCCGTCCTAGCGGTCAGGCGTGCGAAGCCAGCCATTCGTTGCGTCGCGACTGTCAAGTGGTGGGAGCGTGCGAGGAAGACGTATTGCCGGCGGCTCAGCCGGCCGCACGATCCATCTCTGCTGCGCACAGTGGCTGGCTGCGACCCGGCCGCCTCCGTAATGCAAAAACACGGCGCTCTCTGGCTGCGCGGCGAGAGAGAAGGGGGCGCCGGAAAGTGGCGGGGAGGAGACGGAGAAGAGAAGCGCCAGCGGCGCAAAAGATAAATCGCCCGGAAAGGCTGTCACGCGGCTTGTTTGCAGAAGCGGCCAATAATAGAGAGAGAAAGACTGTCAATACTCCATCAGAGAAATTGTTCCCTGGGAGAGATTGTGTGCTGATACGGGCAGACAACGGCTCCCGAGCGGCGGTCGCACTCCCCGGAAATAAATAGTGGCAGCCCCGCCCTGCTGCGTCCGCTCGACACTGTGCGTTCGCGAGCTGTCCAACTTCTCGGCCCGAACTTCCGTTCCCAGCGATCCGCTGCATCGCCGGAAACTACCTCTCTCGCCGCTCATTTCCAACAAAATAATCTTCGGATCATCCACACAATTATCACTTTGTGCACATAAATAAGGTACTTAACGTAAGTTTCTCCATAAAACATAACTTCTCGCTAGAAATGAATCAAAGGTCAGGAGCATATTGCCAGAGGTGGGCAGACAACTGAACGCCACATGGCGTGAGGTCAGCGTGACTATAGTCCCAAAGGTGGCAGCCCTGCAACAAGAGGCAGTTGAACTACACGAAAAAAAAAAAGTATGTGTTAATCAGCAAGCTGTTACGGTGCACGGCGATGATGTTCTTCATTACAACATGGGCTGGAGCTATTATCTGGATGACTTCACATGGGGAAAAATCGTCGGGAAGCTGGAAGAAGGACGAAGTGTAACGAACGTAGCACAGAAATTTGGTATCGCTCACAGCATTGTTTCTCGTGCATGGGGAGCGCTCCGAACCACAGGCACTGCTGCCCAAGGCAGAGAAGGCGGTCGACTGGTCGATCACGGTCAACTGCACCAGCAGGTGACCGCTACATTATGCAACAACTGGGGACCCACGTCAAACAGCGGGTGGAATGCCAACCATGTGTAACAAAGCAGCAAGGCACGCAATCTCACGCTTCACAGTGGCACGGTGACTGTGTTGGGGTGGTCTCTTTGCCACACGACCAGTACCTTGAGGACCGTTGACACCTGCTTTTGCGATTTTTGACGTACACTTGTATGGCGAGAGGTGGGGAAAACTTAATGCACCAAGGAAACAGTCCAGGTGTTACAGTATGGGGAGGTTCAAATGGCTCTGAGCACTATGGGACTTAACATCTGATGTCATCAGTCCCCTAGAACTTAGAACTACTTAAACCTAACTAACTTAAGGACACCACACACATCCATGCCCGAGGCAGAATTCGAACCTGCGACCGTAGCGGTCGCGCGGTACCAGACTGAAGTGCCTATAACCACTCGGCCACACCTGCCGGCAGTATGGGGAGGCATAATGTTCCATGGGTGTTTTGGCCTCCAAATCTTTGAACCCAGTACACTCGAAAGTCGCCATTATCGTGACATTGTATATTTTCCCCATGTGTCTAGTTTCAGGGGCGTTTGGCCGTGACTTCAATTTTATGTATGACAGGGTGTGACCATATCGAATAGCGCAAGTAATGGAAGTCTTGGAACGAGAGCATATTCGGTGAAAGGACTGGCCTGTCAGTTCCTCCAATTTGAACAAATGTGGGGTGTGGAGGGGAGGTGCATTGCAGCACCTCCACATACACCAAGGACCATCCAGCAGCTGTCAAACACGCTGGTGCAGAAATGGAACGCCCTACCACTAGAACTATTCAGAAACATCGTGGTCAGGATGGGAGTACGTTAAAGAGCATGAATTTCAGTGATCACACACTCACTAAGAACATTGTCTCGCCTTTCTTAATGTAAAGGGGACAATCATAAATCGTGGTGCATGTAGGAGAAATTTTAGGTTTTAACAGATGGTGGCCAAACTTTTACAAGGGAAGTCGACTCTTCATAGAGTCTCGAAAAACAGAACTGGACCTTCAGTCGTAGACAGCATTCAGTGATGGTACTTATTCAACATTCAGACATGTGACTGGCTTTTATTTAAGTACTGGACTCGCCGAGTTCACTCGCGAATGAAATATGAAAATGACAAAAACTATGATGATTCATCATAGTCCAGAGTACAACGAAAGTGTTCCAGCCAAACGTGAGGAAATTGAAGACGTCTAGAAGGTTCTGGAATACACCCCATACGAGTACAAGGGCGAGTCAAATGAAAACCTTTAACTTTTTTCAAATATTATTTTTGTGGTACAAAGCTGTAACACTTTTCAACATAATCTCCCCCACGCTCAATACAAGTCCTCCAGCGCTTACAAAGTGCATAAATTCCTTCAGAAAAAAATTCTTTTCGTAGTCCGCGCAACCACTCATGCACCGCGTGGCGTACCTCTTCATCAGAACGGAACTTCTTCCTCCCATTGCGTCTCTGAGTGGTCCAAACATATGAAATCACTTGGGGCAAGGTCTGGCGAGTGTGATGGATGAGGAAGACACTCATAATGCAGGTCTGTGACTGTTGTAATTGTTGTACGGGCAGTGTGGGGCCTTGCATTGTCATTTACATCTACATCTACATTTATACTCCGCAAGCCACCCAGCGGTCTGTGGCGGAGGGTACTTTACTTGCCACTGTCATTACCTCCCTTTCCTGTTCCAGTCTCGCATTCGGGATGACGACGGTTCAATCCCGCGACCGACCATCCCGATTTAGGTTTTGCGTGATTTCCCTAAACCGCTCCAGGTAAATGCCGGGATGGTTCCTCTGACAGGGCACGGCCGACTTCCTTCCCTGTCCTTCCCCAACCCGATGAGACTGATGACCTCGCTGTTTGGTCTCTTCCCCCAAACATCACCAACACACCAGTCGCATATGGTAGGCGTAAAGAACGACTGCCGGAAAGCCTCCGTGCGCGCTCGAATCTCTCTAATTTTACATTCGTGATCTCCTCCGAAGGTATACGTATGGGGAAACAATATATTCGATACCTCATCCACAAACGCACCCTCTCGAAACCTATACAGCAAGCTACACCGCGATGCAGAGGGCCTCTCTTGCAGAGTATGCCACTTGAGTTTGCTAAACATCTCCGTAACGCTTTCACGCTTACCAGATAACCCTGTGACGAAACGCGCCGCTCTTCTTTTGATCTTCTCTATCTCCTCTGCCAACCTTACCTGGTACGGATTCCACACTGATGAGCAATACTCAAGTATAGGACGAACGAGTGTTTTGTAACCCACCTCCTTTGTTGATGTCGCAAAAGGACAACTGCTGACAGCAACCCACGCCGCTTTGATTTGATTTCAGGCCGCAGATGATTTTTTAGGAGATCTGTATATGATGCACTGGTGACAGTGGTCCCTCTACGCATGTATTGCTGCCGGCCGAGGTGGTCGAGTGATTCTAGGCGCTACAGTCTGGAACAGCGCGACCGCTACGGTCGCAGGTTCGAATCCTGCCTCAGGCATGGATGTGTGTGCTGTCCTTAGGTTAGTTAGGTTTAAGTAGTTCTAAGTTCTAGGGGACTGCTGACCTTAGAAGTTCAGTCCTTTAGTGCTCAGAGCCATTTGAATCATGTGTTGTTGTTGTGGTCTTCAGTTCTGAGACTGGTCTGATGCAGCTCTCCATGCTACTCTATCCTGTGCAAGCTTCTTCATCTCCCAGTACCTACTGCAATCTACATCCTTCTGAAGCTGCTTAGTGTATTCATCTCTTGGTCTCCCCCTACGATTTTTACCCTCCACGCTGCCCTCCAATACTATATTAGTGATCCCTTGATGCCTCAGAACATGTCCTACCAACCGATCCCTTCTTCTGGTCAAGTTGTGCCACAAACTTCTCTTCTCCCCAATCCTATTCAATACTTCCTCATTAGTTATGTGATCTACCCATCTAATCGAACTATGTATTGCTCCAAAATGACGCCTTTTCTGTCCCAAAAGAGAGTCAGCATAACCTTCCCTGCTGATGGTTCTGTTCGAGCTGAAAATGAAAATATTTCGGAAGGTAGGGAATATTTTCGGTCGTATTAACTCGAGCCGTCGGAACTAAAATCCTGACGACGGCATACAAGTACACACGCGCTGTCGTGAAAGGGGTCTCTCGCAAACAAAATCCGACCATACGTGACACTATAGAGTAATAAAGTCTCAGACGTTACCAAAATCAATTTCATAGCTTTCTTAACAACTTCCTCGCTGGAAATTTCTGTAAGGTCCAACAGAGCGCAAATTCATCTGCTATGACTTTTTCGTTCCACAGTTGCAGCAGTTTCACATCTCTTACAGCACGTCATTTTTAATCTCGGAATACTTTTACGTTTTCACTATAAAATATGTATCACATGCATGTATAAACTCTGAGATGTTCAGATATAATTTTCAATTCAAATATGTCAGTGGTTCTGTTTTCTCACAGGGCGATGTAAAATTATATTTTTTCTCCAACGTTTCTTGTAACATTTGTTTTAATTTACTTTTTTCTCACAGTAGGTGGCATTAATTTTCTTTTGGGAAGTACTTCATAATATTCTAGGGTAAAAACAGGAATGTGTAATTTTTCTTTAATGCTTACTAACATTTGAAAATATCACCAACTGACAAACCTGTAGAACGATGAGATGACCTTGAGGTGCCTATTTTCGTGACGGACGCTATAGTAAGTGACAATCTCAGGGACATCCACTCCTCGTCTCGGAACGTAGAGGTCGAAGGTTCCCGACTCTTTACACCAGGCTGGGCTCTGAGCAAGTCTGACGATAAAATGATGGTGCAACTGTTTTGGAGCACACGATTTAGCCCACGTAGTTTAACATGGGGCCCCGCAGCAGGCGACTCCTACTTACTCACGTGTTCCCCTTTGTACCCAGCGACATCATCAATTAGGATTGCAGAGAGCATTAGATCATCGAGAATGGACTTACGGTCAACGGAAACATGTCGCCTGATTTTCTTCATTATAATTTTCTTTTTTATAATTTGAGCCACACAGCACATATCCTACCATCATCTAGGCAAACCTGCTTAGTAAACTACAATAATTGATTTACAGTCATTAACACAATCAATAATAAGTCTCGATTTTAAATTCCAGAAAACATTGATCAAAACATTTCCATTGCCTTAAGTCCATTTCGTATGTTTTTTGGCCTTGGGTTAGGGATTTCCAGCGCACTGTTTTCATTGCTGTTACATTTTGGGTATGAAGTCGTGGATCCATGTTTTATCCACAGCAATAAATCGGCGTTCAAATCAAGTTAGATTATTTTAAAAAGTACCAAACATTTATTTCCGTGATTGACTTCGGCCACCATTCAACAAATGCTGCATACATAAACACAAACTTCTCTTATCAGTTCTTCATGCCAAAAGTTCTCCACGCTTTCTTGTGATATACCTTTCCTCTCTAAATATGACACTGCGTGCACACTTTCTATTTTCATCTGACGTTTTAGTTTTGGGACTACGTCCTTGTGGATCGACTTCTGGCATCTCATTTATGAATTTCAGTAAATGAAATAGCAGACTTTTTCTAGTAGTTCACATAGTTTGGATAAATTTCCATCGGCGTAAAACATCACAAAAAAAATAATTTTATGAGGACATTATCCATTTTGACAAAAAAGACACACACACACACACACACACACACACACACACACACACACACACACACACACACACACACACGCACACGCACACACACACAGAAACTGAATTAAGAAGATGTATAAAAATACTGTTCCGGAGGTGAAGGTGATCTCTGACTTACGTTATAGTGCTCCATGCCAAAATTTTAGCCATGTCAGCTCTATCACCTGACCAGGCTGAAAGTTCCCCATGTTTCCCTCGTACTCAGAACCCAGGTTTCTCAAGCTTGGAAGATGTGGGTATGCAATGCTGCAAGACAATGTTATCAAACCATTCAACTGTTTTTGCTGTGAAGCTACATCGTTTTCTAGGAAGCAATAAGTCATGTTTTCTATTTAAATAGTAGACTACATTTTGAATGTAAGATACGGGACTAGGACAAGAAATGGGCAATGCATGTATGCTGTACTAGTGTCTGTCCAACCTAAACGTGTGATGAATGAAAACGAATATTGCCTGCCGTTGGAGTGTTGCTGATTTGTAGGGAGCCCACCAACCTTACTAATGACAGTTATTCCTATATTGTATCCCATATAAAAAAACGAGTCTGCGTCAAGAAACAAACATGACATGTTTACGTTAATATACGTCCTGCAATTCGCTTCGTACCTTACGACAAACGACGTTTTGTTTCTGAACTATAACGAATCCTCACATTAACGTGAATAACTATCCAATTCGAGGCACGCACACTGCTATATAATCATATACTCCTCTACAGAAAAAGAAATGGACCCATGGGGTCTCAAGACCTAACAAGTCTTCTAGAACTACCTAAAAACTAGGCAGGGCTTTTAGAATTACGTTAAAACAGAGGAAGTATCTACACGTTTACATTTCGTAAAAGATCTAAAGAATTGAGGTGACGTCACATATTAGAAAACAAGAGTGTCTTTTGGATGTAGTGAATATGTTCCGTCGCCCTGTTCAATGGCCACTGTGATTTGACGAATCGAACGCAAATCTTGAAGCAGTACATTTATACTGCACTTGTGGCGTATGGTACCAGTTGAAAATAAAGATTCCACATCCACATACAGGGTAGGTCCTGAAAGAAGTCGAGTACATGAGATAGGAATGGGAACTTCGTGAAGAACTACTCCCACATTATTACGACTACAGCACGGCTACAGTAAGTACTGCCGTTTACTGTGTGACTGAGATAAACGAGCTAGGGACGCACCATATTAACAGAAAAGTTAGCAGAATAGACAACCACTAACGTCTGGAACGAAAAAATTGTATGTGAACCACTGATATAGCGAAACAAAGTTTAGCTTCCGGCACTACAAAAATATTTGAGAGGTGAGAAGAGGTTTTATAAACTTTTAATGAAAATGTTTGCACTTCACTTGCTGAAGTCGTAAGTTCTCCTACCTCAGTTTGTAAAAAGCAAAGACAAGTGCGTTTATCGGTGCGCAGAACAGAGAATTTTTTAAAGTTCGAAGAATTTGTGCGCTCGTATATACGACTGCATTGTCACTTGTTTGTAGAAATGCAATTGTTACAATCAGCTGGACTTTTTTTCGGATAAGTTGTGATGATATGAGTGATGAACAGAGTGAGCACTTTCCACCAGGATATTTAGAAGTTGGAGCGTGAGTAAGAAAGGAAATGAACGGTGAAAAGACACATTCCTGCAGTATAGTGGCTTGCCAGTATGGACGCCCTTAAGATACATACACTGTACAGTCACATTGACGTGACCACGTGTCAGAAGCCAGAGTAACCACTTCTTGCAGCGCAGACTGTTATGAGATGTGCAAGAAGAGAATCAGAGAGGTTCCGGAAGGTACCAACAGTGATATGGAGCCATGGCGACTATAGTGTCATGACCAGCTGCGCTATATTACAGTGATGCGAACAGCCCGATCGAGGTGGTACCACAGATTCTCGATTGGGTTTCACTCTGATCGGTTCCGGGACCAAGGGAATATTCTGGTTCTCTTCAAACCATGCACATACACCACGATCTGTGTGCTAAGTTTGAAGCGCTCCCTTTGGAAAATTATGAATGACTGTGCCACTAAACCTCTTACGTTATTTGATTTTCAAACGGCTGAGAGCAAAACTGAACGTACTCAGACATTTCTCTCTTTGCTTATATTGATCATCACTAAAATGATACACAATACTTTTAGCACAACGCAATCTGACTTTCAATAATCGCTACAAAAGAATGGCCCTCACTAACAACAACCTATACCTTTCGTGAATCACTCACCTCACAAAAATCTTCGTTACTCGAACTACTGCAATACAGCGAGCGCCAATACTGCCAGCTAAATAAAAGATTCTAACTACTGAAGGCACTAACTACTGACAGGCGTAGTTAGCAAATGAAAGATTTTGATAGAGAACAAGCAATGTATTTACCTTAATAGTGTTCAAAAGTCATAATATATATATATATCAGTTCGTGACATCCAGTCTTACAAATTTTCTTTTTCTGACAGACGCATGTCCAGATCGTCCGCTCAAAACTCTGGCATCTCTCTCCCTACATCAATCACTGCTGGCGGCTCACCTCCAACTGCAAAAAGCTACGCGCCGTTCCCATCCAACTGCCCAACATTACACAAGCGAATATTCCAACAATGCCAACCAGCCACAGACTGCACACAGCACAGTCAGTGATTTTCATACAGAGCGCTACGTGGTGTTACCAACATAAAAACCTAAACAGCCTACTTACAAGTTGAACTGCGCTTCTGATACATGCCATCACGCTCACCGAACGCAAGCTCCATGTAGGGGAGGTATGGTCCCCAAGGATAGTGCATACTTCTGTTGTACACTGTGCCTTCCAGAATGATGAATTCATCCAGGGAATTCCCTCCAACCTTCACCCTTCCGATGACTGTTGCAGAAACTTCATGCTTTACACGCCAACGGCCATCTGTCCAATGGAGTATGAAACGTGATTCACCTAAAGGGTCCACCTGTCACCTTCCAGTAGATGTCCAACTGGTGTACAGGTGTCCAGATTTCGTATTCGTTGGTGATGAACAGCAGTCAGCATGGCTGCATGATCGAGCCGCCAATTGCGGAGGCCCTTATGCAGGAATGTTGGTTGAACTGTCATTGAGGACACACTCTTTGTAGCCCCATGGATTATCTGGGCGGTTAGTTTATCAATATTTGCACGTCTTTTCGGCTGTGCACATCTCTACAGCCGTTGTTCACCTGTGTTATTTATGGCCCATGGTGAACTACAGTTGCTTCAGAGCCAGTTTTCGATAGAGCCATCTTCACGCACGATATACTTTAACCATGGCGTCATGTGAAAAGTTTACAGACAGCGTTTTGGAAATGGTTCCTGTGATATCACGTATCGATACCAACCTACCGGTGGATCAGAGTTGGCAGCAGAATCGCAAATTTCCATCAGACGCCAGCAGCGGTCATGAGAGATCTGGTGGACCCAATGCTGCACGCCTGCTGAGCTATGCCTCCAGAGGCTACCTACCGCGAGCATCGTCTGCTTCCTCGATATAGGAAGGTCCGCGCAGCCACTCGACCCACTCGCACTCGGAGCCTCTTCGCTGACGTCACGCTATGCAGACATCACGTACTCGCGGCTCCACACCATCAGTCGTGCTTTACTTCAGAAAGCCTCATTAAAAAAAAATGGTTCAAATGGCTCTGAGCACTAAGGAACTTAACTTCTGAAGTCATGAGTCCCCTAGAACTTAGAACTAGTTAAACCTACCTAACGTAAGGACATCACACACATCCATGCCCGAGGCAGGATTCGAACCTGTGACCGCAGTGGTCGCGCGGTTACAGACTGTAGCGCCTAGAACCGCTCGGCCACCCCGGCCGGTAAAAGCTGTTGCATAACGTGGACTCTGTTTCTTTCTGCACTATTTGTAATGTCTTCTTACGGTTGGATGGTTCAAAATGGCTCTGAGCACTATGGGACTTAACATCTATGGTCATCAGTTCCCTAGAACTTAGAACTACTTAAACCTAACTAACCTAAGGACAGCACACAACACCCAGCCATCACGAGGCAGAGAAAATCCCTGACCCCGCCGGGAATCGAACCCGGGAACCCGGGCGTGGGAAGCGAGAACGCTACCGCACGACCACGAAATGCGGGCTCTTACGGTTGGAGAAACACAAGCAAATCTTCTGTTTGCTATTTTAACTCGTTCACTAATCATTTCTTCTCCTGTCCAGCTTTACCAGAACGACAGTTGCCGCACCGCTCTGTATCCCATCTCTTCGTACCACTGTCCACAGCTCGTGGTCTTGCGTTCCCGCTTCCTGCGCACGGGGTCCCGGGTTCGATTCCCGGCGGGGTAAGACCTCGAGATGACTGGCTGTTGTTGTGTTGTCTTCATCATCATCATTCATCCCCATTACGGTCGGAGGAAGGCAATGGCAAACCGCCTCCGCTACGACCTTGCCTAGGCGGCGGGGCGGGTCTCCCGCATCGTTCCCTACGCTTCTCGCTTTATAGTACTTCATTATCATCTTACCATTGTGTATAAAGTCGTTCCCAATACTTCTACTTCTGGATAATGATTGTCTCCTTTTGGACATCAGGTAAATGGTTCCATTTCCATATTACGACAACGACTGCATTGCTTTCGGTGTCGTGACGAGATATTTTATACCCCCTCCACTGATAGTGGTGCCACCTACAGTCTGCAAGTGACTATTGCACGGTGACGTCGAGCATAGGCGGTGGTCATATTAATGTGAGGGAACCGTGTATAATAGTTATCGTTACCTCAAAAACAGCAGCCAGCCAATAAATTTAAGTTTCATTTCAAATCCTGATACCCAAATGACACCAACTAATCGGACTCTATTCACCACAATCTTCAACTTTTACAATATTGTATGACAGTCTCATCAGAGTGGAGGAGTGTTCTGTAAGAAGCAGCCCCTTGCTGTTGAAAAGCTACGCAGGTTAATGCCGTAATCAGCTAGGCGGAGCAGTAAGTCGCTCGCGACGAATAAGAAGCGAGACGGGGCACGGGACGGGTCCTTGTGGCGCGCTCGCCTCGCAGAGGGCGGGCTTCTAATTAAGGAGGCTCGGCGCAGCGCCTGCAGAGCGCTCCGTGGCGAAATTAACCCGAGCCACGGCGCGGCGCAATGGATGTCCCGCACGGCCCGCGGGTTCCAATTAGCGCTCCGGCGAGGCCTACTGCGGCGCACAGTCGCCAGGTGTTTTCAGCCAGCGGGCTTCACAGGAGCTGCAACGGCCGACTAAAGCCGTCGGCACACGGACCGTGCTGTCGAACGTTTACGTTGAGCGTGCCAAGTTCAACGTGCTGCTGAACGCTCGGGGACGATGCAACTTGTGCATACGGTACGTGGGCCCCAAAGTGGCATACGCGATCGCAACGCACTCCAGCGGCAGTTTGAGGGATGTTTCTAGTTCGTAAATCACACTGTTTACTCAACGGGCGCACGTAAAATTACCACGTTAACTCTATTAAAACGCACATGTCCTCCATCATCCACGAAAAGGAAAGTACCATGCCCAATTAATAAAGACATAGGCTTATAAAAGTTCCATCACAAACAGTGCGGAACAAATTTGGAATACTTCATTGCATAATATAAACATTATTTCATCATTCCCACATTTTAGTAAAACTCCAAGGTCAGTCTTACTTGATCAGTAGCAGAATCTTTCGAACACGTGAATTACGAAGCTTAAAAGAAAAAGGAGCAAAATATCTTTATACAAGTAGCGCGAGGTGTCATGCAGATTAAGCCAATCGAACAAAGTCACCACTCAAATAAAGATGAACTTATATTTACATAACATCAAATGCTATAGCAAATGTTATATTAAACTAATAATGAAGTATCAGAACCTAATAAAAACGCGATGTTAGGAAAAATAAATTTGGAAGTGTAAGGACGCGAACCAACGCCGCAACAAAAACTCACTACTGGGCAGGGACGCTACGCATTACGCTAAACCAATAGCAAACCGTATTACCTAATAATATTATTTTACGCATTTTTAAAAAGATAATTGTTGATAATTATGTTACTAATTGAAATTTAATTCTAACAAATTGTACCAATAAAAATGCGTTTTGGGTGCTCATAATACGCAAGTTGCAATAATTCTTTTGCCACGAATATGATGTTTCTCATTATTTTATTGGGACGAATCACACAACAACGGGTTTTCCAGTGATTCTCAATTTGCTGGTGCTCAGAAATGGCATATATACATGCCAACATGGCGCCTCATAACTCTGTACTGAAGGGAGACGGCGTGCGTGTGACGTAGGTGCAATCTCATTGGTCAACGCTCAGACGCACGCTCAGAAATCTCACATGACAGATATCGCTCTGCACGTTTGGAAAGATTCCCGAACGTGCTATTCCACGCTATGAGGTCGGAAATTCGGCACGCTCAACGCTCAACGTTCGGATGCACGGTCCGTGTACCGACTCCTTAAGGACTCGCGCTCTGTAGTCGGCCCGCGCACGACAGTACGCCGTACCAGCACGTTGCAAAAAGGAGGCTAAAGCCGTCGGCACACGGACCGTGCATCTGAACGTTGAGCGTTGAGCGTGCCGAGTTTCTGACGTCACAGCGTGAAATAGAACGTTCGGGGGTCTTTCCGAACGTGCAGAGCAATATCTGGCATGCTAGATACTCTTAGCGTGCGTCTGAGCGTTGACCAATGAGATGGCACAACGCCACCTACGTCACACGCGCGCCGTCTCCCTTCAGTACAGAGTTGTGAGGCGCCATATTGGGATTCATTCCAAACCTATATGTACAAATGCCGTTTCTGAGCACGAGAAAATTCAGAATCACTGGAAAACCCGTTGTTAACTGTGTGATTCGTTCCAATAAAATAACGAGAAACATCATATTCGTGGCAAAAGAATTATTGTAACTTGCGTATTATGAGTGTAGGCTATCTGAAGGCAGCGACACACGGAAGATCCACCCAAACACATTGTTTTTGGTACAATTTGTTATAATTAAATTTCAATTAGCAACATATGTACGATAAGGTTGTGCAGCGGGTAACATACTTTGATTAACTGCAAACAGTCTGTGTGTTGGTGGTATAGCATAGCCGGCACGGTAGCTCAGCGTGTTCGGTCAGAGGGTTACCTGCCTTCTGTAATAAAAAAACGGAGGTAATCGAGCAACAACGAACATAAACGGGTGTCTCGCGACGTCCGCACCGAGCAAATACGACGAACGAAAACAAACAAAATGAGATTTAAAAAAAAAAAAAAAAAAAAAAAAAAAGCGTAATGAGTAGCGTCACTGCCTTGTATTGACTTGATTAGTTGGGGCGGAAGTTCCTTTCTTGACACTCGTAAATTTTATTTCCTAACATTCGCGTTTTTATTAGGTTCTGATACTTCATTATTAGTTTAATATAAGTATATACTATAATATTTGATGTTATGTAAATATAAGTTCACATTTTTTTTTTTAGGGATGACTTTGTTCGATTGGCTTAATCTACAGGACAGCTTGCGCTACTTGTATAAAGATATTTTGCTCCTTTTTCTTTTACGCTTCGTAATTCACATGTTGCAAAGATTCTGCGACTGGGTAGGATCAGTGATTAACTAAGACTGACCTTGGGGTTTTACTAAAGTGTGGGAATGATGAAATAATGTTTATCTTATGCGTAAAAGTATTCCAAATTTGTACCGCACTGTTTGTAATGGAACTTTTATAAGTCTGTGTCCTTATTGATTGGACATGGTACTTTCCTTTTCGTGGACGATGGAGTAAAAGTACGTTTTCATTGAGGTAACGTGGGAATTTTACGCGCGCCCGTTGAGTAAACAGTGTGATTACGAACTAGAAGCATCCCTGAACTGACGCTGGAGTGCGTAGACACTGTGTCCCAGTTCCGGTGCCACTGTGGCTATACAAAGTCAAAGTCGAGGATTAAGTTCACAAAATCACTGTATTTTACCAAAATAATTTCCCCATGTAACAATACAGAGATGAAATTGTTTTAAACGTGTTTTGAAACAGCCACTGCAGTCCTTTTTTGGAACTGTACCGGAGTACAATTTTCTTCGATGTCCTTAAATGCATCGTGACGGTGACCTTTCATTGCAAGCTTCTATCTGTCGATCAATCAGAAGTCGGCTGAGGCCAAATCCGATCAAAAATGTTCAAATGTGTGTGAAATCTAATGGGACTTAACTGCTAAAGTCATCAGTCCCTAAGCTTACACATTACTTAACGTCCATTATCCTAAGGACAAACACACACACCCATGCCCGAGGGAGTACTCGAACCTCCACCGGCACCAGCCACACAGTCCAGAAATCAGCGCCCTAGACCGCTCGGCTAATCCCGCGTGCGGCCAATAAGGCAGGTGATCCAGAACTGCGGCCTGTTTTATGCCCAAAAACTTGCGTACGATCTTCGCTTTGCGGGCTGGGGCGTTGTTGTGTAGAAGTGAGCAGGAACCTGCCTCTCTGTATTCGGGTCAAATTCGAAGAATTCTCATCCACAAACACGAAACTTAACAAATAACCTGACGCTGCCCCGCTGCACCACCTCCGTTTTCCGACCGGTGTCAGTCACGTGCTGTTAAATTCGCGGCCAGGACGCCGGCTGCAGCGATGCTAGCGCTTTGACCTCCTACATGGCTGTTGTTGAAACTTCAAGGATCGTAACACTGCAACTCGCCACGTGATAGAATTGCGATTTGGAATTTCACACAAGCAGGCCTGCGTCTACTGTGTATGGCTGTGATAGTTCAGAGAGTAAACGTGAACCCTTCATCATCCCCCGTTTCCTTCCAATAAATAACTATTTTAATTTAGTGGCCATTTTCCCCTTCTGCCTAGAGCATTTCGAACACTGGTTTGCTAAGATCTCTGAAGTGAGGGGAGGACATTATGATAAGGTAAAGGTTCTTACAAGTTTATGGTGAGCACGGAAACTTTTTGATCGCCCCTTATAATAACGAAGGGGTATTGTAGTAATTACAATGTTAGAAAGACACTGGGAACGCAAATATGATCGTATGTAGCTTTTGAAAAGTCTGCGTTTTATATATTTTAACCACTTTCATCTTAGGTAGCGTCTGTATCAATTCATATAAGCACTACATTAAGAGCCATAAGCAAACAACACCGTGAGCTAAGTGTGGTGTCACCGCCAGACACCACACTTGCTAGGTGGTAGCCTTTAAATCGGCCGCGGTCCGTTAGTATACGTCGGACCCGCGTGTCGCCGCTATCAGTGATTGCAGACCGAGCGCCGCCACTCGGCAGGTCTAGAGAGACTTCCTAGCACTCGCCCCAGTTGTACAACCGACTTTGATAGCGATGGTTCACTGACAAAATACGCTCTCATTTGCCGAGACGATAGTTAGCATAGCCTTCAGCTACGTCATTTGCTACGACTAGCAAGGCGCCATTATCAGTTGCTATTAATATTGTGAATAATGTAACGGCAAGACCGACGTTCACCTTTATCGAATTAAAGTTAAGTATTCCACCAGCTACGTCCGTTTTTCTATATTCTAATTTCCTTGTCCTGTTCCAGACCTCACGCCAGCCTGCGTGAGCTAAAACGTGTGCCCATCGGCTTCCTCTATTCATACGGGTTGGCTCTCCTGCCAGCCCACAACACTAAGGATAGCGTATTCCACTAGCAATCAAAACGTCTTGGGCCTCAGGTTCGACCCAAACCACTGCTTTGATTTAGCATAAAAATCATCAGTAACGGCAACCGAAGATTTCCAATACAAGTGGTCACCCTCGTTCTGCCAAAGGTCTTGTCAAAGAGAATGGAGTAGATTCATGGCAAACCTCTTGCCCTTGGGTGCGAAATTCTCCCTAGAAGTCTGAAGACTCAGTAACGGCATGGGGACTCAGAAGGCAATGGAAACCACTGTGTTACGGACACACGGTTCTTACACATAGGACATGCGGGGTGTAACCGAAAAATGGAATGATGAACTCTCTACTGGCGAAAGATTACGATTGAATCACCACTAGCATGTCGGAGAGGGTGCAGCAAAGGGAGACGTGACCACGAGAAAAAGACTGAATAACGAGTGAAGGGGTAACATTCTACGAGTCGGAGCGTGAAACTTCACAAGTCTAAGTGCGGTAGGGAATAGTGTTGTTTTTGGCCAGTGTGGCGTTAATTTGTATTTAGTGTCCGAGTGTGCATAATAGAGAACCGAGATACGCATATGTAATAGGTCGAGGGGAGGCGGGGAGCAGATAGATAGATAGATAGATAGATAGATAGAGAGAGAGAGAGAGAGAGAGAGAGAGAGGGAAGGAGAGAGACGGAGAAAGAGAGAGAGGGAGAAAGAAAGAGAGAGGGAGGGAGAGAGAGACGTAAATGGAGAAGTGGGGGGAAGGAGAGAAGATTAAATTGGTAGTGGTAGTGATGAAGGAGAACAGAGAGATGGTAAGAGGTACGGAGACATATGTATGTGGAAAAGTTGGAAAAATTTGTTTCGTTCGTGGAAGTGTCTTTTTACAGCTCCTTTCGAGAGGCAATTACTGTACTGTTGCACAGCGTTGTACGTTCATTCAGCAACTTCTTCGTCTGCATTAC
This sequence comes from Schistocerca americana, assembly GCF_021461395.2. Lineage (NCBI taxonomy): Eukaryota > Metazoa > Arthropoda > Insecta > Orthoptera > Acrididae > Schistocerca > Schistocerca americana. The sequence continues at coordinate 503,641,779 of NC_060124.1, read as the reverse complement.
TGTTTTCTGTACAAGGAAATTATCCTCTCTTATTGAGCCATCTGAGTATTATTTGGGTGACGGATTTGGCCTACGAACTGATCAACACAAGTAGAATTTGTGCCACAACTCTGTAATGCTTTGAGGTGCTCAAATTGCCCACATTTACAATTTATGCGTGTTTTAAGAATATACATAGATTACTAAAAATTATAGTTTAGCTAATACATGCTGCCCTCGTTAAATTTATCTTGGCTAGTGTTGTTGATAATGCAGTGCGTTATTTTCTCAGCTTTCTTTTTGGTATCCATATTTCTCCAATGTGTTTCCAAGCCAGTGAACGTATTTGTTACTGTAGGCCAGTACTCATCATGTATTATTTCTCTTACAGCATATTGTTCTTGTTTTTCGTATGGTAATTTACCTGTTGTTTGCTCGCTTTTCAAATGCTTTTTTAATTATTTCTTTAGTTTGGTTACTGGTTGTCAGCTGCATCCTTTTACGCTAACTATTTGGAATATTGTATTTACTTCTTGTAAAGGGACTTCTGTCCTACATGTCCCTAAAGCATGAGTGTTTTATGTAAAATGGGTGACTGGAGGAGTTATAATGTTTGTATTTGTCCCCTGTACATTTCTGAGTTATGTCTATTGTTGAATCTGTGTATAGTGATGTTTATATACCGGGTGATAAAAAGGTCAGTATAAATTTGAAAATAATCCACGGAATCATGTGGATAGAGAGGTAAAAATTGACACACATGCTTGGAATGACATGGGATTTTATTAGGATAGGCCCGCATCTCGTGGTCGTGCGGTAGCGTTCTCGCTTCCCACGCTCGGGTTCCCGGGTTCGAATCCCGGCGGGGTCAGGGATTTTCTCTGCCTCGTGATGGCTGGGTGTTGTGTGCTGTCCTTAGGTTAGTTAGGTTTAAGTAGTTCTAAGTTCTAGGGGACTGATGACAATCGATGTTAAGTCCCATTGTGCTCAGAGCCATTTGAACCATTTTTTTATTAGGATGGCGCTCCACCCCATATTGCTAGACGCGTGAAAGATCTCTTGTGCGCGTCGTTTGGTGATGATCGTGTGCTCAGCCGCCACTTTCGTCATGCTTGGCCTCCCAGGTCCCCAGACCTCAGTCCATGCGATTATTGGTTTTAGGATTACCTGAAGTCGCAAATGTATCATGATCGAGCGACATCTCTAGGGATGCTGAAAGACAACATCCGAGGCCAATGCCTCGCCATAACTCCGGTCATGCTTTACGGTGCTGTTCACAACATTATTCCTCGACTACAGCTATTGTTGAGGAATGATGGTGGACATATTGAACATTTCCTGTAAAGAACATCATCTTTGCTTTGTCTTACTTTGTTATGCTAATTATTGCTATTCTGATCAGATGAAGCGCCATCTGTCGGACATTTTTTGAGCTTTTGTATTGTTTTGGTTCTAATAAAACCCCATGTCATTCCAAGCATGTGTGTCAATTTGTACCTCTCTATCTACATTATTCCGTCATTTACTCAGTTTTCAAATTTATACTGACTTTTTGATCACCTGGTATATTAGTTCATGGCAAAACTCACAGGGGCTGGTGCAAGAAGGAAGACAGACGCCACAACAAGCTGGAACCCGAGCTGTATGGGGGCTGATGTAGTGATGGCCGTTCTTGATGTGGGTTTACCTGCAGGCGCCATACTTACAGGCTCGCCACTCACACAAAGGAAGGAAGGAAAGATAAACTGCAATCGTCATGAGTTATTTAAAGGACCATAGGGTGGTGAGTGTTGGGGTCGAGGTTCGAGTGGAAACACTATTGATAGTTAAGAACGACTTCTATTGAATCCAACACATGACATAGTCAACACAACCACTCCTCTTTCTGTAGTCCCAGAGCAGCGATAATATATGGGTAGTGGATGCCGGCAGAAGCAGACACGGATGGAAGGTTGGCAAGGGTGTGGCACAGGTCCCATGAAGGACTTACTGTTGGTGGCAATACAACACCCTCATTGGCATTGTAGCGTGAAGGAAGTGCTTCTCTGGGCGGTATCACTAACCTGGTGTCTTGCTGCTTCGGTAAGTCCCTCGTCGCACAATTGTAGCGCTCAGTCGCCAGATTCCATGTGGGTGGTGATCCTGTTGAATTGGAGTGTTTTGGGATGCCAGTTGTTAATTGTCAACAACGTTTGTACTATATTTCTTTTAATACAGAAATTACTTTGTCACACACGTCACAGAATCAGTATTTGCAATATGGCGGCTCTGGACTACGCCGTTATATTCGACCCTTTACACACATTAACACAGTTTTCTGACTTTACATAATGATAGCCACTGCCCATGACACGTGGCGTTCTTATAACTAAAAACTTCACTTTATATCTTGCTTAATATCTGAAATACGCACTCGCGAGCGTTTTTTTAGAGCCGCCCCGGTTACTCGACCGTGCGTTTTGCGTGGCTCCTCGCGACTACCTCGCCCTGTCTTCCCGAAGGACAAGAGAGACCACCCAACCTTTCTCTCTCAGCCAATGGGCGTTCAGATCGCTGTTGCTAGGCGGATCTGACGTCACGTTTTAGGACATTGTGACGGAAGTTTGTCTCGGAACACTGTCTCAGATTGTAAGATACTACTCCGTAATAGTCGGATCCTGTCCCTACTAAGGTTGCACAACATTGCCTCCTATGATTTCATACCTTGCTGACGCTTAATTGTTAAATATACATCTAGCCTGGCTGCTACTGAGCATTCCCGATCGCATAAATGTGCGTAAAACGTGGCTTAAACACGTGAAGGGAATGCATATATGCATTACAGCAACTTGATCTCTAACCCATGTCTGCTGCTGGTAACGCCCAGCTGTCTAGCTTTTCAGTATGGCTCTGTCATCATGACGACGCTGCTGGTTTCCGGCAATAAGAAGCGATCCCAGCCTCGTAATTCAGGCTTTTTGGTATGGCTCTGGTGCAGTTTTGTTCCACTAAAACCCAGCACCCACTCACGTCACCTGTGACAAGAGACTTGCCCAGGTTTAGCAACTTCACCACATTGGCTAAATGGTTACTGTTGTGTGGTACAGTTTACTTCTGCACTCGGCTATCCTGGCTTCATATATCTGTTATTGTGACCCACACGTCGCCACAGTGGCAACCACTGGCTTGTAGACTTAACCCAACACTTCATGTTGGGCTTCCACACTATTCCTCATTACTTTTGCAAATACTTATAATTCTTGCTCAACAGCTATACTGCCCACCTCCACACAGAAGACTCAGTTCGTTGGGTCTTGCCCCTGCCCTGTTCTCCATTGCAGTAACTCCTACCCTTAATCTGTAAAACAGGTAGACAATCTTAAATTGGTTGCTCTTAACTGGTTCACAAATTACTATATTAATTTCTGACTCCATCCCTGGCTCGGGGGATACAGTCTATAGGAACTTCAATTACCCTTGGATTGGGTTGTTGCACAGCTCATCGCTTCAAATACTTAAAAGTGTGGCAGAGCAAAATCAGAGTCGCGATGCCGCTATAAACTGTGACACTCAAGGTCGCAATCATTTGACGTCTACCATCGTGATATTTTTCCACATGCTCCAACAATTACTCTGCGGTGATCTGCCTCTTCTGTGCTGCTATCATCCGAATTAATGATAGGCTCAGTTTTCAGGTGCCGTTAAGGAAGGTAAAGTTTTGTCTGGACAACAGCTTAGAGGTTCATCTGTTAATAAACCTGTGGCTGTGTTTCATTCAACAGAGTAAATGAATATGGGTCCTGTGATTTTACATACAGTCCCATGATTAACAGCCCACTACCTTGCAGTTCTAAATGTCTCGGCCCCACGAGTTTCCTTTGCTCACGGAGACTAGCAACTACCTTTACGTCGTTCTAAACTGAGTATGCCCAATGTAAAATCGCTCTCTCGAAGCATGGTTCCGGTTTGGCCACTTCCTCCTGATAAGGTCTTGTCCCCATTCACCCCTGAAGAGTCGCATGATGCATGTGCTCCCACTCGTCGTAACCTCACGAGTTGGACATATGGTGACTACGCCACTCTGACATTGCTCGATACCAGTCTCTATCATCACCATATGTCCGCTAATAGTAACACTCTTCCCCTCTCAGTTATACAAATTTCCCAAATGCTGCGAACTTCGCTGGGTAAGTGTGCACCGTATAACACCTACAGACTGCATGCTTGCCCACTACCAGTATCTTCACCGATACATACAACTGTACCCTATCTGTTATTATTCTCACCACAGCATCATGGAAGTAGAATGGCAGTTCCAATGCTAGCTGTGAACCCAGGGGTAATTCTCCTTGCACCTCTCTCAACCCTTTCAGATACTGCTCTGGTGGCAACAAGATGGAACTTAACTGCACGTGTAGCACTTGATGAACGGCTTCCTGCAAATTCATTGACTCCACTCATGTGTCTCAGATGCTGTCCCCTAGTGAGTGCAATAGTCTCGTCATCGTTAGTCTCGCATCTAGTACTTGAATCCACGTTTGTACTGCTTCCAGTCCCAGTTCAGAGTTCTAGCCGAGGCCCTGGCATAATCATTATTTCCTTACTCAGCTGGCGAAGCATGAGCATGTTGTTCAACACGTTGCTTTCCAAGCTCACAACATGTGTGGAACGCCACTCCTTCATTACTTTATTCACCTACACTAACTCCCTTGCGTCTTCTATCGTTGCGTTCAGTTTGCTTGTCTCTTACATTTGCCATTCTGCATGTAGCTTTCAGTATTCCACTCTCATCGTCAATTCACAACCCCTTTACTCTCTTGGAGTCATGCAGTACAGTTCCGGTCACCTCCTCCATATGCCCCTACAAATTACCTGTGCTCCTTTGAGACCTCTCACGGCCTCCTGCTACTAAAAGCCAATTATTGTATCCCTTAAAATACCTCCTCCACTCTTCTGATTTCATTCCGCAACTTCCACACATTAAACACTAAACCTAATGACAATCTGTGACTGTAGAACACCATGTCTGCTTGCCTGTAAAACAAAATTCCTCCATCCAGGCAATGATCTTGCAGTGCCTCCACCCTATCCCCCAAACTGCCAAAACCAGCAGTCTTCTTTGCAGGCCTATATGCCATACGCAATCTGAGAACGGGGATCAATATCACTTCCCCACCCCACCCCCATAAGCACGCTGTCTCCAAACAGCACGTCTTAACACACTAACGATAAAACCTGCCCGAAAACAAACATATAACCTTTTCCAAGACCACGAAAATGCCCTACCTTACACACAAAAGAAAAATAACCCTAATCATGTAATCACAATAAATATCAGCTACTTTCTTGGCGTCAGTGTGTACCAACTATGAGTTATTTGAACCCCTCCCTCCTGTTGCTCATCCTACCGCTTCCTCCACTTGACCTCTTTCCTCGCTTTTCTAGTATCTCCCTTGGAATTTGGTGCACCCTCGAAAAGTCGTTGACGCCCAACAAGCACAATCGTTGTCTTTTTTGGCAGCTGCAGTTTCACATTTACTAGTTACACTACTGGCCATTAAAATTGCTACACCAAAAGAAATGTAGATGATAAACGGGTATTCATTGGACGAATATATTATACTAGAACTGACATGTGATTACATTTTCACGCAATTTGGGTGCAAGGATCCTGGGAAATCAGTACCCAGAACAGCCACCTCTGGCCGTAATAACGGCCTTGATACGCCTGGGCATTGAGTCAAACAGAGCTTGGATGGTGTGTACAGGTACAGCTGCCCATGCAGCTTCAACACGATACCACAGTTCATCAAGAGTAGTGACTGGCGTATTGTGACGGGCCAGTTGCTCGGCCACCATTGACCAGACGTTTTCAAGTGGTGAGAGATCTGGAGAATGTGCTGGCCAGGGCAGCAGTCGAACATTTTCTGTATCCAGAAAGGCCCGTACAGGACCTGCAACATGCGGTCGTACATTATCTTGCTGAAATATAGGGTTTCGCAGGAATCGAATGAAGGGTAGAGCCACGGGTCGTAACACATCTGAAATGTAACGTCCACTGTTCAAAGTGCCGTCATTGCAAACAAGACGTGACCGAGACGTGTAACCAATGGCACCCCATACTATCAAGCCGGGTGATACGCCAGTATGGGGATGACGCATACACGCTTCCAATGTGCGTTCACCGCGATGTCGCCAAACACGGTTGCGACCATCATGATGCTGTAAACAGAACCTGGATTCATCCGAAAAACTGACTTTTTCCATCCGTGCACCCAGGTTCCTCGTTGAGTACACCATCGCAGGCGCTCCTGTCTGTGATGCAGCGTCCAGGGTAACCACAGCCATGGTCTCCGAGCTGATAGTCCATGCTGCTGCAAACTTCGTCGAACTGTTCGTGCAGATGGTTTTTGTCTTGCAAACGTCCTCATCTGTTGACTCAGGGATCGAGACGTGGCTGCACGATCCGTTACAGCCATGCGGATGCCTGTCATCTTGACTGCTAGTGATACGAGGCCGTTGGGATCCAGCACGGCGTTCCGTATTACCCTCCTGAAGCCACCGATTCCATATTCTGCTAACAGTCATTGGAACAGCAATGTCGCAATACGATAAACCGCAATCGCGATGGGCTACAATCCGACCTTTATCAAAGTCGGAATCGTGATGGTACGCATTTCTCCTCCTTACATGAGGCATCACAACAGCGTTTCACCAGGCAACGCCGGTCAACTGCTGTTTGTGTATGAGAAATCGGTTGGAAACTTTCCTCATGTCAGCACGTTGTAGGCGTCGCCACGGCGCCAACCTTGTGTGAATGCTCTGAAAAGCTAATCATTTGCATATCACAGCATCTTCTTTCTGTCGGTTAAATTTCCCGTCTGTAGCATGTCATCTTCGTAGTGTAGCAATTTTAATGGCCAGTAGCGTATGTTATTTCTTTCAATTACTTGGTATGGGCCTTAGTACAGTGTTGGGAACTTTTTCGTTTCTCCCTTGGAAGTATATTGGCTTGGAAACATCACCCACTGGCTACTCTGAAGTGAAGTAATGTTCCCACTCGCTTCATTGCCTCTCCCTTTTCTCGAATGCTTTATTTTCTGCTCTTTACCATTCAAGGTGGTAGTGTGAATTTTGGAGTTGTACATACTATCTACGAAGGATAGATAAGTGTCCCAATCTAAATGGGGTGCAAGTCTCCAACTGTCAGATGAAATTATCACATCCTTCCATTAGCTTATTGATGGACTAGTTTTCAGTTTTCAGCTATTTCATCAAGTCTGACATGAAGTTCGTCCCTTGGTCTGTAATTACTGTCGCTGGAACCCTGAACTTCAGTATCCATCTAATAACCAATGCCTGCAGACTGTTATTGCATACTGCTCCAGTATTGGCACCATCTCTATGCAACGAGAAAAATGGTCTAGTACGGTCAGCATAAAATGGTTACTTTCTGGTGTTCGGCTGAATGAGCGTAAAACAGCCATCCTAATAGAAGTAAACGGCTTCGTTGCTTCCGAGAATCTCTGTAACGGTACCTGCTTCCGTTTTAAATCCACGAAATATGCACAATCTGTTGTGTTGGCAGAAGAGTCAACACCGTGTTACTAGAGGAGGCCGAAATGCACGCGTTTTAGCTCACGCAGGCTGGCGTGAGGAGGGAAGGACTATACTGACGTGAGGTCTGGAAGGTGACAAGGAATTAGAATTCAGAAAGCGGACGTAATTAGTTTGATACTTAACTTTAATCCATTAATGATGAACGTCGCTCTTGACGGTACATGATTCACAATATTATCTGTTCAGAATACATTCTTGTAGTTACTGAATATGGCGCCTTGCTAGGTCGTAGTAAATGACGTAGCTGAAGGCTATGCTAAACTGTCGTCTCGGCAAATGAGAGCGTATGTAGTCAGTGAACCATCGCTAGCAAAGTCGGCTGTACAACTGGGGCGAGTGCTAGTAAGTCTCTCTAGACCTGCCGTGTGACGGCGCTCGGTCTGCAATCACTGACAGTGGCGACACGCGGGTCCGACGTATACTAACGGGCCGCGGCCGATTTAAAGGCTACCACCTAGTAAGTGTGGTGTCTGGCGGTGACACCACACAATCCACAAAACTTCTGACGTACTGATCAACACTATTACACTTTCCTTCCAGCAATACCTTTTTTTTGCCACTCTCCAATTCGTCACCGTGTCTCCTCCATGGCTCAGTAAGATGTGATCATGCATTTCACGTAATATTTGTAGTTTCAAATTTGCTGACACCACTAGTAGTTGTCCTTATTTAATTTCTCTTAATCATAATCTGTCTTGCATATTAAACCGCGGTTGCTTTCCATACTGTCCACACTATTCATTGGTGCTCTGTGCTACATGCCGTTTCTCAAGGTCATAACCTTCGCCTGTATTACCGCTATCTTCCTGCTCAACCTGTCCTCGTTGCCATGTTTCTTCCCTGGTTTGTGGATCACTTTGTACTCAGATTACTGAGTTTCAATGCCCACCTCACGAATCTACTGCAATCTTTCAAGCCTAGTAACCAGTACAAAGCAGCATGGTCAGTCACTAGAAGTGTGTTACCATTACACCAATCTAAGTACCTCCCTCTCTGTTGTAAAGCAATTCATTTCCGCTCTATTCGGCTGTTGTTATACAAAGCAATAAGATTTTCCTGATCACCCACTTCCTGACTTAGAACACACCCAGAGCATTATCCGACACATCACATAATAATATGAACACCATTTGGAAATTTTGATAACACCCACCTGGCTCGACGTCAACATATTCTTTAATTCAATTAGTGCTCTCTGACGTTCCTCCGACTATACAAACTTAAACACTTTTTTCCAGAGCTGTGTAAGTGGTTTTGCAGTACCCACAAATCCCTTCATGAAATTCTTATAAACATTTACAAGGCCCAGAAATGTTTGCAACTTCTTGGTTGTTTCGCTACCGGAGAAACCTGCACAGCTTGCGCTACCCTTGAATCAGTTCTTACTCTATCCTTACTAATGATATGGTCCAAATAGTTAACTTCCTACAGTGCAATGTGACTTTTCCGTGCAGAGTTTCAAACGGGCAGATAGTAATCCCTTGAATACCTCCCTCAGACGTTGTCTATGCTACTGCATATCCCTTGAAAAGAGGATTATATCATCAAGACACACTAGACAATGATACGATTTCACTCCTTTCAGCTCTCTGTACAGCAAACACGGGGATGTTACCGGTGCATTTTCCAATCCAGAAGACATCATTCTATAATGACAGTGTCTCCACAGTGCAGAAAATGTCATTTATGGGTCATCATTTGGAGTCACTTCTAACTGTCGGTAACAGGAAGTACAGGCTTTGTCTACGTTATCTATTGTTCCTGTGACGTTCAGAATTGGGTAGGCATCTGTCGTAGTCTTACTAATCAAGTGGCGGCAAACGAAACGGAAGCTATACTTCTCTGAGCCATCCATAGACTTCTTGGACATGATCACAGTTCTTCCCTTCCACCCAGGGTCTACCACTGTCTTCTGTCATCCCATCATCCAAATTTTGATTTATAAGTTCCTCCAAATCTGGTTGTAACAACAGAGGTATTCTGCATGGACTTCAATACACCGGTGCTTCATTCCCTGTCGGAATTTTGTGTGGCGTTACTGGCAGGCAAGAGCGCTTGCGAGAAACACAGATCCTGTAAATCAAGTAACGGGTCCTCTATCTGTGTCCCTTCTGCCCATTTAAAAGCTTGAATTTCTTGCTAAATACAGTCCTAGCTGCATCCTGTGCCCTCCTACAGCCTACATCACTCATATGGCCATCTTCCTTATCCAAAACCTCCAGTGAAGCCAGTAACGTTTCCTCGAACAACTTAACCTCCTCATTGCGAAAATTATCCACACTGATGGGTATTACTTTGCCTCATTCCCTCTCTCATATGCGTAAAACGTTGCATTTCACCAGACAGCAAGCTATATCCAGTACTTCATTACCTTACAGCTTTTCTACTACACATTACACCTCAACAAGTAAGCCAGGCTTCACATTTACCCATAGCGACTTTCCTCGCGAGACACACTCATGTGAATCAAGTCTTAAAGTCATTGCTCGCAGTTTAACTGCACTGCCTCGTACACTACGCACTCATCACAATGGATCAACGCTGACAACATTTTAACATAGCTGGCATTTCTTTCCACTAAATTCCGTCATATGTCATCGGAGGTCAGTTATGGCATAACGTTAATCCAGAAAGTCTAACTCTTGGATCATGCCGTAGTCCTTGCTGGGTTAAACGAGTCACCGCTTTCACAAGTGGCTTAAACTTGGTTGCCTCAAACGAAAAATTCTTCACAGCATTAAAGAATACCCCAGTAGACGGTATAGTTAAAGAGGAATGGACATAACTAAAAAAGGGCAATCACAGAAGTTGGAAAGAAAAACATAGGCACAGAGAAGGTAACTGCGAAAAAGCCATGGATAACAGAATAAATACTTCAGTTGATCGATCAAATAAGAAAATACAAAACTGTTCGGGAAAATTCAAGAACATAGAATTACAAGTCGCTGAGGAATGAAATAAATAGAAGTACGGGGTAGCTGAAATGGCTGCATGAAAAATGTGAAGAAATCGAAGAGAAAAGACCGTCGGAAGGACTGACTCAGCATTTGGGAAAGTAAAAACAGCAAGGGTGGTAGCATTAAGAGAGCAACGGAAATTCCACTATTAAATGCAGGGGAGAGAGCGGATAGGTGAAAGAGTACATTGAAGACCTTTATGAGGGGGAAGATTTGTCTGATGTGATAGAAGAAGAGCCGATATAGAAGAGATAGGGGATCCGTTATTAGAAGCAGAATTTAAGAGAGCTTTGGAGGACTTAAGATCAAATAAGGCTGAGAGGATTGGTAACAGTCCATCAGAATTTCTAAAATCATTGGGGAAAGTAGCAACAAAACAACTATTCACATTGGTGTGTAGAATGCATGAGTCTGGCGACATACTGTCTGACTTCCTGAAAAATATCATCCACACACTTCCAAAGACTGTAAGAGCTGACAAGTGCGAGAATTATTGCTTAGAAGAATAATACACAGAAGAATTGAAAAGAAAATTGAAAATGTGTTAGATGACGATCAGTTTGGCTTTAGGAAAGGTAGAGACTACAGAGAGGCAATTCTGACGTTGCGGTTGATAAGGGAAGCAAGAATAAATAAAAATAAAGGACCGTTCATAGGATTTGTCAACCTGAAAAAAGCGTTAGACATTGTAAAATAGTGCAAGATGTTCGAAATTCCGAGAAAAATAGGGGTAATGTAAAGGGAGAGGCGGGTAATATACGAGTACAATATGTACAAAAGTCAAGAGGGAATAATAAGAGTGGACGACCAAGAACGAAGAGCTCGGATTAAGAAGGGTGTAAGACAGGAATGCAGTCTTTCGCCCCTAATGTCCAGTCTGCATATCAAAGAAGCAATGATGGAAGTAAAAGAAAGGTTCAGGAGTGAAATTAAAATTCAAGGTGAATGGACACCAATAATACGATTCGTAGATGACATTACTATTCTGAGTGAAAGTGAAGAAGAATTAAGTGACCTGCTGAATGGAATGGATACTCTAATGAGTACATAATATGGACTGGGAGTAAATAGAAGAAAGACGAAAGTAACGAGTGGTAGCAGAAATGAAAACAGCGAGAAACTTAACATCCGGTTTGATGGTCACGAAGGTTATTGGTCACGAAGTAGATGGAGTTAAGGAATTCTGCTACCTAGGCAGCAAAATAACCAGTCACGGACGAAGCAAGAAGGACATCAAAAAGCAGTCTATCACTGGCAAAAAGAGCATTCCTGGCCAAGAGAAGTCTACCAGTATCAAACATAGGCCTTAATTTGAGGAAGAAATTTCTGAGAATGTACGTTTGGAGCACAGCATTGAAACATGGACTGTGGGAAAGTCGAAACAGAAGAGAATCAAAAATGGTTCAAATGGCTTTGAGCACTATGGGACTTAACATCTGAGGTCATCAGTCCCCTAGAACTTAGAACTACTTAAACATAACTAACCTAAGGACATAACACACATCCATGCCCGAGGCAGGATTCGAACCTGCGACCTTTGCGGTCGCGCGGTTCCAGACTGAAGCGCCTAGAACCGCTCGCCCACAACGGCCGGCAGAAGAGAATCGAAGTATTTGAGATGTGGTGCTGTAGATGAATGCTGAAGGTTAGGTGGACTGATAATGTGAGGAATAAGGAGGTTCTGTGCAGAACCGTAAAGGAAAGGGATATGTTGAAAACAATGAGAAGGAGAAGGGAGAGGATGACCGTATATCTCTTAAGTCAGGGAGTGACTTCCATGATACTAGAGGGAGCTGTAGAGGGCGAAAGCTGTAGAGGAAGACAGAGATTGGAATATATCCAGTAAATAATTAAATGTTTAGGTTGCAAGTGCTACTCTGGAATGAAGAGTTTGGCACAGGATAGGAATTCGTGGGGGGTCGCATCCAACCAGTCAGAAGAATGGCCGGCCGGAGTGGCCGAGCGGTTAAAGGCGCTACAGTCTGGAACCGCACGACCGCTACGGTCGCAGGTTCGAATCCTGGCTCGGGCATGGCTGTGTGTGATGTCCTTGGGTTAGTTAGGTTTCAGTAGTTCTAAGTTCTAGAGGACTTATGACCACAGCAGTTGAGTCCCATAGTGCTCAGAGCCATTTGAACAATTTTTTCAGAAGAATGATGACTCAAAAACAAATTACAAACAACATATCGCATAAAATTTGAAGGATTTGGAGGGAAAATGTGGTCGCGGCTAGTCGGTGTTTATTTCATTTTAGGTGACATGTTGTTACGTACTAATAATAATTTACATATCGAAATTGTTTTAACGCCTGAACGAAAGGCATATCTCCAATACATTATGGCGAAAATGTGAGTTGAACCATCTTGTTGGAGGGGGCTGCCTGAGCGCTCCGCGTGGAAGTAGGGTACAGCTCAGTCGTGGACGGTTCGCAGTACGCACGTTTCTTAAAATGAGTAATCACGATTTATTGTTGTACTTACTGCTGGAAGAAAATGATGAAGAACAAGAAGACATTCTACTGCAACAGCTACACAATGGAAAAGCTGAAACACATCCAGTCTTCAGGACGAGGTTTGATAAAGTTTTCCTTACATTTATCAATCGTCATTTATGACGACAAAAAGTTGCTCGAGTTCTTGAGGTTAAAACTACCCAATTGAGCTACGTCCTAGACCTGGTCAAATATGATCACAGGAAGGGTTCATCAAACACGTATGTGTACCCAATAACTGCTCTTCGTCCGAACAGGCCTTGGAAGGCCCAATGGTACCGACCGGTCGTCGGGTCATCCTCTCAGCCCAGTGGCGTCACTGGATGTGGGTACGGAGGGGCATGTGGTCAGCACGCCGCTCTCCCGGCCATTTGCAGTTCTCGTGACCGGAGCCGCTACTTCTCAGTCAAGTAGCTCCTCAGTCAGCGCTCGGCAGACCGGATGGTCACCCATTGAAGTGCAAGCTCAGCCCGACAGCGCTTAACTGCGGTGATCTGACGGGAACCGGTGTTACCAATGCGGCAAGACCGTTGGCGTACCCAATAACACCTGGCGAAAAATGAGCCATAACACTAAGGTAAGAAAAGTCAAAATACTTTTAAGGCTACGGTGGTTTATTTAACATTTGTTTCGCTGTTTAACAATTAAAACATTTAACAGTGAAATGAAAATTGTGAATATCAGATTGTGAATAATCAGTTACATTCATTGACACACTTGTTAGTAAAATCAACATTTTGTGATGATATTTATGTTACATTATTAATGTCTGGGACTGCTGTACACGTTGTTTGTTCTTTATGACTTTTTAGATCAAAAGCCGTCTGCAGTGACATCATTTTTGCCTAATTAATTATGTCTGGACTCAGGTTTTTGACAGACATTGCAATACTTCTGAGAAATACATCGACATCTTTATCAGGGATCTGTTTAATGATCTTAATAATAACTTATCTTTCGAAGCGTCTAGCTGCCAAAAGTTCCATAATTTTATCATATCGTTTCTTCCTTTTACTAGCTGACGGCAGGCAATCAACAACTATAACTTCACATCTTCCTACGCACTGACATCAGAATGTCGAATTTTCGACGTACTTCTGTGAAGCAGAATGAAATACACAATTTAATTTGTAATAAAATAAATCGCAGTTTCATGATTAAAAGTTAAGGGGACAGACAGTGGTGAACAGTAACTTACTCTCTGTTATGATCCATCCTTCCAAGAAAGATCAACATATTACCCATTGACTAGAAGTAGAAGATCGTGTTACTTGTCCTTCTTTGCATTTCTTGATACACATCTTTAGCATTCCTCCATCTTCTTTTACATTCTTCACCTGGAATTTGTCAGTGTTAATTATTAACAAATCCTTAGTCGCTCCCAATTTTAAATTAGACAGCACAGTTACGTATAACTTTCAATGCAACATTCATCTCGATCTTATTTTATGAATTTCTCATATGGTATTGGAGCTATCGATAGAAACCATGTGTGGATTTTCTCCAGCCAATATTGGCTTGTTCGATAATTACAAACGTTTTTCTCCACTGTGGTACTTGCTATCGCCGATGGTAACTACAAGTTCACGTTCTCTAATGTTGGGTCCGACGGAAAGGAAGACGACCGCGGAATTTTTGACAAGAGTAATATAGGCTAATGTTTCAGTAGTGACACTGTGTTTCCATCTCATTGTAAACTGCCCAATTCTGACATCGCTGTGCTCCATTTTCTTGTAGGGGAAGAGACATTTCGGTAGAGTACAAACATGATGAAATCCCATTCTCGGTCAGCTGCAAGTGTCGACAGAAAGAAAGCAATTTTAATTACAGTCTCTGCAGAGCTCGTAGATTGTCTGAAAAAGATATTGAGTAGATATTATCCAGTGTTATTTGTTGGTTGCTGTAAAACCTAATACAACAGTTGATTTAATCTTTACAAGTTGCTGTCTGTCCAGTCTACTTTTGGATGCTTTCCTGGAGAGCACCAACGAACCATATGATGACGTAGATCAATCTGAACCACCACCATCTAAAAATGTTATACCATTTGCTTGGGGTGTCAGTTTTGCCAATATGGGAACTTTCCCTGTGCGAGATTCATACATGAATCATTTCAGCAGCCTCATAGGGACAATAGCATGATAAAATAAAGAGGTTATTGGTGGCCATAAGCATAGATTTAAGTGATTGCATGAAATTTGATGTAATTGTAGTACAGATTAATAATAAAAATCCCTCCGAACTGGCCATGAAGGCCCAACGGAACCGACCGGCCGCCGTGTCATCCTCAGCCGATAAACGTCACTGGATGCGGATACGGAGTGTCTTACGGTCGGTACACCGCGTCCCCTGGCCGTATGTCAGTTTACGATAGTGGAGCCGCTACTTCTCAATCAAGTAGCTCCTCAGTTTGCCTCACAAGGGCTGAGTGCACCCCACTTGCCAACAGCGCTTGGCAGACCGAATGGTCACCCATCCAAGTGCTAGCCCAGCCCGATAGCGCTTAACTTTGGTGATCTGACGGGAGACGGTGTTACCACTGCGGCAAGACCGTTGGCACAGATTACTAATGACTCACATAAATAGAGTAAATACAGTATTATTCTTACTTAATCTCTGCGGATATTCTACAATTTCCTTCCAAGCACTGTCTTTCATGTTCTGATTTTTGTACACAGCAAGGGCTGCATAAAAATTACATGGAAACTATGAAGGGTATTATGGCAGGGGTGGGTTGGTGGACCCAGCAGAAAAACTGTTGACAGAATGAGATTTTCACTCTGCAGCGGAGTGTGCGCTGATAAACTTCCTGGCAGATTAAAACTGTGTGCCAGACCAAGACTCGAACTCGGGATCTTTGCCTTTCGCGGGCAAGTGCTCTACAAACTGAGCTACCCAAGCACTTGCCCGTGAAAGGCAAAGGTCCTGAGTTCGAGTCTCGGTCCGGCACACAGTTTTAATCTGCCAGTAAGTTTCAAACTGTTGATAATTAATAATGACTTTTATGGAAACCAAACATGATATAGTGAGGGAACCATACGTGTCTCTACTGTCCCAGCCCGGCGCTGGTATGCAGGCGCTTGCTGAGCCGGTTCCCTGCCTTGCTGACGGCAGACCTGTGGTGGGCCTGCTACTTTTAGAGGCCACAGTCATTGTCGTCAGCAGCGGGCTACTTTCCGGTGTCGTGGAAACTACACAGCCCCTTACTCTGCTTGCATAACTGCAGCATTATGTGAAGAACACTGTGTGCACAAGGTTCAACTCGCTGCCCTCTGGCAGGAGTCGCGTGGCGGGTGGTGCAGTGGTGCCAATTTCCACTAGGAACTCAGTGTCGCAGTTCCTGGTACAGATGGCACGTAAGCGCGGCTGTGGCACCAGGACCCACGAAGGACTTGGGCCGGCGGCAGTTGCTGCCTGGCCTCGAACCCGTGACTGCTGTTGGCGATGCCAAGTCACCTCGCTGTCCAGCATAGCTCTGGCGTCATGTTGGTGCTTCTAGTTTCTGGCGACAAGAAGAGATCCTCTGCCCCGAAATTCAGACTTATTTATATGGCTTTGGTGCATATCTGTTCCACTAAAACTCAGCACCTAGTGATGTCACTCATGACAAGACTTTCCCTGGTGTGGTGACATTGGCCCACTGGCTATGCATTAACACTGTGCAGTACAGTTTACTGTTGTGCTTGGCTACACTGGCTTCGCAATCCCCTTGCACGTCTGTTACCGCAACCTACATGTTACCACGCTGGTAGCTACCGACTCGCAATTGTTAACACAACTCTCCATGGCAGCTTCCACATTACTTCTCATTACATTTGCTAAATACTTATATTTTTCGCTTTGAGACTGGGTAGCAGCACTACAGATTTCTCGGACGCCACAATGTAGAAACTGGAACCAAAGAAGATGCAAATGAAACAACAGTACCATTTGAAAATCTGTAAAGAGACAATTAAGCATACATAAACAGCAGTTCAGTATAACAGTCTGGATACACCAGGATGTATGGGATATTAAAGATACCGAAAAATATTGTAATTTCTAACGTGTTTTGTGACTACACCGAACTACGTGTTATTAGATACTGTAAGGGAAGGGCTATCACAATTTTCAGGCTTTCGCCTCTAGCCATCCACGTAAAACAAATTTATTATAGTATTTTATTCATCCTCAGCAGCTGTAGTTGTATGTAACGAAAGAACAAGCAACCAGTTCCTTAAAAGAAATTTAATTTCTTTACTGGTTTCGGGCACTTAGTGCCGTTCTTCAGAAGGTTATACCTATCTCATTATTTGCGAGTGTCAGTAACAAGCTGCATATACCAAAACGCCGCGATCGTTGACTTGCACATCTTACTGCATGCGTCTTACTGTTGACACTCGCAAATAATGAGGTAGGTATAACCTTCTGAAGAACTGCACTAAGCGCCCGAAACCGGTAAAGAAATTAGATTTCTTTCATGCAACTGGTTGCTTATTACTTCGTTACAAGTTTATTTCATTGTTTATTATTTTATGATAGAATATAATCTTATGTGTCTGTAGATACTCAACGTTCTGACATGAAAACTCTGGAGATTCGTGTATAATACACATGTAAGCAATAAAGTTTATTATAGTTTCTCTTTGTGGAAAGTGTACCCATGTTTCCGACATAATTTGTAATTAACTGCCGGCCGCGGTAGCCTAGCAGTTCTAGGCGCCCAGTCCGGAACCGCGCGACTGCTGCGGTCGCAGGTTCGAATCCTGCCTCGGGCATGGATGTGTGTGATATCCTTAGGTTAGTTAGGTTTAAGTAGTTCTAAGTTCTAGGGGACTGATGACCACAGCTGTTAAGTCCCATAGTGATCAGAGCCATTTGAACCAATTTTTTGTAATTAACTTTTCGAAGATAATTATTGTGGGAAGGCTATCTTGTAGAATGTCGGATAGGTGTGTACATTGATTCAATTTGGATTAAGATTAGTTTAGTAGTAACAAGGAAACGAATTAAGCTTTAGCGTAAAAAATGACGAGATACGTTAGTAAGATTTTGAAAATGATCAACCTAGTAATTGCACTTTGAAAATTACAGAAAATCAGGAATTGTGACGACAGAGGCTTAGAATTATTATCGTATTTAATTTTCCAGACTCCGGTAGCTACGAACATTTCGTGGAGTACTACGTAGTACTTCGTAAGATTGGAACTGTGATGTTATTCTATGAATCGTGTAAGGATCTTTAAAGTGTGAACGAAACTGTTCGTATCCAAATGGAACAGCTATTTGCCGTCAGGTTGCCTTTGTTTGAACTTTATCTTAATACACACAAACATCACCTACGTTAATTTCAGCAACTTTTATGCAGACTGACTCTTTTATTAACTGTGAGTGGAAAGTTTATTGAGTAATGTGACGAATTTGTAACACATCTAGAAGCCAGTCGAACTATTTACTTGAAGTAGTTGAAGAAGTTGTTGCATTTAAATCGCTTCTTACACTTCCATCATCAGTTCTATCATTACGTCTCATAGAGGAGTTAGCATTGAAACGTTTTAAACATATACCTGTGGCATTTTTATAATGTTTTAACGACTCAGCGTGCACTCACTATGGTTGGTAATGACTAAAGAGCTCACATTTGTGCATATTTGTATGGTAGTGCATATAAATACATATATAACGGATTAGTTCGTAGCCCGCATCTCGTGGTCGTGCGGTAGCGTTCTCGCTTCCCTCGCCCGGGTTCCCGGGTTCGATTCCCGGCGGGGTCAGGGATTTTCTCTGCCTCGTGATGGCTGGGTGTTGTGTGCTGTCCTTAGGTTAGTTAGGTTTAAGTAGTTCTAAGTTCTAGGGGACTGATGACCATAGATGTTAAGTCCCATAGTGCTCAGAGCCATTTTTTGATTAGTTCGTATTTAATTAATTTGTTCTTATATATACTGTGATGCGGCCGTCGCATCACAAAACTCGATACGGTTTGTGTTATGTTATAAACAACGCAGTCTGCAGCAGATATAACACTCCCAAGAATAAAAACGTGCCATTTTCAGTTAACTTTTAAATCTGTACCTTATTCGTAATTTTTTAACTGTGAGCAGGGGGAGACAGAATATTACAAGGTCGAAGGAGAATAACATCAAAGCTTATTTGCTTCAACAATGGGTCGATGAAAATCCTACGCTAACAATAGATGGAAATATACTACTGCGCCAAGTATGTGAAAAACACGTACGTATATGTTTGGATTTTCAGAGTATTTTGGGGATCAATTCGACATTCGAGTTAGTGATGTTGTTTTTATTTATGTAAAATAAACTCACATGAGCTTTATACCACTGTTACAGGTTCCCTGTGACAAAGCATTCCAGATTACACAAAATTTACTAACAGATGCTCATAAAACTGCTGTTAATAAAAATGTCTCCAAGATCCAAATAATCTTACCAGCAGAATTTTCTGCAAATATAAGTAGAAACGATGGCAATGAATATTTTTTGAAAAATATCTGCAGAGCGTTTGTTTCAGATAACACCCTTTTTCATAAGTTCAGAATTTCTAAAGTTCCTTAAGAAATATTCTGAACGAAAAGCTCCTTATCAATAAAGAATATGGAAAAACTACTTCCGCCAGGACTTTGGAGAGTTTAGTTTAAAAATTCATTCAATGAGTCTGTGTGACACTTCCCCCCCCCCTCCCCCCCTCCCCCCCCCCCCCCCCCGCCCCATTCACAATATTTTGAGCTTTATAAACACTTGGCCCTTACTTAAATCTCTTAATTGTACTATACAAAAATATGTGAAAATACAGTGAAGCACCAAAGACACTAGTATAGGCATACATAATGAAATACAGGGATATGTAAACAGGCAGAATGCGGGGCTACGGTCAGCAACGCCTATATAAGACAACAAGTGTCTGGCGCAGTTGTTAGATAGGTTACTACTGCTACAATGACGGGTTATCTAGATTTAAGTGAGTTTGAACCTGGTGTTACAGTCGGCTCACGAGCGATGGGGCACAAAATCTCCGAGGTAGCGATGAAGAGGGGATTTTCCCGGACGACCAGTTCACGAGTGTACCTTGAATATCATGAATCCCGTGAAACATCAAATCTCCGACATCGCTGCGGCCTGAAAAAGATCCTGCAAGAATGGGACCAACGGCGACTGAAGAGAATCGTTCAACGTGACAGAAGTGCAGTCCTTCGGCAAATAGTTGCAGATTTCAATGCTGGACCATCCACAAGTGCCAGCGTACGAACCATTCAACGAAATATCATCGACATGGGCTTCCGGAGCCGAAGGCGCACTCGTGTACCCTTGATGGCTGCACGACACAAAACTTTACGTCTCGCCTGGGTCCGTGAACACCGACATTGGACTGCAGATGATCGGAAACATGTTACCTGGTAGGACGAATCTCGTTTCAAATTATATCGAGTGAATGGACTGTATGCGTATCGAGACAACATCGTGAATCTATGTATCCTGCATATCATCAGTGGACTATTCAATCTGGTGGAGGCTCTGTAATAGTGTGGGACGTGTACAGTTGGAGTGATATGGGAGTCCTGATACGTCTAGGAACGACTCTGACACCTGACACGTGCGTAAACATCCTGTCCGATCGCCTGCATCCACTAATGTCCATTGTGAATTCCGACGGACCTGAGCAATTCCAGCGGGACAATGTGACACCCCAAACGTCCAGACTTGCCACAGAGTAGCTCCAGGAACACTCTCCTGAGTTTAAACACTTCCGTTTGAGCATATACGAGATGCCTTGCAACGTACTGTTCAGAAGAGATCTTCACCCCCTCGTACTCTAACGGATATATGGGCAGCCCTGCAGGATTCATGGTGTCAGTTCTCTCCAGCACTACTCCAGATATTAGTCGAGTCCATGCCACTTCGTGTTGCGGCACCTCTGCGTACTTGCGGTGGTGTATCAGTTTCTTTGCCCCTTCAGTGTAAATCAAACGCCGTTGCACCAAAACCATACGATAATTTGATGTTTCTACACTGAAGAGCCAAATACTCTGGTGCACCTGCCTAATATCGTGTAGGGCGTCCACGAGCACGCAGAGGTGCTGCAACACGACGTGGGCTGGCCTCGACTAATGTCTGAAGTAATGCTGGAGGGAACTGACACCACGAATCCTGCTGGACTGTCCACAAATCCGTAAGAGTATGAGAGGTTGGAGATTTCTTCTGAACAGCACGTTGCAAGGCAACCCAGATATGCTCAATAATGTTCATGTCCGGGGAATCTGGAGGCCAGCGGAAATGTTTAAACTCAGGAGAGTGTTTCTGGAGCCACTCTGTAGCAATTCTTGACGTGTAGGGCATCGCATTGTCCTGCTGGAATTTCCCAAGTTCGTCGTAACGTACAGTGAACATGAAAGGATGCAGGTGATCAGACAGGATGCTTACGTACGTGTCATCTGTCAGAGTTGTGCCTAGACATATCTGGGATCCCATATCACTCCAGCTGCACGCGCACTCCATTACAGAGCCTCCACCAGCTTGAACAGTCCGTTGCTGATATGCAGATACCTTGGATTCATGAGTACAACCTTCCACTCGATACAAATTGAAACGAGACTCATCCGACCAGGCAACATGTTTACAGTTATCAACAGTCCAATGTCAGTGTTGACGGGCACAGGCGAGACGTAAAGCTTTGTATCGTGCAGTCATCAAGGATACACGAGTCGGCCTTCGGCTCAGAAAGCCCATATCGATGATGTTTCATTCAATGTTTCGCACGCTGACAGTTGTAGAAGGCCCAGAATTGGAATCTGCAGCAATTTGCGGAAAGGTTCCACTTCTGTCACGTTGAACGATTCGCTTCAGTCGTCGTTGGTCCCGTTCTTGCAGGATATTTTTCCGGCCGCAGCAATGTCGGAGATTTGATGTTTTACCATATTCCTGATATTCACGGTACACTCACGAAATGGTCGTACGGGGTAACCCCACATCATCGCTATCTCGGAGATTCTGTGTCCCATCGCTCGTGCACCGGCTACAACACGAGGTTCAAACTCACTTAAATCTTAAATCTTGATAACCCGCCATTGTAGGAGCAGTAAGCGATCTAACAACTGCGCCAGACACTTGTCTTACGCAGGCGTTGCCGACCGCAGCGCCGCATTCTGCCTCTTCACAAATCTCTGTATTTGAATTCGCTTGCCTATACCAGTTCCTCTGGCGCTTCAGTGTAAGTCAACATGCATCTTTTTTTTTTAATGTTTGGGCCTGAAAAGGTATTACTGCAAATGCAGCATCAAGGCAAAACGTATGCTATTATTTATTATTACTAAGGTGAATTATGTGGTAAAAGACTACGTCCGTACATGAGTCGTTTTATTATTATACGTTTAGAGCCGAGTCATTGAATGGGGAGAAGGAGTCTGAGACAGAAAAATATAAACCATAGAATCATGGAGGACAAACACGACTGATGTCTTCTATGGTTCGAAGTTGGGGATACAACGTGAATAACATGGTTACTATGACAGTGTACCGTAGAGTGGTTCATTAAACAACTTCATACAACGAAATAGCGGTAACCACTGTGTCAGTAGTCATAAGTTGAAGATCATCAACTTATGGAGTACTACCATGTAGTTGTAAAACTCAAAAATACTACACAGTGCTATTTTGGGCATAACAACAGAAGAAACAGGTATAAGAAAGGTTTAGCTACCAAGTAAGTAACTCGAACCCAGTCCTATTAAAATAGCAACTTGTCAAGCCAAAAATAAAGCTCTGAAATACAACTAATTAAAAACATTTCTGTGAATCATTAACGTAAATCTCTATTTCTAGATGAAAGGGGAAAAGAGACATGTCAACTATCAGTCGCAAAAAAGAAGAGGAGAAGGGCTGAAAAGAAAGATAAGGGCCTGACTCAAACTTAGGTATACAAAGGCAAACAAGAAAATTATACGGGGAAATGTCATGAGCAAAATTAATTTCTGAAGCACCCCTACCGGAAACTACTCTGTGCGCCCCTCAAAGAAAACTGTAATTCTAGATACGTCTACCATTCACTCGCGAGAAGGGGGGAGAATCCCAAATAGAATACGAGGGCCACCCACAAAATGAACATGTGTGCACCATAGGTAAGTAAAGATGTTACAGACGGAAATTACAAGTCACAGTGCATCGACGCCCTGCAGTGTGAATCAGAAATATTGTGAAGAAGCACAACGCTTAAAACAACACTAGATGCAATTTACAAATCAACTCAATAACCGATTAACAACACGAAACCTCCAATCCTAAAAAGTGTTCCGTGCCAAACTTGTCAACGAAATATGTGAGAAGCAACGACCGGTATTGATGCATGACCTCTGCCATCCAAATGTTATGCTGTCATACCGCAAAATCACAAAAGCCATTATATTTGAAGGAAGAAGGACATTTTGTAAATGCAGCACATCCATTGTCAAAAGTCTGTTGGACACCTGACATGCCAAAGATGCTTGATCACTCGAAGAAACCCCTGACAGGAGAAACAACCACATTCCATCCAGAAATAAAGCAAACTGACAGTCCTATGCAAGTAGTGAGATCGTCCACAAGATAAACTGTATAATGAGCATGCACGTGCGAATACGATTGATGATGTCCGAAGAAAGTCAGTGATGAAACTCCGAAACAATCTGTATTTCAGGACAGCACAAGGAACGGGACATATCCATTGTCTTTTCGCTACAGGGACAAGTTCCAAGAAAAAGCACCGAAGAAAGCCACTCATAAATTTTATATACCTACACCACAAGAAACGTTATAAGAAGGACCAAGATACAGAATCAGCAATGCAGTGCCGCTCTGAACAAATAACACAAATACCGTGAAAAATGTAAAATACCAAGGAGCACTAGTTGCAATATTTAGAAAATACTCCAAAATCCTACCACAAATGAAATCTCACTCAAGAAAGTGTCCCAAGCCAAAACACGTAATTGCAATGATTGCCGATGCGAAAAATCAAATATTGAAACAAAACTATGTCATCGGAACCCTGGGATAAGAGTCAATAAGCAAAAACATAATGAACTAAAATCCACAAATGAAATAATGAAATCGGACCCTTAGCACTACAAAACACATAGCACGTCCACTATCAAAAGATCTCTTGGATGCACGAAACAGTGGATCGTTTCGGAGAAACTCCAGGTTGCAGCAATTGTTGCAGCCCAATAAGAAATGAAGCAACAATAATCCACATGTAGTTTCTCAAATCTTCGACGAAACAAATTGTATCACGCCACCACCTAAGCGAAACAAATTAAGACATCTGAAGAGAACAGTTACAGCCGAAAGTCAGCACACAATCCCTCGAGATCAAATCTGTGTCTCACCGTAAATAATGACGGGAAACTGTCCACCGTATAATACTTACGGAACACCAAGCGACTAGAATACTGGAATAAAGGATAGTTTGTGAAAAGTAGAAATAAGCATACTTCGAATGAAAACATCACACCAAAATACACGTAACAGTATTGTGAAGTAACAAAGTTCAGAAGAGCAAAATCGCCCTGAAAGACCATAAAATCGGAACGACAGGAGCAGAAAACAGCTTGGCTGGTGCGCAAATGGGAGGGCACTGTGTCCATTGTACAGTCCCCACAAGGACAGTCCCAAGAAAATGAAAGGAAAAGAACACTCCTAAATTGGACATATGTACACTATAAAAATACTGTAGGGAGGACAAAGCCACAAAATTACCAGTGCGACGTCGATCTGTCATGAAATCACTAATATCGTGAAAAACTACAACATTGAAAGGCGAACTAATTGCAACTTCGTAAACCAATATCCAACTATAAAACGAAACCCCATAATAAGAAAGTGTGTCCGCCTGAACACGCAGGTGTAAAGATTGCCGAGTATAGCGTGAATCATTGAAGCAAAACTCCGTCGTTAAAATACTAGGACAAGTGCCAATAAATAAAATCACAATGAACTACAATACTCAAGAGAAAATAGGCCCTTCGCAATGCAAACCACGCAGACCACCCATCATCAAAAATTCTCTGGGATACATGGTATGCAAAATATCAGAAGGTTTAGAAGAACCTTCTGGCAGAAGCAATAACTCCACAATCAACGCACGTATGTAGCTGCACAAGCTATAAATCAAGCAACCTGCAACATGAGTTCACTCAACTAAAAATAAAAAATATCTTAAGAAAACATTATCACACACGCATGAATCCAACGTGAATAAGATAATTACGACTCCTCATCTCCAGTTTGTACACACCAAAACCGAAGCAACACGACACATGTTGAATACACAGACACAAAACAAGATTCGTGTCTCAGTATGCACAAAGACAGGAAACCATACATAGTGCAACAATTTGAGGTATACAAAGAGAGTGGAATGAAGAAACCTCTCCCAAACGATGGAACAACCATACCGCAACCGGATTCACCAAAGGAGGACACTCTAAAGCCAACCATAATAAGTTTCAAAAACCATAATCATGAAAGATCACAAAATCGGATCGGCAAACAAAGACAGCCCACTGATTGGCGCAACAACTGAATGACACCATGCATGAAACTTTACGAACTGGCAAGAACTGAAAGTAGTGGAATAAAGGCCAGTAATAGGAAACAGAAGACTGGTACGTATGACAAACGTTGTATGAACCTAATGAAATTAAACCAAAGGACACTTGCCATCAGACAACAAAAGACAAAATCACTAGGATACGAAATAAGCCAACACTTAAATAGGATAATGTAGCGTTAAAAGGGCCAGCATTGTCGCGAAGAAACAGCAATATAACGAATGAAATCCAACAACACACCCACTGCATAGGCGGATGCGGCATAACTGTGCAATCTCTTGAATCTGAGGAATAGCCTATTAAATATCAAACTGTTTGACAGAGAGAGAAAAATTTAATTACACACTGTAGTGCAATGATTTTTTTCCTTTTTTTCACTTGTATGGTAGTAAAATAACGCACTTCCTATTGCTTTAGGTGAAATTTAGCACGCCGAGCAAACGATTAGTGCAATGTTTTGCTTTCAAACGTTATTACGTAATGGTAAAAGTATGATACACTTACAAGCTGACTTAAGCTTAGCACGCGAAAATATTTCAGAGATTAATTGTTCAGATCTCTACAGACATTTAGATCACTTCCGATACAAGCAAAGTAGTCGTGTGAGGCATAATTCCTATGTCTCTTACTTAAAAGTAACTAATTCCAGTCTAACCAGGAAAAGAGTAAAAAATAGCAACTAGTGACATCCGACACCTTCCTATCAGACAGACACATACTGGGTACTGTGTCAGTCGTATCTATATTACTAAACCGCTATCCCAGAAGCCAGTACAAGTTGCAACTTGCTTATCTAACGGCTATCAGGGGCAACAGAAACTTGATTTTCAGTATTTTGCGTGATTATTTAGTGAATTTTAAAATTTAAAGTGATGTCATAATATAATCATGACATAATATGTTGTAATTAAATATGTTGTAAGTTAATGATGCATTATAAGTTAAATATGTTGTAAGTTAAAGTAATAAGAGAAATATTATACTTAGAAAATGAGTGTTTGTCTCGAGGCAGCTTAACTGAAGGCGCGCAAATACTCGAACTCTATTCATACAGTATTTAGGAATGAGAGAACATTACACATAATTTCAATCATTTACGAAAGTTTTTCTCGCCAATACCACCCACAAAATGATGGAAACAGAAAATTTTAGCGCAAACTACATTTTCGCAGTTCATGCAGTCATGACGTTTTAATTTATTACTTCTCTTTTACCGATTCTGTTCCTTACACAGTCTGCTGACAGTACCCACATATACCACTGGATTCAGAGCAAAATTATATCATTGTACGAGACACACTTCAGGAGAAATAATGTCGTAAATGTTGATACACTTGGAAAATTAACTTCGCTTAAAATGGTGTGCAGATTACCCACACTATATTCTTCCACTGTTTCACAATCGGGACACTTAGCGTCTACCAACAAACTTCGAGAGTAATTTCAAAAATTACCTAAATTTTCTTTAGTTATATACTTGAAACCAAAAATTTAAAACATTAACTCATTTGTAAAGCAATGAGACGTTTGAAGCTGCTTTGTAGATGAGAGTTCTATTCTTTAAAGAGTATGGGGCCTATTGATTCCTTTCTCTTATACGTTCAAAAAGCAAAATTTCACTCACTTCCCCATTCCTTGTAAGGCTGCTCGATTAGAGGGCAATCATATCTTTCTGACTAAATGTCCATTATCAACCTGCAAAGTCTGCAGCTTTTGAAAAAGAAATCAATAGACTTACGCTCTCGCCGCAATACGTATTCCCTCTTGCAAGACTTGAACTAGCTTCACACTTAAAATAGTTACGGGCTCTTTACAATGTGTTTAAATAATGTTAATAATAACAGCAGGTAATAGTGGTATTTTTTTGTTTTATGCAATTTCCGTGGCCTCTATTTCTTCGCTGTGATCGTTGGTTCACGCAGTGCCCACCAGGTGGCAATTTGATCATTCGATCGTGCGCCTTCCCATGGCCAACTTCTTCACATGCGCAAGCTCTCCTGAAAAGGGCGCGCTTTCGCGTAATATACACATAACAGTTGAACTAAAACTAATTTTCAATATACACAAATATTTAAATGAAAAATACATTCATTTAGAGAAGGAAACTTGATATTTACAGAAAAAGGCCTTATCGTAATACGCCCTTGCTGTCTCTGTTTGCTAGTTCGTAGCCCTAAGCTACGATACCACAGAATGGGATGTTGCAACATCTAATGAATTTATTTAAAACATAAAATTTCGGTCCGAGGACCGAACCGCTCAGAAAGAGGAAAACACGAATATTGTAATTCGCTACTCCGGAAGCGCCCATTAACACTCAAGTCTTCGTTGTGGGAAACTTTAGAAGGCAAAAATGCTCAAAGGTAAGCTGATAGGGTATATTTATTTCACGTAACAGAGTGGATTAACAAACAAGAAATGTAGGCAGGAACACGACAAGAAAATATGTTCTCCTCACCAATTAAGAGTTCTTATTCACAACTGTTTTCTGAACCCAAACAGATAACAAGAACACGGGATCTGCATACATATTCAAACCGGTTACAAACTGAAGCTTTATCTCTCACAGTCGGTTAGTACCGAAAGTCTTGACGTAAGGAACATCCCGTCTAATAAGCAAGTGCGTTAAGTACTTTATGACAAGTACATCTCGTGATATTATCTTCAATGGCACGACTTCATGTAGTACAAAAATAGTGTTGTCCATTTTATAAGGAGACACGACAGAATCGTTGATGACACATTTACATGAACTACCTCTAAGATAAATATGCGACCCTCATTAGGTTCGATTATACTGTACTTGTTTCTACATGGTGTTTCTAAATTACGCGTAACACTTACTGCCTGCTTGCCAGAAGAATAAATTGGGTATACAGTGAGCTGTCAAACATAGTATAATGCACAAGAAATATTATATTCCAGTCTCCAACATCTGTTGTCAAAAAGAATAGGCAAGTCATAGAGCATCTCGTAACTATTGCGCTGGAAACTAACTGCCTCATATGTTGGCAATGCCTGATGCTTGCAAGTCTTGTAGAAGTGAGACAGGATGTGGCCTATCAGTGGAAGAGAAAATGAAAGCATGATATGACTCGCTAAATACTGTACAGATTGCGTAGTAGGTCTTCTTGCCGTATTATCTTTTTGCAGATGTAATGATTACCAGCGTAGCAGTCGATTTCTGTCACTGTATAGACAGCAGACTCAGGCTATTAGGACGCACTGTTTCATATATTGTTTAAAATACGTAACAGAGGTAGCAAACGCACAATAAAACGATAAGTCTGCAGACAGAGGTAACGTATCCATATCTCTGAAACTGAAATAATTTTCAGCGTCAATATTTGAGCGAGGTAAGGCGAAATGTTGCCGAGGTGTTCTTTCGCACTAGCTTGGGTGCCAGTTTACTGGGACCACAAATTCACTGTAGTTTCTCATAGAGTGAGAGCAAATAAAACTATTGATAGTAACTCGACCATGTTACGGAGATTTAAAACTTATGTTTCCTTCGTTTCATTTCCATTTCGTGCATAATGTCATATTGTTATCATATGCGCGCTGTCATCAGTCATCCAGTTTCAGTATGTTGCACCAATACAACTAGTGTTCGGTCACAATGGTCGCATTCGATGTAGTAGCCAGATAGGTCAGACTTATTCTAATTCAGCACGAATTGGATTCAGCAACACTAATGAAATAGATGGTGATTATCATAGATGTAAAACGGACTGCTGACTGAGCAAGTAAGTATGAAAATTCGTGGTTTGATCTCGGTAGGTCCAAGGAGTCTTGTAACACAAACGTAACTTTTAATTTCTACACAAATATTGCAGATGCGGAAAGTGAACGCTGCATCCTGACTTGGATACGGATAGCATTGTTAAGGTTCAGTTCAGCGTATAATAGCTAATTGCATGGCGCATGTCGTAGAAATCCAAAAATATTTCGCCTACAATACGGCTTTGTCTACTAAGCCACTATGGTACTCAGACCAAAATTTACCAGTTGATGGCTGGTTTATCTTTATCACCATCAAATATTTTATATAACTATCTCAGAAAGTGTTGGAGTGTGTAGAACGTAGAATTTCAACTGAGACACGACTGGATCTTTATTCACACGAAGTAATGAGTGCTACCGGCACATGATGTCAAGTTGATTCCATATTTTCAGGTTTCCAGAAGATTTTTCACACCGTTCCCCACGTGTGACATTAAATAAAATTCCTAGCCTATGAAATATCGTCTCAGTAGTGCGACTAGATTCGTGATTTCCTGTCAGAAAGCCTACAATTTGTAGTAATTGACGGGAAGTTACTGAGTGAAACAGAATTGATATCTCTGGTTCCCCAAGTGAGGGTTATCTGTTCCCTTCTGTTCGAAATCGATATAAACAACGTTGTAGATTGTTTGTAGATGACACTGTCACTAACCGTTTAATAACATCATCAGAACAAAAAAAGAATTGGAAAATACTTTAGACAAGATATCTGTATGGTGAGAAAAGTGACAACTAACTCTAAAGAATAAAAAAGTGAGGTTTTCTACATGAGTACTAAATATAAATCCATTAAATTTTGGTAACACGATAAATAACATAAATTTAAAAACTGTCCGTTCAGCTAGGTACCTACGGATTGCATATACTAACAACTTCTATTGGAGCCCTCACTCAGGAAACTTTGTGGGAAAGAAAAACCAAGGATTGCGTTTTATTGGCAGAACTATTGGAAGTTACAATAAGTCTACAAAAGATACTGCCTACACTACATTTGTCCATCCTCTTCTGTAGTATTACACAGCTCTACGGGAGCCGTACCAGATATGACTGAGTCGGCCGGTGTGGCCGAGAAGTTCTAGGCGCTTCAGTCTGGAACCGTGCGACCGCTACGGTCGCAGGTTCGAATCCTGCCTCGGGCATGGATCTGTGTGATGTCCTTAGGTTAGTTAGGTTTAAGTAGTTCTAAGTTCTAGGGGACTGATGACCTTAGATGTTAAGTCCTATAGTGCTCAGAGCCATTTGAGCCATATGACTGACGTAGGACATCGAAAAAGCCCAAAGAAGTGAAGATCGTTTCGTATAATCGTGAAATAGGAGAGTGTCACCGACATGATACGCGAGCTGAACTGTCAGGCTTTAGTACAAAAGCAGTTTGTGTTGCCGCGATATCTTTTCACTAAATTTCAATCAACAACTTTCTCCTCGGAATGCGGAAATATTTTGATGTCTCTCCTCTACAGAGAGAGAAATTACCATAGTAATGAAATGAGAGAAAACAGAGCCAGGGAGGGAAATTTCACATGTTACTTTTCCCTCCCGAGCAATTCGAGAGTGGAACGGTGGAGAAATAGTCTAAAAGTAGTTCTATAAGCCCTTTGTAAAGTACTTAAGTGTAAAGTGTGGAGTTTTCATGTGTTGCACGCGTAGACTGCTAAATTTGTGACTTAGTAATTGAATCACCCGCACAGGACGGCTTCTATAATCCAGAGGAAGTCTATGGAAATGATCAACGTTACGTCAGAAAAATTAAAATGTCAGTGAAATTTCTTTCAAGATTGGTTGCTGAGGGAATTTACACATGAAGTGAGTTTGCCTCCTCTATTATGTTTGGTGTGCAAGAACTGTGATGTGGAGATACGATTGGGAGCCACACGAAAGTATTCAGGGAGTTGTACTTTTGTTTCGTTCGTGACAGGAATATAAAATGCAAGGACTGTGATAAAAGTCATGCACTGCCCAAGAAAAATAGAGATATACGGGATATTCGCGAACTTTAATGGCCAAAATTGTCAAGACAGTAGAGTATTCTAAGCTAGGTATTTCAATGCCTCTAAATGAATGTTTCAGGCGGTTCGAGGTCTCGAATGAACAATGTATCGAAGAAACGTGTTTGCAGACTGCTTATGATTGATATTAAACACCTACTACTATACTGATGGTAGTGGACTAACCTTGAAAGACAATATTCAGTTGTCTGATGTGGCCTTGGTGGAGGTTCAGCTGTTAAGAGTTTATACCTATTTGTCAAAGGTGGAGTCTTAGTCGATACAAAAACTTACAGTTAATCAGTGGGATGTAGCCCCCGCATAGCCAGACGTATTTACAGATGAAATCACGACAAAAGGCGTCATCCTAATTGGAAGAAACTTTATGTCGTTCAAGCCACAGCCAACTGGACAACAAAAAGTCGTGAGCCCAGCAGAATCTGTGGATATGGTTTTGGATAGTGTGGGAAAAAATTCGTCAATAATCACTTGTGAACTTGATCGTTGATAAATTAAAGATTCATGTCTGACCATTAGTTCCCCATCTCAAAGCTCTCGAAAGCAGTCCAGAACCCTCCACAATGATTTTAAACAGAAAGGTTGTTTTTGGAAATGTATTATTTGTACTTTCACTTAATGGCACAACCTTCATGAATTAGTGGCACTGCACGTGAAGCCTAGAGAGAGATTCAATTTTCAAACCTGCACTACATCTGTTACTGTTTTATTGAGCGACTGTAGATAACTACTGCAGTGTTTCAGTTAAGCCCTATGATTAAACCCTCTAGGGATTTCCAGTCTTCTAAACATTTTTGATAGATAGCAAGGAGCAACTTTTGAGCTATTACGTTGTATCCGATTCTCCTGTGAATGCTGCATCAGTCATGCTTCACACTTCTGATTGTATTCACACGTCCTGTAGTCAACAGCACACCTTCCGTCTCCTTCACTGACCTTGGGGCAGGTTTCGAACTAGCTCCCCGGACCTCCCGTTGAACTCATTTTCTCCAGGAAGACGTACCGGTCGTTCGAGGTGTCCTTCACGCCACAATAACGCCCTTTGATAGAGCTCAATTCAGCCCGCTCCACCACGAAGAGTGTTGCTGACCTCAAAACGTGAGTCAAAATGACCTCGGCGTGAGCCTCTCGCTCTCTCTAGCTTTCTCCGCTCGAAAGCTTGTTACACTTCGTATGAAGAGTTCTTTCCTTAGCCTTAACAGCTTTTGGCGTCTGCTGTAGTCCACACATCACAGTCTGTATTAGACGCCCGGTACTGCGGCGGTCTCTAACGTGCAGGGAAGGTTGTATAAAGTACCTTGATTTACATTGGAAAGACAATGAAATCCTACGTCTCTGTGTTATTCAACGACTATTGTGTGTATAACGAACCACGAGGTAAAACGAAAACGTGAGCAGAGGCTGTGTTCAACGCACGATACAAAGGTTACCCTTAACTCAGACAAATGTCAAGTGAAACGAATAAAAAGATCAGATATTTTTTTATGACTGACTCGGCGAGTCATTACTGAAATCATACACAAGCCTCAAGTAGCCTCAAGTACCTAGTGGCACCCATGAAGATCGTTTTATTGCAGAACGACAATAAATACCTAGCTCTAGGAAAGCAAATGCCAAACTAAAATTCTGTGGAAGAATAGGAAGTAAAAGTAAGAGTACTTCTACCTCACTGGTTGTAGGGTTCCAACTGATTACTGAATAATGTTCGTCAGTGTGAAATGCTTTCAAAGTTGAATAAATGCAAGAGGTGTGGAAGTTCCAAAGAAATGCTCGACGATAAGAAACACAAGACACTACAACACAAGTTTTTATTTCATGTCTGATCCATGGAATTCCTAAAACGTACATTCCGGACCAATGAACAATGAAGAACAATGAAGACACATATTGCTATAAGGTACACACATTTCACGCCATGATCACTAAAATAGAATTAAAGAGTTCTAATTTACACCCAGACGTGTCGAAAATTGTTCTCTCTGTTCACCATCGCCGGCTGACAGGAGCTGATTAAAAAGATACTAACCCGCAATGTTCCATTTGTCTCACAATGTGTGGTATTCTGTGGGGCACTGATGACTTTGACGTGATACTACGACATACAATTGTTCTCAGTACGCTTTTCTGTATACGGTCTTTTATGACAAACGGTCACATAGGTCTTTCTGACGAATGTGGAATGGATCCAGTAGTGAGCACGTTTCTTGTGCTTGTTCTTTCCTTTTCGGCTATCGACTGTTTTTCTACAGATATGTATCCTTGTGTATCATTCTTTAATTCTCATACTTGGCAATCTTCTTCCTTTCTCTGTCATACTGTTTTTGTCTTGGATGAAGTTCTTCCCTGGAAAGCTTTGGCAGCATCAACTTTTTACTTGAAAGTTATCCTGTTTTACGTATCTGTTTCCTGCATTCTCAATTATTGGAGGTCGGTTTGTCCGTCTTATACTGAGCATATTTTGCCCCTCTTGCTCACAAGAAATTGAATAATTTGATACGTCAACCTCCCTTGATGCATGCTATGTTTCCGAACAACATAGTCCTTCTTGTCCTGATAACGTCCAGATATAGATATAGTTCTTCGTTGGATTGTCTTCTATATTCAGAATCCGAAAATCCTTAGAATCCTTAGTTCCTCAAGTTTTATCCTCAAAGCTAACCTTGTTCTTACAAAGTTCAGACTTGCTGCAATGTATAACGTTTCAGGGTGTACAAATTGCTGGTAATGTCTTAATTTTGCGTTGAACGAAAGATTCTTCTTGTAGTAGATGTTGATAGTGAAGTTGTGCGGCAAATTTATCATGTTTATTCATGCTCCCGTTGCTTCTTTTTCTATTCATTCTCCTTTCTGAATTCCCCCCACCCACTTCGTGTACATGTTATACATCTATGTGCTGCCTTGATGTCTGAATCTTCTCAACAGAGCTCTGTAAACCTGTTTTAGCCGCTTGTGTCTAGACTGCGTTGTATGATTGGTTACCAATTCAAATGATTCTGACAGTGTGGCAGTGCCGTCTGTGAAAGCCAAACAATCTGCCTTCTTTCATATTTTATTTCATTCCGGTCGTAGTCCATCCAATACTTGAATTTCTCGTCGTCATTCCCTGGTACTTGTACAAGGACTTAGCACGTATTTAAAGAGCAACGGAGACAATCTGTCCCATTGCCTCACTCCAAATTTGATCTCGAAGGATTCTAAAAGCGTTCCTTTGAAATTAGCCTTTCATGTCGCATTCTTTAGTGTATGTTTTTAACTAGTTCAGTGGAATTTATTTCTCTTACATAAATTGAAACAATGTTTGTCTTTTTACTGAGACACAGGCTCTTTTGAATTTAATGTTTCGTAATTATAAAAATTTTATGATGATTTCACACTTCATTACTGATTATCAGTGTTAATTTGCAACAGAACTAATGAAAAAAGTTCAGTAGATGTACTCTGGTCTTGCTTCATGCTTTTCTCTGATATACCTTCCTTCCTACGACTAAATGCGGAATAGGCAACATTCCTCCGTTTTATAACATTTGAACACTGGTAAGTTACCGCAGAACGGTATCCCAAAATGCCTCTTTCAAATCTTCTTTAATTCGGAAACCGATACTGATCCTTAATGTGAACTGAACTTGGAGGTGCAGTCATTACGACTCCAGAAGAAAGGCGTTCAGTTCGTCTTTTAGTTATAGGGAATTAAGCGCTCTGAAGTTTAGCTAAATCATATGACCATAATTTCTGAATACGAGGTGCATTCCAGTTCTAAAGCCTCCGATTTTTTTTCTCCCGACTGGAAAGAGATAGAAACATGCGCATTGTTTTAAAATGAGGCCACGTTCATTGTCAATACGTCCCAGAGATGGCAGCACCGTACGACAGATGGAATTTTACCGCCAGCGGCGAGAATGAGAACTGTTTTAAATACTTAAAATGGCGACGTTTTTCTTATTGAACAGCGTGCAATCATTCGTTTTCTGAATTTGCGTGGTGTGAAACTAATTGAAATTCATCGACAGTTGAAGGAGATATGTGGTGATGGAGTTATGGATGTGTCGAAAGTGCGTTCGTGGGTGCGACAGTTTAATAAAGGCAGAACATCGTGTGACAACAAACCGAAACAACCTCGGGCTCGCACAAGCCAGTCTGACGACATGATCGAGAAAGTGGAGAGAATTGTTTTGGGGGATCGCCGAATGACTGTTGAACAGATCGCCTCCACAGTTGGCATTTCTGTGGGTTCTGTGCACACAATCCTGCATGACGATCTGAAAATGCGAAAAGTGTCATCCAGGTGGGTGCCACAAATGCTGACGGACGACATGGCTGCCCGTGTGGCATGTTGCCAAGCAATGTTGACGTGCAACGACAGCATGAATGGGACTTTCTTTTCATCAGTTGTGACAATGGATGAGACGTGGATGCCATTTTTCAATCCAGAAACAAAGGGCCAGTCAGCTCAATGGAAGCACGCAGATTCACCGCCACCAAAAAAATTTCGTGTAACCGCCAGTGCTGAAAAAATGATGGTGTCCATGTTCTGGGACAGCGAGGGCGTAATCCTTACCCATTGCGTTCCAAAGGGCACTACGTTAACAGGTGCATCCTACGAAAATGTTTTGAAGAAGAAATTCCTTCCTGCACTGCAACAAAAACGTCCGGGAAGGGCTGCGCGTGTGCTGTTTCACCAAAACAATGCACCCGCACATCGAGCTAACGTTACGCAACAGTTTCTTCGTGATAACAACTTTGAAGTGATTCCTCATGCTCCCTACTCACCTGACCTGGCTCCTAGTGACTTTTGGCTTTTTCCGACAATGAAAGACACTCTCCGTGGCCGCACATTCACCAGCTGTGCTGCTATTGCCTCAGCGATTTTCCAGTGGTCAAAACAGACTCCTAAAGAAGCCTTCGCCGCTGCCATGGAATCATGGCGTCAGCGTTGTGAAAAATGTGTACGTCTGCAGGGCGATTACGTCGAGAAGTAACGCCAGTTTCATCGATTTCGGGTGAGTAGTTAAGTAGAAAAAAATCGGAGGCCATAGAACTTGAATGCACCTCGTAGCTCGTTCAGTGCGGGTACGCCTGTTTTCTTCCCTCATCCTTCTCCAATCCAATCTGGTGCGTTGTCTTCAGTAATATTAGCGCCGACTGGATGAGAAGCCCCTTCCTTCTGTTTGCGTATGACATACAGTAACTGTATTGCCTTTTGTATGTCATCACTTTCCGTTTAGATCTGCACCCACCCAATAGTCTAATACGCAGTGCGCTTGTTTGAGAGACTCAGGAAGTGAAACTGATCAGTATCAAATCCGTATGCCAGAGTAACGACCGTTGGTCTGGTACACTGGTCAGCCTGAGTGTGTTTTTCAGGCGTTTCCCACACTCGTACACGCAAACGCCGTGCTCGTACCACAACGCCGTCTGAAAACACTGCCGATAAACAGGCATAAATACAAAAACAAAGTACTCCTGTTTTCTTCCCTCATCCATCTCCAATCCAATACACGCATCACAAACATGTAGCGCGCATGTCTCCATTTCTACACCTAAATCTAGGTACATACCCCGCAATCCACCGTACGGTGGGTGGCGGAGGGTACTCTGTACCACTACTTGTCCATTTTCTCTCCTGATTGACGAAACAACGGCTGTCCATATGCCTCACCACGAGACCTAATTTCTTGCGTATTATCTTCGTGGTCCTTACGTGAATTGTATGTAGCGACAGTAGAATCATTCACCGGTCAGCCTGAAACGCTGAGTCTCTAAATTTTGTTAGTAGTCTTCCTCGAAAAGAACGTCGCTCACCCTCCGGGGATTCCCATATGAGTTCATGTAGCATCTCCGTAACACATTACCTACGCTACAAATAAAGCAGCCCGCCTCTAAATTGCTTCGATGTCTTCCTTTAATGCGACCTCGTGCGTATCTCAGACATTCGAGTAGTACTCAAGAATAGGCCGCATTAGCGTCCGATATGCAGTCGCCTTTACAGATAACCACACTTTCCTAAAATTCTCCCAATAAACCGAAGTCAACTATTCACCCTCACAACCAGAATTATCATATGCTCGTTCCATTTCACACCGTTTTCTAATGTTACCCTCAGATATTTAAACGATACGACCGCATCAAGCAGGACACCGCTAATGCTGTATCCGATCATTACAGGTTTGCCTTTCCTAGTCGTCCGCAATTACACTATTGGCCATTAAAATTGCTACACAAAGAAGAAATGCAGATGATAAACGGGTATTCATTGGACAAATATATTATACTACAACTGACATATGATAACATTTTCACTCAATTTGGGTGCGTAGATCCTGAGAAATCAGTACCCAGAACAACCACCTCTGGCCGTAATAACGGCCTTGATACGCATGAGCATTGAGTCAAACAGAGCTTGGATGTCGTGTACAGGTACAGCTGACCATACATCTTCAACACGATACCACAGTTCATCAAGAGTAGTGACTGGCCTATTGTGACGAGCCAGTTGCTCGGCCACCATTGACCACACGTTTTCAATTGGTGAGAGATCTGGCGAATGTGCTGGCCAGGGCATCAGTCGAACATTTTCTGTACCCAGAAAGGCCTGTACGGGACCTGCAACATGCGGTCGTGCATTATCCTGCTGAAATGTAGGGTTTCGCAGGGATCGAATGAATTGTAGAGCCACGTGTCGTAACACACCTGAAATGTAACGTCCGCTGTTCAAAGTGCCGTCAATGCGAACAAGAGGTGACCGAGACGTGTAAACAACGACACCCCATGCCATCACGCCGGGTGATAACGCCAGTATGGCGATGACGAATACACGCTTCCAATGTGCGTTCACCGGGATGTCGCCAAACACGGATGCGGCCATCATGATCCTGTAAACTGAACCTGGATTCATCTGAAAAATGACGTTTTGCCATTCTTGCACCCAGATTCGTCGATGAGTACACCATCGCAGGCGCTCCTGTCTGTGATGCAGCGTCAAGGGTAACCACAGCCGTGGTCTCCGAGCTGATAGTCCATGCTGCTGCAAACGTTGCCGAACTGTTCGTGCAGATGGTTGTTGTCTTGTAAACGTCCCCATCTGTTGACTCAGGGATCGAGACGTGGCTGCACGATCCGTTACAGCCATGCTGATAAGATGCCTGTCATCTCGACTGCTAGTGATACGAGGCCGTTGGAATCCAACAGGGCGTTCCGTATTAACCTCCTGAACCCACCGATTCCATATTCTGCTAACTGTCATTGGATCTCGAACAACGCGAGCAGCAATGTCGTGATACGATAAGCCGCAATCGCGATAGGCTACAACCCGACCTTTACTAAAGTCGGAAACGTGATTGTACGCATTTCTCCTCCTTATACGAAGCATCACAACAACGTTTTACCAGGCAACGCCGGTCAACTGCTGTTTGTGTATGAAAAATCGGTTGGAAACTTTCCTCATGTCAGCACGTTGTAGGTGTCGCCACCGGCGCCAACCTTGTGTGAATGCTCTGAAAAGCTAATCATTTTCATATCACAGCATCTTCTTCCTGTCGGTTAAATTTCGCGTCTGTAGCACGTCATCTTCGTGGTGTAGCAATTTTAATGGTCAGTAGTGTACTTGCATTTTACTACATTTGCAGCTAGCTGTTATTCATCACAACAACTTGCTGCCCCTCCACCTCTTGTCCGCCAAATCATTTACGTATATAAAATAACAGCAGTCCTATCACACACCCCTATGGCACTCCTGAGAATGTCCTTTTCTCTGATGAACTCTCGCCCTCGAGGAGAACATAGTGGGTTCTGTTACTTGGTCTATTACTAACTCTCACATTTGTAGGAACCTATTCCATATGCTCGTACGTTCGTTGACAGTCTCCAGAGGGTCACCCTGTCAAATGCTTTTTGGAAATCTAGAAATCTATGGAATCTGCCTGTTGCTCTTCATCCCTAGGTCGCAGGATATCATGTGAGAAAAGGTGAAGCTGAGTTCCGCACGAGCAACGCTTTCTACAACCGTGCTGGTTCATGGACCGAATCTTCTTGATTTCAAGGAAATTTGTTGTATTCGAGCGGAGAATGTATTCCAGAATTCTGCAGCAAACCAATGTTATGACTATTAGTTTGTAAATGTTCCGCGTCGGTTCTTTTACCCTTTTTACACGTAAGAGCTACCTGTGCATGCTTTCCTGTCACTTGGGACTTTGCGCTTGGCGAGAGATTGGCGGTAAATAAGGAGTCAGTGTGATAAGGTTCTCTTTGTAAAATCGAACTGATATTCCAGCCGGACCTGGTGACTAATTTTTTTCAACTCACATTTGTTTCTCTATTCCGGGGATGCTTATTTCTATGTCGTCTATATCGAACT
Source organism: Schistocerca americana (assembly GCF_021461395.2). Lineage (NCBI taxonomy): Eukaryota > Metazoa > Arthropoda > Insecta > Orthoptera > Acrididae > Schistocerca > Schistocerca americana. Next base: position 503,602,040 of record NC_060124.1, on the reverse strand, counting down.
CTGTACGATGGTCAAACGACGTTATATTTGTACGACTCTCACGCGTGAACGATTTCTTAAAGGCGAAATTCAAACCTTCGCCTTTCGTTTTGCTGTCTTCAACTGCCACACCCGACTGGTCAACGAGTGACTGGATGGAAACCGTATGCCCTCTTAAAGATTTTACATAGGACTCAAGTTTCCTTGGGTTATTTGCCAGATCTTTTGCTTAAGTATGTCAGCGATAGTTGTATGCTTCACCCATAGATCTTTTCACAGACCCATGAATCTTTACAAACCTGTTTCTGTCGTCATTCGCGCGTTCGTTTTTGAACCGAGAGTGCAACAGCCTTTGCTTTCTCAGCATATTCTTAATTTCGTTGTTAAACCACGATGGGCTTTTCAAGTCCTTCCTTTGGATAACTCGTGATTACGGCGACAGGAAGACTATGCGACCGCAGAATTAATTAATGGGGAATTTCGCGGCTTTGCCACAACCTGCCTTGGCATACAAACGCAGGAAAAAAGATTAAAATTTTCGATAACCACTATTGTTCGGATGCCTCGTTAAACGGTGTGAATCTCACCACAGTCGGCTGAGACCTGGTCAGCAGAAAGTACCCGCTTAACTACTTCCTGGGAACACGCACTCTGGTGCTCAGGAGAATCTACAGCGCGCTGACTGGTTTACTTAGCAGTATATAAACTCTATTCAGCTGCAAATTTTATATAGTTCCCCTTATACGACCATCGATGCACTTCTTCTGCTGTAGAAAACATTGTACATCTTTGACGCAAAAGAAAGCAGCGCGATTCACACTGCAAAAATCGTATTTTTGACAGTGATTTACATCTCTATTTTCCAATAGCAGAGCACTAATAATAAAATGGTTAGCTTTAATACACTACATGCTACCACTAAACAACGTCTGAATGTATCTAATAGCGTATATCATCGTAAAATAGCTTGTGGCAACGAATTGTTTTACTACTACTCCAATTTCATACAACGATGTATTTGTTTGTCATATCCCAACTTCCAAAGTCTCCTATCTTTCCTCTACGCCGCTTTCATTTTCCCCTCTGACTTCCTCTCTCCGATGTTGTTTCCAGGCATCCTCACCTTCATCTACACTCCTGGAAATGGAAAAAAGAACACATTGACACCGGTGTGTCAGACCCATCATACTTGCTCCGGACACTGCGAGAGGGCTGTACAAGCAATGATCACACGCACGGCACAGCGGACACACCAGGAACCGCGGTGTTGGCCGTCGAATGGCGCTAGCTGCGCAGCATTTGTGCACCGCCGCCGTCAGTGTCAGCCAGTTTGCCGTGGCATACGGAGCTCCATCGCAGTCTTTAACACTGGTAGCATGCCGCGACAGCGTGGACGTGAACCGTATGTGCAGTTGACGGACTTTGAGCGAGGGCGTATAGTGGGCATGCGGGAGGCCGGGTGGACGTACCGCCGAATTGCTCAACACGTGGGGCGTGAGGTCTCCACAGTACATCGATGTTGTCGCCAGTGGTCGGCGGAAGGTGCACGTGCCCGTCGACCTGGGACCGGACCGCAGCGACGCACGGATGCACGCCAAGACCGTAGGATCCTACGCAGTGCCGTAGGGGACCGCACCGCCACTTCCCAGCAAATTAGGGACGCTGTTGGTCCTGGGGTATCGGCGAGGACCATTCGCAACCGTCTCCATGAAGCTGGGCTACGGTCCCGCACACCGTTAGGCCGTCTTCCGCTCACGCCCCAACATCGTGCAGCCCGCCTCCAGTGGTGTCGCGACAGGCGTGAATGGAGGGACGAATGGAGACGTGTCGTCTTCAGCGATGAGAGTCGCTTCTGCCTTGGTGCCAATGATGGTCGTATGCGTGTTTGGCGCCGTGCAGGTGAGCACCACAATCAGGACTGCATACGACCGAGGCACACAGGGCCAACACCCGGCATCATGGTGTGGGGAGCGATCTCCTACACTGGCCGTACACCACTGGTGATCGTCGAGGGGACACTGAATAGTGCACGGTACATCCAAACCGTCATCGAACCCATCGTTCTACCATTCCTAGACCGGCAAGGGAACTTGCTGTTCCAACAGGACAATGCACGTCCGCATGTATCCCGTGCCACCCAACGTGCTCTAGAAGGTGTAAGTCAACTACCCTGGCCAGCAAGATCTCCGGATCTGTCCCCTATTGAGCATGTTTGGGACTGGATGAAGCGTCGTCTCACGCGGTCTGCACGTCCAGCACGAACGCTGGTCCAACTGAGGCGCCAGGTGGAAATGGCATGGCAAGCCGTTCCAGAGGACTACATCCAGCATCTCTACGATCGTCTCCATGGGAGAATAGCAGCCTGCATTGCTGCGAAAGGTGGATATACACTGTACTAGTGCCGACATTGTGCATGCTCTGTTGCCTGTGTCTATGTGCCTGTGGTTCTGTCAGTGTGATCATGTGATGTATCTGACCCCAGGAATGTGTCAATAAAGTTTCCCCTTCCTGGGACAATGAATTCACGGTGTTCTTATTTCAATTTCCAGGAGTGTATTACTTGGAATCCATTCCATTCCTTCTTAGACCATCTGCTGTCACCCAAACGGTATACATGCCCATTCCATCTCAATCTCTTTGCTTCGACTGTATCCATTACAGATGTGCCAAAGTTCATACTCTTACCATAATTCTTTCAGTTATTCACCACGTTTCTGCTCCGTACGTTGCTATGGTTTCTACAGTAGTTTTAAATAACGAAATTACTTTTGTCCGCTTATAGCTGTGGGTTCCTTGATTGCTCAGTGAGGTAGTACATAGCAGTTTTATCTCATTAAATATTATTTCAGTTTATTATACACTTAAAAACCAAATAAACTGCTACACCTGCCTAATTTCATGTAGGGCCCCTCGAGCACGCAGAAGTGCCACAACACGACGTGTCATGGACTGGACTTGTCTCTGAGGTAGTGCTGGAGGGAACTGACACTATGAATCCTGAAGGGCTGTCCATAAATTCGTAAGAGTACGAGGGGGTGGAAATCTCTTCTCTACAGTACGTTGCAAGACATCGCAGAAGCCGGCCGGTGTGGCCGTGCGGTTAAAGGCGCTTCAGTCTGGAACCGCGTGACCGCTACGGTCGCAGGTTCGAATCCTGCCTCGGGCATGGATGTGTGTGATGAACTTAGGTTAGTTAGGTTTAATTAGTTCTAAGTTCTAGGCGACTGATGACCTCAGAAGTTAAGACGCATAGTGCTCAGAGTCATTTGAACATCGCAGATATCGTCAACAATGTTCATGTATGGCGAGTTTGATGGCCAGCAGAAGCGTTTAAACTCAGAAGAGTGTTCCTGGAGCCACTCTATATTCATTCTGGACGTGTAGCGTATCGCATTGTCCAACTGGAATTGCCCGAGATCGTCGGAATGTACAATGGACATGATTGGACGCAGGTGATCCGACAGGATGCTTCACGTTGCAAGACATCGCAGATATCGTCAACAATGTTCATGTCTGGCAAGTTTGATGGCCAGCAGAAGCGTTTAAGCTCAGAAGAGTGTTCCTAGAGCCACTCTATATTCATTCTGGACGTGTAGCGTATCGCATTGTCCTGCTGGAACTGCCCGAGATCGTCGGAATGTACAATGGACATGATTGGACGCAGGTGATCAGACAGGCTGCTTACGTATGTGTCACATGTCAGAGTCCTATCTAGACGTATAGGGTTCCCATAACACTCCAACTGCACACGCCCCACTCCATTACAGAGCCTCCACCAGCTTGAACGGCCCCTGCTGACTTGCAGGGTCCATGGATTTATGGGGCTGTCTCCAGACGTGTACACGTCCATCCGCTCGATACAATTTGAAACGAGACTCGTCCGACCAGGCAACATGTTTCCTGTCATCAACAGTCTCACGTCGCAGCTGAGGGGCCCAGGCGAGACGTAAAGGTTGTGCAGCCATCAAGGGTACACGAATGGGCCTTCGGCTCCGAAAGCCCATATCGAGGATATTTCGTTGAATGGTTCGTACGCTGACACTTGTGGATGGGCCAGCATTGAAATCTGCAAAAATTTGCGGAAGGGTTGCGCTTTTGTCACGTTGAACGATTCTCTTCAGTCGTCGTTGGTCCCATTCTTGCAGGATCTTTTTCCGGCCGCAGCGATGTCGGAGATTTGATGTTTTACCGAATTTCTGATATTCACGCTACACTCGTGAAATGGTCGTACGGGAAAATCCCCTCTTAATCGCTACCTCGGAGATGCTGTGTCCCATCGCTCGTGCGCCGACTATAATACCACGTTCAAACTCACTTAAATCTTGATAACGTACTATTGTAGCAGCTGTAAGCGATCTAACACCTGCGCCAGACACTAGTTGTCTTATATAGGCGTTGCAGTATTTTGACAGCTTACATATCTCTTCATTTGAGTACGCATTCCTATATTCTTTGGCACATCAGTGTATGAATGAATAAAAGATTTGCTTAACTTTGGCTCACAACTTTGCCACGGGATTACTGGATGATTTGCAACTGCCACTGACTATGTAAACATCACTTGATGCACAGATTAACGAACTGTTCTCTTGAGATACTACGTTCAGGATATACGAAAGTACAAGTTCATCAGGAACTTTAACAACTCGTTGACCCTACATTATGATACTGACTTCTTCAGATAAGGTCACGAAATGGGGCAGAGCTCTTCCAAGCTCGGCTCTATACCGACTGCGTTCTGCTGTGCTGGGAGGGAAGGTGCGGTCCTCAGAAGCGACTGCGATTCGTCGTCGCAGTTTGCAGTGGAACCTCGCTATCGTCCATGGTATCGATATGCACTGCCAACTTTGGTGTGGCACCTCGATCTCTGGATGATACTTCATATTCTAATCTTCGTTTCTGATCTAATATATGTGCTCCATAAAACTGCATTTAATTCTTTGTTTGCCGCGTGGGATTAGCCGAGCGGTCTAAGGCGCTGCAGTCGTGGACTGTGCGACTGGTCCCGGCGGAAGTTCGAGTCCTCCCTCGGGCATGAGTGTGTGTGTTTGTCCTTATGATAATTTAGATTAAGTAGTGTGAAGCTTAGGGACTAATGACCTTAGAAGTTAAGTCCCATAAAATAAAATTTAAAAAAATTGTTTGTTTGAGTGTCTACCTTCGCCAACGAGATAATTAATTTCGCTTTTACTGGATCAATATTTGTTAATAATGATTCCCAAATATTTATGGATCCGTAGAGGTGACTATCACAAAATCTAATGCCAGGTCTTGACTCACTCTTCCAGTAGCCAAATAATCCATTTTCTCTAAATAAATGGTTCATCCTCATTTCTGATATTCTCTGTGCAGATTTCTAACCATATAATTCCTGTCATCCCCATTCTCTGCAAAAATGACGTGGTAATCAGCAAAATGCAAAATGAAGATGCAGGAAAGGTTAATCGCCCAATGCTTCCGTTGTGGCCATAATCTTCCACACTGCACTATTTAGAGCTGTACTTGCTACGCAAAATTTTCATCGGGGTAGTTCTACCACTCTCGGCTATCAGTAAGCTATACATAGCGTAGTTCACAACAAAGAAAACGTTTACCTTCTGTGACATTATTGGCAACCGCCGATACCCATTCACTGCTTGCTCTTTAGGTATTATTAATTTGTAAGTCAACCTCTGTACGAAACAAGTGATTAACGAGAGAGCTAGCAGTTACATACGGCGGTCTAACAAGCCACGTCGGTGCCAGGTCAGTGCCGTGTTCGGACGTCGGTAACGCTGGCTTTCACTGCCAGACTTAGAATTAATGAGCACGTAACAACGAATAACTGCTAGGTTGTTCGGTTTCACTACTTTTTACGCCTCACACTTTCTCTTGTGGGAATTATCTCTGGTGAACCTCATCGTGCCTTCACAAGCGACTGCAAGCAACTCTTCGGACTAAGGAGAAACTCTTCAGATACGTGCTCCTGCAGTCAGTGCACGCAACACGAATTTTGTGTTAGCTAACAAAGCAAATTCATAGCATTATATTTTTACATTTAAATATCATAAACGCTACAAGAAATTACAAAAGTTCAGTTATGATCTGCATCTTTTTTTTAACTTGATAAATGATTTATAGCCGTGCAAAGATAATTTTTTATTGCGAGGTGATTCTGTAACGACCAGAACACACTTAAGAAATCTCTATCTACACTTTCATATTGTGAATTTTCTCTAGTTAAAGGGGAATTGCCGTGGACGAAACGTCAAGTAAAGTACCGGTTGATCAGAAAGTCAGTATAAATTTGAAAACTGAATAAATCACGGAATAATGTAGACACAGAGGTACAAATTGACACACATGCTTGGAATGACATGGGGTTTTATTACAACAACAAAAAAATACAAAAGTTCAAAAAATGTCCGACACATGGCGCGTCATCTGATCAGAATAGCAATAATTAGCGTAACAAAGTAAGACAAAGCAAAGATGATGTTCTTTACAGGAAATGCTCAATATGTCCACCCTCATTCCTCAACAATAGCTGTAGTCGAGGAGTAATCTTGTGAACAGCACTGTAAAGCATGTCCGGAGTTATGGTGAGGCATTGGCGTCGGATGTTGTCTTTCAGCATCCCTAGAGATGTAGGTCGATCACGATGCACTTGCGACTTCACGTAACCCCAAAGCCAATAATCGCACGGACTGAGGTCTGGGGACCTGGGAGGTCAAGCATGACGAAAGTGGCGGCTGAGCACACGATCATCACCAAACGACGCGCGCAAGAGATCTTTCACGCGTCTAACAATATGGGGTGGAGCGCCATCCTGCATAAACATCGTACGTTCCAGCAGGTGTTTATCAGCCAGGCTGGGAAATGTGCGATTCTGTAATATATCGGCGTACCTCTCACCCGTCACGGTAGCAGTTACAAAACCAGAATCACGTATTTCCTCGAAGAGAAAAGGCCCGATAACGGTAGATGTGGTAAATCCAACCCATACCGTGACTTTCTCGTGTTGCAATGGAGTTTCCACGACAGTTCTAGGATTTTCGGTAGCCCAAATTCTGCAGTTGTGGGCGTTGACAGACCCTCGGAGCGTGAAATGAGCTTCGTCGGTCCACAACACGCTACTCAACCAATCGTTATCTTCCGCCATCTTTTGAAACGCCCACACCGCAAATGCCCTGCGCTTCACTAAATCGTCAGTTAACAGTTCATGATGCCGATGGATTTTGTACGGATAGCATCGGAGGGTACGCCTAAGTGCCAACCAAATAGTAGTGTATGGAACGCTGGTGCGACGTGCTACTGCACGAGCGTTGACTTCCCCGTGCGTAGACGAAGCCGCTACAGTCTCCATTTCTTCCTGAACTGTCTCAGCAGCATTACGCCTTGTGCTTGGTCGGCCACTACGTGGTCTATCGTCTAAACAAACCGTGGCTTCGAACTTCGATATCATTCTCGCCACAGCTGCATTTGTCAACGGACCTTTACCCGTTCGAATCCCCTTCCTATGTCGATAGGATCGTAACGCTGAACTAGCACATTCCCCATTCTGATAATACAGGTTCATTAAAAGTGCCATTTCAGGTAACGTCAACATGCTGCGACTGCTGACGCATCTGATTCTCTCTCTCATTACAGCTCCTTTTATACACGATTGTCATGCGCCGTCACTGACTTTTTGCTGTCCAGCGCCATCTGTCGTACATTTTGTGAACTTTGTTTTTTTTTGTTCTAATAAAACCCCATGTCATTCCAAGAATGTGTGTCAATTTTTACCTCTCTATCTACATTATTCCGTGTTTTATTAAGTTTTCAAATTTATACTGACTTGTTGATCACCCGGTACTTTAAAAAATGGCTCTGAGCACTATGGGACTTAACATCTGTGGTCATCAGTCCCCTAGAACTTAGAACTACTTAAACCTAACTAACCTAAGGACATCACACACATCCATTCCCGAGGCAGGATTCGAACCAGCGACCGTAGCAGTCCCCAGTACTTTACTTGACGTTTCGTCCACGGCAATTCCCCTTTAACTAGAGAAAATTCTACATTACTTGTATCGATGATGGAACATAAATAGAAAATCAGTAGGACATGGCGTTACATGTGTTCTCGTTCTCCAAATGTCGTTACAACTAAGAACTCAAACCACATTTCACATACAGTTCATGCACATAACTCGCCAAAAATAAGAAAAAAAAAGTGAGGGGAGCCTCTCGTATTTTAAACGCGCTCTGGTTGTTTGTAATGAAAGCCGTATTTATCAAAATATAAAAACGAGCGTATGCTATAGTTCACTCAATGGAATAGCTATTAAATATCGAGTAACTAATGGAACACGTAAGCTAGTTCATTATCAACGTGTAAAAAGACGCTCGCAAATGTTCACCAACCAGTGAGTGTGGAACATTTATTACGTAAAACTACTACTAAACAATTGCGAACGGACATAAAAAGAAATCGAAATAAAGAAAAAAGGGAAAGAAACAGCGTGAAGATATATCATAACATATCATAAAATATTTCGATAAGCGCTCTGTTTCGCAAGTTTGTCATATCCATAATTCATAAAGCTAGATTTAAAATAGTTATGGAGAGAAAAGAATTATACTAGCTTTGTCAAAATTGCAACACCACAAAGGATACATGTAACTTAAACGATCTTTATATCACAGCTTACATACAAGACAGTACGAAACTCTTTAGGATGTATTAGGTGACGGTCAGTTCCGCTTTAGAAAAGGCAAAGCACCAGAGAAGCATTTCGTACTTTGACGTTGACAATGGAAGCAAGACTGAAGAAAAATCAAGACATATTCATAGGACTGGTTGACCTGGAAGAAGATTTCGACAACGTAAAACGGTGTAAGATGTTGGAAATTGTAAGAAAAATTGGGGTGAGCTATAGAGAAAGAGGGGTAACACACAATATGTACAAAAATCGAAAGGTGAAAGAATAAGGGTGGAAGACAAAAAACGAAGTTATCGGTTTAAGAATGGTGTAAGACAGTGATGTAGGTTTTCCGCCCATACTGCTTAATCTGTACAAGGAAGCAGCAATGAGGGAAATAAAAGAAATGTTTAAGAGAGGGATATTAATGGTAAGATTCATTGATGACATTGCTATCCTGAGTGAAAGCGAAAAATAATTACAGGATCCCCTGAATGGAATGAGAACAGAATATGGACTGAGAGTAAATCGAAGAAAGACGAAAGTAATGAGAAGTAGCAGTAATGAGAACAGTGAGAAACTTCAGGATTACTGGCCACTAAGTACATAGATGAAGTTAAGGAATTCTGCTACCTAGACAGCAAAATAACCCATGACGATTGGAGCAAGGAGGACTTCAAAAGCAGACTAGCACTGGCAAAAGGGTCATTCTTGGGTAAGAGAAGTCTGATAGTATCAAACATACGCCTTAGTTTGTGGAAGGAGTTTCCAAGAATGTACATCATAGTATGGCAGTTAAACATGGACTGTGGGAAAATCAGAACAGAACAGAACAGAAGCATCTGAGATGTGAGCTACAGAAGAATGTTGAATAGTAAGTTGACTTAGGAGGTTCTCCGGAGAATCGGCGAGGAAAGGAATATGTGGAAAACACTGTCAGAGAGAAGGGACAGAATGGTAGGAGGTCTGTTAAGACATCACGGAATAACTTCCATGGTACTAGAGGGAGCTGTAGAGGGTAAAATTCTAAATACATTGGAATTGGAATAAATTCAGCAAATAATTGAGGATTTAAGTTGCAAGTTAGAAGACAGATGTTAGAAGACAAAAAAAAAGATTCAGCAGAGTGTAAAACCTTCACGATCTCCTACCATGGCCTCGAAACATTATAGCATGGCATCAAAGGAGAGTTGAATGTTTTGCTCAAGAATCTCGTAGCAGCTTGGTTTGATGAAGAAGATACATGAACAAGGTCCTTGCGCGTACGGTGCATTTGTTTTCAATTATCACTTCAAAGCAAAGGACGACCCGCTTCGATAGCTACGAGTGTTATCTAGTCGCTTCCGTGATTTGTGGAGGAGCAATGGCCCCTGATCGAATTAATGATGCGGACCGATGTGCCGACCAGCCTGAATGTTATTTTTAGGTGGCTTCCCACATCCGCCTAGGTGAATACTGGGCTAGTACCCACATCCCACCGAGCGAGGTGGCGCAGTGGTTAGACACTGGACTCGCATTCGGGAGGACGACGGTTCAATCCCGCGTCCGGCCATCCTGATTTAGGTTTTCCGTGATTTCCCTAAATCGCTCCAGGCAAATGCCGGGATGGTTCCTTTCAAAGGGCACGGCCGACTTCCTTCCCCATCCTTCCCTAATCCGATGAGACCGATGACCTAGCTGTCTGGTCTCCTTCCCCAAAAACAACCAACCAACCAACCCACATCCTGGCTCAGTTACACGATACGCGAACATTTCGAAAACGTCCTCACATGGATAACACTAGAGGCAATCAGATGGGGTACACAGTTACCGTTCCGGAGGGAGTGGCGCGTGAGCATGGTGATGGTGCGGGCTGGTGGCAAGGAGAGAGGGGGAAAGTGTGACGAGAGGAGAGTATGTGGATAAATTACACCACTAAAACACCCACATCAAAATTAACATGCGGATCCCATGACGGTATGGGACAAAGGCTAGAAAAACGAAGAAGAGAAACTTCAAAGTGAAGAACATGGTTCAGACTTTACATCTATTTTCAACTTCCTCAACCTCAGAAATAAAACTGTGTCTCATACTTCTTGAACGACATCAAAACACAGCGGACAAAAGAACGTCACCATCAGGGCTCATACCGCTAGTATCGTGAAGCACGAGCTCTAGTCTTGATAAAGGCTTCAATTCGGCAAAGAACAGAGACCACTAGTATGTTCAAGTGTGCCAAATGCAGCTGATGCCAACCACTAAAGATTACATCCCGTAAAGCTAGACGCAGACACGTGGGGTACACAATTCCCTCTCCGATGAGAGGACGAGCGAAGGAGGGGTGGTGACAAGAAGGGGGGTGGTGATGATCGCTAAGTTTCACCCGTTGCTCTGGATAGTTCCAGATGTGTTCCATAGGATTAGAGCTGGTGATTTAAGCTGCCAATTGAGATACAATAGGGTTGTATGTTGTACGTTAACCGGGGACCTAGAAACGACGGAGAGGCTCCGTCCCCGCCGCAGCCGCAGTGGTCCACAACCCCACGGCGACTACCGCAGTCCACTTCACCCCTCCGCCGCCCCACACCGAACCCAGGGTTATTGTGCGGTTGGGCCCCCGGTGGATCCCCCAGGGAACGTCTCACACCAGACGAGTGTAACCCCTATGTTGGCGTGGTAGAGCAATGGTGGTGTAAGCGTACGTGGAGAACTTGTTTGTGCAGCAATCGCTGACACAGTGTAGCTTAGGCGGGCTAAGGGGAAGCAGCCCGCGTTCGCCAAGGCAGATGGAAAACCGCCTAAAACCATCTACAGTGGCAGGCTCACCGGACCTCGACACAAGTCCACCGGGCGGATTCGTGCCGGGGACCAGGCGCTCCTTCCCGTTCCGAAAGCCGTGCGTTAGACCGCTCGGCTAACCGGGCGGGCTGCGATGGGGTACATCTTATATATATGAAACAACCGCATACACAACGCTTACGACAGGTTCTTCTCTATTTTGACTCTATTTTTATTATTCTTATGAAGTTGTTCCACTGCCTTGATACAAACTGAAGAAACATTTTACCTTCGATTGCTTTCCTCAAGTTTCCAGTTGGTACACTCCATTAGTATTTCCCCCCGGTATTCTACTACCAGTGGCATTCAGTAAATAAGTAGCTTGGTTTTGTTCATGATTCCGATAAAGCAAATTAATCCCCACTCTATTGGCTACAAAAATTTGTTTTCCAACATAATCTCCGTTCAGTTTGACGCCGTTACGCTACCTTACCGAAGGAGGGAGGGGGGGGGGGGGGGGGGCTCTGAGCCTGCATAGTACAACTCTGCTGGTCGATATCGGAAAATAACCTCCCCATCTCTGACTTACTGGTTTTCGAATAGGTCATCCTTAGTTGGAGCAAACAGACGGAAGTCGGAATATCGGGCTGTAGGGTGGATGAGCTCCTCTCTGGTGCGCAGACTTGTTTGAGGTCTGGCGTTGTCATAGAGAAGAAGTTCGTTTGCATTTTTGAGGCGATGAACTCGCTGAAGTCGACGGGACGTTAAACAACACTAACCTAACCTAACTCGCTGAAGTCGTGTCTTGAATTTCCTGGGGATAGGACAATACAGAGTTGTTCGTTGCACGATGATGGAGAACATCAAATGGAAATAGCCCCTTCAGAGTCCCAGAAGACCATTCCCATGACTTTACCAGCTGACAGTACTGCTTTGAACTTTTTCTTCGGAGGAGATGTGGCGTGGGGCCACTCCGTCGACTGCCGTTTTATTCCCGGTTCGAAATGACGAGCGAACATTCCGACACCGCAGGAGTCACAGCTGTGTCCGAGCGGGCGGCACGCTATAGATCGGACAGGTTGGCATGGGCTTTTTAGCATGATGACAGACTCCTCGCCCAACGGCTCACCGTGCTTTTCTCCACTGGCAGACCTCCGTAGATATATTGCAAGCACTTATTAATATCTGCGTTGCTCAATTATTCAGCCAAAACAAACTCAATGATAGCCCTCTTCTTGGGTCGCACCTCCAATAGCCGAGCGGTCTGAAGCGCTGCAGTCATGGACTGTGCGGCTCGTCACGGCGGAGGTTCGAGTCCTCCCTCGGGCATGGCTGTGTGTGTTTGTCCTTAGGACAATATAGGTTAAGTAGTGTGTAAGCATAGGGACTGATGACCTTAGCAGTTCCATAAGATTTCACACACATTTGAACATTTTGCATCTCCGTTAAAGACATCATTTTGAGAGCTACGTGTAGCTCCGCCACCTATCGGAATTTTCTGGAACTATAGAGGCTGGATCTGGAATATTCCACGATGTCTCACAGCAAATTCCGCACTTTTTCAACTGAAATTGGCCTACAAAAAATGTGTTCCATTACTTACTGGACGCTCCTCGCAGACAAAACGAAAGAGAATAAACTGAAGAATACGATACTTTAATGATACTGTGCGCAGTTACAAAGCCACGGGTAGATAGTTGCATTAACCTTCTACAGCTATACTAGACGCTGTGATTAGTGTGAAACAGATACGCTTCAATTGTAACGCTTACCGTAATTGGGCCCTTGTGTGATGTGTGGCTTCATGAACCGGGACAGCCCTGTGTGAGTGGGACAGGTCATCACACGCTCTCTTTGTCTCGCGAGAAGCGATCGCCTTACCAGACAACAATGGTAAACACGAGGTCGTTGACCAGGAGGAGGAGACGTCGTAAGGGATCCCGGGCGAGCCTTGTTTATCGGCACGGGCGTGCGTGTCCCGATGCGTGTACGCGTATATATGTGACAGCGGCGGTGTGCGCGGGGGGGACCCGCGGTAATTGGCTGCCGAAGAAGTGGAGGGAGGGCGATAACCCGGCCGCATTCCGGCGGCCACCCTACCACAACACAGCACGGCCGCGCCGCTCCGCGCCGCTCCGGGGCAACGACCCCGCCATGACCTAACTCTGGCCGCGCTGTTGAGAAGGTCCGGTCCTCCGCCGCCGGACACCCGCCACAAAAAAGCCCGGCGCGGCCCCCGCTCGTTATCAGGGCTCGTGGCAGAAGGCGAGGCGAGCCGAGTGATTATCCCGATCGTTGGGGGTGCCGCCCGCTTATTTACGCAGCTGCAGCCAGGGGGTATGTGGTGCATGCACTGTTGTGATGCCCGGCGGACAACGTCACCGACGACACGTACGCCTCTCCTGCCGACAGCCTACAGCCATCCTCACACGGGTCGAGACAGCTAACGTTGACGTGTGCGCGGACGGGAAAGCCAACGTCTCGAGATACAGGTTCAAATGGCTCTGAGTACAATGGGACTTAACATCTATGGTCATCAGTCCCCTAGAACTTAGATCTACTTAAACCTAAGTAACCTAAGGACAGCACACAACACCCAGTCATCACGAGGCAGAGAAAATCCCTGACCCCGCCGGGAATCGAACCCGGGAACTCGGGCGCGGGAAGCGAGAACGCTACCGCACGACCAAGAGCTGCGGACTCGCGAGATAAAGCACCCGCGTGACGTGCGATATGGTAGTTCACGCGATTTGCGACTGTAGTGCTATCAAGCAGCAGCTGTCACTAGTATCTGGTTCACAAACTACACATTTTGGTTATGAAAACGAATAGGCTTAAAATTCCTACGTTGGCTCTATTGATATCGACATTCCCTCCCTTGTGATGATGCTAGTCATGTTAAAATTAGAAGCAAGGTCAGCATTGGCCGTAATTTCAATGGTTTATTAACAGCAAAATCGATTTTCGATCACATAATGATCATCTTCAGTCCTGGAAGATAAACATTTCACACAGCGATCAGTGAATAAGAAACAAAAGACCACAAATGCACCTAAGTATAAACCAACTGTTGGTAAGAACATACCTTTAGCGTACAAATCAAAGCTCGTAGGCACTGGTGTCTAGTTATTAGCAGTAACACAAGCTATGAAACGATCACAATAACTGAAGCCGCTGTTTACATTCACCTATACAATGCTGACCTTCCTTCTAATTTTATTTATCACATGGTCGTTGTGCACACGGCATTCTATGGAGTCGCCAATCGCTAGTCATGTCGTTATGACCGTAGTAGATACGGGTGTAACAAGTGTAAATGCAGATTCTTCTCTTTGTGACTGAGGACGGTGTACTGAGCAACGTTACTTCAATATTTACATCATTTGCAGAATAATAAATACAGATTTTTATGAACTAATGTATACTGTAATAGTCACTTTTTATTAATATTTTATTAGCACGACGAGTTTCGTAGCATGCTACCATCATCAGATGCGCTAAATGTCTACAAGAAACACCGTTGAATTTTATGTCACGACCTTCTGTAGCCTTTTATCGCCGTTATTAACTAGTCCTACCAAGAACAGCTCGTTGAATGTGCCGTTGCCGTATAAAACCATACTTTCATTACACGCGAGTTATAGCACGAAAACAGCTAATTATGAAAAATTTTTAATCACCAATATAATGTTTTCCACGTTTTTATTACAATACCAATAACGACGCGTTTTCGTGAGATCCTGAATTTGCTGGTGCTTGAAAACAGCATACCACCAAATATGGACTTCAGGCGAAAATGATGAATACAATATAGCGTTTTGTTCGTGACGTAGAGAGCACTGTTGCCTCTTATTGGTGCAGGTTTCCCCAGAACGTTGTCGAACTATCGCATAACTTATTTTGTGTTCCACGTGAGGCAATGGCTCCCCAATAGCAGGAAGTGGCGTCACAAAACCCGTACAGCTCCACGTCAGTGTTAGTTAACTCGTCCCATGTCAGGACTGCTTTAGCTCCCAGGGGCATACCAACCTTTCACTTCTCTCTACCTTTAACGCATCACAACAAACCAATAGAGTCCACCTCTGTTGCTGACGTCACTATCGACCGCATGTGCAGGTGAAGCAGCTGCTGCTTGCAATCCCGCTTGTCGAAAACATTTTCATCAGTAGCGATTGACCAAGAAGGCTGTAATGGTTCTTTATTTGCGAAACCATTGCCACCCGCCAACCCTATTTTTCGATACCGTAGATTAATGAATATTTTTCTACGTAATATCTCATATTTTTCACTCTATTCAAATTTGGTTTCATTTTTATATGTATGTACGTCGACATTTTGAGATGTTCAAGTCGATATAATATCTAGTGTGGATATCTTTGTACTTATTCTTATCTTTGATACTGGTTTGTGACTTTTGTCGCGGAAGCGTACAGGGTAGTCAAATTTTTGTGTTGAATATGAACAGTCTTGACTTGGTGTTGGAAATGAAAAGATGAGTCTGAGTTGTGGGCAATGAAAAATGTTGTGAGTTTTATTAAGAGCAGTAACGGCTGCGAAACTGTATGATGAAATAATGTTTTGAACATGGGAAAGTATAAAAAGTTTAATAAATGTGAATTTTTGTGAAAAGTGAGCGTCAAGGATTATTTTCAAGCGACCATTGTTTAAAAAAGTATGAAGCACATTGCTATGAAAGACATAAATCATCAAATTAATCCCGAAAGATTGTCTTCGTAAGTTCTTCAAGTCGGCGTAGTTAACATCCGAGTGCCTTTCGCACCAACAGCGATAGTCGTGCTACCTAGACAACAATTTTATTTACGAGCCAAAGCCAGAGCGAGATCGTCGTTGGATTGCAAATACAATATAAGTGATATTATTGTTAATTTTCTTCAGTGACTGTAACCAATTGATGTAGCAATATCTGCCACATTAAAGACATTTTAGTTGCGGAATAAAAAGATCATACTTTGAGTGCACGACGCGATAATTTTTGAACTAACTGTTAGTGGAGGTATTGTTATAAGGCGGACAAGAGGCGGTGCTGTAAGGTTCCTAACACTTTGCGCAAATGTCCTTCAATACAACGAAATGCCTCGTGGAATGAGAACATCTGAACTAATCTTTGACGATCCAGTCGTCGGATGGGGACTTTGAGCTAAGCGACCATCTGCTCAGGAGGAGTGGGATGTGTTCTGGCATCTACTCTCTCCCTTCTCTCTCATTCAACAGGAGAAACAAAACGTGTTCGGTGTGTATCAGACGTAAAGTACATTACAGTAGCTGGTGAAAATGGACTCCACCTCTGCGCGCAGTATTGTATGGAAACTACAGTTTTGTTACGGGCGAAAAAGACTGCCTCAGCCCGAAATACTGCTCATCGACTGGTAGCACAAGAACCATCCTGACAGACTACTGAGTGAACGAACAACTTCCCGTTACTCTTCACTCCCACTCCCTGACGCGGCCAAAATATATCGTGAAAAATCCATCTTTTGACATAAAAGATTGTTGAGTCCCTTACCGCGTCACTATGTAAAAAAATATATAAAAACAAAAAACAAAAATATCTATGGTGGAGAAAGTAACGTTTCGGCGGCGGTTACAGTGGCCTTCTTCTACGTCTATTGATATTCTTTATCTGTGTGGAGTCGCTTATATTTTGTTATTGCTGCTCACTGAGCTGGACTTAACATCATAATTTTAAACATTGTGGTTATTACTGGAAGGAGCGGGAACTTTATTATAATACTTCGCTACGGAGGAGCTAATGGGGATCCAGCGTAGCAACCTATTACTATATATTTCCCGCTCCTTCCAGTCGTAACGACACTTCAAAATTTTGTCGCAACGTGATCAATAATGACATTTTTTTTTCTTTTTTTGGCGCGGTACGATACTCGAAAACAGATAAGAAAATTCACCGGTGATCAGACACTCAGAAATGCAATCATATTGCCGAAGCCTTATGATAAGGCCTTACCTTTTCTAGATGGAGCCGGCCGCGGTGGCCAAGCGGTTCTAGGCGCTTCAGTCCGGAACCGCGCGACTGCTACGGTCGCAGGTTCGAATCCTCCCTCGGCATGGATGTGTGTGATGTCCTTAGGTTAGTTAGGTTTAAGTAGTTCTAAGTTCTAGGGGACTGATGACCTCAGATGTTAAGTCCCATAGTGCTCAGAACCATTTGAACCATTTTTCTAGATGGACGTGAACGACTCCAAGACCTCCATAACGCGTTCCCTTCCACAGTTCATATCAGTTATATCAACTGACTGTGACCGTGGAAACCAAGGTAATTAAATTCATTTTTATTAAGTTGTGCCAAAGTACAAATGGATTTATCTGAATTATATTTAAGTATTCTATGACTTAAAATCCATTACTCTCTATCTAGTTATCTATAAGCATTTAATTTTCTTGGAGGTTTTATTACGAGCAGTCATGTAAATTTTAAATTATCAGGTTTTGTGATTAAGTTTTTCTTTGTTCGTAGGTGCATGCCGTCGGTCTTGGTGAACATTGAAATTCTCACGCCACAATACTGTTGCACTTCATTACGGGAGCCAAAAGATAATGGCGTAGCCCACTGATAATGTGGCGTCTTCTTCTTCTGCTTCTTCTTCTCCACGGGGTCGGCAACGTTACTTGTGTTGCGTCGCCGGATGTCTTTGCTGTCGCCAGCAGTAACACCTGCAGTAGCCACTTGGAACAGATACTGTGAGCTGTAGGTGCTAGAAGAATAACTATTTATGTCGGTTACTCAACTAATTATTTATTTTCGACCTTCGGTTCATTCACTAACTCCGTAATTTTCACTCTTAAGGATTAGGAGACCATGTACGCGGGTAATCCCAAAAGTAAGGTCTCCAATTTTTTATAAGTACATAGACCTGTTTATTACTACAATGGTTTACATTAGTTTACAGCTTGAACATTTACCTATTTTTCTACATGATCACTATTTCCGCCGATGCATTTTTGTAGACGCTGTGGCAGTTTTTGTATGCCTATGCCGTTCAGAAAGTTATGAACCTCTTCTTTCACCTCGTCGTCGGAGCTGAATCGCTTTCCGGCCAAATCTTCTTTTAATTTAGGGAACTCAGTGCACTGGGCGCCAAGTCAGGACTATAGGGTGAGTGGGTGATTATGTCCCACTGAAACTGTTGCAGGAGAGCAACGGTTTGCCGAGCGATGTGTGGGCGAGCGTTGTCATGGAGAATGTGTACGCCCTTGCTCAACATTCCCCTTCTCCGGTTCTGAATTCCCCGTTCGAGTTTTTGCAGTACCTGTCAGTATTAATTGTGGTCCCAGTAGGCATAATGTCGACGAACAGTACCTCTTTCCGATCCCAAAAAACGGTTGTCATGACTTTACCGGCACACTGTGTTTGAATTTCAGCGGCTTTGGCGTAGAAGGATGCCACCACTGGCGTGACTGTTGCTTGGTCTCAGGTGTAAAGTGGTATGCCCAGGTTTCGTCACCCGTGACAATTGAGTCTAGAAAGTTGTCCTGTTCGGCTGCAAGGCGGTGAAGAATTGCGCGGGAGCATCAACTCGTTGCCGCATGTTGTCCTCAGTCAGCATGCGTGCCACCCATCTTGTGCACACCTTCCGATAGTTCAATGTTTCCATCAAAATTCTGTGTGCGGCGCTTCGGGAAACCTCAGGAACCAACGTGCAGAGATCGTTCAGGGTGATCCTCCACAGAAATTGACGGTCTCCCGCTCCTTTGTTCGTCGTGAATTTGGGTCCGACCAGCTGCAAACCGTCTACACCACTTACAAAGATTTTTGACATTCATGCATGACTCGCCATACTCTTCCGTGTATTGGCGATGGATTTCAATCGGCGCAGTGCCCTCTGCGTTCAAAAATAGAATAACTGCGCGCAATTTGCACTTGGCGTTAACATCCAATGGGAGCTCCATTCTCAACGGCTGCCAAGCCAAGACTGAGCGCCTCAGCGCGGCGTGCGCATGTTTACACACAGCGCGTGAAGCACTCTTCATAACAATGTGACCAACGGCCACACAAACAGAGTTCTGTACTCATAAAAAAATAGGAGACCTTACTTTTGGGATTATCCTCGTATACAGATTATCGCCAGAGACGAAAGAAATCCGACCAAGGACTGGACTACGAACCTTCGTAATTTTAGTCTAACACTTACGCCCTTGGTCACCGAATCACAGCAGCAGCAATGAGCAGTAAATGAATTTATATCACTGGTAACTAAGCACTGAATTTCCTCTCGAAGGCACTACGAGGGGAGTTAGTAAGTAATGTACTACATTTTTTTTCTGAAAGCAGGTTGGCTTTATTCAGGTTTCCAATACACCACATTATTCCTTACTGTTTTGTCTACAAAACCATATTTTTCAGCATTATCTCTGTTCAGTGTGACGGTCTTAGACCCTCTTACTGGGAGGCCCTGTATGCATGCATGTCACCACTATACTAGTCAACGTCAGAACCAGCGTCTTGCTGCCTCAATAACGTCCCCACCGTTCAGTGGCCTGACTCTTCCCGACCCTACGTCAGATCTCATCCCACATGAGGATTTTCCTGTTCGGCTAAGATGTCGGAAGTCGCCGAACGCGTTATTCTTGATGCGTTGACTCGCCCGCTCTGCTGTCGTTGCCCGTTTGACGCACTTCTTCAAGCAATGCACATCCTCCACCAAATGGTCTCCTGTTTTTCAGAAGACGTTATCGCCTCTTTTTCATGAATCAATTGTTTATTCAAGTAACGAAATTTTTCTTCTATAATACGTCTGTACCAATGATACACGATCATAGAGATGTCATCAATCATCCTGAACTTCTTCCTGTCAAAAATTAAAATTAAAAATCCAGAGCAAAAATAAAAAATATAATAATTGTAATAAACATAAACAAAAAACACATAAACATACTTTTAACAAGTGTTTTACAACGTCCGCCGACTACTGCATCCAATACGACGTAGGTATCTGGTGTGAGCGCAGTCGTTCCGCAGCTGCCTGCACTCCTTGGCTGCACATAATCCACAGGATTTTCTTGTCTTTCTCTTTCAGAATGGATTAAATTCAACATATTTCAGTGCTACCTGTTTTCTTCTTCCATTTTTCTAAGATGTCAGCATTACATCAGCCAATTTTGTTCTGTTCTGTTCACAGTATCTTCTGCCATATTCACCTTGTAAGAGGTCCGAGCAGATGTAATTTCGATGTATTGCTCATGCGCTGCCTGCGATATGCAAGGTCTCTGACCACAGAGCAGTGTTGACTGCAGTAGGAACTGTGTAGCTGTAGCAGTAAGTTGTTGCTAGTCTGGAGTCTGCTCTGGTCTGGTATGGTGTATCGTGTTGGCTGGCCCGGTCGCGGTGCAGCGATGCCGGAGCCTGAGTATTATTGTATAGGGTAAAAAGCAGCCACGCGCATATGTAGTAATGTTATCTCAAGTCGCATATAAATGTTTTATAACTCTCGTAATAATAACCTTCCTCATAAAAAGTAACTTTTAACAACCATTCATTTCAATTTAAAGAATTTAATAATTTCTCCCATCCATGATCATCCCGATTATTGCAATAGAAAAATCAGTTGCTCCCTTTCATAAATGACAGATAGGTCGGCCAGCATTGCACAGAGCTGTGCCGGAAAAATTTATTGTTAAGAGCAGGTATATCCGGCGACTTCATTGAGGTAAGAATTTTTCCTTTTTTTATTCGGAATGATCTTTCAGGGCCATGACGCAGCACTGCTGTCGTCCAAAATTTACCAGGTTAAATTCACAGTGAATTATTGAAAAGTCATAAGTGAGCGACAATTTAATTGAGAGGTTACTTACATTGTTTTATTACCAGGTTACTGATTATTTTTTTTTATTGGGATGTAATACTGAATTTGAACGACATAATTATCATTTTTACTGTTGAGAGGTTTAGGAATTTTTCTGTTTTGAGGTTACGCTAAATGTGAATGAATTTTGAGCTTAGATTAAATGAGAAAGATTTTTGTAGGGAGGTAACAAATGAGAAAGAATTTTGTTTTGAGATTACACTAAAATTAGAAACATTATCCATATTATTTATTTTTTTTTATTTTGTGGGGAGGTTACAACCTGGAAATGAAAGTTTTAAGATAACCTTTCCCAGGTTACGTTAACAATTCAGCGCACAGACCTTCTTCCCACGTGTTCTGTGCGATTCTCTCGCAGATGTATTTCCTTGTAGCAGATCTCATTGCGTGTCGGAGTCATTCAGAGATGCAAAGTGTTTACCTATGTGGCTATGAACGGAAGTGTGGTCAGCTAATGTATAAGGGGCATCAGAAAGTTTCCATTTGATTGCGGTCCTACAGTGTATATGCAATCCAGCGCGACTCCGATACAGGTACATAAGCACCGGTATGTAAACTATACACTGGGTAAGTGTGGCACTCGAACGGAAACTTTTTTGTAGCTCCTGATACTTTAAATAATGATCCAGGATGCCATTACGGCATTATTAAGAAACACCTCAAAGTGATTCATAAGGACTCAATTTCATATAACTAATCTCAAATATTGTGGAAAATTGAGGACATTGGTGACACAGAGATCCGATCTGGATTGCAACCTGAAGCCGACTGAAGTATTTGACACGCAACGGAAAGCACTAGTACACTCCGTGTCACGCTGGAATGATCCATATACTGATGTAATGAAAGCTTTCATGATCGGATGACATTGCTGCGGGTAAACCTTTCAGGGTATAAGCTTGTGGTCCATGAAACTCTTCTGTTCCTAACGTTTCGTCCAGAACTGCGCCGGACATCTTCAGAGGCGTTGCTCCTCCCTTGCGCCTTGCCGACTGACGTGTACGAGGTCCAAGAGCGACATACATGCTGTAGAAAAAGGGGCATGGCCGGAGTTACACGTGAATAGCATAGACGATCCTTGTCAAAAATAAAACCTAACTATCGATTGTCGTCTTGTCAAAGATTCAAAACTGTTAGCGATTCTACAGAGCTACTGTTCAAATGTCGCTAAGTTTGATGGCCTCTTCGGTTATTTGGTCGTAGAATTCTGTTTACTTCCTTCCCCGAGGAGCTATTTTTCTAAAAAGCCTGCTTTACATGTTTTAATTCGGCGTCCAGGTATTCCAGTGTGCAAATCTTTTTGGCCATATCGGCAACATATTTAATGAAACCTCTCTTTTGTTGTGGATGGTGATTAGAGGTCTTATGTACTTCCGTGTGCGTGTGCATTTGGAACATAACGTTTTCGAAAGGAGACGCACACATACAGATAGTTACATAAGAACTCTAAACACCATCCACAACAAAAGACAGGTGTCACTGAAAGTCTTGTAGATAGAGCCTAATGGATTTGCACGCCGGAGTGCCTGGCCGCCAAATTAAAATATCTAAAGCAGGCTTTCGAGAAAAATGTGAGTGAAAGAGCCGTTACACGGCAAACAGGATTCAAATTTTAATTCTTTTCTAATCAAAAGGTTTGAGAAATTTATTTGCCTACCTTATAAATATCCGTTATTGTTTTACTTTTCTTATTAACCTTCTAACTGACCAAATTCCACTCGGAAAAAATAAAAAATGACAAAAAGGCAGAATTCGTTTGGAAATAGAACACGGATTCTCTGATCTGCAGCTAGACGCCTTGGTCGTTACACCAGAGATGATTTCGTAGAATTTTCTATACCTTATGTTTACATAACCGACTGTTCTAAAAGATTTTTTCCTCGATTTCTATGAAAATATGTGATGCGGCTCCCATATATGACAATGAAAAACACTCAGTTTTCCCGTAAATTCTGAGTCGACTTTGCGCCATGCAATTTAGGGGCGGTTTCCTCAAAAACGGTGAAAGGGGGGGGGGGGAGTTGGTGGGGAATGTTGAGCCAAAATATCTTACAGTATTCCACTGTAGGCTTTACACAAGAGACCTGCCAGAAATGAAGCGAACCTGATGGCCGTGTCTGAGGCCTTCTCCTTCTTAGGGTAGCTCTTAGCTGCATCAATAGGACCGTTTTCAAATATATTTCCCATTTCATTCGGCTTTGTAAAAGAGAACTTTAAAATTGGAGGATATTTCCTTCTGCTTCATTATGTTTATTGTAACGGGATTTTATTTTAAAATTTTCTGGCTTTAATTGTAATGGTGCAGTAGACTAATATGTTTTTTAGACTAATCACCTCGGGTAATTATGTTTTCTATTTTGTAATGAAGTCAAACCGTGTATTGTTTGTATCGTTATGTGGAATAATTGTATATGATGTAATGACCTTTGCCAGACATCAGTAAAAACGTTTACGGGCTATTACATGTATACTTCCACGTAGAGAATCCTCGGTTTTTTTAACTGAAAAAGACTATTAGCTGAATTTTGTATTAATAGTATTAATTGCTAACTCCCATTATATCTCCGCATGGCTTTCTATTTCTTTCTCTTCTTCTTCTTCTTCTTCTTCTTCTTCTTCTCTCTGTCTCTCTCTTTCTCCCTCTGTCTGTCTCTCTCTCGCTTTCTTTCTCTCTTTTTTTGATTCATAACCTGCAAGTTTGGTTAGCTCCTATGAAAAATCTAAATACAACATCGTACACTAAACACTTTCTTTTTAATTTTGGACAAGTATGCATTGTCTGAAAATAAGTGTTTTCCTTCTCTCCCATAACATACTACGGAAACAACAAATGCTGATGACACATGCATAACACATTACAAAAGCGAACCTCGAATTAAAAAATGTTTGTGATATTATTTGCTATTCACTAACGAGAACCTCGTCAAAAATGTATTCTACGAAATAATTAATGCTGATTGATGCGCTACACTGACAATTAATCGGTGTAGAACAGTCAGCAGAAAAAAGCGTTATGATGATTTCCTACAACACAAAACCTGATAACAGCAGAAAGTTTACTACATAATTCAACAACTGTAGACAATGGACTTCCATAACGATCAGTATTAGGTCAGATCTTGTTTCTCATGGTGAATATCCTTCCATTTAATATAACAGTTAAAATTAATGAACTTGGCGTTAAAGAAACACTACAATTCCTATAATATTAGAGCGATATGCAAACATGTTTATAGAAGTAGACAAGCAGATCCAGAAATAATCAGCGGTGATGGGGAGAATACAAACATATGAGTAGATCCATGATTAATCCGGGAGCACCACTCCTGGCTTTTGAACACAGGTTCGGTGAGAAGCGCACTTAGAAGTGGCCATCCATAGGCGTTACGGTATGAGGGAAACGTCGGAAAGATTCGGAAAATACTTAGACACAGCTCACGTACATCGGTGTGTCGGGACGAATGCCAAAGCACCTTTACGTGTTAAGCAGTACGTACAGTTCTCTATAAAGATTTCAGATTTTGCCCTTGGAAACCATTACGTGCAGAAAAGGAATCTGGACAGTTTATTTCGACTTGAGAGGAGTACTGCCAGCAACTCAACGTAAACAGTATGTCGTCCAATGAAACTATTTTCCATGTCAGTGGCTTCTTTGTATACGTGGAAGAGACCTGGAGATTACATTACGTCTAAGAACGAATAGCTGGAGGACAAATGCAAGATCGTAGAAGCAAGCGTAATAGGGGAAAGAAGAATGCCGCCTATAGCAAAATTAAAGAAACCACTGGAGAAAAGATGAGCAGCTGTATGAGTATTAACAGCACAGGTGGCAAACCTGTAGTGTGAAAAGAACGGAGGTCTGTAAGGTGGAAGGAAGATATAGAAGGTCATCACAATTGTGATGAGCTTGAATTTTTTTTATAGAAACAGAACAAAGAGTACAAGAATACCTATGTCTACATCTACATACACACTCCGCAAGTCACCGTAGGGTGCGTGGAGGAGGGTACCCTTTACCACTACTAGACAGTTCCTTTCCTGTTCCACTCGCAAATAAAGCAAGGGAAAACGACTGTCTACATACCTTCGTACGAGCCCTAATCTCTCTTTTTTTTATCTTCTTGGTCCTCACACCAATTGTACTTTGGCTTCAGTATAGTCGTTCCTCAGTCGGTCTCAAATCTCGATTCCCCAAATTTTCCCAAAAGTGCTCCTCGAAAAAAACGTTGGGTTCCGTGTGGCGATTCCCATTTGAGTTTCCGAAGCATCTCCGTAATACTTGCGTGTTGTTAGAACCCACCGGTAACAAATCTAGCGGCTCGCCTCTGAATTGCTTCGATGTTTTCCTTTAATCCGATCTGGTGCGGATCCAAACACTCGAACAATATTCAACAAAGTGTAGCACTAGTGCCGTGTTTGCAGTCTCTCTTACAGATGGTGCACATTTTCTTAAAATTCTCCCAATAAATCGACCATTCGCCTTCCCTACCACAATCCTTACACACCCGTTTCGTTTCTATTCTTTTGCAGCCTTACACCTGGATATTTAATCGACCTGACTTTTTCATGCAGCACACTAATAGTGCTTTACTCTCACATTATGTGTTTGTTTTTACTACTCATCTGCATTAACTTAAATTTTTATCGATTTAGAGCTAGCTGCCATTCATCACACCAACTAGAAATTTTTTCTGAGTCATCTTGTATCCTCCTACACTCACTCAACGACAACACTCTTCCATACAGATAGGAGGAATGATACTGCCAGAAGAATTTAACAGAGGCCCTCAAAACTATTGAAGTCCATGGCAAACCCAACTATGACGAAACTAGCCCACCTCGTATGCAAAATATATCAGAAGGACTAATTCCTTCAGACTACGAGAGGAATGTCATAATTCCAATTCCAAAGACAGCCGGTGCTGACAATTGTGAATATTATCGGACCATTAGTTTAGTAATTCATACAGCAAAATACTGGCACGAACTATTTACAGGAGAAT
Source organism: Schistocerca americana (assembly GCF_021461395.2). Classification (NCBI taxonomy): domain Eukaryota; kingdom Metazoa; phylum Arthropoda; class Insecta; order Orthoptera; family Acrididae; genus Schistocerca; species Schistocerca americana. Next base: position 503,575,796 of record NC_060124.1, on the reverse strand, counting down.
GAAAAAACTATTGGAAGTGTGCCTGGCGAAATATTAGTCTGGTTTCCGAAGAAATGTACTAAGTCGCTAGACTATACTGACCTTACTAGTCTTAGGAGACAAGTTAAATATAAGCAAGACTACATATACAAAATTCGTAGCTTTCTAGAAAGCTTTTGAAAGTGCTGACTAGATACACTCTGAATATATCAGGTATTATCAGAATAGGTGAAAGTGATAGTAAGCGAATAATCAATCATCCGTACAATTATAGGAATTATGAAAACTTTCTATAAGTCTTTTTTAAACTTTCAGAAATTTTCTATATATTGTAGCAATCGCAATTACCGTTAAAATTTCTTTTACAGAAGTGATGACCAGTTCCGGTAGCTTAATTACCGTCTACAGATCTAAGCACAGAAAAACCAAATACAATTTCTCTTTCCTTACGAACAGTATGCAACCAAAAGTTAAGTTTACCAGGCAGGTAGAACAAGATTCTGCTACTAACTATCTCGACCTGACCATCACTTGGCGAAACAACAGGCTTGTTTTCGAAATACTCGGAATTTTCAGTAAGCCAACTTGTACTGATGCAATCATAATTGCTCATACTTTTCATCCACCACAGTATAAAGAAGCGTTTCTTTTTCTTTGCTCAATTATTAATCAGACATTACGTTTGCCTTTACACCAAAACGAAATTAATTAAAAAAATAGTGTTTTGAAACAGGCTGCGTTTGCCAACGGATATCACGCCTTTGAGGTGACCAAAATATTCAATAAATTAAGAAATAAGAAATTAGTTTTTTATACCAGCTACAACATAGCAAGCAAGAAAAGCTGCCATATAGCTAAGACTAGATATACACCCATGACCTATAACGGTCCAGTTTCTAATAAGACTGAACAGTGTTTCCGGAAAACGAAAGTTAAGATCGGTTTTCAGACAGCTAATGCGATGAACGCACGCTTACACCTCAGAATAGGTCCGAAGCTGGATAAATGTAGCAATTTCGGGGTGTACAAATTAAGCTGTAATGACTGTGGCCATTATTAAGTTGTCTAGACGGGTAGTTCATACGAAGTCCAGTTGAGGGAACACACGTAACCTCAAAATAAAACAGCCTTTGGTAAACACGTTAATATACGCACATTTATACTATGAAGCATGCAGTACAAGACATTACACGTGCAATGAAAATATTAGACAATGCGCCAAAGGGGATAAGGTTAAATTTGTTGGAGGAAATGGAAATATATAGCAGTAACAAGCGCGCGCCGGATCGTATATTAAATGAACAAACAGAATTTACTCAGAACCATTATTTTAGTATCTGGTACGAGGTACTGTAATTGACGGCAGTCATCGCAAAAGACACAAGGTGACAGTGGAATCCCGAAGGTCGTGGGCTGTAATGCCATCGACCTCCGTCTAGCGGCGTCTGCAAACTCAACGACGTCTCTTCCTGTTGTTACTGCCCACGAGATGGCGCGTCGTCCTCATTAAATGCATTAATATCAAATATGCCTTATCAGTTGTTCCATGTTATTCACCAACTGCGACATAGTCGCGTATACAAACAGTGATTCAATACTGTCAAATGTTTTTTATTCCAGTCTTTGATCACAATATCAATTCTTTAGACGATGACCGGTTTCAGTCCGTAATGACCATCCTCAGATCTACAATATACAAATATATACACAGAGTGAGCAGTGTGTCTTTCAACGTAATATAGCAATACGTATCACAATATACTATCACACAACCAGGGAAATGTACGAATAAAATACGGTAAAACGTACCTTTTTTACACAATGTCCTGAAGTGATAAGGCCATAATGGCATCGTCAAAACATCTAAATATAATCAGCACAGCATCGTCATATAGATATAAAATAAGGTGTAGAATAGGCCACATCGTCCACACAATGATTATTGCAACTGGCTACTGAAGTACAGTAGCTACCAGAAATCTGTTTGCCTACATCCTCCCTAGATGCCGCAACTGTGGGCTTAGATGAAGTCATCATTTACGCAAAAAACATAATCCGATAAAAACACATTATATACAATACATGTAGCAGACCTTTAAAATTGTTAACTGTCATAGTAACCAATTGTGAAATATTAAAAGACGAATATAGTTACCCATATAAAATTATTAAAAGAAAATATATGAATAGAATGAGTCCGACCGTTTTTATGGTGAATTTACGGTCAACAATTAATATACGTAATACATTGCCTGTAGGATGTTATGTAGGCGCGCACAGATCGTAAGAATTTAACCACAAGAGGGCTTTACATACATCGTGATATGTCTCCCACAGAAAATGTTTAAGCAACATATTAACAGTCAATAAATAAAATTATATAATATAATTATATAACGTAAATATAATTATAGTCTGGCTATACGTTCCATGAATAGGTAGGACATAATCAATTACACGCTTAGAGCGACTAATGTATGGAGGTAAGGCTAATCCTACTGTTCTCGATATAAATCATCAAGTAAGGCTAGGTATAAATATGCGAGGCATTATTTGGTTATCGGTTATGTGTTTTATGTGTTTTGATGATGCCAATATGGCCTTATGACTTTAGGGCATGGTGTAAAAAAGATATGTTTTACCGTATTTTATCTGTACATTTCCCTGCTTGTATGGTAGTATATTCCAATCCGTATTGCTATATTATGTTGAAAGACACACTGCTCACTATGTGCATATGTTTGTAAATTGTAGATCTGAGGATGGTCATTACGGACTGAAACCGGTCATCGTCTAAAGAATTGATATTGTGATCAAAGACTGCAATAAAAAACATTCCATGTTATTTACTGGCGAATAAATTTATTAATTTATATACTTTTGCTAATGAATCACGATCAATTATGTCACGTAATAAATTACAGCACTTGTCTGTATCGTCTATTTTAGTCACACTATATTTACGGTGTCGCAAACTTTGTAATGTAGTTTCATGTATTCTATCCTTTGCAGTATGCATTAGCATAATTTTTATTTAATTACTTTCCGTCAAAAAAAGGAGAGGAAAAATCTTTTCTCACACTTATCGCTTATATACCAAAACGCCAACTACCGCCAATTTCTCTACCTGTTAACTTGCAATTTTCATGAAACACAACGGTCAGTACTTCTGTAACTATGTGCACGTGGGGGGTCATGTGTCACACAGTGTAGATATATATTTGCTGTCTGGGCAAGTTACACAGTGTGAAAGTGTTGTATACAGATCAGCCAGCAAATTGTGACCACCTACGTCATAGCCGGTATGTCCACATTTGGCACGAATAACAGTGGCGACACCTCGTGGCATGAGAACAATGAGACGTTGGTATGCCGCCGGAGGGACTTGGCACCACCTCTGCACAGACAAATCACCTGATTCCCGTAAAATCCGGAGAGGTGAACGATCAGCTCTGAGGCCACGTTCAATCACATCCCAGATGTGTTCAGCCGGGTTCAGATCTGGTGAACTGGGGGTGGCGGCAGCACATCTATTTGAACTCGCCGCTGTGTTCCTCGAACCACTCCATCACACTCTTGGCCTTCTGAAGTAGCCCATTATCTTGTTGAAAAATGCCACTGCCGTCGGGAAACATGGTAATCATGAAGGGGCGTACATGGTCTATAAACAGTGTACGATACTCCAATGCACGAGCTCCACTGGACCAATGGATGCCCACGTCAATGTTCCCCAGAGCATAATGAAGCTGCCGCCGGCTTGTCAGTACAGGTATGAAGGAGTGGTCGCCCTGGAAGGCGACGCATTCGCTCCCTCCCATCGGCATGAGGAAGAAGATGTCAGGATTAATCAGACCTTGCAACGCTCCGCCATTTCACCAGTGTCCAATGCCGAAGCTCACATGCTCATTTCAATCGTAGGTGCCAATGTCATTGTATTAACATTGACACATGAATGGGTCGTAGGCTGTGGAGGCCTATCGTTGGGAGTGTTCGGTGCAGTGTCTGTTCAGACACACTTGTATTCTGCCCAGCATTAAAGACTGATGTTAGCTCCGCCACAGTTCGCTGCCCAGCCTACGACGCCCTACATCAATGATGGAAAGCGGCCGCCCAATCCCACGACTTCTGGACATGATTTCACCTTGATTTCGCCATATATTGAAGACACTCACCACAGTATTCCTCGAACACCCAACAAGTAGTGTAGTTTCGGGACTGTTCGTGGCGAGCCTCCAGTTCATCACAATCTGCCCTCGGTCAAACTCAGATCGCGCGCCTTCTGCATTCTAAACACGGACTGATATTACATGCACCGTGCGTGTCTCGGACTAGCAGTCCTCACCAGATGCTGCTGTCATCGGCTGGACTGCTTTATACTGATAGTAGGTTTGGTCATAATGTTCTGGCTGATCAGTGAATATATTTGTTGTCTGGACAAGTTACCCAGTATGGCGCCGGCCAGAATGGCCGAGCGGTTCTAGGCGCTACAGTCTGGAACCGCGCGACCGCTACGGTCGCGGGCTCGAATCCTGCCTCGGGCATGGATGTGTGTGATGTCCTTAGGTTAGTTAGGTTTAAGTAGTTCTAAGTTCTAGGGGACTTATGACCTCAGCAGTTGAGTCCCATAGTGCTCAGAGCCATTTGAACCCAGTATGGCGATGCTGTACATCTATTTTACGTTTTAGTTTTGATTTCAAGTACAGTGTACACAGTATGTTTCAATAAGAATATTTTTACTGTTTTGAATAATCATACTACTTTGATGCCCTGTTGCCTAAAAGCAAACATTCGTTACTTGCTTCGTCTTTTTCATAGGCAAATCTCTGCTTACTGTTACGGACTGTACCACAAACAGTTGTATGGACGTTTCAGCGCATAATTTTTTTTGTTTTTTTACTACGCTGTACAGACTTTTTGTTTCAATTGATGTCACAAATGGCATGGTACTTTCAACGAATTAATCCTTGTTCTACATAAATATTTCTTATTCGTATTTGTTGCCAGCGCATAATATATTTGCCCTTACGTTCATTTTAGGCTGTACATAACAGATTTTACCGGAAGACTTAAAGAAAGAATGACTCAACGGTGTTGTACACACATTTATAATACTATATGTTGTTCGTTAATTCCCGATAAAAACTTTAAAAGTAGGCCAAAATCAATCCTTCTGTAACTTTGTTACTTCAGGCAATTTTACTTTCAGTTTTTCTGTTTCCAGATCTGAAGATGGTAGTTAAACTTCTGATATTGGTCGTCACTTTGTAAAAATACTTTTAATGTTAAATGCGATTCAGACAATAACATTTTTTTTATTTTTAAATAGTTTTATAAAAAGGTTTTAATTTTTTTTTAAATCTTACATTTGACTGCTGAAGGAATCATTGAAATTGTGGAGGTACGAGGCATAAAATATAGAGAGGGAAACGTTATCTACAACTTCTACAGAAAACCAAACCTGCCGGCGCAAGAGTCGTGGGACATGAAAGGGAAACAGTAGTTGAGAATGGAGTTAAGACATTCTTGTAGCCTCTACCCGATGTTATTCAGTCTGTAAGTTGAGCAAGTAGTAGAGGAACGAAGGAGAACTTTTAAAAGGGAATTAATTTAATTACGAAGAAATAACAATTTCGAGGTTTCCCAGTGACATCGTTATTCTGTCAGAGACGATTAAGCAGTTGGAAAACCGGTTGGATGAAACGGATAATGTCTTAGAATGAGGTTATTAAAAATTAAATTGATAAACTTAATTACTAATTATTAATTGCTGAATCGATTTGGGAGAAAAGAAATTTATGGAATAACCTGACTAAAAGAAAGGACTGATTGATAATACAGTGTGGAGAACTGTATCAGACCAGTCTTCGGACTGAGCGTGATAACAATGGCGTGGCTTCCCAAACAGACATAATTGCCACTGTTGTTCTGCATGTGGTTCTACAATAGGCGTAGACAGGGTAGAAAACTGTTTAAATATGACATTGTGGTGGAGACTTAAGTCCATTATGGTAATCGGCCCATATCTCCTACATGACATTATGAGTGATAACTAATAACTTCAGGTGTTAAATGATAACATATGGAGCAACATGTACCAGGTAACCTAAATTATAGTCCTCAGTTGATTTCCAAACACCCGGTATATCAAGAACATATAATTCATTTTGAAGACGACACGAACACCACAATCATGTTTAATAGACATGGAGCAAGACTAGAAATAAGAAACGTTTGTTTAAATCATTTACTAAGTCACTATTTAATGTATGGCAGAGAGTCAATAGATAAGAAAGAAACTTCAAATTTTGGAGCGTACATGCTGTCCAGAAATTTAACTGGGAGAAACAAGTTTCAGAGCGTCATAAATAGCTCCATCCATCAACTTTCTACATCTACATGGATATTCTGCAAATCACATTTAAGTGCCTGGCAGAGGCACTCTACTTTCGGAGAGTTTAAATTAATATGCTTCGTATATTTTCATACAATATCATAGTCAATAGAAAGTTCTCATTGTGCCAAAGAGTACCGTACGAATAATATGTGGTATTCTCCAAGGAGCGTCTTGCACACAAGTGTTTGAGATTGGTATTTACAGCATCAAAGTACATACACTTGCGAAGGAAATTTGTTATGAACAATCCATTGAAGTTCAGACAGAATACCGGAATATCATAACACAAAAAGAAACGCCACTCATTACTCATCATTAAAATTTGCTTTATCTCGGGAGGGGGTGAAGAGTTCCATACTACATGCTTCGCCTCTTGCTGTTTTCTGATCTTGTGATTGAGAACAAAAGTAATAAAATAAAGAAAATGATTTCATAACCTTCACCAGCAAAGAAATGTGACAACCGTAAAGAGGTGTTAGCAGGAGTACTTTCTTATGCCACCCTGGTCATATAGAAGTAAAAATGATATGAAGAGCGTTTCAGATTACAACTATTGGTTGCTTTATCTGTAGTCTTCATGGTGAAGCGAACGAATAATTCGTAGCAACATTTAACAAATGTAATTGTTTTTAACAATGGAATATGCAAAGTGAGGAGGAACATCTTCGTGCATAAACCACATTCCTTGGATGGCGTCTGGAGATATATCATCAAGCAAATGAAGCAACTCATGTCTGAGAAACTGCAGATACGTTTGTTCAGTACGACACTGCGAAAAGAAGTAGGTGCCAATTAGTCATTCATGAATGATACCACTCCACACGCTGAGGCTGAACCTGTGTTGCTGTCCGTGTTGTCGCACTTCATGAGGGACATCACAAGCCCAGACGTGATTGTTATTATAACTGAACATTTTATCACGTAAAAAGGCAGCCTCATTAGTGAATAACACAGCACACCGCCCTAAGATGTGTTGATAGAAAGTTATTGTTGGCTGAAAGTCTGCCTCATTTAATATTTGCACCCGTTGAAGCCGATATGAGTACAGAATATTTCCATGCACTATTTTCCACATCGTCTTCCGATTGAGCCGTCCCATTCTCACATTTCTCCCTTTAATAATTGATGGAGTTTCTTCCACAGTACGAAGTACCCATTCTTCAAGCTCAGGCTTTCATACATCGCATCGTTTCTCACCATCAGCCACTCTGTTCTCAAATGAGTCTGTCTTCCGCAAGCGTTGATTAAGTCTTACAAACCTTTTTGCTTAATGTAATTGTATCCCAGGGTAACGTTCATCATGAAATTAACGTGCTGCTCCACATTCTCGTCTGGTAGGCAGTGATTGTTGTGCACATACACGTATCTCACTTTAGACACTGAACACATCATTGTGTGGTGTTGCGATGGAAGTTACTCTAAGCAGAACAAAAGACCATCACACTAAACAAAACAAGTGCCATGACCAACTGCACACACGAAAGTGAGTAAAAATGCACTTTGAGATAAACTGCACAACCAGTAGTCATACCTCGCCAATGAAGGATTGTGGGACCCATGTTCGTATGAAATTTTCGTAACGTTTTGATATCAAGAATAAATCCTTGAAGTTTCTGACACCTGCTTTTGTATGGCTGTCTGGATGTCACCATAAAAACGTACCTCATTACTGCCACGTCTCGATTGGCACTTTTACATGTTCAAGTGATCGAGTCATGTTGTTGGTTGACACTTCAACCCGTTTATAATTTACTATATTTTTACGCTGAGCTTTGTTTTGCTTGTTCTAAATTTGGGTACAGTCGCAGGTTCGAATCCTGCAACGGGCATGGATGTGTGTAATGTCCTTAGGTTAGTTAGGTTTAAGTAGTTCTAAGTCTAGGGGACTGATGACCTCAGATGTTAAGTCCCATAGTGCTTAGAGCCATCTGTACCATCTAAATTTGGTAGCACAGATTTTTCTGTTATTAGCAGCAATTGTAGTCACAATATGTCTCGTTTTCATACTGCTTTTCTTCCAAATCGTGGAGTACGAAGATGAAAAGAGCCCAAACACCGTGATTAATATTGTTTAAAAAATCTTAAAGATTCTAGGTAGAATTATTCATTAAGTACCCTGAGTAACGATGCAATACAAATAATGACACACTGTCCAGTCACATTACCGTGACCACCTGTCTAAGCCTGAAGAACCAACTTCTGCACGCGGGCCGCTGTGCGATGTGCAGAAAGAGGTTCAACGAAGTTCTGGAAGGTATCGAGCCAAGCCGACTCCAGTGTCTCGGCTAGCTGCGCTAGGTTCCTCGGTTGAGGATCCACGGTTCCACAGATTCTCGATTGGGATTAAATCCGGGGAGTTTCGAGGCCAGGACGGTACGTTAAAATTCATCCTGGTGCTCTTTAAACAACGCACGTACACAGCGAGCAGAGTGACACATTGCATTGTCCTGCTGGTAGTTGCCATCGTACCGAGGAAATATAAACCGCATGTAGGGGTGAACATGGTCCCCAAGAATAGGTGCATGCTTGTGTTGATCCATTGTGCCATGCTGAACGACGAGACTACCCATGGGTTGCCACAAAAACATTTCGAAGACCATTACGCATGTAGAGTGTTTGCCTGCAGACGTTTAATGCCTTACACGCCAACGGCCATCTGTCCAATTATGTGTAAAACGTGGTTCACCTGAAAAGGCCACCAGTAGCCACTCAGTGGACGTCCAATTGGCGTACTGGCGTGCAAACTCCATCTTTCGCCACCAATGATAATAGTCAGCATGGTGCATGGACCAGGCACGTGCTGCGGAAACCCATTTGCAGAACGTTCGCTGAACGGTCGTGGAGGACACGCTGTTAATAGTCCTTTGGGTACTGGAAGGTTAATTGCTCAACAGGTCGCCTGCACACATCTCCGCAACCAACATTCATCACTTATCTATGTCCCGTGGTTTAGTACAGTTGCCTCGGCGCCACTCTTGGATGGCGCCTTATTATCATGCCTTAACCATGGCGGCACGCGAACAAGTTACAGATTAGCTGCGCCGAAAATGCTTCCCCCCTTGGCCCGAAAGCCAGTGCTCATGCCGATTTGGACTTCAGATAAATCGTTCACTCATGCTCATAAATCAAGGATAATTGCACAATGTGGTTCCCTACAACGTGGCACTACACAAAACTGGTGCTAATAGTATAGGCACACAGGGAACACACACGACACACATCTGTAAGTCCACGGTATTGGCGATAAGTCGAGGAAACCGTCCCTAAACACATGTGCTACAAAAGGCCATTGTTTGCTGCTCATGTACCTCGACATCAATATGGGATATGCACACATACATAGGCCGCACAACGGGTTAGCATACTCTGGATCAGGTGGTCGAGCAGCTGCTAGGGTATAGCCTCCCATTCTTGCACCAACGCCTGTCAGAGCTCCTGAAGCGTCGTAGGGGTTTGAAGACGTGCAGCGATGCGTCGACCGAGAGCATCCCAGACTTGGTCGATGGGATTTAGGTCGGGAGAACAGGCAGGCCACTCAATTCGCCTGATATCTTCTGTTTCAAGGTACTCCTCCACGATGGCAGCTCGGTGGGGCCATGTGTTATCATCCATAAGGAGGAAGGTGGGTGCCACTGCACCCCTGAAAAGACGGACATACTGGTGCAAAAGCACATTTTGATACACCTGACCTGTTACCGTTCCTCTGTCAAAGACATGCTGGGTTGCACGTGCACCAATCATAATCATACTCTACACCATCAAACCACGACCTCCATACAGGTCCCTTTCAAGGGTTCCTGGTTCACGCCAAATGAAAACCCGGTGAGATCACTGTTCAGACTATACCTGGACTTGTCCGCGAACATAACCTGGAACCACTGTTGAAATGACCATGTACTGTGTTCTTGACACCAGGCTTTACGGGCTCTCCTGTGACCAGGGCTCAGAGGAATGCACCTTGCAGTTCTCCGGACGAATAAACCATGTCTATTCAGTCGTCTGTAGACTGTCTGTCTGGAGACAACTGTTCCAGTGACTGCGGTAAGATCCTGAACAAGGCTACCTCCTGTACTCCGTGGCCGTCAGCGGGCAATGATGGTAAGATATCGGTCTTCTTGTGGCGTTGTACACTGTGGAAGCCCGTGCCGTAGCGCCTGGACACGTTTCCTGTCTGCTGGAATCGTTGCCAAAATCTTGAGATCACACTTTGTGGCACACGGAAGGCCCGTGCTACGGCCTGCTGTGTTTGATCAGCCTCCAGTCTCCCTAGTATTCTACCCCTCCTAACGTCATCAGTATGTTTCTTTGAGCCATTTTCAACACACAGTCACCAATAGCACATTTGAAAACGTCTGCACACTTACTCGCTGCACCGTACTCTGACAGGCACCAACACACTTTTGCGTATGTGGACTGCTTCCAGTTCCACCGTGCAACGATCGCAGGGCAATTGCACGGAAAACACGCAAACCGCCGACGAGAGCGTTGTTTCACCATGTATCAGCATTATCCTTAATTTATGAGCATGAGTGTATTTCGGAAATCCCTCCGAAGACGCCTTATATCTCCTCCACTGCTAGTGCTACCACCTATCACTGTGAATATTTACTACACGTTGACGTCGATCACATTAATATGATTGGACCGTATAATATGTCTCTATACTTTCTAATTACAAACATTATAGAAAGAGAAATCGCACGATGATACCTATAGCTTACTGCGAGAAGCCATTCCGGCACTCTGACGTAATGGCTCGAGGAAACCACGGAAAACTGAAATGAAAACATATGGTTAAGACAACAAACTGAAATCCTCGTTATACTGCCAATATTTCCTACCTCTTGCAAAAACTAACGTGTTAATACAGATAAAACATCACCTCCTTTTACTTTACGGAGGTGGGAAGAATCGGTAGTGACCTCACAAAACAAAACCACTGCTGTATTTGGCTGGATTCGTACATCGGTGAAATCGACTCTACGACTTCTCGCTGCTCACATCACTGTTGCCATTGCAACGTGGTATCGGGACTCGAGGATGGTGAAGACAGCGAGATATCCGTCAAAATAGCATGTCGTAATACAGCGTTGGGGTGCCTTATTTTGTGTTACAGACCAATTTCTCTTATCATCCGCTAAAATTTGTCACACTGAATATACACAGTCTGGTAAAAAAGTGAAGAATCTAGAAGACATGCACGGATGTAGGAAAATACAATTCGTACAGCTACACACCATCGGCAGGTACGAAAAATGACCAGAGCTGCAGTTCTCTGTGAGAGGTAGAACGGCTACCAGAGGACATAGGTGTTGTTCATGTTTAGCCATGCTACCGGGCATGGTAGGGTATATGAGGGACGCGAACAATGTCAGGGCTACGGAGAAGCCGCGTACTCGTCTGAGACATCGTTATCACAATCTGGCAGAGTTTGACAGGGGCCTCATGGCTCTCCATTTACCCAGCTGACAGAAATGCGCAATATCCACATATATGTGGCGTTCGTACGTGACAGTCTCCCAGAGTTTGGCTGGATGTGAACGTGAGGTCAGCAATACTCGTCATCAAAGTTCCGGTCCACCAGGCCCACCACTGCAAGTGAAAATCGCCGTGTTGCGCACCAAGCACATCGCAATCCATCCACATCTTAGCGTGCCATCCAAGGTCAAGTAACGTACTTCGCAACACTCTGTGTCATCCTGCAGCATTGGTTGCAGTCTAGCAGCAGACGGAATAAGGAATTACCGTCACATGCTTAAGCTGCCTTCAGCACCACAACACAAACGGCTGCGTTTCGAGTGGTGTCCTGGATGGGACGGATGGACTGCTAATGAATGGCGTCACACTGTGTACAGCGATGAACCGCGTTTCTGCACTACTGCGAGTATGGCAGCGATCTGGGGAAACGTCGCATACTTCCAATACTTTGCAGAGACGTAGCGTCACAGTGTGGGACCCACGGCGTACTGCTTCAGGTCACAGCTGATAGTGATTTAGGGCATTTTAACAGCACAACCGTACGTCCCAGTTATCAAGCATCCTCAGCACATAGGTGCCATTTTTCAACTGGACAGTGATCCTCGGCACAAGGAACGTGTCTCTACGGACAAACAGCCCGCGTAATGCAGAGGTACTCCCCTGGCCAGAAAGCTCCCCAGCTCTGTCCCCTGTAGGCTATGAATGGGAGCATCTTGGAAGTCAACTCGGTGCCAGTGCCAGAATCCATGATATTAAAGGGCAGTTATAGCATCTGGGGACCAGCTTGCCTCAGGAGAGGGTACTATAGTTTCCTTACATCCCTAACAAACCTACTCAACACATGCATGCAAGCTACACAGATCATTCTGACAAGTAGGCTCATACTGACAAGTTCTTCGTAAATTTTACTCGATTCTGTGATCACTGAAATAACAGCATATACTCTCTCAACCCGTGAAGTTTCATTTCGATTCCTCTACTTCGGTGCTCCACTATTTTTTTTTTTCAGGCGGTGTAATTTTTACCGATTCCTCTGCAAATTTTACTAGAACACAAATCAATGAAAGGGGACTTAACTTCGGTCTGGTCACTTACATTTTTATTTCTACATTCGCTTCTATACTCCGCATATCCGTCAGATCACCGAGGTTAAGCGCTGTCGGGAGTGGCCGGCACTTGGATGGGTGACCATCCGGGTCGCCATGCGCTGTTGCCATTTTTCTGGGTGCACTCAGCCTCTTGATGCCAATTGAGGAGCTACTCGACCGAATAGTAGCGGCTCTGAACACAGAAAACCATCATAACGACCGGGAGAGCTGTGTACTGACCACACGCCCCTCCTATCTGCATCCTCAGCTTAGGATGACACGGCGGTCGGATGGTCCCTTTGGGCCACTTGTGGCCTGAAGACTAAGTGCTTTTCTATACTCTGCAAGTCACCTTAACTTGTACGGAAGAGTGTATTCTGTGTACCACTGTAACTTTCCCACTTTTCCTCCTCCTGTTGCTAATGGTTCGCTGAAAGAATGGTTGCTGTTACATTCGTGGTGATCACGTACCTTGTTAAGAACCATGTCCCGCCTTTGTAATGTGCAGCGGTCCATCGCGAATCGGGGTGACTTCAGTCTAGTTATTGTCTTCGACTGAAAGTGTCACTTGTGTTCATCTCAGTGTTTCTTTCAGTTACCATCCGTACTGTTCTATACTGTAGCAGTTGTTTCTGTGTATAGTCCAAATTTGATCTACACTCCTGGAAATTGAAATAAGAACACCGTGAATTCATTGTCCCAGGAAGGGGAAACTTTATTGACACATTCCTGGGGTCAGATACATCACATGATCACACTGACAGAACCACAGGCACATAGACACAGGCAACAGAGCATGCACAATGTCGGCACTAGTACAGTGTATATCCACCTTTCGCAGCAATGCAGGCTGCTATTCTCCCATGGAGACGATCGTAGAGATGCTGGATGTAGTCCTGTGGAACGGCTTGCCATGCCATTTCCACCTGGCGCCTCAGTTGGACCAGCGTTCGTGCTGGACGTGCAGACCGCGTGAGACGACGCTTCATCCAGTCCCAAACATGCTCAATGGGGGACAGATCCGGAGATCTTTCTGGCCAGGGTAGTTGACTTACACCTTCTAGAGCACGTTGGGTGGCACGGGATACATGCGGACGTGCATTGTCCTGTTGGAACAGCAAGTTCCTTGCCGGTCTAGGAATGGTAGAACGATGGGTTCGATGACGGTTTGGATGTACCGTGCACTATTCAGTGTCCCCTCGACGATCACCAGTGGTGTACGGCCAGTGTTGGAGATCGCTCCCAACACCATGATGCCGGGTGTTGGCCCTGTGTGCCTCGGTCGTATGCAGTCCTGATTGTGGCGCTCACCTGCACGGCGCCAAACACGCATACGACCATCATTGGCACCAAGGCAGAAGCGACTCTCATCGCTGAAGACGACACGTCTCCATTCGTCCTTCCATTCACGCCTGTCGCGACACCACTGGAGGCGGGCTGCACGATGTTGGGGCGTGAGCGGAAGACGGCCTAACGGTGTGCAGGACCGTAGCTCAGCTTCATGGAGACGGTTGCGAATGGTCCTCGCCGATACCCCAGGAGCAACAGTGTCCCTAATTTGCTGGGAAGTGGCGGTGCGGTCCCCTACGGCACTGCGTAGGATCCTACGGTCTTGGCGTGCATCCGTGCGTCGCTGCGGTCCGGTCCCAGGTCGACGGGCACGTGCACCTTCCGCCGACCACTGGCGACAACATCCATGTACTGTGGAGACCTCACGCCCCACGTGTTGAGCAATTCGGCGGTACGTCCACCCGGCCTCCCGCATGCCCACTATACGCCCTCGCTCAAAGTCCGTCAACTGCACATACGGTTCACGTCCACGCTGTCGCGGCATGCTACCAGTGTTAAAGACTGCGATGGAGCTCCGTATGCCACGGCAAACTGGCTGACACTGACGGCGGCGGTGCACAAATGCTGCGCAGCTAGCGCCATTCGACGGCCAACACCGCGGTTCCTGGTGTGTCCGCTGTGCCGTGCGTGTGATCATTGCTTGTACAGCCCTCTCGCAGTGTCCGGAGCAAGTATAGTGGGTCTGACACACCGGTGTCAATGTGTTCTTTTTTCCATTTCCAGGAGTGTAGTTATGTTACTTGGCAGAGATACAGCATGCGAAAGTTAATTTCTTCCGTACGTTTTTCTCAACAGTGCATATAAATGACATAGCAGGCAACGTCAGAAGTTCCACGAAGTTTCACGGATAATGCTGTTGTATACAGAGAAGTCGAATGCTAGAAAAGTGTAGCGAAATTGCAGTTAGACGCGCAGAGGATAGACACTTGCTGTATGAAACAGCAGTTGATCGTCAAAATAAACAAATGTAACAAAGACCTATTACTGTGTACTTACACAGTTGCAGATTGTAATGGTTTTTTATTTACGTGATCATTACGGCGCTCCAACCACAGTTCTCGATACCAGTAATATCGTACTACTTTTCTGCGAAGTAACAGACATATTTTTGTGACAATATTCACATTTGGTTTTATTAATGTATAGCTACTTCGATGTATCAATATAGTATAGTGAAATGGTTCTTGTGTATATTCATTTCTGTCAGACTGTCATAATCTTTGACTTACTTGTAACCGTTTTGGCGCGAATGCGCACAGAACCGTCTTTGTTTCACTTTACAGAAGTTAAGTTGTTATTTCGCTTTGTAAAATAACAGTCAAGTCTTGTGCTTGGTTAAAGTGGAAATTAAATATATGAAGATGTATATGTAAATATATGATGATGTGACAATTAAGAAGAAGTATATGTGAATTTACAAGAGGTTTAATAAAAATGTGGATCGTGAACACCAAGTCAAAAATTATTTCTGCCATACCATTGTTCTGATCTGGGATTGTTTGATCATTAAGAATTTCCTGAAAAACGCGTTTTTTAGGTCTTCAAATATTGCTAAAATACAGATCTGGACTTTCTAGCAGTCAAAGTGGAAACACCCTAGAATCAACAAGATGAGCCATAACAACTTCGACGAAATCTACGTGGGAATCCGTTCAAGATAAGTGCCAAAATTAATGACTTTATAACAGTGACTTCATTATTTCCATTTTGACGATACCATCCACAGTCAATAACTTTGTTGTTGCCCGAGAAAGCGAACATATGCTGCGTGAGCGACATTATTAATCTGATTTCTAACCTACGTTGCAAGTGGTGATGTTGTTAGAAGATCAACCACTGGAAGCAGTTACTTCCATGAAATTTGTATGAGTATGCGACTAAGGAAGATGCCAGACTGAGACTCACTAGAAGAATTGTCAGAGAATGTAGTTCATCGACAATGGAGGTATCTTACAAAAGCCTTGTTCGACTATTACTACAATACTGTTCGTCGGTCTGGAATTCGTACGAAATACGGTTGCCGGCCTGAGTGGCCGTGCGGTTCTAGGCGCTACGGTCTGGAACCGAGCGACCGCTACGGTCGCAGGTTCGAATCCTGCCTCGGGCATGGATGTGTGTGATGTCCTTAGGTTAGTTAGGTTTAATTAGTTCTAAGTTCTAGGCGACTGATGACCTCAGAAGTTAAGCCGCACGGTGCTCAGAGCCATTTGAACCATTTGAAATACGGTTGATAGAGAAAGTAAAGAAGATCCAAAGAAGAGCAGAGCATTTTGCTACAGGTTCGTTGAGTACCCTCGAAGCCGTCTCGGAGATGCTCAGCCAACTCCAGCAGAAGGGACTGTAAGAGAGGTGTTCTGCATCAGGGTGTGGTTTACTGTTAAAGTTGTGAGAGTGTATGTTTCCAGAAAAGCCAACCAATGTATTGCTCCCTTCTCCGTATATCTCACGGAAAGAATCTGGAAAGATTCGGGCCCACGCAGAGACTTAACAGTTAAAGTTAAACCTTCCTCCATCACTCTTAGTAAAGTTTTGAATATTTTGTCGTGTGATCATTGCACTAAACGCCACGCGAAGTCTCAGATTGTTTCTGGCAACCAAAACAAAAAAAACAAAAAAACAAATTTTGTTGTATTTTTCCTTTAGTTGCTGCATCTGCTGATTTTTATTAGCTTTCAAGAACATCAGTAAGCCAGAAACAAAACAACATGCTGAGTATGAGGTAAAATACTTTTTTACTTCACGGCAGATCTCACTTCGCTTTCTTATGAGAAAACAGTTCGTAGTAGGAATTATCAGGTGTGGTGCTGAAGAAGCAGATTCATTTGCAGTGAACAGCGTAGGTAATTTCAATCAGTTATTTTTTCTGACTAGAGCATTGTTTTATTTTTTTGGACATCTCAAGTCATAAATTGCACTTAATGTCACGCAACTTTCATAAAATACTTCAGTATTGAGCTTTAGTTAAATATTTTTCACTGGGTACACACTTAATTTCTTTTGGCATTTACTTAGATTAGTTTTTATTAATTCAAATCAAGTATTTCACTGAGTTCAGAGTTTTATTTCACGACACAGTTCAAATGTTCAACACAGCGCCAGCCAAATGTCAGTATTGCTCAACAGCTGCACACCATACCTAAAGCACACGTTGCAGGAGAAAGCTTTTGACAAACGAATATTCAGTATTGTCATTTATAGATAAATGTTTATAGAAAGCTTACACTTGTCGAACCTTTTCGCGTAGAATAGTCCCCTGGTTTTTGTGTCGATACGTAGTTGCAATACAGGTTCTCGAAAGCAAATCAGCATTATGCGTATTTGCACTAAAATTTGTTATTTCTCTTTAAGCTATTGTAATTTCATTGTGACTTTTGTGTTTGGTTTTATGTGAATTTCCTTTTGCAGAAATATTGAGTGTGAGGATCTTTGTTAGGCAGATAGACAACAGTACACACCGTGTGAAATATTTCAGTGTTACTTCTAGTTTTCGCAGATATTTGGGTTGCATAAAAAGAGATATCACTTTAGGTTATTTAACCAAAAATTCACTTCGCACGGCTACCGTAGAAATTTTTTTGGTAATTCCGTTGCTACATTTCTAGCAACAAAGTATTCCGTCGTGCTACCAGATCACAAACACGTCACAAAGTAATGACCCAATAATTAATGAAACAGAACAAGCACAACACTCTTTACACATAATTAAGTTACTTGAGATCTTAGAGAATGCAAATAACTTTCCAAGTCTTTGTTAGTAACTGGAACAGAATATGTTTGCAAAGTGAACAAGAAATTTCGGAAGACAAATCGCCTCATCCATACGAAATTTTGCAACAACCACTTATTGAGACAGTCGATTCGAGTTCTGATGCCTTTTCTTTCAGTCAAACAGTACACGAGCCTACAGCTGTAACTTTGTTACAGCTGTTACTAAACATGAATAAAACACTTGAACAAAACACAGGACTATTTCAGAAAATAGACAAAATGCAAAATCACAATAAGTAATAAGTAAAGATATCAAGGAACTTGAGAAAAAACAGCAAACAAAAAGGGTCAAATGGCTCTGAGCACTATGGGACTTAAGATCTGAGGTCATCAGTCCCCTATAACTTAGAGCTACTTAAACCTAACCCAACCTAAGGACATCACACACATCCATGCCCGAGGCAGGATTCGAACCTGCTACCGTAGCGGAAGCGCGGTCCCAGACTGAAGCGCCTATAACCGCTCGGCCACATCGGCCGACAAACAGCAAACATTTCTATATAAATTCAGCAACAGATGAGAAATGACTTACAACTTATTATGACGAGGTTTGAGGCCAGGCAATGCAGCCTTGAAACTGAATAAAATAAATTTAAAAATTACACGACAGAAACGACAAAGAAGAGCTACCCGCAAAAATAAATACCACTTTACTGAGCGTAGTAGTCCCGCGACTCACAGAACGTCATGACTACCGTTGAAGCAGTTAGTGAACAGATAGATGCATTAAAACTGAACATTGACGAACAAAGAATGTTGAAGATCTAACGACACGGACAACGATTCTAATGTCACCCATCCTGCATCATTTTTAGACACGACAGAATGTTAGGCACTTCAGAAATTTTAAAGAAAGTCAGAGAAAAGTCACTTAACGTCAGACAAAGGACGTAAACAACACGTGTATCGAGAGGTTGTAACAATGGAAAATTGTACTGAAATGCAGGAGGATCTGCAGCGAATTGACGCATGGTGCAGGGAATGGCAAATGAATCTCAATGTAGACAAGTATAATGTGCTGCGAATACATAGAGAGATAGATCCCTTATCATTTAGCTACAAAATAGCAGGTCAGCACCTGGAAGCAGTTAATTCCATAAATTATCTGGGAGTACGCATTAGGAGTGATTTAAAATGGAATGGTCATATAAAGTTGATCGTCGGTAAAGCAGATGCCAGACTGAGATTCATTGGAAGAATCCTAAGGAAATTCAATCCGAAAACAAAGGAAGTAGGTTACAGTACGCGTGTTCGCCCACTGCTTGAATACTGCTCAGCAGTGTGGAATCCGTACCAGATAGGGTTGATAGAAGATATAGAGAAGATCTAACGGAGAGCAGCGCGCTTCGTTACAGGATCATTTAGTAATCGCGAAAGCGTTACGGAGATGATAGATAAACTCCAGTGGAAGACTCTGCAGAAGAGACGCTCAGTAGCTCGGTACGGGCTTTTGTTAAAGTTTCGAGAACATATCTTCACCGAAGAGTCAAGCAGTATATTGCTCCCTCCTACGTATATCTCGCGAAGAGACCATGAGGATAAAATCAGAGAGATTAGAGCCCACACAGAAGCATACCGACAATCCTTCTTTCCACGAACAATACGAGACTGGAATAGAAGGGAGAACCGATAGAAGTATTCAGGGTACCCTCCGCCACACACCGTCAGGTGGCTTGCGGAGTATGGATGTAGATGTCGATGTAGATGTGAGAACAGCTGACTCGTATCCAACGCAACTTGAATAGTAATGGCGATATCAGTGGTTTCATGCGTTCACACTCACTTCCACGATCAGAAACTTGTGATGAAAATACCAATTTGTGGCGTCTTGGTGACTTTCACAGGGAACAATACTTTACACCAAGACATGATACGGAACACTCCGGCTCTCACTGAACCGACAATTTAGATTATAATCATTTTCTTACTGCTCGTAAATCTAAATTGTTTTCGGAATTTTAGCAATGACGTCCACCGCCAAGCCTGGTTGGATCAATTTTTTTGTCACAAACTGGAATTCATATGTGGATGTCTCGAAAGCGAGCCAGCTGTGAGGATCCTGATAATAATCAGAGATTGTCAATGCGAAGCTGATTTTTAGGACGCTTTCCCGTCCAAGCACTGGTCGCAATCCGAGTTCTCTAGCTCAGACTGTTATTTTGAGGAGATGTTACGTAGGAACCAATATCTCACAAACCCATGCAGTCCGTCTGAGTTTATACGCATTTGCTGAACAAAATTGCCTTCACATTTGCGTCACGTACTATTAGCAGGAAGATGCAAGGACGACCTAGATACTGTCCAAGGTTTGCCACAAGAACTGGAACTAGACACCGATAACCGTTATTACTAGAAAACATGGCAACAGAACTCGTAACTCGCAACATTCATTTCCGCCGTAGGAAACGAATGACGAACGCTCTCGCAAAACTCGTTATCGCAGAGACAATTATAGACAACAAAACGGGCACCATCCGTACGATTCACACTGACAAGACTGAAACAATTATCGTAACAGAAGACATTTCCGTAATAACGGTCATGATCACGGTAATCGACAGAGCAGAGACTATGCAAAGGAGCACAGACGCTATCACAGTAACCACAACAACTACAGACACAGTGAAAATTCTAATGGATGCGATTCTGATAGATTATGCCCACATAACTCATGGCAGAGCAGGAATTACGGAGGCAGTCATCACAATGTGCAATATTATCAAACAAATAACAGACAACAACACAGGCAACGCTGGCAAAACGCTAGCAGATCAAGTCCGCCGCGCCGCGTTTAGATAGTTTAAGTGAGACCACCTAACCTGGCCAACAATCAATGGAGTGTAAATAATACATAATACACAGCAGTTACTCGCAACGCCGGGAGCTGACGTCATTATAGACAGGACCGGAAACATCGCAGCCGAAACAGTGAACTACGTACGTCTTGAAGACATTAGAGATATTTCATTACAGGAATCAGTTAATACACGAAAAGCTATCGCTCATCCAGCGATACATGTTCCTTTAGGTAAATCACTTTATTTGCTATTCTTGATTCGCGGAGCCCCATACCTGTGATAAGTGAAATTGCATTCAACAGATTTGCAAAGACGACAGGCTGCTCCACGTTACCTTTACGTTATTTCAGGAAAAGTGTTGACGTACGACATCAAACTTGTTTGGATTTCTCATATCAAGGCTATAAATTTCTAAAGAGTTTCTTTATTCTATCGCCTTTGTCGACAGAAATAGCATAGCATTTACAAGTAGAGGTCACAAATAAGATAAATATTATGACTAATAAGAGAATTACCAAAAATGAGTGTAAGTAGAGAGGAATATCGTATTTATCCACCGACACTGAGAAAGCGCCTTTTGAGAAATATGTCTCCCCTGTGTGGGAATACACATAATAGATGTACGAGTACAGTTTGCAGGCATATGGATGACGATATATGGAAGTTTGGGTCAGGCCATTAGTCGTGCTCGGACAGCCAAATGGTAAAGCAATCGCTCGCGAAAAGCGGGAAATCCGAGTCCCGATTACGATCCGGCATAAATTTTCATTATAGTCATTCCATTATACAGCTGGTAGTTTTCCATATTCGCAACTGCGAATACATTTCATATAAAGCAATTTTAAACTTTAATAATGCTCAGACAATCTTACAAGTTGAAAGCACGTCAGTTATTCTGAAATATATAGGTAGGATCTCAAGACAAGATGAAGAAGTGGTGTTTATGTAGTTGTGATGACATTTATGAGAAAATAGATGCACACAGTTTGATGCAAGAGAAAATAGACGAAGTAGAGAGTTGAGTTGGGGGAAGAGACCAAAGAGCTAGGTCATCGGTCTCATCGGATTAGGGAAGGAAGTCGGCCGTGCCCTGTCAAAGGAACCATACCAACATTTGCCTGAAGCGATTTAGGGAAATCACGAAAAACCTAAACCAGGATGGCAGGACGCGGGATTGAACCGTCGTCCGCCCGAATGCGAGTCCAGTGTAGTAACCACTCCGCCACCTCGCTCGGTGACGAAGTAGAGCATTGCACAGATACAGACAGGAGTAATCTTTTTGACACTTTGCGTTCACACTCACTTGTTTTTTTAAACATATAGGAACTACAAAAGATTTTCAGTACACATTTGAAGGCAAAGGCCACAACAAATTTTGTGTAAGCCATAGGTATCCCAGGTACGACAGATAGCAACTGAAAGTTGAAATTCGGTAAATGTTACAGCCCGGTGTCATAGAACTGGCAGCTATCCCATTGCACACACTAGAGAAAAAGATGCATAGATCAGATTTGTATTCGATTTCAGCCAAATTAACAACATTATATTACCTGAGACAGAAAGACCTCAAACCTTACACGATTCACTTCAGAATTTTTATGGTGTCCAAGTTCTGTCTTCGGTCAACTTGAGAGGAATTTTCTGGCAAATAGAATTACACCCATAGTGCAGAAAATGCACTGCGTTTCTCTATCAGTTTCGCAAATGACTGTTTGGTCTTAACACTTCTTCTGCCACCTTCATTCGCAGTTTAAACTCCATCTTACCCGAGTACATGAAGAGACACATTACTTCATACGTTTATGAGAACCTCATAGCTGAAAGATCTTGATCAAAAAATAAACATATCCCCAGCAGTTTGCTACAGATTTTTGGAGAATCCGGAATTACCGTCAGTCGGGAAAAATAAGGATTTCGAAAGAACTGAGTGAAATTTCTAGAACACATCATCTCGTCTGGAGGGATAGAGCCTGATCCCGAAAAACTTGAAGCAATCAGAGCCATTCAAGTTCCTACCACCCAAAAGATAAGTACGTAGCTTCCTGGGTTTAAAAAACATTTATCGCCGCTTCTTGAGTATCAAAGTTCTTGCCACATCATAACTTTGTTCTGCTACTGCTAAAAACACAATATGGCATTGAAAAGAACGGGCAAAAGTAAAGTTCCTCAGTTTGAAGGATGCACTTCTGAATGCTCCAATTCTTGCCCACTCAGGCCTCTCAAGCGATTTGTGTTTCGATACAGATTCATCAAAGACTAGGTTAAGAGCTCATCTATCCAAAGAAATTATGCAAAGATGTATAGCTTTCGCTAGCTGTGCTCTAACGAAATCGGAATGAAATTATTCGGTAACTGATCTAGAAGCTTTAGCAATCATTAGGACACTTTCCAAATTTCGTTTGTTTTTGTTTGGCAAACACACTAAAGTCTACACAGATCATCGTGCACTACAGTTTTTAATGTCTTCAAAACTGAATCATGATTGATCAAAACTTTGGTCATTGTACCTTCACGAATTCCATTTTGTTATAGTTCATATTCCTGGCTCACTAAATGTTGTCGCTGACATTTTATCTCGTATAACCGCTAGCTTAGAAAAAAGTAATATACAAACAAATCTTGAGAACCGCTTCACCATACTGAACAGACAGAATGTTGCCATTGTTTACTACTTCCTGTTTAAAAGATATTACGTAGGAACAGGTTAAGGACACTGTCTGGAGAGACCTGAAAAATAAATGGAACGACTAAACAAACATGGAATAAGACTGTATTGCCTTGTACACAAGAACATTGTCTTTCAGCAACGTACTATTAGTTACTCACTTTTGGTCTTATGTATTCCTGACAGTTTCGTAAACAAACTCATTTGGTACACTCATCTCAGTTACGCTGATTACGGACCACGTAAGTATTTCAATAAACCCTGCACAGCCTGTTACTTCAATGAAATGGAAAAGAGAAAAATTTTATCTGTATGCAAACTGTGTCAAACAATAGGCCCATATACTGTTACACACCGTGCACAAGTATTTCCCATCATTAAAAATTAAAAGTAAAGTCAGCGTTGGTCGTAATATTGATGTTTTGTTGATAGAAGAATCGATTTTCGATCACATAGTGATCATCTTCGGGGCTGTACACATTAAACTCAAACACTGGTATCAAGTTATAAATAATCAAAACTGAGAAGCGATCACAATAATCCCGATAGTCAGTTATTGTGATCGCTTCTCAGTTTTGGCTATTGATAACTTGATACCAGTGTCTGAGTTTAATGTGTACAGAACCGAAGATGATCACTATATGATCGAAATTGATTCTGCTATCAATAAAACATCAATATTACGACGAACGCTGACCTTCCTTTTAATTTAACATATATGGTCGTTGTGCACACAGCACTCCATGGAGTCGCCAATCAATTTCCCATCATTCCTACAAAGTTAAAAGAATTAGCAGCTGTAGATTTTCTACGCACACTTGCAAGAAATCAGAGTGGTTTTTGTATGTTTTTGTTGCTGTAGAGCTGACTTCTAAATTTGTCTCACTCACCCCATTATGGAGAGCCACGGGCAAAATTGCATCACATGCATTTGTAAAATATTTCCTACATGAAGTATGTTGACAAGGTAATTTCAAACAATGGTTCCCAGTTTCGGTCAGGCATGTGGGCAAAAGTTTAAGAAATCACAAAATTAAGCCCATGTTCATCTCTCTCTTTTGGCCACAAGGTAATCCTTCTAAATACCTAATGCGAGAAATCAATAAACGTTGCTGATTCTACTGTCTCTGACAACACCAGAACAAACAGCCACCAGACGAAATCAGAGAGCTTATGTCATTTCCTAACTCACACGAACTACGTCACGAACAGGTAATAGACTTAGCAATAAGTAACATCGAGAAAGCTGCAGAGCGAAAGGAGAAGTTGCGACACGTTAATGTAACTGTCAAAAAGCTTTACATTGTTGAGAAACTACTTGTTAAATGCCATCCTTTGTCACACAAAAAGGAGCATATAATTCATAAGTTCTTCTTGGTGTTGTACAATGGACCTTACAGAATTCGACGAAGTGGAAACAGTAACCACTAAAAAAGGAAAGACTACATCATACAGCAAATATAAAACCATTTCTAGAATAGTGACTGTAGTTTGCTCGGGTTTTATCATATTCAAAACTACCTCAAAGCATTCCTGGTATGCCATACGTTTGTGACATACTATGTTCTTTATGGCGTTAGTGATAATTTTCTTTTACTTTGCTGCATATGACATATGAGAGCATCATCCTTTTTTCTTCTGTAACTAACCACACACATTTTTATCTTCAATTCAGATTTTGACAGATATGATGACATACACATATACTAAAACGAATATGGCTGTTATGCATATAATCCAGATTTATGAGACATATTTGCACATGGAACTGCACTTTTTAACGATTGTTTTGCTACTATATGATGACACTGGGCAGAGATGGAAAACACGAACGAGAACATGAAGACAATTGATTGAAATATAGGTGTATTTCTGTGGTAATATGAGAAGTTTCGTAAACAAAATGCTGCCAAACCATAATGCCTTTTTCCATTCTTTCCCACTTTTGGCATTTATTAATTAATTTTCTTGCCACGGATTAGGGTAACGTTGTGAAATGAACATAATTTTGTTGCATAATATAACTATTACTTAATGCAGCTAGTGCCTTATGTGAACTTTTACATTAGACTATTATTGGTGCATCAAGATATCTTCTGACACTGATATCTTATTGGCATTTTATGATGACATTGGTATCTTGCATTTCTGTGATGACATACTTTGCTTTATATGCTGATTGTTTTTATGATGAAACTTTTGTGTATGATTTGTCTTAGCTTAAGAATGTGTACTTCATTTTGTTTACTGATTTACCAAAATAATTTTTGCTGCATGTACGATACCATACTTTCCTGCATTGTCTTTCTGATGAAATATTTGTCGTGTTGACATGTGTATGATAATGTATTTGGCTGCATTGCTTTTCTGATGAAATATTTTTGTGAATATATGTATATCATGGTGGGCGACTATAGTTTAATGAAAGCTCACTTAGGAAAAGAATTTACTGTTACAGGTTGTGAAGAAGGTAAATGTCATGACTAATGAGAGCACTATCAAAATTTGGGGGGTAAGAAGAGGTGCACCTAGAAATGCGAAAGAAATGAGTACAGAAAAATGCATGTAGTGAAATGTGTGAGCAGGGAGATCAAATAAAACCGCGTATATGCTTTGGTTGAAGAAAGACTTTGACAGCAATGTGGAAATAAAAATGTTTATGGGTAGGATGAATAATGGTTATATTATGTGTTTATGATGATGTGATTACGAAATATTTGAAGAAAGTTTCACTATGACGTTTTCACAAGAAAATTGAGATAAAAGATATTATGAGAAAAGTACGAGGTTTCAGCGAAAATAAAAGTTCCTGAAGTATGTATACAGCCCAGAAGTTAGAAAACTGATCAGTACGTCAGAGTAGTGTAATGACACTAGAACAAAGTACCACAGAGACTGACTGAGACTTTGACTCTGAAGTGCAGTCAATTCCATTTCCTTAACCTTTATACGAAGTATGATCCATTTGTTTGTTTGTCCTTTATTTCTGGTCTATACACCTACTTGCTCTTACGCTGTGTGTATGTTTTTCATGTATGTATTTTTATTACCACTGTTCCTGTGTCTTAAATGTTAATCGTTTGTTCTGTGTAACAAGACACTTTCTGAATGATTAAGTAACATAAGATCTCTTATCGTGTGCAGACTAGGTTTATCTTGTACATTTTCATGGCCATCTGTTACCATTAGAATATATTGATAATTTGTCAGTTGCTCCTCTTCTTAAATTTTACTTTTGTATTTTGTACCAGAATACTGCGCAATTATTTGTGTACATAGATGTTTTCTGATCACACTGATTATTGTAATCTATAAATATTCATGTTTTATATCTTAGCTTCATCTTACATTTTCACGCAGCGCTCTTGTACTATTTCACATATTTGCTAGGAATAACGTCATATCTTTAGTATATATGATTGCTCCATATTGTTTTGGTTATTTCACATAGATATTCATAGGCCATTTCTTAGAAAAACAGTCCAGATTTTTGTAATGTACTGTAAAAGAACCACACATTCAGTGAAGTTGCGAGGGATGTAACTAACTTTAGCACACACTTAAAGAAAATAGTAGTAGTGAGTGCAAAGATGCACACGAGACTTCAAAAGGACATATGAGTTGTCAGTGGAAAATCACTTCCCTGTGTCTGCTCATATTTGATTCTACATTTATAACCAATCTTCAAGTGTTGTCAGTGGTGGATAATCAGTTGGCTTTCTGAGTATCTCTGATACAACTTCATAAAAGGTGCAAGAAATGTGCCAGTATTGTGCTAGTTACATTCCTCTTTTTAGCCAAAGCATTAATGACAAGATGCATTAAACAATCTCTTAGTTGGTGCTAAGTGACGCAACATTTTACCTTCAATTGTATTCTCATATTAGCCTTAGTATAACGAAATGAGACATTAAAGCAAATCTTCGATAGTTATAACTGATGCTATATATACCCATAATGTACAAAACTCGGCAAATAGTGTGTGTGCTCCCTCCATGTGTAAAGAAAATCTTCATATTTAAAACGCAACTAAGAGCATTCCCTTGAATGTTTTGTAACCTAAAGTCCTAACACTTGTAATATTATTAATAATTTCAGTTTATTGCACACAGTAATTTGTAATTAAAAAAACTTCGTTGTCCTTGCCTTACCACAGCTAAGACAGTCCGTAAGAATTTTTTTCCGGGGGACAGGGGATAAAGTCTGGTTTTCATATGTTTTCTGCCACTGTAAATAACTCACTGTACTATAATGGGACAAAAATGCATGAGCGCGCTGCACGAGTGGCGAGTAAGATCCTTGACTCTGTGTTGAATATAATTTATCATCCCCCTGCTCACTAGTCAGTTGTGCAGCACTGTGGTATTGTTTTTTCATGCATACTAGCGAACAGTTCAGTTTTTAGTGAAGGAGATTTGAGATTTGTGAGTCTGGGAGAAATTATCTAGAATACCTTATTATGGAGATGAAAACTTGTTTGTAAGCAAATGTTACTGATTCTATTGATGGAAAAGATTATTTGGAGAAATTTGTCAACATAACCAACGCATGTGCAAGAACGGAATGTCTGTTTGTCAGGGCTATTAACTGAAGGGAATCTTTGTCCCTCAGAAATCTATTAACATTCAAGAATAATGCTAATTTGTTCTCATTACGCCATAAATAACACAACTGCTTGGAATACACATTTTTGTTCTGAGAGAATTTTGTAGTTTTTGGGGTCTTCTTGTGTTGTACAGTCTTTTTGACAATAATCAGAGTTCATTTTTTAAGAACATCTTTCTTTAAAGTAAAGCCCCATCATTCTTAGTAAAGTTTTGAATATTTTGGGATGTGTGCATTGCACTTTACGCTAGAACAGATTGTTTCTGTCTAGTAAACAAATAAAAAAAGTAAAAATAAAAAATAAAAAGAATTTGTAGTTTTGGATAAACTACTGCATCTGCTGGTTACTATTAGCCTTCGAGAACATCACTACACCAGACACAAAACAACATTCTGAGCGTGAGGTAAGATACTTTTATTTCAGGGCAGTTCTCACTTTGCATTCTTATGAGGAAACATTTCGCAGCCAGAATTATCAGGTGTTGTGCTAAAGAAGCAGATTAATTTACAGTGGACAGTGTAGGCGATCTCAACAGTTATTTTTCGTCTGAGTAGAGCATTATTTTATTTTTGCGGACATATCAAGTCAGGAATTGCACTACATGTCTCGCAATTTTCGTAATCTACTTCACTACTGAGTTTCTGTTAAATACTTTCCACTGAATACACACTTAATTAGCTTGCCATTAAATTGTATTAGTTTTCATTACTGCAAATCAAGTATTTCAACACGTTTAAAGTTTGGTTTCACGCCACTGTTCAGGTGCTCAACTAAATGCCAACCCCAGTCCGTATCGCTCAGCAGGTGAATATGATATCTAAAGTACACGTTAGGTGAAAGTTTTTATGTGGAAATATTTGATGGTAGTTATTTAGTAACAGGGATTTCAAGATGCTAAGATGGAATGATGAATGTTATTTCACCACGATAAACTGAAGGCGGAAACTGAAGATAATATGAATAACTGAAACGGCGTTCGTTCATCGTTCATCTAGGTATTAGTGTTCATCTAGGTATAAGATACACTATGTGAGATAAACCCCTAGGACACGGCACTGATCCTCTCTGTGTTACGTCAGAACGTGCTTTCAGCGTCGTAGAGGCGGATAGGTATAGTATTGTTTGATTACTGAATGAAGGGGCCATTTACAGTAGAATGACCGCACAAAACTAGTTGTACGAAGTCCAATTGCTAGACAGATTCATCGTAAGAAGCCTCATGAAATCTAGTTCACCCCATAAGGAGAATCAGTCTGGTTCTTGAGTATGGTTCGTCATTCTGGGACTCTTACCAAGTGGGTTTCAAATAGGAAATAGAGAAGATACACAGAACACCAACAGGTCTCGTTAGGAGATCTTTTAGTAAGTGGGAATGCGACACACAGAATCTCAGCCAACTCTACTGGCAGACGCTGCAAGAAAGACGTTCTGTATTACCGTGTGGTTTAGAGCTAAAATCCCGAGAGCATTCTTTCCTAGAAGAGTCAGTCAGTATATTGCTTCCTCCTACCCGTATCTTGAGGAAAGAAAATGTGAACATGAAATTAGAGCGAGTCGACCTCACACAGAGGCTAACATCAATCGTTCTTACCGCCAACCATTCACGATTGAAACAGTATAGGGAGCAAGAGACATTGATACATAAAGTACTCTCCGGCACACACCGTAAGATGGGCTGCGGACAATAGATGTAGTTCCAGATGTAGTTGTAAAAGTATCACATGCAGACAATGCGAAAGTTACAGGCCTGTTTTCTCTCTGAAGAGCCAACGCAAAAAAAAACTTTAGTCGCGTGAAGCATAACTTCCGAAACCAAATTCGGGCATTCATTAAGAGAGATTTAAAAAGGCGGAATTTTGCGAAATGGAAACTTCAGTGAGGCAATGACGCCATTCATCGGTCTATGAGGCTTAGGAATGTAAATGACGTGGGCCGTCGGATCTAAAAGTAATGTATAAGCCGTCAGTTGTTACAAAGCACATCCGCTGCTACCCTGGCACAGACGCCAGTAACATAACGACCCGTCGAGACGCGACTTGACATGGTTTTCAGTTTCGTGTTGTTGCCCAGAAGCTACAGGACGATTAAGTGATGTCGCATCGTGTGGTTCGGTTAACGCAGTCATTGGAAAATTGCAAAGAAGGTTTATGGATTCATGAGTCGCTGTACATAACACGGCTGTCAGATGGACTTGTGTGATCCATAGCGGATGCCTGCATGTCCTTGAGTGGTGGTGATCTCTATTTAATTATTTACTTACTTTTTTGTTTTGATCACAGGCTGTTTATCTCGACGCCTAGAGAAAAGAACACATGTACATATAAAACATTTTACATCAAAGCAAACATCTCACGGTACAACACCTGTAGAGCTGGAAATTTTTATCAGTATCATAAAGCTGACGAACAGAATTTAATGATTATTGCTCCACAGTTCGAAGAAAATCAATCTCTTTTTTCCGTTGAGCCCGCAGCTTATTGGTTCAAATGGCTCTGAGCATTATGGGACTTAACGTCTGAGGTCGTCAGTACCCTATAACTTAGCACTACTTGAACCTAACTAACCTAAGGACATTACACACACCCATGCCCGAGGCAGGATTCGAACCTGCGACCGTAGTGGTCGCGCGGCTCCAGACTGAAGCGCCTAGAACCACTCGGATACTACGGCCGGCCCGCAGCATACTATTCGTCACTATAAGACATAATGAAAATGAAAGTTCTGAACCAACCTGCAGTAAGGTAAAATTTCGGCTAAATTGCCAATTTCATTCGAGTGATGTTTAGTTTGAAGTGACGAACATATTGTATCTACAGTAAATTTCTTCTGTCGTGGTAAGTGTAACATTTTTTGTAGTTACAAAGCTTAAAAATACGTTTTTAACGGATTTTTAAAGTTCAGCATTCTGACTGAACTGTCAATATTTTGATATTAAAGAACTGTCAGAATACTGAACTGTCAAATTATTTGTCAAAAAAGTATTTTTTGAGCTTTGTAACTACAAAAAATGTTACACATACTAGGGCTTGACAGAAAAAAATTTACTGTAGATGCAATATGCTCGTCATTTTCACTAGATGCCACTTGAAAATGACAGCTCAGCCGAAACAGGACCGTAGTGTAAAACATGAAATATGTTACCTTGTTGCAGCTACTTTTGGAACTTTCATTTTCATTAAAATCAGTCCCGTTTACTGCAAGGGCTACTCAAGAGCTTTAAATTTCTACTGCAACGGCTACTCAAGAGCTTTAAA
This sequence comes from Schistocerca americana, assembly GCF_021461395.2. Lineage (NCBI taxonomy): Eukaryota > Metazoa > Arthropoda > Insecta > Orthoptera > Acrididae > Schistocerca > Schistocerca americana. Next base: position 503,544,416 of record NC_060124.1, on the reverse strand, counting down.
CCTTTGTTATTAATTAGAACATCAGTTACGTAGCTAATCAGCAGGTCAAGCAAATCGTGCAACAGTTTCTATGTTTAAGGAAGAAAGGAACATACCTCTGCCATCATAGAATCATAACTACACAGGGATTAACTACTGATATGGGATCGAAAGGAAATCACACACTCTAATTTGTTTGAGAGCTGTCGCCTTTGGCTCTAGCTGTTACTACACCCAGAGCGCACAGATGGGATAAAAGAGCACCTCTGTTCACGCTGTGATTTGGTGCGCCACAGAGCACCGAGACGGTCCATAACCGAGGCTAACTAAAAATACTGTGCGGGCGTACATTGTTGCCGTCGTTGCCGTCCACTCCACACCGCACCCCTCCCCTCGTCCCGAGTGGCCGGCCATTGACGAGACGACTGTTGGCCGGGTCATCGGGTTAAGGAATCTCCGACGCAGCAGCACAAAAGCCCTGCAGCCCAGCTGGCGCCACGCCGCTGCTACTGCCACCTCCTCCCCACTCTCGCGCCTGTGGTGACGTCAAAGTGTCGCCGAAAAACGTTCAGGTATGCCGATGCGAAAATCTGCACAGGCCAGGTTCAGGTGAGGTCATCAGCGGGATCGACTCTGCAGACTTTGTCGAGGGAGAAACTCTCAAACCTTTCCAACCTTGCACATTTCCTAACTTATTTTCATAGTATTTCTCTTCAAAGATCACGTAGTACTAACTCTATTCCCCTTCTGTCACCTCGCAAATACTGTTCAGTTGTGTCATATCAAATCTTTTCTGTAACTCTTCGCTTCGTCATCCTCTTCGATTATTACACATCCGCTATTCAGATTAGTGATTCTTCTGAAGTGCATGTCCAACGTCTTGGACCTTATCGGATCACCCAAAGATACAAAGCTATTATGTTTCATTGAAGTTTCCAACAGCTCTCATTTTATCTCCTTCTTTTTCTTTCTTAAATCCATTTTGTCCCTGGTCTTGTGGTGATGTCACTCTGATACTACTTTTCATTTACAATCTTTTTTTTCATATTAGTTTCTACTGAAAAGTCTAATGGACTTACATGAGCCGCTTCTGAATCCTTTTAACCCGCTGGATCCAGGTCGTGGTTTTGAGTTGTTCCAGGTATATCGCAATTTTATGAGTGAGTCTTGTTGTTGGGAGTCCGTGGACATGCTCTCAAAAAATTTCAACTTTTTATGATGTCTGCCACGAGGTTCATTAATTTCGCGGTTGTTTTTCAGGATTTTAGTCTTTTCTTTTCCAGCCCACTACCTTTCTTAGAACGTTGCGTTATTCTTTTAGGGTAAGTTAAACATCATCATTTCTCTATGTGAGCGTTTTCTAGCACATAAACTTTCAGTCTTGATAACTGTGGCCTGATTTTCGTCTGCATAGACTTTTTTTGTATTTGTTTGTAGATTTTCTGCATTTTAAGGTAAACTCTCCAACATTTTCTCATGCGAATTTTCTGCGTCATTTCCTTGTAGGCTCAAGGATTTCGTCTAAATACTGAAATAACATAATTCTTTCGATTTCTCCATATTTGTGACCAGTTTTTGAATATAATACTTAGAGCAAATGTACTTGGATTTTGGTAGGGTATGTCGAGGCCAATTCTTTCGACGCATTCCTTGAGAATTTCCTTCTGTTTGATTGCTGCTGACTCGTCGTCTGCTAGTACTACCACATGGTCTGCGAAAAGTAGTCAAGAAATCCGTATGTCATTTTTAGGTCGTCCAAGTCGCAAAAGTTTCCACTACTTTTGATTTTTCCCCAATTTCGGAAAATTTTGTCCGGCGCCAGATTAAACAGGATAGGAGACAGATCGTTGCCTTATAGAATACCGGTTTTGATCAGGCATGGTTCTGACAGCTCACCCATAAATTTTACTTTAGAGGTTGTATTGGTCAGTGTTTCACGAAATTTAGCGTTTTCTATCTAGATTTGTTCTTCAAGAGGTGATAAAGAGGATCTGACTACCAACTGAATCATACGCCTTCTTGAAGTCCTGAACACTTTGTATTTTAACGTTGTTTTTAAAGTGAGTATTTGTTCTATCCAATTTCGAGCAGTGCGGAAGCAGCTTGGTATTATGTGTATATACCTGCAAACGGAAATCGTTTTCTACCTGCCAGAAAGACAGACGTATCTATGTGTGGTGATTGATAAACAAAGTTTTGCAACAGTTTTAAGTTTTACTTTTTTAAAAAATGCTTTGCTATATCCATCCCTTCCTATCCCAAGAAATTTTCTCCACTTGTCTCAGATCCTGGATGCGCTCTAGACCTGATGTCAATTTCAGAAATAAAGCTTTCAGTTATTGCCATGGGTTCATTTTGGTTGTGATGCTGGTGACCAATGAAGAGATAGATAAGAAGATGTTACATCTATTCTAACACAAAAATAGGGTTAGGAGCTGACTATATATAACGATGCCATGAGGAAGGTTGGTCCAAATGGCTCTGAGCACTATGGGACTTAACTGCTGTGGTCATCAGTCCCCTAGAACTTAGAACTACTTAAACCTAACTAACCTAAGGACATCACACACATCCATGCCCGAGGCAGGATTCGAACCTGCGACCGTAACGGTCGCGCGGTTCCAGACTGTAGCGCCTAGAACCGCTCGGCCACTCCGGCCGGCCCTGAGGAAGGCTAAGTTGTGGATGGTCGTATACGACTTCCATCACTGTTGGCCGAATACTTCTGTGACAGATGCTAACACAGGTTTTATGCTTAACCTGTCACTGAACTTCGAGACCTTCTTACAAAACTGCAGAAAATACCATTACATTTGCGCCTAATGAAACGTCTCTTTTTGTCAAAAGGAATCTTCAGTCGCACACCACTCGTAGTTTACGAAAAAAATCACTCACTCGTATATCATTTGAAAATGCAAACTAATATCGTTAGATAACAGACAGTTGAATTCATTCAACTAATTACGGAAAATTCACTTATTCACTGATGACAAAGATCTTCACAAGTGTCAGAGAGACGTGACTTCAACCAGTGTTTAGCATCAGTACTCATTCTACCATATTTACTCGGCTTGCATTGCTGCAGTACTTTCTGTACACACAAAACGTCAAACTGTAGTAACTTTAACAAGTTCTGTAACTGGCTGGATGACGTGTTTCACGTGTTGGCAAAAAGTGTCGACTCAAAAGACCCGTAAAACAAAACCATCTCCTTCCTGATATGTGCTTTACTAACTTCATCGATGAGTTATGGAGCCCTGTTCCGACAAATATGTATTTCACTTTAGTCGTGTAGTAGAACGCCATAGCAACATATTGCCGGTGACGAACTCATATGCAAGTGATAAACGTAAGCGGAACTTGCTGTGTAAGTATGATTTTCTTCAACGCAGTACTGAAATCCATGACATAAACGTTGCTTTAGAGTGCCATACATGATGATAAGAGAACGTGATGGTGGGGGTACCATTCGACAGTAGTTTACTATCTTGGCTGAACGAAACTGGTACACTGTTATTAATAACCCATCGTCGGGATGCATCCGGTGTAAATTCTCAAAATACAATGACTGACAATATCTCGACGACCATTAAGTTTCAAGAATTCTTCGAAGGAAGGAAGGCAGAAGACGACATCAGATTAGACAATAATAGAGCAGTAACTGAATGTCCCGGTTTCCAACGAACCACCGTGACATTCGCCTTAAATGATTTTGGTTGCTGGTAGCCTAAATCTGCACGGGGGTACTGGGACCTGAACTCGAGTGCTCTCGAATATTAGTGAACTGTGTTATACGCAGCGGCCCCTGCTAAGTGATTGTTCCTAATCATACTACACATGTCACTTACCTAACGTGAACCACGAGAGTCCCACAACTATTTCGTTAGCTTGTTGCAGCAGTCATAATTAATGGTCTGGACACTCAAAATAACCTGGTAGCCAAAGAACACATTCAAGCCGATTGTCACTCAGTGCGCTTACTGTAGTTCTGCGCCAGTAAATTGGGTGGATTGCTCTGAAAGTTAACTTATTTACTCATACTGTTATACACGTGTGTAACAAATTCCGTGACTCATTCACGATGCCACACTATTCACGTGTTAGTCTGTATTGTATACAGTATATACAATCTAACTTCTTAGTAACCACATGCGCTTTTATAGACCGTTCGGGTTAGTGGAAAACTGTGTTTTTAGCGGCGAGAGTCATTGGTGCGGTTTAATGAACAACAGCATTACCTATACTACTATATACGAATCAGATGTTGTTAACAAAAATTTCTAGAATAGTTCACGACGGATTTGTTTCAAATATTAACAGGGTGCACTAATAAGGATTCTGACGGACACACAAAAGTACTTGGACACGATGTGTATTGTGTACTGATTGATTTTTTGTAATAATATAGGTAATAGGCATTGCATAACTGTAAGGACCTCCTCAGAACATGATGTTTAAGCTTGAAGTATGACTTCCAGAACCCTACGAGAGTTTTGATAATAACGCTTACACTATAGATACACAGATACGGAAAAACGATCGCAACACCAAATACAAATTAATGTAGAGTAATGTACTTTCGGGACTACAAGCACGAGCTAAGCCATTGAAATGTGAAATGCTGGTAGATGAGTAGTTGGTGTAACCACCGTGCCACACAGTAGTTTGCAGGATGGAGCTTCACGCTTGTCGCACTTCGTTAATACGACATTTAATGTTACAAATTAATGTAGAGTAATGTACTTCCGGGAATACAAACACGAGGTAAGCCATTGAAATGTGAAATGCTGGTAGATGAGTAGTTGGTGTAACCACCGTGCCACACAGCAGTTTGTAGGATGGAGCTTCACGATTGTTGCACTTCGTTAATACGACATTTAATGTTACAAATTAATGTAGAGTAATGTACTTCCGGGAATGCAAGCATGAGGTAAGCCATTGAAATGTGAAATGCTGGTAGATGAGTAATTGGTGTAACCACCGTGCCACACAGCAGTTTGTAGGATGGAGCTTCACGCTTGTTGCACTTCGTTAATACGACATTTAATGTTAGAAATTAATGTAGAGTAATGTACTGCTGGGAATGCAAGCACGAGGTAAGCCATTGAAATGTGAAATGCTGGTAGATGAGTAGGTGTAACCACCGTATCACACAGCAGTTTGCAGGATGGAGCTTCACGCTTGTTGCACTTCGTTAATACGACATTTAATGTTACAAATTAATGTGGAGTAACGTACTGCTGGGAATGCAAGTACGAGGTAAGCCATTGAAATGTGAAATGCTGGTAGATGAGTAGTTGGTGTAACCACCGTGTCACACAGCAGTTTGCAGCATGGAGCTTCACGCTTGTTGCACTTCGTTAATACGACATTTAATGTTACAAATTAATGTAGAGTAATGTACTTGTGGGAATACAAGCACGAGGTAAGCCATTGAAATGTGAAATGCTGGTAGATGAGTAGTTGGTGTAACCACCGTGTCACACAGCAGTTTGTAGGATGGAGCTTCACGCTTGTTGCACTTCGTTAATACGAGATTTAATGTTACAAATTAATGTAGAGTAATGTACTTCCGGGAACACAAGCACGAGGTAAGCCATTGAAATGTGAAATGCTGGTAGATGAGTAGTTGGTGTAACCACCGTGTCACACAGCAGTTTGCAGGATGGAGCTTCACGCTTGTTGCACTTCGTTAATACGACATTTAATGTTACAAATTAATGTAGAGTAATGTACTGCTGGGAATGCAAGCACGAGGTAAGCCATTGAAATGTGAAATGCTGGTAGATGAGTAGGTGTAACCACCGTATCACACAGCAGTTTGCAGGAAGGAGCTTCACGCTTGTTGCACTTCGTTAATATGACATTTAATGTTACAAATTAATGTGGAGTAATGTATTGCTGGGAATGCAAGGACGAGGTAAGCCATTGAAATGTGAAATGCTGGTAGATGAGTAGTTGGTGTAACCACCGTGTCACACAGCAGTTTGCAGGATGGAGCTTCACGCTTGTTGAACTTCGTTAATACGACATTTAATGTTACAAATTAATGTAGAGTAATGTACTACCGGGAATACAAGCACGAGGTAAGCCATTGAAATGTGAAATGCTGGTAGATGAGTAGGTGTAACCACCGTATCACACAGCAGTTTGCAGGATGGAGCTTCACGCTTGTTGCACTTCGTTAATACGACATTTAATGTTACAAATTAATGTAGAGTAATGTACTTCCGGGAATACAAGCACGAGGTAAGCCATTGAAATGTGAAATGCTGGTAGATGAGTAGTTGGTGTAACCACCGTGTCACACAGCAGTTTGTAGGATGGAGCTTCACGCTTGTTGCACTTCGTTAATACGACATTTAATGTTACAAATTAATGTAGAGTAATGTACTTCCGGGAACACAAGCACGAGGTAAGCCATTGAAATGTGAAATGCTGGTAGATGAGTAGTTGGTGTAACCACCGTGTCACACAGCAGTTTGCAGGATGGAGCTTCACGCTTGTTGCACTTCGTTAATACGACATTTAATGTTACAAATTAATGTAGAGTAATGTACTTCCGGGAATACAAGCACGAGGTAAGTCATTGAAATGTGAAATGCTGGTAGATGAGTAGGTGTAACCACCGTATCACACAGCAGTTTGCAGGATGGAGCTTCACGCTTGTTGCACTTCGTTAATACGACATTTAATGTTACAAATTAATGTAGAGTAATGTACTGCTTGGAATGCAAGCACGAGGTAAGCCATTGAAATGTGAAATGCTGGTAGATGAGTAGTTGGTGTAACCACCGTGTCACACAGCAGTTTGCAGGATGGAGCTTCACGCTTGTTGCACTTCGTTAATACGACATTTAATGTTACAAATTAATGTAGAGTAATGTACTTCCGGGAATACAAGCACGAGGTAAGCCATTGAAATGTGAAATGCTGGTAGCCGAGTAGTTGGTGTAACCACCGTGCCACACAGCAGTTTGTAGGATGGAGCTTCACGCTTGTTGCACTTCGTTAATACGACATTTAATGCTACAAATTAATGTAGAGTAATGTACTGCTTGGAATGCAAGCACGAGGTAAGCCATTGAAATGTGAAATGCTGGTAGATGAGTAGTTGGTGTAACCACCGTGTCACACAGCAGTTTGCAGGATGGAGCTTCACGCTTGTTGCACTTCGTTAATACGACATTTAATGTTACAAATTAATGTAGAGTAATGTACTTCCGGGAATACAAGCACGAGGTAAGCCATTGAAATGTGAAATGCTGGTAGCCGAGTAGTTGGTGTAACCACCGTGCCACACAGCAGTTTGTAGGATGGAGCTTCACGCTTGTTGCACTTCGTTAATACGACATTTAATGCTACAAATTAATGTAGAGTAATGTACTGCTTGGAATGCAAGCACGAGGTAAGCCATTGAAATGTGAAATGCTGGTAGATGAGTAGTTGGTGTAACCACCGTGTCACACAGCAGTTTGCAGGATGGAGCTTCACGCTTGTTGCACTTCGTTAATACGACATTTAATGTTACAAATTAATGTAGAGTAATGTACTTCCGGGAATACAAGCACGAGGTAAGCCATTGAAATGTGAAATGCTGGTAGATGAGTAGTTGGTGTAACCACCGTATCACACAGCAGTTTGCAGGATGGAGCTTCACGCTTGTTGCACTTCGTTAATACGACATTTAATGTTACAAATTAATGTAGAGTAATGTACTTCCGGGAACACAAGCACGAGGTAAGCCATTGAAATGTGAAATGCTGGTAGATGAGTAGTTGGTGTAACCACCGTGTCACACAGCAGTTTGCAGGATGGAGCTTCACGCTTGTTGCACTTCGTTAATACGACATTTAATGTTACAAATTAATGTAGAGTAATGTACTTCCGGGAATACAAGCACGAGGTAAGTCATTGAAATGTGAAATGCTGGTAGATGAGTAGGTGTAACCACCGTATCACACAGCAGTTTGCAGGATGGAGCTTCACGCTTGTTGCACTTCGTTAATACGACATTTAATGTTACAAATTAATGTAGAGTAATGTACTGCTTGGAATGCAAGCACGAGGTAAGCCATTGAAATGTGAAATGCTGGTAGATGAGTAGTTGGTGTAACCACCGTGTCACACAGCAGTTTGCAGGATGGAGCTTCACGCTTGTTGCACTTCGTTAATACGACATTTAATGTTACAAATTAATGTAGAGTAATGTACTTCCGGGAATACAAGCACGAGGTAAGCCATTGAAATGTGAAATGCTGGTAGATGAGTAGTTGGTGTAACCACCGTGCCACACAGCAGTTTGTAGGATGGTGCTTCACGATTGTTGCACTTCGTTAATACGACATTTAATGTTACAAATTAATGTAGAGTAATGTGCTTCCGGGAACACAAGCACGAGGTAAGCCATTGAAATGTGAAATGCTGGTAGATGAGTAGTTGGTGTAACCACCGTGTCACACAGCAGTTTGCAGGATGGAGCTTCACGCTTGTTGCACTTCGTTAATACGACATTTAATGTTACAAATTAATGTAGAGTAATGTACTGCTGGGAATGCAAGCACGAGGTAAGCCATTGAAATGTGAAATGCTGGTAGATGAGTAGGTGTAACCACCGTATCACACAGCAGTTTGCAGGAAGGAGCTTCACGCTTGTTGCACTTCGTTAATATGACATTTAATGTTACAAATTAATGTGGAGTAATGTATTGCTGGGAATGCAAGGACGAGGTAAGCCATTGAAATGTGAAATGCTGGTAGATGAGTAGTTGGTGTAACCACCGTGTCACACAGCAGTTTGCAGGATGGAGCTTCACGCTTGTTGAACTTCGTTAATACGACATTTAATGTTACAAATTAATGTAGAGTAATGTACTACCGGGAATACAAGCACGAGGTAAGCCATTGAAATGTGAAATGCTGGTAGATGAGTAGGTGTAACCACCGTATCACACAGCAGTTTGCAGGATGGAGCTTCACGCTTGTTGCACTTCGTTAATACGACATTTAATGTTACAAATTAATGTAGAGTAATGTACTTCCGGGAATACAAGCACGAGGTAAGCCATTGAAATGTGAAATGCTGGTAGATGAGTAGTTGGTGTAACCACCGTGTCACACAGCAGTTTGTAGGATGGAGCTTCACGCTTGTTGCACTTCGTTAATACGACATTTAATGTTACAAATTAATGTAGAGTAATGTACTTCCGGGAACACAAGCACGAGGTAAGCCATTGAAATGTGAAATGCTGGTAGATGAGTAGTTGGTGTAACCACCGTGTCACACAGCAGTTTGCAGGATGGAGCTTCACGCTTGTTGCACTTCGTTAATACGACATTTAATGTTACAAATTAATGTAGAGTAATGTACTTCCGGGAATACATGCACGAGGTAAGTCATTGAAATGTGAAATGCTGGTAGATGAGTAGGTGTAACCACCGTATCACACAGCAGTTTGCAGGATGGAGCTTCACGCTTGTTGCACTTCGTTAATACGACATTTAATGTTACAAATTAATGTAGAGTAATGTACTGCTTGGAATGCAAGCACGAGGTAAGCCATTGAAATGTGAAATGCTGGTAGATGAGTAGTTGGTGTAACCACCGTGTCACACAGCAGTTTGCAGGATGGAGCTTCACGCTTGTTGCACTTCGTTAATACGACATTTAATGTTACAAATTAATGTAGAGTAATGTACTTCCGGGAATACAAGCACGAGGTAAGCCATTGAAATGTGAAATGCTGGTAGCCGAGTAGTTGGTGTAACCACCGTGCCACACAGCAGTTTGTAGGATGGAGCTTCACGCTTGTTGCACTTCGTTAATACGACATTTAATGCTACAAATTAATGTAGAGTAATGTACTGCTTGGAATGCAAGCACGAGGTAAGCCATTGAAATGTGAAATGCTGGTAGATGAGTAGTTGGTGTAACCACCGTGTCACACAGCAGTTTGCAGGATGGAGCTTCACGCTTGTTGCACTTCGTTAATACGACATTTAATGTTACAAATTAATGTAGAGTAATGTACTTCCGGGAATACAAGCACGAGGTAAGCCATTGAAATGTGAAATGCTGGTAGCCGAGTAGTTGGTGTAACCACCGTGCCACACAGCAGTTTGTAGGATGGAGCTTCACGCTTGTTGCACTTCGTTAATACGACATTTAATGCTACAAATTAATGTAGAGTAATGTACTATTTGGAATGCAAGCACGAGGTAAGCCATTGAAATGTGAAATGCTGGTAGATGAGTAGTTGGTGTAACCACCGTGTCACACAGCAGTTTGCAGGATGGAGCTTCACGCTTGTTGCACTTCGTTAATACGACATTTAATGTTACAAATTAATGTAGAGTAATGTACTTCCGGGAATACAAGCACGAGGTAAGCCATTGAAATGTGAAATGCTGGTAGATGAGTAGTTGGTGTAACCACCGTATCACACAGCAGTTTGCAGGATGGAGCTTCACGCTTGTTGCACTTCGTTAATACGACATTTAATGTTACAAATTAATGTAGAGTAATGTACTTCCGGGAACACAAGCACGAGGTAAGCCATTGAAATGTGAAATGCTGGTAGATGAGTAGTTGGTGTAACCACCGTGTCACACAGCAGTTTGCAGGATGGAGCTTCACGCTTGTTGCACTTCGTTAATACGACATTTAATGTTACAAATTAATGTAGAGTAATGTACTTCCGGGAATACAAGCACGAGGTAAGTCATTGAAATGTGAAATGCTGGTAGATGAGTAGGTGTAACCACCGTATCACACAGCAGTTTGCAGGATGGAGCTTCACGCTTGTTGCACTTCGTTAATACGACATTTAATGTTACAAATTAATGTAGAGTAATGTACTGCTTGGAATGCAAGCACGAGGTAAGCCATTGAAATGTGAAATGCTGGTAGATGAGTAGTTGGTGTAACCACCGTGTCACACAGCAGTTTGCAGGATGGAGCTTCACGCTTGTTGCACTTCGTTAATACGACATTTAATGTTACAAATTAATGTAGAGTAATGTACTTCCGGGAATACAAGCACGAGGTAAGCCATTGAAATGTGAAATGCTGGTAGATGAGTAGTTGGTGTAACCACCGTGTCACACAGCAGTTTGCAGGATGGAGCTTCACGCTTGTCGCACTTCGTTAATACGACATTTAATGTTACAAATTAATGTAGAGTAATGTACTTCCGGGAATACAAGCACGAGGTAAGCCATTGAAATGTGAAATGCTGGTAGATGAGTAGTTGGTGTAACCACCGTGTCACACAGCAGTTTGTAGGATGGAGCTTCACGCTTGTTGCACTTCGTTAATACGACATTTAATGTTACAAATTAATGTAGAGTAATGTACTTCCGGGAATACAAGCACGAGGTAAGCCATTGAAATGTGAAATGCTGGTAGCCGAGTAGTTGGTGTAACCACCGTGCCACACAGCAGTTTGTAGGATGGAGCTTCACGCTTGTTGCACTTCGTTAATACGACATTTAATGCTACAAATTAATGTAGAGTAATGTACTGCTTGGAATGCAAGCACGAGGTAAGCCATTGAAATGTGAAATGCTGGTAGATGAGTAGTTGGTGTAACCACCGTGTCACACAGCAGTTTGCAGGATGGAGCTTCACGCTTGTTGCACTTCGTTAATACGACATTTAATGTTACAAATTAATGTAGAGTAATGTACTTCCGGGAATACAAGCACGAGGTAAGCCATTGAAATGTGAAATGCTGGTAGATGAGTAGTTGGTGTAACCACCGTGTCACACAGCAGTTTGCAGGATGGAGCTTCACGCTTGTTGCACTTCGTTAATACGACATTTAATGTTACAAATTAATGTAGAGTAATGTACTTCCGGGAATACAAGCACGAGGTAAGCCATTGAAATGTGAAATGCTGGTAGATGAGTAGTTGGTGTAACCACCGTGTCACACAGCAGTTTGCAGGATGGAGCTTCACGCTTGTTGCACTTCGTTAATACGACATTTAATGTTACAAATTAATGTAGAGTAATGTACTTCCGGGAATACAAGCACGAGGTAAGCCATTGAAATGTGAAATGCTGGTAGCCGAGTAGTTGGTGTAACCACCGTGCCACACAGCAGTTTGTAGGATGGAGCTTCACGCTTGTTGCACTTCGTTAATACGACATTTAATGCTACAAATTAATGTAGAGTAATGTACTTCTTGGAATGCAAGCACGAGGTAAGCCATTGAAATGTGAAATGCTGGTAGACGAGTAGTTGGTGTAACCACCGTGTCACACAGCAGTTTGCAGGATGGAGCTTCACGCTTGTTGCACTTCGTTAATACGACATTTAATGTTACAAATTAATGTAGAGTAATGTACTTCCGGGAATACAAGCACGAGGTAAGCCATTGAAATGTGAAATGCTGGTAGATGAGTAGTTGGTGTAACCACCGTATCACACAGCAGTTTGCAGGATGGAGCTTCACGCTTGTTGCACTTCGTTAATACGACATTTAATGTTACAAATTAATGTAGAGTAATGTACTTCCGGGAACACAAGCACGAGGTAAGCCATTGAAATGTGAAATGCTGGTAGATGAGTAGTTGGTGTAACCACCGTGTCACACAGCAGTTTGCAGGATGGAGCTTCACGCTTGTTGCACTTCGTTAATACGACATTTAATGCTACAAATTAATGTAGAGTAATGTACTGCTTGGAATGCAAGCACGAGGTAAGCCATTGAAATGTGAAATGCTGGTAGATGAGTAGTTGGTGTAACCACCGTGTCACACAGCAGTTTGCAGGATGGAGCTTCACGCTTGTTGCACTTCGTTAATACGACATTTAATGTTACAAATTAATGTAGAGTAATGTACTTCCGGGAATACAAGCACGAGGTAAGCCATTGAAATGTGAAATGCTGGTAGATGAGTAGTTGGTGTAACCACCGTATCACACAGCAGTTTGCAGGATGGAGCTTCACGCTTGTTGCACTTCGTTAATACGACATTTAATGTTACAAATTAATGTAGAGTAATGTACTTCCGGGAATACAAGCACGAGGTAAGCCATTGAAATGTGAAATGCTGGTAGATGAGTAGTTGGTGTAACCACCGTGTCACACAGCAGTTTGTAGGATGGAGCTTCACGCTTGTTGCACTTCGTTAATACGACATTTAATGTTACAAATTAATGTAGAGTAATGTACTTCCGGGAATACAAGCACGAGGTAAGCCATTGAAATGTGAAATGCTGGTAGCCGAGTAGTTGGTGTAACCACCGTGCCACACAGCAGTTTGTAGGATGGAGCTTCACGCTTGTTGCACTTCGTTAATACGACATTTAATGCTACAAATTAATGTAGAGTAATGTACTGCTTGGAATGCAAGCACGAGGTAAGCCATTGAAATGTGAAATGCTGGTAGATGAGTAGTTGGTGTAACCACCGTGTCACACAGCAGTTTGCAGGATGGAGCTTCACGCTTGTTGCACTTCGTTAATACGACATTTAATGTTACAAATTAATGTAGAGTAATGTACTTCCGGGAATACAAGCACGAGGTAAGCCATTGAAATGTGAAATGCTGGTAGATGAGTAGTTGGTGTAACCACCGTGTCACACAGCAGTTTGCAGGATGGAGCTTCACGCTTGTTGCACTTCGTTAATACGACATTTAATGTTACAAATTAATGTAGAGTAATGTACTTCCGGGAATACAAGCACGAGGTAAGCCATTGAAATGTGAAATGCTGGTAGATGAGTAGTTGGTGTAACCACCGTGTCACACAGCAGTTTGCAGGATGGAGCTTCACGCTTGTTGCACTTCGTTAATACGACATTTAATGTTACAAATTAATGTAGAGTAATGTACTTCCGGGAATACAAGCACGAGGTAAGCCATTGAAATGTGAAATGCTGGTAGCCGAGTAGTTGGTGTAACCACCGTGCCACACAGCAGTTTGTAGGATGGAGCTTCACGCTTGTTGCACTTCGTTAATACGACATTTAATGCTACAAATTAATGTAGAGTAATGTACTGCTTGGAATGCAAGCACGAGGTAAGCCATTGAAATGTGAAATGCTGGTAGATGAGTAGTTGGTGTAACCACCGTGTCACACAGCAGTTTGCAGGATGGAGCTTCACGCTTGTTGCACTTCGTTAATACGACATTTAATGTTACAAATTAATGTAGAGTAATGTACTTCCGGGAATACAAGCACGAGGTAAGCCATTGAAATGTGAAATGCTGGTAGATGAGTAGTTGGTGTAACCACCGTATCACACAGCAGTTTGCAGGATGGAGCTTCACGCTTGTTGCACTTCGTTAATACGACATTTAATGTTACAAATTAATGTAGAGTAATGTACTTCCGGGAACACAAGCACGAGGTAAGCCATTGAAATGTGAAATGCTGGTAGATGAGTAGTTGGTGTAACCACCGTGTCACACAGCAGTTTGCAGGATGGAGCTTCACGCTTGTTGCACTTCGTTAATACGACATTTAATGTTACAAATTAATGTAGAGTAATGTACTGCTGGGAATGCAAGCACGAGGTAAGCCATTGAAATGTGAAATGCTGGTAGATGAGTAGGTGTAACCACCGTATCACACAGCAGTTTGCAGGAAGGAGCTTCACGCTTGTTGCACTTCGTTAATATGACATTTAATGTTACAAATTAATGTGGAGTAATGTATTGCTGGGAATGCAAGGACGAGGTAAGCCATTGAAATGTGAAATGCTGGTAGATGAGTAGTTGGTGTAACCACCGTGTCACACAGCAGTTTGCAGGATGGAGCTTCACGCTTGTTGAACTTCGTTAATACGACATTTAATGTTACAAATTAATGTAGAGTAATGTACTACCGGGAATACAAGCACGAGGTAAGCCATTGAAATGTGAAATGCTGGTAGATGAGTAGGTGTAACCACCGTATCACACAGCAGTTTGCAGGATGGAGCTTCACGCTTGTTGCACTTCGTTAATACGACATTTAATGTTACAAATTAATGTAGAGTAATGTACTTCCGGGAATACAAGCACGAGGTAAGCCATTGAAATGTGAAATGCTGGTAGATGAGTAGTTGGTGTAACCACCGTGTCACACAGCAGTTTGTAGGATGGAGCTTCACGCTTGTTGCACTTCGTTAATACGACATTTAATGTTACAAATTAATGTAGAGTAATGTACTTCCGGGAACACAAGCACGAGGTAAGCCATTGAAATGTGAAATGCTGGTAGATGAGTAGTTGGTGTAACCACCGTGTCACACAGCAGTTTGCAGGATGGAGCTTCACGCTTGTTGCACTTCGTTAATACGACATTTAATGTTACAAATTAATGTAGAGTAATGTACTTCCGGGAATACAAGCACGAGGTAAGTCATTGAAATGTGAAATGCTGGTAGATGAGTAGGTGTAACCACCGTATCACACAGCAGTTTGCAGGATGGAGCTTCACGCTTGTTGCACTTCGTTAATACGACATTTAATGTTACAAATTAATGTAGAGTAATGTACTGCTTGGAATACAAGCACGAGGTAAGCCATTGAAATGTGAAATGCTGGTAGATGAGTAGTTGGTGTAACCACCGTGCCACACAGCAGTTTGTAGGATGGAGCTTCACGATTGTTGCACTTCGTTAATACGACATTTAATGTTACAAATTAATGTAGAGTAATGTACTTCCGGGAATGCAAGCATGAGGTAAGCCATTGAAATGTGAAATGCTGGTAGATGAGTAATTGGTGTAACCACCGTGCCACACAGCAGTTTGTAGGATGGAGCTTCACGCTTGTTGCACTTCGTTAATACGACATTTAATGTTAGAAATTAATGTAGAGTAATGTACTGCTGGGAATGCAAGCACGAGGTAAGCCATTGAAATGTGAAATGCTGGTAGATGAGTAGGTGTAACCACCGTATCACACAGCAGTTTGCAGGATGGAGCTTCACGCTTGTTGCACTTCGTTAATACGACATTTAATGTTACAAATTAATGTGGAGTAACGTACTGCTGGGAATGCAAGGACGAGGTAAGCCATTGAAATGTGAAATGCTGGTAGATGAGTAGTTGGTGTAACCACCGTGTCACACAGCAGTTTGCAGCATGGAGCTTCACGCTTGTTGCACTTCGTTAATACGACATTTAATGTTACAAATTAATGTAGAGTAATGTACTTCCGGGAATACAAGCACGAGGTAAGCCATTGAAATGTGAAATGCTGGTAGATGAGTAGTTGGTGTAACCACCGTGTCACACAGCAGTTTGTAGGATGGAGCTTCACGCTTGTTGCACTTCGTTAATACGACATTTAATGTTACAAATTAATGTAGAGTAATGTACTTCCGGGAACACAAGCACGAGGTAAGCCATTGAAATGTGAAATGCTGGTAGATGAGTAGTTGGTGTAACCACCGTGTCACACAGCAGTTTGCAGGATGGAGCTTCACGCTTGTTGCACTTCGTTAATACGACATTTAATGTTACAAATTAATGTAGAGTAATGTACTGCTGGGAATGCAAGCACGAGGTAAGCCATTGAAATGTGAAATGCTGGTAGATGAGTAGGTGTAACCACCGTATCACACAGCAGTTTGCAGGAAGGAGCTTCACGCTTGTTGCACTTCGTTAATATGACATTTAATGTTACAAATTAATGTGGAGTAATGTATTGCTGGGAATGCAAGGACGAGGTAAGCCATTGAAATGTGAAATGCTGGTAGATGAGTAGTTGGTGTAACCACCGTGTCACACAGCAGTTTGCAGGATGGAGCTTCACGCTTGTTGAACTTCGTTAATACGACATTTAATGTTACAAATTAATGTAGAGTAATGTACTACCGGGAATACAAGCACGAGGTAAGCCATTGAAATGTGAAATGCTGGTAGATGAGTAGGTGTAACCACCGTATCACACAGCAGTTTGCAGGATGGAGCTTCACGCTTGTTGCACTTCGTTAATACGACATTTAATGTTACAAATTAATGTAGAGTAATGTACTTCCGGGAATACAAGCACGAGGTAAGCCATTGAAATGTGAAATGCTGGTAGATGAGTAGTTGGTGTAACCACCGTGTCACACAGCAGTTTGTAGGATGGAGCTTCACGCTTGTTGCACTTCGTTAATACGACATTTAATGTTACAAATTAATGTAGAGTAATGTACTTCCGGGAACACAAGCACGAGGTAAGCCATTGAAATGTGAAATGCTGGTAGATGAGTAGTTGGTGTAACCACCGTGTCACACAGCAGTTTGCAGGATGGAGCTTCACGCTTGTTGCACTTCGTTAATACGACATTTAATGTTACAAATTAATGTAGAGTAATGTACTTCCGGGAATACAAGCACGAGGTAAGTCATTGAAATGTGAAATGCTGGTAGATGAGTAGGTGTAACCACCGTATCACACAGCAGTTTGCAGGATGGAGCTTCACGCTTGTTGCACTTCGTTAATACGACATTTAATGTTACAAATTAATGTAGAGTAATGTACTGCTTGGAATGCAAGCACGAGGTAAGCCATTGAAATGTGAAATGCTGGTAGATGAGTAGTTGGTGTAACCACCGTGTCACACAGCAGTTTGCAGGATGGAGCTTCACGCTTGTTGCACTTCGTTAATACGACATTTAATGTTACAAATTAATGTAGAGTAATGTACTTCCGGGAATACAAGCACGAGGTAAGCCATTGAAATGTGAAATGCTGGTAGCCGAGTAGTTGGTGTAACCACCGTGCCACACAGCAGTTTGTAGGATGGAGCTTCACGCTTGTTGCACTTCGTTAATACGACATTTAATGCTACAAATTAATGTAGAGTAATGTACTGCTTGGAATGCAAGCACGAGGTAAGCCATTGAAATGTGAAATGCTGGTAGATGAGTAGTTGGTGTAACCACCGTGTCACACAGCAGTTTGCAGGATGGAGCTTCACGCTTGTTGCACTTCGTTAATACGACATTTAATGTTACAAATTAATGTAGAGTAATGTACTTCCGGGAATACAAGCACGAGGTAAGCCATTGAAATGTGAAATGCTGGTAGCCGAGTAGTTGGTGTAACCACCGTGCCACACAGCAGTTTGTAGGATGGAGCTTCACGCTTGTTGCACTTCGTTAATACGACATTTAATGCTACAAATTAATGTAGAGTAATGTACTGCTTGGAATGCAAGCACGAGGTAAGCCATTGAAATGTGAAATGCTGGTAGATGAGTAGTTGGTGTAACCACCGTGTCACACAGCAGTTTGCAGGATGGAGCTTCACGCTTGTTGCACTTCGTTAATACGACATTTAATGTTACAAATTAATGTAGAGTAATGTACTTCCGGGAATACAAGCACGAGGTAAGCCATTGAAATGTGAAATGCTGGTAGATGAGTAGTTGGTGTAACCACCGTATCACACAGCAGTTTGCAGGATGGAGCTTCACGCTTGTTGCACTTCGTTAATACGACATTTAATGTTACAAATTAATGTAGAGTAATGTACTTCCGGGAACACAAGCACGAGGTAAGCCATTGAAATGTGAAATGCTGGTAGATGAGTAGTTGGTGTAACCACCGTGTCACACAGCAGTTTGCAGGATGGAGCTTCACGCTTGTTGCACTTCGTTAATACGACATTTAATGTTACAAATTAATGTAGAGTAATGTACTTCCGGGAATACAAGCACGAGGTAAGTCATTGAAATGTGAAATGCTGGTAGATGAGTAGGTGTAACCACCGTATCACACAGCAGTTTGCAGGATGGAGCTTCACGCTTGTTGCACTTCGTTAATACGACATTTAATGTTACAAATTAATGTAGAGTAATGTACTGCTTGGAATGCAAGCACGAGGTAAGCCATTGAAATGTGAAATGCTGGTAGATGAGTAGTTGGTGTAACCACCGTGTCACACAGCAGTTTGCAGGATGGAGCTTCACGCTTGTTGCACTTCGTTAATACGACATTTAATGTTACAAATTAATGTAGAGTAATGTACTTCCGGGAATACAAGCACGAGGTAAGCCATTGAAATGTGAAATGCTGGTAGATGAGTAGTTGGTGTAACCACCGTGTCACACAGCAGTTTGCAGGATGGAGCTTCACGCTTGTCGCACTTCGTTAATACGACATTTAATGTTACAAATTAATGTAGAGTAATGTACTTCCGGGAATACAAGCACGAGGTAAGCCATTGAAATGTGAAATGCTGGTAGCCGAGTAGTTGGTGTAACCACCGTGCCACACAGCAGTTTGTAGGATGGAGCTTCACGCTTGTTGCACTTCGTTAATACGACATTTAATGTTACAAATTAATGTAGAGTAATGTACTGCTTGGAATGCAAGCACGAGGTAAGCCATTGAAATGTGAAATGCTGGTAGATGAGTAGTTGGTGTAACCACCGTGTCACACAGCAGTTTGCAGGATGGAGCTTCACGCTTGTTGCACTTCGTTAATACGACATTTAATGTTACAAATTAATGTAGAGTAATGTACTTCCGGGAATACAAGCACGAGGTAAGCCATTGAAATGTGAAATGCTGGTAGATGAGTAGTTGGTGTAACCACCGTGTCACACAGCAGTTTGCAGGATGGAGCTTCACGCTTGTTGCACTTCGTTAATACGACATTTAATGTTACAAATTAATGTAGAGTAATGTACTTCCGGGAATACAAGCACGAGGTAAGCCATTGAAATGTGAAATGCTGGTAGATGAGTAGTTGGTGTAACCACCGTGTCACACAGCAGTTTGCAGGATGGAGCTTCACGCTTGTTGCACTTCGTTAATACGACATTTAATGTTACAAATTAATGTAGAGTAATGTACTTCCGGGAATACAAGCACGAGGTAAGCCATTGAAATGTGAAATGCTGGTAGCCGAGTAGTTGGTGTAACCACCGTGCCACACAGCAGTTTGTAGGATGGAGCTTCACGCTTGTTGCACTTCGTTAATACGACATTTAATGCTACAAATTAATGTAGAGTAATGTACTGCTTGGAATGCAAGCACGAGGTAAGCCATTGAAATGTGAAATGCTGGTAGATGAGTAGTTGGTGTAACCACCGTGTCACACAGCAGTTTGCAGGATGGAGCTTCACGCTTGTTGCACTTCGTTAATACGACATTTAATGTTACAAATTAATGTAGAGTAATGTACTTCCGGGAATACAAGCACGAGGTAAGCCATTGAAATGTGAAATGCTGGTAGATGAGTAGTTGGTGTAACCACCGTATCACACAGCAGTTTGCAGGATGGAGCTTCACGCTTGTTGCACTTCGTTAATACGACATTTAATGTTACAAATTAATGTAGAGTAATGTACTTCCGGGAACACAAGCACGAGGTAAGCCATTGAAATGTGAAATGCTGGTAGATGAGTAGTTGGTGTAACCACCGTGTCACACAGCAGTTTGCAGGATGGAGCTTCACGCTTGTTGCACTTCGTTAATACGACATTTAATGTTACAAATTAATGTAGAGTAATGTACTGCTGGGAATGCAAGCACGAGGTAAGCCATTGAAATGTGAAATGCTGGTAGATGAGTAGGTGTAACCACCGTATCACACAGCAGTTTGCAGGAAGGAGCTTCACGCTTGTTGCACTTCGTTAATATGACATTTAATGTTACAAATTAATGTGGAGTAATGTATTGCTGGGAATGCAAGGACGAGGTAAGCCATTGAAATGTGAAATGCTGGTAGATGAGTAGTTGGTGTAACCACCGTGTCACACAGCAGTTTGCAGGATGGAGCTTCACGCTTGTTGAACTTCGTTAATACGACATTTAATGTTACAAATTAATGTAGAGTAATGTACTACCGGGAATACAAGCACGAGGTAAGCCATTGAAATGTGAAATGCTGGTAGATGAGTAGGTGTAACCACCGTATCACACAGCAGTTTGCAGGATGGAGCTTCACGCTTGTTGCACTTCGTTAATACGACATTTAATGTTACAAATTAATGTAGAGTAATGTACTTCCGGGAATACAAGCACGAGGTAAGCCATTGAAATGTGAAATGCTGGTAGATGAGTAGTTGGTGTAACCACCGTGTCACACAGCAGTTTGTAGGATGGAGCTTCACGCTTGTTGCACTTCGTTAATACGACATTTAATGTTACAAATTAATGTAGAGTAATGTACTTCCGGGAACACAAGCACGAGGTAAGCCATTGAAATGTGAAATGCTGGTAAATGAGTAGTTGGTGTAACCACCGTGTCACACAGCAGTTTGCAGGATGGAGCTTCACGCTTGTTGCACTTCGTTAATACGACATTTAATGTTACAAATTAATGTAGAGTAATGTACTTCCGGGAATACAAGCACGAGGTAAGTCATTGAAATGTGAAATGCTGGTAGATGAGTAGGTGTAACCACCGTATCACACAGCAGTTTGCAGGATGGAGCTTCACGCTTGTTGCACTTCGTTAATACGACATTTAATGCTACAAATTAATGTAGAGTAATGTACTGCTTGGAATGCAAGCACGAGGTAAGCCATTGAAATGTGAAATGCTGGTAGATGAGTAGTTGGTGTAACCACCGTGTCACACAGCAGTTTGCAGGATGGAGCTTCACGCTTGTTGCACTTCGTTAATACGACATTTAATGTTACAAATTAATGTAGAGTAATGTACTTCCGGGAATACAAGCACGAGGTAAGCCATTGAAATGTGAAATGCTGGTAGCCGAGTAGTTGGTGTAACCACCGTGCCACACAGCAGTTTGTAGGATGGAGCTTCACGCTTGTTGCACTTCGTTAATACGACATTTAATGCTACAAATTAATGTAGAGTAATGTACTGCTTGGAATGCAAGCACGAGGTAAGCCATTGAAATGTGAAATGCTGGTAGATGAGTAGTTGGTGTAACCACCGTGTCACACAGCAGTTTGCAGGATGGAGCTTCACGCTTGTTGCACTTCGTTAATACGACATTTAATGTTACAAATTAATGTAGAGTAATGTACTTCCGGGAATACAAGCACGAGGTAAGCCATTGAAATGTGAAATGCTGGTAGATGAGTAGTTGGTGTAACCACCGTATCACACAGCAGTTTGCAGGATGGAGCTTCACGCTTGTTGCACTTCGTTAATACGACATTTAATGTTACAAATTAATGTAGAGTAATGTACTTCCGGGAACACAAGCACGAGGTAAGCCATTGAAATGTGAAATGCTGGTAGATGAGTAGTTGGTGTAACCACCGTGTCACACAGCAGTTTGCAGGATGGAGCTTCACGCTTGTTGCACTTCGTTAATACGACATTTAATGTTACAAATTAATGTAGAGTAATGTACTTCCGGGAATACAAGCACGAGGTAAGTCATTGAAATGTGAAATGCTGGTAGATGAGTAGGTGTAACCACCGTATCACACAGCAGTTTGCAGGATGGAGCTTCACGCTTGTTGCACTTCGTTAATACGACATTTAATGTTACAAATTAATGTAGAGTAATGTACTGCTTGGAATGCAAGCACGAGGTAAGCCATTGAAATGTGAAATGCTGGTAGATGAGTAGTTGGTGTAACCACCGTGTCACACAGCAGTTTGCAGGATGGAGCTTCACGCTTGTCGCACTTCGTTAATACAAGAACATTTAATGTTGTTCGTGGATAACGCTGGAGATGTCGTCCGATGGTGTTCCATATATTCTCGACTGGAGACAGATCTGGCGATCCAACAGGCCAGGACAACGTATAGACACACTGTGGAGTATATTGAGTTACAACAGCGTTTTGTCGGCGAGCGTCATTCTGTTAGAAAACACCCTTTGGAATGCCGTTCATGAATGACAGCACAACAGACTGAATCATTAGTTTGTAGTACAAATTTACAGTGAGAATTATCAGACTGATGTACAAATTTGATATCAGAGTACTTGGGATAACCACTAGAGTTCAGCTGTTGTATGAAATCTCTCCTTGCACCATAACTCCACATGTAGGCCCAGTGTGTCTAGCACACAGACAGTTTGATTGCAGGCCCTCAACTTTCCTCCATCTAACCAACACACGGCCATCACTGGCATCGAGTCAGAATTAACTTTAATCAGAAAACACATCAGACCTTCCTGCCCTCTAATTAACTCACACTTGACTCCACTGAAATCGCAAATGGTGTGGTTTGGATTCAGTGGAATGCACGCTACAGGGCGTCTTGCTCAGACCTGTTCGTTATGTAACCGATAACAGTTCGTTGTGTCGATGTAGCGCCAACTGCTGCTCAAACTGCTGTTGCAGGTGCAGTACGATGCGCCAGAGCCATACGCCGAAAGCGATGGTCTTCCCTCTCGGCAGTACCACGTGGCCGACCTGTGTCCGGTCTTCTTGCGACCGTACGTTCTCGTGACCAACGTTGCCAGCTATCATATACAGTGTTACATCCTTGCCAAGTCTCTCTGCAATATCGCAGATTAAACCTCCAGCTTCTGGTAGCCGTATTACGGGACTCCATTCGGACTCAGTGAAGTGGCGTTTTTGTGGCCTTAGAAGCTTTCGTGATTAACATCGGTGTACCACGTCGACTCTCAAAGGTACCTAATGCTCGCGACTGTTACAGCGTATATTTAAAACACACAGGATTGGCATCCTCATAATATATATATATATATATATATATATATATATATATATATATGCCGAACAGCTTATTTTTGATATATATATATATATATATATATATCAAAAATAAGCTGTTCGGCATAAACGAAAGTTGAGAGCCGTGTTTCTACAATTGAAAGAAGATGTCTGTTCAAATTTCACGCTATTATGAGGATGCCAATCCTGTATGTTTTAAATATACGCTGTAACAGTCGTGAGCATTAGGTACCTTTGAGAGTCGACGTGGTACACCGATGTTAATCACGAAAGCTTCTAAGGCCACGAAAACGCCACTTCACTGAGTCCGAATGGAGTCCCGTAATACGGCTACCAGAAGCTGGAGGTTCAATCTGCGATATTGCAGAGAGACTTGGCAAGGATGTAAACGCTGTATATGATAGCTGACAACGATGGTCACGAGAACGTACGGTCGCAAGAAGACCGGACACAGGTCGGCCACGTGGTACTACCGAGAGGGAAGACCATCGCTTTCGGCGTATGGCTCTGGCGCATCGTACTGCATCTGCAACAGCAATTTGAGCAGCAGTTGGCGCTACATCGACACAACGAACTGTTATCGGTTACATAACGAACAGGTCTGAGCAAGACGCCCTGTAGCGTGCATTCCACTGAATCCAAACCACACCATTTGCGATTTCAGTGGAGTCAAGTGTGAGTTCATTAGAGGGCAGGAAGGTCTGATGTGTTTTCTGATTAAAGTTAATTCTGACTCGATGCCAGTGATGGCCGTGTGTTGGTTAGATGGAGGAAAGTTGAGGGCCTGCAATCAAACTGTCTGTGTGCTAGACACACTGGGCCTACATGTGGAGTTATGGTGCAGGGTGAGATTTCATACAACAGCTGAACTTTAGTGGTTATCCCCTCTGATACCAAATTTGTACATCAGTCTGATAATTCTGACTGTAAATTTGTACTACAATCTAATGATTCAGTCTGTTGTGCTGTCATTCATGAACGGCATTCCAAAGGGTGTTTTCCAACAGAATGACGCTCGCCGATAAAACGCTGTTGTAACTCAATATACTCCACAGTGTGTCTATACGTTGTCCTGGCCTGTTGGATCGCCAGATCTGTCTCCAGTCAAGAATATATGGAACACCATCGGACGACATCTCCAGCGTTATCCACGAACAACATTAAATGTCCTTGTATTAACGAAGTGCAACAAGCGTGAAGCTCCATCCTGCAAACTGCTGTGTGACACGGTGGTTAAACCAACTACTCATCTACCAACATTTCACATTTCAATGGCTTACATCGTGCTTGTATTCCCGGAAGTACATTACTCTACATTAATTTGTAACATTAAATGTCGTATTAACGAAGTGCAACAAGCGTGAAGCTGCAAACTGCTGTGTGACACGGTGGTTACACCAACTACTCATCTACCAACATTTCACATTTCAATGGCTTACATCGTGCTTGTATTCCCGGAAGTACATTACTCTACATTAATTTGTAACATTAAATGTCGTATTAACGAAGTGCAACAAGCGTGAAGCTCCATCCTGCAAACTGCTGTGTGACACGGTGGTTAAACCAACTACTCATCTACCAACATTTCACATTTCAATGGCTTACATCGTGCTTGTATTCCCGGAAGTACATTACTCTACATTAATTTGTAACATTAAATGTCGTATTAACGAAGTGCAACAAGCGTGAAGCTGCAAACTGCTGTGTGACACGGTGGTTACACCAACTACTCATCTACCAACATTTCACATTTCAATGGCTTACATCGTGCTTGTATTCCCGGAAGTACATTACTCTACATTAATTTGTAACATTAAATGTCGTATTAACGAAGTGCAACAAGCGTGAAGCTCCATCCTGCAAACTGCTGTGTGACACGGTGGTTAAACCAACTACTCATCTACCAACATTTCACATTTCAATGGCTTACATCGTGCTTGTATTCCCGGAAGTACATTACTCTACATTAATTTGTAACATTAAATGTCGTATTAACGAAGTGCAACAAGCGTGAAGCTCCATCCTGCAAACTGCTGTGTGACACGGTGGTTAAACCAACTACTCATCTACCAACATTTCACATTTCAATGGCTTACATCGTGCTTGTATTCCCGGAAGTACATTACTCTACATTAATTTGTAACATTAAATGTCGTATTAACGAAGTGCAACAAGCGTGAAGCTCCATCCTGCAAACTGCTGTGTGACACGGTGGTTAAACCAACTACTCATCTACCAACATTTCACATTTCAATGGCTTACATCGTGCTTGTATTCCCGGAAGTACATTACTCTACATTAATTTGTAACATTAAATGTCGTATTAACGAAGTGCAACAAGCGTGAAGCTCCATCCTGCAAACTGCTGTGTGACACGGTGGTTAAACCAACTACTCATCTACCAACATTTCACATTTCAATGGCTTACATCGTGCTTGTATTCCCGGAAGTACATTACTCTACATTAATTTGTAACATTAAATGTCGTATTAACGAAGTGCAACAAGCGTGAAGCTCCATCCTGCAAACTGCTGTGTGACACGGTGGTTAAACCAACTACTCATCTACCAACATTTCACATTTCAATGGCTTACATCGTGCTTGTATTCCCGGAAGTACATTACTCTACATTAATTTGTAACATTAAATGTCGTATTAACGAAGTGCAACAAGCGTGAAGCTGCAAACTGCTGTGTGACACGGTGGTTACACCAACTACTCATCTACCAACATTTCACATTTCAATGGCTTACATCGTGCTTGTATTCCCGGAAGTACATTACTCTACATTAATTTGTAACATTAAATGTCGTATTAACGAAGTGCAACAAGCGTGAAGCTCCATCCTGCAAACTGCTGTGTGACACGGTGGTTAAACCAACTACTCATCTACCAACATTTCACATTTCAATGGCTTACATCGTGCTTGTATTCCCGGAAGTACATTACTCTACATTAATTTGTAACATTAAATGTCGTATTAACGAAGTGCAACAAGCGTGAAGCTCCATCCTGCAAACTGCTGTGTGACACGGTGGTTAAACCAACTACTCATCTACCAACATTTCACATTTCAATGGCTTACATCGTGCTTGTATTCCCGGAAGTACATTACTCTACATTAATTTGTAACATTAAATGTCGTATTAACGAAGTGCAACAAGCGTGAAGCTCCATCCTGCAAACTGCTGTGTGACACGGTGGTTAAACCAACTACTCATCTACCAACATTTCACATTTCAATGGCTTACATCGTGCTTGTATTCCCGGAAGTACATTACTCTACATTAATTTGTAACATTAAATGTCGTATTAACGAAGTGCAACAAGCGTGAAGCTGCAAACTGCTGTGTGACACGGTGGTTAAACCAACTACTCATCTACCAACATTTCACATTTCAATGGCTTACATCGTGCTTGTATTCCCGGAAGTACATTACTCTACATTAATTTGTAACATTAAATGTCGTATTAACGAAGTGCAACAAGCGTGAAGCTGCAAAGTGCTGTGTGACACGGTGGTTACACCAACTACTCATCTACCAACATTTCACATTTCAATGGCTTACATCGTGCTTGTATTCCCGGAAGTACATTACTCTACATTAATTTGTAACATTAAATGTCGTATTAACGAAGTGCAACAAGCGTGAAGCTCCATCCTGCAAACTGCTGTGTGACACGGTGGTTAAACCAACTACTCATCTACCAACATTTCACATTTCAATGGCTTACATCGTGCTTGTATTCCCGGAAGTACATTACTCTACATTAATTTGTAACATTAAATGTCGTATTAACGAAGTGCAACAAGCGTGAAGCTGCAAACTGCTGTGTGACACGGTGGTTACACCAACTACTCATCTACCAACATTTCACATTTCAATGGCTTACATCGTGCTTGTATTCCCGGAAGTACATTACTCTACATTAATTTGTAACATTAAATGTCGTATTAACGAAGTGCAACAAGCGTGAAGCTCCATCCTGCAAACTGCTGTGTGACACGGTGGTTAAACCAACTACTCATCTACCAACATTTCACATTTCAATGGCTTACATCGTGCTTGTATTCCCGGAAGTACATTACTCTACATTAATTTGTAACATTAAATGTCGTATTAACGAAGTGCAACAAGCGTGAAGCTGCAAACTGCTGTGTGACACGGTGGTTAAACCAACTACTCATCTACCAACATTTCACATTTCAATGGCTTACATCGTGCTTGTATTCCCGGAAGTACATTACTCTACATTAATTTGTAACATTAAATGTCGTATTAACGAAGTGCAACAAGCGTGAAGCTCCATCCTGCAAACTGCTGTGTGACACGGTGGTTAAACCAACTACTCATCTACCAACATTTCACATTTCAATGGCTTACATCGTGCTTGTATTCCCGGAAGTACATTACTCTACATTAATTTGTAACATTAAATGTCGTATTAACGAAGTGCAACAAGCGTGAAGCTGCAAACTGCTGTGTGACACGGTGGTTAAACCAACTACTCATCTACCAACATTTCACATTTCAATGGCTTACATCGTGCTTGTATTCCCGGAAGTACATTACTCTACATTAATTTGTAACATTAAATGTCGTATTAACGAAGTGCAACAAGCGTGAAGCTGCAAACTGCTGTGTGACACGGTGGTTACACCAACTACTCATCTACCAACATTTCACATTTCAATGGCTTACATCGTGCTTGTATTCCCGGAAGTACATTACTCTACATTAATTTGTAACATTAAATGTCGTATTAACGAAGTGCAACAAGCGTGAAGCTCCATCCTGCAAACTGCTGTGTGACACGGTGGTTAAACCAACTACTCATCTACCAACATTTCACATTTCAATGGCTTACATCGTGCTTGTATTCCCGGAAGTACATTACTCTACATTAATTTGTAACATTAAATGTCGTATTAACGAAGTGCAACAAGCGTGAAGCTGCAAACTGCTGTGTGACACGGTGGTTAAACCAACTACTCATCTACCAACATTTCACATTTCAATGGCTTACATCGTGCTTGTATTCCCGGAAGTACATTACTCTACATTAATTTGTAACATTAAATGTCGTATTAACGAAGTGCAACAAGCGTGAAGCTGCAAACTGCTGTGTGACACGGTGGTTACACCAACTACTCATCTACCAACATTTCACATTTCAATGGCTTACATCGTGCTTGTATTCCCGGAAGTACATTACTCTACATTAATTTGTAACATTAAATGTCCTTGTATTAACGAAGTGCAACAAGCGTGAAGCTCCATCCTGCAAACTGCTGTGTGACACGGTGGTTAAACCAACTACTCATCTACCAACATTTCACATTTCAATGGCTTACATCGTGCTTGTATTCCCGGAAGTACATTACTCTACATTAATTTGTAACATTAAATGTCGTATTAACGAAGTGCAACAAGCGTGAAGCTGCAAACTGCTGTGTGACACGGTGGTTAAACCAACTACTCATCTACCAACATTTCACATTTCAATGGCTTACATCGTGCTTGTATTCCCGGAAGTACATTACTCTACATTAATTTGTAACATTAAATGTCGTATTAACGAAGTGCAACAAGCGTGAAGCTGCAAACTGCTGTGTGACACGGTGGTTACACCAACTACTCATCTACCAACATTTCACATTTCAATGGCTTACATCGTGCTTGTATTCCCGGAAGTACATTACTCTACATTAATTTGTAACATTAAATGTCGTATTAACGAAGTGCAACAAGCGTGAAGCTCCATCCTGCAAACTGCTGTGTGACACGGTGGTTAAACCAACTACTCATCTACCAACATTTCACATTTCAATGGCTTACATCGTGCTTGTATTCCCGGAAGTACATTACTCTACATTAATTTGTAACATTAAATGTCGTATTAACGAAGTGCAACAAGCGTGAAGCTGCAAACTGCTGTGTGACACGGTGGTTACACCAACTACTCATCTACCAACATTTCACATTTCAATGGCTTACATCGTGCTTGTATTCCCGGAAGTACATTACTCTACATTAATTTGTAACATTAAATGTCGTATTAACGAAGTGCAACAAGCGTGAAGCTCCATCCTGCAAACTGCTGTGTGACACGGTGGTTAAACCAACTACTCATCTACCAACATTTCACATTTCAATGGCTTACATCGTGCTTGTATTCCCGGAAGTACATTACTCTACATTAATTTGTAACATTAAATGTCGTATTAACGAAGTGCAACAAGCGTGAAGCTCCATCCTGCAAACTGCTGTGTGACACGGTGGTTAAACCAACTACTCATCTACCAACATTTCACATTTCAATGGCTTACATCGTGCTTGTATTCCCGGAAGTACATTACTCTACATTAATTTGTAACATTAAATGTCGTATTAACGAAGTGCAACAAGCGTGAAGCTCCATCCTGCAAACTGCTGTGTGACACGGTGGTTAAACCAACTACTCATCTACCAACATTTCACATTTCAATGGCTTACATCGTGCTTGTATTCCCGGAAGTACATTACTCTACATTAATTTGTAACATTAAATGTCGTATTAACGAAGTGCAACAAGCGTGAAGCTCCATCCTGCAAACTGCTGTGTGACACGGTGGTTAAACCAACTACTCATCTACCAACATTTCACATTTCAATGGCTTACATCGTGCTTGTATTCCCGGAAGTACATTACTCTACATTAATTTGTAACATTAAATGTCGTATTAACGAAGTGCAACAAGCGTGAAGCTCCATCCTGCAAACTGCTGTGTGACACGGTGGTTAAACCAACTACTCATCTACCAACATTTCACATTTCAATGGCTTACATCGTGCTTGTATTCCCGGAAGTACATTACTCTACATTAATTTGTAACATTAAATGTCGTATTAACGAAGTGCAACAAGCGTGAAGCTCCATCCTGCAAACTGCTGTGTGACACGGTGGTTAAACCAACTACTCATCTACCAACATTTCACATTTCAATGGCTTACATCGTGCTTGTATTCCCGGAAGTACATTACTCTACATTAATTTGTAACATTAAATGTCGTATTAACGAAGTGCAACAAGCGTGAAGCTCCATCCTGCAAACTGCTGTGTGACACGGTGGTTAAACCAACTACTCATCTACCAACATTTCACATTTCAATGGCTTACATCGTGCTTGTATTCCCGGAAGTACATTACTCTACATTAATTTGTAACATTAAATGTCGTATTAACGAAGTGCAACAAGCGTGAAGCTCCATCCTGCAAACTGCTGTGTGACACGGTGGTTAAACCAACTACTCATCTACCAACATTTCACATTTCAATGGCTTACATCGTGCTTGTATTCCCGGAAGTACATTACTCTACATTAATTTGTAACATTAAATGTCGTATTAACGAAGTGCAACAAGCGTGAAGCTGCAAACTGCTGTGTGACACGGTGGTTACACCAACTACTCATCTACCAACATTTCACATTTCAATGGCTTACATCGTGCTTGTATTCCCGGAAGTACATTACTCTACATTAATTTGTAACATTAAATGTCGTATTAACGAAGTGCAACAAGCGTGAAGCTCCATCCTGCAAACTGCTGTGTGACACGGTGGTTAAACCAACTACTCATCTACCAACATTTCACATTTCAATGGCTTACATCGTGCTTGTATTCCCGGAAGTACATTACTCTACATTAATTTGTAACATTAAATGTCGTATTAACGAAGTGCAACAAGCGTGAAGCTCCATCCTGCAAACTGCTGTGTGACACGGTGGTTAAACCAACTACTCATCTACCAACATTTCACATTTCAATGGCTTACATCGTGCTTGTATTCCCGGAAGTACATTACTCTACATTAATTTGTAACATTAAATGTCGTATTAACGAAGTGCAACAAGCGTGAAGCTCCATCCTGCAAACTGCTGTGTGACACGGTGGTTAAACCAACTACTCATCTACCAACATTTCACATTTAAATGGCTTACATCGTGCTTGTATTCCCCGAAGTACATTACTCTACATTAATTTGTAACATTAAATGTCGTATTAACGAAGTGCAACAAGCGTGAAGCTCCATCCTGCAAACTGCTGTGTGACACGGTGGTTAAACCAACTACTCATCTACCAACATTTCACATTTCAATGGCTTACATCGTGCTTGTATTCCCGGAAGTACATTACTCTACATTAATTTGTAACATTAAATGTCGTATTAACGAAGTGCAACAAGCGTGAAGCTCCATCCTGCAAACTGCTGTGTGACACGGTGGTTAAACCAACTACTCATCTACCAACATTTCACATTTCAATGGCTTACATCGTGCTTGTATTCCCGGAAGTACATTACTCTACATTAATTTGTAACATTAAATGTCGTATTAACGAAGTGCAACAAGCGTGAAGCTCCATCCTGCAAACTGCTGTGTGACACGGTGGTTAAACCAACTACTCATCTACCAACATTTCACATTTCAATGGCTTACATCGTGCTTGTATTCCCGGAAGTACATTACTCTACATTAATTTGTAACATTAAATGTCGTATTAACGAAGTGCAACAAGCGTGAAGCTCCATCCTGCAAACTGCTGTGTGACACGGTGGTTAAACCAACTACTCATCTACCAACATTTCACATTTCAATGGCTTACATCGTGCTTGTATTCCCGGAAGTACATTACTCTACATTAATTTGTAACATTAAATGTCGTATTAACGAAGTGCAACAAGCGTGAAGCTCCATCCTGCAAACTGCTGTGTGACACGGTGGTTAAACCAACTACTCATCTACCAACATTTCACATTTCAATGGCTTACATCGTGCTTGTATTCCCGGAAGTACATTACTCTACATTAATTTGTAACATTAAATGTCGTATTAACGAAGTGCAACAAGCGTGAAGCTCCATCCTGCAAACTGCTGTGTGACACGGTGGTTAAACCAACTACTCATCTACCAACATTTCACATTTCAATGGCTTACATCGTGCTTGTATTCCCGGAAGTACATTACTCTACATTAATTTGTAACATTAAATGTCGTATTAACGAAGTGCAACAAGCGTGAAGCTCCATCCTGCAAACTGCTGTGTGACACGGTGGTTAAACCAACTACTCATCTACCAACATTTCACATTTCAATGGCTTACATCGTGCTTGTATTCCCGGAAGTACATTACTCTACATTAATTTGTAACATTAAATGTCGTATTAACGAAGTGCAACAAGCGTGAAGCTCCATCCTGCAAACTGCTGTGTGACACGGTGGTTAAACCAACTACTCATCTACCAACATTTCACATTTCAATGGCT
Organism: Schistocerca americana; assembly: GCF_021461395.2. Lineage (NCBI taxonomy): Eukaryota > Metazoa > Arthropoda > Insecta > Orthoptera > Acrididae > Schistocerca > Schistocerca americana. The sequence continues at coordinate 503,511,549 of NC_060124.1, read as the reverse complement.
TACATCGTGCTTGTATTCCCGGAAGTACATTACTCTACATTAATTTGTAACATTAAATGTCGTATTAACGAAGTGCAACAAGCGTGAAGCTCCATCCTGCAAACTGCTGTGTGACACGGTGGTTAAACCAACTACTCATCTACCAACATTTCACATTTCAATGGCTTACATCGTGCTTGTATTCCCGGAAGTACATTACTCTACATTAATTTGTAACATTAAATGTCGTATTAACGAAGTGCAACAAGCGTGAAGCTCCATCCTGCAAACTGCTGTGTGACACGGTGGTTAAACCAACTACTCATCTACCAACATTTCACATTTCAATGGCTTACATCGTGCTTGTATTCCCGGAAGTACATTACTCTACATTAATTTGTAACATTAAATGTCGTATTAACGAAGTGCAACAAGCGTGAAGCTCCATCCTGCAAACTGCTGTGTGACACGGTGGTTAAACCAACTACTCATCTACCAACATTTCACATTTCAATGGCTTACATCGTGCTTGTATTCCCGGAAGTACATTACTCTACATTAATTTGTAACATTAAATGTCGTATTAACGAAGTGCAACAAGCGTGAAGCTCCATCCTGCAAACTGCTGTGTGACACGGTGGTTAAACCAACTACTCATCTACCAACATTTCACATTTCAATGGCTTACATCGTGCTTGTATTCCCGGAAGTACATTACTCTACATTAATTTGTAACATTAAATGTCGTATTAACGAAGTGCAACAAGCGTGAAGCTCCATCCTGCAAACTGCTGTGTGACACGGTGGTTAAACCAACTACTCATCTACCAACATTTCACATTTCAATGGCTTACATCGTGCTTGTATTCCCGGAAGTACATTACTCTACATTAATTTGTAACATTAAATGTCGTATTAACGAAGTGCAACAAGCGTGAAGCTCCATCCTGCAAACTGCTGTGTGACACGGTGGTTAAACCAACTACTCATCTACCAACATTTCACATTTCAATGGCTTACATCGTGCTTGTATTCCCGGAAGTACATTACTCTACATTAATTTGTAACATTAAATGTCGTATTAACGAAGTGCAACAAGCGTGAAGCTCCATCCTGCAAACTGCTGTGTGACACGGTGGTTAAACCAACTACTCATCTACCAACATTTCACATTTCAATGGCTTACATCGTGCTTGTATTCCCGGAAGTACATTACTCTACATTAATTTGTAACATTAAATGTCATATTAACGAAGTGCAACAAGCGTGAAGCTCCATCCTGCAAACTGCTGTGTGACACGGTGGTTAAACCAACTACTCATCTACCAACATTTCACATTTCAATGGCTTACATCGTGCTTGTATTCCCGGAAGTACATTACTCTACATTAATTTGTAACATTAAATGTCGTATTAACGAAGTGCAACAAGCGTGAAGCTCCATCCTGCAAACTGCTGTGTGACACGGTGGTTAAACCAACTACTCATCTACCAACATTTCACATTTCAATGGCTTACATCGTGCTTGTATTCCCGGAAGTACATTACTCTACATTAATTTGTAACATTAAATGTCGTATTAACGAAGTGCAACAAGCGTGAAGCTCCATCCTGCAAACTGCTGTGTGACACGGTGGTTAAACCAACTACTCATCTACCAACATTTCACATTTCAATGGCTTACATCGTGCTTGTATTCCCGGAAGTACATTACTCTACATTAATTTGTAACATTAAATGTCGTATTAACGAAGTGCAACAAGCGTGAAGCTCCATCCTGCAAACTGCTGTGTGACACGGTGGTTACACCAACTACTCATCTACCAGCATTTCACATTTCAATGGCTTACCTCGTTCTTGTATTCCCGGAAGTACATTACTCTACATTAATTTGTAACATTAAATGTCGTATTAATGAAGTGCAACAAGCGTGAAGCTCCATCCTGCAAACTGCTGTGTGACACGGTGGTTACACCAACTACTCATCTACCAGCATTTCACATTTCAATGGCTTACCTTGTGCTTGTATTCCCGGAAGTACATTACATTAATTTGTAACATTAAATGTCGTATTAACGAAGTGCAACAAGCGTGAAGCTCCGTCCTGCAAACTGCTGTGTGGCACGGTGGTTACACCAACTACTCATCTACCAGCATTTCACATTTCAATGGCTTACCTCGTGCTTGTATTCCCGGAAGTACATTACTCTACATTAATTTGTAACATTAAATGTCGTATTAACGAAGTGCAACAAGCGTGAAGCTCCATCCTGCAAACTGCTGTGTGACACGGTGGTTAAACCAACTACTCATCTACCAACATTTCACATTTCAATGGCTTACATCGTGCTTGTATTCCCGGAAGTACATTACTCTACATTAATTTGTAACATTAAATGTCGTATTAACGAAGTGCAACAAGCGTGAAGCTCCATCCTGCAAACTGCTGTGTGACACGGTGGTTAAACCAACTACTCATCTACCAACATTTCACATTTCAATGGCTTACATCGTGCTTGTATTCCCGGAAGTACATTACTCTACATTAATTTGTAACATTAAATGTCGTATTAACGAAGTGCAACAAGCGTGAAGCTCCATCCTGCAAACTGCTGTGTGACACGGTGGTTAAACCAACTACTCATCTACCAACATTTCACATTTCAATGGCTTACATCGTGCTTGTATTCCCGGAAGTACATTACTCTACATTAATTTGTAACATTAAATGTCGTATTAACGAAGTGCAACAAGCGTGAAGCTCCATCCTGCAAACTGCTGTGTGACACGGTGGTTAAACCAACTACTCATCTACCAACATTTCACATTTCAATGGCTTACATCGTGCTTGTATTCCCGGAAGTACATTACTCTACATTAATTTGTAACATTAAATGTCGTATTAACGAAGTGCAACAAGCGTGAAGCTCCATCCTGCAAACTGCTGTGTGACACGGTGGTTAAACCAACTACTCATCTACCAACATTTCACATTTCAATGGCTTACATCGTGCTTGTATTCCCGGAAGTACATTACTCTACATTAATTTGTAACATTAAATGTCGTATTAACGAAGTGCAACAAGCGTGAAGCTCCATCCTGCAAACTGCTGTGTGACACGGTGGTTAAACCAACTACTCATCTACCAACATTTCACATTTCAATGGCTTACATCGTGCTTGTATTCCCGGAAGTACATTACTCTACATTAATTTGTAACATTAAATGTCGTATTAACGAAGTGCAACAAGCGTGAAGCTCCATCCTGCAAACTGCTGTGTGACACGGTGGTTAAACCAACTACTCATCTACCAACATTTCACATTTCAATGGCTTACATCGTGCTTGTATTCCCGGAAGTACATTACTCTACATTAATTTGTAACATTAAATGTCGTATTAACGAAGTGCAACAAGCGTGAAGCTCCATCCTGCAAACTGCTGTGTGACACGGTGGTTAAACCAACTACTCATCTACCAACATTTCACATTTCAATGGCTTACATCGTGCTTGTATTCCCGGAAGTACATTACTCTACATTAATTTGTAACATTAAATGTCGTATTAACGAAGTGCAACAAGCGTGAAGCTCCATCCTGCAAACTGCTGTGTGACACGGTGGTTAAACCAACTACTCATCTACCAACATTTCACATTTCAATGGCTTACATCGTGCTTGTATTCCCGGAAGTACATTACTCTACATTAATTTGTAACATTAAATGTCGTATTAACGAAGTGCAACAAGCGTGAAGCTCCATCCTGCAAACTGCTGTGTGACACGGTGGTTAAACCAACTACTCATCTACCAACATTTCACATTTCAATGGCTTACATCGTGCTTGTATTCCCGGAAGTACATTACTCTACATTAATTTGTAACATTAAATGTCGTATTAACGAAGTGCAACAAGCGTGAAGCTCCATCCTGCAAACTGCTGTGTGACACGGTGGTTAAACCAACTACTCATCTACCAACATTTCACATTTCAATGGCTTACATCGTGCTTGTATTCCCGGAAGTACATTACTCTACATTAATTTGTAACATTAAATGTCGTATTAACGAAGTGCAACAAGCGTGAAGCTCCATCCTGCAAACTGCTGTGTGACACGGTGGTTAAACCAACTACTCATCTACCAACATTTCACATTTCAATGGCTTACATCGTGCTTGTATTCCCGGAAGTACATTACTCTACATTAATTTGTAACATTAAATGTCGTATTAACGAAGTGCAACAAGCGTGAAGCTCCATCCTGCAAACTGCTGTGTGACACGGTGGTTACACCAACTACTCATCTACCAGCATTTCACATTTCAATGGCTTACCTCGTTCTTGTATTCCCGGAAGTACATTACTCTACATTAATTTGTAACATTAAATGTCGTATTAATGAAGTGCAACAAGCGTGAAGCTCCATCCTGCAAACTGCTGTGTGACACGGTGGTTACACCAACTACTCATCTACCAGCATTTCACATTTCAATGGCTTACCTTGTGCTTGTATTCCCGGAAGTACATTACATTAATTTGTAACATTAAATGTCGTATTAACGAAGTGCAACAAGCGTGAAGCTCCGTCCTGCAAACTGCTGTGTGGCACGGTGGTTACACCAACTACTCATCTACCAGCATTTCACATTTCAATGGCTTACCTCGTGCTTGTATTCCCGGAAGTACATTACTCTACATTAATTTGTAACATTAAATGTCGTATTAACGAAGTGCAACAAGCGTGAAGCTCCATCCTGCAAACTGCTGTGTGACACGGTGGTTAAACCAACTACTCATCTACCAACATTTCACATTTCAATGGCTTACATCGTGCTTGTATTCCCGGAAGTACATTACTCTACATTAATTTGTAACATTAAATGTCGTATTAACGAAGTGCAACAAGCGTGAAGCTCCATCCTGCAAACTGCTGTGTGACACGGTGGTTAAACCAACTACTCATCTACCAACATTTCACATTTCAATGGCTTACATCGTGCTTGTATTCCCGGAAGTACATTACTCTACATTAATTTGTAACATTAAATGTCGTATTAACGAAGTGCAACAAGCGTGAAGCTCCATCCTGCAAACTGCTGTGTGGCACGGTGGTTACACCAACTACTCATCTACCAGCATTTCACATTTCAATGGCTTACCTCGTTCTTGTATTCCCGGAAGTACATTACTCTACATTAATTTGTAACATTAAATGTCGTATTAATGAAGTGCAACAAGCGTGAAGCTCCATCCTGCAAACTGCTGTGTGACACGGTGGTTACACCAACTACTCATCTACCAGCATTTCACATTTCAATGGCTTACCTTGTGCTTGTATTCCCGGAAGTACATTACATTAATTTGTAACATTAAATGTCGTATTAACGAAGTGCAACAAGCGTGAAGCTCCGTCCTGCAAACTGCTGTGTGGCACGGTGGTTACACCAACTACTCATCTACCAGCATTTCACATTTCAATGGCTTATCTCGTGCTTGTCTTCCCGGAAGTACATTACATTAATTTGTAACATTAAATGTCGTATTAACGAAGTGCAACAAGCGTGAAGCTCCATCCTACAAACTGCTGTGTGGCACGGTGGTTACACCAACTACTCATCTACCAGCATTTCACATTTCAATGGCTTACCTCGTGCTTGCATTCCCGGAAGTACATTACTCTACATTAATTTGTATTTGGTGTTGCGATCTTTTTTCCGTCTGTGTATCTATAGTGTAAGCGTTATTATCAAACCTCTCGTAAGGTTCTGGAAGTCATGCTCTGAGTAGGTCCTTACAGTTATGCAATGCCTATTACCTATATTATTACAAAAAATCAATCAGTACACAATACACATCGTGAAACTTCCTGGCAGATTAAAACTGTGTACCCGACCGAGACTCGAACTCGGGACCTTTGCCTTTCGCGGGCAAGTGCTCTACCAACTGAGCTACCGAAGCACGACTCACGTCCGGTACTCACAGCTTTACTTCCGCCAGTACCTCGTCTCCTACCTTCCAAACTTTACAGAAGCTCTTCTGCGAACCTTGCAGAACTGGCACTCCTGAAAGAAAGGATATTGCGGAGACATGGCTTAGCCACAGCCTGGGGGATGTTTCCAGAATGAGATTTTCACTCTGCAGCGGAGTGTGCGCTGATATGAAACTTTGTGGCAGATTAAAACTGTGTGCCCGACTGAGACTCGAACTCGGGACCTTTGCTTCGGTAGCTCAGTTGGTAGAGCACTTGCCCGCGAAAGGCAAAGGTCCCGAGTTCGAGTCTCGGTCGGGCACACAGTTTTAATCTGCCAGGAAGTTTCATATCAGCGCACACTCCGCTGCAGAGTGAAAATCTCATTCCGGAAACATCCCCCAGGCTGTGGCTAAGCCATGTCTCCGCAATATCCTTTCTTTCAGGAGTGCTAGTTCTGCAAGGTTCGCAGAAGAGCTTCTGTAAAGTTTGGAAGGTAGGAGACGAGGTACTGGTGGAAGTAAAGCTGTGAGTACCCCGGACGTGAGTCGTGCTTCGGTAGCTCAGTTGGTAGAGCACTTGCCCGCGAAAGGCAAAAAAAAAAAAAAAAAAAAAAAGTGGTCAGCGTGACAGGCTGTCAATCCTAAGGGCCCGGGTTCGATTCCCAAAAAAAGAAAAAAAAAGAAAAGTTGGTAGAGCACTTGCCCGCGAAAGGCAAAGGTCCCGAGTTCGAGTCTCGGTCGGGCACACAGTTTTAATCTGCCAGGAAGTTTCATATCAGCGCACACTCCGCTGCAGAGTGAAAATCTCATTCTGAATACACATCGTGTCCAAGCTTTCGTTAGCCATACTACGAACTGATGTGTGGAACGATGGTTGCATAAACAATTACATAAAATTAATGCGTACATAACACACATCGGCCCCAATGCTCAGGTAGTTACATTTCCTCCTTTACTTGGCAGAAATTTATTTCAACATTAATATACAGGGTTCCTGTTGAATCCTACTGCGAGAAAGGAAGTGTGTTCAGTGAAAATGTGCGATTTCGCTTTCTTTGTCATAGTCAATCTTAAATACGATTGCATGGCATTTAAACCCCTAGTGTGGATGCATTATTTCTCCGATATATATACTTACCCTATTACAGGATGTTTCAAAAAGAACTTTACAACTTTAAGAATTCTTATAAATTTATTGAAGATATAGCGCTGGGTTTAGTGTTGTTTTGTAGGGAAATACGAGTACATCAAGTTTTTTACTTTAAACTAAAGATGTTGTGTGTGGTTCCCATTGCTTATGTGGCACACATCCCATCGGAACTCAATTTTTTCGCAAACTCGATATAGTATTGCTGGTGTACCTCGCTCAGTGGCGGCGTAAATTCTTGCTCTAAGTTTAGGTAGAGAAGTCGGAACAGGAGGTAGAGATGCGATATCCTTGATAAACCCCATAAAAAAATCGAGTTGTGTCCGGTCTGGGAAACGTGAGGGCCACGCAGTTGGCGCATCACGGCCAATCCATTAACCTGGAAAGTGGTCACTGAAAAACTCCCGGACGTCAGCCAGGCAATGGGGTGATGCACCATCTTGCATGAAGTAAACATTTTGTTTTAGGCCATCCTCATCGATCTGTGGTATAAAAAATTGTTATAAAATATCTAGGTACATTATCCTGCTGATCGTTCCCTCACGGGAAAAAAGGGGGACGTACACTTTGTTCTTGCTCAATGCACAAAAAACGTTGAGTTTAAGGCTATCACGAACGTGCTGTAATGTCTGATGTGGATTTGCACTGCCCCAAATCCGGCAGTTATGTGCGTTAACCTTGCCACTTAAGAGGAAAGTCGGCTCATCAGAAAAGATGATTTTGTCCAAGAAATGTTCATCCTCATGTAATGAAATTAACACATCCGCACAGAAGTTCTTGCGAGCAATTTTATCACTGTCATTTATTGCTTTTACGATCTTCAAACTGAACGGTTTCAAACGCAAACGGTTTCTCAACACATGACAAGCAGTCGTATGTGGGATTTGCAGTGCGCGAGATGCACGCCGGGTCGATTTCGTAGGGCTGTTGACGAAACGTTGTGTCACTCGCTCAACGACGTCGTCAGATGTGCTTGGACGACCTGATGATTTACCATGTCTTACCGAGCACGCTGTTTCTACGAAATATTTATGCCACTCATAAACTGTAGGCCTACCAGAAGGATCATTAGCCGTACTTGGTACGGAAATTTTGCTCAACTGTTGTCGCCGACTTCGAGTCTTCAAACCAAACAAAACACACAGCTAGCACGCTTAGGTCCAGTGAAGGCAGCCACCTTTAACACAACTTTCGCTAGCGCTCCTTACGGTGCGATTCGGCACTAGCGAACTAAATGAGACAAAGCTTGATGTATTTCCCTACAAACTGACACTACAGTCATATCTGTAGGTAATACGAATTATTTATATGAATTTGAAACTTGTAAAGTCCTTTTTGAAGCACCCTGTATATGACTTTAAACAAAAGTTATATACACAACAATGTGCTGTTTTGTTTACTTCCGCGAAGTCGGTTTTAACTGAAAACAGGAAAGTTGTATTTATGGCTCATCGGCTTACAATTAAAATATTACTAAGCAATTTCAATCGCGTGAAGCTTTGTAATCCTACCTGTTCGCAGATTAAAACTATCTGAAATTCTCTCATTGACGTTAGCTTCCTTGCTGATTCAGCAGCTGGTGCGATCTCTCTCATGTCCTGATCACAGATAATGCCAATAGATTTTCCCATTACTTTTAAGTGATTTCAATTTACAACTAAGGGCTCATTGGCAATAAAAATAGACAAGGCTCAAGATCAGATAAAGAGGGGACAAGAGATGGAAAGAGAGGGGGGAAGGAAGAAATGTGCTGAGAGCTGAGAGAGGCGGAGGAAGGAAAAGACAGAGAGAGGGGGGGAGCGAGAAGAGGTATGAGCAGGTGGTGGAGAAAAGTCAGAGGAGGAGATGGACAGAGAGAGGTGGGAGGAGGAGATGAATGGAGGGAGGGGAAAGCTGGTGGTGGCCAGTGGTAAGAGGACAAGATGAAGAGAGAGCAGAGGAGGAGGAGATGGACAGTGAGAGAGAGGTAGGAGATGAGAGGGGAGAGGGGAGAGGGGAAAGCAGGTGGTGGCCAGTGGTGAGAGGACGAGATGGACAGAGAGAGGGGGAGGAGGGGATGGATGGTGAGAGAGACATGGGAGGAGGAGACGAGAGAGGAAAACAGGTGGTGGTGCACAGTGGCGAGAGGAATAGATGGATGAGGGAGGGGGGAGGAGGAAATGGATGGAGAGGGAGGCAGGAGGACGATTGTTGTTGTTGCTGCAGCTGGAGGGCACTCAACATCGTTGTCATCTGTGCCCACAGTGTCCTTATGCTGACTGGGAGGAGAAGGTGAGAGGGGAGAGCAGGTGGTGCACAGTGGTGAGAGGAGGAGATGAAGACAGGGATGGAGGAGGAGAAGACAGATGGTGAGAGAGAGGCACAGAGAGAAGATGGGCAGGGATAGGGGAAAGCATGTGGTGACCAATGGTGGATGGATGAGACAGACAGAGAGAAGGAAGAGGAGGAGATGGATGGTGAGAGAAAGGCAGGAGGTGGAGATGAGAGGAGAGAGCATGTGGTGGACAGTGGTGAGAGAAGGGCATGAACATAGAGAGGGGGAGGAGGAAATGGACAGCGAGAGGGGAAAGTTGGTGGTGACCAGTGGTGAAATGATGAGATGGACAGAGGGAGATGGGAGGAGGAGCTGGATGGTAAGAGAGAGGTGCAAGGAGTTGAGAGGGGAGAGCAGGTGGTGCATAGTGATGAGCAGAGGAGATAGACAGAGGGAGGGGGCAGGTGGAGATGGATGGTTAGAGAGAGGTGGAGGGAGAAGATGAAGATGAGAGGGGAGAGCATGTGGTGCACAGTGGTGAGAGGAGAGGGGGAGGACGACATGGATAGTAAGAAAGGAGACAAGGCGTTGGGAAGAGGTGAGAGTAGAAGATGGACAGAGAGAGGCAAGAGGAGGAGATAGAAAGTGAGGGGGAGAGCAGGTGGTGGACAGAGGATGAGAAGGACAGAGAGAGAGAGGGGAGCAAGAGATGGACAGTTAGAGGAGAGAGAGCAGGTGATAGACAGGGAGAGAGGGTAGGGGAAAGAGGAGACATACAGAAGGATGTGGAGGAGATCGACAGAGAAATGTCACAGAAGGAGATAGGACGTGTATTCAATCCCCATACACCATTAGCAATTGCGAAGCATTGCTGTTTTCCCTGTGTTATATGGGAGCAAGCTGGTCTTTCCCATCAACTGGTCCACGTTCTAGTACTTGCTGGCTCTTTTTTCAACTTTTGCTTTTCTTATTAAATAGACGATGCATGATATGTTATTCAAATAGTAGAAAACATGTAGTGGTCTCAGTGGTCATTCGCCATCAGATTGTTAGACACATGGATGTGTGAGACGTCTTATATAACACACTGCCACACAAAAATGGTGAAGCACCCAGACGGCATGGTCGGAAGTCACTTACTTCGTACACGTCTACACCGGTGGCAGTTATATGACTGGCCAAGAACTGCAATTCTCTGTGACAAACAGAATGGCCACAATAGCACATTAGTGTTGTTTGTCTTTAGTGTTGCTACCAGGTCTGGCAGCATATAGTATAACCTGGACGCTGTCGCTGGCGAGTACAGTGGCGAAGTGGACAGAGGTCCCACTCTTCCAATGGTTTGCGTTTGAGAGTGCACTGTTACTCCTCTCACCATCATAATACGGTCAGCCACTGGATACGACTTCATGTCAGGGATAGTAATGACTAAAGGCCAGCCGCTGTGGCCGAGCGGTTCTAGGCACTTCAGTCCGGAACCGCGTTGCTGCTACGGTCGCAGGTTCGAATCCTGCCTCGGGCATGGATGTGTGTGATGTTCTTAGGTTAGTTAGGTTTAAGTAGTTCTACGTCTAGGTAACTGATGACCTCAGATGTTAAGTCCCATAGTGCTTAGAGCCATTTGAACCGCCTGAAGTGACTAAAGGAACTCTGACGGCACAGCTATACGTCACGACCATTTTCCGTCTTTACATGTTACCTCCACCGTTTCCAAATATGTTACCCGGACCCCAATGACACAGTTGCTGAACAGTTCAAAGAAAATTTTAGTCTCATTTCAGACAGGTACCTCACTCAAGCAATTCCATTTGGTGGTGGCTTCAGTATACTCTCGACATGTTGGTCTAAATACACATTAAAATTGGTGCTAGGCATAAAACGTCGTCCGAAATACACTCCTGGAAATGGAAAAAAGAACACATTGACACCGGTGTGTCAGACCCACCATACTTGCTCCGGACACTGCGAGAGGGCTGTACAAGCAATGATCACACGCACGGCACAGCGGACACACCAGGAACCGCGGTGTTGGCCGTCGAATGGCGCTAGCTGCGCAGCATTTGTGCACCGCCGCCGTCAGTGTCAGCCAGTTTGCCGTGGCATACGGAGCTCCATCGCAGTCTTTAACACTGGTAGCATGCCGCGACAGCGTGGACGTGAACCGTATGTGCAGTTGACGGACTTTGAGCGAGGGCGTATAGTGGGCATGCGGGAGGCCGGGTGGACGTACCGCCGAATTGCTCAACACGTGGGGCGTGAGGTCTCCACAGTACATCGATGTTGTCGCCAGTGGTCGGCGGAAGGTGCACGTGCCCGTCGATCTGGGACCGGACCGCAGCGACGCACGGGTGCACGCCAAGACCGTAGGTTCCTACGCAGTGCCGTAGGGGACCGCACCGCCACTTCCCAGCAAATTAGGGACACTGTTGCTCCTGGGGTAAAGGCGAGGACCATTCGCAACCGTCTCCATGAAGCCGGGCTACGGTCCCGCACACCGTTAGGCCGTCTTCCGCTCACGCCCCAACATCGTGCAGCTCGCCTGCAGTGGTGTCGCGACAGGCGTGAATGGAGGGACGAATGGAGACGTGTCGTCTTCAGCGATGAGAGTCGCTTCTGCCTTGGTGCCAATGATGGTCGTATGCGTGTTTGGCGCCGTGCAGGTGAGCGCCACAATCAGGACTGCATACGACCGAGGCACACAGGGCCAACACCCAGCATCATGGTGTGGGGAGCGATCTCCTACACTGGCCGTACACCACTGGTGATCGTCGAGGGGACACTGAATAGTGCACGGTGCATCCAAACCGTCATCGAAACCATCGTTCTACCATTCCTAGACCGGCAAGGGAACTTGCTGTTCCAACAGGACAATGCACGTCCGCATGTATCCCGTGCCACCCAACGTGCTCTAGGAGGTGTAAGTCAACTACCCTGGCCAGCAAGATCTCCGGATCTGTCCCCCATTGAGCATGTTTGGGACTGGATGAAGCGTCGTCTCACGCGATCTGCACGTCCAGCACGAACGCTGGTCCAACTGAGGCGCCAGGTGGAAATGGCATGGCAAGCCGTTCCACAGGACTACATCCAGCATCTCTACGATCGTCTCCATGGGAGAATAGCAGCCTGCATTGCTGCGAAAGGTGGATATACACTGTACTAGTGCCGACATTGTGCATGCTCTGTTGCCTGTGTCTATGTGCCTGTGGTTCTGTCAGTGTGATCATGTGATGTATCTGACCCCAGGAATGTGTCAATAAAGTTTCCCCTTCCTGGGACAATGAATTCACGGTGTTCTTATTTCAATTTCCAGGAGTGTAGTAATGAATGCATTCTCTGAAAATTATTTTAACGATTAATTCAGGAGCCCACTCAGAGTGTGATTGGCTGCAAAAAGGAAATTGACCTCTCAACAACAAATAATCCTGGTGTAAGGTCCTCACCTTCACTTGCCTTCTATCTTCATTCTCGCAGTAAACAAACACTTTTAATTTAGTCGATATCTTTCAGGTCAGAAAGGAATCTTGTCGTCAGATTAGCGGATTAGTACCAATAACAGACGGATATGGTTTTCTCTGTTAGCGATTAACGTGTTAAATCACAAATACGGTGATTTATTGGCATTTAGCACTCGGTAAGAAACAAATTTTAGATTCTAACATTTGGTTAACCATGTGGCCTCTCCCATTTTATACACGTGACAATTAAGTGAAAGCAAACTCTTCACCCATTACTGTGTGACTCGTACAATAAAACTCGCAGTCACTACCACGCTGCCTGTTATTACGTTACCCTACGACAGACCTTACACACAGCAAATAGGCTGCATCATGAGGGATACAGGGATTATTGACAACAAGGTCATTGTAGAAAGACTAAATATCAGAACATCCAAATCCGCCAAAAATAAAGGCAAAAGATACATATTTAAAAAAAAAAACAGATAAAAAATCGCTTTACGGCTTCCTAAGAGACAGTCTCCACTCCTTCCAACCCCGCTATTTAAGTGTAGACCAGATGTGTTTTAAATTCAAAGAAATACACTGACGGAGAGAAAACGTAGAGCAATGAAATGTCAGGAATATATATTTTCTAGGTAACATTTTTAAGTGATAACTGCGCAAGATCACAGAATAATGAAAGCACCAGATAAGCCATCGCAAATGTGAAATGCTAGCACATTAATAACTTGTGTAACTGCCAGAAGGTTGAATGCAAGCATGCAAACGTACATGCAGTGTGTTGTACAACTGGCGGATGTCAGTTTGTATGATGAAGTTCCATGCCTTTTGCACTTTTTCGGTCAACAAAGGGACGGTTAATGCTGTTTGTGGATGACGCTTGAGTTGTCATCCGATGAAGTCCGAAAAGTACTCGAGCGGAGACAGAGCTGGGGATCGAGCACGCCAAGGCAACACGCCGGCACTCTGTAGAGCATGTTGGGTTACAACAGCGGTATGTGGGTAAGCGTTATTCTTTTGGAAAACACCCGCAGGAATGATTTTCATGAATGGCAGCACAGCTGGTCGTATCACCATACTGGTTTTGCAAGTCAAACGGCCTTTTCCTGCTGCTAGCTATTTTGTTTATCCCATACGCGTTTCTTCTTCTCCTGTTCTAAGGCATAATCAGTGGGATCTATAATGATACAGTTTTGTTAGTTATAGATTATCAAACAGTTCACTTCGCGATTTTTTGTAAAAATGTAATTACTTATGATTTGCTGATCTGCGTTTCCTCACATGTGGTCTGGAGGTCGCACTACCACTTTTATCACTGTTCTATATTCATCTGTTCGTGTTTTCGCCATCTACACACTGTTCACCATGTTTCTCACTCTTTTTTGTGGTGGACTATCGTTCTTCTATCACTCGATACAACTATTTCGTCGTACACTTCTTTTCACAGCGTAAATATTGCGACTTCATTACGTGTTTAATCGTCTTTGGTATGTTTACTGTCCAGAGTAATAATAATAGAACCCAACGTCTTTACACTCACTCATCCATGGTCCCTCCCCAGAATATTGAAACGAAAAGTCAAAACAGCTGTTACCAAAGTTTTCAGCCACTCTCTAACAGCTAGTACAACCGCCACCCCAACAAAAAAATAAATAAATAAATAAATGCTCTATCCCCCCCCCCTCTCTCTCTCACTCATACGCACATCCACGGTATAAATATCATAAACAGAAGTTAGTAACGAACATATACTTCGTTAGGTTGGCAACAAACAGGTAAACATACCAAAGACGATAAAACACGTAATGGAATGGCAATATTTAAACTGCGAAAAGAAGTGTACGACGAAATAGTTGTATCGAGTGACAGAAGAACGATAGGCCACCACAAAAAAGAGTGAGAAACATGGTGAACGGTGTGTGGATGGCGAAAAGACAAAGATGTGAATATAGAACAGTGATGAAAGTGGTAATGTGACCTCGAGACCAGTTGTGAAGAAACGCAGATCAGCAAATCGTAAGTAATAAGTTTTTTTACAAAAAAATCGTGAAGTGAACTGTTTAATAATCTATAACTAACAAAACTGTATCGTTATAGATCCCACTGATGATGCCTTAGAACAGGAGAAGGCGAAACGCGTCTGGGATAGATAAAGTAACTAGCAGTAGGAAAAGGCAGTTTGATTTGCAAAACAAGTATTTATATGCTTGCTGCGGAGGATGCCCACGCAAACAAACCTGTTGTTCACCAGACTGGTGTACAAATATACAGTCAAGGTGCGTACGATAACGACGAGAGTTCTCTTGCTTTCGTACGAAATCGCAATCTAGGTATAGGTCCGGTGTGTATAGAGCGCAGACAGGTTGGTGGACGACCACCGATTGGCCTCCTTCTCACCAACAGAACACCATCATTGGCACCGAGCCAGAACCAGCTTTCATCAGAAAACACAACAGACCTCCACCACGCTCTCGTTTGGAATCACTGACGTCTCAGATGGCAGTGGTTTGGAGTCAGTGGGACGTACGCTACTACAGGGCGACTGACTTGGAGCTACCCTTGAAGTAACCGGTTTACATCAGTTCGTTGTGGCACTGTGGTACCAACTGCTGCTCAAATTTCTGCTGCAAATGCATTACGATGCGCGAGAGTCATGCGCCGAACACGATGGCCTTCCCTGTCTGTAATGTCACGTGGCCGTCCGCTGCCCGGTGTTCTTCCGAAGGTACGTCCTCGTGACCAACGCTGATATCAATCACGTACAGTGGTTACGTTCTTGCCAGGTCTTCCTGCAGTATCGCTGAAGGAACGACCAGCTTCTCGTAGCTCTATTAGACGACCCTGTTCTAACTCACTCACATGTTGATTATTGAGTTTTTGTCGCATTAAGGGCATTCGTGACTGAACATCAACTCACCAGGTGCAGTCTCCAAGGTAACTAGTACTCACCACCGTGACAGCGTGCATTTAACGCAAACCTTATTTGCAGCCTCATAATGGTGCTACTAGCACCACTGTTACTTGATGCGAAATTTGAACTGCCATCATCTTTCAGATCAGAACTCCTTCTTAGTGTTGCAACTCTTTTCCGTCAGAATAGTATCGACGACAATTGACACATACGTACCAAATAAATTAATTATCGATGGTACTGATCCCCAATGCTACACAAAACAGAGTAGGACTCTGCGGAAACAATGAAGAAAACGTACCAACTTTAAAAGAACGCAGAATCTCCCACGTGGGAGATGATTTACTGTAGGTTGAAACATAGTGTGAACGTCAATTCGAGATGGTTTTAACAGTTCCCACAACGAAACTCAGTTACAGAATCTGGCAGAAAATCCGTAGACATTCTAGTCAAAGTTCACAAGTGGCAAAGTACAGTCGATATTTTCACTGTGTGATAGCAATGGTAATGCTGCTGATGACAGTGCCACTAAAACATAGTGATTAATCACCGTTTTCCAAAATTCCATTGCCAAATAAAGACAAAGTATATATTCCTGAATCCGAATCACGAACAACCAACAAACTGAGTAGCGTACAAGTAAATATCCTCGGTGTGGTGAAGCAGCTTAAACCACTTAGTAAGCCGGCCGTTGTGGCCGAGTGGTTCTAGGCGCTTCAGTCCAGAATCGCACTGCTGCTACGGTCGCAGGTTCGACTCCTGCCTCGGGCATGGATATGTGTGCTGTCCTTAGGTTAGTCAGTTTTAAGTAGTTCTAAGTCTAGGGGACTGATAACCTCAGATGTTAAGTCCCATAGTGCTCAGAGCCATTTGAAACACTTAATAAAGGCAAGACCTCCTTTCCAGATTGTAAACTAGTAAGGTTCCTTTCAGAGTACACTGATACAATATCTCTATAGTTAACCATTCTATACAATCGCTCTCTCGACGAAAGATTCGTACCTAAGTACTGGAAGTTGCGCAAGTCGCACAAACACACAAAAAAGTAAAAAGGAGTAATGTGCTTAATTATGACCTGCGTCATTAATCTCGATTTATTGTAGGATTTTGGAACGTATACTGTGTTCTAGCATTATGAAATTACCTGGAAGAAAAGAACTTATTGACAAATTGCCAACGTGAATTCAGAAAATATCGTTCTTGCGAAACGCAGCCACCTCTTTATTCACACAAAGTAATGAGTACCATCGACAGAGGGTCTTAAATTGATCCGATATTTTTTGATTTTAGGAAGGCTTTCAATACCGTTTTTCACAAGCGACTTCTAATCAAATTGTTTGCCTACGGAGTATCGTCTCAGCTGTGCGACTGGATTCCTGATTTCCTGCCAGAAAGGTCGCAGGCCGTAGTCACAGACGGAAAATCATCCTGTAAAGCAACTGTGATACCCGGCGTTCACAAAGGCAGTTTTATACGTCTTCTGCCGCTCCCGATCTATACAAACAGCTTAGGAGACAATCTGAGAATCCGTCTTAGATTGTTTGCAGATGACGTCATCAGACGATCAAAACCAATTGCAAAATTATTAACACAAGATATCCGTATTGCGCGAAAAGTTGCGATTGCGTGTAATGTTATCGACCTGCCTAATATAGCGTCGGGCCCCAGCGAGTCGCAACACAACGCAGCATGAACTCGACTAATGTCTGAAGTAGCGCTGGAGGGAGTTGACACCATGAATCCTGCAGGGCTGTCCGTAAATCCCCAGGGAAGCGTCCTGGGACCTCTGCTGTTCCTGATCTATATAAATGACCTGGTGACAATCTGAGCAGTTCTCTTAGGTTGTTCGCAGATGATGCTGTAATATACCGTCTAGTAAGGTCATCCGAAGACCAGTATCAGTTGCAAAGCAATTCAGAAAAGATTTCTGTATGGTGTGGCAGATGGCAGTTGACGCTAAATAACGAAAAGTGTGAGGTGATCCACATGAGTTCCAAAAGAAATCCGTTGGAATTCGATTACTCGATAAATAGTACAATTCTCAAGGCTGTCAATTCAACTAAGTACCTGGGTGTTAAAATTACGAACAACTTCAGTTTGAAAGACCACATAGATAATATTGTGGGGAAGGCGAGCCAAAGGTTGCGTTTCACTGGCAGGACACTTAGAAGATGCAACAAGTCCACTAAAGAGACAGCTTACACTACACTCGTTCGTCCTCTGTTAGAATATTGCTGCGCGGTGTGGGATCCTTACCAGGTGGGATTGACGGAGGACATCGAAAGGATGCGAAAAAGGACAGCTCGTTTCGTATTAGCACGTAATAGGGGAGAGAGTGTGGCAGATATGATACACGAGTTGGGATGGAAGTCATTAAAGCAAAGACGTTCTTCGTCGCGGCGAGATCCATTTACGAAATTTCAGTCACCAACTTTCTCCTTCGAATGCGAAAATATTTTGTTCAGCGCAACCTACATAGGTAGGAATGATCATCAAAATAAAATAACAGAAATCAGAGCTCAAACAGAAAGGTTTAGGTGTTCGTTTTTCCCGCGCGCTGTTCGGGAGTGGAATGGTAGAGAGATAGTATGATTGTGGTTCGACGAATCCTCTGCCAAGCACTTAAATGTGAATTGCAGAGTAGTCATGTAGATGTAGATGTAGATGTAGATGTAGAAGAGTACGAGGGGGTGGAGATGTCTTCTGAATAGCTCGTTGTGTACCATCGCTCGTGCGCCGACTATAACGCCACGTTCAAACTCACTTAAATCTTGATAACCTGCCAATGTAGTCGCAGTAACCAAGCTAACAACTGCGCCAGACGCTTGTTGTCTTACATAGGCGTTTCCGACCGCAGCGCCATATTCTGCCTCTTTACAAATGGTTCAAATAGCTCTGAGCACTATGGGACTTAACATCTGAGGTCATCGGTCCCCTAGAACTTAGAACTACTTAAACTTAACTAACCCAACGACATCACACACATCCATGCCCAAGGCAGGATTCGAACCTGCGACCGTAGCCGTCGCGCGGTTCCGGACTGAAGCGTCTAGAAACGCTCGGCCACCGTGGCCGGCGCCTCTTTACATATCTCTGTATTTGACTACGCATGCCTATACCAGTTCTTTGACGCTTCAGTATATTTGAGTAAAGAGAGACTCAAATGCTGCTCAGTGCACTTTGTTTGGATCTGGTAGATGGCAAAGAACCATGTTAGTAGCGGCTTCAGCAACCAATACTCTTGCTCACAAACGCTTTGTCACGTACGGCAGTATCAGGACCAAACTATCACGTCTTCATGCGGCATGTCAGATTTATATTTGTGTACCCAAGTAGTAAATAATTCAGAGCTGCATCAAATATGCCTGATTCAGTATTATTGCAATTGCTTGGCAGCACATGTTCCTCAATTTTATTGTTCCATTTCCTATGACTTCCGTTTTACTCCTACTTATTCCACTGTCAATAAAATACGTGTACGAATCTGTAAATTCATCAAAACAGATCGGCAAACAAATATTCATTTCGACTGATGTTTCAGTTATATCACGCTGTTGAAAGCAAGAAGAACTGCTGTCGAGAGGAAAATGTGCGAAAAGGTTAAATATTCTCTTTTTTAAACTGTCTTGGCATGTTCTCAGAACGTAATAATGCACACTGCAGAGCTCTCTCTCAAAAAACCGGAAAGAGTATGTTAGCTTTCGCTTCTGTACGGACTTCTTTCTTTCTGAGACATGAGTGTTCTGAACGGTTTGATGTGGCACCCCATGAATTCATCTCCTGCGCCAAGCTCTTAATTTCAGAATAGCACTTACCCCTCAGTTATTTGTTGGATATAATCCAATTTCTGACTTCCCCTTCACTTTTCATCCTTTCCTTTCTTCGTCGATTCTGCGGAGAATCTGCTCATTCCATATCTTACCCATACACCTAACTTTCAACATACTTCTGTAGCACCGCATCTCAAACGCTTCGAATCTCTTCTGTTCCAGTTTCCCCATTGTCTATGATTCACTGCCGTTCCAATGCTGTGCTCCAAACGTAAATTCTTAGAAATTTGTTGCTCAAATTAAGGTCTGCTTTTAATACCAGTAGACTTCTTCTGGCCAGGAATGCTCTCTTTGCCAGTGCTAGTCCGCTTCTAACGCCGTCCTTGCTTCGTCTGTCTTGGGTTATTTTGTTTCCAAGGTAACAAAATTAGTTAACTTCGTCTGCTTCGTGACCACCAATGTTGATGTTAAGTTTCTTGCTGTTCCTCATTTCTGCTACTTCACATTGCTAGATGACAGTTGGGTTTTTGACTTGAAGTTGGGAAAAAGTGGCCCTATTAATCTGACATCAATAAATCGTAGCCCCTCCAAAATAATGAGGTAATCTTTAGCTATGAAATTATACAAGATTCACAATTAATTCAGTTAATAAAGTCAAATCATCTGACAAACATTAACAATATCAAGCTATTATATTGGCAGATCTGGTTAAAGGGTTGTTGGTCTGATTGTAATAATCATGTCTTGGTATAAAATAATAATATTCTTGAAGTCATACTGTGGTTGCTGAAATGTTAGTATCAAAAGATAAATAGCGTTATAGAAGGGTAGGCATCTGAATCTGAGACCGGAATTGAAAGCGTATTGATCGTAAAAATCTGCAGTGAAGTCTTCAGAGGGAAGCTTGAAAATAACTGAAACTCAGTAGTAATGATCTGGCTGTCGCTAGTGTTCATCTCACTGTCGCAGCAAGATCTCACCATCTTTACCTGCAGTTGAAGGCTGAAGTGGCTGCAAAATTAGTTACGCACAAATAACCTGCACCTGCGGCTAAGTGCAACTCAGCCCGAAATATACTAAGTCCCCCAGCTCATCTGCTGACCGCGACGCCTGGTTGCTCAGTTGATAAGCTGCAAAGAAGAGCCCTGTCGTAGGTGTCTGGCAAAGAAGATGAACTCCAGCGATGAAGTCTGGCGATGAATCGAATTTGTTCCGTCTGCTTCCTAAAACAAAGACTCGGGTTTCACATTTTCGTTCTCCATGTCATTGTTGATTGGCTGAGTTACGGATATTCGGAGTGCCGACTAGCAAAAGCATGCCTTACAAGAAGCTGATCCCGTCTCTGCTTCTGATATCATGCAGTTAACCAGTAAAATGTTTCTTAACACTCGGTACTGCGTTTCTCTCTCTCTCTCTCTCTCTCCGTCTAATTTTCTATGGCCAATGAGGTGGGTCCTACTGGGTCTTACACAGCTCAGCCATGTCTCTCTATCTCCTAGTTTATTTATAACATTAGAAGCCAAGATTGCTTAATGTGAAATAGTTTATTTCGTGACCAGTTCCGAGAGTAACTAGCTGTTATCTTCAGATTTCTCAGATATCCCACAAATATAACAACATATCTGTCTTGTCGACATAATGAGAACATGATACAATTACAATAATACGGCTGCACACTGGTCTGCCAAACATAAAAACTTGCTAAATAAATTATCCATAGCACCAGTTGGGAGCACAGGAGCAAAAACATCTACATCAGTAAAGATGATAAGTCGGAATTTCAGGAAGACACAAGGAGTCGCCACACGGACTAGCAGCGTGGTCTGCGGCGCCTTGCCTCGGTTCGCGCGGCTCCCTCCGTCGGAGGTTCGAGTCCTCCCTCGGGCATGGCTGTGTGTGTTGTCCTTAGCGTAAGTTAGTTTCAGTTAAATTAAGTAGTGTGTAAGCTAAGGGATCGATGACCTCAGCAGTTAGGTCACATAGGAACTTACCACCACCACCACAAATACACTCCTGGAAATTGAAATAAGAACACCGTGAATTCATTGTCCCAGGAAGGGGAAACTTTATTGACACATTCCTGGGGTCAGATACATCACATGATCACACTGACAGAGGCACATAGACACAGGCAACAGAGCATGCACAATGTCGGCACTAGTACAGTGTATATCCACCTGTCGCAGCAATGCAGGCTGCTATTCTCCCATGGAGACGATCGTAGAGATGCTGGATGTAGTCCTGTGGAACGGCTTGCCATTTCCACCTGGCGCCTCAGTTGGACCAGCGTTCGTGCTGGACGTGCAGACCGCGTGAGACAACGCTTCATCCAGTCCCAAACATGCTCAATGGGGGACAGATCCGGAGATCTTGCTGGCCAGGGTAGTTGACTTACACCTTCTAGAGTACGTTGGGTGGCACGGGATACATGCGGACGTGCATTGTCCTGTTGGAACAGCAAGTTCCCTTGCCGGTCTAGGAATGGTAGAACGATGGGTTCGATGACGGTTTGGATGTACCGTGCACTATTCAGTGTCCCCTCGACGATCACCAGTGGTGTACGGCCAGTGTAGGAGATCGCTCCCCACACCATGATGCCGGGTGTTGGCCCTGTGTGCCTCGGTCGTATGTAGTCCTGATTGTGGCGCTCACCTGCACGGCGCCAAACACGCATACGACCATCATTGGCACCAAGGCAAAAGCGACTCTCATCGCTGAAGACGACACGTCTCCATTCGTCCCTCCATTCACGCCTGTCGCGACACCACTGGAGGCGGGCTACACGATCTTGGGTCGTGAGCGGAAGACGGCCTAACGGTGTGCGGGACCGTAGCCCAGCTTCATGGAGACGGTTGCGAATGGTCCTCGCCGATACCCCAGGAGCAACAGTGTCCCTAATTTGCTGGGAAGTGGCGGTGCGGTCCCCTACGGCACTGCGTAGGATCCTACGGTCTTGGCGTGCATCCGTGCGTCGCTGCGGTCCGGTCCCAGGTCGACGGGCACGTGCACCTTCCGCCGACCACTGGCGACAACATCGATGTACTGTGGAGACCTCACGCCCCACGTGTTGAGCAATTCGGCGGTACGTCCACCCGGCCTCCCGCATGCCCACTATACGCCCTCGCTCAAAGTCCGTCAATTGCACATACGGTTCACGTCCACGCTGTCGCGGCATGCTACCAGTGTTAAAGACTGCGATGGAGCTCCGTATGCCACGGCAAACTGGCTGACACTGACGGCGGCGGTGCACAAATGCTGCGCAGCTAGCGCCATTCGACGGCCAACACCGCGGTTCCTGGTGTGTCCGCTGTGCCGTGCGTGTGATCATTGCTTGTACAGCCCTCTCGCAGTGTCCGGAGCAAGTATGGTGGGTCTGACACACAGGTGTCAATGTGTTCTTTTTTCCATTTCCATGAGTGTAGTCCTGGCAACACTTACATTGCGTT
Source organism: Schistocerca americana (assembly GCF_021461395.2). Classification (NCBI taxonomy): domain Eukaryota; kingdom Metazoa; phylum Arthropoda; class Insecta; order Orthoptera; family Acrididae; genus Schistocerca; species Schistocerca americana. The sequence continues at coordinate 503,488,613 of NC_060124.1, read as the reverse complement.
AAACACCATGGGGTGTCGAAATGGTTGATCACTTTCAGGAGCTACAGTAACCACGAGGTACTTCTCAGCTGAACAGGTATCGAAGTCTCTTACAGGAGCATTTTTAATGCACATAATAGAGGCGCATGGGTGGCACCGAAGGTGAGGTCCATTGCCATTTTATTCACGATAATGTGAATATTGCACCCTTCTGAGATCGCGCCATAGGACGGGGGCAAACAGGATGACTGAAAAAAGCACCAACACCCTTTGCTGTTTCGGATCACGTTCAAATTTCTTCGAGTGCTTTTAAATGGACCCTAGTAGTTGCATTCGGCATACCAGCCCGACTATACACCAAGGGAGTCAGATCACATTCATGGGATTCCAGCACCACGATGTCCCTATGGTAGGGTTGAATTGTCTGCAACACGCCACCCGTGTCGAACGTTGCCAAGAACGTCGTACTGTTGCTCATCGTACTGTGAACTGTAGTTTTCGGCCGCGAAATGTGTGGGAATCAACACCTCAAGGGAAGGGATGGTTTCGTTGACGCCTTTTATGCCATCTCCTGAGGGTTTCTCGTGTCGTTTCTGATTGGTGGAGTATCTGAAACGGTTTTCTCGGCCACTCATAAAAAAATCTCTTGTTTCTAACGCTGGGGGCCACGGTTCTGGCCTCCATAGCAGAGGTGCGAAAGGAAGGGTGGAATGTAAGTAGTGCTGCCACGATCTTCCAGTCGTGACATGTCCACGATGGCATTGGGCACAATTGTGGTGAAATTTTGTGCCTTGTGACATCATTAATCCACATTACACTTCACATGAACTTCTGAGCCTTTCTTTTCGCACCTTTTGATAGACTGATGTTTGAAGCTTCACAGAGCGCGAGGCTGCTGCAGGGCACCACGACTTTGCACCAATACAGAAGAGGTTTGTAGGTACCTTTGAGCCACATTTCAAACTTATGCGTCGAAGTGGAAGACAATTACAAGATCTCGCAAAAGTGACAACATTTTCACTTTCAGTAGTGTATTTCAGGTACGCACATGAAATCTAAAGAAATGAGGAAAGGCAAGTCCACTTTAAAATGATGTAGGTACCGATTACATCTTACAATCGGTTGTTTAACTTGGAAGGTAGATACTCAAAGAACAAGCAAGAGGAAGATGAAAATTGACGCAAAAATTCATGGGAGAAAAATACTATCGCTACAGTTTGCTGATATGATTATCGTTCTGGCTGAAACTAAGATAATAAAGGGTGCAGAAAAAATGTCGCACTTGGAGGTCGTCAAATGATTCCTCATCCAGATTCAAGACGAAAGTTTGTCTAGCAAAGTCAGATCGGGTGCATTCTGAAAACACATGTATTAAAACATGGAGTACATCGTGTAACCAATCGGAATGTGCAGTGGAACGTGTATCAACCAGCCGTACCGTACCAGTCGTCTGTGCTCAGTGAGTAGACTTCTGGGACATCAAACTTATATCCAATGGAGCTATAGTTCGATTCCGCGTCCAGTTCCCTCCCCTTTTTTTTTACTTTTTAGACGTCCGTTCCACAGTTCTCTTTGTTTATAAGCAGAACGTTGTTTTGTTACATGACAATAACCTATCACATGACAATGAGATCCATTAAATTGGATGCAAGTGCCTAATAACCGCGCAGTTCACAAACATAACTGGTCCTGTCAAGTTCATGTAAGGCGGCTTTCCGCTGCAGTACACAAATGACGAACGCTCAAAAATGGTTCAAATGGCTCTAAGCACTATGGGACTTAATATCTGAGGCATTAGTCCCCTCGACTTAGAACTACTTAAACAGAACTTACCTAAGGACATCACACACATCCATGCCCGAGGCAGGATTCGAACCTGCGACCGTAGCAGCAGCGCGGTTCCGGACTGAAGCGCCTAGAACCGCTCGGCCACAGCGGCCGGCTGACGAATACATCGATATGCTCTCGCTACTGAGTGCATCAGATAACCAAGCTGCTGTTGCTGTACGGTACCCTCAGAGGCAGCGTCCCCATAAGAAAGTTTTTCGTCGCCTGGAGCACCACCTTCGGGAATCCGGTAATCTTCGTTCACAAGTCATGGAGAGAGGTTCTCCAAGGACTGGACGTACTCCACAAACAGAGGACGCGGTTCTTAAAACCGTTCACCGTTCACCTGGACCGAAGTACCAGTGATATTGTAAGGCAGTTCCACATATCTCAAGTACTGGTTGCTGAGGTGTTTCCCGATGAAGAACTGCATCCATATCACTACATGTTTACTCAACAAAAACGTCCAGAAAACCGCAATCGACTAGTACAATATCCTAAATGACTTTTGCACCAAGTGGAAGATAACGAACATTTTATAAATAATGTGACATGGACTCTCGAATTTAGCTTCTCGTGAAGGTATTATCAACCTCCACAACAGCAATTATTGGTCTGGACACGGCCGACTTGTCACCCGTGAACGTGGCTTTCAGCTGCGCTTTGGCATATCCCTGTGGGCTGGACTCGTGGTAAAGTGAAGGTTGCTCATATCTGTGCGTACCGGGCCTGTGAGGACAAAAGGCTGGACGTCAAACAAGCTACCTATTGTGTTTTTTGTACCTCGGTGGATACAGACGATGTTACTGCTTCCACTATTACTTTCGGTTGGCTTTATTTGTGTCATGGACGAAACAAAGTGGTCGTTTACGTCTGTAAGAAGTTCATGTTACATCTTAATGTTTAAATAAAGGTGACAGTATAAAAAATTATGCACGAGATACCCCATTATGAAGGTGTAGATTGTGTACAATTTGATGCATTAACTAAAAAATAAAGGTGAGTCCGAACGCGAGTCGAATATCGACCAGTCTGCAAATCGTTCGCACCGCACTGCCCCGTCTCACTTTTTTTTATGATCTCATTTTGTTCTTTAAAGTTCGTTGCATTTGTCCGTGGCGGTCGTCCCATGACACCTGATCAAGTTCATTGTTGATCCGTTCGTTCGGATCATTACAGAAGTTAACTAATCCTCTGACCGAACACGCTGAGCTACCGTGCCGGCTAGCTCAGCTAATGGGAGAGCTCCGACAGAGCGCAGAGTTCTTGCTACCTCTTTGCCACGTTTCTTGGCCACGCTCCACGCATTTACAGCGTTGCCAGAGACTCGATTTTTAAGTCGCATTTCGCCTATTGGCGGGACAGGTTTTATACTAAATACAATTTTGTCTTGAACTGAGATAAGGAACCGCACGGCTGCTGCCAAGTGTGGCATTTTTTCTTCGCCCTAACAACTATAATGCATTCACTATACACAGATAAATTCGGATTAAATAAGAATAAAATGAAAGTGATGAATAGTAGCAGAAATTAAAATAACGATCTATTGAATATCAAATCTGAGGACAATACGACGGTAAGTCAATTATTATCCGCAATTTAGTTATATTTTTGTTTGTTTTGGTAGTACTGTCGTTTTACGTTGATGACGCATGCTTTGTTTATTTGTTGCTATATATTTGCAATTTTCAAGTTGCTGGGTTAATTTCGTTATCGCTGCCGTGCTATTAATCATGGTTCCTCCGCTGTCTATTTGCACCAAAGAAGAGCAACGTTCAGTGATCCGTTTTTTGTGGTCGGAAAGCATATCAGGAGCCGATATTCATCGAAGACTTTCGGTACAGTACGGGAACAGTGTTTTGCCACAACGAAATGTCTACGAGTGGAACGAAAAAGTCCGAAATGGTCGCACAAATATTACGCACGATGAAGGAGCCGGACGACCGTTTACCGCCACAAATGAAGAAACCATTGAGCTTTCACGTGAAATGATTCTCTTAGACAGACAATTAATTATTGACTAAGTGGCACATATTCTGCAAGTTACTCACGATTCTGCCTACGAAATCATCCACAAAAGACTTGGGTTTCTTAAAGTTTGTGCAAGATGGGTCCCAAAACAACACACACAGTTGCATAAACAAACGCGCTTGGACATCCGCAAAAAAACATTTAGATCGCTATGGTAAGGAAGGGGACAACTTCTTAGACAGGATCATTACTGGTGACGAAACATGGATCCATCATTGCGAGCCGGAGAGTAAACGGCAAAGTATGGAATCGAAACATCCAAATTCGCCGTGCAAGAAAAAGTTCAAGACCCAAACGTCCGCAGAAAGACTAACGCTTACGGTTTTTTGGGACGCACAAGGTCCAGTACTGGAACATTATGGGGAAAGAGGTACAACAGTAAACAGTGTAAGTTACAGTGAAAAGCTTACTGCCAGGCTAAAGCCTGCAATTCGAAGTAAACGCCGAGGATTGCTGTCAAAAGGTGTTGAGTTGTTGCACGACAATGCGCGTCCGCATACTGCTGCCCACATTGCTGAAACGCTCCAGAAACTCAAATTTGAAGTACTGAATCATCTAACATATAGTCCCGATCTTGCCCCTTCTGAGTCTCACTCGTTTGGTCCTCTCAAACAGGCATTAAGGGGCCGTCGATTTGCTTCGGATGAAGCAGTGAAAGAAGTGGTGCCTTCCTGGCTGACAACTCAACCGAGAACCTTCTTTTATGAGGGCATCAGGAAGCTTGTACAACGATGGACCAAGTGCGCTGAAACGCAAGAGGGTATGTCGAAAACTGATGTTCCAGTAAGGTTCCTATTTGATTACAATAAAATGTTATAACTACTTTGCTGATAATAATTGACTTACCCTCGTAGCTGCGTTAAAATTTTTAACGTAACTAGTGTGTTATTTCTTCACATCAGCATTCTTAAAAATCAGTTGCTGAAAACAACGAACAAAAAACTAAATAACAAGATCGGTCTTTACGGTGGGTGTAGATGTTTGAGGGGAAATGCTGACGCAATCGCCATTCGTTGCTACCAACAAAAACTGCAGTGTTTAACTTCCTCAGGCAAATTTGACACCACAATTGGTAGCTCGCTGGCGTTTGTCAGGGAAGCATGGAAGCTGTAGGGAGAGACGGTTAATATGCAATAAGTACAAGAGCCAAGAGGGAATAATAATAGTGGACGACCAAGAACGAAGTGCTCTGTTTAAAATAGATGTAAAATAGGAACGTAGTCTTTCGCCCTTATTGTTCAATGTGTACATCGCAGAAGGAATGACAGAAATAAGAGAAAGGTTGAGGAGTGGAATTAAAATTCAAGGTGAAAGGGAATCACTGGTCCGATTTGATGATGAGATTGTTATCCTGAGTGAAAGTGAAGAAGAATTACATGACCAGCTCAATTGGATGAACAGTTTAATGAGTAAAGAGTATGGATTGACAATAAATCGAAAGAAAGACGAAAGTAATGAGAATTAGCAGAAATGAGAACAGCGAAGAACTTAACATCGGGATTGATGGTCATGAAGTGGACGAAGTTAAGGAATTCTGCTACCTAGACAGGAAAATAACAAATGATGGACGGAGCAAGAAAGACATCAAAAGCAGACTAGTACTGGCAAATCTGGCATTCCAGGTCAAGAGAAATCTACTAGCATCAAACATAGGTCTTAATTTGAGGAAGAAATTTCTGAAAATGTACCTTTGGAGCACAGCATTGCATGACTGAGGGCAGGAATATATGAAAAACACTGACAAGGAGAAGGGACAAGATGATGGAACACGTCACAGAATGACAGCCATGTACTAGAGAGAGCTGAAGAGGGCAAAAACCGTAGAAGAAGACAGACACTGGAATGCATCCCGCAAATAATTGAGGACGTAGGTTGCAAGTGCTTCTCTGAGATGAAGAAGTTCGCACAGGAGTGGAGATCGTGGTGGATCGCATCAAAACAATCAGAAGACTGATGACTCAAAAAAAAAAAAAAGCCCTGAAAGGTACATTCCTTCCAACAGGATTATGCAGCGATAGCGCCTAAGACCATCTAATGAGATAGCAGACTACAGACTGACTACATCACATGTTTTCAGTGGGATGGAAGAAAGGAAGGAAGGGCGATTTAAGGCCCATTGATGGCAGAGTCATGACAGAGTGAGTACGCGCATATGAGCGTCACAGCAATGTTTAACAAAGTTCAGTGGAAGACGCTGCAAGAAAGATGCTGTACTTCCTGAATGATCTTACGCTGAACATTCCTAGGTCAATCTAAAAACAAATTATTTTCTTCATCTCATATACTCCGTCATGATGACGAGAGAAAAATGCATCCACGAATAGAAGGTAAAAGAAAGAAACCGTGAAAATGATTCTGGTATAGAATGTAGCCGTCACCTCATGCGGTACAGTGGGTTGTGGAATGCTTATGAGTGTATTAGAAAAGTAATGACACTGGTAATACTGTGAGCGATCTCGCAACGCTGTGTTGTTCTACTTACGTTGACCACTGCGGTCATTCCTTTAAGATGCCCAGTCCGAGTTTCAGCTCCGCTGGAAACCCTCCTTTACCAGGCGCACAAGTTTTTCGATGGCACAAATCATTTTTGGAAGCCCGAGAACGCGTTGAAGACTAACTTCGTTCAGGGAGACCTTCAATTTCAGAAACTGACGGAAACGTCGAACATGTGCCTGTTCTTGAGAGATCAGACCTACGTTTAGTAGTAAAGGTGCTGGGTGATCTGTTAAACTTCAAAACTTTCACGGAACACCAAATTTTGACAGACAATTTGCACAAACGAAAGGTTAGTGCCAAAATGGCGCCGAAAAACCCTTCAACTGGGCAGAAGGATAGTCGAAGAAACTTGTGAGTTGATGTTCTTGGGAGGGTTGCCAATGATCACGAATGGTTCATTCGGGTGATCACAGGTAATGAATTCTGAGACAAAATGGCAGAGTGACGAGTGGCACACTGAGACATTTTCTCGACCGAAAAAAGCCCAAATGGGCAAATCAAAGCTCAAAACAATGCTATTTGCTTTTTTGATAGTAGGGATATCATGCATACAGATTTAGTTCCTTTAGGACAAACTGTCAAGCAAGTGTTTTACAAAGATGCACTTTAAAGGCTAAGGAAAAGAGTAAATCGAATGAGACCAGACATTGCAGACAAGTGGATACTGCATCATGACAAAGCGCCATGTCACACGGACACATCAGTCACGGAATTTTTAACCGAAAACGAGTTCATGCAGTTCCACAGCCCACCTTTCACCTGATCTGAGTACTTGTGACTTTTTTCTTTTCCCAAAATTGAAAAGCTTCTTAAAAGTATGTCAGTTTGGGCTGTGGAGAACATTCAAAAGAATGAGACCGACAAGTTAAACTTTCTAACAGCTGATGCCTTTCGCTGCTGCTATCAAGACTGCGAACAACGACTCCACCAGTGTACAGCTGCCAAAGGGAACTGCTTTAAGGCGAATAATACTGTTATTTCAGTAAATCTTTGGTAGATAAAAATTCAGCCTCATTAATTTTCTCACACAACTCGTATGGAGAAGTGGAAGCTTGGTACGAACTAGGATGGAAAAGGACATCTGATGTGTTCTCCTCAAAGGAAAGAGAACAGCTCCAAACAGGCCGGACCTTGTCGGTGGCGTTTAAGTGTAGAGAGGGGGATTAGTAATCATGACGTCATCATGGCAACTGTGGTTGCGGAAAGTTAATAAATCAGTCAAGAGTGCTAGGAGAGTGTTTCTGATAGAAAGAGTAGATAAGCAGTTGCTAGTATCTCACTTAGATAATGAACAGCAGTCATTTAGTACCATGATGATGGTCAAAGAAGAATTATGGGCAAAGTTTGAACAGATTGTAAATCCTGTGCCTGGTAAATGGATTAAGGATGAAGAAGACCCACCGTGGTTTAATAAGAAAATCCGGAAAATGCTAAAGAAGCAAAGGCTGTTGCACTCTCGATTCACAAGAGGACGCACAAACGACGACAGGCAAAAATTAGCAGAGATTCGTGCATCTGTCAATTGATATATGCGCGAAGCACACAACAGCTACCGCCGTCATATCTTGGCTAAAGATCTGGAGAAGACCCCGAAAAAATTCTGGTCCTATGCAAATCTCTAAGCAGGTCTAATTATTCCATGCAGCCACTCGTTGACCAGTCTGGTTTGACCCTAGAAGATAGCAAAAGGAAGGCCGAAGTCTTAAATTCCACGTTTAATAAAACGTTCATGCAGCAGAATCGTACAAAGACCCGTGTGGATGACATAGTAATATGCACCCCTGGCGTAGAGAAACAACTGAACGAGTTGAAAACAAATAAGTCGCCAGGTTGGGATGGAATCCTAACTCGATTTTACAAAAAGTATTCTACGTCATTGGCCCCTTTCTTAGTTTGCATTCACCACTGTGGATGTCTCAACCAGCCCCAAGTGCCAAGCGATTGGAAAAAAGCGCAGGTGGCTCCAGTGTACAAGAAGGGTAAAAGAACGGACCCGCAAAAGTACAGACCAGTATTCTTAACATCTATTTGCTGCAGACTTCTTGAGAATATTCTACGTTCAAATGTAATAAACTTACTAAAGACCGAAAAGCTCACAGTCGCGAATCAGCACGGCTTCAGAATTCCACTCATGCGACACCTAGCTTGCTCTTTTCTCGCATGATACACTGCGGACTATGGATGAGGGGAGGACAGGCATAGTCCATACTTTCAGATTTCGGAAAAGTATTCGACACTGTACCACACGACAGTCTTTAACGAAGGCCTCCAGATATGTGACTGGCTCGAAACTTCTTAAGTAACGGAACACAGTATGTTGTCCTTGACGCCGAGTGTTCTTCTGAGACAGGGATAACCGAAGGATGCCCCAGGGAAGTGTGATAGGACTGTTGCTATTTTCTGTATACATAAATGATCTGGCAGACAGGGTGGGCAGCAGTCTGCGGTTGTTCGCTGATGATGCTGTAGTGTACAGGAAGGTGTCGAAGAACGTGACTAGAATGATACAAGATGACCTAGAAAAAATTTCTAGTTCGTGTCATTAATGACAGCTGGTTATAACTGTAGAAAAATGTTAATGCGGATGAGCAGGAAAAACCAAACCCATAATGTTCAGATACTGCATTAGTAGTTTCCTGCTTCACGCAGTCAAGTAGTTTAAATGGCTGAGCGTAGCATTGCCAAGCGATATGAAGTGGAACGAGCATATGAAAACTGTAGTAGGGAACGCGAATGGTTGAGTTCGGTTTATTTGGAGAATTTTAGAAAAATGTGGTTCATCTGTACGGAAGACCGCATATAGGACGCTAGCGCAACCAATTCTTGAGTACTGCTCGAGTGTTTAGGATCCGCATCAGATCGAACTGAAAGAAGACATCGAAGCAATTCAGGCGAGCTCCTACCGGTACGTTTGATGGGCATGCAGGTGTTACGGATATGCTTCGGGAGCTCAGTTGGGAATCCCTGGAGGGAAGAAGGCATTAATTTCGAAGAACACTACTGAGAAAAATTAGAGAACCGGCATTTGAAGCTGACTGCAGAACGATCCTATTACCGCCAGCTTACATTTCGAGTATGGTCCACGATGATAAGATCGAAAAATTAGGGCTCATACAGAGGCATACACACTACTGGCCATTAAAACTGATACACCAAGAAGAAATGCAGATGAGAAATGGGTATTCATTGGACAAATATATTACACTAGAACTGACATGTGATTACATTTTCACGCAATTTGGGTGCAAAGATCCTGAGAAATCAGTACTCAGAACAACCACCTCTGGAGCCGGCCGGAGTGGCCGTGCGGTTCTAGGCGCTACAATCTGCAGCCGCGTGACCGCTACGGTCGCAGGTTCGAGTCCTGCCTCGGGCGTAGAGGTGTGTGATGTCCTTAGGTTAGTTAGGTTTAAGTAGTTCTAAGTTCCAGGGAACTGATGACCACAGCAGTTAAGTCCCATAGTGCTCAGAGCCATTTGAGCCAACCACCTCTGGCCGTAATAACGGCCCTGATACGCCTGGGCATTGAGTCAGACAGAGCTTGGATGGAGTGTACAGGTACAGCTGCCCATGCAGCTTCAACACGATACCACAGCTCATCAAGAGCAGTGACTGGCGTATTGTGACGAGCCAGTTGCTCGGCCACAATTGACCAGACGTTTTCAATTTTTGAGAGATCAGGAGAATGTGCTGGTCAGGGCAGCAGCCGAACATTTTTTGTATCCAGAAAGGCCCGTACAGGACCTGCAACATGCGGTCGTGCATTATCCCGCTGAAATGTAGGGTTTCGCAGGGATCGAATGAAGGGTACAGCCACAGGTCGTAACACCTCTGAAATGTAACGTCCACTGTTCAAAGTGCCGTCAGTGCGAATCAGAGGTGACCGAGACGTGTAACGAATGGCACCCCATACCATCACGCCGGGTGATACGCCAGTATGGTGACGACGAATACACGCTTCCAATGTGCGTTCACCGCGATGTCGCCAAACACGGGTGCGACCATCATGATGCTGTAAACAGAACCTGGATTCATCCGAAAAAATGACGTTTTGCCCTTCGTGCACCCAGGTTCGTCGTTGAGTACACCATCGCAGGCGCTCCAGTCTGTGATGCAGCGTCAAGGGTAACCGCAGCAACTGTCTCCAAGCTGATAATCCATGCTGCTGCAAACATCGTCGAACTGTTCGTGCAGATGGTTGTTGTCTTGCAAACGTCCCCATCTGTTGACTCAGGGATCGAGACGTGGCTGCACTGTCCGTTACAGCCATGTGGATAAGATGCCTGTCATCTCGACTAATAGTGATTCGAGGCCGTTGGGATCCAGCACGGCGTTCCGTATTACCCTCCTAAACCCACCGATTCCATATTCTGCTAACATTCATTGGATTTCGACCAATGCGGGCAGCAATGTCGCGATACGATAAACCGCAATCGTGATAGGCTACAATCCGACGTTTATCAAAGTCGGAAATGTGATGGTACGCATTTCTCCTCCTTACACGAGGCATCACAACAACGTTTCACCAGGCAACGCCGGTCAACTGCTGTTTGTGTATGAGAAATCGGTTAGGAAACTTTTCTCATGTCAGCACATTGTAAGTGTCGCCACCGGCGCCAACCTTGTGTGAATGCTCTGAAAAGCTAATCATTTGCATATCACAGCATCTTCTCCCTGTCGGTTAAATTTCGCGTCTGTAGCACCTGATCTTCGTGGTGTAGCCATTTTAATGGCAAGTAGTGTACATTTCGTGTATGGACCACGTAGATAAGATCGAGAAATTAAGGCACATACAGAGGCATATAGATAATCGTTTTCCCCTCGCTCTATTTTCGAGTGAAACAGGAAAGTTAGCAACTAGTTACGGTAAAGGGTACTCTCCGCCACGCACCGTATGGTGACTTGCGGTGTATGTATGTAGATGTAGATTTAAATGTAGAAAGAGAGTGTGCAGGATAGAGGTCAGTATGGAATGGCGTGGACGTTCGCCTACTTGGGAATCGTAGTGAACCAAAGAGCGACTGAATGAGCAAGAGACGGTAAGGCGCAACGGAAGAGGACAGTCCGAGTCGGCAGGTAGCCGTGAAGGTCGCGCGCGCTGGAATAACCGGGCGTCGCTTGTCGCAGCCGCATACATTGCCTCCAGGAGCGTTTCCTGAGTACCCGGGGTTATCTCCACCGATGATGCCGGAGTGGGGGTCAAGAAAACTCACGGTACCGAGAGCCAGCCGGGAGGAGGAGCGGGTGGCGTCCGCAGTGAAGGGGAGGCTTCGAAATAGGCCCGCGGCCGAAGCTGCTGGACCTATATAAATGCCGGCAGTGGCCACACGGTGGCACTCGCATCGCACTGTGACCGCTCCGCCCGCTTCTGAGGACCGTCCCGTCGCTCCCACACATCACTCCACCGGCTCTGCCCGTCACGCCCAAAGGTAAATGCCCACAGCTTGTCTGCTCGGTAACCACGTTACGTGAGCTGTCATCAACAGTTTTTGTGAAACCTCAACCATACAAGCCGCTAGCGTGTGTTGGCCACATCGCAGCACAGTCTGGAAATCGAATCAAAGCTCTCCTGGTAGATTATCAGTCAGTGCAGATATTACACGCGAACAAGTGACGAAGCTGACGCCCAAATGTTTTTTTAACTGAACGTGATTTTCATCATTAAAGACAGCAGTGTACCGCATATCGCTGATTTTAATAATACTGTGAAGATACATTTGATTCAATGAGCTACGAAATTCTGTACTGTTACGAAGATGTGTAATAGCCAGAGTCAGTTATCTGAAACCTTAAGGTACTATTTACAAACTGAAACTGCGTCACAAATTAAAACTGTGTACCGGACCGAGACTCGAACTCGGGACCCTTGCCTTCATCACGAACTGTATTTAAAAATTAAGTACAAGAGATAAATACTAGTGACTAAGAGTGCAATGTACTTACATTTCGTTCAGCGCTGCGCCAAACACACGACAACCACTGTGTTTCGTTTTAAACGTTGATGTAAAACACGTTTTATACGGTGACACGCTTGTAATTTGTTCTTGCTAAGAGTAGCCTGCCGTACTGTCACTGTTAAGGTTAGTCTTTTCATTTCAATCTCTTACATGTACAATGTTGACAAGAACGGTTAGCGTAGGTGCGTAACAATGACTTACCATTAATATTAAAAAGTAGACACTTCCCTGAAGTTCTGAGAAATAATGTTTTCTTGAGCACGAACGATGATCTAAGAAGCCGATAGGTTGTTCGTGATAAAATAAATAATATTTGCAGAATATCAGGAAAGTGATTTCTATTTAATATGATTGTTTTATTCTGTCTATGACCGACGGAAAATTTAGTTACAGATTTCGTTACAATTTTAGACTGTATACAAGTAAATCTGCAACAGATAGCCTCTTTTCAAAGGGTTGTTCGTGAAGAATGGCGATGCGTTACCGCATAATTATTCTTTAGTTTCTTGGCTTACGATGTACCTGGTGAACAACGCGTTGGTGTCGGTTCAACGTTTCGGAGATGTCGTAAACACTTCGCAGACAACGATAAGACGATATCCCAGTGTGGCAACCGAATTACAAGGAATGACTTTACTCTCTTACTTACTGTTACAAGTCACATCACTACACTAATTCACGACACGATAGTGTAATCGTCTTAATGGAAAAACGTGCATGAGATAATGTACGGGCCGCATTTTTTAATTTCTGCAAAAACAATGAAAGGAAACACTTTTCGGTACAACACTTTTTCTTTTTGATGTTCACCGTGTTTGCAAGCCAATTCCGGAAATGCTTTTCAACTCCACTGCTGATTCCTCAAAAACATGGGTTTACAGGGACTCATCAGTTTCTTAAGGTGATGAAACCTGCTGCTCATGATTGGTTTGTTTTGCATAAGGGAAAATAAGAAGTCGTCATGCGATGTATTTCGTGAATACGAAAAATGATGTTATACTCCGTAAATGATCGATTGTGTGATATACTGTCTGACAACTGGCATTTTCACTGTGCAGATCGATATGGTATTTTCGTTTGTTTTTCTTAATTTTATCTATGACTTATGGGAAACAAATTGTTTTCCACTATCAACTAAAGCTGTTCTCTGACGGTTCAAAGCAATGGTCGCGACATGTCCATTGTAAGCAAAGAAACAAACAATCATCTTTTGAACGAGTTTCCCTAACGAACTACTTTTTTGCGTAAGTTCATTTCGGATCTCCGTTAGTAAATGGCTAACCGGTTCATGGGACCCAGTATCACTTAGGGGTTGCCTATCTAGCCACTTCCAAGGGCAACAAAAACTTGATTTTCAATATTTCATATAATTATTAACCGATTTTAAAAATTTAAAATGGCGTCACAATCTACTCATTAAGAGGGATACTCTTAATTTAAAGGTTTCGCACGGAAAGACGGGTATCACAGTTACAAACTATGTATATTTCTTGAAGCATCGCCGGCCGCTGTGGCCGGGCGGTTCTAGACGCTTCAGTCCGGAACCGCACTGCCGTTACGGTCGCAGATTCGAATCCTGCCTCGGACATGGATGTGTGTGACGTCCTTAGGCTGGTTCGGTTTAAGTAGTTCTGAGTCTAGGGGACTAATTATCTCAGATGTTCCCATAGCGCTTAGAGGCATTTGAACCGTTTTTTGAATCTTGAAGCATCGTAAATCAAAGTGCGCTAATACCCAGACTATATTCATCCAGAATCAGTGAATAAGAGCATTTAGTGACTTGGAAAAACTTTACACATAATTTCACTCCGTTACGAAACTCTTTCTTGCTGGCACACCCACAAAATGAAACGAACAAATGTTTATCGCTTAATACGTTTTCGATGTTTATGCAGTAAAACAGAATCGGACATGGCGTTTTGATTTATTGCTTGTTTGCTACCAACTATATTCACAACTCAGTTTTCAGACATTATCGGAATATACTACTGAATGTGCCTGCAAATTTATACCACAGTACCACACGTAGTTCAGAAGGTATGACGTCATAAATTTGCGATGCATGAAAAACTAGATTTTCAATTGCCAATTTCCTCCCCTGAATGCGAAAATATTTTCTCGTTGACAGCCTACATAGGGAGAAATGATCATCGCAATACAGTAAGAGACATCTGGCCTCCTAGAGAAAGTTTTAGGGCTCATTATTCCTACATGCTGCTAGAGAGGGGAACGGTAGAGAGATATTTTTAAGAACATGGCGTAAATTGCAAAGTAGTCACGTAGATGTAGATGTACATATGGATGCTCAAACCGGAGCACAAATTATCCAGTATAAACTTTAAACATAATCTCAAACGTTTTCCAAACTTTTTCTCACTTTTATGCGTAATGTAGAATGTTTAACACATTAACTTATTTGTAAAGTAATCAGAAATTTGAAGCCGTTTCATACACGAGAGTTCAATGGAATCGGAGAGTTACTGGTTTACTGCTACTTAGTTTCACGCTGGTACGAATACATTCATGTAATGTCTTCTGTTAGTGTATTGTACACGGGTTTTTCATTATCTCAGTCGAATTGTTTTATCATATCTTTAAACCAGTTCACATGAGCTGTTACTGAACTTCGCTAGACCTACAAAATTCGTAAATTCATACGATGAAAACATCACGTGAAATGTCCTTTTTTCCACAACACAGTTTGTTTGAACACTCACTATAGACAAACTACTCGGACAGTTCATTGGTTTAAAAATAGGAAACATTTACAGTGATGAAATATGTCAAAAGCGCCATCTTATGATCGTTAATAAAATGTTTATAGTTGCTCTCATTGCATTCAAAACGCACAATGATAGAGTGACTGCAGAGTATTTAAAGTTTCCACAACTAGGCTAGATGATTCATCAGGAAAAAAAGAAATTTCCCCCAGTTGCATTTAAACGGTCATAATTTTATTATACGATATAAAACAACCCGGCACATGTGCCGGACGTTCCACCTAGCGCTCAGCAACTAATTTCGTTACTGCAATTTCCGATCTCTTTCTCTCTAACCGCATAGCTGCATATTATTAGGTACTTGATGAGATCGCATTTTCATTTGTGCACTGCAACCTTAACGAACATGTAACTTACGATACCCTTTCTAACTGATGCTATCTCTTCTATTCTCTAGATTCTAAAGGAAATATTTAGCATGTAAATTGAAGTTCATGAAAAACCTATGTATGCAAATACCTATCGTATTTCGAGTACATTCACGCCTTTGTTGAGTGATGAATCAGTTCCCCCGACCGTGAACAGGTGTAACATAGAGACACCTGAAGTTGTTCAGCGTTTCCACAAATAGCTGTGACGTCTCTTGGAAATTGTTAGAAAACGCTTTGGTGACAGGAACGCCGAAACTGTGAAACTCGAAGTATCGCAGACTAGCTACCCGTTCATTTCAAGTTATGGATAAATTTTAAATCTTTCTTTCCTGTTCACGAAAACGTGCTACAAGGGCAGCGGTGCATTTGTATTTTGTCATACGGGCATACTTTCTTTGTGCTCTCCAACTTCCGCAATGCATCACTTACAGGACCTTAAGGTCGAATCACGCTGAAAGTCAACGGAACAGAATGGAATGTACGGTAATGTCACTGTCAAATGGAGGTGTGTTTGTACAGAACTTCAGCTAAACGTCACTTCGATTAGAATTGTACCGAACGGTGAAAAATGACATTATTAAATCTATTTATGATACAGAAAGTCGGACTATAACATCAGAGTAGAGGAAAAGCAAAGATAGAGTTTATTCATGGCCCAAAAAAAAAAAAAAATCATAAAGGGTATTTGTATACAATAGGCAGTAGGGGTTATGACTGACTCCGGGTTGCCTACTTCCAGGCGTAGGGCTGCGGCAGGACAGGAAGCAGGGAAGATGATAATGTCCCGTCGACAGTGTGGTCATTAGAGACGGAGCACAAGCTCGGATTACGGAAGGATGAAGAAGGAAATCAGCTGTGTCTTTTTCAAAGAAAAAATCCTGGCGTTTTCTTAGAGTGGATTAGGGAAATCACGGAAAACCTAAATCCGGATTGCCGGACGAGGAGATTTGAACAGTCGTCCTCCCGAATGCGAGTCCATCATACTAAACACCGCGCCATCTCGTTCGCTGGTAGGAGAACGTCGGCGGGTTGCTTTCTTAGCATTCGCCGAACCCACACGGCATCATCAGAAACACACACACACACACACACACACACGAACGTGTGTGTACATAACATGTTAAATGGGTATCTTCGTTATTTCAAGCTTACTACAGCTTTTGCAAAGAAATCCAGTTCTTATGATCTTTGTTCAATTACCAAAGTTTTGCAATTTTTGTTATGAACAATTTTCTCAGCAACACGGGTTGTTGGATATTTCACTTTCTCGAGAACTGCTGTATAGAAAGCTTCTGCTGCAGGCTAAGAGTTGTAATCTTCAAGTAGATATGATCTCCGATTACTTTCTTTGAGTTAAAAAATTTTTGACTTTGCAAAAGTTGAATATTGGAGTAGACCATTCTGCAGTATGATTTTTTTCAAAACAGTCTTCTGTTCGACAGCTCCAATGAAATCTCCCGCTTTTAATCTAAGTAGATGAGATTCAGTCATTTTCGTTTTCTTATGTGCAGAAGATTAAGGGCAATTATTCTTTACACCAGATGGTTTTATTTTTATTGTCCTGTGTTCTGTGCGACTTTATTCTCGTACCAAACCTTGTACAATATTTATCGATTTTAGGAACTTCGAATACTATATACTTAAGAGTTTTGTTGGAGCGATCAACCGTGGGAGCTATCAAAATGGTTCAAACGGCTCTAAGCACTATGGAACTTAATATCTGAGGTCATCAGTCCCCTAGACTTAGAACTAATTAAACCTTGCTAACCTAAGGACATCACACACAGCCATGCCCGAGGCAGGATTCGAACCTGCGACCGTAGCAGCAGCTCAGTTCCTGACTGAAGCGCCAAGAACCGCTCGGCCACAGCGGTCGGCTGGGAGCTATCATATTTTAAAATGGTGCAGTAATGATTAACTTTGATATATTGTATTATTTTTTTAAACTACCATTGCAAAATTCCTTTCCTACATCAGCCTTTGTAAATGTGATGATATTCGTCCTTTTTTCAGTATATACATTTTCAAGTACATCTGCTTCTTTTGTACCACGTTTAGAATTCGTAGTAGCAACCCATGCGTTTTATGGAATAAATATTGATCACTGATGATAAACATTTACAGTCAGAATTCCATGTGGAATAAGGAATCGTGGTCTCCTAATTCTGCTTGGCGAAGATCGTCAAAACATTTTGTGATAACAGATGGTCTTGGACATATCCTGTATAGCAGGACGATGCAGCTGACTAGCGATGGCAGCTTGTACTTCTTATGGCTCTTCAATTACTGATGTTATTTGAATCGAAAATGGTCTTGCTATGAGGATATTGGACTAAAATGCTGGACTATATAAAATACAGGTCATAGTTTCACTATAATTTAGAGAAATGAATAAAAGGTTAATGATATTCTACATTCCAGGCTGAACTATAATTTTCAAAGTAGTGTTAATCTGGCTTCTACTAAGCACTCATCCTCAGTTACGTTGCACGATCTTGCCAACACACACGACGGCCGACTATACTTTAGACAACGCCCACGCGCACCTGCTAACCTCTCAGAGACATTTAACTTCGGTAACGGGTTCGTGCTGATGGCTCTCGAACTCTGCCTATGCTCTATCTGATCAAAAGTATACGGAAACCCGTATGTATGACCCTGATCTCTGTACGTCGTGAGAGGCGAAACAAACATGCCAAATTTAAACAGATGCAAAATCCCCAAGATTAGCGATCTTTTACAGAAGCTCGAAATTTAGCGCGGACTTCGATGCGAGATGCTTACAACAATTTCCACAACGAAACTTTATCTCGAAACCTGGCAGAAAATTCAAAGAGATTCTGGTCGTATGTGAAGTATGTCAGCGGCAAGAAACAATCAATGCCTTCTCTGCGCGATAGCAAGGGAGATACTATCGAAGACAGTGTTGGCAAAGCACAGTTACAAAACACAGCCTTCCGAAATGCCTTCTCAAAAGGATACAAAGTAAATATTCCAGAATTCGAATCGAGAACAGCTGCCAAAATGAGTAACGTAGAAGTAAATATCCTCACAGTAGTGAAGCAACTTAAATCACTTAATAAAAACAAGTCTTCTGGTCCATCCTGTATACCAGTTAGGCTCCTTTCGTAGTATGCTGATGCATTAGCTCCGTACATAACAATCATATACAACCGTTCGCTCGACGAAAGATCCATACCCAAAGACTGGAAAGTTGCACAGGTCACACCAATATTTTTTCAAGAAAGGTAGTAGGAGTAATCCACTAAATTACAGGCCTATATCGTTAACGTCGATATGCAGCAGGATTTTGGAACATATATTGTGTTCGAACATTATGAATTACCTCGAAGAAAACGGTCTATTGACACACAGCCAACATGGCTTGAGAAAAAATCGTTCCTGTGAAACACAACTAGCTCTTTATTCACATGAAGTGTTGAATGCTATTGAGATGGGATTTCAGATCGATTCCGTACTTCTGGATTTCCGGACGGCTTTTGACACTACCACGGTCTCGCGGTTCTAGGTGCTTCAGTCCGGAATCGCGCGACTGCCACGGTCGCAGGTTCGAATCCTGCCTCGGGCATGGATGTGTGTGATGTCCTTAGGTTAGATAGGTTTAAGTAGTTCTAAGTTCTAGGGGACTGATGACCACAGCTGTTAAGTCCCGTAGTTCTCAGAGCCATTTGAACCATTTGACACTACCACACAAGCAGCTCGTAGTGAAATTGTGTGCTTATGGAATATCGGCTCAGTTATGTGACTGGATTTGTGAGTTCCTATCAGAGAGGTCACAGTTCTTAGTAACTGACGGAAAGTCATCGAGTAAAACAAAAGTGATTTCTGGCGTTCCCCAAGGTAGTGTTACAGGCCCTTTGCTGTTCCTTATCTATATAAACGATTTGGGAGACAATCTGAGCAGCCGTCTTCGGTTGTTTGCAGATGATGCTGTCGTTTATCGACTAATAAAGTCGTCAGAAGATCAAAACGGACTGCAAAACGATTTAGAAAAGATATCTGAATGGAGCGAAAAGTGGCAGTTGATCCTAAATAATGAAAAGTGTGAGGTCATCCACATGAGTGCTAAAAGGAACTCGTTAAACTTTGGTTACACGATCGATCTGTCAGATCTAACGGCCGTAAATTCAATTAAATACCTAGGAGTTACAATTACGGACAACTTAAATTGGAAGGAACATACAGGAAATGTTGTAGGGAAGGCTAACAAAAGACTGCGTTTTATTGGCAGGACATTTAGAAAATGTAACAGATCTACTAAGGAGACTGCCTACACTACGCTTGTCCGTCCTCTTTTAGAATACTGCTGTGCGGTGTGGAATTCTTACCAGATAGGAGTGGCGCAGTACATCGAAAAAGTTCAAGGAACGGCAGCACGTTTTGTATTATCGCGAAATATGGGAGAGAGTGTCACAGAAATGATACAGGATTTGGGCTGGACATCATTAAAAGAAAGGTGTTTTTTGTTGCGACGGAATCTTCTCACGAAATTCCAATCACCAACTTTCCCCTCCGAATGCGAAAATATTTTGTTGACACCGACCTACATAGGGAGGAACAATCACCACGATAAAATAAGGGAAATCAGAGCTCGTACGGAAAGATACAGGTGTTCATTCTTTCCGCGCGCTATTCGAGATTGGAGTAATAGAGAATTGCGAAGGTGGTTCGATGAACCCTCTGCCAGGGACTTGAATGCGATTTGCAGAGTATCCATGTAGATGTAGATGTAGAACCCGCCAGCATAAAAGTGGGCTGTGAGTACTGGTCGTTAGCAGAGAAGTAGTCACATCAGGAGAGTTCACTAATTTTGAATTTGGACTAGTCATTTGATATGACATAATTAACAGATACATCAGGGACATTTAAAACCTTCTAAAGCCGTCAAGTCCGTTGTCGGGGATGTGACTGTGAAGTGGAAGCGTGAAGAAACAACCATAGCCAAACAAAGACCAAGCAACCCTTATGCAGTGATGATTAGAGACCGTCAAGCATTGCGGAGGGTGGTTGTGAAAAGTCGCATGAAATCAGTGGAAGACAACATGCGCCGGTTGCAAAGTGCTACCAGGAGTTCAGCTGGCACAATGACTGTGTGTAGGAAGTTCAAAAGAATGGTGTAAAATGGTCGAGTAGCTCCTCATAACTCACACATTTCTGTAGTCAGTGCTAAGAGATACTGATAGTTGCGTAAAGAGTGCCGCCACTGAACAGCTGATGACTGAAAACGTGTAATTTAGAGTTATAAATCGCACGATACCCTGTGGCAAGCCGATGTCCCATCCATCATCTGTTGTGCCAGCAGTGAAGTAGAGGAGATGGTGTTACATATGGGAGGGTTTCTCGTGGTTAGGCTAAAATCCCCTTATTGCGCTTCAGAAAGCGCTTAATGATGAAATATTGAAACAGATTTTAAAGGACTGTGCTCTCCATACAGTAGAAAACAGTTCAGATATGATTGTTGTATCAGCATAAAAATACACCTTGTCATAAAGCAGCGCCTGTGAGACAACAGTACGTGCACATTAATATTCTTGAAATGGACTAGCCTACAAACGGAACACCTTTGGTATGAGAAAGTCGATTTTGCTCCAGACATTAGCATCCAACGTCACTACCCTCTCTGATCTCGGGTCTTGAGGAAGAACGGGCAGTCATTCCTCCACAGATATTCAGACATATCATTCTGTCTTGCCAGCATAGTTGAGCCATCATTAACCTGAAGGGTGGACACAGCCCATATTAATGTCCACTAACACGTGTCCTTATGCTTTCAGTCAAATAGTAAGTCTTCAGTCCTACTCTGAAATCGAATACGATCTCTCGCTTCCTGTTCTAAAGCTCCGAAGCGTACTGTTCTATATGCCAAATTCCACGTAATAATTTCGTGAACAGTTTCTAAATCCTCTGAATTTTCGAACAGAACCTTTTATGGCTGAGTTTTCAACAAACTGAGTTTAGGTGAGTCTTCATTCCCCACGACCATCATAAACCTCAAGTAATAATCACTGCTTCCTGAAGCTCCTCCAATAGATATTATTTCATTACGCTGTGAATTAGTGCCTGCCACTTTTGATGCAGCAATAATAATCGGTCTATCAATTCATTCGGATTATTCCAGTGGACGAAGTTGATATGTGCTGACGATTCAATGGAGGCCTTCTTCCAATATTTAACGTCAAGTTCGTTTCCTCCATGCCTGTACATTCGCATGTCCATATGTATTTCATTATCTCTCAATGACGATCCAACGCATTTACCTCATTATATCAGAGAACTGAATAACATCTCCAGCTTGAAAAGATAGTGACATACCTTCTGAACCAAGAACAATGTCTGTATTCCAGAATGAAATTTTCACTCTGCAGCGGAGTGTGCGCTGGTAGGACTCTTCCTGGCAGACGAAAACTATGTACCACACGATGTTCGATCTCGTAACCTTTGCCCGTCGCGAACAAGTGTTCGCTACCTACGACCCCTCCTCACAGCTTCACTTCCGGCAGTACCTCGTATCCTACCTTCCAAATTTCATAGAGGTTCTTCTGCGAAACATACAAAACTAGCTCTCCTGGAAGAAACAATAACGCGGAGACATGGCTTTGCCACAGGGAGATGTTTCCAGAATTAATTTTGCAGTCTCCAGCGGAGCGTGCGCTGATGTCTAGTCTTGTGCTTGAACGCATTCGTTCCCTCCCCAACATCCTTCCTTCCATCCAGACCTCCCCCTTTCCCATTGCTCTTAGCTGGTGCAGTCTGCCTAAATTTCCCTCTCACAAAACTCGCGACATAAGAATATATTACTTCTGTACACCTATAAATACTTTTAAATAATTTTACATCTGTCAGTGTCACAACTATTACTAGTGACAGTAGCAGCAACAGCACAAGTAGTAGAAATATTAACTCGACTACTTCCTAGTCAGTACTATTTATTCGCGTTGTTTCTGCATACACCCAACTCATTTTTAATTTCATCAGTTCTATTTTATTATTATATTTCATATTAAAATTATTGTTATTTTACAGGTAAATCTCATGTAAAAAAATATTTTATCTAAAGGCACAAACCTTGTCAGGTCAAATAAATAAAAAAAATTAATAGTTTCTTGCGAATTTCAAACATATTGTACCATTTTACATTGTCTAAAGCTTTTCCTAGTCGAGAAATCCTATTTACATGTTTAGATTTTTCTTAGGTCTTGCATCTATCGCAAGGTGCAACGACAGAACTGCCTCTCTTGTACTTTTACATTTCCTAAGCCAAACTGATCGTCATCTAACTGCTCCTCCATTCATTTTCAATTTTTCGGTATATTATTCATGTCAGCAACTTGGATGCATGAGCTGTTAAACTGATTGTACGATGAAACTTCCTGGCAGATTAAAACTGTGTGCCGGACCAAGACTCGAACTCGGGACCTTTGTCTTTCGCGGGCAAGTGCTCTACCATCTGAGCTACCCAAGCACGACTCACACCCCGTCCTCACAGCTTTACTCCCGCCAGTACCTCTTCTTCTACCTTCCAATCTTTACAGAAGCTCTCCTGCGAACCAGCATTTTGAGAACACTGGCTTCTCGTTCTCGCCTTTCCTTCGATAATTTCCGAAATGCCGCCCCACTAATTTTGCACGTTTGCTTTTTTCACTGTTATTCATGTTATGGCACTTGAATTTTCAACCAAACAGTCAAAACAAAAGAAAAAAATTCGTAAAAGGAAAGAAAGACTGTATCCAGTTCCAATCGCACTACACCACAAATGAGGACAAAGCTTCTTAACTTTAAGCACGGCCAGCGAGCACAAAGATTTTTCCTTTAAACACGGAGCGATGAACTGACCAACTCGGATTACTCGACGTAATTGTGGTGTGAAAGAATTACAATGCAGAATAATTTACTTTCATTTCATTGTCGCCTGTTCCTCTGTTGTCAGCGAACAGTAAAAGCACACCTGCCGGCTGGTATTCGTCTCGTAAAGAAACGGGACAGTCCCTTCTTTGGCTTCTGTTTCCCGCGTCGCCGAAATTTTAGCTGGGATGCAAATATTTTCTGAATACTCTTGACAATGTCTTTCTAATTTAAAGAGCAAATAATTTTTGCAATTTCTTGCCGTGAGGTGTGCTGGATCGACTCTTATCCCACTTATTCTCATAACATTTTTAGCGGTTTCTATGGGCAGAGAAGAAAAAAAATGGCTCTGAGCACTATGGGACTCAACTGCTGTGGTCATAAGTCCCCTAGAACTTAGAACTACTTAAACCTAACTAACCTAAGGACATCACACACATCCATGCCCGAGGCAGGATTCGAACCTGCGACCGTAGCGGTCGTGCGGTTCCAGACTGTATCGCCTTTAACCGCTCGGCCACTCCGGCCGGCAGGGCAGAGAAGACAGACTTCAAACTGTAAGTATGGCTTCAAATGGCTCTGAGCACTATGGGACTCAACTGCTGAGGTCATTAGTCCCCTAGAACTTAGCACTAGTTAAACCTAACTAACCTAAGGACATCACAAACATCCATGCCCGAGGCAGGATTCGAACCTGCGACCGTAGCGGTCTTGCGGTTCCAGACTGCAGCGCCTTTAACCGCACGGCCACTTCGGCCGGCAAACTATAAGTAGTCTTGTTGACATTGATGTGGCGTATTGTCATATGTGTGAACACTGCTGTTATGTCTACACCCAAATGCACCTTTTGTTCCAACATAAAATAAAATTAACCTTTCCTCTAAGAAAAAAAAGCTTAGTTAAGTAGTTTAATATAAAATTTACAATGCCACGTACTATTCGATTGTACACAGTGCGAACTTTGATATCGTGCGGGCTGCAGCACAACAAATGAGACAAACGAAAGTTGGTTACTTCTCCTTTTTTCGCCAAAGAGACAACTAAGTAAATAAATAGACAAAGTTTCTAAACTCTTGTGAAGCATATTTCACTAGTTATTAGGTGTTCTGCTTACGTTCTTTTCGTATAAACATGTATATAAAAATATAAAACATTCCCTGGATCAACATGTTTTGTTAAACGGGTGTCATTAAATCAACGCTCAGATACTGAAGACTACACAGCTTTGACAATAATTACAGTAATGGAGGGTTCACTTGATACTTCCTTGTAATTTCTACAAGAAATTTAAGCAGTGTCGGGTTTTACATACTGAGGCCCACACATATTACAGTATGTAAGTCACTGCTGATTAGTTTATCACAGCTTTCCAGGGGTTCCGGTATTTTCACGAAGAAAATAATGGTAGGGTTGAGTAGCAGCCGACAATTCTCGGAATAATACCATTTCAAACATTGTATTGTACATTGCCATCCTGACAGCTTACTTCAAAATATTTTGAACAATCATGAAGATGATACCAGACAGAAACCCAATGTTAGATTTCCATTCAGTCACCAAGTAAACTATGTATATTTCCAAGCTTGTATTGTCGAATTTCGTTCATAAGGCTTACTTATACCAACAAGTTGTTTACCAATATTAAAAATGTTTGTCGTTTGTAATCGCAGTTATTTCAAAACGTAATACGTTAAAATGAGTACAGAGCAAAAAATGCCACCCCCTTAAGGTGCCACCCCTAGGTCTGTTATTAGTGGGCGTATATGTAAATCCGTCACTGGCTGGAGTACTAATTATTCTTCATGTTTCACTGTCCAAATTAAAAAATATCGATAAAACGGACATTGCACTAGACTAATTTAATCTCCCTATCAAATTGGAACATAAAGTTACATTTTTTTTTTAATGGAAAACAAACTGACCGTTTCCGTTGACACTGAGTGTTGAATGAAAAATGTAATGAGCGGTATATGTTTGCGATAACTCCAGTTATTGCAAATGTCTGCCAGAATACCAAAGAAAAAGCGCCAGACGACTCTTAGAAGGGACAAACTGTATGTGAACAACAGAAACAGCAAGGTGTTTCAAAATCAGAAATTGAAAACTTAGTGTTGAATAGCTAATTATATGGGAGCTAATTATATGTTTGTATGTATTTGCCTCTAAAAACGAAGTATTTATCTCCAAAAATTCAGGTTGATCACATCTCACACTAGTTTGTATGCATTCTGGATCAAATGTGACATCTGATTGTCAGATTTCCTGCGTGTAAATACAGGGGCAAACGCATCACGTCATCATGATTCACCCTTCTCCTTAACCACACTCTCTTCAATAGGCAAATTAGGCAAATCCCTTCCATCCCATCCTGAACATCCATTTCCCCTCTCCCCTGACCCCACCCCATTCCTAAGCCATGTCCATTCCTGCCAATATGCATCAAAGAGATTCTACACAAATGGTGTTACACATATTTAGCCCTCTTAATAACAGCTCGATATTTTAGTGCAGTATTAGCTCGTCCAATCACATCTTTCAACTAACACTTAAGCTAGCCTTAGAAACATGTTGGAGGCTAAAGAAAATATGGCATGACCTGCTACGGCTGTGATACACGAGCTTTGTTCGGGAGCAATCAACATGCATGACACAACTGGCTTAGAAGCTCTCTGACTGGCCTCTTCCCAACAAAGGGACGTCGTTTAGAAAGAGAAGTGGAGTAGGGAGAGGGAGAGGCGATGAAGGGGTAGGGGAGAGGGGGAGTGGGAGGGCTAGACGGAGGGAAGATATGTAGCTATCGAAGGTTTAGGAGAGAAGTAGGGTGCAATGGCGTCATGCATTTGCCCCTGCCCGTGAATATAGGCAAGCTGACAGTCGAAGGTCAAATTTGATCCAGAATCCACAATTAAATTGTCACTCTGCAGTGGAGTGTGCGCTGATATGAAACTTCCTGGCAAATTAAAACTGTGTACCGGACCGAGACTCGAACTCGGGACCTTTGCCTTTCGCGGGCAATTGCTCTACCGGCTGAGCTATCCATGCACGACTCGCGCCCCGTCCTCACAGCTTCAATTCTGCCAGTATCTCGTCTCCTACCTTCCAAACTTCACAGCTGCCGGGTTAGAGGGGAGCTTCAGTGAAGTCCTCACAGCTTCAATTCTGCCAGTATCTCGCCTCCTACCTTCCAAACTTCACAGCTGCCAGGTTAGAGGGGAGCTTCAGTGAAGTCCTCACAGCTTCAATTCTGCCAGTATCTCGTCTCCTACCTTCCAAACTTCACTGCTGCCGGGTTCGCAGGAGAGCTTCAGTGAAGTCTGGAAGGTAGGAGACAAGATGCTGGCTGAACTGAAGCTGCGAGGACGGGGTGCGAGTCGTGCTTGGGTAGCTCAATTGGTAGAACACTTGCCCACGAAAGGCAAAGGTCCCGAGTTCGAGTCTCGGTCCGGCACACAGTTTTAATGTGCCAGGAGGTTTCTTGATCCAGAATGTCCATCACCCTACCCGCCACCATAACCTGCCATTTCCACTGCGGTAGGTACTCCCGATACACATTTAAACGTTAGTGTGTGGATGGCTCCTCATAAGGTTTTACCTCCAATTCGTCTCTATGTCAAGGCTGGCGAGACTATAAACAGTTACTTCCTGGTGTTTTCTGGCTTCCCATTTAGTCTCTCGTGGGGCAGTCGCAATGGACAAGGCGGAGCTGTACTCGCGGTCCAACGGGCTCCAGCGGTGGGAGGCGTCGGCGGCGCTGGAGGCGGCGTGGCCATCGCTGCGGTGGCCGGCGCCGCCCCTGCGAGTGCTCGACGTGGGCTGCGGCGCCGGAGACGTCACCGTCGACCTGCTACTGCCCAGGCTGCCTCCACACACCCAGGTTCGCATAACAGATTTCTCCCTTCCTCTAAACTCCACTGAGCTTATCTCCAGCAGTATGAATCCTCCAGGTCCAACAGCCCAGTACCTCAGTGGGTTTCTACCACCAACCCCGCCCCCCCTTTAACCGACAGGAAGAACATGCTATGATATGCAGATGACTAGCTTTTAAGAGAATTCACACAAGGTTGGCGCCGGTGGCGACACCTACAACGTGCTGACATGAGGAAAGTTTCCAACCGATTTCTCATACGCAAATAGCAGCTGACCGGCGTTGCCTGGTGAAACGTTGTTGTGATGCCTCGTGTAAGGAGGAGAAATGCGTACCATCACGTTTCCGACTTTGATAACGGTCGGATTGTAGCCTATCGCTATTGCAGTTTATCGTATCGCGACATTGCTGCTCGCGTTGGTCGAGATCCAATGACTGCTAGCAGAATATGGAATCGGTGGATTCAGGAGGGTAATACGAAACGCCATGCTGGATTCCAACGGCCTCGTATCACTAGCAGGCAAGATGACAGGCATCTCATCCGCATGGCTGGTACGGATCGTGCAGCCACGTCTCGATCCCTGAGTCAACAGATGAGGACGTTTGCAAGACAACAACCATCTGCACGAACAGTTCGACGACGTTTGCAGCAGCATGGACTATCAGCTCGGAGACCATGGCTGCGGTTCCCATGACGCTGCATCACAGACAGGAGCGCCTGCGATTGCGTACTCAACAACGGACCTGGGTGCACGAATGGCAAAACCTCATTTTTTCGGATGAATCCAGGTTCTGTTTACAGCATCATGATGGTCGTATCCGAGTTTGGCGACATCGCGGTGAACGCACACTGGAAGCGTGTATTCGTCACCGCCATACTGGCGTATCACCTGCCGTGATGGTATGGGGTGCCATTGGTTACACGTCTCGGTCACCTCTTGTTCGCATTGACGGCACTTTGAACAGTGGACGTTACATTTCAGATGTGTCGTGACCCGTGGCTCTACCCTTCATTCGATCCCTGCGAAGCCCTACATTTCAACAGGATAATGCACGACCGCATGTTGCAGGTCCTGTAAGGGCCTTTCTGGATACAGAAAATGTTCGACTGCTGCCCTGGCCAGCACATTCTCCAGATCCCTCACCAATTGAAAACGTCTGGTCAATGGTGGCCGAGCAACTGACTCGTCACCATACGCCAATCACTACTCTTGATGAACTATGGGATCGTGTTGAAGCTGCATGGGTAGCTGTACTTGTACACGCCATCCAAGCTCTGTTTGACTCAATGCCCAGGCGTTTCAAGGCCGTTATTACGGCCAGAGGTGGTTGTTCTGGGTACTGATTTCTCAGGATCTATGCACCCAAATTGCGTGAAAATGTAATCACATGCCAGTTCTAGTATAATATGTTTGTCCAATGAATACCCGTTTATCATCTGCATTTCTTCTTGGTGTACCAATTTTAATGGCCAGTAGTGTAAATAATATAAATATAAATAATATAAATAAATAAATATAAACACGTATGTATTACGAAAAGTCTTTAGTGAGCTCTAACACCAAAACAGTTCCAGGCGTGGCTATTCTAACTGCTAAACTATCTAACAAGCGTAAAATAGGTCGCATCTGACAGTAAGACCTGTAATTGGAAGGCCGCACCATTACTATTTTGATGCTGAAAGTACTTCAGAAATTCCATAGCAGCAGCAAAATTAAGTGACTTTAGATCTGCCACTAAATGTGATGCAGTACTCCTGGAGCAACTACGACACAAATACGCGACCTGTACTCATAGCATATGTCACAGCACCCACTCTGGATAAAGGTGCATTACTGAAG
This sequence comes from Schistocerca americana, assembly GCF_021461395.2. Lineage (NCBI taxonomy): Eukaryota > Metazoa > Arthropoda > Insecta > Orthoptera > Acrididae > Schistocerca > Schistocerca americana. The sequence continues at coordinate 503,459,603 of NC_060124.1, read as the reverse complement.
CTGCCAGTCACGCCATCATAAAATTCCGGTATTCTCAAATGTGCCTTCCATCCGTAGCATGCTCACGACGAAGATCAGCACAGGTACTGTGTGAATGTCTCTCGTCAGGAAAACGGTGGCCGTATATTCCAATATCCGTCGCGTCACTGGAACATAAAGTCATACCGAATCCAAGACCAAAGTCTCACATGCCAACAACAGCTCGTAGGGGAGAGTGAAAACTTTGATGTAGTCGACACTAATTGTGAGTTGGCTACAGAGGACAGCGATTCACTCACGCATCTTTGTCATAAAGGGTGGATGAAAAAGATACGTTCACAACGGGGAAAAAGAAGACCTGAATTTGACCTTTCGTTTCTCGAAGTTTGTTGGTGATATGAAATCCTGAAATAAAAGTTCTATGAAGAGAAATTGGAGTTTACAATTGGCCTTGAGTAACTGAGGCACCCATCCTACATCTTTATAACGCAAAGTGGATGTAAAAACGTTTACTTTCGTTTGCCTTTCATTATCGACATAATCTGCTACACTTGCAATCAGATTCATAATTAGTTCTGATTTTAGAAAATTAACTACCTTTAATAACAGCGAAGAAGAGATACCAATGACGTATCAAGTGCATAACATACTTAAACTACTTGAATAACTTAACAATACACTACGATTCAGATTTTCGTAAACTGAGACCCTCGTAATATAGTCACAGCATTTGCTGTAGTATGGCTTCAACGTGAGCGTGGTTATGTTACTGTGGAATCTCCTCTGCGCGCGTCTCATGTACTAAAAGTGATTACTAAGCGAGTGTGACGAACAAATTTCCGACCAAGGATGTAATGACTGTGTTACGTCATGTGAAGAGACTCCAGGGAGGTAGAGGTACTTGCCGATTTTCGAAGAAGGCTTCTCCGTTCCTTGCCACATGCAGATGAACACTGAACTGCTTAATTAATTTATGGAGCATGTTCACTACTCTGGGATTAATACCTCCCTGGTGTGGATGTTTATGTTCAGGGAGTCTGAGTATGTACGAGTCGAGACCGGTTATTGTTTCCACTAGTATCCCATACTGTCACATCTGACATTTATCGGCTATGCCGCTCAACAGTGCACTGTAGTCGACAACCTGTATGCATCTAACATTACGGACCTTGAAAGCCAGGATTCACCGGAAGACATTATATTTTGCGACTAATAACTCCACTGCCCTCAACAATAATATTGATGGACTGTGAAAAGGGGCGCAATTGGACGCGTGTGCGAACCGTCGACACGGATTGATACACAGTGCTCCAACTCAAGCCAAGACTTTGACCAAAGCCGTACGTCAGTTAACGATATGCAAATAAGATGGCGGCCATCCCGTGTCACCATCGCACTGCATGGTCTAGTACCTACTCAAAGCTTCGTACGACTCGTGTCGTCGTGGCACTTCCCTTCAAAAGTAGGACTACTCTTCGCTGGCGGTTAGCTTACAGTCAGGCCGACCTTCCCGCTCACTCAAGAGAATGTGGCGAGGATCTTACATATACGCCATGGTGACCTTTTTATATTTTTCCTACTTTTTGCATAGCACTGAAGGACCTAAGTCGAAACAAGGCCCCGGGACTAGACAACATTCCATTAGAACTACTGACAGCCTCAGGAGAGCCAGGCCTAACAAAACTATACCATCCCGTGAGTAAGATGTATAAGGCACGCGAAATACCCTCAGACTTCAAGAAGAATATAATAATTCCAATCCCAAAGAAAGCAGATGTTGACAGATGTGAAAATTACCGAACTATCAGTTTAATAAGCCACGGCTGCAAAATACTAACACGAATTCTTTACAGACGATTGGAAAAACTGGTAGAAGCCGATCTCGAGGAAGATCAGTTTGGATTCCGTAGAAATGCTGGAACACGTGAGGCAATACTGACCCTACGACTTGTCTTAGAAAATAGATTAAGGAAAGGCAACCCTACGTTTCTAGCATTTGTAGACTTAGAGAAACCTTTTGACAATGTTGACTGGAATACTCTCTTTCAAATTCTGAAAGTGGCAGTGGCAAAATACAGGGAGCGAAAGGCTATTTACAGTTTGTACAGAAGCCAGATGGCAGTTATAAGAGTCGAGGGGCATGAAAGGGAAGCAGTGGTTGGGAAGGGAGTGAGACCTGGTTGTAGCCTATCCCCGATGTTATTCAATCTGTATATTGAGCAAGCAGTAAAGGAAACAAAAGAAAAATTACGAGTAGGTATTAAAATCCATGGAGAAGAAATAAAAACTTTGAGGTTCGCTGATGACATTGTAGTTCTGTCAGAGACAGCAAAGGACCTGGAAGAGCAGCTAATCGGAATGGACAGTGTCTTGAAAGGAGGATATAAGATGAACATCAACAAAAGCAAGACGAGGATAATGGAATGTAGTCGAATTAAGTCGGGTGATGCTGCGGGAATTAGATTAGGAAATGAGACGCTTAAAGTAGTGAATGAGATTTGCTATTTGGGGAGCAAAATAACTGATGATGGTCGACATAGAGAGAATATAAAATGTAGGCTGGCATTGGCAAGGAAAGCGTTTCTGAAGAAGAGACATTTGTTAACATCGAGCATAGATTTAAGTGTCGGGAAATCGTTTCTGAAATTACTTGTATGGAGTGTAGCCATGTATGGAAGTGAAACGTGGACGATAAATAGTTTAGACAAGAACAGAATAGAAGCTTTCGAAATGTGGTACTACAGAAGAATGCTGAAGATTAGATGGGTAGATCACATAACTAATGAGAAGGTATTGAATAGAATTGGAGAGAAAAGAAATTTGGTGCACAACTTGACTAGGAGAGGGGATCGGTTGGCGAGGGCATATTCTGAGGCATCAACGGATCACCTACTTAGTATTTGAGGGCAGCGCGCAGGGTAAAAATCGTAGAAGGCGACCAGGAGATGAATACACTAAACAGATTCAGAAGGATGTAGGTTGCAGTAGGTACTGGGAGATGAAGAAGCTTGCACAGGATAGAGTAGCATGAAGAGCTGCATCAAACCAGTCTCTGGACTGAAGACAACAACAACAACAACAACAACAACTTTTTGCATATTCTTTTGGCTCTCTCCATATTTTCTTTAATGGAGTTCCAGTTTAGATGGTGGCTTTGATGGTCAACAAATGGCGTAGAGCACACGGCTCTGTTATGCGGAACAGATATAAACTAAGTGCAACAACCTTTTAAACTGATTTTGTATGCATACTGCATCTCCCATATGTGTATAAGACAACGCGAATAAAAACGTTTCTCCTACAAGAGTCTTCCATGATAGATATTGTTTCGACTGCTTCTCTTCTGTCGGAGGCACGAATTTTCCGCAACGGTCAACTACTGTTGTTGTGACCGAACGAAACTATTTTCGTCCGACCACAATCGTAGGTTCTTCGATTGCTCTGAGAGCAGGTGCACCAAACTAGAACACAAGAAATACTAGCTCACTTTATTACAGAAATGAATAAAAGATTTACTTAACTTTGACATACTTCTTTGTCACATGAGTACTAGATAATTTACAACTATCTTCGATCAGCAAGGCATTACTTGATCCACTAATTAAGTAATTATTTCTTGAAGTACAATTTTCAACATTAGCAACAGAATAAGTTCATGTGAAACTTTAACTACTCGTTGGTCCTAGACGATCGTCTTGTCTGCTGTAGCTGAGATCTCTAACTGGGCTTTCTTCCTGGCTCAGGTCTATATTGACCCCAGTGCGAGAGCACTGCTGTTGCTGAGAAGGAGGCGATGTCTTCTGGACCGCCTCCCATATATCGTTGCGGATTGCAGCGAACTCTCGGTAATGTCTGTGGTATCGATTCGCGTTGCCAACTCCGATGTGGCGCCGCGATCTCAGGACGATACCACAACTGTAATATTTAGGCTGCAGCTCCATATGCGTAAAGAGATTTTACTCGCCACTAACGAAAGACCGTATGGTAGTGATGATGAGCACTAAGACGCCTTACAGCGGCATCGCTCTTGCAGCTGGTGGGCACAGACGTATCGGCTGCCATGGTGGAGCACGCCGCGGAATTGTACGGGGCGGCGCACTCCGGCCTCAGCTTCCAGCTCCTCGACATTGCCGACCCTAACATCGACGCCTCGCCCGTCTACCAGCTGGCGCCATTCGACAAGATCTTCTCCTTCTTCTGCTTGCACTGGGTTCCGGAGCAAAGGTGAGGCCAGGCAATGTCGCTGCAGATATTTATGCAAATTATTTCTTGTTCTTTCTTCTCTCTGTACAAAGTAGATTTCCTACAAACTGTAGCAACCCTCTTACAATTTTTCAGCCTCATTAGATGCAAACTGTGTATTGAATTCACTCTTCTTAACACCAAACGTGCGATAGTTTTACCTATTACGCATTCTACTGACTTTATCTTCCACATCCAGTCTCGTTTTCTGACCCACCAAGTCAGCTGAGAGCGCTAATGCGCTGCTTCCTGCACTCGGGTAGGCGCGCCAGCCCCGGATCGAATCCGTCCAGCGGATTAACGACGAGGGCCGGTGTGCCGGCCAGCCTGGATGTGGTTTTTAGACGGTTTTCCACATCCCACTAGGTGAATACCGGGCTGGTCCCCACGTCCCGCCTCAGTTACACGACTTGCAGACATTTGAACATGTTCGCACTATACCATGGCTTACACTAGACGCAGACAGCTGGGGTACACACGTTCCATCCCAAGAGGTGCGTGGTGGCGACAAGAAGGGCATCCAGCCACCCCTTAAAATTAACCATGCCAAATCTGACCGTAACCATGCCGACCCTGCGCAACATGTGGGACAAAGGCACTAGCAAAAGAAAACAAAGAAATATTCAGTCTTGTTTTCACTAGGTCCAGAAATAGAAATTTTGCTAATCCCATTTCTAAATTTCAGTTCATGATGAAATTTTCTTTATATTTTTACAAAATTTAAATAATTCATTCCTTGTTGTTTTTACATAGGTTGACGACAAGCTTGTTTCGGCATTTGTAGCTTTTTCTGGTGTTTCTTTTGACTTTACATTTGTATATCATTTTAATTCTACATCTATGTAAAACCAGTATAAGATTTTTATCACGTATTATACTTATGTCTAGATGCAGGACTTACATAAAACATCTTGGAATGTAACTTCTTTTATTTACTACATTGTTAAAATAAGCAATGTATTTACCTTCTATAGAAACTTCATGTCATACACTGAAGAACCAAAGAAACTAGTACATCTGCCTAATATCGTGTAGGGCCCCCGCGAATACGCAGAAGTGACGCAACACGACGTGGCATGGACTCGACTAAAGTCTTGGTGCAGGAGGGAACTGACGCCATGAACCCTGTAGGGCTGTCCATAAATCTGTAAGAGTACGATGGGGTGAAGATCTCTTCTGAACAGCACGTTGCAAGGAATCCCACATTTGCTAATTAATGTTCATATCTGGGGAGTCTGGTGGCCAGTGGAAGTGTTTAAACTCAGAAGAGTGTTCCAGGAGCCACTCTGTAGCAATCCTGAATGTCTGGGGTGTCGCATTCTCCTGCTGGAATTGCCCAAATTGGTAGGAATGCACAATGAATATGAATGGATGCAGGCGATCAGGCAGGATGTTCACGTACGTGTCACATGTCAAAGTCATATCTAGACCTATCAGGGGTCCCATGTCACTCCAACTGCACACAACCCATACCATTACAGAACCTCCACTAGCTTGAACTGTCCCCTGCTGACATTCAGCGTCCATGGATTCATAAAGTTGTCTCCATACCCGTACACGTCCATCCGCTCGGTACAATTTGAAAAGATACTCGTCCGACCAGGCAACATGTTTCCAGTCATCAACAGTACAATGTCAGTGTTGACAGGCACAGGCGAGACGTAAAGCTTTGTGTCGTGCAGCCAGCAAGGTTATACGAGTGGGTCTTCGGCTCCGAAAGCCCATATCGATTATGTCATTGGTCCCGTTCTTGCAGGATCTTTTTCAGGCCACAACGCAGTCGGAGATTTGATGTTTTACAGGATTCCTGATTTCACGATACACCTGTGAAATGGTCGTACGGGAAAATCCCCACTTCATCGCTACCTTGGAGATTCTGTGTCCCATCGCTCGTGCGCGGACTATAACACCATGTTCAAACTCGCTCAAATGTTGATAACCTGCCATTGTAGTAACAGCAACCTATCTAACAGCTGCGCCAGACACTTGTCTTACATAGGCGTTGCCGAACGCAGCGCCGTATTCTGCCTGTTTACACATCTCTGTATTTGAATGCGCATACCTATACCAGCTTCTTTGGCGCCTCAGTGTATTTGACAGTTGCCGATGCATTTTGCTTGCAAGTAAATTATGTCTTAGGTAGTCAGAGACATTTTTGACAGAGATATTTTGCATTATGCAGACGTGCAATCTTAATTTTATTTATTGTTTGTTGTTTATTGTGTTGTGTTCATCCATGTTCTTTATCTATTATGTAAGTAAAGCCCAATGCCGACAACGTAGGATAACTACACATGATATTCATTTGCGTTTTCAGGGTTTTTGGATCTGCTACTTATCTTTTGAAGGTTAGTAATCATTCCACGTAAGGCAAAGGGAGCGAGGCAAAAACGACTATCTACGAGGGCAGTTCAATAAGTAATGCAACACATTTTTTTTTCTGAAACAGGGGTTGTTTTATTCAGCATTGAAATACACCAGGTTATTCCCCAATCTTTTAGCTACACAACACTATTTTTCAACGTAATCTCCATTCAATGCTACGGCCTTACGCCACCTTGAAATGAGGGCCCGTATGCCTGCACGGTACCATTCCACTGGTCGATGTCGGAGCCAACGTCGTACTGCATCAATAACTTCTTCATCATCCGCGTAGTGCCTCCCACGGATTGCGTCCTTCATTGGGCCAAACATATGGAAATCCGACAGTGCGAGATCGGGGCTGTAGGGTGCATGAGGAAGAACAGTCCACTGAAGTTTTGTGAGCTCCTCTCGGGTGCGAAGACTTGTGTGAGGTCTTGCGTTGTCATGAAGAAGGAGAAGTTCGTTCAGATTTTTGTGCCTACGAATACGCTGAAGTCGTTTCTTCAATTTCTGAAGAGTAGCACAATACACTTCAGAGTTGATCGCTTGACCATGGGGAAGGACATCGAACAGAGTAACCCCTTCAGCGTCCCAGAAGACTGTAACCATGACTTTACCGGCTGAGGGTATGGCTTTAAACTTTTTCGTGGTAGGGGAGTGGGTGTGGCGCCACTCCATTGATTGCCGTTTTGTTTCAGGTTCGAAGTGATGATCCCATGTTTCATCGCCTGTAACAATCTTTGACAAGAAATTGTCACCCTCAGCCACATGACGAGCAAGCAATTCCGCACAGATGGTTCTCCTTTGCTCTTTATGGTGTTCGGCTAGACAGCGAGGGACCCAGCGGTAACAAACCTTTGAATATCCCAACTGGTGAACAATTGTGACAGCACTACCAACAGAGATGTCAAGTTTAGCACAGAGTTGTTTGATGGTGATCCGTCGATCATCTCGAACGAGTGTGTTCGCACGCTCCGCCATTGCAGGAGTCAGCTGTGCACGGCCGGCCCGCACGCGGGAGATCAGACAGACTTGCTTGACCTTGCGGCGATGATGACACACGCTTTGCCCAACGACTCACCGTGCTTTTTTCCACTGCCAGATCACCGTAGACATTCTGCAAGCGCCTATGAATATCTGAGATGCCCTGGTTTTCCGCCAAAAGAAACTCGATCACTGCCCGTTGTTTGCAACGCACATCCGTTACAGACGCCATTTTAACAGCTCTGTACAGCGCTGCCACCTGTCGGAAGTCAATGAAACTATACGAGACGAAGCGGGAATGTTTGAAAATATTCCACAAGAAATTTCCGGTTTTTTCAACCAAAATTGGCCGAGAAAAAAAATGTGCTGCATTACTTATTGAACTGCCCTCGTATACACCTCCGTGCGAGACGTAAAGTCTCTGTCTTGTCCTCACGGTCCTCCGCGAAATGTACGTTGGCGGCAGTAGAATCGCACTGCAGTCAGTTGCAAATGCCCATTCCTACATTTTCTCAATAGTATCTCCCAAAAAGAACTTCGAGTTCCATATGTCGACTGCCGTTTGAGTTCACGAAGCATCTCTGTAAAACATGTATGTTGATAGAATCTACCAGTAACTAATTTGGTATTGCGTTCCACAAATGATGCAAACCAGGTAACTAATGATTTCTCGTGCTCTGTTTGGAATTGGCGAACCTCACCACGCCAGCCAGTGATGCTGACCGTTACGCCACACAGCATACACCACATCTCGCCGTATTGCTCCCTCTCCCGGAGAAACAGCGACCTTCTTTTTCAAAAGCTCTCATTGAAGCCAACTGTCAATCTCCTAATGTACATCTTCTCATGGTCCTCTGTATGACGCATTCGCGAATCCTCGAGTTCTCGTCATGTTGTTACACAGTCTTCAATATGATGAGCGCGAAGGTAGCAGCTCCTGTCTAAGCTTGCCACCGTCCATTGGGTCTTCAGTTTTCTCGGACCTTCCATCGTCAACCTAGGCCTCTGGACTGTAATAGGGCTTCATACGAAGAACATGGATGACGTATCTGTGCTTTTGGCTTTTATGAAGGATCATAATTCTCGACTAAATATGCGACGTCCGACAGACGACGAAGGGTACGATACGGCCCAAAGTAGCGCTTTGCTAACATTTCCGATAGTCCTACTTCCCACAGAGGCGTAAAAATCCAAACCAGGTCTCTCGAGCTGTATCTCGCTTGGCCGGTGCTTGGCGTTATAGCGCTCGCGCTCGTTCTCTTGGGCGCCCAGGGTCGGTACACGAACAAGCTACCTTGTTCTTTTGGTGATATGTTTCATGTAGACATCGTGAGAAACGTCCTGCTCCTACGGGACCAATGTATCCATTGGAGCTTCGGCCTTGCAAGCAGGTAGAAATAACGGTGTAAAGCCTGTAGTGTCTTGCTTCGCCGTATTGTATGCGAATGTCACTATGTGCAGTATTGGATCCCAATTTCTATAATCCAAATTATTGTACATCAAGAACTTACCTGCCAGCATCTTATAAAGCGTTGTGTGAGAGCATTCGTCTGTGTATGGTGGACAGTTGCCGTTCTATCACTAAACTGACATGGCGCAATGTCATCCATAAAAATTCCATTGTTTTTTAGATCAAAATAGTCTCCAAGTAGCCGAACATAACCGTCTCCAGTCAGTGATCGGTTCAGTTGGACGAGATAACCCAGCCCATTCCACGTAAACGCAGCCCACACCATTATGAAGACACGATCAACTAGCACAGTGCCTTGTTGACAACTTGGGTCCATGGCTTCGTGGGGTATTCGCCACTCCCGAACCCTAACACCAGCTCTTATTGACTGAAACCGGGACCCATGTGATGAGGCCACAGTTTTCCAGTCATCTATGGTCCAACCGATAAGGTCACGAGCCCAGGAGAGGCACTCCCGTCACACGTCAGCTGTCCTAGCCCATTAACCTCTAATTTTGCCGAACTGTCCTAACTGATACGTTCCTCGTACGTTCCATATTCATTTCGGCAGTTATTCCACGAAGTGTTGCTTGTCTGTTAACACTGACAACTTTCCACAGACACAGCTGGAAGTTTGAAAATTTGTGGTAAGTTCTGTGGGACCAAACTGTTAAGGTCTTACACATTACTTAATCTTACTTTAACTAGCTTACGCTAATGACAACACACACACCCTTGCCCGAGGGAGGACTCGAACCTCCGACGGGGAGAGCCGCACGAACCGTGGGAAGACGCCCTAGACAGCACGGCTACCCCCGCGCAGCAAACGCAGCTGCTCTCAGGCGTTAAGTGAAAGCTCTCGACCAATGTGTTGTTCGTGGTGAGAGGTAATGCTTGAAATTTGGTATTCTCGGAACACTCGTGACACTGTTAATCTCGTAATACTGAATTCCGTAATGATTTCCGATACAGAATGTCACAAGCGTGTAGCTCAAACTACCATTCCGCGTTCAGAATCTGTTGATTGCCATTGAGCGGCCGTAATCACGTAAGAAACCTTTTCACATGAATCACCTGAATACAAATGACAGCTCCACCAATCCATTGCCCTTTTATATCTTGTGTACAGGCTAGCGACACCAACGACTGTGCCACATTGCATACACCACAGCTCGCAGCAGTATCTACAAGTAATGGCAATACACATTCTAAAGACAATTTTAAATAGGAAACATTAAATTAAATTTTTCAAGATGAAAAAATGGTGCAGAGCATAAAAAACTACACACCCTCATCTATATAATGGAAATAGTAGAATAATGAAAGTATTCTGCGAACACGACATAATGATAAACATACCAAGACGTTTTCAGACAAGCAATAGCGTTTATGAAGATAAGAATCGAGGATGATTTGTCAAAAATTTCTTCATTTAGCACCTACAACAGTACTCAAACAGAATCATGAGTGCTACAGCAGAATTATTTGTAGTGCTTTTTGATACTCAAGTAGAGACGCCTCTGTGTTTCGTATTTTTGTAACCATCCAATAGTTCGTAAATTACTTTTCCTATGCATCAACAAAAAACAAACTTTGAGTGAACTACCTACACGCACTCCGTCACGGATATGCATACTTGCTCGTTTTCTGTCATTGCTGAAATGTCGAATTTCCACTGTAAAAATTCTATAACTTGTAGTCACATGCGAATGTAAAGAGTTGTACATAAACTATGAATTCTAAGACTACTGCGTACACGAATTGGCAGGCAGGCAGCTGAAAATCTACACCGGCTGCTGAAACCAGGCGGTGAAGTGGTCCTGACACTGCTGGCCCACTGCCCCATCTTCAGCGTGTACGAAGGACTGGCGCACAAACCCCAGTGGAAAGAGTACATGCAGGTAGGTACACAAGATCCAAAACATTCCGACTAAAACACTCCGTAATCCAGTTCGCATGTTTTCTGTGAAGCATTATTTGTAGCTACTATAAAGAGCAACTAGAAATGAGAAACAACATATGTTATTCAAAGCTTTCACAGCAAGACATATACATTTCTGTGTTGTCAATGACAACAAAAATAAAGTTTTACAACTAATCAGAATGACAATGCCACGTAGCTATCACACAATGGAGCTATGGTGTACATCAAAGTAGGAGTTACCACAACTTGTATGCTCATTGCCCGTAAACATGTTCCAAATGGTGCCCCGTGGTAACTGGATCACTGTCGTAGCCTCCTTCCACCACTTTCCTAGTTATAAAGTGCAGAGAAAAAAGAACATTTACAATGGGGTGACAGAAATCGTGGTCTAAAATCGTGTCTGATCTCCTTTTCCCCAGCATAGTGCAGAAACTCGATGTGGCATGAAATCAACAAGGCAATGGAAGTTCCCTGCACAAATATGGAGCCATGTTGCCTCCTTAGCCGCCCATAATTGCGAAAGTGTTGCCGGTGCAGGATTTTTTGCAATAATTACGTCCCATAAATGTTCAATGGGATTTATAGTGAACGATCTGGGTGGCCAAATCATTCGATCGAGTTGTCCAGAGTGTTCTTCGAAGCATTCGCGAACAGTTGAGGCCTGGTGACATGGTGCACTGTCATCCATAAAAATTACATCTTTCTTCGGGAAAAATTAGCCGAACATAACCTTTCCTTCTGATTATCGCTTCTGTTCGATCAGAGCACCCAGTCCGTTCCATGGAAAAACAGCCTCCACTTTTGAAGTCACTATCAGTTTCCACAGTGCCTTTTTGGCCACTTGGGGTCTGCACCACAGTCGAACATTACCACCAGCTCTTACCAACTGAAATCGGGACTCATCTGAACAGCGCACAGCGCACGGTTGGTCAATCGTCTAGAGTCCAACTGATATGGTCACAATTCCAGAGGAGCGCTTCAGGCAATGTCGTTCTGTTAGCCAACGGACTCGCGTCGGTCGTCTGCTGCCATAGCCCATTAACCCCAAATTTCGCCACACTGTCGTAATGGATACGTCAGTCGTACTTCTCACATTTCGGAGGGTTATTCCACTCAGTGGTGTTTGTCTGTTATTCACTGACAACTCTACACAAGCGCCCATGCTCTCGGTCGTTACGTGGAGGCCGTGGGACAATGCAATGCCCGAGGTAATAGGTAATAACCGAAGTTTAGTATTCTCGGCACATTCTCGACACTGTGGATCTCGCAATATTGAATTTCTTAATGATTTCCGAAAAGGAACGTCCCACGCGTGTATCTCCAACTACCATTCACCGTTCTAGGTCTGTTGTTAATTTCCGTCGTGCGGCCATAATCACGTAGGAAACCTTTCCACACGAATCACTTGAAGACAAATGACAGCTCCGCGCTGTAATGTAATAAAATAAAAATTATTTGTGACTCTTTTTCTTTGCTTTCAGTGTAATGTAACAGAATGAATTTGAGCCGTGACTTGTATAAAAAAGAAACACACATTAATGCAATGGCTCAGCATAAAAGAGAAATAACTAATGTAGAAATGTTATTAACAGTGTAATATTTTGTTTAATTTTGCCCGACGTGTATAAGCACTCAGAAAAATAGCTCAGTTATCAGGGTAGTTACGTAATCGTCGATAATTAATTGTCCTTTTCTTATTTAACCAACACTACAGATATTATTCCAGGCAAGTGAGAAGTCGTGTGCTTATTGCACCAGAGAATATTTGCCAAGTCTGTTCGATGTACACTACTACAATACGTAACTTAACCTCGTGGTTTGGTCTCAATTCCCCAATATAAGATAACAATAGTAGCATCTTCAAATGAAATCCTATAATGGAACTGGAATCCTGTGACCAGACCTTTTCTGCCTGCGATGTTATCTCGTTATATAAAGAAAATCTGTACGTAAAAGTGTTAAATTATTAGTAGCTGCCTCCGGTCTCGTGGGATCTAAAATAAAGTTAGTTGTCCTAACCGACGGCACGTCTCGTAGATGAGCTAAAAGAAAAATGTTAAAGATTTTTCTAAGATGGCGCCTAACAACGAAAACTCTTTGTTAGTTCCCATATCTACGTAAGACAATCCAGGTATCATACTACCAATTGATAGACAAAATAACCATTATATTTTTCGGGATTTAAGTACAACTTTCATTATCAGCTGGTACAGCAAGATGAGCTTTACACAAGAACGTCCTCTTAGGTCCGAATCCAAGCAGATAAGATAAGTGAAAGACAAAGGAAAGAGTTCATGCATATAAGCGCAAGAGTCCATGGAATAACATGTCCATTGTAGTTCTGTCTCTTCTTCTTTGGCGTACTTGTCGATTATTTATAAAATTTATCATGATATTTCGTTTACATTTTTTTTTAAACCCAAGTCCACCCAGAAGAAACAGTACTGCCTTTTCATACTTTCTCTACGCTATACTACCGCCATCTGTATTTGTGCACATCACTATCCCATGACTTTTGTCACCTCAGTGTATTCTATACTTCACCTCAAGAATTGAAAACAAGTGGAATGTGGCATCGACATCGGATGTTTCAAATTAATTGCGACGAACGTGTAGAGATGATATCTTACGTAATGGGGACCAACTTCTCTTACAGACAAACTGTTGACTGACACTTCACGGCGACGCCAGGAGTCGTTCTATTCAATTCGTCGGCCCTGGGACGTCGAGATTTCACCAACTTGCAGGGTCTACTAACCACGTGTTCTGCATCTGCATACTAGCTACACCGGAACACTGTTACAGATTTTGAACAAAAATTAACTTTTAGAATGAATGCGTGTAAGCAAAGAAAGATATTTTAGAAACTCGGGCCACAGCCTTTCAGGTGATGAAGATGACTGGCTTAGGCAACACACACTGCATACGAATGCCACTGAGTGCCTCCGACCTGATGCCTTTCAGGGCATATGCAACACAACAGGAAACATAACGCAGCCGAGAAACTTGGAGGAACATCGTGACATGATCTGCTAGTCACAGAAGTTTGTTGTAGAGACTTTGAAATACTCCGTACGTTCCTTCATACAAGCTACCACTAACGCCACTTACTTCAGTGGTCCTGTCAGTGCAGACTGGGCACAAACGGTCATTTTCCAAGTCATGTTTCACACTGGACTGCATTTATGGCTGAGTACACGTTAGATACTATTGACATGAATGCGGCCAACCAATCACAGCGGACGAATGTCTGGCGTGATGTTACTTGGTCACTATTAGTCGTCTCAGCTGCCGGTAATTAATCATACTTTCAACAGTATCTCTACATCAATCGATATGTAGAGCTCAGAAAGTTACATATCGTTCTGGGCATTCCTGCAGCTGCAGAATTCTAGCAGAACGATACTAATGCGAAGTTCGGTATTTTCTCTGCACTGGAACCACCGCTCCTCCTCTTTCGACAGGTCCTTTCACCTCACTGTCGCCGGCTTTGTCTTTCCGCCAGATATCCACTCACTCGTGACTTCACACAGTAAATCACAAATGTGGATTCCGAAGACAGTGAGAAGTTATTTGGACTGTCAACATATTCTTCACTTTATTCTATCACCTGTACGCTGTCCAACCGTCCCATGACTAAGTAACGAATGTCTGCATATAATACTGTGTTATTTGTTTACGTGCGTATAACAGAGTAACTCAGTTGCTGTAACAGGACGCAAGCCGCTTCATTTCGCCGTACCATCACAGCGAAGACCCGGCGCGCGAGATGAATGAACTCCTGTGCCGCGCCGGGTTTCGAGTGACGCTCTGCACCCGGCAGCAACGATCCTTCACTTTTCCCGGCCACGGCGCCCTCATAGGTGAGTTACCGAAACTGATCACTACATCTCAGAGTGTTGTTAACAATGTTCTGGAAGTACGAATCTCCAGGTTAAGATGCTGCCCAATTATCAACAATGCTCTCATTGCAAGTTCCCAAGTAACATATTCCTATTTTGTAATAATGCGCACTGCTTGTTGTTAAAACTCCATTACCATGAAGGCACAATACAAACAAACGTCAATTTGTCGTGAACTGCACCAACTGTTTGGATACGCTACTGATTAGCTTTTCCTCCACTACATTCCCATCCGGCCGCTGTGACCGAGCGCTTCTAGGCGATTCAGTCTGGAACCGCGCGACCGCTACTGTCACAGGTTATCCAATGCACCTTTGTGCGTCAGTCTGGTGATTCGACTCGCTACCGCTAGGGTCGCAGGTTCGAATCCTGCCTCGGGCATGGATGTATGTGATGTGCTTAGGTTAGTTAGGTTTAAGTGGTTCTAAGTTCTAGGGGACTGATGACATCAGATGTTAAGTCCCATAGTGCTCACAGCCATTTGAACCATTTGAACTACATTCCCCCCACTATTTGAAAATAAGAGCATTCAGGAACTTTCAACACCCTTTAAACATCATTTCAAGCCTTTTCTAAACTTTTTCTACCTTACATGCTTAATATCCAACATTTAACACGCTGTCTCATTTGTAAAGTAAACAGATGTTTGAAGCTGTCTTATGCAAGGGAGTTCAGTTCTTTAAAGAATCAAGGATTTACTGGTATCACTACATACTGCAATGTCTGTGTATAATAACACTGTGGATGATGCTAAGTGGTATTTCCTACGCACAATTTTCTTTAGCACCTTTGATGTCAGGTTCCGTCTGTTGGTACATCCAAAAATATCTATGACTTGCGCCTTCCACTTCGCCGCAATGTAAAGGCAGAGATGCTTGTATTTTTATGCGCTGTTGGTGCTGTGCAAAGTGGCCCGGTTGAACTTCAACAGTGTCATGTGTAACTGCAAATTTCCATATACTTGACAGCCTGTGCCACCTAGGCCGGACAGAAATCGTTATAATTCTGACGTGTTAAGGTTGGTCGTTTTATCCATTTTCAAGGCCTCCGTGGCATCATCTTTCAACAAGTTACTGCAAGATGGCCTGTTGCGCATGTTATCCTGGACAACATAGATACAGAGGTGCCCTGAACTGCATGTACTCATAATCAAAATTTAATCATGGGTTGCCGAAGACTAACACGCCACAACTAACCAGGAACTACGACTGGTGAAATGAGGAATACGGTTGAAACAGCACGGAACGACGTACCCCTCTTTTTAATCAAAGCTTAGTTCGAATCAATATATACCTTCTACACATTTTTGCTGCCAGTTGTGGAAGCTCTGTGTATTAAATTTCCACATTAAGCACGTAAGCGAGAAAAGATTTAGAAAAGTATTAAGATTATTTCTAAAAGTTGTTGGAAGTCGATTTTCTCTCATGGTCAAACACTGGATCAGTATATTCTGGGTAATTTGTGCTCCGTTTTAAGAGAAAGCTTGTTCTTCACGCATCTCAGTGCTGTGACCGTCATACATCCTGAACCGTGGACAACGATAAATACAGACCTGATCTTTTCCAAAAAACTCGCCAGACGTCTTTGACCAAACTATTTCACTGGAGCTATCACACACGATTGGAAAACTGTTCGTAATGGATGCCGAACAGTTAATCGCCTGTACAATAGTAGATGTTAGTGGCGACTGCATTTCTTGAAAAGAAAGAGAAATGGAAATGAATGTGGATGAAACGGTGGATTGCGAGCATAAAAGCTAGATGTATTCGTCAGAACTTCCTTTGCGAGCTACAGTGCGAGGATACAAAGAAAAACGAAATTTTTTTGAGAACACGCTAACAATCTTTTCAGTCTGCCCCCACGAAAGTGGTCCCTCATATTTTCACGCACAATACTCATTTAAGAGACGCCACTTCTTAAGTTCATTATAATAATCGATGTTTTTGTAAAGCCTGCAGCTCTGTCATTTAGGATTTAAACAATGAAACGCCGCACCAGGTACCCATTTTTTTCTTGCTTAATACGACGCGTTTCGAGAATTTACTATTATCAAGAGTAAGTACTCATATAGGTATTTTATGGAGTGTTTGTACAGGGTGACAATTATTGAACTACACTCTTGGAAATTGAAATAAGAACACCGTGAATTCATTGTCCCAGGAAGGGGAAACTTTATTGACACATTCCTGGGGTCAGATACATCACATGATCACACTGACAGAACCACAGGCACATAGACACAGGCAACAGAGCATGCACAATGTCGGCACTAGTACAGTGTATATCCACCTTTCGCAGCAATGCAGGCTGCTATTCTCCCATGGAGACGATCGTAGAGATGCTGGATGTAGTCCTGTGGAACGGCTTGCCATGCCATTTCCACCTGGCGCCTCAGTTGGACCAGCGTTCGTGCTGGACGTGCAGACCGCGTGAGACGACGCTTCATCCAGTCCCAAACATGCTCAATGGGGGACAGATCCGGAGATCTTGCTGGCCAGGGTAGTTGACTTACACCTTCTAGAGCACGTTGGGTGGCACGGGATACATGTGGACGTGCATTGTCCTGTTGGAACAGCAAGTTCCCTTGCCGGTCTAGGAATGGTCGAACGATGGGTTCGATGACGGTTTGGATGTACCGTGCACTATTCAGTGTCCCCTCGACGATCACCAGTGGTGTACGGCCAGTGTAGGAGATCGCTCCCCACACCATGATGCCGGGTGTTGGCCCTGTGCGCCTCGGTCGTATGCAGTCCTGATTGTGGCGCTCACCTGCACGGCGCCAAACACGCATACGACCATCATTGGCACCAAGGCAGAAGCGACTCTCATCGCTGAAGACGACACGTCTCCATTCGTCCCTCCATTCACGCCTGTCGCGACACCACTGGAGGCGGGCTGCACGATGTTGGGGCGTGAGCGGAAGACGGCCTAACGGTGTGCGGGACCGTAGCCCAGCTTCATGGAGACGGTTGCGAATGGTCCTCGCCGATACCCCAGGAGCAACAGTGTCCCTAATTTGCTGGGAAGTGGCGGTGCGGTCCCCTACGGCACTGCGTAGGATCCTACGGTCTTGGCGTGCATCCGTGCGTCGCTGCGGTCCGGTCCCAGGTCGACGGGCACGTGCACCTTCCGCCGACCACTGGCGACAACATCGATGTACTGTGGAGACCTCACGCCCCACGTGTTGAGCAATTCGGCGGTACGTCCACCCGGCCTCCCGCATGCCCACTATACGCCCTCGCTCAAAGTCCGTCAACTGCACATACGGTTCACGTCCACGCTGTCGCGGCATGCTACCAGTGTTAAAGATTGCGATGGAGCTCCGTATGCCACGGCAAACTGGCTGACACTGACGGCGGCGGTGCACAAATGCTGCGCAGCTAGCGCCATTCGACGGCCAACACCGCGGTTCCTGGTGTGTCCGCTGTGCCGTGCGTGTGATCATTGCTTGTACAGCCCTCTCGCAGTGTCCGGAGCAAGTATGGTGGGTCTGACACACCGGTGTCAATGTGTTCTTTTTTCCATTTCCAAGAGTGTATATGAAATAAAATCGTCACGACTTCTGAACGGTTTGCGTTAGGATGTTCAGACTGCAGGCCGCGGGGCATGATGGAAAATAGTGTGAGCATGTATGGTTTGGTTTAGTGACAAAACCCACTTTCTTTTGGACGGGTTCGTCAGTAAGCCAAATTTGCGCATTTGGGAAACCGATATTCCGCATTTCACGATCGAGAAGTCTCTTCACCCTCAACGGGTGACTGTGTGGTGTGCAGTGTCCAGTCAGGGAATAATCGGTGCGATATTCCTTGACGGCACGGTGACTACCGAACGGTACGTGAAGGTTTTGGAAGATGATTTCATCCCCATTATCCAAAAGTGTCGCTGATTTCGACAAGATGTGGTTCATGCGAGACGGAGCTCGACTCCATTGAAGTAGGAGAGTGTTTGACGTCCTGGAGGAGCACTTTGGGGACCGCATTCTGGCTCCGAGGTACCCAGATGCCACTGGCATGGTCCTCGATTGGCCACCATATTCTCTGTATCTGAATACATGCAACTCCTTTTTGTGTACAATTATATTAAAGACAAGCAATAACCCCAAAACCATTGCTGAGCTGAAAACAGCCATTCAGGAGGTCATGGACACCATCGATGTTCTGGCACTTCGTGGGTCAAGCAGAATTTCGCTATTCGTCTGCGCCACATCATAGCCAATGATGGCAGGCAAAGAATTTTTTTCTAAAGGAATTATGAACTTTGTAAGCGCTGGAGGACTTGCATTGAGCTTGGGGGAGATTATGTTGAAAAGTGATATAGCTTTGTACCACTTCTGCACAGTAAATAATATTTTAAAAAATATTGAAGGTTTTCATTTGACTCACCCTCGTATGTTATCAATAACCCCCATTAATAATTTTGTAACTATTCTCATGGCCCTTTTCTGTTGTTCGCAAACACATGGAAACATTTCTGTACGTCTTTCTTGTTATGACAGCGTCAGATATTCACCTGGGGGTTGAAATTGGAAGTAATTTTTTCCAGAGTAATTCGGTTCCGCATTAACGCATTAGCATGCCTACCAAGTATCGGTGCCATACGATAATTACAGCCCACATCGCACCTCCGTTAGTAGCTTTACTTTAATTATAAGCACCCAGTATGTACTGAGGCAAAACAGTTGTTACCTTTCCGTAGATTAGGAACAATCATTGGAATCAGTACTGCAAGGTTTGCATTTCAAAACCAATATAATATATAAATCCACGTCTCATCATTTTTAATATATGCAAAGTAATTAACAACTAGAATGATCTATTACTCTATGACAAACAAGCATTTACTGTTGGAGGCATTTAATCAACACATTTAAGTTTCGCCACATTCTCCAGTTCCATAACAATCTGCATGAAGGTTCCACTAACGTTTTGACTATTTGTCCACATGAATTAGTCTCCAATCTTCTCGTTCTTGGAAGTCTTTTTTCGTATTCAGCTAACCGTCACCTATCCAGGCACTCTTTTAACTTGTCGCAAGGATTAAAGAGATGGGCCGTAGCCAGATTACTTCAGTGTTTGCACTTTATCTTAAAATTTAAATGACGATTTGTACACCTTAAAAGTAATGTTTCTAAAACAATTTAAAAACCTGTACAATGCTCAAGGCTGCTTAGGGAACTAAGACACCAGATTTTCTATTGTGAAACAGCCTGATTGTCTTAACTGGTTTGTTACTTCTTGATAATTCGGTTCTTATAAAAAGTTGTAGAACGTGAATAAAAGATTAAAGCAGGTATAAATGTCTATCGCCTTAAATTATGAGGGCCACATAACTAACACGAAACCCAGAGAAACAGGTTTGAATTAGCTACTAGTCTTTCTTTACTCTGACGTTTGGTACTTGCCTCTGTTTCAAAAACAACTCTTTTTTGTTCCACACAGAAGCCGTGACAGCCGTGAACCCGTTTGTGGAGCGCTTGCCAGAAACGCTGCAGCAAGAGTTCCTAGAAGACTGCATGAGAGAAGTTCTGCGACAAAAGCTCGTGTCGATAGAAGACGATGCTGACAGCAACAACAATAGCAACGGCAGTAACAAGAGCGGAAACAACGCAGTCGACGCCAACAGCAAGAAGTTCACCACGCGCTATAGCGTGCTCACTGTCGTGGCAACGAAGGCTGCAGCACAGAACGGAGTTCGAACTGTACGTTGACTAGGCCGGAGAACACAACAATAAGCGGTATCTGCAGCCATCACGAGTAGAATGTGGTAGTTGCGGCTGGATGTTCGTAGATGTCCCGCCAAGTTCTTCCCCGTAGTCCTCAGTACGCTACGGCAGTCGGAGAATAGTACCACAGGTTATTTCACCACCTAATCCTGTAGGCAATTTCCTGTGTCTCCGTGGTCTGCAAAGGACCAACTTCATGGTACTTGAGATGAGTAAAGCACCTTGGATAGGAAAGTTCTCGTCAGGTGTAGAAACCACGACAGGATTGTCTTTCATAGATCTGTGTAGCTAATGATAATTAATTAACATTCACTAGCACATCTTAAGAGAGGCACTGAAGATTAAATAAACAAAGTTAATAGCGCATGGACACTCCTATACTCCTACACTGCGATCCCATGTGCAATTTATACATTTTCCAAACTGTGTACCTATAACACTTCTACCAAATCATCTCTCAAAAAAACCATATCTTTTTCAGTAAGAAAACTGTAATGAAGATATTCATCATTATTATTCTTCCATATTTTGGAGTGCAAGTGGCCTTTTGGATTCCGATACAGTGTCAAGCTCTATGTTAAGCATAATTTATGCAGATATGCACAGTTTATAAAGATACGCACGACATAAACACATCGTAATGTTGATAGCGAATTAGGGTTTCAGACAGAGAGTACAAGTTTTCGAGACTGGAGGTGGCATGATGGGAACAAAATGTGACTGTTGACACATGAATAAATTAACAGAATCTCTTACGACATCAAGAACGGATGGTGTAGTATAATCATTTATAGTTTTCCTGTGATCAGTCTTCTCTGTATGATTGTCTGATGACTACATAGTCACATGTATACCTTTTTCCCAGTACATGTTATTGATCACAATAAATATTCTAACGCAGGGATACTTAACCTTTTTTGCCTACCACCCACTTTTGTTTGTCTGTCAGTGGTAAAACTTCGTAACTGCCCCCCAGTTGGACAGTAATGGTTATTTATAAAGCAGGGAAGTAACTTTACTTACAAAATTTATAAAGATGGCTTATAGCAAGTTAAATCATATAATAAAAACTACGTACCAAATATTTTGTGTCAAAGTTTTATGAAGACTTAATGAAATTTTTTTAAAACCCCTACTGTCAACCGCCCACCATGAAAGCTGGAATGGCCAGTAGCTGGCGATAGGTATCAGGTTGACTACCACTGCTCTAACGCTTGGAAGAGATTGTCCTAAGAAGACTACTTACAGCTTAAAGCTCCTACTACATCTACCACGTTAATTCAGTTCGGAGTACAAAACCAGAGTAAATAATTAATGACGTTTATTTCCAGATGAACCACGAATATTATACTAAGAAGCTGCAAAGATTGTTTTCCTACAAAAATTAAATAAACGAAGTGTAAACAGAGGCTGGCACTGGAATCCAAAAAAAAAAATCTTCATTAAATAACATTAAAACACAAATTATTGTCAGTGAGAGGAAACACTCTTAGAAATAAACAGATGTACTGGCTCGCAACATAACACGAAAAGTAATTATCACAATTATCACTCAGTTATTCTAACTGAAAGGTCTCATGTTACACCACAACATTCAATAGACAGTAACATCTCCGCTCAAATACAGACACATCTCTCTGCCAGAGCTGCAGAAACATGGCAACTCTTGCACAAGTAAAACGCATTCCGTGACCTGCTGACAAATTGGCACACTACAGTTACAATATGTGATGGCGTCGCATTGTTGCCGCACAGTGCATAAGACTTTGGATTGCATTCAAAAAGGGCGAAGTTCAAGTCCTCTCCCCTCATCCAAATTTAGATGTTCCCTGCAGCCTTCAGTTTCCCTAAGATGAATTTGCGGCTTGTCCCTTTGGAAATGAAATTTTCCATTTTGTTATTCATCGTTGTCCATTCAAAGTTTAAACTTTACAATAACCTCGTCGTAGTCAGGCGTTAGACCTAACCATATTTACTGACAAACAGCTTCGCTCTCTAGTCAGAATCAATACTTCTTTTCAAGGTTACTGCTTTCTATTTGTTGTCATTAATGTAGAAAAGTGAAACTGTTTCAACCGCAGAACTGATTGGCATAGAAGCTAAGTTCCATTAAATACACAAAGATTTCATTTGTATGTGTTCGTTTTCTTTTTTTATAGTTGCATTCTATAAAGTCAGGTCTTCGATCACCAGACAAGCACATGTGAAATTTACGATTCGTGGAAATGTCTTCTAGCAACAAATACTCAGAAATAAACAGCAATATTGGAAGATGTGGCTATTAGAATAATATTTATTTTACAACTTTTTAATTTTATATTAAGTAAGTGTGAAAAATTCCGTAAGTGCACATACACAAATAGACAATCCTCCACGTCTGCATGGCTCACATGTTCATACCGTAACGTAATCATGCGTACGGAAAAAGCAGAATCGAAAGTTTAATCGCATTAGGTATCTGACTAGAATTCCACAACCGCACTTTCGGAATATATATTGGTAACCAACGGTCAATTTTAAACGGCTATAATTGTGAAAAAGTAATTATGCCTTTGTTTTCTATAGTCTTTGTGAAGAATTACGACAAACTATTTTGCTAAAGCACACAGCAGTACCAGTAGCATGTACCGATGTGACTGCGAGTATTTTCAATCGTTAAAGTGATAGTTAGCTTTTACATCTATTTAAACAGGACTGGTTTCTTACAACAGTCCTTTTCTGAAAAAGACGTTCTTTTTTTTCGTCTTTAGAGGATCGAAACGGATATACATACAAGCTGTATTTACTTCTGTTCTTCTACGCGATCCTTTATGTAAAAAGCTACATGGGCCGGCCGGTGTAGACGTGCGGTTCTAGGCGCTTCAGTTTGGAACCGCGAGACCGCTACGGTCGCAGGTTCGAATCCTGCCTCGGGCATGGATGTGTGTGACGTCCTTAGGTTAGTTAGGCTTAAGTAGTTCTGAGTTCTAGGGGACTGATGACCTCAGATGTTAAGTCCCATAGTGCTCAGAGCCATTTGAACCATTTTGAAAGCTACATGAAAGATCGCCTAGAAGTACAGCCATCAATTTCTGTAAAAATCATTTAATGTGTTATAATGCAGAAATTAAAAGGTCGAAATGCAGTAGTAGTCGTTACTGCTCCATTTATTCAGAACTGCGTTGTACGAGCAACATTATCATTTAAAGATGCAATCATGAAATGGCCATTTTCAGTCACCTGCTCAGCAACTAGACAATGAAAATTACGTTATTCTTTCTGTGGTAGCTAAATGTCAAAAGTATATGTTCCATATACGTCTACATTACGAAGTTGTATGGCAATTTGCGACCTTAATGTACTACCAAAGATCAATAAAAGAAGCAGAATATAAAAAGACTTTTATAACCACTCACGTTTTGTCATTTCTTACAGTAGTGAAGGGTAATTGTCACAAACTTTGGTTGTGTAACGGATTCCCAGTAATAACTATTCCAAATATCTCTATCCAGCTACATCACTGCTACAGCCTCTTCTCAATAACACTTGAGTTGTCCGCAGCTCGTGGTCGTGCGGTGCGTTCTCGCTTCCCACGCCCGGGTTCCCGGGTTCGATTCCCGGCGGGGTCAGGGATTTTCTCTGCCTCGTGATGACTGGGTGTTGTGTGATGTCCTTAGGTTAGTTAGGTTTAAGTAGTTCTAAGTTCTAGGGGACTGATGACCATAGATGTTAAGTCCCATAGTGCTCAGAGCCATTTGAACCATTTGAACACTTGAGTTTATGTCACGTCCTTCTCCCATATAAACACTCAGTTATGGAATAACATGTGCGTACTATCATATAAGCTATGTTTTTCCTAGTTTCAAAAATAAAGTGACGGCTTTCTTTTTGGAATAATGACAGCTCTATCTTTACTCCTCGCTGAATCCAAATACGCCATAATCTACATGCTCAACACTTTTACCCAGAGTCTCAAAACGACAGCAGTAGATCACCCCCCTCAAGCGGATTTAGCTGAGAAGGAAAAAACTCAGTTTCGCTGAATGGTAAAAGCTCAGATAGCACGATTGAAAGGACGTCTGCAGTGCGAGTAACAGAAAGAAGTTTATCAAGTTCACAGAATAAATAACAATTTTAATTCTTCAAAACAAATTCCTTCAACAGTCAGCCCAGTTCTTCTTTAGAGGAATTCAAGGAGAGTTAGAGTGTGGAAGCTGAGAGGAGTCTACTGAGATACGAACAGAAGTCTTTATTTAACGCAGTTGGCTCACTTTGGTCAAGACTGAACGGTACACTACAAGTAAGTGGAACAAAACAAAGTCATTTCAGTAGATTACTAGGCATCAAATGAATAAACAAAGTAAGCCACATGAATTCAAGCCACAAACGAAAGGAACTCTAAGGCAGAGGATGCTAAGTTCAAATTACTGGCCTCTAGATTTAATGAATTCATCCTAATAACATTGGTAAATACTGAGAAAGAAACTGACGATCAAATCGATATATATATATATATATATATATATATATATATATATATATATATATATATATTAGATTCGTTTAGGCACTGAATACTCCTCCAGTAGACAGATTTTTGCCAGCTCAGCTGTTAGAGACCACAAAAGTCACTACGTCACTATATAACAGTTACTCTTCAGGCTATGATGGTATATTTCAGTCACAATGCTGAAATCTTAAGCTGATTTGGTAGCGTCTCCCTCCAGTTGCCTTTTTAATCATTCCATGAGTCATGGTGTATTTTCTGAAAGACTGGTACATGTGACAGTAATAGCCACTTATAAAAATGGAGACAAGGGAGTTACATCTAATTACAGATCACTCTGCTTCACCACCGAGTTCTTCTGAGAAGTCAGCTTGTAATACAATAATGAACGACTGTTGTGATAGTAACTTCTTAACAACTGCGCAATTTGGCTTCCATAAACGATACTCTACACAGATAGGGACATAGAATCTCAAAAAGTCACCTATAGTATCATTATACAAAAGAGCTTCCTCTGCTAGCATTTTCTATGACACATACTTTCTGTTGCGTAAATCACAGAATTGTACTAGAGAAACTTTTATGTTATGGACTTCAATACATCACCCACGCCTTTACGTATTCATCCCTCAGAAAACAGGTAATACATTAAATGATACTCTAGGAATAAAACTAAATTCTGAGTCAGTAACATTAAGTAGTGTGTCCCAAAAGGTTCAGTACTTAGATCAGGCCCGTTCTTGAACTACATAAATGATATACCAAAGGAAGGAGAGAACTCTTCTAAAACTGTGTTGCTGGAGTATACTGACAAAGGGATCAAAAAGATGCATTGGTTTTCTTTATTTCTTCTTTTTTTGCAACCAAATAAATGTGATTTATATGTACCAGGGATAGACAGATGTGGACTAAGTAAATGAGTGAAATTCCTGGACATCTGGGTGGATAACGAACATTTAGATAGGTTAATCAAAAAACTCAGTTATGTCTTTTACACAGAAATCTCTCCCATTATACTGACCTGCACACAGAATTGCTAGCAAACATTGTATCGATACACATACACTATTTGATCAAAAGTATCCAGACACCTGGCTGAAAATGACTTACAAGTTTGTGGCGCCCTCCATCGATAAAGCGGGAATTCAAAATGGTGTTGTCCCATCCTTTGCCTTGATGGCAGCTTCCACTCTCGCAGGCATACGTTCAATCAGGTGCTGGAAGGTTTCTTGGGGATTGGCAGCCCATTCTTCACGGAGCGCTGCACTGTGGAGAGGTTTCGATATCGGACGGTGAGGCCTGGCAGGAAGTCAGCGTTCCAAAACATCCCAAAGGTGTTCTATAGGATTCAGGTTAGGACTCTGTGCAGGCCAGTCCATTACAGGGATGTTGCTGTCGTGTGAACACTGCGCCACAGGCCGTGCATTATGAACAGGTACTCGATCACGTTGAAAGATGCAATCGCCATCCCCGAATTGCTTTTCAACAGTTGGAAGCAAGAAGGTGCTTAAAACATTAGTGAAGGTCTGTGTTGCGATAGTGCCACGCAAAACAACAAGGAGTGTATGCCTCCTCCACGAAAAACACGACCACACCATAACACCACCGCCTCCGAATTTTACTGTTGGCACTACACAAGCTGGCAGATGACGTTCACCGGGCATTCGCCACGCCCACACCCTGCCATCGGATCGCCACATTGTGTACCGTGATTCGTTACTCCACACAACGTTTTCCCACTGTTCAATCGCCCAATGTTTACGCTTCTTACACCAAGCGAGGCGTCATTTGGTATTTATCGGCGTGATGTATGGCTTATGAGCCGCTCGACCGTGAAATCAAAGTTTCCTCACCTCCCACCTAACTGTCATAAAACTTGCAGTGGATCCTGATGCAGCTTGGAATTCCTGTGTGATGGTGTGTATAGATGTCTGCCTATTACACATTACAACCCTCTTCAATGTCGGCGTTCTCTGTTACCCAACATAAGAGGTCAGCATGTACGCTTTTGTGTTGCACGTGTCCCTTCACGTTTCCATTTCTCTATCACATCGGAAACAGTGGACCTGAAAAAATGGAAATGAGCATTTGGCGTCATTGGCCGGAAGGCCCTTACGGGGCAGATCCGGCCCCCTTGGTAGAGGTCTTATTAGATTCTAAGCCACATTTGGCGACCTGCGAGCCCTGATGTGGATGAAGTGATGATGAAGACAACACAACGCCCAGTCCCTGAGCGGTGAAAAATCCCCGACCCAGCCGGGAATCGAACGCGGGCCCGTAGGACGGCAATCCGTCCGCAGACCACTCAGCTATCGGGGACGACACAGTGGACCTAGGGATGTATAGGAGTGTGGAAATCTAGCGTACAGAACCCAATCACCTGACTACGTTGGAAGCCTGCGGAGTGCCCCATGCTTACTGCACTTTCCTGTAGAATACTTCATTTGACCGACCTACTTTGCTGCGGAAGATGATGCCGTAGGACAGTCATACACTATGTAATCAAAAGTATCTGGTCACCCTCAAAAATATACATTTTTCGTATTACGTCAACTGCCACCTAGGGCATCTCTCACAATTACTAACGGCTACTGAGTTCGCTGATACGGAGTACCTCGCTGATATGGAGTACTATACCTGGCAGTAGGTGGCGGTACAGTTCACGTAATACGAAAAATGTGTATTTTTGAGGGTGTCCAGATACTTTTGATCACATCGTGTATGACCGTCCTACGGCATCATCTTCTGCAGTAAGTATGTCAAATAAGTACTCTACAGGACAGTGCAGCAAGCATATTATTTAACGTTGATAACTGAACGTCTTCCAGAAGTCTGTTCAGGAACCTTGAGGTCTAGGCACTACTGTAATCACTCGCTACCCAAGAACACGGGTCCGCAGCTCGTGGTCGTGCGGTAGCGTTCTCGCTTCCCACGCCCGGGTTCCCGGGTTCGATGCCCGGCGGGGTCAGGGATTTTCACTACCTCGTGATGACTGGGTGTTGTGTGATGCCCTTAGGTTAGTTAGGTTTAAGTAGTTCTAAGTTCTAGGGGACTGATGGCCATAGATGTTAAGTCCCATAGTGCTCAGAGCCATTTGAACCAAGAACACGGTACCAGTTTTAGGTTGTCTATCTAACGGCGTCCAGGGGCACAAAAAGTTGATTTTCAATATTTCGCGTTATTACTTAAAATACTGTCATAATCTGCTCATTTAGAGTTGGAAGTTTTAGCAAAAGTGTTACTGTTAGAAACTGTGTGTAGAGCGAGGCAACGTAACTGACCGCACTTAAATACCTGGATTTTATTCATCCAGCACTTGAGAATAAGAGCTCTTAGCAACTTACAACAAACTTAACACATAATTTCAAATCCTTACGAACATTCTCTCGCTAACACCCCCACAAAATGATGAAATGACAAAAGTTTATCGTTTACTACATTTCAGTTGTTCACGAACTAAAGCTTCAGCAACAGACATGACGTTTTAATTTATTACGCCGGTACTACCGACTCTGTTCATAAGTCTGCAGCAGTATCCAGACATACGACTGAATGTAGCTGCAAAATTATATCACTGCACGACACATAGTTCAGAAGATATGGCTCCATAAACATTGCGAGACGTGAAAAATTAACTTTTTCTTAAAATAAAGTGCAAATTACCCAGACTATATCTAGCGATTCATGATGAGAACACTTAGCGACTTCCAGCGAACTTATATCATAGTTTCAAACGTCTCCTACACATTTTCTTACCTACGTTCTTAAGGTCAAATATTTAACTCATTAACATATTCGTCAAGTAATCAGATATAATGATAAACTGTGAAATCTGCAACGACAACATTAGAAATAAAAATAATGCATCCCCTTATAGGATACAGAATAGAGTTCTATATTCTGCTGCAAAAGTTTGAAATAGGTCACTGGCAAACATAAGGCAGGAAACGGGGAAATCCTCAAATGTTCAAAGCTAGAGTTAAAGAGTACTTTATTAGCAACTCCTTCCATAATTTATCACTGCATCTGGCCTTGGTGATGTAAGCTTATGTTAAACATTTTAATTTTTGCAGTACATAGACAGCGAGTGGAATTCTCGGAGACCAGTAAGCCTAAGGTACTTTACAGAAGTCACCTGCAGTGGCTGTTCCTCCCAGTTAAACTGACTTATTCGATGTCCCTGAAGGCTCTTACTCATGATGGAGTTTACAGAGTATGATATATGAATGAATGAATGAATGCACTGTCTTAACTTCTTTATCCTTTTTCCTGATATTTTTGTAATTTCATATTGCATTTCGTGTAAGTACTATGGTTACTACATTCTAAAATATTTCTATATCCCATGTTTCTTTTTTCAACGATAACATAAAAAGAAATACGTCTTTTCTGTGGTCTGCTGTTAGTGTCTGAAAGCCCTAATATAGTTAGAATATACAAGCTAATAAATAAACGTGATGCGGATAACTTCAAAACAAATTTGCTGGGACACTTTATCACTACCTATCATCTGACACTGAGGGCCAAATAAGTACCAGTAAGGCCATGTTAATCTCTTTTCTTTCACAATTGGATAATTTATTGACTGTTACAGTACCAGTTTTTTCTTTGTTTGAACTGGATTTAGTTTTCTTTTTCACACATATTAATTTAATTTGATGACAGTCTTCCTATACTCGTTCTTTTTCGGATTTTTTGTATCCTCTCATTTTCTTGTGTACTGGCACTACCCAGTTCTTTCTTAATGCTATACCAATTATCATATGTTTGAAATCGTCGGTTTACTTGTGTAAAACTAGGAAAAATTTATTAAAATTTTAGTCTCAAATTTTTATTGTATACTTTTGTGGTTTGTTCTGTATATCGTCCTGAGCTTATGCAGTTTGTTTGTTGAACCTTGCCATGTGTATAAGTCACTACAAACTGAATTCCATAGTTCTATTTTGGAGTTCACAACATAACAGTTATACAAAAGCATCACTTCACCCAACAATTTTTTTTATTTCTTACAGGTAAAAATTTAGGCAATGACAGTTATTAAGCACAGCTGGAATAACTACTTCCTTTTGAAAAAAATATTTATAATTATCAGACATCCATCAAAATACCATTTCATAAGGCGAAAAAGGTAATAATTTCTGAATCCATGCCGTAAATGATTTGAAGTCCGCCCCAATAGCTGAGTAGTCAGTGTAACGGATTGTCGTACTACGGGCCCGGGTTCGATCCTCGGCTGGGTCGGGGATTTTATCCGCTCAGGGACTGGGTGTTGTGTTGTCTTCATCATCATTTCATCCCCATCTGGCGCGCAGGTTGCCCAATGTGGCGTCGAATGTAGTAAGACCTGCACCAAGGTGGCTGGACCTGCCCCGTAAGGGGCCTCCCGGCCAACGACGCCAAACGCTCATTTCCATTTTTCCTATGATTTGAAAAGACTTGAGAAATTATTATAAAGATAAGAATATACACATGTTCTTCCTTCAGAAACATAATCATCTGACCATAAAAATAAATCATGTGATACATGTAGTAAGTCCTGTGCCAGTACACAGATCTGTTCAATTTATCTGAATTTTCTTAAGAGTTTCCACAAAAATTTATGGCAGCAGAGTAATAGTACACTTGCAACTAATGTTAACTGGAAACATACCGAACTGTTGAGAGAGAGAGAGAGACATCACATCACACCACACACACACACACACACACACACACACACACACACACACACACACACACAGAGAGAGAGAGAGAGAGAGAGAGAGAGAGAGAGAGAGAGAGAGTAGCGAAACGATAAGCCATCTGGTTACCAGAAGCAGCGCGATTACAGAAACTTGACTAACATTGCTACCGAGTATTCCAGGGTCACCAGAAAGTGAAAAAATCTGTGCTGAGTAGTACTGATTCAGGTAAGTCGGTATCAAAAGGCTGCGTATCTGGGTGCACAGTTTAGTGGTGTTAAAATCACAAAATATGATGGTTGGACAATATGGGAGATTAAGGAAGGTGACATTACGTCAGTGACGTATCCTTGACTCAGGAAAGGCTAAACCTCTAGAGAGATACGAGGGTTGTACCAAAAGTAAGGTTCCCTATGAGCTACAGCCTCGAGGGAAGATGCTAGGCTAAAGCTTAGAACAGTACCATGTGCAGTTGTTCCCCCATTCTCCAGCCCACCCGTCGGCGATTCGCTACGTCGCTCAGTGTTGGCTTAGCAGCCATCAGAGATGGAAGTGTTGATCGCCGCTCCCACCAAGTGTGAGGTTCGAGCAGTACTCCGGTTTCTCCACGCAAGGAAGTTACCACCCATGGAGAGACATTGGCAACTGACTCAGGTTTATGGTGAAGAGTGCATGTCCATTCAGCACTCCCACAAATGGTGCAGGGCTTTTACTGAGGATCGCACAGAAGTTCACGATGAAGAACGGAGTGGAAGACCGCCGCTTTCGGATGCGATTGTTCAGAAGATCAACAGTGAGCTGCTCAAAGATCAGATGGTCACTGTCCGTGAACTTGCTGAATGCATTTCTGAAGCTTCCCACAGCACAATTGAAAGAACTTGAACAGAAACGTTGGGTTATCGCAAGGTGTGTGTGCTTGCTAGGTCCCCCGTATGCTGACTGACGGACACAAAGAGCAACACTCTGACTGTGCTCGCTAGTTTCTTCAACAATGTGAGGGGGATGGCAACAAGGAGAAGCTGTTGGCCTCTATCGTCACAGGAGATGAAACATGAGTGTTTCATTACACCCCTGAAACAAAACAACAATCTCATCACTGGCATCACTCCAGTTCACCGCCATCAAAGAAATTCAAACAAACGCAGTTGGCAGGAAAGGTTATGGCGACTGTGTTTTGGGATCGGAAGGGGGAATCCTCATTGATTTCATGCATCCAGGGACGACAATAAACTCAGACAGATATTGTGAAACACTGACCACACTCCATTGAGCAATCCGGAATCAGCGGAGAGGACGACTGATGGAGGAAGTGGTTCTTCTTCACAACAATGCTCGACCCCACACCGCTCGTCAAATACAGGAGATTTTGAAGAAATTTGGGTGGACTGTTATGACCCAGCGCCTGTACAGTCCGGACTCAACCCCCAGCAATTATCGCCTCTTCCCGAAGCCAAAGGAACACTTAAGTGCCAAACGCTTCAAGAGCGACGATGAAGTCCAGTCAGAGGTCACACGCTTCCTCAATGGGTTGGTGGGAGACTTCTTTGACTTAGCAATACAAAAGCTGGAGCATCGTCTTCAAAAATGTGTCGAAAAAAATGAAGATTATGTCGAAAAATAGACAAAAATATAAGGTTTTCAAAGACGTATAAATTAATAACAATAAACAATGTCTTCTATTTGTAAAAAACGTGGGAACCTTACTTTTGGTTCAACCCTCGTAGTAAGAATGTACTGTGTGGCTATTGTGGGCTGTAATTATCGTATGGCAGCGAAACTTGGCAGATATGCTAATGCACTAACACAGAACCGATTTACACTGGAAAAAAATTAGTTCCAATTTTGGCCATCAATTGCAAGTCTGGCGCTGTACACTGTTTGTATCTTGGTATGACATCCACACTGTCTTTTGACAAGCTGTGACATGAGTGAACAATGTAGCTATCGAGAAGAGAGACTGTGCGCTGTTAGTGAATGTTTTACGTGAATGGCAGCAACTACAGAGCTGAACTGAGGAAGTACCTCCGACTGAAAGTTCTGATGAGAGGCCCAATGTCATTAAATGCTTTACAGAAGATGATTATAAAATTCGAAAACATAGGTGCGTTTGGTGTGGCACCTGGAAGACGAAGGCGTGCTATCTCGCTGGAAGTTATTGACGAGGTTGTTTTTGCTGTAACTGATCATGCAACACGGGCCCAGGTAGTGCTAGTGCTCATTCAGTGTCATGAGAATAGTCCACCCATTAGTCAATAGTGTGGAAAGATTTTCAGTCTATTTTGGACTGGTACATGTGCAAGATTCAGATGATAAAGCAACTGAAACCTCATAATCCGCAGCAACATTCTAAATTTGCTATTCGGTTTCTGGCACAGATAGAAGTTGATAACATATGGGTGGGCAACATTCCACTGAGAGACGAGGCACATTTCATAGTGCACGAACAGCCATTGCAATTGCCGTATGCGACTGTGTACTGTGCATTCAAAAGCACCTTTATTCTCGCTCCGTTCTTCTTTCAACAGCATACACCCAGAGAGCATGTCAGATACTCGTGACGTTTACACATTGTCGAAATTTGGAAACCACTGTTCTCATGTAGGATAGGGCAACTTCTCATGTCGTTCGCCTAGCGAAAGATCTGCTTAACGTAAGCATCCACGAATGTCTTACCTCCGGAGGTTTTCTATATGTGTGGCCTGCAAGACCACCTGATCTGTATCCATTTATGTTTTAGCTATGGGGATATCTAGGAGAACGTGTTTATCAGGGACGTGTTCGGACTCCACCTGATCTGAATGCCAGTAGACAGGAACACATTTCTTAATTTCAACAGGATTTCTGCGAGCAACTGTTGATCACATCGTTTTACGGATGTAGCAAGTCGTCGACGTCTCCTGTGCTCATATTGAATGAAGTGTGAAAGAGACGGTTAGTAACAGAATTAACTTTGTGCCTTTCTCACTTGTTTGATCTTTTCGGCCCACATCAAATGGTTCAAATGGCTCTGAGCACTATGGGACTTGACATCGGAGGTCATCTGTCCCCTAGAACATAGAACTACTTAAACCTAACTAACCAAAGGACATCACACACATCCATGTCTGAGGCAGGATTCGAACCTGCGACGTAGCGGTCGCGCGGCTCCAGCCTGAAGCGCCTAGAACCGCTCGGCCACTCCGGCCGGCTCGACCCACATCCCATTCCTAATTCATTACATATGGAAACATTTCCACACGTCTTTTTTATATTCAAAGGTCCAGGTTTGGACATGATGACCACAACTGGAACTAATTTTGTCCACTATAAATCGGTTCCGCATGAATGCATTAGCCTATCTATCATGTTTCACTACCACACGATACTTACAGCCTTTATTGAACCTCTGTGAGTAGAGCGCACTTTAATTATAATCACCCCGTGTGAATGGCGATGGTTGATGACCAATGGAGAGATAGTGAGGACTGATGGACCATGGAACTTGATAGGTAAATCACGTCGAACTGTGATATTAAGAAGAAAAAGGTTTGTTAGATGGAGCTCAAGTCCAGCCATGGACGGGGTCATCGGTGTTACAGCACTGCTGCTGTAAGACAAATGAGGGGGAGGAATTCGACCATGCGTATTTCAACTAAACAAATTTACGAAAACCGCTGATAACCCCAGCCATCCAAATTATGAGTGCAGTGCTATAACCCTTTGACTACCTCGATATTGAGGGATGAATAACACTTAGGCGGTTTTTTGTTCTACTGATAGGTTATCAGAGAACCAATTAGAATTTGTTGCATATTATTGTTATGTAACAGTGTTCCATTGGTAAAAGCGAGGCTACTCACGGTTAGCAGAATTCTTGCAATTACAGACTGCATATTGAATAAAAGCGAAGAAAGTGGATAGTTACAGAAATTACGAAACAGCACAAACACTTACAAGTTGCAGCAAGATTCGTTATCTGGAAGGACAATCTATATAAAAAAGGGAGAGAATGTGCGAGTAGTAACGACATATAAAACGTAATTCGTAAAGCGCTACTTGTAATATTTTCTGGTTTCGAAATTAGCACTCGTTTTCAATCTTTTGTCTTGATTATGTCTACAACAAAGTAGCATGATAAAAGTGGTCACAGAAAGTTTATCTCGCACTGATTTATTATTAGACGAAATACACTGGTGGGAAATGAGGCATAGGAACATCAAAATTGTAAGGGGCACTGAAGGAGAACCTAGCAACCACAAAATGATATTGTAAATTCTACGGCCCTGACGCAAGCATCTGATGCAATAAAATGGTGAGCTCGAAGTGGATGAGAAAACAGTGTTCACATATCAGTAAGTTGACGATGAACGTAATTACTGCATTTCACTCACTTTGGGTCTGTGGGAGGTTAGATCCTTTCGGAACTTTTGCCCACCACAATGAACGCGAAGTGTCAACTCTGAAGTGGAGATGGATCTCCGGTAGTACCATATACGTAAGTTCACACTTGGACCGCCGCATCAGATGAGAAACCGTTACCGAACGCACGACGACTGCAGCACAGATCAGGACCTAGACAGCGTTTCTCATTTCTAAGATTATAACGAATAGTTACGAAGATCTGTTTCGCGAGTAAGGGTGCCGCTCGTCAGACTCTTTCTCATAACCCATAAACGCCCTGCTAACATCTGATGGTCTAGCGAAAGACGCAGCTGCAAGTATGAAAACGGTTTTTTGTGATTATTGATAAGAAAAGGTTTGCGTCATTGAAGATGGCGTAATCCAAGAGACTGACAACTGTCAGTGTGTGTGTGTGTGTGTGTGTGTGTGTGTGTGTGTGTGTGTGTGTGTCACGGAGCTACACGCAGGACCAACTCCATGTTTGATGATGTGGAGACTCACTGACTAATGTGACTATATATATCTGATATTTTGTATGGAGGACCTGCTTGGTGCGTCGTATGACCAGAATACCATCCAGCACATTCTGACACGGTGTATGAAGTGCTTTTCCAGCAACACAATAGCCAGACCTGCCCCTTCCCTCCCCCCCCCCCCCCCCCCCGCCCTCACCATTTACTCCTCCCCCAA
The DNA here is from genome assembly GCF_021461395.2 of Schistocerca americana. Taxonomy (NCBI): domain Eukaryota; kingdom Metazoa; phylum Arthropoda; class Insecta; order Orthoptera; family Acrididae; genus Schistocerca; species Schistocerca americana. Next base: position 503,423,799 of record NC_060124.1, on the reverse strand, counting down.
TTACGTGTGGGACATAGTGGTGTAGGGGCTCTTGCCTAGTTTGCATTTCCAGGAAAGTCCCTTGAACATTTGCAACAACAGTTGGAAACTGTGTACAACATTATCTCCTAAGATAATATTCACCGGCTTTATGCACGCTTCCAGATCCGACTAGTTGCTAAAGTAGGGTATAAATGATAATTTAACTGTTGATTGACAATCCGTCCACAGGTGTATGAACCATTCAGAATGTGTAATATGCGGACGAACGTCATTTGTGTCAAACTATTCCGTATGAAAGTTGAATTATATTCCTGTTTTTCCTGTGTAATTATGCAGAAATACCGGGCCACGCTTTTTCAGTAGTTACGTTCCCAATATCTATAGTTCAAGGGTCATGGGAAGAAATATCGCCTCCTACAGAGAGACATAAATGAGAATTGAGCAACTGCAGGAGAAATATAGTGGCCAGCTAAATGCTAATCACACCTACTATGCACATGCCTGCCTGTTGTACAGTTATTCTCCTGAACATACCATAGGCCTGAGGATGTGTGCAGTTCCGATGTTTGCTGCGTATGTATGGTCGATCAGTGCATTGTGCATTACGCAAGGTAAAACTTCCAAACATATAAGTTCATCATATATTGAGGAATATGAAACATCGAGACTATTTCGGAGATAACGTATCCCTTTGTCCAGTATGTGGTCTTCAATTCTGTGACCTCTTTTATAAGAAGCATGACCTGTCCTCACTGGGAACCCGCAAACAACAGCGACATTTGTGGATTTTTTCGACTAGCTGAAAGTTGTAAACATTTAGCGCCGTCACTTCACTGGCACAAAGTCACTGCTTGCTCCAAGAAGAAGACTTTTGTCAACTGTATCTATTTGCGTAAGTACAGTACATCGATTGAAAGGTATCTTGTGAATGAAGTTTTGCTCACGTATCAATCTGACAATCATTGTAGGAAAGTTATACATTCTGCACTGAAGGCCTAAATAAAACGTGTTCTACAACAACCTGTTTTGCCCGTTGTGCACACGAGTCGACCTTGCACACTGTGCAAATCAAAACAATCGTCAAAAAATGAATCTAGAAACGCATTATCGTTAAAAAATTACGAATAAAAGTTTTGAAGCCTGACAAACAAAATGTCTACTCTTGAAAATGTTTACAGCATAACTTACATGTTTGGCTCTGTAAACAGAATTATATCTACAACATTCCAACCGTACATTTCCTGGAAATTCTAGCGTTTCTAAAAATATCCACCCTTCTTCTTTTATTCTTCTGACAATTACTGAGACTCTTTTATCGATTTTCGAGGTTGTACATGGGGCACATTGAAACTGTGAAAGACAGTATCTCCCTCTCTCTCCTTTTTTGTGGTTTGTTATCGATATGAGTAAGCTACACGCCTTCTCCCGAGCCGTCGAGCATAAAATTCCTATTTGATCACTATAAACAGTGTCACCTAACCTGCTTTTGGACTTAATCCGAGTTAAAGGCACACAGTTTGGCAATCGTGCACCTAACACCACCTCCTCTCCATACCTTGATACTGTTCCACTTGTGTTGGAAATTTCTTCGACCAACAGTATTCGAATCACTTACATCAAACGAAAAACGCAACATTTCTACTACAAGTTTCTACACTTTGCAGCAATTCACTCCTCGGGTATTTACAGTCACTATGCTTAAGTATAGCTTAGTGACTCTGTAGTTAAGTGAGTGGTTTTCACACGACTTCATGTAACCCCACAGAGATAAATATACTGATGGGAAAAAAAACACAACACCAAAAAGTAATTAAGTAGAGTAACGAAATTTCGGGGATGAATATGTCTACGTAACATATTTAAGTGATTAACATTTGCAAGATCACAGGTTAATGTAATTGTGAGATAAGCCATTGCAAATTTGAAATGCTGGCACATTAATAGCGGTGTAACTCCCAAAATGTTGAAACTAAGCATGCAAACCCGCATGCCTTCTGTTGTACAGGTACCGGACGTCAGTTTGTGGGATTGAGTTTTATGCCTGTTGCACTTGGTCGTTCAATACAGGGACGTCTCAATACAGGGACGTCTAATGCTGGTTGTGGTGGACGCTAGAGTTGTCGTCCAGTAATGTCCAACATGTGCCCTATTGGAGACAGATCTGGTGATCGAGCAGGCGAAGGCAACATGTCGACAACGTGTAGAGCACGTTGGGTTACAACAGCAGTACGTGACTCAGCGTTATACTGTTGGTAAACACCCACTGGAATGCTGTTCATGAATGACAGCACAACAGACTGAATCACTAGATTGCCGTACAAATTTATACTCAGAATGCGTGGGGTAGCCATGCGAGTGCTCCTGGTGTCATATGAAATCGCACATCTGACCATAACTCCAGGTGTAGGTCCAGTGTATGTCGAAGCAATCTGTGCAGTGAATTACGCTGGCAATCAGTGACAAAATACAATGTGCAATAGTGTAATGTTGATCAACAGCTCCGCCACTGCACCAGTGATGCAAGTGAAGCAGCAAGATGATGAAATCGTAAGTCATCAACTGTCATGTAAAAGCCTTTCACACTATTTTCGTAACACATAACTGATGCAAATATATCTGCATCCTATACAGGCTGTGATATCATACATAGTCAACCACAAGGAAGGAAACCAGCAGAAGACATCACTGACTTCGATTTATAGCCATCAAAAATGGTTCAAATGGCTCTGAGCACCATCGGACTCAACATCTTAGGTCATAAGTCGCCTAGAACTTAGAACTACTTAAACCTAACTAACCTAAGGACATCACACACACCCATGCCCGAGGCAGGATTCGAACCTGCGACCGTAGCAGTCCCGCGGTTCCGGACTGCAGCGCCAGAACCGCACGGCCACCACGGCCGGCCCTTATAGCCATCCACTGCCCCCCTCCTCCCCCCGCCCCCCCCCCCCAATGCCACACCAGCCGCTACAGCAACAAACAATGGACAAATAGTTCTATATTAATTTAGTTTAAGACCGTTTATTTTTAAGCAGCATTTCTCTGTATGTATGTATGTACGTATGTATCTACGTACAAACGCCGGAAAATGAACAGAAGATATTAGAAACGCGTTGTATTATGTTATATTAAACATAAAATAAAAAAGTGACTGGTGGCAGAAGTCAAGAATAAATAAGGTCCAGTGTGGTTAGCAGCCAGACACGTTGGTTGCAGGCCCACAACGTGCCTCGTTCTAATGAATACATGGCCGTCACTGGCACCGAGGCAGAACCAACGTTCATCAGAAAACACAACAGACCTCCAACCTGCTCTCCAATGAGCTTTCGCTTGACACCACTGAAGTCGCAAATGGCGGCGGTTTGAGGTCAGTTGAATGAACGATACAGGACATCTGCTTCAGAGCAGTCCTTGAAGTAACCAATATGAAACAGTTCGTTGCGTCACTGTGGTGCCAAATGCTGCTCGAATTCCAGCTGCAGATGCAGTACAATGCGCCAGAGACATACGCTGGAAACTGGGATCTTCCCTCGCGGTAATTCCACGTGGCCGTCTTGTGCCCGGTCTTCTTGCGACTGTACATTCTCGTGACCACCACTGCCAACAATCATGTACAATGGCTACATTCCTGTGAAGTCTTTCTGCAATATCGCAGGATGAACATCCAGCTTCTTGTACCCCTGTTACATGACCTCATTCAAACGCACTGAGGTGCGGATAATGGCGCGTATGTCGCCTTAAGGGCATTATTGACTAACGTAACACGTCGAATCTCAAACGTAACTAACGCTCACGAGCGTTACAGCGTGTATTTAAAGCAAACCTGATTTGCATCATCATAGTGGCGCTACTAGTGACCCTCTCACCCTACTGGTGCGGATTTTGAGTAGACATCATCTATCAGATGAGGAACACGTCTACCAACTTTCGTTTATGTCGCACAACTCACTCTTGGCGTTGCGATATTTTTTCGTCAACGTACATTTGAGTGAAATCTGGTGGTCGCGCTGACTATGAGATGGGACATGCCCTTCCAGTCCAATGGAGACTGTTTCTGTTGTTCATATGCTCAAAGACAACCAAATCAGACCACGGTTTTGCACCGACGTGTTTAAACCACGTTGTCTTCCAGACAACATGATTTACGAACTCCAGTAACTGTCAGGAAATTTAGAATTGCAAGTAATGTGTGTAGCTCAAACGGAGTGCCAGTGTCATTTCAGTTGATCTTCAAAAATTTCAGATCACAAGCTGATAGAAATCGTGGTTGTTAATGGGGCACGAGAGTGACGTATGAATTTTCGTCTCTCCAGACATGGCGGTTGCAGTTGATCAAAGCATCATTACAGTTGATAGATACCTCATCCTTCAGCAATACCAACTGTAGATAGTTCGGCAGTGCAGTACAGTGCAAAATAATCTTTTGGTAGAATTGAATTTGGTATTCAGAATCTTTTTACCCTATAGCTTAAACACACGTTTTATAATAAGGGTTGTAGAGCTGCTTCGTAAGTACTCTCCGCATTGTATTTTTAGAAGCCTGCATTTTACGCGCAAGTTGCCGATTGCTTATTGATGAATCTTCTCCTACATGTGCTGGACACGCCCCCTCCTTGAATTCTACAATGTAAACGGCTCTTTGCTGAGACCCTCAGATATCTTCTGGCTTCAACGATCTAGTCCCTCGTAAATTTCTTCCAACGGCCATAAATTTCTAAATCTGTTCCATATGCTGAAAATCATTGTGAAGTGCATGGCAGAGGATACGTCCCATTTTATCATGTATTAAGGTTTCTTCCCGAACCATTCGTGAATGGAGCGCGGGAAAAATAACTGCTTATGTATATTTGTGTGCACGGTAGTTAATCTTCTCTTCTCGTCGTGGTACCTACGAGAGTGATACGTAGCAGGGAGTAGAGCATTCCTGTATTACCTACTCAAAACATGTGTTATGCTCCTCGCAGTAACACTCAAAATACGTGGTAACTTCACTGATAGTTCAGTATCTTGCTGTTTAAGCAAACAGAATCTACAAGAGTTCCTTTTGTTACTATAGGTAAACTTTGTGTTATAGGCAACACTATGGAACGGGGATTTTGGGAGGAGGCGAGAATAATTCAACACCCCACTAGTATGTGAGCAGAAGCAGGCCAGGCAGTCGACTCCACTGTCACGACTAATCAATCCCCACTCCCACAGACTCATTATCATCTGGGTAAACAAGGTAACAGCTCTGTGGGGAATTTACCAAGTATCAGAATGTTTCTCTGGCAGGCTTCTTCCTATTCTATCATATAGCTCATTTCCCTTCTGGCTTCCTTCAGAATGCCACCCACTTCCACTGCCACTGTCAGAGGAACAAAATGTTTTGGCTAGTCTTTAATAATTTATTTGTGAGATACATGAGCTAAGCTGCTTGTAACACAGGAAGGGAAACTGTGAATACTACGAATTCGCCATCACTATGTGTGGGCACACAAAGATAACCAGTAGTCTGCATACCCACTCGCTGTATTGTCCACCACAGTTAAACCCGCTTACGGACGCACGTAGAGAATGCTGGTTAGCCAGTTAGCCAAGGTGCAGCAGTGTCAGTATGAGTACAACGTTACGCACATTCTGCAGTGTCTGCGGTCTTTCTCACACGATTTTAAAGAAATTATTCGGTAAAAAATATTGTTTTCTCCTTACCTACAGCTTATACGTCAACTCTATGACGAAGCGGCTATCGTTTCATTAAGGGTCACAGGTACTGTAATATCACATTTAAGTAACACATTGGGCAAAATTCGAAAAGTTTGCAATGAACAATAGGGGTTGAGTTTGATTCATTTTACGGGTTTGTTCCATATGAAATTTAGCTAACATACTAAATGTTTCCTTAGACTTTGGAGGAGGTCTATATGTATCTACAATCTCGAGATAACGGATTATATGTAGCGCACTGCATGTGCCACAGAAGAGTAAAGGAGAACTATCTGTAACTTTTTCAAAAACTTTGTAAGACATTAAAACAAGTTTTTGGGAAATGACAGTACATAAAGAGGAGAGTATTTTGCCATATGGTTAACATGTGGAACTTCCTTTACGAGTCACTACAGACGTTTTCAGTGGAATAATGTAAGTTTTTAAGAGTAATCGATAAAACTAGCATTAGTGTTACTTTGCAATAGCATAAGCGAAGAAATTACATGTTTATTTTTATACTGATGACGTGCTTTTTTATAAGCTATTGACGTGACTACGTCTCTAGTTCCTCATTTAAGAAACCACTGTTCAGAATTCTGTCGCAACAGCAACTGAACTAGTATGTTAGTGAAGTGAGATTGTGTAAACCCTTCTGTGTTTTGGCAAAAGAAGAAAATTTAAACATGATAGCACAAGATATGTAGGTTTTTAATCTAAATTCGCCACTGATAATGCTTCTGTGAAGAAGAAAAAAGTAAGAAGTCTGGGGCAGTAAAATCACTCCTTTCGTTGATATTTCAGCAGGAGCCTGTGACCCAAGTGTATTAATAATGAACAACTAGGATTGAAACATACCCAAGGATTTTCTACCTACACTTCAATAATCTTTGAAATATGAAAAAGTACAGCAAATAGCGTACCAAATTTCCATTCCTAGCCCTGTACAGAGTGAGGGAGTGAATCTTCTTCACTTGAAATATCTTTTATTTCATCAGTGATATTGGCTATGGCGAACAACTGGCGAGGTTCTTAAAATCGTCAGTATGTTCAGAGCCTCAGATTTATGAAAGGTTTGTATTACCTTAGTTCTAATCTGCAGCGAAAATGCAGTATCACAAATAAGAATATTATAACATTACAAGTAACATATTTGATTCCTGTTTATCCGTGAATAATAAGGTTACAAAAACATGATGGGATTCCGCCAATACTGGGTAAGGACTGGTGATTTATTTTTGTCTGAATTGTTAACCTTTTTCCTTTGAAGAAGCATCAGGAAAATGGCCCAAAATGACATACTAAAAAGTTAATTATTTTTCACAGCTCATGTATACCAAATAAAATTATATAATCGTAATTTTGCATTATAGTAGCATAGGCATACAGAATTCACTACAAAATAACTAGTTGCACTATGAATTAACAATTTGAAAAAAGTTGTGAGCATGTCATTTTAGGCTACTTGGCACAGCAAAATGACACACATTTTCTCTTAGCAGAGTCATTTGTTTATTTTTACTATTAAAATGTTAGTATAAGCATAAATTATGGCATTAACAAATTTTATACCTTAATTGTTAGAACTGTAATCCTAACAAATTAACAAAACATATACAAAAATTTATGGCAAATTATTTCTAGAATGGAGAATCTTACAACCTGTGTTAAAAAAAATACTTTTTGTGCTTGTTACTGCATCACTTTCTAATAGGTTTTTCATAAACAGGTACGCTGCGTTTCAGATATGTAACACACCCATGCAAAGCGACGTGGTCATATGTCATTTTGCCTCTTCAACACAAGCATAATCTTTGGTCATAACCTCAAAAAATAATAAACACGCAATCAAAATATTTCTACACATTTAAAGACTTACCTTTAAAAGATTTTCCGCTGAGTAAACCTTCGGCACAGATAATCACTTTTAAAAGATTCCTAACGGAAATTTGGGTTAGTTGACTTTGAAAATGGTTTCCCGCGTTTCACCAAATGGGAACAGTCAAAGAGTAATGGCTTGTGCGGTGTAGCCATAAGCAATTAAGTAAACCAACGATTATGATCCGGTTAAAAAAAGGCAATACGTCATTTTGCCTTTCCGTGTCATTTGGGACACGGCTTCTTTCATCAAAAGATAGTATAATTTATGCAGTAGATATTGCATTGAATCCTGAAGTAGAGTATCTTGTTAAACAAGCAATTGGCAGCCAGAGACGCCAACAGCATGTGGAAAAATTCGAGTGTCGGTTTGCAGTAACATATGTGAAGAAACTGCATGTTCATTTTCGTATTAGCAAAGTCTCTTTTCAATAACTATCTATGACTTTTACAAAAATTTCAGTGCTGCACTGAAAAAAAAAAAAAAAAAAAAAAAAAAAGAAAAAAAAAAAAAAAGCTACCACTCTATCGCCGTAGATAAGGAAGTTTTGTATTTTAAGTGTACGGCAAAATACTCAGATCTTTGCGTACTATAATCAGACAAAATTCTATATTCAAATGCAAAAATCATAGTGAACCGCGTTTTTGATTGCAAGCTATTCGAATTTCGTCTAGCGCAGTACGTAAATGTGAAATATCACAATAGCCACGACCATTAACGAAATGATAGTCACTTCAACTTGAAGCTGACATACAAGGTATCTCAAACCTTTCGGGTCAAATTGAAGCAGGTGATAGTGAGTCCACAACCGATTGTATTGAGATATAAAACCAATGGTCGGAAATGTCTGTTTATGTTATTTGGACACAGATTGCATAACAGTAACGTAGCTCACAGAAAGTGTTCGAAGTGACAGCCACCAATCTCAATGCATACACGGTAAGGGCTCATAAAGTTCACTAGCACACTCTCAAAGGTCCCAGGCGTCTGCTATACCAGGAGACAGGCATCTTGGACCCTAGGAAGCAGGTCTTCAGCCATGTCCACGGGAGTTTCAAATACCAACGTCTCGACGTAACCCCAGAGGTGAAAGTCCAGATGAATGAGATCCAGCACTGTATGTGGGACAGGAACTCCTCTTCCAGTCCAATGATGAGGGTACATGTTGTTCCAGTGCTTATGAACATTAATATTGAAGGGGGCTGGTGCAGAATCATGTTTGAAACAACATTCGCGTGGACAACATGGGGTACATTCCCCAAGAACTGTGGCAGTACATCTCACAGGAACACCAGGTAATATTGTCCTCACGTGAGAAATGGCTGTTGCAGCTACTGAAAACGCCATCACAGTTGAATGGAGGCGCATCTGTAAACAATATAAACTGTACGAAGTTCAGTATCAGCACTCCAGTGGATAATCCACTGAGAGAAGTGAATGTGGGGCTCAAAATCTGTTGGTCGCAGTCCTTGCACATGTTATTTATGATAGGAGTGTAATACCTGTTCCATCAGTACTATATCCTTCGAAGTGTGCGTTTTACAGGTAAGTTGACAGGTGCTTATTGCATGTTGGTCGACCACATGATCTAACACCATCTCCTCAAACTCTAGTGTTCAGACATGTCTTTGACAGGAGTCTCGGCGTGTCGTCTGTGCTGTGAAAGACTCAATCTCTCATAAGTTGATATCCATGGAGATAAACTTCTTCCAGTTAAGATGACACCTGTGATAAAAGTGTTCTCTGTACATTTGTGCTACTTTACAAGCAGTACATACTGCCACACCATACATTTAATGCATGTTTGCCAAATCTCATGATGGGGTCTCACTACGTTTTATGCAGTATATGCAGTAACAGACCTTACCGTGACTATATCACAAGCTAACTTATGCAATTGACAACTGACAGCAGGGATAGTGGTGTGCATGCAACACAGGTTAATGCACCAGTGTGATGCACGCGGTCGTCACATGACACATGTGCTATGAGCTAGGTTGTGTACAGCATGTGTGTTTGGTGTTCAGAGGTGTACACTGTTTACCACCTGCTGCCTGTTCCAATGTAAAACAGACCCCCGGGCTCATTGCGAGAGTGCAACAGAACTTCATCTGCTGTTGCAGTACAGGCACTGAGACTGGCGGTTTTCGCTTTGATTAACTGCTATGAGCTACTCTGTTGTTGTACAGTGTTCACCGTGTATGTCCATAACACAACAAATGTGTGTTTCCGAGCATTGGTTCCCTATATCAGTCTAATCAGTTGTGGGCCCACTACTATGCCTTTTAATTTTATCCAAAACTTTTGACACACACTGTATAGAGCTACAAGTAAAGAAAGAAGAAATTTTTTACGGATTAGTTTCTATAAAATCGTTTGAGAAAGATTTCAGGGCAGCTGGCATGTGTCCGCCTCAATTCTGTCATAGGCCACCACTTCAAGCCGCACTGCACTGGCGTGTGCTACACTGGTATCTTGCTTTCTTTGTGTGTGTGGTGTAAGACTTCGTATCGGCTCCATCGTCATCTGACCAGCTCACAGGACAAACAGGTAACTCAATGGAGCAATACAAAAGAACAGAATGAGGAAATACAACAAAACAATTAACAAAGCCATTTGCTTGGGCACAACAGTGAACACTCGTATGTTAGCTTCGTTACCTTTATTAGCTGCTCTTTGTCATTCACCAGCCATGGCTGGACAGACAGCGTCAATTTTACAACAATATTATCACATTAAAATTAAGAAATATTCGTATTTTAATCTATGATACTAAAGTGGATACTACAAAACATATATTTAAGAACTAGAATATAATCTACACAACAATAATAAGAGAATTGCTGCTGTTTTCATTGGCATGGAGTTAGAGCTCAGGAAGACACAATTCTATAAATACAGAAATACTCTTCTGTACTACATACTGGCTGCTCTTTTAGTATACACAAAATTTTGGTCTATTGGTAATGACAGAATTTCTTTAGGTAGAGCATTAAATAACTTTAGGGCCGCCAATGGAAAGCTGTTCTGCATCTTGGCCTGTCTGTGCTGCCTTTATAGCGAATGCTCTATTGACGAACTTCATTTCTCTTTCTGTAGGTTTCATGATTTGTCTTTGTGTGAACAGGGCAGTTGAAAACGTATTGGCTGAAAACAGTCAAAACTCCTAATCTGTAAATAAATTGGTTTGTAGTGGTCAGTCTTTTTTTTCGTTGGGGTTATGATCATCATTGCTTTCTTTCGTAATAAAAGCATATTCTTGCAACCTGCAGAATGGCCCCACAGCCGATAGCTGATGTGATTGTGGAACATCGTATAGCACACTGTTAATAGGTACTGGTGTGGTATAATACTTTTTAATTTTCTCAAGATGTGTAGGACCTGTCACAGTTTGGAGCGTACATGTTTAGTCTGCTGTTACCACGTTAACTTTGCATCAATTAAAAAAAAAGCCCCGAAACTTAACAACTGCTGTGTCACCCCCAATGTTCCAGTATCACTTACGCTGCGTGTCATCCTCTGTGTTTTGTCTCCGTTAACTTTCATCTTGTTCATGATGAACCAGGCCGTGGCCTCACTCAATAGGACTTCCACCTGTTGAACAGTAGTTAAATGAAACATTATGAAGGACGTATTAGTAATACTTTCTGAGATACAGAGTTTATTGTAGCATCTGTGAGGTTTTGAAGGATGGAGCGTATTACTGGCTGAATCTGAAGTGTGAGGGAGGCTCACGAGTTAAGTGTGGATAGCTTAATCAGTATATGTTCTGTCTGTGAAAGATATGGTTACGAGTGTCGACCTACACACAATTTAAAACGGTTATGAAGACTCAAACTAGTGTACATTCCACTGCATAGTGAAAGACTCATTCTGATTGTGGTTTTTGATTATGCATGTTTACCAACAAACTCAATTTAAGTGTCGGCCAAGTTTTCAGTCACACACACACCAAAACTGTTCTAAGCAACTAAAAACAATTTGTTTCATATACCCTGCGCAGTATTATAACTCAAGGAAATGGGGTTGCTTTGTGTGCAGAAGGCCAAGCACCAAATGTGGGAGAGTATTACAGAGAAACACCTGTTAGTGACACGGCACTATCTGTAGTAACATCTATAAGCCGTGCACGGCTCGCACTTATCCCATTTGTTGCTTGTCATCTTCTATTACGGTACTGCCACCTCGTTTTCTTATTCCTTTTACTGGCGCACTAACTTCCTGCCTTACTTGCCCGTGAGCGGCAGCAGCAACGCGTATCGATAAGTGCACTGTCGTACCATCTCTGGAGCGACCGATAGTATTTCCAGGTCATCGTGTGTCTGGCAGTCAGTTCGGGATGGACCAGAAGTGCAGCTGGGACGCAGCAGCATTGAAGTCGGGGACGGAGCGCCAGTGACCCGCCGACAACCAGTGCTCGCCGACCGCTGGCGACACACATGAACTGTCCGACGGAGGGAGATTGTAGCAGTACGATAGTTGATTGTTCGTTCGGTTGGTGGTCTCATCGCCGATGTATATTTGGTCCTTTCACCGTTTCTGGGCCTGGGTAGTTGTTCGGTTGGCATGGAGCAGCGAGGAAATCTCCGCAGCGCGCAGTTCCGCCGAGGCCGCTGGCAGCGTCCACGCGCGGTCGGGGTGTGTCGTACTGTTCCCATTGCTATGAGGTCCGTAGCTCACCGATCCTGGACACGAAAGTTGAGTTTTGACTTAATCTACCAGCAAGTCTCAACTGTTCACATTATGTCGTTTGGATTTCATTGTCTGCTGTTGGGACATTCCCGCAAGCAACAACTTGTGTTTTCAAGTTCGCAAATTTTAGCCACCCTCCAGTGGAGTTTAACTGTATTTGGTTATTTTGAATTGAAATGCACCAGCAGAATCTCCTGCCTTATGGCTGTTAACGTTCCAGTTACCTGCCCTGGCAGTTGACGTAAATTCAGACAAAATCTGCAATCTCTGTGATAACTTTACATGTGGCAAATTCTTTTTGGTGTGAGTGTGTGTGTGTGTGTGTGTGTGTGTGTGTGTGTGTGTGTGTGTGTGTGTGTGTGTGGTGCTTTGCACAATATGGTGATGTACAAGTTACGTAAGTGCTGGATATATTTAGGAATATGCGAAAATTACAATCCTGTAACTTCGCAACAAAATCACGCGGAATTTTCGACGGCAACAACACACCAAAAATACTTCGCCACAGTGGAATAATAAAAATTATGTAAAGTGTATCTTCAAAATCATGTGAACAGCCGTCTGATGATGAACTTGCCAGTTCGAAACCGGTAACGGCGCTATTTACCTAAATAAATAGCAGTATTAATAGGTGCTGGTTGCTGTTTTCTTCTTTGTAAGAATTAACCTACATTAAATGATTCCCATCTTATAAAAAAGATTTCTCTAGGCGTTGTCTGGATTTATGCAGTTTTCCAAGTCATACATAGAATTCTGCCAAATTTATAACACATATTTAAGCAATAGTAGGCATTCATATGGGAAAATTACGGAAATCTTTTTGGTTAAATTGTTCTGCAAGATCACAGTATGAATGTGGCTCAAACAACAGATGCACTCAGTATTAACAAATTAACAGTGATGTACAATATCAAATGCCTGTTTATTTGACACTTTCATCTGTGCATTGTTCCACGTGCAAATACACGCCAGTAAAAAATACACAAGGATCAAATTATTAAGATAGGTGGTCCTCCACAGCCATGATTCTTATTATGGAACTCTTAATTGAAAACACGGCATTACATTATCAAATGAATCTCTCTATCATACTACCAGTTCCCACCTACAATATCATTGGTAGGTCACAAAACATCACTTGCATGTGTGTATAAAGCAAGATAATCTTTCTGTCTCATCTACATTTATTTCATTTTACGTGTCTACTTCTGTAGCACCAAACTGAAGGGCAAATCTCCCGGTCTTCTGAGTGGCTCGATGTGATCCACGACAAATTTCTCACCTGTGCCAAACTCTTCATCTCAGACTAGCACTTGCAACCTATGTCATAAATTATTTGCTCGATGTATTCTAGTCACTTGTATTCGTCTACAGTTTTTACCAACTATAAGACCCTCTAGTACCATGAAGGTTATTCTATGATGTTTTAACGGATGTCCTATCATCCTGTCCCTTCTCCTCATCAGTGTTTCCCACACATTCCTTTCCTCTCTGATTCTATGCAGAACCTCCGCATTCCTTATCTTATCATTGCACCTAATTTTCAACATTTATACAGCATCAAATCTCAGATGTTTCGATTCTCTTCTGTACCAGTTTTACCACAGTCCATGTTTCACTACCATACAATTCCAAACGTACATTCTCAGAAATTTCTACATCAAAATAAGGCCTTTGTTTGATACTAGTAGACATCTCTTAGCTAGAAACGCCCTTTTTGCCAGTACTAGTCTGGTTTTGATGTCCTCTGGCTCCATCCATCATTAGATATTTTGCTGCCTTGGTAGTACAATTCTTTACTTTGAACTACTTTTTCGACATCAAACCTGATGTCATCTTTCTCGCTCTCTCATTTTTGCTACTTCTCATTGCTTTCCTGTTTCTTCTATTTTCTCTCAATCCATATTCTGTACTCATTAGACTGTTCATTCCATTCAGCAGATTATCTAACTCTTCTTCAATCTCATATAGGGCAGCAATGTCATCAGCGAATAGTATTATTGGTATCCTTTCACCCTGAGTTTCAGTTCCACTCCTGAACCTTTCTTTTATTTCCATCATTGTTCTCTGATGTATAGATTGAACAGTAGAGGCGAAAAACTAAATCCCTGTCTTACACACTTTTCAATCTGAGCACTTCATTCTTGGTCTTCCACTCTTATTACTCTGCCTTGGCTCTTGTACATAGTGTATATTGCCCATGTCTCTCTATATCTGTGATGTAGGGGTAGCATTTTTGTTTGGTTATCAAAACGTTCTCATTCCAGGTTCGATCCCCACCACTGCTTAAATTTTGAATAAAAATCAGCATAAGCAGTGAAAGACTTACAGCATAAGAAGTCACTGTTATTCTGCCAACGGCCTTGTCAAAGTGGGTGGAGGAGTGGACAGAGGTTTAGGGCACACTCTAGCCCATGTGATGTGAAACTGACCCTAAAGACAAAAGGAGCAGCTATGATCATTGGCATGAGGATGCAGAAGACAAAGTAAACCACTGCATTAAAGACTAATATTGTATATCCACAGGACATGTGGCCTGTAATTGAAAAAGTTTCATGATGATCTCTCCACTGGCAAAAGATTCTGGAATAGTCCCCCATTCGGATCTCTGGGAGGGGATTGCCAAGGGGAAGGTGACAATGAGAAAAAGATTGAATAACTAACGAAAGGATAATGGTCTACAAGTCGGGGCAGGGAATTTCAGAAGCTTGAACGTAATTGGAACGCTACAAAATCTGAAAAGGGAAATGTAAAGGCTCAGTACAGAAGTAGTGGAGGTCAGTAAGGTGAAATGGAAAGAAGACACGAATTTCTGGTCAGATGAGAGTAGGGTGAAATAAACAGCAGCAGAAAATGGTATAATGAGAGTAGGATTCCTTATGAATAGGAAGGTATGGCAGAGAGAGTGTTACTGTGAACAGTGCATCCAAATCGACATCAAATCAACACCATCAACGTTGGTTCATGTATACATGCCAATGTCATAAGCAGAATATAAAGAGGAAGTATATAAGGACATTGTACACCTAATTCAGTATGTAGAGGGAGATAAAAATCTAATAGTCATCACAGACAGGAATGCACTTGTAGGGGAATGAGTAGAATAAAGGGCTATGGGAGAATATGGGATTGTTGCTAGGAATGAGAGAGAGGAAAGACTAATTGAGTTCTATAACAAATTTCAGCTTGAAACAGCGAATACTCTGTTCAAGAATCACAAGAGGAGGTGGTATACTTGGAAAAGGCCAGGAGATATGGGACGATTTCAGTTAGATTGTATCCTGGTCAGGCAGAGATTCCGAAGTCAGATACTTGATTGTAAGGCATATCCAGGAGCAGATATAGACTCGGATCACAATTTTGTAGTGACTAAAAGTAGGCTGAAAGGAAGAAACTATGTCCCAAGGAGTGGGTTACAGAGGTACTAAGGAATGAAGAGATACGCTTGTAGTTCTCTAAGCTTATAGGTAATACAATAAGGAATAGCTTAGTTGACAGTTCGGTTGAAGAGTAATGGTCATCTTTAAAATGTGCAATCACAGAAGTTGGAAAGAAAAACGTAAGTACAAAGAAGATAACTACAAGGAAACGATGAGTAACAGAAGAAATATTTCAGTTGATCGATGAAAGAAGGACGTTCCAAAATGTTCAGGGAAATTCAGCAACACAGAAATACAAGTCGCTGAGGAATAAAATAAACAGGTAGTGCACGGATGCTAAGATGAAATGGCTGCATGAAAAATGTGAAGAAATCGAAAAGGAAATGATCGTCAGAAGAACTGACTCAGCACATAAAAAAAGTCAAAACAATCTTAGGTGCAATTAAAAGCAACGGTGGTAACATTAAGAGTACAATGGGAATTCCACCGCTAAATGCAGAGGAGAGAGTGGATAGATGGAAGAGTACACTGAAGGCCTCTATGAGTGGAAGATTTGTCTGATGCGATAGAAGAACAGACAGGAGTAGATTTAGAAGGTATAGGGGATCCAGTATTAGAATCAGAATTTAAAAGAGCTTTGGAAGACTGAAGATCAAATAAGGCAGAAGGGATGGATAACATTTCATCAGAATTTTTAAAATCGTTGGGCAACGAACTACTATTCACGTTGGTGTGTAGAATATATGAGTCTGTGATATACCATTTGACTTTCGTGAAAATATCATCCACACAATTCTGAAGGCTGCAAGGGCTGGCAAGTGCAAGAATTATCGCATAATCACCTTAACAGCTCATGAACCCAAATTGCTGAGAATAATAATATACAGAAGAATGGAAAAGAAAATTGAGTTTGTGTGAGATAACTATCAGTTTACCTTTAGGAAAGGTAAAGGCACCAGACAGAGAATTCTAACGTTGCGGCTGATAATGGAAGCAAGACTAAAGGAAAATCAAGACACGTGCATTGGATTTGTCGACCGGTAAAAAGCATTTGACAGTGTCAAATGGTGCAAGACGTTCGAAATTCTTAGGGAAATAGGGTCAAGCTATAGAAATTAACATTAGAAAAGTTAATAACAGATAAAATAAAGTTTACACGAATTCTATGTAGATGACAAGCTGCTTAGTATACATAGCACATCAATATAAAGTAGAAGTTTGCTTTTTTTTTTCAGAAAACTCCCCAACGGAATAGAAGACTATGAAGAAAGTCTTCAGTTTAGACTTGAAAGTGCGTGGATTGCTGTTAAGATTTTTAATTCGCGTGGTATCTTTTGAAAATGGATGCAGAAGAATACTGGATGCCTTTCTGCACGAGATTCTAAGATGTTCAATCCAAATGCAGGCTGGATTTCTGCCTAGTATTAACTGTATGAAGGCTGCTAATTCTCGGGAATAAGCTCATGTTGTTAATGACAAACGACATTATAGAAAATGTATACTGAGGCGAATGTCAGACTTCCAAGACTCCTGATCAGGAACGGACAAGACATTCGCGAATTTGTACTGTATATTGCTCGAACTGCCCGTTTCTGAACCAAATATGCCCTTTGAAAATAGGAAATTTATCCCAGAATATTACAGTGTACGTCATAACAGAATGAAAATAAGCAGTGTAGACTAATGTTGGTGTTAGACTACCACTTATTGGAGATACTGTTCTGGTGGTAAATATAGAAGCATTTAATTTTTTAAACAGGATACTAAACATGTGATTTCCACGCCAGCTTACCGTCTATCTGAACACCTAGGAATTTGGGGAGCTCAGACGCTAACGATATGCCATTCTGTGTAATTAAAAAGTCAGTTTTAGTTTAACTGTGTGTTAGAAACTAGAAAAAATGATTCTTACTTTGATTTAGCATCAACTTATTTTGGAGAAGCCAAGCACTGTTGTCTTGAATTGCACAGTTTGATATGTTGCTTATGTTGCACTCATCATCGTTCACTACCAAGCTAGTATCATCAAGAGTCAGAAATATTTTACGATCACCTGTCATGTTAGAAGGCATATCATTTACACAGTATATATTAAGAACAGTATAACCCCAGCACTGACACCTGAGGCAACCCCTTTTAACCATGACCCAGTCAAACTCCACATCATACCTATTCTCCTTACAGTGGAAAATGACCTTTTGCTGTCTAGTCTTATAGTGAGAGAGAAACCAGTCATGAGCTACGCCTCGTATTCCATAATGTCTCGGCTTCAGCAGTGAAATTTTGTGATTAACACAATCAAACGCCCTGATTACCTCAAAGATGCTCAGTGTTTACAATTTTTTCTTTAATATGTCCATTGCCTCACCGAGAAAACACAATAAATCAAGTTGAATTATCAAACCACTGCTATTGACAGCAAATTAGGTGAACTGAAATTATCAATTACTCTTATATAGACAGTATTTTCTATAATTTTAGCAAATACTGGTGGCACATAAACCGGTTTAAAATGGTCCCTTCCTCCTCTTTTACAAAGGGATTTCACTACTGACTACTTTAATAGTTGAGGAACTGGCCATTCCTGAAGGAAAAAATTACATATGTGCCTAATTACTGAACTAACATATGCAGCACAGTGGATACCACATCGTATGCACGAGAGTCCTTAAACTGCAGTTGTTTAATTATTGACCAAATTTCCCCTTGCCAGTATCACGGTGTATTTCAGAAAGCAGTCTTGGAAAATCTTCGAAGAGAGTTAAATGATTCCCTGTGGAATCCACGTTTTATTTAATTCATCTACTTTACTCACAAAATTATTGTTAAATATTGTACATACAGCTGACTTATCAGCAAGAAAAACATATTTGCTACATATTGGCTTATCCTCGAACTTCACAGTTGGCCAGACACTTCCTTCACGTCTGACCACATGATTTCAACTTTATCCTGAGAATTAACTACTCTATTTTAATATCACGCCTTTTGCCTACCTAACAAAATTTTAAGCATCTTACAGTACTGTTTGTAATGGGTTACTGCACTTCGAATGCGACTATTTGTGATGTTTTGATGTATTTCCGTATAGTTCTACATGAGATCCTTATCCCATTAGTCACCTACCCAGACTGTCTGGTTTAGTGCTACTACTCTGTTTTAAACGTTCTAATGGAATGCAATTTTTAAAGGGCATAAGAAATGTGCTGAGGAAAGCAGCATATTTATCGTCTATATAATCAGCATTGTGAACATCCTGCCACCACTGTTCTTTAACGAGGTTCAAAAAAGTATCTGTTGTCACTAGATTAACATTTCTAAATATACCATACTTGTGCGCAAAACTGAAGGACGAACGTAGCTTTCGTGTCATGTGTCATTACCAATTAACACAGTTCGATAAAACATGGACCATACACAGAAAGAACTGCTACAGTATAGTACAGCTGAAAGAAATACGCAATGAAACGAACAGAATGACACTCTTATTCAAAGACAATAATTACAATCATGTTACCGTGATTTACGATAGCCCCCTGGACATTTTAAGGCAGGGTACGGTTCTCCATAGGGTGCGCGATCACCATGGACAGCAACGCACGCTTTGCAACCTGCTCCCATGTTGGCCACAAGGTTGATAAAAAGTTCTTGTGGTACGGCGTTCCATTCATCCATCAGCAGGGTTAAGTGATGGATGGGCGATGGTGTATGTGGACATACGTCTCCCCGACGCATCCCACCCGTGTTCGATGGGATTTAAGCCGAAGGAACAGGAAGGCCAGTACATTCGCCGAATATACTCTCATTCCAAGAGCTCCTCCACCTGCTCTGTTCAATGCGATCGGGAGTTGTCATCCATAAAAACACAGTTAGGACCGAGTGCAGCCCTCAAAAGACGCTCATGGGAAAGGTGTACAGTGTCGCAACAATGTTGCCTCCGGGCCATGTTGATATAAACCCCACCACCGCAGTGCACCATAACTGCTCGCTGCTTGACACACACGGTCTTCTTCCAGTTCCTTCAACTTCCTCGTCTAGCTGCACCAGCCCCATTTGGCACTATAGTCTTGCTGACCTATAGATAACTATAATTAAAAGTTCAGTTTCACTGAATTCAACTATTCCTACATTACATTCAATGATATGTTCGGTGCACTACTTTGATACCTGAATAGACTGAATTGGAATACTATTTATTATGTAAATGGCCACTCCCCTATTCCACAAAGAACTTCAAAAATAGCTAGCTAATGTGTACACCAGGATAGGAAGCCACTGAAACGTCATATTGTTTTTGTGGTGCGTGATATGCCAATAATACCACAAAAAAATGTCATCCCCACCGATATTCTGCAATCCATTGTTAAGTGTATAACAGAGGGTACTTCCTTCGCACTGTATCAGTTATTTTGACTTTTTCCCATTCAGTACAAGTACAGAGCGAGTGAAGAACGATTGCTTCGCGACCTGCACAGGAGCGATACGTAATGGACTGCAGTACGTTCCTAAATCCATCCCTTAACCCTAGAAGTGTACACTGGGATGCAGACCCTGGGGTTTTTGTTTGTTATTATGCATGCGCACTGCACACTCACAGCCCGCTGCCACCAATGCCAATTCAGCACTCAGTGAACAAGTACAGGTCGGACGTTCGAAGTCGTGGGACACTGCTGTTTACTGAAATCGACAACAGTAGTTTTTGAAGTAGTACACACAATGTTTAACTGTTCTGTCGCTGAGTATATAGTTCATTTATGTCAAAACAGCACATAGGAATTCCATTTTACTATTGGAAGCTGCTGTAAAAGTGACTTTCGTGATGAAAGTGATTCTGAAGCTGATGCTCCTGCAGCAATTATGGATAAAGGTGAAACTGTTAAGTCTGCCGAATCTTCAGACAACGATGACGAAAATACTGGCGTCCACGGTACGAGCTATTATTGATGGAACACAGCAGTCCCTAGTAGAAAAAGCCTGCCTGCTGCCAATGATATTATGGTCCATATTCCAAGAATGTGGAAATAACGAATGAACGGATTTATGAATAATTCATGTAATATGCGCATTTCATTAAATGAATAGCATCTTCGTCTAATTAATCTGCAAATAAAGTCTTTAGATCCGGATCATTTGTAAGTTTTTTCATTGAAACGTTTCTGCTTAGTCTCGAATCTTGGGTACAATAATACTAATATTGTATTGATTGAAAAAGTAGACTACGCAAGAGGTGAAATAAAATTACAAGTTTGCAAGTCCTGTTTTCTCAGTATTTACGTCAAATTGATTTTAACACGGAAAGTGAAACAAGTATTTTAAAAAACAATGTTCAATGAGTAGTACGAAAACACCTGCGTAGTTACTGTACAGAGCAGATTACAATCGCTGAAACACGTCCAAAACGTATAAACAGTTGTTAGTCTTGCCTTTTACTCTTCAATACAAGTACTTATTTGGTCAGATCTACTCTTCTGCTCCCAGTGTTTCCAAGAAATCTGCGAGGCATGAAAACAGAAAGAAGCGTGTCGTATTTGTGGGGAAACCAACAGCACAAGGAAAAAAGCACATGAAATTGGGAAAGTTATTTCAGTAACGAGGTAATAATTTAAATCATGAGGAATACGAACTGTTTTAGATACGTTTGCAACAATTTCAGATAATAAAGTTAGTGGATATCAATATTCAAACGTAGATGTAGTGAAAAGGAAATTTCTGAGAATGTATTCTTTTCATACGTATATAAACATGTGGTCTGAAATTGAGTGTACATAAAGGTAACGTAACTGAGATATTAACGTTACATTAAATGATAAAATTTTTGGAGGAGCTGGGATTTGAACCCAGGACTTTCTGCATGCGAAGCAGACACTCTACCACTGAGTTACACCCCCACACAAGATATTGTCGTATTCTCTGTCTTCACTCTGTGCGTGCTGTTTGTTTTTCTTTTTATCTTTAGGATTTTTCGAATGAATTTTAATACTTTATCGATTGTTCTGGTCGTTAAAGAATATTTCAGCTTTCGTTAATCACAGTAGGCAGTTTTCCAATCGCAGTTTATATGACTGTTAATGGTTCCCACATCAAATCGAAGTTAAACAGCTAAATACTTCTGTGAAATTACTGTAAGCCCAATTACTCATCCGAAACCTAAGCGACGATTAATTATGTGATTTCACTGATCACTAAGCGTAGAAACTAACTTTCGATAGTTATGGATGTTACTGTAAATAATTTACTCGGCACAGGAATGATAACATCGTTAAAATATTTGGTTTATTTTGCGTCAGTTGCCTTTCAAGGCTTATACTCTCTTCCATCAAGTCGACGTGTTTGCCTTCTGTTACGTTGCATTAAAT
Source organism: Schistocerca americana (assembly GCF_021461395.2). NCBI lineage: Eukaryota > Metazoa > Arthropoda > Insecta > Orthoptera > Acrididae > Schistocerca > Schistocerca americana. The sequence goes on along the minus strand of NC_060124.1, from coordinate 503,401,822 downwards.
CAGATCCCGTATTAATCGCAGCGAGCAAAATGTATAATCTGCAAGATAAACATCTACTGTTAAGTGAAATACTAGGATTATGAACCAGCTGCAAGACTAAAGGCAAGCACTTTGTTTGATTAGAAGCGCTGAGACGCAGGCAAACATACATGATGAACGAGATGAAAGCAGGAACTGAGGACTAAAAAGTTTTGTGCTTCGCGGGATTAGCGTACCTCGCATCTGCGCAATTTCGAAATAGTTCATAAGACAATATGAAATAAAGCGTTATTAAAGTACTTTGAAAACCAGTACTGATATAACAACAGTTCGCGGAAAGTAGCATTATTTTTCCTGCCAAGGAGTTCTAACAATTAATCTCATTATTTACCACTATGTTGGTAAAACATAGTACACTTTTAAAACAAAGGAAAAAAAATTTTTAAGCTTTGAAAGTATGACACTGATAAAAACCCATCAAACATCCAAAATGTGCAACTGTTTCCAAACAATGTCGTTACAACATTCAAAAAAATATTAATATATATAATAACACAAACAACTGATACGTCCAGTATTTATTTCATGTACGGTACGGAAACAATACCAACAAGTTCCTTCATTATGTGTAACTTTGCAAACACAAAGTGATGTGAAAGCTTCACTTGCAGCCGTATATTCTGCCTCCTCTGAAGAAAGAGCTGCAATTTACTTTTCCACATCATGCAGCTCAGTGAAACTCGAGTAGAACACAATTTGTTGATTCTCATGTACACTTGTTGCCACCAAGATCAGCAGCAGCACTATAAGTTTCAATACTACACTCTTTATTCTTCTCAAATTTAAAGCCAGCTGGTATCTACTCTGGTTCAGTTGTTAAAGATAATGATTTTGTATCCCTCATACTGGTGCAATACATTTGTATAACTATCTTAATGCCGGCCGAATTGGCCATGCGGTTCTAGGAGCTGCAGTCTGGAACCGCGAGACCGCTACGGTCGCAGGTTCGAATCCTGCCTCGGGCATGGATGTATGTGATGTCCTTAGGTTAGTTAGGTTTAACTAGTTCTAAGTTCTAGGGGACTAATGACCTCAGAAGTTGAGTCCCATAGTGCTCAGAGCCATTTGAACCATTTTGAACTATCTTAACATATGCTGACTGATTTATCTGAACACCAGTTGTCAAGCTTCTTGATCCATAAAACCCAGCAAGAAATCAACATTTTTTACAATGATCTGAAAATATTTACCCAACCGTTCAATAAATTTAGTCGTTGCACCAATGAAGCCCAGAGCCAATCCATCATAAGCATAAAAGAATAGTACCAGGTTTCCACTACTGAACAGCTCTCCCATAAATTATATTCACTAATAAGATTACAAGTAATTCATTCAGCATCTTGAGATATCTGTTTTGTAAATAAAAACCACCTATTTCCAAATCAAATATTTCTGTGCTTGTTTTAAACCATACAGACTCTTCAGCAACTTACATACATATCTTGTATGATCATCATAGCCCTCTGGTTGATACGAAGATACATGTAAATTTACTCTTTAAAACTAACATTGAGAAATGCTGTCTCTACATCAAATTGCCTCATCCATTAATCACGTGAAATTGCAACACTCATCAAGATTCTCAGCATCTCAAAACTTGCTACAGGACTAAATGTGGCTACAAATCTATTCCAGATCATTTAGTGTATAATTTTGCCAGCAATTGAGCCTTACATTGAACCACATCATCATTTACATTTAATTTTGTAGCAAAAACCCATCAATTTTCAGTCACATTTGCTTCAGTTTTGTAAGCTAATTCTCAAGTTTCTTCAAAAGTTGCATTTATTCCTCCACTACTTTCTTCTAGTCACCAGGATTTTCTGACTATACAGCTTCTTTAAAATTCCTTGGTGTCTCACAAAGAGGCATCACTGTTGGTTAATTGGCAGAATCTCCCTGGTTTTATGTTCACATAAATTGTGACTTTCTTTGTCTTCATTTATTGCTTCCAAGCTGCTCTCATGGTTTCTGTCAGCATCATATAAATGGTTGCTGCTTATAACTACACCTTGGTTTATAAATCCCATTGATTATCCTCTTCAAAATTAAAGTTTTTACGTTCAGTTTCTGCAACACATTTTTTCATCTATATCTGAAATATCAATAATCCTTTTAGTCTGTTGAGTCAATGGTTCCTTTAATTGTCAACAACTCAATTTGACAATTCTGCATACACAAACAAACATTTTTCCAATAAAATAAACATTACACCCACAGTCATCATAACCCACCAAATATGCTGACGAAGATTTACCATCAAAATACTTCTGTTTTTGTGTGGGAGCCTATACAGTTTAGCAGCTTTTATAGCAACAATGTAAACAACATTCAAAGCAACTGCATTACCAAGCCTAGCAGCCCCCCCCCCCCTCCCCTACATAAAGTGCTAAAAGATTGTGGGGCATACATTAAAAAAAGGGTTCAGAATATGTCATTACTGAGGGAGGAAATGGCATCTACAGGAACAAAAGTAGTGATGCAACCAGTGCTCCAAGGGAAATTTTAGAAAGAATTCCACATCCGTATTTTCTTGTTGTAAGCATTCCACAGAGGCACTATCTAACTGAAACCTCATGTGTAAATAAGGAAATTATCAGCATGAACAAAATTCAAGAAGATATGTACCTATTTTCAAAATGTTACATTTATTCAAGCTACAAGCTCAGTCAGAGAGCATTTCATGAAACATCGCCTGCACAAAAACAGTTTTGTGCAAAACATTTATGTGCAAAGAGATACTGGAAATTATTAACTACCCAAGGCAAGACAAGGCCAGCCACACTATCAACAATGAATGAAAAAGACATAGCAGTGCTATCTCCAGTGAAAGGAGGACCATTAATGACTCAAGATGAAAATGAAGAAGAAGAAACTCACTGTGCCATGAAGAAGAGGAAGAATCAGCATTGTATTCTCAAAAAGGAAGAAGGATCATCATTCTCTCCTGAAAAAGAAGGACAATCACAGACTCAGGATGAAGAAAAAAGAAAGATTTGACCTACAAAGGAATACACATCACTGATCTTGCCATAGGAAAAAGCATTGTCAGCAGAACAGAATGCACAAGCAAAATTGGGAAGAGGAGAAAGAACCAAGAAACACAAACACCTGAAAGACTAGGATTTTTTGTACCAGCAGCTGGGAAAGAAGGTGACATAAAAAATTTAGATGTAAATATAAATATCTTCAATACACAAGTGGAAGTTAATTCACAGGTGGGAATTACACCTACAGATACAGTCCAACAATGTAGTTTTACGATTATCCACAAAAACTTCAGAAGCCTTAGTAAAAAGCACAATGATCTGGACATCATAGCATGCATTAGTAAACCAGTTATGTTAGTTATCACTGAGTACTGGTATCCCAAAGAAAAAATTCTCACCACACACGCATTAACAATTAATCTTTGCTCAGCTTTCAGTACAGAAATCAAGGCTAGTGGTGGTGGTGGTGGTGGTGGTGGTGGTGGTGGAGTGTTATTTGCAAAAAGAGATACTGGTAGTAATTACTGTCCTGTAGATGTACTGTTAAGTTCTTTAAGTGTTGAAGGTGTCATTGAACTGTCTGTGGTAAACTATGGACAGGAAAGGCAATGTATTATAGTTGTGGATACACGCAAAGCTCCATGTGGAAGTGCAAGTATAATATTTATCTAGCTGATCTCTATCAAATGCTTGTAGAGATAGACAGTAAATACTCTGGGAAGGACAACTGGGTAAATACTTTGTATTTGGTGACATAAATATTGAAACTCTACGCAATAATTCCCCCAGAAAAAGTTTTCAGAACTTATTACATGCATTCAGCTTAAATTTACTCTGGATAATATTTTCACTAACATGGACAAGTTTACTTGTATGACAGGGAAACTGCTATCCTCAAATGTGCTCTCAGTATCATACTGTGGAATTTCAGTGTGTGTCAATAATATAAACTCTCCACCATATAAAACAAAAAGACACATAACAAAAAGAACAATATGTGATGAGAACATCAAAACCCACAACCACATGTAGGATGTACAGCATAGGCTGAAACTCTTACACTATGAAAATTTTGCTAGCGACCTTTCCTACTATGAGGAATGTTCAATAAGTGCTGCACCACTCTTCTTCTAGAAGCTGTTTGGTTTTATTCAGGATTCCAATACACCAAATGTTTCCCCACTCTTTTAGCTATGAAACAATGTTTTTCAATTAATTTTCAATGTAATCTCTGTTCAGTGCAACAGCCTTACGTCACCATACACTGAGAGGGCCTGTAAGCCCACATTGCACCAGTCTACAGAGTGACTGCAGAGCCAACATCTTGCTGCATCAATAATCTTCCCATCATCAATGGACTGCTTCCCATAGAGTCCATCCTTCCTTGGACCAAACAGATGTATGACGGAAGGTGCAAGATTCGGGCTGTAGGGTGGATGAAGAAGAACAGTCCAATGAAGGTTTGTGAGCTTCTCTTGGATACACAGATGTGTACATGGCCTTGCTTTGTCATGGAGAAGAAGTTTTTTTTTGTCGTTATACATGCTGAAGCCATTTCTTCAGATTTCTGATGATAGCACAATTAACTTCACAGTTTATCATTGCGCCATAAGGGAGGTCGTCAAACAGAATAACTCCTTCAGAGCCCCAGAAGACTGTCATCATGAGTTTACCAGATGAGAGTGTGTCTTTGAACTTTTTCTTCAGAGGAGAGATGGTGTAGTGCCACTACATGGATTGCTTTTTTTCTTCTGGCTCAAAGTGATGAACTCGTGTTTCATCACCTGTGATGATGTTCAACAAAAAATTGCCACAATCAGCCTTTTAATGCACAAGCAATTCCACATAGATGGTCCTTCATTGTTCATTATGGTCTTCTGTTAGGCACTGAGGACCCCTGTGGGCACACAAATTTGAGTACCCCAACTGGTGGATGAGTGTGTCAGCAGTGCCAACGGGCACATCAAGTTGAGCAGTGAGGTGTTCGATTTCGACAGAGAGAGTTCACACGTTCCAACATTGCTGGAGTCCAGCACGCAAGTGGCTGGACAGGCAAATGTGATTTTGTCGCTATGATGACAGATGCCTTGCTCAATGACTCACCATGCTTTTGTTCACTGCCATGTCTCTGTAAACATTCTGAAACAGCCTATGAATATCTGTGAAGGTCTGGTTTTCTGGCAAAAGAAGCTCAGTGACAACAATCTGCTTGAAATGCACATTTGTTACTGTTCCACTATGCCCCACAACATATTCCGTATTTTTTCAACTAGAATTGGCTGAGGGAAAAAAGTATTCATTAGTTGTGGAACGCTCCTCATAGTTTGAAATCAGAAGCCCAATAAAAACCATACAGTAAAAAATAATCAAATATGCAGAAAAGTATCTGGACAGTGTGTGAAGTTGTGCAAAGAAGGAAAAGGTTAATGTTGTGCCAATGAAAAATGTTACAAAAATGTGAGAATGTAAAGGTGAAAGAAGCATTCAATAGATATCATGAATATCATAAAAACTTACAAGCACACAAGAAGCAAACATGTTGTTGTTGTTGTGGTCTTCAGTCCTGAGACTGGTTTGATGCAGCTCTCCATGCTACTCTATCCTGTGCCAGCTTCTTCATCTCCCAGTACCTACTGCAATCTACATCCTTCTGAATCTGCTTAGTGTATTCATCTCTTGGTCTCCCTCTACAATTTTTACCCTCCACGCTGCCCTCCAATACTAAATTGGTGATCCCTTGATGCCTCAGAACATGTCCTACCAACCGATCCCGTCTTCTGGTCAAGTTGTGCCACAAACTTCTCTTCTCCCCAATCCTGTTCAATACTTCCTCATTAGTTATGTGATCTACTCATCTAATCTTCAGCATTCTTCTGTAGCACCACATTTCGAATGCTTCTATTCTCTTCTTGTCCAAACTATTTATCGTCCATGTTTCACTTCCATACATGGCTACACTCCATACAAATACTTTCAGAAATGACTTCCTGACACTTAAATCTATACTCGATGTTAACAAATTTCTCTTCTTCAGAAAAGCTTTCCTTGCCATTGCCAGTCTACATTTTATATCCTCTCTACTTCGACCATCATCAGTTATTTTGCTCCCCAAATAGCAAAACTCCTTTACTACTTTAAGTGTCTCATTTCCTAATCTAATTCCCTCAGCATCACCCGACTTAATTCGACTACATTCCATTATCCTCGTTTTGCTTTTGTTGATGTTCATCTTATATCCTCCATTCAAGACACTGTCCATTCCATTCAACTGCTCTTCCAAGTCCTTTGCTGTCTCTGACAGAATTACAATGTCATCAGCGAACCTCAAAGTTTTTATTTCTTCTCCACGAATTTTAATACCTACTCCGAATTTTTGTTTTGTTTCCTTTACTGCTTGCTCAATATACAGATTGAACAACATCGGGGAGAGACTACAACCCTGTCTTACTCCCTTCCAAACCACTGCTTCCCTTTCATGTCCCTCGACTATTATAACTGCCATCTGGTTTCTGTGCAACTTGTAAATAGCCTTTAGCTCCCTGTATTTTACCCCTGCCAACTTTAGAATTTGAAAGAGAGTATTCCAGTCAACATTGTCAAAAGCTTTCTCTAAGTCTACAAATGCTAGAAACGTAGGTTTGCCTTTCCTTAATCTTTCTTCTAAGATAAGTCGTAAGGTCAGTGTTGCCTCACGTGTTCCAGTGTGTCTACAGAATCCAAACTGATCTTCCCCGAGGTTGGCTTCTACTGGTTTTTCCATTCATCTGTAAAGAATTCGTGTTAGTATTTTGCAGCTGTGACTTATTAAACTGATAGTTCAGTAATTTTCACATCTGTCAACACCTGCTTGAAGCAAACATACGTCACACATTAAATAATGGAAGCAACACTGCTGCTAGCATTTGGAATGCTATAGTGAGGGAATATGGAATAGTTGTAGGTAAACAACCAGAATTCTCTCGGATACAGATTTATTCACACTTAGCTTCTACACAGATACAAGTCTGGAGGCTAACTGCCGTTAGCGCCCAACATCCTCTCCAAAGCCCTCTCCTCAAAGATAGCACACTTACGCACAGAACAAATATCGATTTTTATGGCACTCTACGCCACATAGCTCCCCCCCCCCCCCCGTCCCCCCCGCGCAATATGGAGTACGTCCCTGTGAATGGGGGGGTGAGAAGTTAGGAAGGTAACGCACAGTTCTTCTGCGTCAGGCGGAAGCGGTCGACTGGTAGGAGACCGGGGGGTGAAACCCGGTACGTTGACGGTGAAGTCAGCAAGCGACGCCGGCGGCTGAAGACGACGTCCCGTCGTCGGCCGGCAGGTGGAAAATCACCTTGCCAGAAGGCCTAACAAAGGCACGCAAATTGCCACACGCAGCACTTCTGCTCAATTTAAAGTGGCGCACCACATGAGATTCTGCACTTCCTCCCTCAATATTGTCACACGCGAGTACCACGCACACTGTATCGCCATCTACGACAACAGATAATTTATGTATGTCATCAGGGTGCACAGGTGTTGTGAATTCTTGGTTGGCACCTGTACGAGCAATGGTAGGGAGGCAGGGAGGTGTGGGAAAGCCATGGCAGGGGGAAGCATCTGCTAAGAGGGGGGTGGCAGGTGCACTGGACTGTGCAGGAGACAACCTCAGGCGATCAGCTGACAGACGAGGGAGTGTGACCGAAGGCAATGAGGAGCCAGCGTGGATTGAACGGCGTGACAAAGAGCTGTCACACGAAGATGGTAACACAATGGTAGAATCCGAGTGGTTGGCAGTTCGACTGCGAGGGCTATGAGGAGTGAGGCCCCGAAAAGATTGGCCACTCGAATTAGATGAACACGGAGAAGGGGCAGTGCTCGGCAGAGAAACACGCTGTGGAGAATCAATACCCAAATGCATGGTGTGGGAAGATGGATGGCCGCTCGAAGCAGGAGTGGGAGAAATAGGGGCAGAATCAGGGAGGTTCACCTGAGGCTCAATGAAAGCTGGTTTCACTCGGTTGAGTGAGACCATGGTTACAGAGTCTTTTATGAGGAGATCCATGTTATTCTCAGAGCGTTTGACGACCTTGTAAGGACCTGTGTAGGGCGACTGAAGCGGGGCTTTGACTGAGTCGTCTCTGAGAAACACGTACTCACAAGAGTCTAGCGTGCGCGGTACGTACACTCGCGGAGGTGTATGAGCAGCCGGAGGTGGCAGCTGAATTTTGCTGCAGTGCAAGTGCACCCGCTCGAGAAGTGAAGGGAGTTCAGAGGGCTGTGGAAGTGGGGTCGGAGTGACTAATTCTCCAGGCAAAACCAGAGGTTGGCCATACACAAACTCGGCTACGGAACCCTTGAGGTCTTCCTTGAAAGTTGCACGAAGGCCAAGAAGCACGAAGGGCAGTGCCTCTGTCCATAGTGAGTCATGGCAATGCAGGGCAGACTTTAAGGTGCGATGCCATCGCTCGACAAGCCCATTGCTTTGGGGGTGGTATGCAGAAGTATGAATTTTGACAATACCACACATTTTAATAAGTCATAGAAAACTGAAGACTCGAATTGTCGCCCTGGTCAGTGGTGAGATAAACAGGTGAGCCAAATCTAGAGATCCACGAATCTAAGAATGCTCGACTTACTGTCTCAGAGGTAATGTTCGGAATAGGCACAGCCTCAGCCCACTGAGTCATCCTGTCAATAGCTGTAAACAAGTAACGGAAACCCTCGGAGGGGGGCAAAGGGCCTACGAGGTCGACATGAACATGGTGAAACCGGCCTGGCGGTTGGGCAAAACAGCCAAGGGGTGGAGAAGTGTGCCTGGAAACTTTGTTCTGTTGACACACCATGCATGCCCTTGCCCAAGACTGACAGTCACAGCGATGTTTCTCCAGACAAACCATTCAGATACCAGACGGGTGGAGGCTTTGACACCGGGGTGTGCTAATGTGTGTAGTTTGTCAAAGACCTTGCGTTGAAGAGGCTTAGGAATGAATGGCCGCAACGTATCAGTCAATTCATCACACCACACTAAGTCAGATATGCCAGGGAAAGTAGAGCGTACCGGTTGGAGAGAGGAGCTGTGGTCTGAAATTAACTGCATGGTATCGGGGTCTGCCGATTGCAACCGAGGTAGGTCCGTTAAGTCAATTAAGGTTGTGATAGCACCAACACGCGAGAGAAAATCAGCTACCACATTGTCCGCTCCTCAGATGTAGCGAATGTCATTTGTAAATTGCAAGATGTAATCGATGTGACGAAAGTGTCGTGGGGGCAGATCAGCCGCAGGATTTTTTATGGCAGGAACCAATGGCTTGTGATCAGTGAGCACATAGAAATCTCGTCCCTCAACATAAGTTCTAAAGTGTCTTATGGCCTCGTAAACTGCAAGTAATTCTCTGTTGAATGCTGAGTATTTCTTCTGCGCGTTGTTTAGCTTTTTTGAGAAAAACTGCAGGGGGGTCGTAACATCGTTGTATGTCTGACTCAGTACTGCGCCGATAGCATTGTCACTAGCGTCAGTAGTGATAAACATTGTGGTGTCCGCCCGTGGGTGAGCAATAGTGACAGCGGAGGCCAACAGCTGTTTGAGTTCATTGAATGCCTTGTCCATGTCTGGTGTCCATGGTACCTGGCAGGTGCTAGAAGTTTGTGGATCAGCGAGAGCATCTGTGAGAGGAGCCTGCACCGCAGAAGCGGCTGGCAAATGTTTCCAGTAATAATTAACTGTTCCGATGAACCTGCGTAATTCCCTATAGGTCTGAGGGCATAGCATCTCGAGAACAGGCTTGATCTTGTCCTGTGGTGGTGTCAGACCGTCCGATGACACAACATAACTTAGGAATGTGACGGATGACTGGTGCAATTGAGTCTCTTTATTGTTCAGTTCAATACCAGCGGCTGCTAAAATATGTGTCACGACTTGAACACGCTCCTCACTCTGTTCCAAAGTAGAAGCAAAAACCAATATGTCGTCCATGTATACGAAACAAAAGTCTAGATGGGATAAAGTTTGATTGATAAAACGCTGCCACGTTTGGAGGGCGTTTTTCAACCCAAACGGCATAAATTTGTATTGGAACAGCCTGAAGGGAGTGGTTATGGCAGTCTTTTCAATGTCCTCTGGAGCCATAGGAATCTGATGAAATGCGTGCTTACAGTCCAAAAAAGAGAAGTGCTTTGCACCTGCGAGCACATGATTGAAGTCTGCGATGTGTGGGACCGGATATTTATCAATGATGGTGCGGGTATTTAAACGCCTATAGTCTCTGACCAAATGCCAAGTACCGTGATTCTTTTGGTCAAACAGGATAGGACTAGCCCAGCAACCGGAAGAAGGTTCAATTATTCCCTTTTGTAACAGATCGTCCAATTGTTCTTTTGCAATTTTCATAAATTCCGGCTTGAGGTGGCGTGGGCGTTGCGATGCGGGCAGCCCATCGGTTAGATGTAACCGATGAACTGTGCCGTTAGTGACTACTGCAATACGTGGCACGGCACGACAGTCAGATGTCCGTGAAGCGGAGCAGGCCGTGGCGGACGGGCCAAGCTGTGGCGCTGAGGGCACGGAAGTACAGGTGTGCCACCCGCTCGTAGGCTGCGTAAAGGCTGCACACGTGTTAACATGGGCGAGGTTGGTACACTGGTTCTTGCTAGTGGGCCATGCCGCTACGAGCGCTGTAGGCACGAGTGGGCGTGGCCGAACAGCAGATGGCCGTAGTTCATTGCCACGAGCTTGGCAAGTTAATTGTCCATTCGGTACGCAAGGAGCATGAACACTTGCGCATACCCTATCATTATAAATGGGGGTGCTGACACAGTTTACAGAGTTCACAACATTGTCGTTAACGTGCGCAGGCACGGGAACACCAGATTGGCACTGACTGACCTTGTCTGTAGCCGACGAGTCGTCTGCTTGTAGTGCCGTGAGGCGTTGTTATGTGGAGGCCAACTCGTGGTGTATGTCGCGGAGATGCAGCAGCATTTCCATACGTTCCATCCGCAACTTCGAAGACTTGGCGCACTCCACTAGCCACTTGTTTGTCCAAGATTGCAGCTCCAAGGATAGGTTTACACACTTCTGAGCACAGCACACATGTTTGGTGTTAGCCGAACTGTCACTCGGCGAAGCGAAAGGAATATGTTTGTTAAGGGGGGGGGGGGGGGGTAAAACACAGTATTTTGCACAAAATCTAGTGACAACTGATACTGGTGACCCCGTTTCTGTGTAATACGCGTCCGAGTTACCGCCCGAAGGTTATTTACGCGCAAATCACGTCGGGGTCACCAGTGAGGGAATATGGAATAGTTGTAGGTAAACAACTAGAATTCTCTCGGATACAGATTTATTCACACTTAGCTTCTTCACAGATACAAGTCCGGAGGCTAACTGCCGTTAGCGTCCAACATCCTCTCCAAAGCCCTCTCCTCAAAGATAGCACACTTACGCACAGAACAAATATCGATTTTTATGGTGCTCTACGCCACACTATAAATAACTTCCAAGTTAGAAATGATAATTTCATTAATAACCTTATTATCAAGCACAATGGTACTATAACAGAATGTCAACAGAATATTGCAAATATTTTTAATGAATATTTCTCTACTGTTGGTAAATCTATCAATGATAACTTCAATAACTGTGAATATAACCTTATGGGAAGTGCATCCACATACAGTATGTACCTCTGTCCAACAGACATCAATGATATAAAAAGCATAATAAAGACATCACAAAATTCTAAGTCTGTAGGATATGATGGGCTAAGTATGGACATCCTAAAATCCTTCTTCATTGATAACATACCTGGACCCCTGTCCACTGCAGTTAATAGCATCTTAACATAGGGAAGCTTTCGTGACCCATCAAAAGTAGCGCCAGTTTTCAAGATAGCAGACAGACTGGAAAGATAAAACTATAGGTCAGTCCCAATCTTTCCTGGCTTCTCAAAGATCATGGAAACGTATTGAAAATCAGAATGATTTCATTAAAGACAAATAAACTGTGGTAGCTTCCACAAACTTTACTGATGAGTTAATAATTAAATCACTAAAGACCAAGAACTCTCATGGATATGACGGGGTATCTAGCAGAATACTGAAGTATTGTTCCACGTATGTTAGCTCAGTACTTAGCCATATCTGTAACTTTTCCTTTAGGAGTGGTCGGTTTCCTGACCGATTAAAGTACTCGGTAGTGAAGCCACTTTATAAAAAGGGAGACAGGGATAATGTTGACAATTATAGACCTATTTCTATGCCATCGGTGTTTGCTAAAGTTATCGAGAGGGTTGTATATACAAGGTTACTGCAGCATTTAAATTCACATAATTTGCTGTCAAATGTACAGTTTGGTTTTAGAAATGGCTTAACAACTGAAAATGCTATAGTCTCTTTTCTCTGTGAGGTTTTGGATGGATTAAATAAAAGGTTGCGAACGTTAGGTGTTTTCTTTGATTTAACGAAGGCTTTTGACTGTGTTGACCACAAAATATTACTGCAGAAGTTGGAACATTATGGAGTAAGGGGAGTAGCTTACAATTGGTTCGCCTCCTACTTTAAGAACAGAAAGCAGAAGGTAATCCTCCGCAATATTGAGAGTGGTAATGATGTTCAGTCCCAATGGGGCACTGTTAAATGGGGCGTTCCCCAAGGGTCGGTGCTGGGGCCACTGCTGTTCCTTATTTATGTAAATGATATGCCTTCTAGTATTACAGGTGATTCAAAAATATTTCTGTTTGCTGATGACACCACCTTGGTAGTGAAGGATCTTGTGTGTAATATTGAAACATTATCAAATAATGTAGTTCATGATATAAGTTCGTGGCTTGTGGAAAATAATTTGATGCTAAATCACAGTAAGACTCAGTTTTTACAGTTTCTAACTCACAATTCAACAATAACTGACATTTTAATCAGACAGAATGGGCATGTTATAAGCGAGACGGAACAGTTCAAGTTCCTAGGCGTACGGGTAGATAGTAAGCTGTTGTGGAAAGCCCATGTTCAGGATCTTGTTCAGAAACTAAATGCCGCTTTATTTACCATTAGAACAGTATCTGAAATAAGTGACATTTCAACACGAAAAGTAGTATACTTCGCATATTTTCATACGCTTATGTCATATGGTATTATTTTTTGGGGTAATTCTTCTGATTCAAAAAGGGTATTTTTGGCTCAAAAACGGGCTGTTCGAGCTATGTATGGTGTAAGTTCGAAAACCTCTTGTCGACCCCTATTCAATAGTCTGGGAATTTTGACATTGCCCTCACAGTATGTATTTTCTTTAATGTCGTTTGTTGTTAGCAATATTAGCTTATTCCCAAGAGTTAGCAGCTTTCACTCAGTTAATACTAGGCAGAAATCAAATCTGCATGTGGAATGCACTTCTTTGACTTTTGTGCAGAAAGGAGTGCAGTATTCTGCAGCATCCATTTTCAATAAGCTACCACAAGAACTCAAAAATCTTAGCAGTAGCCCAAACTCATTTAAGTCTAAACTGAAGAGTTTCCTCGTGGCTCACTCCTTCTAATCTGTCGAGGAGCTCCTGGAAGAGACAAAAAATTAAGCAAATTCCAGTGTTACATTCTTGATTTTCTTTATTTAAACTAACGACTTGTCGCCTGAATATGTTTCTTATATTTCATTTTATCTGTTTCTACAATCTTGTTATAATTTCATGTATTGACTCGTTCCATGACCATGGAGACTTCTCCTAAATGTGGTCCCACGGAACAATAAATAAATAAATAAAAAATAAAAAATAACTGCTGACAGCAAAAAGGAAAGCATTACAGGCATGTTTAGGATGGCAAGTGGCACACACAGATCTATTATTACTGATATAAACTGTGGGGTACCCCAGGGCTCAGTACTGGGACCCCTTCTTTTCCTGATTTACATAAAAGACTTAAAATACTGCTCCCCAGCTTCAAAGATAATTCTGATACTGATGATACATCTACTGTGTGGAAGCATACAGATTATGACCAATTAAATTAGAAATATTGTGGATCTGTATTACAAATGAAATAATTCAGCAGATCAGTGGAAGTCATTTTACAATTAGTGTAAACACTAAGAAAACTGCAATAATGAATTTTAGCCCAACAACAAGACAGACAGATTTTTAAATTAAATTGCACATTGGAACTGATATTGCCATCAAAGACAACTATGTAAGATTCCTTGGGATATCAATTCAAATACACTTGGATACACATATTCAATCTCTGGAAAGGCAATAGGCTAGAAATATAAGCTATGTGATCGAAAGTATCTGGACGCCCTCAAAAACATATGTTTTTCATAGTAGGTGCATTGTGTTGCCACCTGCTACCAAGTACTCCATATCAGCAACCTCAGTAGTCATTACACATTGTGAGAGAGCAGTATGGGGTGCTCCGCAGAACTCAAGGACTTCGAACGTGGTCAAGTGATTGGGTGTCACTTGTGTCATACATCTGTACACCAGATTTCCACACTCCTAAACATCCCTAGGTCCACTGTTTCTGATGTGATAGTGAAGTGGAAATGTGAAGGGACACATACAGCACAAAAGCATACAGGCCGACCTCGTCTGTTGACTGACAGATTGCCGACAGTTGAAGATGGTTGTAATGTGTAATAGGCAGACATCTATCCAGACCATTGTACAGGAATTCCAAACTGCATCAGGATACACTGCAAGTACTATGAATGTTAGGCAGGAGGTGAGAAAACTTAGATTTCATGGTTGAGAAGCTGTTCATAAGCCACACATCACGCTGGTAAATGACAAACAACGCCTCACTTGGTGTACGGAGCGTAAACATTGCATGACTGAACAGTGGAAAAACATTGTCTGGAGTGAAGAATCGTGGTACACAATGTGGTGATCCAATGGCAGGGTGTGGGTGTGGTGAATGCCTGGTTAATGTCGTCTGCCAGCGTGTGTAGTGCCAACAGTAAAATTCGGATGTGGTGGTGTTATGGTGTGGCTGTGTTTTTCATGGAGGGGTTTGCACCCCTTGTTGTTTTGCATGCCACCATCACAGCACAGACCTACATTGATGTGTTAAGCACCTTCTTGCTTCCCACTGTTGAAGAGCAATTCAGGGATGGTGATTGCATCTTTCAACATGACTGAGCACTTGTTCATATTGCACAGCCTGTGGCAGAGTAGTTACATGACAATATCATCCCTGTAATGGACTGACCTGCACAGAGTCCTCACTTGAATCCTACAGAACACCTTTGGGATGTTTTGGAATGCTGACTTTGTGCCAGGCCTCACCGACCGACATTGATACCTGTCCTCAGTGCAGCACTCCATGAATAATGGGCTGCCATTCCCCAAGAAACTGTCCAGCACCTGATTGAACATATACCTGTAAGAGTGAAAGCTGTCGTCAACACTAAGGGTGAGCCAATACCATACTGAATTCCAGCATTACCGATGGAAGGCACCATGAACTTGTAAGTCATTTTCAACCAGGTGTCTAGATACTTTTGATCACATAGTGTATTTGCAGTAAACATGCTTACCAAATACTGCAATGATGTCTATGTATCTCAGACTGCTTATCATGCATTGATGTCATTCACATAAATTACAGAATAGAAGTGCAGGGTGGCAAAAGTGAAGCAAATTTTACAGGATTTTAAAGTTATAGAAGAAGGCTCTAAGAATAATTTGTGGTGCAAAGTAAAAGACTTATGTTACAATTTATTCTCTAAAGCTTGGCTATTAACTATTAGACAAATATGTGTTTTTAAATCAATCATGTTAGCCCTTAACACTTAAACAAAATGCAGAGTCTGACCTGCACAAACACAGCACCAGAAAAAGATCAGTTTCAGATCTTGTGCCACACGACTGCACTCCATGAAAGAAATCCACTGTATGCAGTGCTGCTGCTTCTCAATACATTATCAATTTCAGTCACATCTCTCCCCACTGGAAAGACTATTGATTGACAACCTACACTACTAACAAGGTGAGTATCTTCATTTTGCACAGAATAAAGGCAACTTTATTTAGGCTTCATCACTCATGTCTAGTATCATGTAATATAAACAAGTGATCACCCAGTTTTTGCTGTCATTTCTTAGGTAACTAATCTAAAATAAATCTTAGCTGTGAAGGTGAAATGATCTCTACCTTTAAATCAAATCTAGCTATAAGTAAATTATTTGTAAAGCTGTCTTCTTGTATCACTGTTTGTTGAGGAATGAAAGTATGTTTGTATACTCACTTGTTGTTGTTGTTGTCTTCAGTCCTGAGACTGGTTTGATGCAGCTCTCCATGCTACTCTATCTTGTGCAAGCTTCTTCATCTCCCAGTACCTACTGCAGCCTACATCCTCCTGAATCTGCTTAGTGTACTCATCTCTTGGTCCCCCTCTACAATTTTTACCCTCCACGCTGCTCTCCAGTACTAAATTGGTGATCCCTTGATGCCTCAGAACATGTCCTACCAACCGATCCCTTCTTCTGGTCAAGTTGTGCCACAAACTCTTCTTCTCCCCAATTCTATTCAATACCTCCTCATTAGTTATGTGATCTACCCATCTAATCTTCAGCATTCTTCTGTAGCACCACATTTCGAAAGCTTCTATTCTCTTCCTGTCCAAGCTATTTATTGTCCATGTTTCACTTCCATACATGGCTACACTCCATACAAATACTTTCAGAAATGACTTCCTGACACTTGAATCTATACTCAATGTTAACAAATTTCTCTTTTTCAGAAACGCCTTCCTTGCCATTGCCAGTCTACATTTTATATCCTCTCTACTTCGACCATCATCAGGTATTTTGCTCCCCAAATAGCAAAACTCCTTTACTACTTTAAGATTCACTTGTTATGAACTAATAAATATAGAAAACAATTATCCTCATATCATTTGATGTTGAATAAAGTTATAATTATAATTACAATAATGTAGCTTTCTATTCCAAATATCAACAAATTATCAAACTGACTTTCCTTCTACAAAAATAAGTAAATTGGAGTTTATCTTTCATGCAAGCAGTTTGATTCAAAGTGTATATTGCTGCCAGAATTGCGTCACCCCACAATGCCTTTGTTATATATTCAACAGAGCAAGAACATGTCATCTCTATTCTATTTTCTTGCCCAGCAACAACTTTCTGTTGAGCAATATACAGAACCGTAACTGAGTGTTAAGAGTCCAAGTGAGTCAGCAAACAAATCTATGTATTACATTTTTCTTATGAAACTCCTTGCAACCATCTGTGTGTAGGAATTTTACAGTATCTTCAGTTTGAGCCTTTATCATTTTAATAAGCACTGGTATCTCTTCTTTATTTTGTCTTTGTGTGGCAAAACAAACTGAGAAAATAATCCTTAGAAACAGCAAAGTAGCAAAGACCCTGTAAATACTATTCTTCGATTGGTCTGCAAACATCTGCATTAAATAATTCTCTGTGTTTAGTGAGTTTCTGCACTCTTTCACCAAATGCTAACCAATGATGTTTAGCACGGGGGCACTCCTCACAAAAGCTGCTATCAACTGTTGTCTGTATGCATACACCACAGTACTTTAACAACTGGCACATGTACTGTTTATTTGGATGAATCTTTTTTGTGCCGTCTCTATAAGGTATCATCAGTTCCAGCAAAAACACAATACTTTTCTCTAAAAAAAGAAAAAATACCAAACAAAAAAGATCATTGTTTTCATCACTGGATGCAGCAACAGTGATTTCGATACTTTTTTTGAAAAATAGCAATGACTTGCCATTAATTTAAGTTATTTGGTCTATTCCTTTTTGATCAGCTAAGTTACAAGATCCATCTGTACAAAACCAAACATCTTCAATACATCAATTTGTTCAGTGAGTAACTTTATATTAATGAGGTACATACCAAACATTTCAATTTGTTCACCAGTTCTGGCACTATTCTTCTTTCGTTGAGTTTCAAATGCCTCACACATGGCATACTAATCACAGGGATTTGTTATATGGTGCATCACACCACTGCGAATGTACCACTTGTCACAGTCCAGCATGTTTATATCTGTAGAAACATGGTTGCATCTCATAATTAAAACTGTCTTTTCAGTTTCTGAAGTATCTATGTGGCTGCAGTTTTTGTTTAACTTCCCACTGATGTTGCACAAGTTTACTACATAACACAGTCCTTTCATTTGTCTACATCTACACCTTTACTCTGCAAACCACCATGATGTGCATGGCAGAGGGGTACATCCCATTGTGTATGTTATTAGGGTTTCTTCCCAGTCCATTTACAAATGGAGTGTGGGAAGAATGATTGACTGAATGCTTCTGTGCATGCAGTAATTATTCCAGTCTTACACTCACAATCCCTACATGAGCAATATGCGCGGGATTGAAGTTTATTCATAGAGTCATCATCAGCCAGTTCTTGAAACTTTGTTAATAGACTTTCTGTAGATAGTTTCCATCTATGTTCAAAAGTCTGCCAGTTCAGCTTCTTCATTATATTGGTGACATTCCCCCAAGGATCAAACAAACCTGTGACCATTTGTGCTGCCCTTCTCTGTATATATTCAGTACCCCTGTTAGTCCTATCTGCTATGGGTATCACACACTTGAGCAGTATTCTAGAAGTGGTTCATAAGTGATTTGTAAATAATCTCCTTTGTAGATTGGTTGCACATCCTTAGTATTCTACCAATAAATCAAAGTCTACCACCTGCTTTACCTATGACTGAGACTACATGATCATTCCATTTTATATCACCACAAAGTGTTAAACCCAGGTATTTGTGCGAGCTGGCTGATTCCAACAGTGACTCATTGACATTGTAATCATAGGATACTACATTTTCTCATTTTGTGAAGTGCACAATTTTACATTTCTGAACATTCAAAGCAAGTTGCCGATCCGCTCTGTAATCTTATCAAGATCTGACTGAATATTTATGCAGCTTTTTTCAGACAGTACTTCATTAAATATAACTGCATCAGCTGCAAAAAGTCTGAGGTTACTGTTAATATTGTCAGCAAGGTCAGTAACATACAACATGAACAGCAAGGGTCCCAACACATTTCCCTGGTGCACACCTGAACTTACTTGTAAATCTGACAATGAGTCTCCAGCCAAGATAACATGCTATGTCCTCCCTACCAAAAAGCCTTCAACCCATTCGCAAGTTTCACTCAGCACCCCATACGATAGCATTTTTGATAATAAGCCTATGTGTGCCCTTGAATCTAATGCTTTTTGAAAATCAAGAAATACTGCATCTGCCTGGCTGCCATGATCCAAAGTGCTCAGTACGTCCTGTGAGAAAAGTGAGCGTTGGTTTCACATGATCCATGTTTTCAGAATTCATGTTGGTTAGG
This sequence comes from Schistocerca americana, assembly GCF_021461395.2. Taxonomy (NCBI): domain Eukaryota; kingdom Metazoa; phylum Arthropoda; class Insecta; order Orthoptera; family Acrididae; genus Schistocerca; species Schistocerca americana. Next base: position 503,382,470 of record NC_060124.1, on the reverse strand, counting down.
GTTGAGGAGGTCATTCTGTTCAATATATCTCATTACGTTTTGAGCTTGGAATATGTTCTAAGATACTACAAGAAATTGATGACAAGAACACTGGACAGAAGATTTGTGGTTCGCTTCTACTACACTTCTTGTAGACAGGTGTGATCTGTGCTTTTTTCAAGAATCAGGCATGGCTTTTTGCTTGAGGGTTCTACATTAATACTTATTTCATTCACGTTATGGAGCTAAGCATTTCAGCTTTTGCTTTGGTACCCTCAGTTTCAGTTTCTGTCTCATTCACTAGAGACTGGACTCTATATTAGGTGCCACTAATAGCATTTACATATGACCAGAATTTCTTTGAGTTTTGCAAAATATCATTTGACAATATTCTCCTGCAGTAGTCTATGCTAGGACACTCATTTGATTGACAGAGTTCTTTCTTACATCTAACACAAACCAAACCTGTGCCATGCTTTTTTGTCACATGCAAAGCATTTCATATTCTCATTCCTTCTATAATAAGATGTTTTTGATACATCTTTTCAGATATAGTTTGATCATGCCTTTGTTACTGTTTGTTAACCTCCATTTTTAACATCATTGCTGTATCAACACTTTCGTCATCATGATCTGTTAGTCTCCACTCATAATTTAAGACATTTATTCCATGTTTTATCTTCAGAAAACAAATCATGCCATTTAGTATAAATATAAACAAACTGTTTGGGCAAAGTTTCCAGAAATTGTGCACAAAGGTCACCAACATTGATCAGCATGTCTAACATAGGAAGTTATGTTTGTATTTCATCTAACCTGGATGGATGGCCTTGCATACAATCAAATGCTTCCGAAATGATTATAAAATCCATGTCTAAGCAAATCGATGTTTTTGGATGAGTGAACATAATAAATCTTATGAAGCTTATCCCCAGTCTCTTTAGTGGTCGCTTTGTGTTGAGTGGCAGAACTAGGCATTTCCTTTCCTTTCCATTGGCCTTGTTCCAATTAGCAAAACTGGTCAAGTAATTCTGAGCAATTTCTTCTGGTTTAATCAATTCTCCATTAACAATATCCAAATTTTCATCATACTCTAACATAATTTTCATTGTAAAACTCCAGGTTTCCCAATTTCATTCACGAGTCAGTTTTTGAATTTGCTGTCTTGTGTGCCATTGTCTTGCTTTTATACTTCTATAGCTTTGCGTTATCATCAAAATCATTTACAACTGTCACTCTATGAAAGTTTTATCAACCATGCAACTCTACTATCATGTTGGTAAAACATCATAGGCCATTTTTAAAATAAAGTATTTATTTCAAAATCTCTTGTGTGGCAATATTGAAAAGCCCATCCTACATCCAATGCACAACTAAGAGTTTCTATAACGTCAAATCAAAGTTTTTCTATAATATTAATATATATGAGATGTGGCCCAGTTATATAAGACCTACGATTTTTTTTCCCCTCAGGACTGGAAACAGATAGAAACTTGCACTGTATGGCACACTCAACTTTAGCGGCAGTGGTGAGAGTGAGGACTGTTTTTGATACTTAAAATGACAATGTTTTCATTACTACAACAGCATGTAATCATTTGTTTTCTGCATTTTGTGGTGTGATACCAACTGAAATTCATCTGTATCCGCTGATGGCGGCGGATGTATTGGACAGCCTGGAGAACAGCGTAAAGCTCCACAGTATAAACTGAACACTGATCGGGAAGCCGAAATAGATTTGGGGTGTCGCTAACAATATAGGCACTCCCTACACCTAACGATGTTTTCGAGCCATCAGTGTAAATAAATGTGGCTTCCTTCATTTGTGCACATAGAGCAGCAAATGCCCGACGATAAACAAGTGAAGGGGTACCATCCTTGGGAAATTGACAAAGGTCACGGAGCAGGCAGATCCGGGGACGGAGCCAAGGCTGTGCTGTACCCCAAGTTGTCAAAAAGGTTTTAGGAAAGTGGAAGGAGAGAGAATGGAGCAGTTGACGGAAGCGGACTCCCGGTGGTAGTAGGGAGGAAGGGCGACCTGCATACCCTACATCCAAGGAGGCGTCGAAAAAAATGTCATGGGCCGGATTAGCAGGCATGGAAGACAGATGGCTACCGAAACGACTCAGAAGGACAGCTCGCTGATTGGACAGCGGAGTTTCAGCAGTCTCAGCATAAAGGCTTTCCACAGGGCTGGTGTAAAAAGCTCCAGACACTAAACGTAATCCACGGTGGTGGATAGAGTCGAGACGCTGAAGAATAGACGGCCGAGCAGAGGAGTAAACTATGCTTCCATAGTCCAATTTCGAGCGCACTAAGGCGCGATAGAGGCGGAGAAGGACCACTCGGTCCGCTCCCCAGGAGGTATCATTCAGGACATGGAAGGTGTTGAGGGATCGCAGACAGCGAGCCGAAAGATAGGAAACGTGGGAGGACCAGCACAGTTTTCTGTCAAACATAAGACCCAAGAATTTAGCGACGTCCGAAAATGGAAGGTTGACAGGTCCTATATGTAAGGAGGGTGGAAGAAACTCCTTACATCGCCAAAAATTAACACAAATGGTCTTACTGGGAGAAAAACGGAAGCCAGTTTCGATGCTCCAAGAGTGGAGGCAATCGAGACATCCTTGAAGACGTCGTTCAAGAAGACTGGTCCGTTGAGAGCTGTAGTAGATCGCAAAATCGTCCACAAAGAGGGAACCCGAGACATCAGGAAGGAGACAATCCATAATCGAATTTATGGCAATGGCAAACAGTACAACACTTACACGGAGCCCTGGGGTACCCCGTTTTCTTGGGAGAAAGTACGGGAGAGAGTGGTGTTCACCCGCACTCTAAATGTGCGCTCTGCCATAAACTCGTGAAGAAAAAGGGGCAGCCGACCTCGAAAGCCCCAAGAGAACAGTGTGCGGAGGATGCCTGTCCTCCAACAGGTATCGTAAGCTCTCCCCAGTTCAAAAAATATTGCTACTGTTTGGCGTTTCCGGAGAAAATTGTTCATGATATAAGTGGAGAGAGCAACAAGATGGTCAACTGCAGAACAATGCTTTCGGAAACCGCATTGGGCAGGTGTTAAAAGACTGTGGACTCCAGCCATCAAGCTAAACGGCAATTCACCATACGCTCCAAAACCTTACATACACTACTCGTGAGAGAAATGGCGCAATAGCTAGAGGGGAGATGTTTGTCCTTTCCAGGTTTCGGAACAGGAACGACGATAGCTTCCCGCCATCATCTGGGAAAAGTACTGTCAGTCCAAATTCGATTATTAAGGCGAAGGAGGTAAAGCAGACTATGGTATGATAAATGCAGCAACATTTGGATGTGGATACCATCCGGACCTGGGGCGGAGGAGCGAGAAGAAGAGAGTGCATGTTGGAGTTCCCGCATGGAGAAAACAGTAATGTAGCTTACGCGATTTCGAGAGGAGAAAGAAAGAGGTCGCACTTCCGCTGCACGTTTCTTCGGGAGAAACGCTGGCGGGTAATTTGAAGAGCTCAAAATCTCAGCAAAGTGGTGACCCAATGAGTTAGAAATTGCGACAGGGTCCGCTAATGTATCATGCGCGACAGTGAGCCCAGAGACCGAGGAGAAACTAGGCGCGCCTGAGAACCATCGAATCCGACTCCAAACTTTCGAGGAGAGAGTGAAGGTGTTAAATGAGCTAGTAAAGAATTTCCAGCTTTTCTTCTTGCTATCGCGGATGACGCGACGGCATCACGCTCGGATACAGTTATAGCAGATACAATTGTCCAAAGTAGGATGATGGCGGAAAACGCGAAGAGCACGTCGCCGCTCACGTATTGCGTCACGGCATGCCGCGTTCCACCAAGGAACTGGGGAGCACCGGGGCAATGCGGAGGTGTGTGGTATTGAATGCTCCGCAGCTGTAAGAATAACGTCTGTAATATGTGTGACCTCATCGTCGACGCTAGAGACGAAAAAAGTGTCCAATCGGCTTGGCCAAACTTCCAGTGTCGCGGGCGCATATATGGCCGTTGAGGCTGCAGTCTAAGGACACATGGAAAGTGGTCACTCGAGTGTGTATCACCAAGGGTGAACCATTCGAAGCGCCGAACTAGCGGAACAGTACCGACCGAAAGGTCCAAATGAGAGAAATTTGTCGTGGAGGCAGACAAAAATGTAGGGTCCCCAGTGTTGAGGCAAACTAGATCCGCTTGGTGGAAGACGTCTAGCAATAGTGAGCCACGCGGACAAGGATGTGGAGATCCCCAAAGCGGGTGATGGGCATTGAAGTCCCCAACTAGCAAATAGGGGGGTGGAAGCTCACCAAGAAGATGAAGGAGATCAGCTCGTGCCATTGGTGTGGACGATGGAATGTATACAGTCAAAGAGAAAAGGTATATCCAGAAAGGGAAAGACGGACAGCGACAGCTTGGAAGGAAGTGTTTAAGGGGATTGGGTGATAATGGAGAGTATCATGGAGAAGAATCATGAGTCCTCCATGTGCTGGAGTGCCTTCAACAGAGGGGAGATCAAATCTGACTGAAAAGGAGACTGAAAATGTGGGAGAACAAAGTGGTCATGGGGACGCAGCTTTGTTTCCTGCAGACAGAAGATGACCGGCGAGTAGGATCGTAAGAGGATCGACAATTCATCTCGATTGGCTTGAAGGCTGCGGATATTCCAGTGGATAATGGACATAGGGTGAACAGAAAATGGAGGAATGTGACCAAGGTTGCCGTCAACTCAGCGATTGCTCAAAGCTTGCGACCGACAGCATGGAATGGCATTCAGCCGAAGGCAGAAGATCCTGATCCATAGGTTGTTCAGGAGCAGCTCCTGCCACCAGCGATCGGCCGGTTGATCGGCCACCAGCAGTGCACATCGGCGACACAGAAGACGGCCGAGGGCGATTACCGCCAGGTGGTGCTGTAGATGAGACACGCCTTGGCGGAGAAGGAGATGAACTGGGTTTCCTACTAGCCTTCTTCGAAACATGATGTTTAGATGAAGGAGGAACCGATGGTAGTGAAGTTGGGGTACGTAAAATATCTTCACGAGTATGCTCTTTTTTCGAAGTCTTGGTGTCTGACTTTTGGGCTCGAGATTTAGCAGAACCCGATGAAGGGTGAGCCATAGAGTGGGCAGGCGAAAGTGGGGAGGTTGAATGGACGATCTTTGCGCTGGCTGATCTGACGACCGTGCCACTAAAGGTAAGGTCACAAGTCTGCGTGGCTGCCTCCTTTGTTGGCCAAGGAGAGGCAAGGACAGTGCTGTATTTTCCTGTCTAGGGCACGGTGGGCTGTCGACTGGCGAATAATTTTCGAGCAGCAAAGGTCGACACCTTTTCCTTCACTCTGATTTCCTGAATGAGCTTTTCGTCTTTAAAAATGGGGCAATCTCGAGAGGAAGCAGCGTGGTCACCCATACAGTTGATGCAACGAGGGGATGGAGGTGGACGAGCACCCTCATGGGTGGCACCACAACACCCTAATTCAGTAGTTAACCTTTCCTCCAAACCTCTCTCCCAATCTGAAACCTCTGTCCTATCCAAAGGCCTCACCTTCAGCTCCACTCCCAGATTCAACCAAACAGCCCTCGTCAAAGATTTACTGTCCTACACTCGTACTCTCTGCTGGAAGTATCACTTTGCCATGAAGAAAAATGATCCTAATCCTACCCCTAATGATCCAACTCCCCAAGACACTATCCAAATTGAACCCTGCCTGGAACAGTTCTCTCTTCCGTCACAGCGGGACCCACCTCCTCTTCCTCAAAATCACCCTCTCCAAACCTTCCAGGAATTTCTGACTTCCAGCCCTGCCTCTCAATCCTTCTTAAAAAACCTTAATCTTACTCCCAACATCACCACTGCTGAAGCCCAGGCTATCCGTGATCTGAAGGCTGACCGGTCCATCATCATTCTTCCGACGGACAAGGGTTCCACGACCGTGGTACTTGATCGTCAGGAGTATGTGGCTGAGGGACTGTGTCAGCTTTCAGACAACACCACATACAAAGTTTGCCAAGGTAATCCCATTTCTGATGTCCAGGCGGAGCTTCAGGGAATCCTCAGAACCTTAGGCCCCCTACAAAACCTTTCACCTGACTCCATCAACCTCCTGAACCCACCGACGCCCCGCACCCCTACCTTCTACCTTCTTCCTAAAATTCACAAACCCAATCATCCTGGCCGTCCCATTGTAGCTGGTTACCAAGCCCCCACAGAACGTATCTCTGCCTACGTAGATCAACACCTTCAACCCATTACGTGCAGTCTCCCATCTTTCATCAAAGACACCAACCACTTTCTCGAACGCCTGGAATCCTTACCCAATCCGCTACCCCCAGAAACCATCCTTGTAACCATTGATGCCACTTCCTTATACACAAATATCCCGCACGTCCAGGGCCTCGCTGCGATGGAGCACTTCCTTTCACGCCGATCACCCGCCACCCTACCTAAAACCTCTTTCCTCATTACCTTAGCCAGCTTCATCCTGACCCACAACTTCTTCACTTTTGAAGGCCAGACATACCAACAATTAAAGGGAACAGCCATGGGTACCAGGATGGCCCCTTCGTACGCCAACCTATTCATGGGTCGCTTAGAGGAAGCCTTCTTGGTTACCCAGGCCTGCCAACCCAAAGTTTGGTACAGATTTATTGATGACATCTTCATGATCTGGACTCACAGTGAAGAAGAACTCCAGAATTTCCTCTCCAACCTCTACTCCTTTGGTTCCATCAGATTCACCTGGTCCTACTCCAAATCCCATGCCACTTTCCTTGATGTTGACCTCCACCTGTCCAATGGCCAGCTTCACACGTCCGTCCACATCAAACCCACCAACAAGCAACAGTACCTCCACTACGACAGCTGCCACCCATTCCACATCAAACGGTCCCTTCCCTATAGCCTAGGTCTTCGTGGCAAACGAATCTGCTCCAGTCCGGAATCCCTGAAGCATTACACCAACAACCTGACAACAGCTTTCGCATCCCGCAACTACCCTCCCGACCTGGTACAGAAGCAAATAACCAGAGCCACTTCCTCATCCTCTCAAACCCAGAACCTCCCACAGAAGAACCACAAAAGTGCCCCACTTGTGACAGGATACTGTCCGGGACTGGATCAGATTCTGAATGTGGCTCTTCAGCAGGGATACGACTTCCTCAAATCCAGCCCAGAAATGAGATCCATCCTTCATGAAATCCTCCCCACTCCACCAAGAGTGTCTTTCCACCGTCCACCTAACCTTCGTAACCTCTTAGTTCATCCCTATGAAATCCCCAAACCACCTTCCCTACCCTCTGGCTCCTACCCTTGTAACCGCCCCCGGTGTAAAACCTGTCCCATGCACCCTCCCACCACCACCTACTCCAGTCCTGTAACCCGGAAGGTGTACACGATCAAAGGCAGAGCCACGTGTGAAAGCACCCACGTGATCTACCAACTGACGTGCCTACACTGTGACGCATTCTATGTGGGAATGACCAGCAACAAACTGTCCATTCGCATGAATGGACACAGGCAGACAGTGTTTGTTGGTAATGAGGATCACCCTGTGGCTAAACATGCCTTGGTGCACGGCCAGCACATCTTGGCACAGTGTTACACCGTCCGGGTTATCTGGATACTTCCCACTAACACCAACATATCCGAACTCGGGAGATGGGAACTTGCTCTTCAATATATCCTCTCTTCCCGTTATCCACCAGGCCTCAATCTCCACTAATTTCAAGTTGCCGCCACTCATACCTCACCTGTCATTCAACAACATCTTTGCCTCTGCACTTCTGCCTCGACTGACATCTCTGCCCAAACTCTTTGTCTTTAAATATGTCTGCTTGTGTCTGTATATGTGTGGATGGATATGTGTGGGTGTGTGAGTGTATACCCGTCCTTTTTTCCCCCTAAGGTAAGTCTTTCCGCTCCCGGGATTGGAATGACTCCTTACCCTCTCCTTAAAACCCACATCCTTTCGTCTTTCCCTCTCCTTCCCTCTTTCCTGATGAGGCAACAATTTGTTGCGAAAGCTTGAATTTTGTGTGTATGTTTGTGTGTCTGTCGACCTGCCAGCACTTTCATTTGGTAAGTCACATCATCTTTGTTTTTAGATATATATTTCCTACGTGAAATGTTTCCCTCTATTTTTATATATATATATATATATATATATATATATATATATATATATATATATATATATATATATATATATATTTTAGTTCCTTCTCTTCAGTATTCATGGAGTATTTAAAGGTGTGCTTTTCAGAGAAGCCGTCAAGAATCAAACTTCATGCTAAAACGAAAGCAAATTTCTGGATCACATCTTCCATTAACAATTTTTGTAGAACTCTGGAAAGACTAATTTTTTAAATGAAAACATCCACAAATCAATAATCTGTAGAAATTGTTAGGTATTACAAGAGGGTGTACAGAAAAAGTAATCGATTATGCAAAATTTCTGATTAATGACGACTTAATAAGACAGACTGACAACATTTCAATAGCTAATTTAGGAACTGTGAAGACCGAAAAGGGAATACGTAAAGAACGGGATATATCAAAAAAAGAAAATCTGCCAAATTATGTAAACAATTATTTCATTACTGCAACAACTTCATTGAGCTCAAAATTCAGAAATTAAGAAAAACCAAAATGCTAAATATCCACTTTTGCATGAGGCTAGATCCAGCAAACATCCACGAAATGTTAAAACTGATAAAAAGCATGAAAACAAAAATTTCAGCAGAAATAGAAGAGGTGCCAGTGCCTGTCCTAATAAACACTGTCCCATATATAATAAGGTCCTTGAGATATATTACCAACTTATCACCAAATCAACAAATTCCAAAATAATCATGTTACCAAACAATAATCAGCAAGGCTTTCAGGCACACAAAAATACAAAAACAGTAGTATGATAGTACACCAAACAAATAATCAGAAATCTGTAGGAAAAAAGCACCCGTAGTGTAGTAGGAGCTAGTTTACATTTCTCCAAAATATTTCATATTGCCAATCATGACATCATTATAGAAAATTTGGAAGCACTAGGTATTCAAGGGTCTATCAAAAGTGATTCAAGTCATACCTACAAAATCAAACAGAGGCTGTAGGACTGATGTCACCTTACTTCAACCATAAATTCAGTTTACTTTCAAATGCATACAAAAACTGGAAAGAGGAGTATCACAAAACAGTATTCTAGGTCCAAAATTATATGTTATCTGTATACATAATATACACAACTGAGACAGTGCAGCCAATGTCATGCTATTCACAGATATAACTAATATGAAAGTTACACCAAAGGAATTGTTGCATACAACTACTGATAAGAATGCTCATTCTTGGTTTAATGCAAACAGATTGACATTCAGACATTCAATGTGAATATAACAAATTACATGCAATTTTGAAAATTATGTCAAAATGTAAATCTACATCTGGTATTGGGTGACAAGACAGAATAACATCTACAGAATTGCTGGTGACTAATGCTGATGAAAATTTAAATTTTAATGACCAAGTAAAACAATTTGGACAAAATTTGAATTCAGTCTGTTTTGCTCTTAGGATTATCACAAATACTTGTGCCTCCGAAGGTGCCACAATGGCATACCTTGGCTATGTTCATACGTTTATTTGTACTTCAAAATTTTCCCTTGTGCAATACCACTTGTGCAAGACGTGTGTGGTAATTTGAAATTCTAGATTCATATATTTTACTGTTCATGTCACTTCTGCTTAATCTTTCATTGATTGTATCAATACTCATTTGTATTATGATATATTGAGAAATTACAAACATCCACGAGTGCTGTGATAAACTACTGTTATTGTCAATTGCAGGCTTAAACTTACTTGTATACTTTTAACATTTTTGGAAACAGTAGGCCTATCCTGATTCAAATAAATGTTTTCTAATTTCATTGCACAATTACATAGCGTGAGTTTTTTTAGATAACTTATTTAATTGCAAATTAGCATTTATGATTCACAGTTACTGCCAAATAACAAATCACTCCAAATCTCGGAGTATGTCAATGCAAATAAATGCACAGTTTTGAGAACTTTCATAAGTTGTGATGTACATAATCTAATTTGTAGTAAATCAGCATTTGTGATTTGGTTACTGTTTCAGATATTCTAACTAACATAGTGTGTTACATCTAGTTTTTCCTTAAATAAAAGTAGATATTATCTACATTTATCATAATTTAACTCTGTTTTTGATATAAGTAACCACAAAAAGTTTTAGGAAATCAGTAATTTTTACCACAGGTTTTTCTGTTGTCTTAAGAGAAATCTTGTTTTGTGTATTTGCTTCAATTCTTATAGGGAATTAGTAATGTTTTTAGATCAAGATATATAAAAGATTATCAGCCAGCTTTGTTTAAAGTTATTTGGTTAATGTCCTGTAAGTCACTGCACCAGCCAAAATGCAGACCCACTATGAATGCTGTTCTCAAACACAGGATGAGTTGGTTGATTTTTGCAAGCAGCTGGAAATTGCCCTGACTACTGTCAAATGACTGGCAGCTACTGCCAATTGGTGTGTTGGAAGAGCTCCTGAGAGATATGTACTTGTGACATTTGTACCAAAGGTACCTCAAGTGCAATCCTCTCTTGTGGATCCTGTCTCCTTTGCAGAAAGTATCGAATCTGGCATTACTCATTCACTTAACTGCCAGGGGTGTTTCTGTGATAGATCCAGGAATCCTGTATGGTGTGGATAGGAAAACATGGAGGGCTCATGGTATTATACTGTTCCCCTTCACTGAAACTGAAACTGAGCCAGTGGAACTCACTTCACCTGTGCTGGGGAAACCTGTGTTGCCCAGTGTCATGAGGAGGCAAACACAGAAGGGTAGGTGTCTATTAATTATCAGCAGTTCAAATGTATGGCTAATGACAGTGCCACTTAGTGAAATGGCAGCAAGGGACAGGAAAGGACATCAAGTGCACACCTGTATATGCCTGGAGGCATCATTCAACATGTTGAAGAGGCTATTCCTGCAGCCATTGAGGGAAGAGGTGCAACTAGCTGCAGATTGTGGCACACACTAGAACAGATGCTGCCTGTCATCTGAGTTCTGGATTATTCCAGTGACTGGCAGAAAAGGTTGAGAAGACAAGCCTTGTGCATGGAGTTTCAACAAAGCTCGCAATTTGTAGCATTTTCCCCAAAACTGACCATCGCCCCTTGATTCAGAGTCGAATGGAAGTATCAGTTACGACCAAAAGAAATGCCTCCCATAGGTGACAGTATTAAAATCCTAATGGGTAACTGTCACGGCATTATCAACACAGTACCAGAGTTTAAAGTGCTTCTGAAAAGCAGTGAAGCTCACTTATTACTAGGTACACAAACTGAAATTGAGAGCAGTGAGATTTTTTGGAACTGGGTCCTTCTGTCACCCACCAGACTCATCTCTTGATGTAACCAAAAACTTTAGAGAAGACCTCAGTTTGCTCGTACTTAAGTTTCCCAATCATACTGTAATCATTGGTGGAGACTTCAATCATTGAACAATCAGTTGGAAAAATTACAGTTCTGTTAGTGGTAGGCATGATAAAACATCCTGTGAAACACTACTAAATGCCTTATCTGAAAACTACATAGAACAGCTAGTTTGAAACCCCACTCATGATGGACACATATTGGATCTAATGGCAACAAACAGACCTCACCTCTTTGAGGATGTCCACCTCAAAACTGGTAGCAGTAACAATAATGCAGTTGTGGCATCATTGATTATCTAAGTACAAAGGGCAAGCAGAAAGATATATACATTCAGTGGACTATAAAATATCAGTAGTGTCATACCTCCATGAGGAACTTGAAACTTTCAGCACAGGAAGAAGCATGAAGAGGAACTATGGCTCAAGTTGAAGAATAGTTGTCCGTGCACTGGATAGACATGAACCCAGCAGAACAGTTCATAATTTGAGGGAACCTGCATGCTATAGAGTTACTGTAAGGAGACTTCTGAAGAAACAAAGATTACTGAAGTGTAGGGCAATAGATAGAGAAATGCTGAAGGCGTAGTCCATATTAATTCTGGCAGGTTAGGAAAAAATCTTACCTTCACCTTCATAGTCTCAGATGTTATTGAATTTTGTGTATGTTGAAATGAAGGACTAAGTAAGGAAAACATATTTTTTTTATTTTCTCCTAAAAAATTTCTGATCTGAGATACAGCTCTCCAAAGATGATACTGCACATATAGTTCTGAAGATGCAAATTTTTAAAAAAGTTTTAAAATGCTGTATCTCTGGAACAGTTCTAGATATTTTGTTGTTTTTTTATTCAAAAGACAATTGCTTTATGATTATAAACAAATTCTCTATTTGGACTTACCTGTCACAGTTTTTTTTACTATAGTGCTCTGAACTTTTTTTTATAATTTATGATTTTTTTTTTTTTTTTTCGAAAATGTCAACCTATAAAATTTTGATTTTTCTTCTGTTTATTAGTACCATACAGTCCTACATTCCCTGAAACGGAGAGCTTCCACTTCTAGGTTGAACATGTTTTACAAACAACTGAAATTTTTGCCATACATTAAACCTGTTTTATTACCACATTACCTAGCCTTATTTAACATAATTTTAGTTTTGAAAGATGAGTAAGAGACTCATTTTTCAAACATTTTAAATGGTTCCAAAACTTAAGTGAAAGGTCCAGAGACTTAAAGGTTTCAATTTATACAACTTCTGTGTCCTCTGTTTTGTACTGAAATTAGCCAGTCAATGCACTAAAAATGTGTTCCAATGCTTCAGTATATTCCTTTGATATAGAGTGATGCCTTCCTGTTGAACCAATAGGAACTGGAGCACTTACAGTCTTCAAAACATTGTGAACAGGAAATGAACACTAATGGCATTGTTGCTTTCCTTCAGCTGGAAACCTATATACAACAGCTGGTCCAAGTGGTAGCATAAAGTTCTCTACAATTTCATTTAACTCATAACTGGCGTCTATGATCTCTGCAATCCATCTCTTACTTACACACACACACACACACACACACACACACACACACACACACACACCCCACAAATGTACCCCTCCTCAGGTTGTGAATCTGAATATTATCCTGCTGTTTCTGAGGTGTTGGCAGAACAAACAAAATTTCTTCTTTCTTGCTCCTTAAAGTGTGTGCAATATGAGTTCGCCCATCACTTTGAGTCCAAAAATGTATCCTCTGAAATCCTTTCACAGGAGTATTTAGTTTGGACCATTCTTCTTTTTTCTGCTCATGGAGTTATTTGATTTCCTCTTTGGACAAAAGAATGAGAGCTGTGGATGTGTAAGATTTCACAACTTCCATAAAATCCTCAGCATTCTGAATCACAGCTGTATTTGGTCTGGAAAGATTATGTTTTATAGCATGGTGCTTCAGCAGACCACCTACACCATCAAATGCCCCTTCCCATGACCAGTAGCACTGTCTACCCAGTTAGTTAGCACCAGTGACTTTCTCAATTCAAACAGCTGGTAACAATTTTTAAAATGACTAGGAGCACCATCAGAAATAACGACGGTCATCTCTGCCCCTGTTTGCTGTTGAAGAATTTTGCACATTGCTAGCAATGCATGTGCTGAGACATGTCCTGTGTCATCACTTATAACTGCAATACTTTATTTATTTCTGTATTTATTTACCTACACATCAAGTTCCACAGGACCAAATTGAGGAGCAAATCTCCAAGGTCATGGAAAGCATCATTACATGAAATTACAACATAAAGGTAAAAACAGATAGAGACAAAATGTTTATGAACCTAAAAAAGTCAGTCCATAAGTTTAAGTAAACGCAATCAACAATACAACGAGAATCAGCTTAATTTTTCAAGGAACTACTCGACTGAATAGAAGGGGTGGTGACCAATGAAGAAACTCTTCAGTTTCGAACTGAAAGTGTGTGGATTACAGCTAAGATTTTTGAATTTGTGTGGTAGCTTATTGAAAATGGATGCAGCAGTATACTGCACAAGAGTTAAGGAAGTCCGATCGAAATGCAGGTTTCATTTCTGCCGAGTATTAACTGAGTGAAAGTTGCTTATTCTTGGGAATAAGCTAATATTGTTAACAAGAAATGACAGTAAGGAATATATATATTGAGAGGCCAATGTCAAAATACCCAGACTTGTAAACAGGGGTCGACAAGAGGTTCGTGAACTTACACCACTTATTGCCCAAACCGCCCATTTCTAGGCCAAAAATATCCTTTTAGAGTGGGAAGAGTTACTCCGAAATATAATACCATGTGACATGAATTAACGAAAATAAGCAAAGTAGACTAATTTTTGTGTCGAAGGATCACTCCCTTGAGATACCTTTCGAATAGCAAAAATGGCAGCATTAAGTCATTGAACAAGATCCTGAACATGGGCTTTCCATGACAGTTTACTGTCTATCTGAATACCTAGAAATTTGAACTGTTCAGTTTCACTTATCATATGCCCATTCTGTGAAATTAAAATGTTAGATTTTGTTGAATTGTGATTTAGAAACTGTATAAACTGAGTCTTACTGTGATTTAGCGTTAGTCTATTGTGAGCCCTTCCTTGCAGTGTCTATTCTATTTGTCTTTTATTGTTCAATAGATTGTGATACTTTGAAGTTTCATCTAACTTTTGGAACTAATGTTCCACCGCTTTGCAGATGAGCTACGTCTACTGTCATTTTAAAAGCATTTATTTCCCTGTTTTCTTTTAAGCTGCCTAAGATTAAAAAATGATTGTGAGTTTTTAATTCTCATGCCGCTGACCAGACTATAACTCTGAGGGGAGTTTGGAAGCAAGCAAACTCCAGCAGATGGAATTTGAAGCAGAAACACATTTCAATAATGTACAAGCGTGCGTGCCATTATGGGGTGTCTTCCTGTGCACTGCCATTTAGTTTGGTGGCGTTCTGCATTTCTGAGCCTCCTCTGAAGTATAGTACCACCGTACCACCTTCTGTCTAGTCTGACGCATCTTAAGAACTGACTACCTGCCCCTTTTTCAAATTCTTAAATGGTTTCACCATTACGTACCCATCACAGCTCTGGATTCTAGATATGTTGCACTACAGCAACACTCATTACGTAAGATTCCCCTTCAGTCATGATACACTATTTTGTAAGTTAGTGATTCCGAAATCCCATTATGAGCCATGTTTGTGCCCAGAGGTGGACTGATATGTTTAGAACAACGTGAAGCACCTGAGTTATCTAGGATACTCAATGGAGAAGAGTCGAATGCCCCCCTGAAGTTGAGAAGATGTGCGCCACCCTCTGCTGCAGAGCAGTAAGGGAAATAGATTTTGTGTTAGGATAAAAGTAATTAAGTTCACCCAAGTAAGTGAAGAATAGTAGTTCGCACCCCACGTGCGTTTTGCACATTTAAGAATTCACCCAGGTGAACACAAGTTTCATTACTGTTCACCCTACTTCTTATAAAGTAATTTAATGATGAAAGTGAGGAGGTTACAAGTGAGCACGGAAATCAGCACTGCTACCATTTTCATACAGTCCTCCGCCATGTGTTTAGGAAGTGAGAGATACCCATTTGTTTATTCAAACAGATACACCCATGACTTAATAAGATTGAAGCAGCTGCTGAAATAAGCACCTGATTGTTGATGATTAGCACCCATGATGTGCCGTCATCATCCAAGTACAGTAATGCGTTATATTGTTGGAAATATAGTTAGCAAGAATAAAAGTTTTCATTGTACAATGTTGCAATAGTTCGCGCCCCCCTTTTTCATAGCTCACCATGTTACTTCATGGATTTTGGGAATTTGGTAGTGGTTAACCCTCACGAGACGTAATAGCCCCTATGGAGACAGAACACAGTTCCTCCCTCACCCATGCATTGCACTGCGTTACTACCATTGCTCTGAGTCATTCGTCTATTTGTTACAACCTCAAACATTACTCTGTACCTCCCTCCTCCAGGGCCGAGTGCCTTACACAGTGTGGTTCCTGCCCAAAGAGTGCCCAGCTGATTGGGTTATTCTTTCAGTTTTCGCTTTCATAAATTGATCACCTGCCTCTCTCTTCCAACTTTGCATCATTGACACATCATGACGAGGCTCGCCTTCATCTACAACCTGGTCAGTAGCCAAGGCTATGCAGACACATTCCGTCCCCCTCTCACCATTCCTCATCCCTCACGCATACCTCTCCAGTTTTTCTCCTCCCGTAAGACGTGCATTATGCCACAGATAATACCCCCTCCATCACCGAACTAAAGAGAAGCACCATTTAAGTTTGTCAATGTCACATGCGTATCTCTTCTTCCCCATCGTACAAGCCATGTGCTCTTCTCCCGTCAGTCAGAAGTTTGTTTACAAACAGTGTGTGCGCATCTGTCGCACAGAACCACATCCCAGCTGTAAATCTTTTCGTATGTTATGTTATCTGATTATAAACTCACTGCATTCTTTCCTTTTTTTATGTGAAGTTTTATGAATAGGACAAGGATATTGTTAGCTGTTCTTTTACTATGGGCGCACATTTTAATTATCTTTTGTAGAGTTTTGCCTGTGTGTTTCTCCATGTATACAACTTTGTTTTACAAGCTTATTTTATGCTATGTGACAGTACCCTGATAATCTCAAAACTGCAAACTCTAAGAACAGTTGACAGGATATAAATTTTTCTTGAACTTTGTCATTTTAGAGGAAAAAATTAGGCTGTAACTGATATTCACTGTCAATTGATAGTCTAAAAGGTGTTGTTTTGGTCCTGCCCTTCAGAATTTCTTGTTGTAATTTTAGTTTTGTAATGTGTTTGCAGAATATTACGGTTGAGTGGCACTACTGAGAAAAACATTAAATCAGTATGTTCCATGTTAAGCACTAACTTATAAGAAATATTGATTATAGCTTCCTATTATGAGACCTATAGTATTTGTTGTGCAAACCAGAAACCGTTTAGACCACAACGTGGTCACATTTTAACCTCGTTAATTTTTATTTGCCTTTCTTTAAACTAAGTAATTTACGTGTAAGACTAAGTGATGTACATGATCAGTATTATCCCATGAGGTAATTTAAAATGGTTTTTAAATGAATAGGTGTGTCTTATCTTTTGCTTTTCTGAGGTTTTCACTACTATTTGGCTGTATGGGCCATTTCAGATGATGTATCCAAGTTGAGGTAGTGACAGCACGTCAGATGCTCTGGCTACTTTATGTTACAATTTTTTACAGTTGAAACTACTAAGTAATTTTGACCTAGGTGTAATATTTCACTGTCTTCTTCTATTACTGTGTGTTCCTATGTATTCCAGTATGCCATGTTTTGAAGGATGATTGCTCTATTAAGTAATTTAAAGTACTTTAAAGTGAGAAGATAGCATTTTGGTATTAGATATTCATGGGTTTTGATGTGTAGCCTTTGTTATCCCCTGAATTCATCCATAACTTCAGTGTTTTACAAGAAAACTTTTGTAACTTGTATTTTAACATGAGTTAATGTGGTTAAAGATTTTCATGTGATTTATGGAACATCATCTCTTCAGCTTGCTAACTGCATCCTCCATTCTACTGAAATATGTTCATATTTTGTAGCCTGTGAAACTTTGTGCAACTATTACCCATAACTAATATGTGGAGGATATAGCATAATTTTATGTTTGTTATCACTCTTTTTAAATGTACTTCACCCAGTTCTTACCCAAGTCATATGTTAAGAATTGCATTAAGCTGATTTATTATATTTTTTACCCAAATACTTTGATTATCCTAGAACTGAGTATTCTGTCATGTTGTAGATGCATTTTAATTTTGGTGTTAATCCCACTACCTAGCAATGAGATAAATATTTGCCAAATAATACAATCAATGTATGTAAATCATTAAAAGATCGGCGCTGACCCAGTTTGGCCACCATCTACTCCCTATGACAATGAGTTTGAACTGCAACAGCAGATTAATAACAGATTTGTTCCTGAACCTAACAGAAACCAAAATAGTTTATTCCTCTTTTGTGAAGCTTTCTGGTATGATTTTAACATCATATGTTTTACGATCTGATTATATGGACAGTGATGATTTCTACTATTACAGGAGATATTGTATTGTAATTTGAAAAGTTAATATTTTACTATTTTCTTAACTCATGAAATTTGATAAACTTGACTATTTGTTAGTCCCCTCCCACTTACACTAAATGAAATATTGTAACAGATTCCTCCCATAGTATTAAGACCCCTACTAGGGCAAACCGTCTTTCCAGGGAGTGACTGACACCACTTTCTAAATAATGTTTGTCACCACTTCTCTGGAAGGGGGAAGGAATGTACATGGTGGCAGCCAGTCAAGGAATATTTTAGTGAATTGATTAAAAAATTTATTTCAAAGGTACAGTGAAATGTTTACAAGTTTTCTCCCAGAGTAACTTGCATGGTATCTACATGACATAAGTCACCAAAACCAAGGCAGTTCCGGCCAGTTAAAGCTGCTGACAAGAGGTGCCTGAGACCTCTGCTGAAACTGCTGGTGAATTCATGCCATTGGTTTTAGCCAATAGTGTGCGTGGGATACAGGCCACGTGTGTGGATGCTGGAGTGTTCTGCAGTGCGGAACACAGTTGCCTCTCTCTCTCTTGTAATCCAGACCTCAAGCAGAACAGAAGTCTTTTTGGAAGGCAGAACCTCTGGCTCCGTTTTTCACAACTGGCCACTAATGTAAGTAAATATGAACCGCTTCCCCTTCCGTTGCCCATTTCAATTAATTGTTCGACCTCCTCGACTGGCCTAAACCTGGTAACTTCTGACCCTAGGCCACCACTTGTACACCGTACATTGAAATGTATCCTCTTTATTGTACCTAATTTCCTGTTTTGTCATTTAACAGCAACCCTGGATGCTCACTCTCAAATCCTGACCACTCAACCTCCTGTACTCTGTCATCATGAGGCATGTGTAACAACCTTCTCACCCCTTCCCTGCCCTTATACATTAACACTGGTGACCAGAAGTGGGATCATATACATTAACATTGGTGTCAGATGTGGGATCCTAAACGTTAACAGAACTAACAACATGCAAGGACATATGAGCCACATCGGTGTTAAACTTTGTGACCGGCTGTCAGGCCACATCAGAAAGTTGAAACATGAAAATAAATTTATAGCAGAATTTTAAAAAAATTCTACTGGAACAATGCTTTTACTCGGTAAGTGACTGTGTTGACCAATAACATTTCTTCTGGTAATATTTATATTAAGCCAGAACTGAAAAGACTGTGTTTTGGTCCTTAAATTTTCATTACATTTATGTATCTAAAGGAGAGCTGTTGTATGATGTAAATCCTTCACTGAATCATTGTTGTGTATAAAATGATTTGCTGGGAGAGAAGGCTACAAGTGAAGGCCTCTGAGTAACTGATTATAACATTTAATAAGAAAAGCATATATGTATATATATTTGTATTACTTTAAATGATATGAATAAGTCTTTCTGCTCCCGGGATTGGAATGACTCCTTACACTCTCCCTTAAAACCCACATCCTTTCATCTTTCCCTCTTCTTCCCTCTTTCCTGACGAAGCAACCAGGGGTTGCGAAAGCTCGAAATTTTGTGTGTGTGTGTGTGTGTGTGTGTGTGTGTGTGTGTGTGTGTGTGTGTGTGTTTTTTTTTATTGTGCCTATCTACCAGCGCTTTCCCGTTTGGTAAGTCATGGAATCTCTGTTTTTAATATACTTTGTATTACTTTATGTACACAGGGTGAATATTAATAAAACTGACAAACTGCAGGGACAAATTACTGACTCGAAATAGAGGAAAAACGATCCTATCAACATGTGTTCAGATATGGACAGTGTGAGGGCAATGACAAAAAATCATCCCGGAAAACAGTACAAAGCTGCAATGCATACACAGCAGAACAGATGTTCAGAGTGGCCTCCATGGAATTGCAGATGATAGGGATACTAGCGGCTGTCATGCAGGACACACATGACCATACTTTGGCTTACACCATGTAGGCAGGCCACCTGCCCGGACCTTGTTGTGTGATATGGTTGGTGTCTGTGAGAGTACTTGTTTTGGTATAGCCATGCTGCCTCTTCACTATTTCCATCTGCTGAATTGTACACAAACATGATATCAGCTTGTTTCTGACATTAATACTGTATCATTCTGCTGCTTACACTGTGCTGCAACACACAAAGAACACATGGCACATGGTCAAAGGATCAGAGCCATTTACTGTGGCAATGATGCATTTCTGGACAAATGTTCACAGGATCTCTTTCCCTCCATTTCCAGTTCGGAACCTGTCACTGCAGTTTGTCAGTTTCATTAATGTTCACCCTTATTTGTATGTTCCACTTCCTTATAATGATTTCACATAAAATTTGGATTTACATCTGGATAAAATCCATACATTATATATCATCTACAGATAGACAAATAAATAATTGTATCTGTACTTCTCAAACACTGGAGGAGACAGAAGGAAAAAAGACAGGCAATATTTCCTGTATTTCCCCTTCACCCTTTCCTGTAGGGTGCTTTTATTTTGGCATATTCTAATGCATTTGAGAAATAACCTTGTTCAAAGAACTGATTTTTTAATGTAGCTAGTGGATGACATTATTTTATATACTGATTTAATTATCTTTATGGATTTTCCATCCAAACCTGCAAATTTTTGATTCCTAATGAAAATATAATATTTTCTATGGCCATTATTGAAATTATTGTGAAGATTTTCATTACAGTGTTCCATCAAGATCATAATTTTAATTTCCTTAATGATTAGTTTCTGCTATTGCCATCATCAGATTCCTCTCTGCTCCCTTTTTTCCATTCCCCTCCCTCTCCCATAGCCTCCCAATGCTGCACCAGGTAGTCTTGTCTGCCACCAGGTTCCACCAGGCTGCACTGTTCCCTTTTCCTCCCACTGTACCCTGCTCCCTGTTATCCCTCCTCCCCCACTCCACTAGAGATAGCTGCCCCCATCAGTTTCAGTCTGGCTTGAGCAGCCAGAGATAGTGGTCATGTGTGTGTGAGGTGTGCTTCCTTGTGTGCATGCATGTGTGTTTTTCTTTCCTGATGAAGGCTTTGGCCGAAACCTGAATGTGTAACAGTCTTTTATTGTACCTGTCTGCAACTCAAAGTATCATTCAGAATGAGATTTTCACTTTGCAGCAGAGTGTGCACTGATATGAAACTTCCTGGCAGATTAAAACTGTGTGCCGGACCGAGACTCGAACTTGGGACCTTTGCCTTTCGCGGGCAAGTGCTCTACCAATTGAGCTACCCAAGCACAACTCATGACCCGTCCTCACAGCTTCAATTCTGCCAGTACCTCATCTCCTACTTTCCAAACTTTAAACAAGCTCTCCTGCGAACCTTGCAGAACTAGCACTCCTGAAAGAAAGGATATTGCAGAGACATGGCTTAGCCATAGCCTGGGGGATGTTTCCAGAATGAGATTTTCACTCTGCAGCAGAGTGTGCACTGTTATGAAACTTCCTGGCAGATTAAAACTGTGTGCCGGCCCAAGACTCGAACTCGGGACCTTTGCCTTTCGCGGGCAAGTGCTCTACTCATTCTGGAAACATCCCCCAGGCTGAGGCTAACCCATGTCTCCGCTATATCCTTTCTTTCAGGAGTGCTAGTTCTGCAAGGTTCGCAGGAGTGCTTCTGTAAAGTTTGGAAGGTAGGAGACGAGGTACTGGAAGAAGTAAAGCTGTGAGGAGAGGGTGTGAGTCGTGCTTGGGTAGCTCAATTGGTAGAGCACTTGCCCGCGAGAGGCAAAGGTCCTGAGTTTGAGTCTCGGTCCGGCACACAGTTTTAATCTGCCAGGAAGTTTCAATGTATCATTGTTAATAGTAACCTCAGACCCTTTGCAAATGATGCAGTTATCTATAATGAAATACTGTCTGAAGAAACTGCATAAATATTCAGTCAGATTTTGATAAGATTTCAATATAGTGCAAAGACTGGCAGCTTGCTTCAAATGTTCAGAAATGTAAAATTGTGCACTCACTTCACGAACTGAAAAAAACATAGTATCCTAATATCAATAAGTCACACTTGCAATCAGTCAACTATTGCAAAAACCTGGGTGTAACACTATATAATGGAATAATTACATAGGTCTAGTTCTGGGTACAAGAGGTGGTACACTTCGGCTTATTGCTGGAATACTGGGGAAATGCAGTCAGTCTACAAAGGAGATTGCTTACAAATCTCTCATGTGACCCATCCTAGAATATTGCTCAAGTGTGTGGGATTTGTACCAAATACAACTAACAGAAGATACTGAACATATAAAGATAAGGGGTGAACAAATGTCACATGTTTGTTTGAACTGGCTTTAAATGATGACTCTAGGAATATTCTACAATCCCCTACATAATGCTTCCATAAGACTCACGAGGACAAGATTAGATTAACTACAGCATGCATGTAGACATTTAAACAATCATTCTTCCCACAATCCAAATGTGAATCCAACATGGGAAAAAACCCAATAACTGGTACATGGCACCCTTTGTCATGCAGTTCACAGTGGTTTGCAAAGAAGAGATGTATAAGTAAAATCACATGATCATACTAAGTGTAGTAGTTAAAAACAACTGTGTGGTTGTTTTAATTACATTGCAATATAGAAAAGTCAATATTTTAAATATTTATTGACAAAAAAAGAAACAAAGAATGAAAATACAGAATCCCTCTACCCTGGGGATTTGTATACAAATTAAGCTGCAAAAATATAACAAGCCCATAAGTCATATAATCAATAACATGTTATGTCCAAATTACTAAATCAATAATGTGTGTAAAACCAGTGGGAAAATGCTCCTATCAGAGCACAAAAATGGGGAATGGCCTCTTGTTTGACTGACTGAAAAATGGGATACTAGCTGTCTCGTTCTACCTTCTTCAGAACCTTTAAAAATATTCCCAAAAATTTTAGCATGTGAACATATTCACGCTCTTTTTAACATGCAATTGCCATCGCACTCCCACAAGCTACCCTAGCTGTAACAAGCTCACACCCACTAGTCCACTTCTGTAAGCCATTCACACCTATCCATTCCCACTTGCCCATTCTCATTCCCTCTTTTACCCCAATTCATTGTCGTTATCTCTTTGTGTCTCTCTAACTGTCACTCTCTCCCATTTCACAGCCACAGTCTTCTTAGTTCTGACCTACTACTACTGTCTCTTCTCACTGTCGCTGTCTCCCCCTTGCTTATTGTACTCTCTTACTTCTACTATTTCATTCAGTCCTTCCCACGGCCACTATCTCTCTCTTCCTTATTGTCACTGTCATAGACCATCTCTCATTATCACTGTCTCTTGCCCACTTCCACTTTCTCCTCTCTTTGTTCTTCTCCAAATGGCACTGATACTTTCACCCTTTTCCTACCACTGTTCTGTCACTGTCAACTATGTACAACCACCAATGTGTCCTTCACTTTATCTCACACTGCCATTGTCTCCTTTGCACTTACTGTACCACAGTAACTGTCTACTATCTTCCAATATTTATTACTTTTCTATTTCCCACTGCCACGGTCTCCTTTTCTCTCAGAATAAAAAGGTGTAAATATAGTCACATGCCAAAATTTTTGGGGAAAATTTTTAAAGGTGCTGAGAAATGTAGAATATGACAGCATGTAGCCCACTTTTCTGTCAAAGTCTTTTCAAACAGGAGTGTATTCACCTTTTTCGTGCTCCAATAACAGCATTTTTCTGCTGCTTTCCTTCTTTTGTCTGCCACAGCAGGGTATATCTCTTATCTCACTTATATGAAAAGAACTTTGTGGGACAGTAAAACACTAATGGTCTACTTACGTGAAATTCAAACAGCGCACATTTAATTTTACACCTCAGATGATTTTACATGCAAAAAAATTTTGCATGTGCTTCAGTACAACAACATGGTATTCCCAGATGATAATAGACACACTCTACAGCACATTTCTCCATGCTAAATCACTTTATGAACCTCATTTTCATCTCACATCGGATTTTATGTATGTATGAGGGCTATCCACAAAGTACATTACGTTTTGGAATTAAAAATAAATAAAGTATTGGAATTTTTTTTTATTATATACAGATGAAAGCCACACTTAAATACTACTTTTCTACATAGTTGCCATTTAAATTAAGGCAATTATTGCAGCGATGGACGAGCTTGGAAATTCCTTCGTCGTAAAATTCAGCCGCCTGCGCCTTCAACCACATGGCGACTGTCTTTTGGGACAGAAAAGGTGTGATTTTTGTGGATTTCCTGGAAAGAGGCACTACAATAAACTCTCAAAGGTATTGCCAAACTCTGCACAACCTCACAAGAGCAATACAAAACAAGCGCAGGGGAAAGTTGGGCTCAAAGATCTTGCTGATTCACGACAACGCCCGGGCCCACACGGCAAATGCCACTCGTGAAGTTCTTGAATCTTTTAAGTGGGAGTTGTTTCCTCATCCGCTGTACAGTCCCGACCTGGCACCGAGTGACTTCCACTTATTCCCAGCAATGAAGAAGTGGTTGGCTATGCAGCATTTTGATGACGATACACAGCTTCAAGAAGAGGTAACCACGTGGTTGAAGGAGCAGGCGGCCGAATTTTACGACTAAGGAATTTCCAAGCTCGTCCATCGCTATGATAAGTGCCTTAATTTAAATGGCAACTATGTAGAAAAGTAGTATTTAAGTGTGGCTTTCATCTGTATATAATAAAAAAATTCCAATATTTTATTTATTTTTAATTCCAAAACGTAATGTACTTTGTGGATAGCCCTCGTATTATGCACTACATTTTGCAATGTACTGATGGCTCAGACTGTTGCTTGGATACCAATAAACTGCAGAAAGATATTTACATATACAACTACATATAACTTTACAAATAGTTTAAAATTTGCAAAGGATGTGAAGGCCATAGAGAGCCTGACTGGATCAACTTTTGCATCACTTGATATTTGTAACTTATACATGAATATTACAATGATGTAAACACTCGCAACCATAAAGAAAAACTTAATGACACACAAGAGCATCAGTCAAGGACAAATAAGTGTGCTAACTGAAATGTTAGAGTTGGTGTTGCAGTTCAATTATTTTACATTTAATGGCCAGCTATGACAAAGAGCTTGACAGGAACCTGGTGGATATTTTTTAATAATTTAGATAATATTTTCTTTGAACAAGATTCTAACATTGTGTATTAAGGACAATATCTCAGGGGTTTAAGGTAATGAGAAATGACACGAGGGAATCGGGGGGATTAATGTGGTGCACTCCAGAATTAAATTTACCATAAAATTAGAGGCAGAAAATATAAAGTTTCTGGATTTCTTATTAATTAAAAATTCTGGAAAACATAAGTTCCAGATTCTCAGAAAGCCACAAGTATGGATATAAACATTAACAAAAGTCCTTGACATCCTGAAAGGTCTAAATTGATGTACTTCAAAACAAAGACTAACAGAATGGAGGAGCTACTGACAGTTGGATGAACAGGTATTTGGTGGGAGAGGGGATCGGGGAGATAACTATAATTATAAAAGGAGAAAAAGCTAATGGTTGCAAAGAGAATGATCATTAAATTATATGATGAAATTAAACTAAATGGGAAAAGAAAAGAAAGCAGTTGTATGATACCTGAAAATATCACAAGTACCATTAGTTCAAGATTGCACTGTAAAATTTGGAGTAATAGACATAACATTTTAACATTAAGATTGTACAAACATATAAGGGAACATTCCCAGGCACAAATAAACCATCTTGATGAAACTTGGCAGGTATATAGAGGGGTCAAATAATGAAATACATATTTTTTGCATTTTCCCAACTCCAGTTTTAAGGGGTAAAACCCAACCAACAAGGTAATTTGTCACTTGAGCTTTAGTAGAAATCTTCAAAACTATGATATATAAAAAAATGTGACTCATATAAAGTTGGAATTTAATTAATGCTCTTGAAATCTGTATAATGATCTTTTGTAATAATTTGAAATTTTGCACAATGCTCCACTGCCATCAATTAATTTTGAAAAGAGGAAAACTTTCACTAGAACATAAATTAAAGAAGCTTTCATGCCACATTCACCCAGATGCATTGAAGTTGATTTCTGAAACACCACTTTGGGAAAATAAGCTGTACACAATGTGCTGTCACAGTATTTTCAACATACCTCATTAAAACGCCTTTGGTGGCAATTGACAGTAGGTTAACTAGCAACCTCACCAACTCAAGGAATCCCTCTGCGGCTGATTGTCTTGGGACAGTTCTTTCTTGACTTGCTTTTTAAGCATATGCTGTTTATTCTGTTCTGTAATATATCATTAGTAAACTGTGATTATTCAAAGTTGTGGTATTTCTGTTACACATCAGTCATATGTAGTCCTGAAATACCCATATTGGTGACCCGAGTTATTAATTTCATGCAATTTCTTCTGATTCTGCATCTCTGACGGTTCATGTTAACAGACAACGGATCACCAGCAGTAGAGTAATTCAACGCATGTGTTTCTGAGTTTCTCACCTGGATTCAAAAGTGAAACCACACTGGCATCACAGGCTCAGCTGACAGACTCTCATTATACTGTATTTTCCTCTCCACATGGAATTTCTACAGACACCTAACCTCCACAACCCCGCCATGGCAGGCGCATGGCCTGCATCATCGCAAACACATAGCCACACCCGCCAGTACCTCGTCTCCTACCTTCCGAGTCCCGAGGTCCCGACCTACCTACCGAGGTCCCAAGTTCAAGTCTTGGTCCAGCACACAGTTTTAATCTGCCAGGAAGTTTCATATGAGCACACACTCCGCTGAAGAGTGAAAATCTCATTCTGGAGACATAGCCACACCGTTCGCCAGTTCACATCAATGGTTTGCTTACATTGAAGAAATGATTTATGTTCCCTTCTATGCTCCTAAGGGGCATACATGCTTACAGAGGCTTGCTAATTAATAAAGACAACAATAAATAGTGCGCCTTTCTGGAAGAGGAACATGAGCTGGTCCAGAGGTATTATTCCTAAAAGCTAACAAACTACAATAAAATTTAAGGAGTTACTACATCTTAATCAATGGGGATCCTTGCTTGTGGCAGGTTCTTTGAACAGGGCAGACTATGAATGGTTTATAGTACTGTGTTTGGTGCCACCCGGCAGCATTGAGAAACTCGCTTCAGTGGCGCACTTGACGGTGAAGGGATGCCAGAATAGCCAGGGATGGAATGGTAATAAACCCACCTGGTACTTCTGGCACACACTACACTTCACTTCACTGAACTATTTACAAAACACTGCTCATTGTATTCCAGGTGCCGATACTGGGAGGGGGGAGGGGGGGGGGGGGGGAGAACGAGGCATCTCCAGGCATCTGGCATCAGGCTTTGTACAGCCACAGTCCAGGGAATGTGGCTTGGGAAGGCAGAACAGAAAACATGGTAACACTCCTCTTGTTAACTGAACCATGAAAAAACACTGACACTAGATACAGGTGCAAAGTCCTCCTGCCTGCATATACTCTGGCAAAGTGCACCAGGTGGAGTCATGAGCCATGTGGCATTGCATGGGATGAGCTGCCGAGAACACAGCCAGGTGGTGTTGCCTCATCAAAGTGGAAGAAGAGACTGCTCAAGCAATGGTTCAGCACATGTTCAGGAAAGCATGGCAGTCTAAGCTCTACCTCCAGCAAAAGTGACCAGAGAGGGTGCTGGGGAGATGCGGTGGTTCCTTGGCCAGCAGGTGCTTCACTGATTTCTGTTTTGCATTCAGCACAGCCCATCATCTGCTGCTACAGGAGGAGGCAAATGGAAGGAGTTGCCACACAGATCCCCCTCCTGAGAGGAAAACTCTGGTGCTGACCACACAGAGGGGTATTTGGAGCTGACTGAGGATGCTTGCTGGGGGTCATATAAGGTTGTTGCTGCTGTGCTCGTGCTCATGCTGTGGTTTCTGGTGAAAGGAGGGGTATGGGCAGCTCTGGCAGCTCCCAGGCATGGCATTGAGAGGGTGTGAAATAACGTCACTGCTCCAATGGCACGGGTGCAAGCAGCAATGGTGAAAACACTGTCAAGAGTGGTGGGCACTTGTGGAGGCAGGGCCATGTCTACATCAGCTGGAGGCTGCAAAACGGGCAGTGGGGTGATGATATCGGAGTTCTAGGCACTGGAGGGTGTGTCAGTCATGTAGTAGATTTGGTGGTGGGCCAGAGGTGGTGTCAGTTGGCAGTGTGTTGTAGACAGTGTTGGGGGTGGCATCAGCTGGTGGAACATCGGGAATAGCATAGGGGACAGTGTTGATCTGCATTGTATCAGAGGCAGTGTTGGTGGTGCTGCGACTGGGGTCCATGGTAGGTGGGGGCAACTCCCCTTGATGGTGCTGTGTTCGTTGGAAGAAGGGGGCTCTGGGACATAGGCCACCTTGAACCTTTCTATGGAGTTGGGGTTGTTGCACCTGTTCAGATGAACGGAGAATGTCTTGTCCCCACATTGCAGCATCAAGTGCACTCTCGAATACTGAGAGTGGAGCAGTGGCTGGGAGGGGTCCACATGAAGCATGGCATGTGCATGCTATGAGGTCATGGTGGGAGAAGGTATTGTGCTCACCATGACATTGTGGATGAGTTGGTAGCAGCTGAACCATGAAGTCTTTGAGCTACTTCATGAAACCTGGGATGGTGCTGATGGAAGGAACTTGGGTAGCTTCCAAAACGTCACTGGCAACTGCAAAAGGCTATCTGTATACCAGCTCCGTGGCAATAGTTTCCAGGCTGGTTTTGTGTGTTACCTGCAGGTCTAGAAGTACCAGAGGTTGGACAGCAGATCATTTGGAATAATAACATGTAATGGTGGCTTTAAATGTGTGGTAAAACCACTCCACTATGCCAACAGCTGCGGGTTGGTAGTGGGTGGAATGGTGGAAGTTGGAGCCACAGGTGGCAGTCAGAGATCAGAAGAGGGTTGACGTGAGCCGGCACACGTGACCTGTAGCGATGTCGCAGGGGCTTCCAAAGTGGGATACCCAGGTCCAAACCAAGACTGCAACTACAGTTTCCACTGGAATGTCAATCTGTAAATCTGTCGATAATTGTCAACAGATATCAACATCCAGATGAAGAGATTGGCACAGAAGAGGAATTTGTGGCGGGCCACATCTAACCAGTCAGAAGCCTGGTGTCTCAAAAAAAAGTTGATATCCACTGGAGGAGGGTAGTGGGCCAACAATGTCAAGGTGTACATGCGTGAACCAGTGTTGTGCAGGTGGAAAAGCAGTCGTAGGGGAGTGTTATGCCATCTGACCTTGGTGCACAGGCACAGAACACAGGACTGAGCCCAGTTGCTGCAGTCGCATTTAATGCCTGCCCAGACAAAAGGTTGTTTCATAAGGTTGCCTGGCTGTGTGAGACTGTGGACACTGTCAAAAGCCTGTTTACAGAAGGTGAAAAGGAAAAAAGCATGAGGGCAATCATTGGAACTATTAGGTTGTGAAGGATACACGAGGGTGCCAAACCAGACTTTATGGTCAAAGCCACGTATGGATCTTAGCTGGCAATTGAGGCCAGAGTTGGTGTTCTGAAGGGTGTGGGCTAGGTCCAGGTCACCCTCTCGAGTGGTGTCATGACATTGTTGGATATGGCACAGGAGCGACTAACCAATCTACCACAATATTGTCGATGTTGGAAAGAGCCCAGATGTCAGCAGTGAATTATGCAATATCTCCTGTAGCCTAAACTGTTGGGGTGAGATCTGATCTATGTCTCTCCTGCAAGAACCAGAGGTAAGGGGGTGGTTGTTTATAAAGATCAACTGAAGATCAGAAATAGTGAATGGCTTCGTGGACTGAGAGCAGCTCGCAGTCATATGTGCCCCAGTGGCATTATGCATCAGAGCGCTTTGATGAAATGAAGGCGAGTGGCTGGCAGACTTTGCCCATGCATTGTCGTAGGACAGCTCCAATAGCCACCTGGCTTATGTCTGCCACTATTGTCAGGGAGGGCACTAGGGTGTGGGTGGGCCAAAAGGGCTGCATTGGCGAGGTTCCATTTTTTTTTTTTTGCAGCCCTACATCATGGTGTTTGTCCAAAGGACCAGTTTGTTGCCTTTGTTTTTATTGCAATGGAGTGCTGTAGTATGGAGCTCCTGGGTGACAGCACTGTCAGGATGGTGATGGGAAATGTTGATCATGCTGATGAAACACCAGAGGCATCTGAAGGTAGTAGGGCATGGAAAGTCCACTATTGGCTGTGCTGTCACGGGGAGGGGGCACATGCCAGCAGCAGAGACTATGTGTAAGATGAATTCAATCTCATTCGCTCTGAAAATACAAGTTGCCATGTTGAGGGTCACTTCAGCTTTAGTGTTGATGTTAGTGGTGTTCAGTAGGATTCCTGGAGTAGATGAGTACATCACCTAGATAGGCAAAACACTCTGGTGGACCCTGGAGGCTACTGTCCAAAAATTTCTACCATGTTTGAGTAGCTCTGCAGAGGCCTAATGTCATGAACACACTCTCAAACAGGCCAAAAGGCATAATTATGGCTGATTTCTCAATGACCTGCAGGGCGACTGGGATTTGTGCGTAGGCTGTAGCACAATTTATCTTACTGAAGATAGTAGCCATGAGATGGCATCACTGTAGTAGTGGAGGAGTGGGGCAGGATAGCATTCAGGGATGGTGTGGGCATTGAGTTTACAATAATTGCTGCAAGGACACCAGGAACTGTCCTCCTTGGGGGTGACATGAAAAGCTGAAGCCCAGGGGCTCTTGGAAGGGTGAAATACGCAGGTGGCAAGCAGTTCTTCAAACTCCAAGGTGGGAGAAGTGGGCACAGCAGAAAACCAGGAAGCCATGGGTAATGGCAACGTAATGTGTGCTAGGGGGTGCTGGGTGGTTGGAGCTAAGCATGTGGGCCTAAAATCGTCAACTGTTTCACGGTAAAACGTGTGTCAGGATGGGAGCTGCAGCAGATGGACATAGCAGGAGCTGCAGCAGATGGACATACCAGAAGTGCTGTCAATTAAATGACACTTTGCTGAGTCAGCCGGTAGACTGTAATGACTGCGGAAGTCAGCACTCAGAATGGGGTTGGTAATGTCTGCGACCATGAAGGTCCATAGGAGTTTGTGCTGAAGGCCCAAATTGATTGATTTTACATTAATAAATGATAATGCATGCCCACATGTTGCAAGAATTCTTGGTTGAAATGGAGTTTCATGCCATGGCTTGATCTGTTTGAAGGCCTGATTTGAATCCTACTGAGCATGTATGGGACCTTTTGGGGAGAACAGCCCATCACCACTATTCAGGGATCCTACAGGCTCTACAGGAGACCCTCCTGGAACAATGGCAGATGATTCCTCAAGACGGCATTGAAGCATTAATTAGAAGCATGCAGTTAATTAAAAGGATGCTGTGACCAGTGCAACGCGAGGCAATGAATGCTTTTGGAGATGTGAAGACAGTTCAGTGAAGTGAAGTCTAAAGAGTACAAAACCAAGACAACTGCATTAGCTTCACAAGCATTTTGTCAAAATTTGGTTGAAATGTGAATCGATTCCAGTTAATTCTGCATCTGTCCCTTAATTTGTTTATAATTATCTTTCTTTCATTGTTAGACTGCTAGTTGGGTCCACACCACAATATTTTATTATATGTGGGATGTTCAACCAGTAATGCAACGCTTTTTTCTTGGCCAATTTGCCTTAGAAAATGAAGAATTTGTTGGGGGACATCATGGAATATCCCTGTTTCAGCCCCTGTAGTTTCAAGTAGTACTATACATAACCTTCAGAATGGCAGCCTTCATGAAAACAAATTTTACAGATCAGTGCCTCATGTTCTCCAACACGAGCCACCAGTTAACAGTAGATATTACTCACTGAAGTTAATTGTGATGACTTGCTTCAATACTAGGGTAAGACTCATAGGCAAACAAATTACAGCTGTGCTGCAAAATAATGATGTCAGTTCTCTTACTAATAAGTTAGTTCAATTCAAGGGACAACAGTCTTCTAAAAGCCTTCTAACAAACTGTATAAAGAGAAATGTGTTCTGTTATTAACACATGTTAACATTTTTATTGATCTGTGCTCTGTTTTAGCTGTATAATCCTTGGCTATATAACACTTTGTAGCTCAGAGGTAGTCTTCAACTGTATTTTTAAAAAATTGTACTTTTGTAATGTCTTTGATCTCCTTTGGTAATTTATTGCATAATTTCATTCCCTGACGCAAAAGGCTGGTTTGTGTTTAAAATTTAAATTAAACCTGGCTTTTTTACCATATTCATGGACTGAGTTGTTCACACAATAATTTTTTTTTTTTTTTAATTTTTTTTTTTTAACAGTTTGGTATATGTACTCGCAAGGTACAGTTATAGTCCCAACCTCCTTAAATAGACATTTACTGGTTTTTGTTACTATTGTTATGGCCCTTTTCTGTAGTCTGAAGACTGTGTTTATATTTGGTGCACAGAGACTACTTTATTTACTTGAGTTTCTACACTGATGGGGACCTCCTTTAATGAAGGCTACCTGTTACCTGTATTCATCCTAATAAACATTTATTTGTCCTGCCAAGTTACTGAATTTTGTGCTAAATAATAACCAAAATTTGAGTTTGATCTTTTATTTTTTATTTTTTAAACATAGCATATCATTTTATTTTTCTGATGAGATGATGATGAAATGTGGTAGATAATTGTGCATTTGTCTGTAAAGAAAGAAGTGTAAATAAAGAAAAAGAGAAAATCATAATGGACAAACACATGGCGTAAACCATTTATTTGTTGTTAACAGTTTCATATCTCTAAAAGTGTTGCTTTTTCACGACACTTGGGAATCCCCTACAAATTCATTGTATTGTAATTAATTTGAACAGAGATTTTACAATATTAATAAGTGCAACAGAAAATCAAATAAAAAATTTCAAGGCTGTCACATCTTTTCTCAAACTGAACAAATGTATATAAAAAAACAGTCAAAGAATGGAGAGTCCATGCCAGAATATCAACATTTATGAAGAGGAAGAGTTGCTACTCACTGTAAAGATGACAATGAGCTGCGGATAGGCACAACGAAAAGAGTGTTACTCACAGAGCTTTCATCCAAAGTCTTCTTCAGGAGAGAAGGGGAAATACACACACATTCACTGAAGCAGGCACGTCTCATGTGCAAATGTGTGCATAAAGTGTGCCTGCTTGAGTGAAGGTGGGTGTATTTTCCTTTCTTTTCTGAAGAACACTTTGACTGAAAGATTATTTACGGTGGGTAGCAATCTATCCTTTTCATAACTGGAAATAAAATAAATGGAATCTGAGCTAAACACTATGGTGAACAAGCGCAATAGCCTTGCACTTCACATCTGTAACCCAAGTTCAGTTTGTGGTATCAAATTGTTAAGACGTCTACACTACAAAATGCATATGAAAAATTTCAAGATACTTCCAAAGATCATCTATTTGTACTAGCAAAGTGATAACACAAAAAATGTGCCAAGTGCTATACTGGCTAAACTGCAGTGACCCAAAATCATGTGTCTTGGTCTGCAGGAGCTGTTGCAGACAGAATTCTCATTTTGCTCAGCCGAATGCTCACTCCACAGATTTTTATACTCTATGGCTGAACTTTGAGATCCTACAGTACTCTAGCATTGAACTTAAGTGACCTGTACAGGTAGCAGCTGGTTGAACTGTATGTTTGTAGTATTTTATTTATGATGCTAACTTTGATGAAATGACACTGTGGAAGTGAAACTGTGATGACAGTCATGGGTCAGGAGAAAGGTATTTTCTCAAAGGCAGAAGATGGGAACACAAGGGGTTTGAGAACTCATGTATCTCACCTGTCTAAATTCTAAAATGTCGTTCTTTAGCTAATCAATCAGATCTTGGACTCCTCTGTGTCTGCACACTTGATGGATGTATATCTCACCACCCCCTGTGGAGGGTACTAGTAGATTAAGTTTTGATATGGAACCCAAATCCAGAAATGTTCTGTTTGATACAAAATAAGTTGGAAAATTAGATCACTTTCAAATTTCCCACTTCAAAGTTCACACCCAAACTGAGAAGAGGGTGTCATCATCAGTCTCCACTGTAGCTATGACATCGCACACAATTATCATTTGGCTACAACATCTGTGGAAACCTGGTATGATCACAACTAGTAGAACTCACTGTGGTGCTCCATGGACACACCACACTCTTGATTTTCAAGAGGATACCCTCTGTCACATAGAAGAGAACCAGACAACAAGTACTTGGAACATTATCCATGCCAAGGACTTCAGATGATCACACAGGTCAGAACTCATCATTTCCATTGTGTGCAAACTGTGAAGCACCAGATTTGTAAGTGATCCAATTTTAAAACTTATTTTACAGCCAAATAATACATTTCTGGACATAGGTTCTTCATCAAAAATTCCTCTTAAATCCCCTTTACAAGTCCTAGAAGTCAGCAATGGGAACTTTGATACAGTCTTTATAATTATGATTAGTGAAAATTAAATGTAGTTGGTAGGAAAAATAGCAAGGCAAATGACTAGTAGGTGGAATAAGGACATTTTTTTCCTGTATTCCAATAAACAAGGCACACCAAGACAGTCATAAAATTGGTAGATGACATTGACAAACATGCAGAAGCAATGTGGCCTTGATTCACTCATGACTGTTTCATGCAAATGATTAAAAGTGTCACTTATCTAACAATGGATGATAAATGGCTAATGACCCTCACTGTTTAGCATCCCACAGTTTGTAGCCATTATATAGAGTGTGTTGGAATCTGTTCCAGTTATCCAAGATTTTTATCTCCTGTTGGCACAGTAATCTTATGACACAGTCATGGAACATTTCAAAATTTTATAGAATGACAATGAAATGTAATTAATAATAACTGTAATAATCATCATAGTAGTAGGGTTATGGTGTTAATTTCAGATTACTAACATGTGTGAGAATGGAAATAGAGAACGTGAAGGTCACAGAATTTTCTGACAGTTGGTCTGGCATCAAATGGAGGTACACTTGGGCCAATACAAAATAGGCCACTAATGTGGGGAGATATGAGCTATGAACATGTTTTATGAAGATACTTGGCAGTATTTGTAATTTTTTGCTATTTTATTGTATCTGTCAAAGAGAGGTAAAGTAAAAAAAAAAAAAAAAATCAAGATTTATTTTTTACTTTTTGTTTTAGAGTAATTAATTTTTAGAGTTCTAAAACTGTTCTTTAAAACAAGGGAAAAACAACCACTCACCTACAGTGGCAGATATATAACATAAAACAGTATTCATTCTATCTTTGAACCTCATGCTCAAAAGTTTATGTGTGTGCTTTTGCTACAAAAAGGGCTAGAACTCGAAAGCTAGTGTGAATGCCATTTCCAGTCACACATCAGTCCATTACAGTTGAGTGGTTGCCTTTCACTTATTTTACGAATTATTATATCCAGGAATTTCCATTATTGTTCTGTAATTGGACCAACAGCCCTGACATTTTTAAGGTTTAAAAATATTTATTAATTGACCATACTCATAAATATGCTAAACATTCTCATTTCAACTTTTCCAAACCTTTGAAAGTCCAATATCAGAATTTTTTGTGCTGAAAAAAGTCAGTCACACACACTTTTTCTAATGTGAGTGCCAAATTTCGCGATGACATTCTAATGGTAACATACTGAAATAAATTTTATTTTATTGAAATTTTCTTTGCCAACTTTAACACAACTTTTACAGGCTGGATCGTAAAACTTCAGTTAATATGAAATTACTGTGTACTAATTAAGCAAACTTCAGGTTATTATTTTAATATTGCAGTAACCATGGCCTGTTTATGGAATTTTTGGGGCCCCATCCAAAGAGCGAATCTCAGCACAGTCCCAGTTTTTATTTATGAGCAGCACGTAATTGAGAGTTTAAAAAATGCAGAAAGCCTGGAATTAACAGAATGTAAGTGTGACTTGTCGTGTTATGTTTCTTTTTTTTAAAAGAATTTATGATAAAAGTACAATGAAACATAACTTTCATCGTTCTGTGATTGCTTAGAAGACAATGGAGCTATTATGTAGGTTTTACTCACTATGCAAGTAAAGTTAAATCTTTTACTTTATGAAAAATTTGTAAAATACTAGGGCAGCATTCAGACTCATACCTTCAGACATTTTTGGTGAATATTCAATCTCTCTGGATAATTCTGTCACCAGTTACTATAAACATAACATAACATAACATAAAACATAAAATGTAGAGATCAACCAATACAGAAAGTTGAAGACACAAAATTCCTGGGTGCTTACATAGACAGTAAATGTAATTGGTCAGTTCACATTCTTCATCCATGTAAAAAACTTAGCTCGGCAACATTTGCATTACGGGTAATTTCTTCAGTGGCTGGAGTTGACACTATTAAGGTTGCCTACTTTGGCTACTTCCACTCATTGATGTCATATGCTATCATATTCTGGGGGAACCAACCACTTGCAAAAAAAGTTTTCACCATCCAAAAAAAAGCAATCAGAATAATGTGTGGGGTCCATCAAAGACACTCTTGCAGGCACTTGTTTCGGAAGATAGGTATCCTAACAACTGCCTCACAGTATATTTTTTCCTTGCTCACCTTTGTGTGCAAAAATTATTCCATCTACCAAGACAACAGTAAATTCCATGGTTATAACACCAGAAACAAAAACAATCTACATTTAGAAATGAAACGTCTCACTCTGGTACAAAAAGGAGTTTACTACTCCAGCATTAAGCTGTTCAATGCTCTACCACTACATATCAAATGTGTTCATACAGAACTGCCAAAATTTAAACAAGTTCTCAAAGATTACCTGACAGAGAAATCTTATTATACTGTGGATGAATACCTGAAAGAAAATGTATACCATCACTAAACGTATTATGTCTAGAAGTAGTTCAATTGATTTTATTGTGCATTTGGGCATTAGCACACTTTTTGTAACAACTGATTGGCTGTACATGTATTTACTCTTGTAGGCCTAATATCTGATTTAACTTTGTGCTCTTATCTTTAACCTTTATTTGAAACTCCTTTTTCTGTCAAATGGTAGTTATGTTATCTAGCTGACATTGTATCTGTTACTGTATTTATAGTATGTCTTACTTAAACTATGTACAATTTGCCATTGAAATGCCCTTGTATTTATTGTAAGTTTAAATTGAAACCTGTACAATTTGACACGTTCCATATCCTTGTGATTGACTCACCAACTGGATCTACGGAACAAGAAATAAATAAATAAATAAAATGAAGCTACACCTTTTGATTTTGCATCATCATCAGACTTCTTAGAGTCAGTACATCTACATCTACATCTACATTTATACTCCGCAAGCCACCCAATGGTGTGTAGCAGAGGGCACTTTACGTTCCACTGTCATTACCTCCCTTTCCTGTTCCAGTCGTGTATGGTTCGTGGGAAGAACAGCTGCCGGAAAGCCTCTGTGCATGCTCAAATGTCTCTAATTTTACATTCATGATCTCCTCGGGAGGTATAAGTAGGGGGAAGTAATATATTTGATACCTCATCCAGAAATGCACCCTCTCAAAACCTGGACAGCAAGCAACACCACGATGCAGAGCGCCTCTCTTGCAGAGTCTGCCACTTGAGTTTGCTAAACATCTCCGTAACACTATCACGGTTACCAAATAACCCTGTGACAAAATGCGCCGTTCTTCTTTGGTTCTTCTCTATTTCCTCTGTCAATCCGATCTGGTACGGATCCCACACTGATGAGCAATACTCAAGTATAGGTCGAACGAGTGTTTTGTAAGCCACCTCCTTTGTTGATGGACTACATTTTCTAAGGACTCTCCAAATTAATCTCAACCTCGCGCCCACTTTACCAACAATTAATTTTATACGTTCATTCCACTTCAAATCGTTCCGTACGCATACTCCCAGATATTTTACAGAGGTAACTGCTACCAGTGTTTGTTCCACTATCATATAATCATACAATAAAGGATCCTCCTTTCTATGTATTCGCAATACATTACATTTGTCTATGTTAAGGGTCAGTTGCCACTCCTTGCACCAAGTGCCTATCCACTGCAGATCCTCCTGCATTTCGCTGCAATTTTCTAATGCTGCAACTTCTATGTATACTACAACGTCATCCACAAAAAGCCGCATGGAACTTCCGACACTATCTACAAGGTCATTTATATATATTGTGAAAAGCAATGGTACCTTAACACTCTCCTGTGGCACGCCAGAGGTTACTTTAACGTCTGTAGACGTCTCTCCATTGAGAACAACATGCTGTGTTCTGTTTGCTAAAAACTCTTCAATCCAGCCACTCAGCTGGTCTGATATTCTGTAGGCTCTTACTTTGTTTATCAGGCGACAGTGCGGAACTGTCAAAGAAAATGGCGTCTACCTGAGAGCCTGTATCTAATACTTTGTGGGTGTCATGAACAAATAAAGCAAGTTGTGTCTCACACGATCACTGTTTCTGGAATCCATGTTGATTCCTACAGAGGAGATTCTGGGTTTCCAGAAATGACATGATATGCGAGCAAAAAACATGTTCTAAAATTTGTTTCCTATGGACCTTGACTTTTGCCAAAGTCCTCTTGTTGTCAAATAATACCTTCTGTCCTATTTGGCATTTTTATTGGGAACCAGCCCATTTCAGTCATGATCTAGCTCTTCACTTCTTGTCAAAAGGCACACTGCGTAATCCATGAGGTACCAATATTATAAATGTAAAGTAACTCAGTCAGTCAGTCACCGATTCACGGCTGAACCACTGAATCAAATTTGATTAACTTTGGCATGGAGATAGCTTTAACTCCAAGGAAGAACACAGGCAATTTATAGGAAATTAAATCAGTAGGCGGAGGTGATAACAATCAATAATAGTGAATGAAGGCAGTAAAATCTTTGTTGACAATGCACTTTTCTACAATATGTTGGACAGGCGATAATAGCTAATCAGATTGGAAATTACAGTACTGTAGATCTCAAAATACCTTCTTTCGATTGCACCTGGTACAATAAATCTGAGACACATCATAAAGAATGGTAATTATAGGTGAACCATAAAAAATAAACATATGTTCCTGGGGATGTTTTTTGCAGATTTTTCGAGATCTAAATTATAGTATGACATTAAATTATGTGCCACATACTGATTAAGTACCGTGTTGCCATGTTGCTGCCAGAAAACTCTTCACTTTATACGGTCTCTCTCTCTCTCTCTCTCTCTCTCTCTGTTTAGTTGGTTCCAACTCTCCGTGATGCCATGAACCAAAGCACACCAATTTCTTCTGTCGTGTACTTCCTCCCATAGGTTTTGCATTTTGGAACACATTACTTCTGTGATGACATTGATATGTCTCATCCTCTGACACCCTCTTCTTCTGGTGCCTTCGATCTTGCCCAGCAATAGTGTTTTTTCCATTGAAACATGTCTTCTCATGACACGTCCAAAATACACTCCTGGAAATTGAAATAAGAACACCGTGAATTCATTGTCCCAGGAAGGGGAAACTTTATTGACACATTCCTGGGGTCAGATACATCACATGATCACACTGACAGAACCACAGGCACATAGACACAGGCAACAGAGCATGCACAATGTCGGCACTAGTACAGTGTATATCCACCTTTCGCAGCAATGCAGGCTGCTATTCTCCCATGGAGACGATCGTAGCGATGCTGGATGTAGTCCTGTGGAACGGCTTGCCATGCCATTTCCACCTGGCGCCTCAGTTGGACCAGCGTTCATGCTGGACGTGCAGACCGCGTGAGACGACGCTTCATCCAGTCCCAAACATGCTCAATGGGGGACAGATCCGGAGATCTTGCTGGCCAGGGTAGTTGACTTCTAGAGCACGTTGGGTGGCACGGGATACA
This sequence comes from Schistocerca americana, assembly GCF_021461395.2. Lineage (NCBI taxonomy): Eukaryota > Metazoa > Arthropoda > Insecta > Orthoptera > Acrididae > Schistocerca > Schistocerca americana. The sequence continues at coordinate 503,342,633 of NC_060124.1, read as the reverse complement.
TGCGGACGTGCATTGTCCTGTTGGAACAGCAAGTTCCCTTGCCGGTCTAGGAATGGTAGAACGATGGGTTCGATGACGGTTTGGATGTACCGTGCACTATTCAGTGTCCCCTCGACGATCACCAGTGGTGTACGGCCAGTGTAGGAGATCGCTCCCCACACCATGATGCCGGGTGTTGGCCCTGTGTGCCTCGGTCGTATGCAGTCCTGATTGTCGCGCTCACCTGCACGGCGCCAAACACGCATACGACCATCATTGGCACCAAGGCAGAAGCGACTCTCATCGCTGAAGACGACACGTCTCCATTCGTCCCTCCATTCACGCCTGTCGCGACACCACTGGAGGCGGGCTGCACGATGTTGGGGCGTGAGCGGAAGACGGCCTAACGGTGTGCGGGACCGTAGCCCAGCTTCATGGAGACGGTTGCGAATGGTCCTCGCTGATACCCCACGAGCAACAGTGTCCCTAATTTGCTGGGAAGTGGCGGTGCGGTCCCCTACAGCACTGCGTAGGATCCTACAGTCTTGGCGTGCATCCGTGCGTCGCTGCGGTCTGGTCCCAGGTCGACGGGAACGTGCACCTTCCACCGACCACTGGCGACAATATCGATGTACTGTGGAGACCTCACGCCCCACGTGTTGAGCAATTTGGCGGTACGTCCACCCGGCCTCCCGCATGCCCACTATATGCCCTCGCTCAAAGTCCGTCAACTGCACATACGGTTCACGTCCATGCTCTCGTGGCATGCTACCAGTGTTAAAGACTGCGATGGAGCTCCGTATGCCATGGCAAACTGGCTGACACTGACGGCGGCGGTGCACAAATGCTGCGCAGCTAGCGCCATTCGACGGCCAACACCGCGGTTCCTGGTGTGTCTGCTGTGCCGTGCGTGTGATCATTGCTTGTACAGCCCTCTCGCAGTGTCCGGAGCAAGTATGGTGGGTCTGACACACCGGTGTCAATGTGTTCTTTTTTCCATTTCCAGGAGTGTAGGTCAGTTTTTGCAGTAGTATCAGACCTTCCAGGGAGCAGTCTGGTTTCATTTGCTCTAATATTGACCCATTCATTCTCTTTGCAGTCCACATGACTCTAAGAAGTTACCTCCAACACCACTATTCCAAGACTCTACTCTTCGTAGATCTGCCTTACGTTTAGTCCTTGTCTCACATCCATACATCACAACTGAAAAGACCATAACCCTTACAATAAGGATCTTTGTTGCTAAAGTTATATCTCTACTCTTTAAAATCTTGTCGATATTTGACATTGCCTTTCTACCAAGCATCTCCTGACCAGATGGCTGCAGTCACCATCAGCAGAAATCTGGGAACTGAGATAATTAAATGTAGACACTACCTCCATTGTTTCTCCTCCTATATGCCATTAAATTATAGCCACAGTTGCCAAAAGTTTCATTTTCTTAACATTCAGCCTAAGACCAGCTTTTTCACTTTCTTCTTTCACCTTCAGCAAGAGAGTCCATAACTCTTCTTCACTTTCTGGCAACAGCATAGTGTCACCTGCGTATCTAAGGTTGTTTATATTTACCCCAGCTACTTTAATTCCAGTTTCTAATTCATCTAGCCCAGCATTTCTCATAACACACTTTGGATACAGACTGAATAAGTAAGATGATAATATGCAGTCCTGCTGTACTCCTTTCTGAATCTTGATCCATTTAGTTGTCCCACATAGTTCTCAGCGTGGCTTCTCGGTCAGAGTATGAACTCCATATGAGATGAATGAGGTGATCTGGTACTCCAATATTTTTGAGTACTTCCCATAATTTATTGTGATCATTACAGTCAAATGCTTTGGCATAATCAATAAATTAGAGACACACATCTTTTTGTAATTCTCTTGCCTTTTCCATAATCCACTGAATGTTGGCAATTTGATCTTGGTTCCTCTTCGTTTATAGAATCCAGCTTGTTCTTCTGATAGTTCTCACTCTAGATACTGGAAAAGTCTATTTTGTAAGACATTTTTACCTCTTCTAGCTAATTTTGAAACACTGTATTTAATCTGAACATTGCTGATCTATCCCCTTTGACTTTTGCTTTCCTTTATTCTTCTGTAACTTGCAATGCCTTACCCGATAGCTATCTGGCCACTTTTTTACTCTTTTTCTTGTGAATGTGCTTTTCTGCTGCCTCCTTGACGGTATTGGCTACTTCTGTATACAGCTCTTATGGGCTTTTGTCTTCTAGCTCTAATACATTAAATCTGTTTCAGATTTCTACTGTGTAATCAAAGGGTATGGTCTCAAGGTCGTATCTGCAAGATGGAACAGGTTCTGCTGTTTTTTTCAGTTTCAGCTGGAATTTTGCAATTAAGAGCTTGTGATCTGATCTGCAATCATATCCTGGTCTTGTTGTAGTTGACAGAACCACTCTCTTCCACGTCTGATTAGAAAGTATGTAATCTATTTGATTCCGGTGTTGGCCGTCTGGTAAATGCATTGTTTGGGTAGCTAGAACAGAGAGTTAGTAATAACCAACAATGTCTTGGCAGAATTCTAGGAGGCTCTGCCCTGCTTCATTTGTTGTATCAAGACCAAATTTTTCTGTTACACCCCCTATAATTTGAAAAAATGGTTCAAATGGCTCTGAGCACTATGGGACTTAACATCTATGGTCATCAGTCCCCTAGAACTTAGAACTACTTAAACCTAACTATCCTAAGGACATCACACAACACCCAGTCATCACGAGGCAGAGAAAATCCCTGACCCCGCCGGGACTCGAACCCGGGAACCCGGGCGTGGGAAGCGAGAACGCTACCGCACGACCACGAGCTGCGGACCCCTATAATTTGATTTCCCACTTTTGGATTCCAGTCTCCAACTATGAAGACAACATCCTTTTTTGGTGTCGACAGCAGTCATTCTTGTAAATCTTCATAGAACTCGTCAATAACTACCTTTCCAGGATCCGTGGTTGGTGCATTAACTTCAATGACTATGATATTCAGGGGCTGACCTTCAAGTCTGATGGACATCATTCTACCATTTTCGTAGTTGCAGTCCATTACTGATTTTCCTACTCTGTCACTAGCTATGAAGGCTGCTCCATTACTTCTGCTGTTCTCTTGTTCAGAATAGCAAGCCATATGGCCATCTGAGGCAATTTCTCCTATGCCAGTCCATTTCACTTCACTTACTCCCAATATATCGATGTTAATCCTCTCCATTTCTCTTTTGACTGATCTAATTTTCCTTGATACATGGATCTTACATTCTATGTTCCTATGCAGTGCTTCTCCTTACAGCATCTTATTCTTCATGAAGCTTTTCGCAACCTCATTTCCCCCTGGAGATCCGAACGGGGAACTTGAAACTCTGGAACATTTTGAGTTGAGCAAAGCCATGGGGTTTTCTTGGGATAATTTCAGTGGTGATTTCCCATTGCCTTCCACTGACCTCCAAATCCTGTCTGCTCAATGACTCAGCTTCCTGCTGGGTTTGGTTACACAAACTTCTTCTGAGGTGGTCAGCTTAACAGGTTCACCATGTGTAGGTAGGAACTTGGAGCATTTAGTTGACAGAGGGCGTGAAAACACTCTTTTGAATTCTGGTAATCACATATCGCCATCATTGTATGCCAGAGTCTCAATGTGTTTGCAGAGACTCCCGCAGGTCATTTGCTGGTAGATGGCTGAACAAACTTTTATCAAACATACGAGGTGCAGTCAAGTTCTAAGTCCTCCGATTTTTTTTCTAATTAACTACTCACCCGAAATCTATGAAACTGGAATTTACTTCTCGACATAATCGCCCTGCAGACGTACACATTTTTCACAATGCTGACGCCATGATTCCATGGCAGCGGCGAAGGCTTCTTTAGGAGTCTGTTTTGACCACTGGAAAATCGCTGAGGCAATAGCAGCACGGCTGGTGAATGTGCGGCCACGGAGAGTGTCTTTCATTGTTGGAAAAAGCCAAAAGTCACTAGGAGCCAGGTCAGATGAGTAGGGAGCATGAGGAATCACATCAAAGTTGTTATCACGAAGAAACTGTTGCGTAACGTTAGCTCGATGTGTGGGTGCGTTGTCTTGGTGAAATAGCACACGCGCAGCCCTTCCCGGACGTTTTTGTTGCAGTGCAGGAAGGAATTTGTTCTTCAAAACATTTTCGTAGGATGCACCTGTTACCGCAGTGCCCTTTGGAACGCAATGGGTAAGGATTATGCCCTCGCTGTCCCAGAACATGGACACCATCATTTTTTCAGCACTGGCAGTTACCCAAAATTTTTTTGGTGGCGGTGAATCTGTGTGCTTCCATTGAGCTGACTGGCGCTTTGTTTCTGGATTGAAAAATGGCATCCACGTCTCATCCATTGTCACAACCGACGAAAAGAAAGTCCCATTCATGCTGTCGTTGCGCGTCAACATTGCTTGGCAACATGCCACACGGGCAGCCACGTGGTCGTCCGTCAGCATTCGTGGCAACCACCTGGATGACACTTTTCGCATTTTCAGGTCGTCATGCAGGATTGTGTGCACAGAACCCACAGAAATGCCAACTCTGGAGGCGATCTGTTCAAGTCATTCGGCGATCCCCCAAAACAATTCTCTCCACTTTCTCGATCATGTCGTCAGAACGGCTTGTGTTTCTTGTCACACGATGTTCTGCCTTCATTAAACTGTCGCACCCACGAACGCACTTTCAACACATCCATAAGTCCATCACCACATGTCTCCTTCAACTGTTGATGAATTTCAATTGGTTTCACACCACGCAAATTCAGAAAACGAATGATTGCACGCTGTTCAAGTAAAGAAAACGTGCCATTTTAAGTATTTAAAACAGTTCTCATTCTCGCCGCTGGCGGTAAAATTCCATCTGCCATACGGTGCTGCCATCTCTGGGACGTATTGACAATGAACGTGGCCTCATTTTAAAACAATGCGCATGTTTCTATCTCTATCCAGTCCGGAGAAAAAAAAAATCGGAGGCCTTTGAACTTGAATGCACCTCGTATATCATTGCAATTCTGATTAATTTAGCCTTCAAATAAATAAAAAATTGCATTGAAACTGATGCATTCATGTTGGAGCTATGATGGCACAGACAGAAAGACATAACATCCAAGTTTATGTGATGGGGCAGTAGAGGGGATGGCGCACTTCACTTCACAAGCCGTGCTTCTTCAACATTTACTTATCATAACAGATATGTGAAAGAAGCTGCAGGTAAAAGCTAATTGAACACAAAAATAAACAGACATGGTGAACTTCCAGAAATGCTTACAGGTGGAACTCTGTTTACATAGCAGTGAAGAGCTGTGTTTTGAACAGACCGGACAGACACAATTTTTGCTCTCAGTCTGTGGAAGAGTATTACCATCTGTCATTGTTCATACCTTTTCCTGATCATTTGTTGCATAAAATAACATTAAGACTCTCTATAACTCAACTAAAAAGAATTGAACATCTACAAGAATTTCTTGTGAAAAACTTTAGAGATAAAGTTATACAGCATGTTTTTCAAAGTGCTGAACCAGATAAAGATGATCACCTTTGTTTTATAGGTTTGAAGAGAGACCTACAAATCTGCAAACAAAGGTAAAAACATATGGGAAAGCCTCCAGCAGAGGTCTGTAAAACAGCAATGGAGCTGTTGAATATTAGAGTCTTGTATCAGTTGTTCTGCACATTTCTTGTAAAAACCAACACTGTTGTGAGATCTTTGTCAACCTTACACCATCTAAAGACATATCTTCTCAGCAGGATGACAGAAGATTGTTTAAATGGACTGGCATTGATGCATATCCATCAATATATTGCATCAACAACGAACACTGAGAAAGTGTTGGATAACCCGTGTGTGTGATTGTCAAAGCCTATAAGGACATGTTGATACTTCTAACCCTTGTACCCTCGCCCAGAGAAAGATTCGAGTATGTGTGTGCAGCTCAAACAATTTCAGTGAAATTTATGGATTAAGGATTTTTTTAATCTATGTACAAACATGCCAGGAGTTTATTAAGTACTAGCTTATCCACAACTTTGTGGGGTAAGCCCATGTGAAGTCTTGGGTAAGCTAGTACTTGTAGGTAAAAAGACACTCAGCTATTTTTTATATGGAGTGCAGCATGTCAACCTCAATTTGTAAGAATAATGGATAGTGTACATTTCACAATATCTCTGTCCATCCTTTTTTTAATTTAAACAGATGGCACTGTTGCCCTGGCAAGGTCATCAGTTGGCTTTGCTGCGTTACATGTAAGCAACTATGCATTAAAATATGCACAAAAATACCGGAAATGTAGGCTAAAACAAGAAAAATATGCACTTAAAATGAATGAACCTGCTCCTAAAAATAACACCAGATAAAACTGGAAAAAGAGGAATCTAAAAATTTATTATGCTTTCTGACATTACCATAATACTGAAACAATTCTAAACTGACTGTAGTTGTGTCTGCTACAGTAAATTACTAAATATTTTTACAAGTCTTTCAGAAAGACCTTCCTTACATTTGTCAAAACAGTTTTCATGTTTGGAAAAATATCCTCTGCATCTCATTATTATATGAAGTAGAACTTTATTGTTGATGATGAAGGTATTGGGTTTGTGGGGCACTCAACTGTGTGGTTATCAGTGCCTGTACAAATTCCCAATCTTTACACAGTACAATCTCATCACTTTCACAAATGATGATGAAATGATGAGGACAACATAAACATCCCATCCCCGGGTGGAGAAAATCCCCAATCCGGTGGGAATCGAACCCAGGACCCATGATCCAGAGGCAGCAATGATAGCCATTCAACCACGAGCTGTGGACAACTTTATTGCTGGAATGTTGCTTGCAAAACAATCCTAAAGAAATCCTCCCGGAATATATCCCAAATATAATGTTTTCCTTTAACCCACAAATTTAACAGAAAGCTAGTATATGATGATTTTGAAATGGACTAAAAACTTACGGTATTTCACATAAACTGATGGAATCACAGATTACTAAAGCTATCGCAGCAGCTGTAACAACTGAGCATTTCATCATAATTTATACTTTTTAAGAAGCAATAGCAGCTGGTTCAGTGCTGGGTTTCCAGTTTGTGTGAAATGTTTATATGTTTTTAGAATCAAAACAAGCAGCTGGTGAGAAATTAACAACAGTACAGATAGTCTGCAAAAATCAGTAAAGTCCTCTAACTGGGGAGGTATCAAGAATTGTGTCCCACAGGGTTCAGTCTTGGATCCCTTATTGTTGTTAATATGTATTAATGACTTGCCACTCTATACTCATGAAGATGCAAAGGTATTTCTTTTTCCTGATAACACAAGTATGGTAATCACACTCAACAAAGAATAATCAGCTGAGGAAATTGTAAATAATGTCTTTCAGGAAAATTATTAAGTGATTCCCTGCAAATGGATTCTTACTAAATTTTGGGGAACTCAGTTTCTACATCTGCATCTACATACATACTCTGCAATCCACCATACTGTGCGTGGCGGAGGGTACCTCGTACCACAACTAGTATCTTCTCTTCCTGTTCCACTCCCAAACAGAACGAGGGAAAAATGACTGCCTATATGCCTCTTTACGAGCCCTAATCTCTCTTATCTTTGTGGTCTTTCCATGAAATATAAGTTGGCAGCAGTAAAACTGTACTGCAGTCAGCCTCAAATGCTGGTTCCCTAAATTTCCTCAGTAGCGATTCACGAAAAGAACGCCTCCTTTCCTCCAGAGATTCCCACCTGAGTTCCTGAAGCATTTCCATAACACTCGCGTGATGATCAAGCCTACCAGTAACACATCTAGTAACCCGCCTCTGAATTGCTTCTATGTCCTCCCTCAATCCAATATGATAGGGATCGAACAGTACTCAAGAATAGGTCATACTAGTGTTTTATAAGCAGTCTCCTTTACAGATGAACCACATCTTCCCAAAATTCTACCAATGAACCGAAGACGACTATCCGCCTTCCCCACAACTGCCATTACATGCTTGTCCCACATCATATTGCTGTGCAATGTTACGCCTAAATATTTAATCGAAGTGACTGTGTCAAGTGCCACACTACTAACGTAGTATTCAAACATTACACATTCTTTTTCCTGTTCATCTGCATTAACTTACATTTATCTATATTTAGAGTTAGCTACCATTCTTTACACCAATCACAAATCCTGTCCAAGTCATCTTGTATCCTCCTACAGTCACTCAATGACGACACCTTCCTGTACACCACAACATCATCAGCAAACAGCCGCACATTGCTATCCACCCTATCCAAAAGATCATTTATATGGATAGAAAACAACGGTGGACCTACCACACTTCCCTGGGGCATTCCAGATGATACCCTCACTTCCGATGAACACTCACCATCGAGGACAACATACTGGGTTCTATTACTTAAGAAGTCTTCAAGCCACTCACATATTTGGGAACCAATCCCATATGCTCGTTCCTTAGTTAGGAGTCTGCAGTGGGGCACCGAGTCAAACGCTTTCCAAAAGTCAAGGAAAATGGCATCCGCCTGATACCCTTCATCAATGGTTCGCAAGATATCATGTAAAAAAAGGGTGCGCTGTGTTTCACAGAGCGATGCTTTCTAAAGCCGTGCTGATGCATCTATCTCAAGGAAATTCATTATATTTGAACTGAGAATATGTTCGAGAATCCTGCAACAAACCGATGTTGAGGATATTGGTCTGTAATTTTGAGGATCCCTCCTTCTACCCTTCTTATATACATGCATCACCTGCGCTTTTTTCCAGTAGCTCGGGACTTTACGCTGGGCAAGAGATTCGCGATAAATGCAAGCTAAGTAAGGAGCCAATGCAGTAGAGTACTCTCTGTAAAACCGAATTGGAATCCCATCAGGACCTGGTGATTTATTTATTTCCAACCCATTCAGCTGCTTCACAACCCCAGGGATGTCTATCACTATGCCCTCCATACAGGAATCTGTACGAGACTCAAATGGCAGTATGTTTGTACGATCCTCCTGCGTGAAAGATTTCTCAAATGCTAAATTTAAAATTTCAGCTTTCGTTTTGCGGTCTTCCGTTGCCAGGCCAGACTGATCTGTGAGTGACTGGATGGAAGCCTTCGACCCGCTTACCGATTTTATGTACGACCAGAATTTCCTTGGGTTTTCAGCAAGATCTTTTGCTAAGGTATGACGGTGGTAGTGAATGTATGCTTCACGCATCGCTCTTTTTACAGCAGCATGAATCTCTACTAACTTTTGCCTGTCCTCATTCTCCCAATCTTTCTTGTACCGTGAGTGCAACTGTCTTTGCTTCCTGAGCATTCTCCGAATTGCGCTGTTAAACCATGGCGAGTCTTTTCCGTCCGTAACCCACTTTTTCGGCACATACTTCTCCAGTGCATGATTTACAATGTGTTTAAAATTTGCCCATAGTTCTTCCACGTCCATCGTACCGGAAGTAAATGAAGTCGATTCATTTACTAAGTGGGATGCTAACAACTGCTTATTTGCTCTTTCTAGTAAGAATACTCTCCTAGCCTTCTTGACCGACTTTTTAACTTTCGTAACCATAGTTGTAATGACATCATGATCACTAATCCCTGTCTCTGGTCTGTTCGTGGCTGCCAGATCTAAAATATTTCCGTTATGCATTGGCTGTTGATTTAGCTGCTCAAGACAGGATTTGGATAATGTGTTCAAAAGTAATTCACACAACAGCTTGTCTGTACCACCTGTAATGAATCCATAGACATCCCAGTCTATACTAGGTAGGTTGAAGTCGCCTCTGACTTATAGCATGATCTGGGTACTTCTGCGATACAGAGTGTAGACTCCCTTTGAATGATTCTAGATCTGTCACGGTGGAACCTGTTAGCCGGTAATAACACCCAACAATTAAATTTATTTCTCCTAGCCCTGTTAAACGTGTCCAGATAACTTCACAATCACACTCTCCTTTGACCTCAGTAGACACAATATTTTTGTCAACTGCAATGAAGACACCACATCTTACGGTGTCTAATCTGTCTTTCCGATACACGTTCCAACCCTCACTAAATATTTCAGTTTACACAATTCTGTACAGTAAATGGCATAACACCATTGATATAAGTATAGAATATCAACAGAAGCCTGTTGATAAGGCAGAATATTCAAAATTTCAGGGTGTGTGCATTGATGAGAAACTCAATTGGAAAAAAACACATTGATGATCTGCTCAGATGTTTAGGCTGGTTGGTTGTTCGGGGAAGGAGACCAGACAGCGAGGTCATCGGTCTTATCGGATGAAGGAAGGACGGGGAAGGAAGTCGGCCATGCCCTTTCACAGGAACCATACCGGCATTTACCTGAAGCGATTTAGGGAAATCAAGGAAAACCTAAATCAGGATGGCCGAACGCGGGATTAGACGTTTAGGTTCAGCTACTCACGCACGGTTATTGCAAATTTTGGAGATGAACATATCAGTAAATTAGCCTACTGTGCCTATTTTCATTCACTGTTTTCATATGGTGGCATTTTTTTGGGGCAATTCGTCACTAAGAGAGACAGTATTCAATGCACAGAAGTGTGTATTCAGAATAATAGCTGGAGCCCAACCAAGATCACATTGCAGACATTTATTTAAGGAACTTGGGACATTCCCAGTACCTATGCAATACATATATTCACTTATGAAATCTGTTATTAATAAACTATCCTAGTTCAAAAATAACAGCAATGTGCATAGCTACAACACTAAAAGAAAGGATGATATTCATTATTCTGGATTAAATCTCACTTTGGTACAGAAAGGGGTGAATTATGCTGCCACAAAAATCTTTGGTCATTTGCCAAATACCATTAAAAGTCTGACAGATAGCCAACCCAAATTTAAAAGCAAATTAAAAGAATTTCTGAATGACAACTCCTACACAATAGATGAATTTTTGATATCAAGTAGTAACAGTAAAAAAAAAATTAATCATTTTGTGTAAAGAAAACTTACATTAAAGTGACACATTTCACATTATTACAAAATGTCATATTCATGATCTGTGAAACAAGTATTAATGTATAATGTATGTATGTATGTATGTATGTAATATATGTATGTAGAGCTGTCATAGAAGTGTATTGTATTTATACGCATTAAATTTTGTTTTCATAATTGTCTATCACTGATGACCAAACTTTAGTAATGGTTCTCAATAGTTGTGAGGAAAGTGTGGCTGATTTGGTAATAAACCACTTACATGCACCACTATTAGCAAGCAAAATTAGGAACATATTTTAATAGACTGTATCTAACACTAAATAAAATAAGGAAAAACCTACAACACTGTAAAAATATATTTTAAAAATTACTCACCAAATTTGCACTTTTCTTCCTTTTTGAGCAGTGAAGCCCTTCACCAGTTTCTCTATGTTGAGCGAACGTGCAGTCTGTTTTTCCCACTGGCAAGACTGCTTAATCGCTCATTGCTCTTTGAAGATCTGAGATAATTTTTAAATATCTTTAACTTAGGAAAGCCACATTCTACAGAAGCTACAGACACTGACATGTGCAAGAATATTCTTAAGGCAATTGATACATTTGGGAAAACTTCTTGTAAGTTCATATCGGAGAAGTACTTCTAAAGATGTGCTTGCATTTTGTGGGAGCACATGGGGCAACAGTTCCAATGCATTGGCAAGCTCCTGCAAATTTATGACTCCTGAAAGCAGTTTAGGGTCTCTCAAAGCTTCTGCAAAATTCCTACACCGTTGTGTTTCTTTGTTGCCAAGTTCTTAATGTCAAAATTACCAGTAAAACTGAACATGTCACAGCAGTTACTGAGCTGCTGAAACCTTGCCTTAAATGACATAATAGCACTGTCTACCACAACGTAGAAGAAGTTCATCCTTAAGTGGTGCTCTTCATTTGGAACAGATTCATCCATACTTACATAAGAAAGCTGTCTTAATAGTTGCAGATTTGGATTCTGTTAACTCAGCAACATTTCCTAAATATGCAACCAATTTCTCTGCTTCTTTCTTAATCTTTTCGAAACCATTGGCTCTATATTCTTCAGTAACACTAAGAGTTGATTTTATTAATTTTACTGTAGTGTCTAATTGTACACCTTCTTGCGGAAATGCTTTGTTGACTCCACTGGGGTGATAAAGAACATTATGCCATGTCACAGCACACAAAGAAAACTTAAAATTTTGAGAGTTCTTTCAAGAGACTTTCTATGTCACTGAAACACCTTGAATTATTTCTGCATGTGTTCTTTAACTCTGTTGATGCAGGTCTTACATTATTAAGCTCAGATATTACAACCCAAATACTTTCAATCCTAGCTTCCCATCTTATGTCACACAGCAGCTTCAGAGTCAGGTTTACACGATTCATGAGTGCTACCCAGCACTTTCAGGGGCAGAAAATAATGTGAACAGTCTTTCAACTACACCAAAAAAATGCAGCATACTTATGGATGTTTTAACAGTATCAAGCACCACTAACAACAAAATTCCAGCTATGAGTACAGGAAGAGATATAATGAGCTCTTGGATTTTCTCAGATGATATGAGCCAGAGTACCACTCTTCTTGTCCTTCATGTTGCTCCCATTGTTATAAGATGGTCCCCTATAATCTGCAAGCAGTATGCCAAGGCTATTTAGTGTCTGAAGCAACAGTTCTTGCAAGACCCTTTCCAGTAATGTCACTCACTGAAATAAATCTTTAATTGCAACTGGTTTGTAAAACACAGCCAACACTCTTAAAACCATGCTTAATTTTTCCTTGTGACTCAAATCTAGAGTACAGTCTGATGTCATTGAATAATATTTATTTTTGAGAATGATATCCTTCATGATAAATACAATCTCACCAGAAATTATGGTAATGGTTTTATTTTATATGTCCTATTTCATATGAAAGTAGCCAGTCTTCTGTGTTTAGCCACATGATTAATATGATCATTTAATACAGGATCAAATTGGCCATTAATTCTACTTGCCCTAAAAAGTTTACACTGCCCAGGTTTCCCAACATTTCATGGTCATCTCTTAGAGAAGGCTTCTTTCAGCAAGGAAACATACTACGGATATTAACCTTAACAAAACTGATCTTCACCTCTTATCTTCCTGATCCATTTGCTCTTGAATTTTCTGATCAATTAATTTTGAGTTTTTAATACACTGCAAAAGTTCTTTCCACTTGCACATTTCAGTAATATGATTGCAGGACAGTTTGTGGTTAGAGAGAATTTTTGACAAGCTTTGCCAATCTCTTAAACTAAACAAAAGCAATACACAGCATCTTTTGTTCAAGAACATACAAGCCTCATTTGCGCAAGTTTTTCATCATTTGTAAGAAGAGCGAAGCGATGAAAAACAGTAAAGCACATTCTTGTGTCACTATCCATAGGAATCGTCTTTTTTTCACTAATGTCTTGCAGACCTTCCTTAATTGCTCTTATCTTAAAATTATCATTTACAACATCCGGCCAGGTTACCAGATCACTAAGATCACTGACAATTTGAAAGCTGTAACCTTCCTTGGATGATTTTCTTTCATCTTGCAGGTCTCAGCCTGTTCCAGTTTCTTCTGCAGCAACATTATTATTAGCTATTTCCACTAATGGAACAGTTTCATCAGCTGCAGTAGCCACCAGAAAGATCGCGGGAGGCGCACATCGGCATGGCGCGTCACAGACGGTAGTTGCCACAAATAGAGTCCTGTCCACCAGAGGGCACGCGAGAATTCGGCCGTGACCTCTGCCAACGGAACAACAACAACTCAGGCAGCACGGGCCGTGCCCAGTCAGTTCACATCGGGCATGCCTATGAGACAGTTCCCGGTCTACTCTGAAGTGCGACGGAAAACTTGAACCGTGTTACTACATCAGCTACTAGTTCTTGCTTGCATGAAACATAGGATTCTTCTGGATTATCAACTGATGCAGCTTTAGTAACACATTTTTTCACATCACACTGTTCATTCACCAAACCACCATCAATTCAGTTTAATCCTCTGAACAGAACATAAGTCTGAGCTATCACTATAGTTGACATTAACAATGTCAACAGTGTTGTATGGCACCTGAAGGAAGTGAGAAGCTGAACAATTCTGTAGGTCTCCAAACAGCAGCTGATCAACAACTCATTGTCAGTGCATTCATTGTTTTCCAGTAAGTAGATCTTTTGCTACATACTGTCAGTCTGTGAGACTGTGTCCAAAAATGAGGGTTCTCTTCTTAGTCTGACAGATCAGATGCTCCTAAAAGTGTCAAGTTTCTGCCAGTGTCTCTGCCTGGGCATTCCTAAAACTGTCACACATTTGTCAGTCTGTTTCCAATCTTCCTAGAGTTCTGTTTCCTTTGTAGGAACATTTTATCCATTTTACTGAAAGTTTTGCTAGTCAACTATGGTTGGTATTTTTGTACACACAGAGGAACAAAAAATTCTAACAACTCACATTTTACATTTTAATTACTCCATTTTTCACAAACATATTATTATTTACTACATGAATTTGCTATAGAAAGGGAAATAATCGCATTAAAGATTCATTAAAATACCTAGGATTTAGCCTTTTGGCTATCTTACAACCCCCCCCCCCCCCCCAAAAAAAAAAAAAAAAAAAAAAAAAAAAAAAAAAAAAAAAAAAATCAGGCAGTTCTACTCCCTTCATTAATGCATGATTCCAATTACACTGATGTTTGAAGGGGTAAATCTGAAATCATATTTTTTTGTAATGCCACAAAAAGTACAATAAACACACTAGATATGAAGTGAACTCTTTATTCTGCTAGTTGTAAAACAAGAAGGTGGTCATTGTCTATTTTTTACCACAAGGTGATCATGGCTGGCTCAAATGCAAGTATTCTTTATGGAGTTTTTGAAGAAAAAAAACCTTATGTTTTGATGTCCTGAAAATAATTTCTCTACATTTGGTCCAGGATTTCATGAAATCCTGACTGACAATCTCCAATCTGCCTCAAGGGCTACAAAATATTATTCCATTTGTAGAAGAAGACGCAACAAAAGGAAAGCAAATGTTAGTCAACACAATAAATTTTTAGTTTGAGTCGATAATGCTTCATGTCCAGTGGACAAACTTAAAACTAGAAAAACTTGTCAGTTTTGCCCAGATAAAAAAAAAAGAGGAAAATTGCATACAAGGGCATTTCTTGTGAAGAACCAACGTGCTTTCAATCTTCACAAAAAGTGTGCAAAACTCATGCGATGAAAAATAAATGTTACATTTTCTTCTAGCATAACTTTTACATATTCAATTTCGTTACACTGTGACAGTAATTACGTACAAAAAATGTATTTCTAAACAAGGAATGTGTAAACAAGCAAATGACGCAAATTAAATTTATTTCTAGTAAGAAACATGTCTTTATTAGTATTTTAATAATCGTTATAGTTTACAAACTTATTATTCTGTTTGTTTATACTTTAAAAAGTGCTAAAAATGATGTGGAAGTTTGACAAAGCCAAAAGGGGAGAGAAAAATATAGTTTAAAAGACTCAATGGTCTGGGAGACCAATGTTACATCCTACTGCTGAATAAAAGATGTTCAGGTTAGAAGGTTAAAAAAATATTTAATTAACCCTTTTGCTGCAACTGCTCTTTTAGGATGTCACACCTACATTTCCTTTTTATGACCCCCGATGAATATTTATGATCCATTCTACATGCCAGGATACAACAACTCACAGCTCCGAGAGCATCAGACACAGTCCACAGACAGCCTTTATACATCACACCTGGCTGAGATGCTGAACCACAACAATGGAAACATTAGGGCTCTTTACTTGAATGTGCCTGACTGTGGATTAGCAGTGGAAATCCAAAACTGCTTGCTGGCCTACATGGCACACTTTGTCCAGCAAGCAAGGTATACCATGCCAGTCTGTGACACAAAACATTTCTGGTATTTCCACACAGATGGGTAACTAACTGGGACAGAAATTTAAATTCCTATTTTTGTCAGTTCACTAAGAGAACAACTGCTGTGGTATTTATCAAAGCTGTCTAGTTTAAGAAAAAATAGAACTAACAATGAAGGAGCTCTCGATGGAGGGAATAGCATGACTGGAGCATTTTAATATTGTAAATTTGAAGACTCTTTTTCTTTTAACAGGAAACCACACTTTATTAAATAAAAACAAATATATATGGAGAACATGTTGGGGCCCTCCCAAACTTTGGGCTCCCCGTGACTGCGGTAACCTTAAAGTGGCTTTGGCAGTAACCCGTAACATAAACACAATTCCTGGAAAAAGGTATTATCTCTGATCTCAATTATAAGTCAGTTCTTTTGTTTCTATCTAATGATGTAGTTACTATTAATAATTTATGAGTAAATAAAATCTGTTCTTTATTACACATTACACTAAAACCAACACATAATACCTGCCATAATAAGATCTACATGGTCTGACAACAAAGTGAAGCACTCAGAAGAGGAGACAGAAACAAAATCAAACATCACAGGTTAAGAGGGTTGTTGTTGTTGTTGTTGTAGTCTTCAGTACTGAGACTGGTTTGATGCAGCTCTCCATGCTATCATTCTGAATCTGCTAAATGTATTCATCTCTTGGTCTCCCTATACGATTTTTACCCTCCACACTGTCCTACAATGCTAAATTTGTGATCCCTTAATGCCTCAGGACATGCCCTACCAACCGGTCCGTTCTTCTTGTCAAGTTGTACCACAAACTCCTCTTCTCCCTTAGTCCTGACACTTAAATCTATACTCGATGTTAACAAATTCCTATTCTTCAGAAATGCTTTCCTTGCCATTGCCAGTCTACATTTTATATCCTCTCTACTTCGACCATCATCAGTTATTTTGCTCCCCAAATAGCAAAACTCATTTACTACTTTAAGTGTTTCATTTCCTAATCTAACTCCCTCAGCATCACCCGACTTAATTCGATTACATTCCATTATCCTCTTTTGCTTTTGTTGATGTCCATCTTATATCCTCCTTTCATGACACTGTCCATTCCATTCAACTGCTCTTCCAAGTCCCAAGCCGTCTCCGACAGAATCACAATGTCATTGGCGATCCTCAAAGTTTTTATTTCTTCTCCATGGATTTTAATACCTACTCCGAATTTTTCTTTTGTTTCCTTTACTACTTGCTCAATATACAGATTGAACAACATTAGGGAGAGGCTACAACCCTGTCTCAATCCCTTTCCAACCACTGCTTCCATTTCATGCCCGTCGACTGTTATAACTGGCATCTGGTTTCTGTACAAACTGTAAATAGCCTTTCGCTTCCTGTATTTTACCCCTGCCATCTTTAGAATTTGAAAGAGAGTATTCCAGTCAACATTGTCAAAAGCTTTCTTTAAGTCTACAAATACTAGAAACGTGGGTTTGCCTTTCCTTAATCCTTCTTCTAAGATAAGTCATAGGGTCAGTATTGCCTCACGTGTTCCAATATTTCTACAGAATCCAAACTGATCTTCCCCAAGGTCGGCTTCTACCAGTTTCTCCATTCGTCTGTAAAGAATTTGTGTTAGTATTTTGCAGCTGTGACTTATTAAATTGATAGTTCGGTAATTTTCACATCTGTCAACACCTGCTTTCTTTGGTATTAGAATTATTATATTCTTCTTGAAGTCTGAGGGTATTTCGCCTGTCTCATACATCTTGCTCACCAGATGGTAGAGTTTTGTCATGACTGGCTCTCCCATGGCCGTCAGTAGTTCTAATGGAATGTTGTCTACTCCCGGGGCCTTGTTTCGACTCAGGTCTTTCAGCACTCTGTCAAACTCTTCACGCAGGATTGTATCTCACATTTCATCTTCATCTACATCCTCTTCTATTTCCATAATACTGTCCTCAAGTACATCGCCCTTGTATAGACCCTCTATATACTCCTTCCACCTTTCTGCTTTCCTTTCTTTGCTTCAAACCGGGTTTCCATCTGAGCTCTTGATATTCATACAAGTGGTTCTCTTTTCTCCAAAGGTCTCTTTAATTTTCCTGTAGGCAGTATCTATCTTACCCCTAGTGAGATAAGCCTCTACATCCTTACATTTGTCCTCTAGCCATCCCTGCTTAGCAGTTTTGCACTTTTTGTCGATCTTATTTTTGAGACGTTTGTATTCCTTTTTGCCTGCTTCATTTACTGCATTTTTATATTTTCTCCTTTCATCAATTAAATTCAATATTTCTTCTGTTACCCAAGGATTTCTACCAGCCTTGGTCTTTTTACCTACTTGATCATCGGCTGCCTTCACTACTTCATCCCTCAGAGCTACCCCTTCTTCTTCTAATGTATTTCTTTCCCTCATTCCTGTCAATTGTTCCCTTATGCTCGCTCTGAAACTCTGTACAACCTCTGGTGTAGTCAGTTTATCAAGGTCCCATCTCCTTAAATTCCCACCTTTTTGCAGTTTCTTCAGTTTTAATCTACAGTTCATAACCAATAGATTGTGGTCAGAGACCACATCTGCCCCTGGAAATGTCTTACAATTTACAACCTGGCTCCTAAATCTCTGTCTTACCATTATATAATATATCTGATACCTTTTAGTATCTCCAGGGTTCTTCCATGTATACAACCTTCTTTCATGATTCTGGAACCAAGTGTTAGCTATGATTAATTTACGCTCTGTGCAAAATTCTACCAGACGGCTTCCTCTTTCATTTCTTAGCCCCAATCCATATTCACCTACTATGTTTCCTTCTCTCCCTTTTCCTACTCACGAATTCCAGTCACCCATGACTAATAAATTTTCATCTCCTTTCACTACCTGAATAATTTCTTTTACCTCATCATACATTTCATCAATTTCTTCATCATCTGCAGAGCTAGTTGGCATATAAACTTGTACTACTGTAGTAGGCGTGGGCTGCGTGTCTATCTTGGCCACAATAACACGTTCACTATGCTGTTTGTAGTAGCTTACCCGCACTCCAATTTTTTTATTCATTATTAAACCTAATCCTGCATTACCCCTATTTGATTTTGTATTTATAAACCTGTATTCACCTAACCTAAAGTCTTGTTCCTCCTGCCACTGAACTTCACTAATTCCCACTATATCTAACTTTAACCTATCCATTTCCCTTTTTAAATTTTTTAACCTACCTGCCCGATTAAGGGATCTGACATTCCATGCTCCGATCTGTAGAACGCCAGTTTTCTTTCTCCTGATAACGACGTCCTCCTGAGTAGTCCCCGCCCGGAGATCCGAATGGGGGACTATTTTACCTCCAGAATATTTTATCCAAGAGGATGCCATCATCATTTAACCATACAGTAAAGCTGCATGCCCTCAGGAAAAATTACGGCTGTAGTTTCCCCTTGCTTTCAGCCGTTCGCAGTACCAGCACAGCAAAGCCGTTTTGGTTAGTGTTACAAGGCCAGATCAGTCAATCATCCAGACTGTTGCCCCTGCAACTACTGAAAAGTCTGCTGCCCCTCTTCAGGAACCACACGTTTGTCTGGCCTCTCAACAGATACCCCTCCATTGTGGTTGCACTTACAGTACGGCCATGTGTATCGCCGAGGCACACAAGCCTCCCCACCAATGGCATGGTCCGTGGTTCATGGGGGGGTTGAGATGGTATGTGATGTTATTTCAGTGATGCAGCCCCTCTGGCCTGGAGCATGCACCAATTCAGTTGAGAAAGGTCTCAAAGCAATTGTATCATCTCCAAAGGCAAGCTGGCGTACAGTTGTTCCAAATGCTCGTGATGCCCAGCAAAATGATGTCATACAAAGTCTGAAGCCAAGGCACCATTTCACACAAAAGTGTTTTCAGATTAAAAGAACACTTTAGGAAACTTACAGAGTGGAAGAAGTTAGCCAGCACCTCAGAAGGATGAAGTTGGACCATACTACAGCTCCAGCTAGGCTGTTTCGAGAGTCGACTAAACAAAAAAAGCAGAACAATGAAATCATCACCATCCTGTGGCAACAACTAGCCACTACAGCATGTTCCTACTTCCCCCCTGGGTGGGAGTGCTGCTGCTGGAAAATTCCTGGCCAGCAGATTCTTACAAATACCCCCTACCCCACCCCCCTCCACCCCCAAAGAAAAAAATCAGACTCTCACTCTCAGATGCCCACCAACATTCTCTACGAATGACTGTACCAATGAAGATATGTGATGTCAACCACTACCATCTACATCAGCTGCAGAGTCTGAAGTGGAGGCCCCTGTAATGGCAGATGAAGTACCCAGCCACTTTGTCTCCAGTAGCAACAGGTAACCACCTGAGCCGGGGCCGCATGTAGACAGCTTGGCGAATTTGCACTGATAGGTCACCTGCTGGTTGACAATCTTCTGTTGGTGACCATCTCCTTTATAGATAATGTTTTTGAAGCTGGGCTGGGATGACCCAGTCTCCCTACTGCTGTATGCTAGTTCCTGAGAGCTTCTATCATCACTGATCATCACCCAGTACAGGCACACACCTTCAACTTCGCCAAGTTGGGTAATACAACAAACTGCCTGTCTCAGTGGGGTATGCAATGACCATGAGTTATTCAGGCTGCCAGGACCTGCGCCTGATGCACCTCAGGGTCACAGAGGCAGCTTTGCTAATGCCACTGTCCATCACTGCCAACATTTACTGTGCCTGCTCCCAAATTGGCAGTTCCTGAGCACATCATTCAGCATGATGGCAGCAACCAACTTCAAGGAGCAAGAGCCTCCTGCTTGCTGTAATCTCATCTCTTTACCAAAATGAACAAATGTAAACAGGGACTTTTCATTAACAGTTCGCAAAGCAGTTCCAGTCACCACCACCCATGCAACTCTCATCCCAGCGAGGAAGCATCAGCTTTTCCTGACCTACAAACAGCTGATACCTCTGCCGCTCTTGAGTCACATCCCAACCCAAACATTCTGGTGTCAGAAATATCTGAACTGTTGAATGCTGCCATCTGTTGAGAGTACATCTCAACTCTGGCATATTCTCCAACTCTGTTTTGGAGTTGGGACAGTAAAACTGAGGTGACTGGACTTTAAATTTTTGTGGCTTCTTTAGTTGCTGGGCACACAAATGGTAGAGAGATTTTATGGGCATAGAAGCTTGCAGGTACAATTTCTGAAATCAGAATGACCTGTAAATGTGTTTCAATTTAAGGGAAATTATAGGAAGCACTTTTTCTGACCAGTGTGATATCGGCAATGCAACCTGATAGGCCACAAACTGCCTTGTACACAGTCAGTGCCCACAACATGTAGTACTTTCTGATGTTAAGTGTATGATGCAGATCAGTAGACAGAATCAAGGAGGCTAGCTATTTGTCATGAAGATTGAAGGCATTTCTTTTTGTTGTACTATCTGAATGCTTGTAGTGGTTATCTTTGAATTTTTGAATACTTTAGGTGTATCATATTTTTGGCAGACAGACTTTGCAGAAATGGAAGGGTCACAAAGATACGCAATGATGATTCAGCAAGTGATTGAATTCTTGGTGAAACATGTACCTCCTATATATTCATTTTCATCGACATCAGTTGTATGTTAAGGAATATGTACATCTTAGAAATGTAGATGTGAAAATTTAGAAAACATTGGTGCATTAGTGATACATCCATTGACATTCACAGTTAAGTCCTAGACAATCGTATAAATACACTCAAGATGTGATGATATACGTGAATGATATACAGGAAAAGGGATCTGTTCATCATTTTCACATGCAGTCTGCAGTTGCCACCAATGAACAGCATACTCACCAATGGTCAAATTCCCAGCAAGTACCATGAGATATTTGTCAGAGTATTCAGGCAGAAGTGGATGAAACTTGCTGGAGTTTTAACAGAGGGCACAGGAAAATGGGGAAGGAGGTCATGGTCACAGAGAGAGAGAGAGAGAGAGAGAGAGAGAGAGAGAGAGGAAAGGAGGAGATAAGAGTGTGCACAGAAGGAGAGCAAGTTCCCTGTGCAGGGAAGGGAAGCAGCATGCAAAATATCCCCTTGTTATCTAATGAGCGAGTACACAATGGCAGCCAGATGGTGGCTCCAACTGATACAGTCTCGCAGCTACCACCAAGCTTGACTGAATGAGACATTCTTTGTCCACTTTTGGTGTACTGACTGGCTACACGCTTGCAATCAAAATTGTTGCATGCTGTGCTAAAAAAATTTTTGCATGTGTTGTGCTATCCTTCTCAAAGGATTATACACAAACTATTCATTAAAACAAAATTTATTTTTAACTTATGTGCAGCTTCATATGTCAGTTTCATGGTGAAGTGACCATCTCTCAGTGATGGTCATAATCTGCATTTATGCAGGATGGTGTGCAAAATTCAAGAAGCTTGCAATGAAAATATGGGTTGCTATGATTTTGTGTTTGGTGCATATAACACCATATGTTGCTGCATATGAAATTTAGCTAATGTACTGAATTTTTTCTGTAGTCTTGGGTTCAAGTCTCTTTCTGTTTCCAGTCACACTTGTTCAGTCATGCACACACACCACCATCAATGATAATCTGTGACAAATCAAGTTGGGATAATTTTACTTCCCCTCTTGTTTTGCCATCTGCCTCTGTAAATTCGTTTTTTTCACTTTAAACTAATTACTATTAACATACATGAGAATAATCTGCACTTTCATAAAAGAGAAAGGGTGGCCCTCAGTTTTAAAGGCTTTAACACCAGATCTAATTTTGTGCTTAGTTTTATATATGTAATTGATTTTGTAATTTATTTTTACTATTTCTAGTTAGTATCTTTTATTATAGGGTGAAATCAGTAATTGTTTTGCAACTTGAATTCTATTGTTGTCTTATAAACAAATATAAATTCTGTAATAATTGTAAACATTTGGAAGATGAAATACTAGTAATCTTAAAGGCTCTATTTGGCTCTATTCGAAAACATGTAGCAAAACCAGCCCATAATTAATTCCAACGTAATTAACAGTTTTGTAAAAGTATTTTTTGCATAATGATATTTGTTAATTTTATGATTTAAACAAATAATTCAGCCAAACTCTTGTAGTAGAAGAAACTGTTAAAAAGATGGATGTTTTTGATGTATTTAGTTCATTCAATGAGTTATGTTTTAATTGTAATTTCTGTAACTTTAACTTCAAACAATTTGTATTTTCAGTGCCTATTATTGTGATGATATACAAGGGCTCGATTTTTGGTCACGAGACAGTCAGTCCACGGCCAAGTTTCAGACGAGGAACCTGTGTTGGTTAGAATGACAACAATGCATCAACTTAACAGTGAAATAAGTGTTACACCAATAGGCCATGTGTTAAAGCAATGACAGTGTCTGTTCAATTTATTCGAAAGACTGTGAACTGTGTGGTTAGGCTTTTACTGCTCATAGATGTACAACAGTAAACTATTGTAGCAGTATGTGGATGCTCGCCTGCAAACTATCAATGAGGCTTATGGAAAGTTAAACAATAGTGCACTGGCCATATTAAATCTGTATATGGAGGGTTGTGAAAAGTGAAAGTAAAAGATTGTGAAATGCAACTATGCATCTGTTAGCTACATTATTTACTGTAGCAGTGTCCAAATTACAAACCCCATTTTCCAGCCAGTGTAGCAAAGCAGTATGTCGACACAGAGGACAATAAATAAAATGAACACAGTAGGCGAACTGCTACAAACCCTTGTGTGTTCCTTTGGCATGCCTTCCCCATACACTAAAGAACAAGCTGCTCTTCACACATTGTCCTGTCCTGCCTGCTGACTCCACCTGGCACCCCTTCACTGGCATCCTGGTCCAGGGGTGCTCTCCCCATCCAGCTCATGTGCTGGTCCTTTAATTTCTGCTCTCATATACCAGGCACCCCCCTTTCATGGAACCCAGAACTCAGTGCTGTGTAAAGAGACACTCTGAACATGAGTGCTGACACACCTTAATCCAGGACTTGGAACGGGTCCCCAGTTCCTTGCTCGCTCATAGCCTTGGCTCTATCTTCACAATGGCCACCTTTTATTTCACTGTGCCCTGATCTTTTTTCCAGAATTTACAACTCAGAGCAAGAAACCAATGGGTGACAACATTTTTATAATGCCCCAAGATGCAAGAAAATGGGACAACATTTTGCCCTTTATTCCCTGCATCCCTTTACTCTGCCCCCAGATGTTTTTAATATACACATTATCACTGGCCACCACAGAAAGAGGCTGCTTGCCACAATTGTACCTGGGATTCTCTCTCTGATGTGCAAGATTGATGTCACGCTTCCCTCAGTATCAATGAGCTCCAGCAATAAATCATTTAACAATTCCATGAGAATTAAGTGGGAAGGTGGAACATAAGTTTTCTAGAGGAGTTTTTTTGTGTTTTGTGGTTGGCAGTATTAAAGGCAAATGAAAGCCAACCCAACAATTTATCCTAGAACCTTTGAGAGCATGAATGATAAATTATCAAGGCTGATTTCAGGTTCCTATTAATCCTTTTCACAAAGGATGCTTGCGGATAACAATTGGTGGTTGTTATGTGGGAAACGTCATGACTGAAAATTAAAAGCTTAAACCCATTCGATGTAAAAGTGGAAGCATTATCACTCACCAAAGCCTCTGGAGGACCAAACTTGGCAAAAAATCTCCTGGAGGTGCTGAACATTGATGGCCATGGTTATTATCTTACTAGGAATTAACCAAATAAACCTAGTAAAGGTGTCCATCACCGCAAACAAGAAAAAATAATCACTCTTGGTACAGGGAAGGGGTCATAAGTCAATAACTAGCTTGTTCATCATACGGTACTTCCTGGTAGATTGCAACAGCCCCCACTTAATACCCATATTGGGCTTAGCCATCTTACATTCCTCACTTTGTGCTACAAGCCTCTGGACATCAGTGTCCATACCTTTCCACAAAAGCAGTTCCCTAATTTTGAACCTCATCTTGTGGAAGGCAAGGTGTTCCCCACACAATGAAAACTGCTACCAGGCCCACTGGCAGACAACCCTTGGGTTTATCGTCATTATTTGTGTACAGACATAAAATTCCCCTTTCCAGGGAGTAGCCCTCCAACTTATCACCCTGCACCAGCTTATTCCTAATATCACCTATCCTTCCATCTTCCTGTTGCTCCTGCTTCAGATTGGAAAACAGAGCTGGTATTTCAGAAATGTCCATGGAGACAATGAGAGGTTCAACTGCTTCATCGTGTAAGAGTTTTTTGTCAGCCTCCAGAAACAGTCTGCTCCACGTGTCAACCCCCCTCCCCTCCCCTAATATGAACCACCTCAGATTGAAATGCCAGTACACACACAGCTCAGTGTGTAATATGGCCGATCCTAGGGGTTGATCTAGCACCCAACTCAGTGCCTGGTTATCAGTCTCCAGGTGGAACTTAACGTAAATTTTTCTAATGCAATGAGGATGGCCAGAGCTTCCAACTCATACACCGAGTATTTGGCTTCAGCAGGAGATGCTGCCCAGGATGCGTACACAAACAGCCGTCTCTCTCCATCACAATACTGAATGAGAACCACCACAAGGTCTCTATGATGAAAGGAGGATTAAAATCATGAATGACCAGTATCTGAGCATTAATCTGTTATTGTTTTAATGCACCAAAAACACCTGCTGTGAGTCACCCCAATTGAGCTTTCCATTTTTTCTCCATAACTGGTTGAGAGGGGCCACCATGTGATCGAAATTTCAGATGAATTTCCTGAAGAAATTAACCATCCCAATAAACAGAGAAATGCCTTTCCTGTCGCAAGGAACCTGGAATCTATAGATAGCCTGGGCGCAGGCGTGATCAATCTGAATGCCTTTGGCTGATACTAAGTGTCCCAATACGAAAATTTCCCTTCAAGCCAAGCTTAACTTTGAGGGCTTAACTGTAAGTCCAACATCTCTCAGACACCCCAATACTAGGCTCACATTGTTCAGATGTTCATCAAAACTCTTATTATACACAACCACATCTTCCAAATAATTGTCCATGAACTTTAACTTCAGATCTCCCATGATGAAGCCTAAGAGGCATGACAAAACAGCAGTGTCTGTGTCTAAACATAAAGGGACCCTCTTAAATTCAAACTGGTTAAAACCTGTACAAAATACTGTTACTGGCTTGGACTTCTTGGTCAGTGGTATTTGACATACGCCTGGTTACAATCCAACACAGTAAAGAACATGACCCCCCACAAACCAGGTAAAGCACTTGTGTAGCTTGGACAGTGGTACAGATTCTGAAATAAGTTTTTTTATTTAACACCTGATGGTCTACCACAGGCCTATACCCCTCACTATTCAGCTAAGGGACCAAAAATATCAAAGCCACATATGGCAACACTGATGGTCTAACCACACCATCATCCAGCAACTGTTTCACAATTGTGCGCAACTGTTCCATCTTAGGGTGTGAAAGTCTGTCCGACATCTGGCACAACAGATTCTGGTCAGTTAAGTGGATTTGATATTTAATCTTATTGTTCATCTCCAATGGATGTCAGGACCTCAGGAAACTCATTCAGTAACTTCACCAATCATGAAGCATCCAACATGGGGAAATCCTCCACCTTGAACTTACTGGTAGGCTCATTTGCAGCCATGCTGCACAACTTGGTGCCACAACCATGAGCACAAAAGGTGTACATTTTCTCAGGATGCATTTTAAAATAAAAGCCCCCCCCCCCCCCCCCCCCAAAAAAAAAAACCAAGAATACACTGAATAGTTTCAGAAAAATTGCAACACAATAACATCTTTCTAGCTAACCCCTTTACCACCAGGAACTTTATCGGCCATTTAAACTCATGAATATGTACGTTAAATTTGGCCTGCCCCCAACTTATCATGGCTGCCTGAACACTGAATGGAAATTTTGGTTAACATGTTGCAAATCAATGAACCTAGCCACTTGGTGATATCTATAATACCATGTGTAGTCAACCAACAAGGTATTACCTCCAGAATCAAGCACAGCCTGCACAGGTTCAGAACTGAGCTCGGCGCACAAGTAGAGTGAACACAATTTACTCACTGCATGCACCCTATGACAGCCTAATGATGGAGACATGTGACCATATGGCCATGCCCTATTTTGTGGCTCTGATGCCTGTTGTATGGCTGCCCATAGTCTCATGCAAAATATCCATTTTCCACAATTAAAATACGCTCCATACCAAATGACCTCTGTCTTAGTTCAGTCAGTTGATCCTGCCCCACAAATTACTGCTGTGCTTTTCCTCTCCATACTAGCTATTAACAGTTCCCACTACCAACTTATTCAAATCATCTAAAGACTGAGGTATCAGAAAACAATATGCTAGAACAGTCTTCCAGCTACCTGTCTTCAAGACCACTGCCCACAGCATAGTTCTCAGAAATTTCAACAGAGGGCCAGGGTGGCTGTCTGCGCACTGTCAGCATATTTGCCCAGTATTTGTCACATGCTCGTACTCTAAATACATGATGGTCAATCAACTACTTCATCCTACGAATTCCTAAATGTTCCAAGCCGTGGGAGCTCTTTCCTACTTCCCACTATCGATAACTTTTAGCCGGTTTCTCAGCAAGGGGTGCAGGTTAAGACACCTCCAAAAAGCAAAGCGCAGACAGTTGATAAATATTTTTTGCTGGAGCTGGGAGCAGCAGCTGTGCTTGGAGCATTGGATACATGGTGCAGATCAGTATGACATCTTTCCAGATCATTGTTCACTCTTCTTTGCCAGGACTGAGCAGAAGGCAAATGTCTGGTTTGCTTACATTATGCACAACTAGTTGTTCAGCTCTATGCACTGATTTCCTGGATAGCATTTGTGTTTATGTTCATCGAGTCATCTACAACTAGTGTATTGCCCTGCCTGCTCTGTGTGATTTTGAAGTAACTTGTGTTAATCTACTGGTCAGTGTTCTCTCTCTTATAATTCGCCATGGTAATATTGTTATGGTCATGTAATGTGCCTAGTTGTCACACGCATCTGTATTAGGGGCTACACCCTACCCAGTTAATAAAAATTTTGTTTCCTTTACACAAGAGAATGAGCTGTTTCTAAATTTTAATATTTGTTTTCATGATGTTATAGAAGCTGGTGGGCTCTTTGGATCACTCTAATCAAGCCCTTTAAGCATGTTGTAAACACCAGTTAATGGTAAGACCCTAGTGAGTTATTATTTACGAAGGTTAAAACTTAAATAGTGGCCTATTTATTCACAATCGATGCAAAAGAGTTACACATTTACACGTGTTACTTTCCTTCAAAGTAGTCACCAGCTTTGTGTAGAACTCGTTGCTGGCAATGTGGAAGATGTAATATACTGTTAGCAGAGCCTCTTCTGTTGATGGTGCGAATGGAGCGGTCTAAAATTATGGTGATTCTCACATATGACTGGCTCAGTTGATGGGACTGGGAACCTGTACTATCCACCATACTCCCTGGACTTAAGTCCTTGTGACTTTGATTTGATTCCAAAAATGAAGGAGCCACTTTGTGGCATTCGCTTCAGAACTGTTCAGAGATTCAGCAGGCAACAGACTGCTCCATTCACACCATTGACAGAACAGGCTCTACTAACTGAATACTATGCGTTTCACAACAGGCAACGGGTTCTACACAATGCTGGTGACTACTTTGAAGAACTGTACCAGGTGCAAACATGTAACTCTCTTGTATCAGTTGTGAATAAACAGTTGCCATTATTTAAGTTCCAGCCCTTATATATTCCGTCTTGGAAGGAAGGAAGGAAATAGTTCTCTGTTAGCAAGGCTTATTTCTTAGGACACGTCATCTTATTGGAAAGGCTCTGTAGGTGTAATCATGGTTAAACTATAACTTTACTTGAAGTATAATGCAGTCAACACTTATCCTTCTCGTTTATTAACAGCACTTACTAGGTTGTTGGGAGGAGCGTTCCATGTCAGCGGTTTCTTGCCATGTGGGCCTGGTTTACTTGCAGTTGTGTGCATAGCTCTCAAGCATTTCCTAACATGGCTTGCTATTTATTCACAATCATGTCTATACTCAAGCTGAGTATCTTCTGGTAACTGACTTGCACTTCAAACAAAACTTTGTTGTTAGCCAAGAGGGCTATCATTAACAGGCTTCGCACAACAAATTTTCACTTTAATATTTAACACATATTGTATCTTTGTTCTAAGTTTTATTCTAAATTTTTTGTCGTAAAACTTTTGGGTAATCCCTAATCCTTTGTTAATATTTATCTATTGGGGTCTGCCTAATATCCTGGATTTAAATTCGCTTGAGCACTTTATCTAGAACTGCTCTAATTATTTTAATTGGATGGTTTACTTAAAATTGTTTAGTTTAAAAAAATTTAAGAAGTCCAACATTGTTAAGGTCATACTTCTTGAATTTTTTTGAGGTTATTATTATTATTATTATTATTATTATTCTTTACTGTCTCAGACATTATGTCTGGATAAAAATGGAAAGTGATGCGGACCTTGATCAAGCGTGACTTCCTTTTAACTGTACAATATATGTTATATTGCATTTAGGAACTTTCGGGTAATTGAACATGTATCAATAATTACGGATTTCTGTAGTTGTATATATAAGTTTGGATGTAGCTGTATTGCATTGATGTACTGGTGGATATTGTGTGGTACGACTCCTGTAGTTGATAGTATAATTGGTATAATGTCAACGTTATCCTGATACCACATGTCCTTGACTTCCTCAGCCAGTTGGATGTATTTTTCAATTTTTTCTCCTGTTTTCTTTTGTATATTTGTTGTACTGGGTATGGATATTTCGATTAGTTGTGTTAATTTCTTCTTTTTATTGGTGAGTGTGATGTCAGGTTTGTTATGTGGTGTTGTTTTATCTGTTATAATGGTTCTGTTCCAGTATAATTTGTATTCATCATTCTCCAGTACATTTTGTGGTGCATACTTGTATGTGGGAACGTGTTGTTTTATAAGCTTATGTTGTAAGGCAAGCTGTTGTATTATTTTTGCTACATTGTCAAGTCTTCTGGGGTATTCTGTATTTGCTAGTATTGTACATCTGCTTGTGATGTGATCTACTGTTTCTATTTGTTGTTGGCAAAGTCTGCATTTATCTGTTGTCGTATTGGGATCTTTAATAATATGCTTGCTGTAATATCTGGTGTTTATTGTTTGATCCTGTATTGCAATCATGAATCCTTCCGTCTCACTGTATATATTGCTTTTTCTTAGCCATATGTTGGATGCGTCTTTATCAATGTGTGGCTGTGTTAGATGATACGGGTGCTTGCCATGTAGTGTTTTCTTTTTCCAATTTACTTTCTTCGTATCTGTTGATGTTATCTGATCTAAAGGGTTGTAGAAGTGGTTATGAAATTGCAACGGTGTAGCCGATGTATTTATATGAGTGATTGCTTTGTGTATTTTGCTAGTTTCTGCTCGTTCTAGAAAGAATTTTCTTAAATTGTCTACCTGTCCATAATGTAGGTTTTTTTATATCGATAAATCCCCTTCCTCCTTCCTTTCTGCTTAATGTGAATCTTTCTGTTGCTGAATGTATGTGATGTATTCTATATCTGTGGCATTGTGATCATGTAAGTGTACTGAGTGCTTCTAGGTCTGTGTTACTCCATTTGACTAGGTCAATATTGGCATAGCATAAGTATTTATAGCTTTTGTCTTGTTTCTTGCTGTCAATTCTGTTTTCAGTATTTTTGTTAGTCTTTGTCTATATTTTTCTTTTAGTTCTTCTTTAATATTTGTATTATCTATTCCTATTTTTTGTCTGTATCCTAGATATTTATTGGCACCTGTTTTTTCCATCGCTTCTATGCAGTCGCTGTGGTTATCCAATATGTAATTTTCTTGTTTAGTGTGTTTTCCCTTGACAATGCTATTTTTCTTACATTTGTCTGTTCCAAAAGCCATATTTATATCATTGCTGAATACTTCTGTTATCTTTAGTAATTGGTTGAGTTGTCGATTTGTTGCTGCCAGTAGTTTTAGATCATCCACATATAGCAAATGTGTGATTTTGTGTGGGTATGTTCCAGTAATATTGTATCCATAATTTGTATTATTTAGCATGTTGGATAGTGGGTTCAGAACAAGGCAGAACCAGAAAGGACTTAATGAGTCTCCTTCGTATACTCCACGCTTAATCTGTATTGGCTGTGATGTGATATTATTTGAATTTGTTTGGATATTAAGTGTGGTTTTCCAATTTTTAATTACTATGTTTAGGAACTGTATCAATTTAGGATCTACTTTGTATATTTCCAATATCTGTAGTAACCATGAGTGGGGTACACTATCAAAAGCTTTTTGGTAATCAATGTATGCGTAGTGTAGCGACCTTTGTTTAGTTTTAGCTTGATATGTCACCTCTGCATCTATTATCAGTTGCTCTTTACATCCTCGTGCTCCTTTGCAACAGGCTTTTTGTTCTTCATTTATAATTTTGTTCTGTGTTGTATGTGTCATTAATTTCTGTGTAATGACTGAAATTAATATTTTGTATATTGTTGGTAGGCATGTTATGGGGCGATATTTAGCTGGGTTTGCTGTGTCTGCTTGATCTTTAGGTTTCAGATAAGTTATTCCATGTGTAAGTGTATCAGGGAATGTGTATGGGTCTGCAATGTAACTGTTAAATAATTTAGTTAGATGTGAATGTGTTGAGGTGAACTTCTTTAGCCACAAATTTGCTATTTTATCTTTTCCAGGGGCTTTCCAATTGTGAGTAGAATTAATTGCTTGGGTGACTTCATGTTGCAAAATTATCACTTCAGGCATTTGTGGTATCATCTTGTATGTGTCTGTTTCTGTTTGTATCCACCGTGCATGCCTGTTATGTTGTACCGGGTTTGACCATATGTTGTTCCAGAAGTGTTCCATGTCTGATATGTTTGGTGGATTGTCTATTTTAATGTGTGTGTTATCTATTGTCTGGTAAAATTTCTTTTGGTTTGTGTTGAATGTTTGGTTTTGTTTCCTTCTATTTTCACTTTTTTTGTATCTTCTAAGTCGTTTGGCCAATGCCTGTAATTTCTGCTTCTTTTCATCTAATTGCTCTATCGCTTCTTGTTGTGAGATTTTACCTAACCTTTTTTGTTTTTTTTCTGACATTTCCTTTCTTATAAATTGTGTTAGCTGTCCGATGTCGTTTCTCAGTTTTTCTATTCGGATCTGTAGCCTGTGTTGCCATGCTGGTTTTGTGGGTTTCTTCTTTGTGTTGGTTGGTTCTGATCTCTGCCTAGTGTGTATATTTAGTGTAGTGAGTGCTCCTATATAAACCAGTAGTTGTAACTCTTCCACAGTTATTTTTTCATTTATTTTGTTGTGTATGATTGTGTTGATAGTTTTTGTTGTTGTTTCGACTTGTGGGTTATTTGGCGGTCTATGCAAGAATGGTCTAATGTCTGTATTTGTGTCTTTGTATTCTATATATGTCACCTGAAATTTTTCTTCTATATCTAACATGTGTGTCACATCGTGTTCCATTTGTGCCTGTTCTGGTGGCTGTCTTAAGATTTCGTTTTCCTCTGATTGTTTAATTGATGCGTGCTGTCCTTTGTTTGTTTGGTCTGGGATGTTTGAGTCCATTACTGTATTTTCTTCTTCTTCTGATCGCACATTATTTTGTTCCAGTATTTGTTGTACTTGTTTGATGTTTTCTAATTCTGACTGGGGTATCCTGTTATTTTTTATTATTACACGGATCTGATCAGCTAGTCGTTGTTCTGTTAAAAATTTTAATTCTGGGTATCTGGTAATAAATGTTGTGTATACTTGTGATCTGTATCCAGTTGTGTTGGTTCCTAGGTTTGTTGCTTGGTAATAACAGAACATGAGGTGTCGATTAACTTCATCTGACCATCTCATCCTCTGCCTTTGTTTTCCTTCTAGGGTGGTTGCAGGAAGCATATCCTGCAAAACACCTCTATTTGGATTTAAATCATTTTCCAGTTGGCTAGCAGTGTCGTTACCATTGTGGGCGGGCATAGGCTTCAAGCGTCGTCCCCGACCATGACAGCGCTTGTCTGAGGCTTCTTTAGTTCTGTCCTGAACCAACTAATCACACTAAAAGGGGGGTTAGCCCTATCAGTGGTTTGTTATTTTTGTCGCCTTTTACGACTGACAGAACATACCGGAGGCCTATTCTTTTCCTGGGCCTCCATGGGAATTATTATTATTATTATTATTATTATTATTATTATTATTATTACTGTAATACAAAGAGTGTCTCATTCATCATTTTGATTGCCTTTATCTCTGTAATGACTAATTAATTTTAATTTTCCTTCCTGTTTTTCAAAGGAGACCTGTTGTTACTAAAATAATAAAAATAAATGTTATTGTCCAAGGATGAATGGTGTTAGGTAAAGGGGCCTAGTCCTTCCATATCATTTCCCTGATCCTGGTAGTTCCCAGTTTCATGTTCCAATGTCATTTTCTTACAAAACTCACTTAACATCTCACACGTTTGCAAGGTTTACAAAATTATTCTGTCAAGTCAACCAACCTTTAATGAGAAAATAACCTGAAAAATTACATTACACAAAACTGGCAAACCTGAGCTTGTTCTTGTAATTTAATTATGAACCATAACAATTGGCAGTTAAAGAGGTTGGATAACTTACAGAATTCCAGAATGAGATTTTCGCTCTGCAGCAGAATGTGTGCTAATATGAAACTTCCTGGATGATTAAAACTGTGTGCCAGACCGAGACACGAACTCGGAACCACTGCCTTTTGTGGGCAAGTGCTCTACCATCAGACACACCCAAGCACAACTCATGACCCGTCCACACAGCTTCAATTCTGCCAGTACCTCGTCTCCTACCTGCCAAACTTCACTGAAGCTCTTCTGTGAACCTTGCAGAATTAGCACTCCTGGAAGAAAGGATATTGCAGACATGGCTTAGCCACAACCTGGGGGATGTTTCCAGAATGAGATTTTCACTCGCTTTCACCTGAGGTCTCGAGTTCGAGTCTCGGTCCGGCACACAGTTTTAGTCTGCCAGGAAGTTTCAACTTACAGAATTATTTACCAGGATCAAATCTCTACTTCACGTTACTGTGGCCCACCTGTCCTCCAACATCCTCATGCTGCCAACCAAGGAAAGACACTTGCTGTTGATAATACTTCCTCTTGCAACATTTGAATTCTGAGGATCATTATTAATTAAAAGGACATCCCACAGCCTATTAGCTAGAAGGACTAACACAGGTTGTAGCCAGAAAATTTGCTTACTGGAGGGAAATGCACTTCTAAATAAAGCAACATCTTCCTGGACATCAGTGAGCAGTGTACTAAATGCAGAGAGTGCCAAAGTTACCTCTCCAGTACATCATGTGGTGCTGTTAATGATACGCTAAAGGCAGCCCACAACTATTGCCACAACTTGGTGACACTGCTCTTCCCAGCCTGCTGTCTAATTCATAATTTGTATTGGAGGCTCTCTTTCCTTAAATAAGTCAAGGGCATCACACTTCTTGCTCTCCTAATGTACAATCAAACAGTACAAGCTTACAATAGAAAAGATACTTAGGCACTATGACAGTGTATCAGTTACAGTAAACTACTTGCTTACTACCAGTGTGCCCAATCTCTGCCAAATCTAATTAAGAAATAGCCAGCCTGACCTGTTTACAATGAACTGGCAGGCATCTAAAGAACTTGAGACTAGGATCATGGAATGTTCTAACTCTCTATCTGGTGCTGTAATGAAATTACTTCATCAGCTAGATGAGTACTGACTGGATATTACAGCTATTCAGGATCTGAGATGATTAGGTGAGGGAGTGATAGAGAAGAAGGATCACGTTTTTTTTATACTTGCCAAAAGAAATATAAAGTGTTTGGTACTGGTTTTATCATAAATAAGAGGAAAAAACATTTTTTATGGAATTCCGGATGAAATGGGTCAGATTGTGCAAACTCAGAATCAAAGGAAAATTTTTCAACCATAGCCTTGTATGTGCTCATGCCCCAACTGAAGAGAAGAGTGAAGAAGAGAAGATTGCTTCTCATGATCAGTTAGATCAAGTATACACTGGGTCTCAGAGGAGACTGCAAGATAATTTTTGAAGATATGAATGCTACAATAGGAAAAAAAAGATGAATATCATCAGTCTCGTACTGGAAAATACAGTCTACATGATAACTCACATGGCAATAGGATCAGACTGTTACACATTTTCTTTTTTATTTTATTTTATTTTTTTTTTTTACAAGAAATATAGTAATGGTCAGTAGAACTTTTAACTGCAAAGGTGTACATGAAATGATGTGGATCCTCCAGATGGAAATACTTTTAACCAAATTGACCACCTCTTAATAGCTGCAAGACATCGGTCCAATTTAATGGATTTTAGGAGATATAGGAGTGCTAATGCTGTCTGACCATTGCCTTGTAACAGCAACAATCAGAAGTCAAATATCTAATGCAAGGAAGGTATGCAGGTCTTGTGCAAGAAAATTCCATATTGTTAAGCTCAAGGAACCTGAGTCAGCACAAAGATCCTCTGACCTACTGAAGGAAGACCTGTCACACTTTCCCAACAGTCAGATCATCAACGAAGTATGGTAGAACCTAAAAGACACCCTTACAAAAGCCACTGTTGATGGTCTAAGAAGAACAGATCAGGCCATACACAAGGGCTGGTTTGACAAAGAGTGTACAGTAGTAACAGGAATTAAAAATGAAACTTTCCAAGAGGTATACCATAACCGAAGATCTGTAGAAGATTATAGAATAGCAATAACAGAAGAAAAAAAAGCATAAAAAAAGAGAGAACCTTAAAGGGGAGAACTGCACGAAATGGAACAGCTGAAAGGGAAGAATGAAGTGAGAGCTTTTTCTCAGAGGCTAAACAGGTGCTGAATGGATTTCCAGTCAAGGACGAATTTATGTACAAATACAGATGGTTCAGTTTTGAGTAGCGATGAATCCGTATGTAGAAGCTTGGCTCAACACTTTGATGAACTCTTGAAAAATGGTACAGTTGAGGACCAAGGAATCTTAGGCTCTGTAAATACAAGGAACTCAGAAAGAAAGGAACCAGTGCCAACTGCTGAGGAGGCAGTCACCAAGAAGCTGAAGAATAATAAGGCTCCAGGTATGGATCTAATACAAACAGAACTCACTAAAAATGCAGAAAAGGAATCTTTCAAACATTTCCATGAGCTTGTAATTAATGGTAGACGGATAGATGAATGTATCCCTGACAATTGGAACATAAGAACCAAATGACCAGTACAAAAGAAATGCAATATTTTGATGTGCTTTAACTGCACAGAAACTTGCCTGCTACCTACAGCATACAAAATATTCTCCAACATCCTTTTCAATAGGCTTACAGCCTATGTTGAAAATGCTGTTAGTGATTATGAATGTGGGTTTCCTCAACGAAGATCTACTGTTGATCAGATCTTCATGATACAGTAAATACTAAATAAAATAAAATAAATAAATAAATAAATAAATAAAAAGGCAAAGAATATGGGACTGATACACATCACCTCTTTATAGACTTCAGATCAGCCTACAGCAGTTCTGACAGAAAGAAACTGTATACAGCAATGGAAGAGTTAGACATTCCTGAAAGCTACT
Organism: Schistocerca americana; assembly: GCF_021461395.2. Classification (NCBI taxonomy): domain Eukaryota; kingdom Metazoa; phylum Arthropoda; class Insecta; order Orthoptera; family Acrididae; genus Schistocerca; species Schistocerca americana. The sequence goes on along the minus strand of NC_060124.1, from coordinate 503,306,194 downwards.
ATGGAAAACGTCTGGAGTCAATTTAAAACATCAAAGTGCCATGACCACAAAAAATGGACTAAGACAGGAAGATGCACTAACATGCCTTCTGTTTAAAGCCAAGAGCAATGAAAGCAGCCTTTACAAGTCATGAAAGAGCTGCTAGAAAGATGAACCAACACATAAATGAATGTAAAACTAAGTACATGCCTTTAATTAAGAAAGATTACACAGGTCTGCGACAAAAATTGTTTAAAATTTATTAAGTGATTTTTATAGTGTTTTCAACACTGATTTTGAGGAAAATTCCATCATGTACAGTTATTTCACAAAGTGATTGTCTAGTTTTAGCTTTTTCTGATATTTCAGCACTCTAGTAAATTTGAATTTTGGGTTTTAGGATCTCCATAAACTGTTATTTAGCCATTTTTATACTAGATATAAGCAAAATAAAGAGTAATTAGGAGAAACCACCAGTATTTTCATGCCAGTGCCTGTTTGACACACTGCCCCTTCCCCTGTCATCACCAAGCAGTGAGCTTGTGCTATTGTCCTTCAGTTCACAGTACCTCTTCACACTGTGCTGTTCATGTGTTGTTGTTACTAGTGCTTTAAAGTAGTGACTGTTTTCTTGTGTTGTGAAGTTGTTTTATGGACAATGGCCACCAGAGGATGTATAAACTCCCCAGATTGCTTCTGCTACATGTGTGGTAACGATACCATTAAAATGCAACAAAGAAACATTTCCAATTTCGTTGAAAAAGTACATTTCGCATATTTTGGTATAAAGTTAGGTGATCAAGATAAGCCTTAGGCCCCACACAAAGTTTGTTCAATGTGTGTTGAAGAACTGAGGCAATGGTTTCAACGTAAAAAGCAGTCCTTACGTTTTGGAATACCAACAGTTTGGAGGGAGCCCAAAAATCATAGTGATAACTGCTATTTTTGTTCTTGCAATGTACAAGGTTTCAATTTGAAAAACAAAAAGGATATCGCTTACCCTAACATTCAATCAGCCATTTGCCCTGTTCCTCATGGACCTGAAGTACCAATACCCACTTCTCCAGATTCTTTGGATGATATAAATGATCACAAGCTATTGGCTCAGCAAGGTGATAGTGCTAGGATCCTGGCACAACTGATCCCATTCCATTCTCACAATCTGAACTGAACAATTTAGTTAGAGACTAAGGCCTTTCTAAAGCGTCGGCAGAGGTTTTAGGATCTAGATTGAAAGATAAACATATGTTGGCTCCGGGTACATAATTTTCTTGGTATCGATTGAGGGAAAAGGAGTTTGTATCTTTCTTCTCTCAAGAAGGTGACCTTGTGTTTTACAGTGATGTTCCTGGACTCATGGCACAATTCAAAATAGAAATTCTTCTGATGAGTGGAGACTTTTTACTGATCTTCAAAAAGAAGCCTTAAAGTAGTACTTATACACAATGGCAATAAGTATGCTCCTATACCAGTTGAACACTCAGTTCACTTAAAAGAATGTTGCAAAAACCTTGAACTGGTTTTAAGCAAACTCTGCTATTCAGTCCACAGATGGACACTGTGGTGATTTAAAAGTGATTTCAATGCTGCTTGGTCAACAAAGTGGCTACTCGTACAAAGTTCCCTTGCTTTCTCTGTGAATGGCACAGTAGGGACAGAAAGCCACACTACATAAAAAAAGCTTGGCCCTTGAGAAAAACCTTACAGGTAGAGGTTAAAAGTGTCGAGAGGAAAACCTTATGGATCCCAAAAAGGTGTTACTTCCACCACTTAACATTAAGTTGGGGCTGATGAAACAATTTGTTAATGCATTGCCAAAAGAAGGGGAACGGCTCAGATACCTTTGTGGACAGTTTCCTGGTTTATCCGAGGCAAAGCTAAAGGAAGGAATCTTTGTCGGACCAGACATTAGAAAACTAATGAGATTCCAACTTTCTGGACAAAATGGAAACATAAGAAAAAGGAGCATGGGCATCTTTTAAATCAGTTGTTATCAGTTTCCTAGGAAACAAAAGAGATCCAAACTACAAGACAATTGTCACAGACATGCTCGACAACTTTAAGAAGCTGGGCTGTAACATGAGCATTAATGTTCATTTTCTCCTCTCACATCTTGACTACTTCCCTGCAAACCTTGTTGATGTAAGTGAAGAGCAGAGTGAAAGATTCCACCAAGACATCAAAGGAATGGAAAGAAGATATCAAGGAAGATGGAATGTCAACATGATAGCGGACTACTGCTGGATGATAAAAAGAGATGATCCTCAATGAGTCCTCAGCAGGAAAAGCCATAGAAGAAGCTTCGGCAGAAAGCAAAAGTGTTATTATAAGGACTTATAAGCTTACAGAGAAATGGAAGTGTACTGTAAATGTAGTTTAGAACATGATTTATAAATAAAATAAAATTTTATAAAGTTGATAAAAATGTGATAAATTGCATAATTTTGTTATTATACCCAAAAATACTCTTTTTTGTGAGAAAACATGATGTGATAGAAAAAAATGGATTGCATTTTTGAAATCAGCGCTGAAAAGTACATAAAAGTCAGTTATCAAATTTTAAACAACTTTCAAAAAGTATTTTTCTGCAGACCTGTGTTAATGAGCCATCACCCATAAAATTGTTTCATGTAAGTTTGATGTCATGTGTAGTTTCACTTACCTTGGATGTGAAGAAAACCGTAAGAAATGTCAGTGCTGAGATCCAAATACAAATACTGCCCAGCACCAAGTGCTACCATGGCCTTAGAAAAAATTTGAAATCTAATTTGCTGTTCAGGAAAACTAAAGTTATTATGTATAAAGTTTTAGTAGGACCGGTGCTAACATACGAAGCTGAAACATGCCCATTAACAAAATTTGATGCAAGGCAACTGGACATATTTGGAAGAAAGATCTTGAGACAGATTTTTGAGGCAGTTGAAACAAATAGTGTCTGGAAGAGGAAATTCAACTATGAATTACATAATGCGTATAATGAACCCGACACTGTCAGCTCCATTAAGATAAGAAGCTGGAATGGGCAGATCATATACTGAGAGCAAACAACAGAATCATTATGAAGGTATTCAGTGCAGTACCTGTATGGACCTGGAAAACGGGAATACCAATGCTAAGTTGGAAATAAGGTGTCAGAGAGGGCATATGGTAAATTGGAATTCAAAGTTGTAGGAGTTTGGCACCAAACAGGGAAGAAAGGAATGATCTCATACAGAAGAGTAAGGTTCACAGTGGGCTGTTGTGCCGATGATGTGAAATCTTCACACAGCTGCAATATGTTCAACATCCAAAGCTTAATATTCAGGTTTAAAATCCAAAAATTGCAAGCATTATAAAAAAAATACCAACATGAAGAGAACCACTTGCAAAGCAATTAACATCTCATGAACAATGAAGATGAATCCTTAAACAATGTAAAAAAAGGAATACAACAACATGAAATACATGCCAGGTCACCAACAGGACCATACTACTGAGATTCAGGTAGCCCTGCTTATGCCTATACTAGGTGTCACTGTACGAAGAGGCCCCACAGAACCGGTATGTAACAAGAAGAAAATATGCTTTTTAAAACAGAGAAACACCAATTAGTTTATAGGCTGATAAAACTCTAAAACGCATAAGACTAAAGCACATACATATTTCCCCTAAAACCTTGTCTTTTAACCAACAGCCATAGTTAATCTTTTAGAGCACAGTGAAAATTACTGCACAGTTACAGTTACTAATGGCAGGCACTTTGCCTTTGCCCTAATAAGGACATTAATTACGAGAGCACAACTACTGAGTGCATGAAAAGAATTGCTGCGCAATTAACTTCGCACGGCGAGTGCCTTGCCTTTAGAAAACAACATGAGCATTGATTACCCCCAAAACGCGTTCCCTTAATGACACAGAAGACAGTCTACTCAAATTGATTACCAGCAAACAGCTTGCTTTACGCCTACCATAAACGTTCTAGGAGAAAATTAACAGAGTGTTCAGTGACCTGACGAGAAATGCTGCATCATTAAGAACTTAGGGAACAATGACACTGAATGGACATCGTGAAAGAACAGCCTTTAGAATGAGCCACAATAGTTTGTAACCCCAGCTTAATATGCTTTAACTATCAGCAAGGGTGGAATGATGGCAACATCCATCTTCATGAAGATACATTTAGGCATAAGGAAGGTATTTTGAAACTAAATTCTATCACTAACCGAAGTGTGGCCTCCCAACTGAATGAACAGTTAGATAGTGATATGAAATAAGGCCATTTAGCTCTTGAGACAAATTTTACTACCATGCAATTTCTATGCTGACAAGGACTAGCAATTAGAAGGCATGAAGATGTAAACTCAATTTTTTTCTCAATTGTTCGAACTCCGAAAGAATGACATAACTGAGTTTAAAGATTGTTAGGGCATTCGGGGTATAAGTGGACATCCCACAATATTCAAAATGAGATCATTGATCTACTAGGAAAGTTTGTGTTGGGAAAGGTATTGGCTACAATCAAGAAGTCTGAACATTTTTCTATTACGGTTGCCGAAACAAGTAATTCTTCAATTCACAAACAAGTGTCATTTTGTATTCGTGCTGTCAGTGAATCCTTTATCATCAATGAAGACTTTATTGGCTTATATGAGACCCCCCCCCCCCCCCCCCCAACACTGAATCACAAACTCTGTTTAGTATTTTAAAAGACATTTTGGCTCGTCTTGATTTGTCAATGGATAACTTAAGAGGACAGTGCTTTCCCCATAAAGGAAATGGACACCATGTGGTTAGATCACAGAGAGGAAATTTCTATGTAGAGAATATATAGAAATTGGTAACATGCTATGATGCAGTCAGGAGCAAATGTAGTTGAGTGGGAAATTAGTGGAAGGTATGTAGCTGTACAATAAACATCACTATTGCTATTATGTTCATGGTGGTTTCCCAACATTCTTCAAACTTCAAACCCACTACCCGATTCATTATACACCCCACAAATTATATCCTGACCATAAACAACTTTCCAATTGAAGGGGACATTTACAAACAAATCTTTGCCACAGCCATGGTCACCCACATGGCATTCTCCTATGCCAACCTGATTATGGGCCATCTAGAGACAACCTACCTAGCCTTCCGAAACTCCCATTCCTAGTCTGGTTCAGGTTAATTGATGATATCTTCATGATCTGGACTCAGGGGCCAATATATCCTAGCCTCAATCTTTCACAACTTCAACACCTTCTCTCCCATCCACTTCACCTGGTCCTCCTCAATGCAATGTGCCACCTTTCTGGGTGTTTACCACCTCCTCTCTGATGGCTCTATCCACACCTCTGTCCACATTAAAGGCACCAACCAACAAAAAATACCTGCATTTTTATAGCTGCCATCCCTTCCACATAAAAAAAGTCCTTGCCATATAGCCAGACAACCACGGGATGGAATATCTGCAGTGACAAGAGCTCCCTTGCCCAGTATGCTGACTTTCTCATCAAGGCTTTCACAGACAAGCACTAACTCCCGGACATAGTCCACAAACAGATCTCCCATGCCATTATCCCACACACCCTCAATCCTCCCACCATCCCCCCCTAAAAAAGCTGTAAATGAGTACCTCCTTCATCAACCAGTACCACCCCAGACTTTAACAACTGAACCACATGCTTTCTCATGGGCTGAAATGAGGGATCATATCCCTGTGGAAGACCCAGGTGCAAGACTTTCCCAATCCACTCACCCAGCACTTCCTATTCCAGCCACTAGTTTATTCCCCCCCCCCCCCCCCCCGAAAGAGGCCAGGTCAACTGTGAAAATAGCAATGTCATATCCATTCTGCTGCAATCACTGTACAGCTTTTTATACTGGTATGGCCAGCAAACAGCTGGCCACCAGGATGAACATCCATCATCAGAAAGAATATGGTCAAGAGTATGGTAGGCTACCCTGTGGCACAACATGCAGCTGAACATAACATGCTTGATTTCAATGGCTCCTTCACAGCCCTAGCCATCTGTATCCTCCTCTTCACCATCAGCTTTTCTGAACTGGGAGTTATCCTTACAACACATTCTCTCCTCCCAAAATTATCCTGAGCTCAATCTACAGTCACCTACCGCCTCCACCCCCTCTATCCAACAGCTACTGCCTCTTCTGTTCTATCTAATTCTCCCTCTTCACGTCCCCTCATCCTCACTACGTGTGTCCTCTGTCAGTGCACCTGCTCACCTCTCTCTTTCACCACTCTTCTCCCCTCCCACCTCCCCCACAATTACCTACCTGCCACACAGCCTCTTGATGCTGCCCGTGGCAGTCTTCACATGCCTCCATATAGCTGTTGCACACACCACCAGACAGCCATCTTCCATCCGTCCTTCCATACCCTGCTACCCCTTCCCCACTCCTCTCCAGATTACTACTTTTGTTCAATGTAACATCTGCACAGGGCCAGCTATAGAGATATGTGGAGGTGAAGGTGGGGGTGGGCGTGAACTGTGCCACTGCCCTGGATGGTAACTGTTTTGGAACAGCAAATTTTTAATTTTAAAGTGATTGCAAAAGGATGAGTTAAACAAGGCAATGAAAGTTTTGCATACATGAAGTGCGAGAAGAAGTTGGTAACACACACCTGCTCACTGGAATAACAAAGAAATAAAGATGCATGCCAGCATATGATGGCCTAACAGTTATTATCCAGTAACCTTAACGTCTATAGCAGTTTCACTGACAAAAATGATGCATAATAAATAAGTAACAGATAAGTAATATACGCAATGTGCTTTGCATGCTATAGCACTTAAGCATACATTGTGATTAACAGTATTATTATGGGGAAAGATAACTGGCGTCCTTACCCCATGACTCCCTCTCATTTGGACCTGCCATTAATAACATCTGCACTGCTTTTCTTCTTGCCATGCTCCTCTAAATTTTTTTTGCTTTGTCTGTAACTTTTTTAAAGTTTTCCTTAATTCTTTTTCCTTTCCCAGTGTAGAAGCCATAATAGAATGATGCCACAGAGGAATCAGAGTATGTAGTTTCATTCTTCTGTTTCATGATAAAAATTTATGATTTCTTTTCTGTGTTCACATGATGCTGGGCAGTCTTCAATGATCATATGTGCCCTAAAGTTGAAGCCATTGTGTACAAAAAGACAGGAGGGTAGGCAGGATTGATGCAGTCACCTCACTTAAGTACAACATAGAAGAGGTCTATGGTGTACTGGTTGAAATAAGTGAAAACAAAAATTTGGACACAATGGTTGCTCATGAGGCTGGCGGTATGGCATACCTTATCTGGGGTTTTACCTTCCTTCCTTCCTTCCTTCCTTCAGCACTGACATGGTATGATATTTTCCTCCACATTACTACTGCCAGCGAAACATAAGAAGTATTACTACAGATACATCAAAACCTATTGACTTACTCAGAAAGACAACAGAGAATTTAATAAACTGCCAAGAGGACATTAAATTCGAAGCTCGCTCATTATACATTATGGAACTGGTAACTCAACGTGATATAGAAAACCTGATCATAGTGGTACAATTGAGATATGAAAGAGATGGAAGAAGAAACAGTTCCAGAACAAGGGAGCAGATGAGAAAATTGGAGATCCATAAATTCAGTACAAAATAAAATTACTCTTTAAAATACTTGATGTTATAATACGTGAAAGATTTCAATAGCTTAAAAGTCACAGTGACCTTTTTGATTTTTTTATATGAGACATGAATTAAAGACGTCACCTGACATTTAAAGTCACAAGTGTTCCAAATTGTGTGAGAGTTTTAGTCATGGGCAGGCTAAGGGCACCAGTCTTGTCAATTTTAAAGATGAATTTAAACTGGTCTCAATATTGGCAAAGGCTTGTAGCACACCATGTGAAACTTTGAAAATCACACAAAGATTATGGCTTTGTGCACAGTGCAAGTATAAGCTTACCAAATTTCTAAAATGACCAGTGACAACTGCAAGCTGAGAAAGAAGTTTTTTTGAAGTGTTAACTGATTAAAACATACCTGTGTCAAATGGCAATAATGTCAGCTGAACATCAGCTACCTGAATTTTTGGATTTCAACAAACACACAGAGCAGTTCACTGATGTCAAAGCAAGAAAAATATCTGTAATATTAGGCAAGTATGTAAACATAAGTTTATTGTTAATTTTAGTTTTGGGTTTTTTTATGTATGTCATACATTTTCATTCATTTACTTAATAAAGATTTGGTGTAGGGCAGGCCTGTATTTGTTGCGTCTAATGGTGAAATAGGTTGCCAAATGTTGCCAGCCTGTGAAACCTAAAGTGTTGGAGATGCTGTTTTACGTACTATATTATGTTTACTATTCCTTGTTTTCTGAGACACACAGTTATGCTTGGAACTTGTTGACATAATTTGGGACATTTAATACCTTTCAAAACTTCTGCTGACATGTGCAATCTACAACTGTTTGGTACTGCAGCGAACAGCTGTTCAGTGTGTGATGAATAAGTGTGTATCTGTTTGTTTGTCTTTGGCACTAGGAATATGTACCACATGTAAACATGTGCTTTCATGAAACCTTTACACCACACAATGAATCACTGCTATATGCGAATCCTACTCACCTGTTTTCCCAGGTTGTTACTCTCCCCAGAGTGGTCATAGTGCTCCATCCTTTGCACCACACTCTCCCCTCTTCTTCGGGAATGAGAAAAAATAAATAGATTTTAGTTATTTATAATCTTTGAGTGACATAACATAATTTTGGTTGTCATAATTCATTTTGGAGTTATAACTTAAAATTTATTATACTGTAAATGTTTCGAATTCTGCCTCACAGACTCTTGTCCAAAAATGTATTCACGACAGAAAAACATTTGAGTAAAAGTGGTATGTGAAAATAAGGTGTCATGGATGAATGGCAGCGTGAAATAGTTGACTACATCTGAAAATGCATGGAAGGGAGAGGAGAAGGAGGTAGGGGGGGGGGGGGGGGGGGGGGGGGGCAGCACTTGAAATTTTTGAGTGAGGTAGCATAGTCCCTGGGGGCAGCCATGCAGTAGCATTCTGGTCTGCGCAGCCAGAGAAGGTGGGCATGTGTGCATGACGTGTGCTCGTTTATATGAATGAATGAATGACTGAGTGTGTGTGTGTGTGTGTGTGTGTGTGTGTGTGTGTGTGTGTGTGTGTGTGTGTGTTCCTTTCTGAAGAAGGCTTTGGTTAGCCAAAAGCTAATTGTGTAACAGTTTTCTCACTGTGCCAATCTGCAACTCAAAATGTCATCTTCACAGTGAGTAGCAATCTATTGTTTTCTTAATATTGTTGAGAGTAAAATAAGCAACGGGGAAGCCTAGGTGATGTTATAATTTAACATTAGACTTAAGTCATCCTTACAGAGTGTAAGCAAAAAGTTGGAGTATCTTGATTTTGAACCTGGTGACAAGTGCAAAACAAGTGTGACTGCATGCATTTGAGGTGCCTCACCTATCTAAATATCCATTTTCTAAGGCTGGAGGACAGTATGCATTTGATGTGTTCAGTTAGTTAGTTTCATTTCCCATTGATTATATGCATGATAAATCATAATGATGAGGAATGAGTCATTTTACATTCATATAACAAATTAATTGGTAAATATGGCTACATGCTGGCCATTTACAAGTGTGTCTCTTTTTTTTTTTTAATTATACAGATGTGACGTAGTAATTACTACACACCACCTTTTACTTATTACTTTCACACATTACAATAATAGATATTCTTCTACGGCATACGATTTGTCGAGGAAAAGCTTTTTCAGCTTGTTTTAAAATTTTACTTTGTCGTTTGTTTCACATTTTATATCACTGGACAAATGATCAAAAATTTTGGTTGCAGTATTGTGCACATGTTTTCATGCTAATGACAACCCTAATGTGAAGTAATGAATGCCATTTTTCTTCTGGTATTGTAATTATGTAATCATTACTCTTTTTGAACTGCAGTGGATTATTTACAACAAACCTCATGAGGAATAAATATACTGAGCAGCAGTAGTCAAAATGTCTAACTCCTTAAACAGATGTCATGGGTGGGTGTCACATATTTTTATTACAGCACGTTTTTGAGCAATGAAAATTTTATTTCTTTATAATGAGTTGGCTTGGTAGTTACGGGTTTATATGGCCCTATGGAGCAAGAACTTCTATGTACTAGCGGATGATTATTCCAGAAATAATTTTCTCTGGTTAAACATCAAACATCTGATTTTTTGGCAAAAAGATAGGATTGGTGCAGACCCTGACACTCCAGACGATGACTACCCTGTCAGAAGGAAAGATACCGTAACTAAACCCAAGAAATATCTTGACTACTTCATCTGTTTTACCAGTGTGGAAGAAAATCCTGTAAGCTCTGGAGCATGCCAGGAGGAAATCCAGTGAGAACTAGATACTCAGTTCAACAAAGTGTAAAGCGGCATAGAAAGTCATTACAGAGACAACCTCTGAAAATTAGCACAACATTCCAACTCGACCCAAACATCTCACAGATAAGTAAAGTGTTAGGTTTCTAGAAGGATCAGAAACTCACCTGAGTGAGTTACACAGAAAAACTGTGCTCCGCACTGTCCTGAGTGATTTATATGTTGTACAAACTGAGGAATATTGAAAGAAAACACTAACAGCATATGCATATTTTGCATTTTTCCATTGCCACCTTGCCTATGGAACTCTTCATGCACATGTTTATGGGCCAATGGAAGTTACATCATTGGGCAGTGCAAGGTATTTTCTCTTTTTGGCATTCAGTTACAGCAAAATGGGATTTGTGTATTTCCTATAGGCGAAGAGTACGACTTGTGAAAAATTTCAGAACTTCAAAAAATGGCAGAAAATTAGAAAGAAAGGAAAATTAAAACAGTGAAAACAGAGAATGGCAAAGAATTCTATTGTGTGTGTTTTGATAGTATGATGAGGAAAACACAGTATCATACATCAGCTGCATATCAGTTAAAAAAATAGAACAAACTGGTTCACCAGAAAAGTTGAACAGAACTGTGATAGGAAAAGCAAAATATTTACTATTTGATGGTAAACTTGATAAGAGGTTTTGAGTTGAAGCTTAAATAGTGCAGTATATTTGTGCAATAGATCAGCAAGTTCAAATTTAGTGAATGAAACACCCTGCGGACTGTGGACTAGGAAGAAACCAAATATTAGTTATGTCATGATAACTAGATGCAAAATAAGAGAACAAAGTGGGATAGAAAGGCAGCTGTAGACTTTATAATACTGAAGCAAATGATGCAGTGATAACCAGAGATGTGATCACAATGTAAAATATTGTCATGTAGAAGGAGGTGTTATCAGATGAATGATGAACACTAACTTCACTTAAAGAAGGTTTACTGAGCACTTGCACACAAGAGAGCACAGAGCAAACTGCCTCCAGCCAGAACACACACAGTATATATACAGCTACAGAACATTCCAGTACAATTATTCTTGACATATGTGGATACTTCCAGAATGTACTCTAACTGAATACAGAAATTAAAACTGTACAGTCCAGGTGAGTTTTGTACTCACGAACCTCCATGCAACAGTTTAGTATCATAACCACTACACCACAGTGCTACTCAGCTTCTTCTGAGACATTGATCCCTCCTTAAGAAAACAGTATCTTGGTGTTACGTCCTCCTAGTCTGGGAATGAGTCATCGGTCCTGCATACTCCTAATCCTGATGACTGATTCTTGTCATGGTGGTGATCTTCTAAGAACTTCTTTTGCCGCTACGCTCTTCGGTCACCTTTCCGCTTGTTGCCTGTCGCTGGAGCTTCGAATTTACCCTGGGTTGCAGGATCCTTCATTCGAAGGACATGGACCGTATCTCTGATGTTTCGTCATCTTGTGTCAGGGTCGAAATCTTCAACTTCATAAGTAACATCAGACAATTTTCTTACAACCTTATAAGATCCAAAGTAGCGCTTGAGGAGCTTCTCAGAGACCAACCTTCCAAACAGGATTGTAGATCCAGGTGAGATCACCAGGATGGTAGACAACAGGGTGGTGACTCACGTCATATGTCCGGCGATCGTTTTCTTGAGACTGGAGCATGCGGAGATGAGCTAACTGCCAAGCTTCCTCAGCTCTGGTTAACACCTGGCCAATGTAGACATTGTCACCTCATCAGGATGTAACAGAAACACAGTGTCCATCGTCATAATTGCCTCAGGCCCATGCACCAGGAAAAATGGTGTAAAACCTGTGGTGTCTTGTTTGGCGGCGTTGTAGGCAAACGTCATGAAAGGTAGCACCTCATCCCAGTTGCTCTGCTCAACACTGACAAACACTGAGAGCATGTTGGCCAAGGTCTTATTAGGGTGTTCAGTGTGCCCGTTAGTTTGCGGATGGTAGGCAGTCGTCATGTGATGAGTAATGTTACACTGGCGGTTTATCTCTTTCACTCTGTCAGAATATTTGATTGAAAAGCTTTCCCTTGATCCTTAATTAATGACCTTGGGGCACCATGTTTTAATACACTGTCTTCCACGATGAATTTGGCAACCTCGTCTGCTTCGGCTGTTCTCACGGCTTTTGTAATGGCATAGTGCGTCAGATAATCAGTGCAAATAATAATCCATCTATTGCCACTAGCAGATTTTGGAAATTGACCAAGGAGGTCAATCCCAACATGCTGGAAAGGCATTTCGGCTGGTGGAATTGGTATGAGTCAGCCAGGTGGTTTCTGAGGAACTGCCTTTGTCCTCTGGCACTCTCGACAGTGCGACACACAGTGATGGACACTCCTAAATAAACCTGGCCAGAAAAATCTTTTGCGGATTCTATCATATGTCTTAATAAATCCTAAATGTCCGGCCTCAGGTGCGTCATGAAATTTCTGTAGAACATCTAAGCACATGTGTTTAGGAATCACTGGTAGCCACCTCTTTCCAAACAGATCAAAGTTTTTCTTGCAAAGCAATCCATTAACTACCTTAAATTGTCCTTTCACATCCTCTGACTGTTTTAAGGCAAGCATAATTTGAGATATCTTGGCATCCTTCTTCTGCTCAGCACAGAGAGATCCTGGAGTGCAGCGAGATGGTCACTATCTTCACCAAAGTCTTGATAGTCTTGCACAGGGTTTCTTGAGAGGCAGCCGGCATCTTGGTGTTTTCTTCCTCTTTTGTACACTATGATAATGTCATCCTCTTGAAGACGTACTGCTCACTTGACAAGTCGTCCTGTTGGATCCTTAAGTCCTTCCAACCAATAAAGTGAATGATGGATGGTCTGTAACAACTGTGAATGGTCTTCCATAGAGATGCTGTCGAAATTTGCACATGGCCCAGATCATAGCAAGACATTCTCTTTCTGTAGTTGTAGTTTATCTCAGCTTTTGTAAGTGTTCGAGAAGCATAGGCAATAACCTTCTCTTTTCCATCGGAAATCTGCACCAGAACAGCACTGATCCCATACCCACTGGCATCTGTGTGTAGTTTTGTAGGCTCTCTCTCATCATACAGACCAAGTACAGGACCAGTCGTCAGAGCTTTTCACAGTACATCGAAAGAATCTTGTTGAGCACCACCCCAGATAAATTTAGCATAAGCTTTTAACAACTCTTGGAGTGGCCTGGCTTTGATACAAAAGTCTTTGATAAAATGACAGTAATAAGAACATAATCCAAGGAAGCTCCTCACATCTCTAATACTTTTAGGAATAGGAAATTCTGTTATAGTTCTCACCTTTTCTGGATCCGGCTGCACACCTTTGTTTGACGCAAAGTGTCCAAGTATTTTGATTTCTTTCGCTCCAAAGAGACACTTTCTTGGATTAAGTTTCAGCCTGCCTTGTTGGAGACACTTAAGAACGGCCCTCAGTCTTTTTATATGTTCATCAAATGTCTCTGAGAACACTGTAATGTCATCTAAATAACAAAAACACATCGTCCACCTCAGGTGCCTTAGAAGATTATCCATCATCCGTTCAAAAGTTGCTGGTGCATTACATAAACCAAACAGCATTACCTTAAACTCATACAGGGCCTCTGGGGTGATGAATGCAGTTTTCTCACGCTCAGCCTCTACTTCGATTTGCCAGTATCCCGAGTACATGTCCATGGTTGAGAAAAACTTAGCCTCCTTCAGACAATCTAGAGTATCATCAATTCGTGGAGGAGGGTAAACGTCCTTTTTAATTATCTTACTAAGCTTCCTGTAATCAAAACAAAAGCGCCAATTGACATCCTTCCTGACGAAAACCACTGGTGACGACCATGGGCTGAATGATGCCATTCTTCATCATTTTCTCTACCTCGTCACAAATTATTTGACATTCCATTGCTGACACAAGGTATGCTCTCTGGCTTACTGGTTGATGGTCTCCAGTGCTAATCCGATGCTTCACCATCGATTTGTCTAATTTGCTCTTCACCTGTGGATTGAAGCATTCCGAGAACTCTTGAAGAATGGTAAGTAGCTTCTTCTGCTGTTCCTTAGTGATATCTGATGATAGTCAAGCTAGAAGATCTTGTCTTGTAGTGGTAGTGCTAATTTCGCCCACAGACTCGGCATGGGAGGTTTCTATGACGCTTAGCTGTAATTAACGGCTCAGTGTTTGCTACGCACATGCGTCTTGGAAGGATCTGCAGTTCTGTGTGACAATTAACTATCCACAATTCACCGAATCCATTCTTAAATGAGATGACAGAGGCTGGGATGACCACGTTATTCTTCAGTGGTATGCTTCTCTTACATTCCACTACATGTTCCATGGGTTGATGCATGGCATGACACATGGCAGTTACCTTTCTAGCACTGACTGCAGGAATGTTAACTTTATCCAGCACACAGTCTCCACACACACGGATGTGCACCTTTCAGTCCACAGTATCTAATCTCATCTAGCATAATCTTTGAGCGACCACAATTTATAATTGCCTGAGAAGCTTTCAAAAAGTCCCACCCGAGAATGACGTCATGACTACACTCTTGTAAGATGATGAATTCTAAGGGCTGTGTATGGCCACTTATACCCACACAAATGGTACATCTTCCTGTAGGTTTTACATATTTCCCATTAGTCACCTTCAGCAGAGATGTTTTGTTGTTGACTAATACGGTTTTCTGCAACTGGCGATGGTACTTCTCCAAAATGACTGACTATGATGCTCCAGAGTCCACAAGAGCTTGGGCTGGTCGGCCATCCATGAGGATATCGACATAGTTTCCTAACATTTTTGTAGTGATCGACGGTGGATGATTTTTCTCTTTGGCAGCCTCACCTCCAAGGAAGGTTGCACCATTTAGTTTTCCAGGTTGTGGCGGCTAGGTGATCAGCTGGAGCTTCTTAACAATGATGGTGACCTGGATCGGCCTGTTGGGGAGTGTCCTCTCCAGCGGATAGCTTGCGGCGATGGTGACCTAAGTCGTCCTGCACCCACATCTTCTTGTTCAGCTTCATCGTCCTGGAGTTGACGTCGGCTAAGATCAGTCTGGTGTCTTCTGGCACGGGCGTCATCAAATACCTTTCTCAACAATAGCGCACCACATGTCCCAGTCATCCATAGTGGAAACACACTGGTTGCTTATCCTGGGTCCTCCAGACGTCAGTATCCCTTTGTGCCCAAACAGGTTCCTCATGAGGCATTGTAGGAACGTAACTCCGCCTGGGCCACAACTTTTTCACCGTTTTAAAGGGAAATGGAGGACGAGAGATTGGGTTCAATGACTGTTCCACTACCTCCCTAATGACCTCTTGAAGCGTCTCGGTTTTTTGCTTGCCATGCAATCAAAGTGCCTTCGGAACTTCCTCTCACTATCTGACGAAGAACATTTATGAAATCAGTTGCTTCCTCCATCACAGACATTGATACAACATTTGGAAGCCGTTCAAACTTATTGCATGTAATTCTTTTTTGATGCATTGTCTCAATATACTGGCACCTTTTTATGAAGTTGTCTGCTGTCGAAACCACCTTCAGGAGTAGGGCTTGATACATGTCCTCAGCAACACCCTTCATGAGATGTGCAACCTTATCTTCCTCCTCCATTCTAGATCCACTATTTTACACAGCTCCAAGACATCCTGAATGTAAGATGCTGTAGTTCATCCCGGACGCTGTGCCCTGCACTTTAATTTGTCTTCAGCCTTGCACTTTTGTTTTCGTGTGTTCCACCTGGAATACTTCCCAGCTTGTGAAATTCTCCTCGTTGTTCTCATACCATTGTTTGGCAGTGCCTTGCAAGTAGAAAAATACGTCAGCTAAACACACGATGTCATCCCATTTGTTAAATTTGACTATAAGCTCATATACCTTCAGCCACTTGTTTGGATCTTGGCCATCGTCACCAGATAACCCGGAAGGATGTCTCATGTGGTTGCACACAGTTGCTGTCATTGTAATGTTCTTCTTCTTCTTCTTCTTCTTCTTCTTCTTCTTCTGTCTCCGATAGATTGCGATCTGTTGAATATGCTCGAACTTGGGTTTCTCGCCATGTAAATGGCGACTCTGTCATGGCCTGATGGAAGCCACTGAGTCATCGATAATGTGTGCTATCACAAGTTCCAATACCCAGCGCCTCCACCAGAATAATGTCACGTAGAAGAAGGTGTAATTAGATGAATGACGAACACTAACTTCACTTAATGAAGGTTTATTCAGCACTTGCACATACAAGAGCACAGAGCAAACTGCCTCTGGCCAGAACACACACAGTATATATACAACTACAGAACATTCCAGTAAAAAGATTCTTGACATTTGTGGATACTTCCAGAATGTACTCAAACTGAATACAGAAATTCAAATTGTACAGTCCAGGTGAGTTTTGAACTCATGACCCTCCATGAAACGCTTTAGTATCATAGCCACTACACCACAGTGCTACTCAGCTTCTTCTGCGACAATAATAATGATGCAGAAATTGAAACAAAGAATTATTAAGACATCATGAGTTCAGTGGAGGAAGATGAAGAAAAAGAGAAGTCTGATTCTACATCAAGAGAAGACTTACTTGATACTTCAGAAGACTCAGTTCAGCCAGAGGAATAAACTAATAATTAAAAACGACTTTCGTAAGACGAGGAATTGTAAAATAATAGGTGATCACAACTGCAGTTCAAACAAATAGAAGATTTGATTATTATTAAACTTCTTTTTCTGTTGGAACTTTAGATAAAATGGAAGACCCAACAACTATACAGGAGGCTCTTTCCAGAAATTACTACGAACAAAGATATGTAAGCTTATGAAGACAATGGCACTTGAGATGTGCTAATGTTGTCTGGTGTAAAGTCAACAGTGATAGTAAAGTGCAGCATTGTGCTAGGTTATTGGCAAGAGAATTCACTCTGAAACCTGGAATTGATTACAATGAACCCTTTTCTTCAGTGCTAAGGCATTTTACACTTAACACTTCTAAAGGCTTTACCTGTTGAATTAGATTTGATCTTCATACATCTTGATGTGAAGCTGAGTTTTTTTTTATGATATTCTCAAAGAAGAAATTTTTCTAAAGCATCCTGAAGAGTTAAGTCTTTATGACAATAAAGAGAAGGTTTTTATGTTACGCAGAGTTATGCATGGGTTAAAACAATCAGAGTATGGAATGACACTTTTAACGGTTTAGGTTATAAAAAGGTTTAGACTAGAATCTTACCTGATTAAAAAATACAGGAAATACAGGCTTAGTTGCTATGGTAGCCTTAAATGTTGTTAATTTTTACATTTTCTTTTCAAATGACACATACAACACTGAATTCCTGAAACATATGCTAAGTAAAAGACTTATGAATAGGTAAAAATTGTTTAGGGACACAAATCAAATATAATAAGATGAATGGAGTGTTAGCTTCAAGCCACGAGAGGTATATATGTGTCAGCAATTGAAGCTTCAGTACGACAGACTGTAAAACCATAAAAACTTCTATTAAAACTAAAGCTGAGTTTTAAGAGAAAAAGGAAATAACATCGATAATTTTAATTATTGTGCCATCACCAGACATCATGCAGGCACAGCTCTTGGCATGGGTGCAGCATGGGCGGCTCAGTGATTCAGTAGGGTCAATCCACCACATCTACAGCAACACAGGTGCCATCACAAGGACCTTCTGGAGAAGAGGGAGCAGGAGTGGAGTTTTGTTTTGGAGAGCAAGTGAGCAACAAGCAGTGGGAAGATACTCATGGAAGAAATGGCAGTTGGATTTGAATGCACACCATGGCTGCCATGGTAGGACAGAGGCAACATGGAAGAGTGCACTGGCTGTATACCTGCGATATAGCAAGGGGGCGTGCTGTTTCCTTCAAGGCTATCTGTCTTGTCATTTCCGAAGCAGAGCCTGGAGACAGCGCGTTTTCCTGTGTGTATGTGTTGTAAGACAGTGCTGTTCTCTGCTGGTTGGATGTCTGCAAATGTTATAAGTTGGTGTGAGCTGTTATATGTTCGATGTGTAATCCGGCCTGGTCAGCACACATTATATTACCAGTACTTGGTGTGTGACTTTTGTCAGATGCCTGTTTGGTTTGACACTTTCAGTTTGATGTCATTTGAGCTTCAGTTATGTTTCTGTAACCAACCCACTCCTTATTTAGCATGTATTTCCTTTCGAGATTTGAAGAAGAATTTGCCTCTTTGTATAATGTTTTAGTGTCTGATAAAAATTAATGACAATTAGTAAGCAAGTTAATGAGCCATTGGGTGAAATTAATTAATTCTTTACAGTGCACTACGCTTTAATTAGTTTTATTTGTGAAGCAGCACTGGTGTCTCATGTATGGTATTTTCCAATATAAGTGGTTTTTATGCTATTGGTTGGGCAGCGGCGTCAGTTTTTTCTGTACACCTGCCACAGAGTTTGCTCATTATTTCATGTTATACTAATTCTTCTTTTGAAAGATGAAACTGCCTTAAACCATTGTCCAAACGAAGATCCAGAACAACATGTAATAACAAGTCAGCTCTGTGACAGGTGTTCAGAAAAAATTTACAAAAACAACATGATGCCCAACCAACAGAGTAAAATTGACTTACATAGGGGAAATACCATATATGAGACACCAGTGCTGCTTCAGAATTAAAGTCAACTAAAACTACATGCACTAATCCATTTCACCTAATACCTTACTAACTTGCGTACAAATTGTCAGTAATTTTTATCATACGACACTAAAACCATTACACAAAGGGGCAAATTCTACTTCAAACCTTGATAGGAAATACATGCTAAATAAGGAGTGGGTTGGTTACAGAAACATAACTGAGGCTCAAATGACATCAAACAAAGTGTCAAATCAAACCTAGGCATCTGACAACTTTAATATTATACATGAGGAATTCAGAGATGTGAACCCGTCACACACCAAGTACTGGTAATATAATGCATGCTGATCAGACTGAATTACACACAGAACATAGAGCAGCCCACACCAACTTACATTTTCAGGCATCCAACCAGCAGAGAACAGCTCCATCGTACAACACACTCACTGTCTCCAGGTCGTTCTCCTTGAAATAACAAGCCAGATAGCCTTGAAGCTAACTGCACCCAACCTTGCTGTATCGCAATTATACAACCAGCACACTCTTCCGTGTTGCTTCTGTCCCACTATGGCAGCCACGGCACGCATTCAAATCCAACTGCCATTTCCTCGGTTGGTATCTGCCCACTGCTTGGTGCTCACTCGCCTTCCTTCCTCTTCTCTAGTAGGTTCTTGTGGTGGTGGCTGTGTCATGATGGACATGATGCAGCCCCAGCACTGACTTATTCAAACATCCGTGCTGCACTTGTGGTGCAGAATTTAAAATGCCACGGCTATGTGATGTCTTGTGATGACATACTCATCAAGCCCTACAGGTAACTTTATGTACCTGTAAGTAGTTACAAAACCAGATATGTCATTCAGTGTGACTTACTTGAGCCAGTTTAATAATTCATATTCTGATAAATATTGCAAATGTGCTCAGAGAATCTTCAAATATTTGAAGTGAAGTTAAAGTTCATTGTCTAAAGTTTGCAAAAGGAGGTTTATAATTATGTGATTTTGTGGATAGGTAAATTGTTCCTTAGACAGGAAGTCATATACTAATTTTGTTTTTAAGTTTTGTGACTGTGTAGTTTCATGGTGAAGTGCTAAGCAGAAAACTGTTGCTCCTTCTAGCACAGAGACATTATACGGCTTGTTGAGGAGTATTTATTTAAGAAATTTATTGCATGAACTAATATGCTGTAACACCTTTACTTAATTATAACCACAGTGCATTAAATTTGTCTGTTGATCCTTCAAATCATAGAAGGTCAAAAGGACATTGGTATTTGTTCTCATTATATATGGGATACTGTATCCAACAAAGTTGTAAGAACACTTTACTTACAGATACATGATATGCCAACAGATATAATGAGAAAAGGGAAACATTATGAATTTATGAACTCTATCGACCTAGGTGAGTTTCTTAAGAGGGTCATTTAAATATTTTTAAAGTAGGTGTGATAAGCTTGGTCAAAGCATTTAAATGAATATCTGCGGCCTCACTGTGTGAACTGTGACCCATGATCTTTTGTAAGTCTTTCTTTCTTTTAAAATGTGTGTTGCTGCCTTTGTTTGTGTCATGTCACTTGGGTATTCACTGTATATCATATGCAGTACTGAATGCAGTAAAATGAGTGAGTTATTTTTCACATGAAGTATTTTTAAAGAGTGTCAAGTAAAATGTCCATTAGTGTTCTCGGCACAACTGAATGCCAATGCAATCTTTAACATGTGACAACTCTCAACACATCATACATATCTTATTTGTAAGTTGAAATTGTCTCCAGATGGCCGACTGGAGTGACCGTGCGGTTCTAGGCGCTACAGTCTGGAACCGAGCGACCGCTACGGTCGCAGGTTCGAATCCTGACTCGGGCATGGATGTGTGTGATGTCCTTAGGTTAGTTAGATTTAATTAGTTCTAAGTTCTAGGTGACTGATGACTTCAGAAGTTAAGTCACATAGTGCTCAGAGCCACTTGAACCTGTCTCCAGATGAAGCAGTATTCTTTTATGTTGGTAATCTGACACTACATTTTATCTTAGCTGTAACTGTTTGTGAGGTAATGGTCTATGTTTTGTTGTTGTTCCTTATTGTTCCACTGTATGCAGAAAGTATGCTATGAATCTGTGTTATTGTTGTTTGCTCATCCCACTTCAGACACCAGCACATTCTAACATAGACCCAACAGCATTAAACTCAGGATATGTAATTTACTACAGTGAAACATAGCAGAAATGAAATTAAAGTGTAGGTTTCATTGTGAACGGAAAATATAATATTGCAGATAACACAGGAATTTAAACACATTAGCAATACTTTCTTCTGAAATAAAAGATACTCGACTAACATCATTCAACAAGGTGCTCCTAAGTGCTTACATTCTGATGAGAAGGTAGAAGATTAAATGAAGAATTACGAAATCTGATAAATGACAGGAAAACTCACTACAAAAGGATAATGGGGTGGGGGGGGGGGGGATTTTACTGCAAAAACATGAAGAATTATTCTTCAGAGGGAAACTTTGGATATACTACCAGCCACTTCAGAGGTCATGTGTTTTAGTAGAAAACAAACATGTTTCTCATTATCGCATTCTTCCATTAGGAATCAAATGGAAAACTAACTTGCCAAAGGCTAAATGGAACTGAAAATAAAACTGATTACATTTTATCAAACAATGAACAATACAGGACATCACAATCTTGTGTGATATCACCATCATCATGTACAGTTTTCTGCCACTACCAGAGTTAGTTTGGAATACAAGCCTCTGTGCTTTGTTCTACTGTAGTGAAAGTCCTGATTTTAAATCTGTTTCGTATCTCCTTTTTCTCTGTCCTTCCTAGAAGCTTGCTACATATCGTTCATTCTTCTTCATAGTAACTTTAGATCTTAAAGTTCTTTAGAAAGCTCGTAACATGCAGAGTAGAAATAGATAAAAAGTGAAAATGGAATAAACTCATCAAGTATAAAGAGGTAAAGCAGTGTGAAGTAAGCTACAGTTCAATATCTTAGGAAACAAAGATTATACTGACATAGAAGGAAAACACAATTATTTGATGAAATACTTATGCAGACAGTAAAAGAAACTGCAGATATGAAGAGAGCAAAAGGCCAAAAAATGTCAAACTGAATAGGAAGCTATTAACAAGGAGGTGACATTTTCGTGCAAATGATAATAGGATCATGACAAAAATGTTGAATACAACCAAGTTATGAGGGCTATCCAGAATTTAGATTACACCTTTTTTACCAGCAATAAGAATGCGGAGGTTGGTGTGGCTGTATTGTTGTCTGAGAGTTTGTCCATTCCGTCAGCATCCAGCCAGGCCAGTGCAAGGTTACTGTCATTTCCCATCATTTCACAATAAAAGTGTCCATCTGCTTAGCTGAGTGGTAACATGTTTGCCTACCATGCACCGGGCCCCAGGCTCAATTCCTGGCCAGGTTGGAGATTTTCTCCACTTGTGGATGGGGTGTTGTGTTGTCCCTATCATCATTTCATCATCACCAACACACAAGTCAACCAAAGTGGCATCACCTGAAATAAGGCTTGCAACCCATTAACCAAACTTCCCTGGCCAACAATGACACATGATCATTTCATTTCATAATAAAAGTTTTTAGTGTGGGCTACAATTGAAAATTGCATAAGAAAATTGCATGAGCTGAGAAGTGGAGCCGTAATAAGGTGTTTGTTTGCGCGCGCACGCTCGTGCTCACTCGTGCACACACACACACACACACACACACACACACACACACACACACACACACACACAAAAATTGAAATTATCAGTAAATGTTGAAGTGTGCGGAACCAATGTAGTAGAATGTGCCAATAGTGCATTAGGTTTAAAAAGTGGCCAAATTAATATTAATGATGAAGATCAAAGTGGATGACCAAGCATTGTGGTGATGAACTGGTCACAAAAACCAATGAGATGACTTGAGAAAACTGCCGATTTACAATGATGGATCTCCTGTTTAGTTCACCACAAATTTCGTGAGATTTGTTGCACAAAATTGTTGCACAGAGGCTACGCTATCAGGAATTTGACTAACTGGCTGAAGACTTAGGCAGAAGAATTTTATGACAAAGGAATTTTAAAGCTTCTTCACACTATGGTAAGCGCCTAAATTTGTGTGGAGAAAGTACTACAAATAATGATTAGTTTACAGCTTTGACAAATTTTTCTAACATCCACATTACCCAAAAGGTGTGTGTTGTGAATTTATAAAAGTGAACGAGGCTCTATAAAAAGGCATTGTTCGTATTTGCCGTAGTTTATATCATCTTTCAGTGCATTGGTTGAAGTATATTTTTAGATTTTTGACTTTATACTGGTTCTTGAAACTTTATAAATCAGCTTTCATGGGATAAATGGCATCTATCTTTTAGCTTCCACCAATTGAAATTTTTCAGCATTTCTGTGATGCTCTCCAATGAGTCAAAGAAATCGGTGGTCATTTGTGCTGCCTTCCTTTGTGTAGCCTGCGCTCACCCCTGATAGTCCTATTTGGTATGAGTCCCTCATACTTAACTAGTATTCTAAGCTAGATCACATATTGTTTTGTAAGCAGTCGCCTTTGTAGACTGTATCTACCGAGTATCCCACTAGTGAACCAGTCCGCCATTTGCTTTACATATGACTGAGCCCCTTCATATCTGTATTAAGTGCTAAACCCAGGTATTTATGAGAGCTGACTGCTTACAACTGTAACTCATTCTGTACTCGTAGAATACTATTCTTCTGCATTTCGTGATGACACCAAACTATTAATATCTGATTGGATATTTCTGCAGTTTTTTTTTTTTTTTTTTCAGATAGCAGCTGTTACAGGTAATGGCATCTTCCAAATGTCTGAAGTTATTATTGATATTGTGTGTTAGGTTACTTATATACAAAATGAACAGCAAGGGTGCAAATACACTTCCTCGGGGCATAAGTAATGCTATTTCAATTTCTGTCAATGACTCTCCATCCAAGGTAACATAATATGTCTTCCCTATCAAGAAACCCTCAATTTAGTCACAGATATTGTTTGATATCCAAACAATTAGGTGGTAGGGAGTGAAATGCTTTTTGTAAGTCAAGAAATACTGCATGTGCCTCAGTGTATTGATCCATGACTAAGGATGTCATGAGACATTGCCTTGATCCACACACAGATTTTAGGAAGTCATGTGACTTAAGGGAGGGTTGGATTTTGTATGATTAATGTCTTTCAATTCCATGGCAGTTGGCACAGAGAAAGTATTTCTATTCAAGGTATCTTATTATGTTTGAGCTCAAAATATGCTCCAAGAGTCTACAACAGATGGAGGTCAATGTGACAGGATAGTAGTTTTGTTGTTTGTTTGTATTCTTCTCGTAGATGGGTGTGGCTCTGACATTCTTCCAACCATTTGTCCCAGTTTTTTTTTTGTTACAGGGATCAATGACATGTTGTTGTTGTTGTGGTCTTCAGTCCTGAGGCTGGTTTGATGCAGCTCCCCATGCTACTCCATCCTGTCCAAGCTTCTTCATCTCCCAGTACCTACTGCAACCCACATCTTTCTGAATCTGCTTACTGTATTTATCTCTTGGTCTCCCTCTACGATTTTTAACCTCAATGCTGCCCACCAATACTAAATTGGTGATCCCTTGATGCCTCAGAACATATCCTACCAACCGATCCTTTCTTCTAGTCAAGTTGTGCCACAAACTCCTCTTCTCCCCAATTCTATTCAGTATCTCCTCATTAGTTATGTGATCTACCCATCTAATCTTCAGCATTTTTCTGTAGCACCACATTTCAAAAGCTTCTATTCTCTTCTTGTCTAAACTATTTATCGTCCACATTTCACTTCCATGCATGGCTATACTCCATACAAATACTTCAGAAATGACTTTCTAACTCTTAAATCTATACTCAATGTTAACAAATTTCAATTCTTCAGAAACGCTTTCCTTGCCATTGCCAGTCTACATTTTATATCCTCTCTACTTCGACCATTATCAGTTATTTTGCTCCCCAAATAGCAATACTCCTTTACTACTTTAAGTGTCTCATTTCCCAATCTAATACCCTCAGCATCACCCGATTTAATTTGATAACATTCCATTATCCTCGTTTTGCTTTTGTTGATGTTCATCTTATATCCTCCTTTCAAGACAGTGTCCATTCCGTTCAAGTGCTCTTCCAAGTCCGTTGCTGTCTCTGACAGAATTACAATGTCATCGGTGAACCTCAAAGTTTTTATTTCTTCTGCATGGATTTTAACACCTACTCCGAATATTTCTTTTGTTTCCTTTACTGCTTGCTCAATATACAGATTGAATAACATCAGGGAGAGGCTACAACCCTGTCTCACTACCTTCCCAACCACTGTTTCCCTTTCATATCCTCGACTCTTACAACTGCCATCTGGTT
Organism: Schistocerca americana; assembly: GCF_021461395.2. NCBI lineage: Eukaryota > Metazoa > Arthropoda > Insecta > Orthoptera > Acrididae > Schistocerca > Schistocerca americana. The sequence continues at coordinate 503,280,815 of NC_060124.1, read as the reverse complement.
TCTGTACAAATTGTAAATAGCCTTTCACTCCCTGAATCTTACCCCTGTCACCTTCAGAATTTGAAAGAGAGTATTCCAGTCAACATTGTCAAAAGCTTTCTCTAAGTCTACAAATGCTAGAAACGTAGGTTTGCCTTTCCTTAATCTTTCTTCTAAGATAATTCGTAGGGTCAGTATTGCCTCACGTGTTCCAACATTTCTACGGAATCCAAACTGATCTTCCCCGAGGTTGGCTTCTACCAGTTGTTCCATTTGTCTGTAAAGATTTCGTGTTAGTATTTTGCAGCCGTGACTTATTGAACCGATAGTTCAGTAATTTTCACATCTGTCAACACCTGCTTTCTTTGGGATTGGAATTATTATATTCTTCTTTAAGTTTGAGGGAATTTTGCCTGTCTCATACATCTTGCTCACCAGATGGTAGAGTTTTGTAGGGATGGGCTCTCCCAAGGCTGTCAGTAGTTCTAATGGAATGTTGTCTACTCCCGGGGCCTTGTTTCGACTCAGGTCTTTCAGTGCTCTGTCAAACTTTTCACGCAGTATCATATCTCCCATTTCATCTTCATCTACATCCTCTTCCATTTCCATAATACTGTCCTCAAGTACATTGCCTTTCCCTTCTTTGCTTAGAACTGGGTTTCCATCTGAGCTCTTGATATTCATATAAGTGGTTCTCTTTTTCGCAAAGGTCACCTAAATTTTCCTGTAGGCAGTACATATCTTACCCCTAGTGAGATAAGCCTCTATATCCTTACATTTATCCTCTAGCCATCCCTGCTTAGCCATTTTGCACTTCCTTCCGATCTCATTTTTGAGACGTTTGTATTCCCTTTAGCCTGCTTCATTTACTGCATTTTTATATTTTCTCCTTTCATCAATTAAATTCAATATTTCTTCTGTTGCCCAAGGATTTCTACTAGCCCTCATCTTTTTGCCTACTTGATCCTCCGCTACCTTCACTATTTCATCTCTCAAAGCTACCCATTCTTCTTCTACTGTATTTCTTTCCCCTATTCCTGTCAAATGTTCCCTTATTCTCTCCCTGAAACTCCGTACAACCTCTGGTTCTTTCAGTTTATCCAGGTCCCACCTCCTTAAATTCCCACCTTTTTGCAGTTTCTTCAGTTTTAATCTACAGCTCATAACCAATAGATTGTGGTCAGAGTCCACATCTGACCCTGGAAATGTCTTACAATTTAAAACCTGGTTCCTAAATCTCTGTCTCACAATTATATAATCTATCCGATATGTTCTTGTATCTCCAGGCTTCTTCCATGTATACAACCTTCTTTCATGATTCTTGAACCAAGTGTTAGCTATGATTAAGTTATGCTCTGTGCAAAATTCTACCACGTGGCTTCCTGTTTCACTTTACTCCCAATTCATATTCTCCTTCTCTCCATTTTCCTACTATCGAGTTCCAGTCACCAATGACTATTAAATTTTCGTCTCCCTTCACTATCTGAATAATTTCTTTTATCTTATCATACATTTCATCAATCAATGACATATTATGATTAAAAAGGGACGTAATGCAGCTATAAATTCTGTACAGACTCAGACAGGTGTTCCATCATGCTCTGGAGCCTCATTTAATTTGAGGGTCATAGACATTGAAACTAAATTCTGTATCATTCATCTTTGCAGTGGAACAAGAATTAAACTGGGGCAGTAATTCTGTATCTTCCTTCGTAAAAGAAGATTTGAAAACAGTCAGTATTTCTGCTTTTGGCTTGTTATCTTCAGCTTCAGTTCTTGTATCATCCATAAATATCTGGGCACCAACTCTGGTGCCACTAACAGTCTTTACACACAACCGGGAATCGTTCAGGGTTTATAGGAGATTACCAGTACTAGATAAGCTCTCTATGCAGAGTTCAAGGCTTACAGCAATAATTCATGCTCACTTGTGTGTTGAAATCTGTGCATTACTCTGTGTTGACACAGTCCATTAGACAGTGGTGGTAATGTGTGAAGAAGTTAAGTATTTGAATTCAGGAACATCTTTGATTGAAGATACAGTCCATTTCCATGGCACTGAGCAAAAACTCTGCATCTCTATCATGGATGAAACCTGGATTTTGGCCTTGGGGGGTGAGGCTGAATCATAAAAACATTGTACAACAGCGATTTATCAAAATTTTCTTGAGAGAACAATAGTATTTTCTTAATCTTTTTGTTGTCTGTCATGTTACAGGTGTGAGAGCAAAAAAATCATACATTTTTATACTTTCAAGCAACATTGTCTTTAAACTGCACTGTGTCAAGGTGCATTCAGTTTAAAAATCTGATCAACTTACCACTGAATGCATGTAGTCTATTATGGTACACTATGGATTCACACAGTCCAGTCATATTAATATGACCACTGCCTATGTCCGATGTCAAATACAATAACCATGGGAAGGTATTTAAAGCGTGTTGATGGATGGGGAAAACAGTACAGTTCTGTCATAATACGGAGATGGAATGATTTAGCTGGCATTCAAAAGAGCACGATCATTGACATTTTGGCAATGGCTGCAACAAGCAATTACAAAACAGCTAAGCTTATAAACTGTTCAGGTATTGCCATAGTTAAAGTACACTATGCATGGCAAAATGGCACTATTCAAAACCAGCACCGAGACAAATGCAGTGCACCATAGGTCATAGCCAACAGGGGTGAACGACAGGTGCGGAGATGTATCCAGGTGAATAGAAGTGATTCAGCTGAGCAACTGACCATCCAGATGAACCAAGGGCTACCAACAGTCTCATCAACAATTGTTAAGTACCTGTTTCATGCACCCATGCTAACTCTGTTCCCTGGCAATGAAGTCGGGAATTTGTACGCCAATAGTGCAACTGGACGCCCACTGAGAGGTGACAGGTGATCTTTTCAGATGGATCATGTTTTATGCTCCATCCGATATATTACCATTGGCATGTACTGTCCGAAACATCTGAAAGAACACAAGGAGCATTATGGTCTAGAGAATTTTTTTATGGCATTCCCTGGACGATTTCATCTTCCTGGAAGGTACAATGGATAAATGCAAAGTAAGCATCTATCCTAGAGGACCTTGTCCACCCCTACATGCAGTTTATCTTTCCTCACCATTTTGGCATCTACTAGCAGGGCAATAAAGTTCTCAGTATACATGCGTGGTTTTGAAGAGCACCAGTATGTGTTTACTGTACTCCCCTGGCCACGAACTCCCCAGATTTAAACCCAATCACGAATCTGTAGGACCACCTCAGTCGGGCTGTTCTTGTGATTCATCCTCAACCAAGAAACCTAGCACAGTTGGCCATGGCACTGGAGTCATTAGACTCCACACCCCTTTCGGTACCTACCATAGCCTCAATGAATCTCTTCCTGCACATCTTGCAGCAGTGTGCACTGCAAAATGTTATTCACACAGGTCATGGACAGAGTATGCTGCCTTCTTCCTTATTTAACCCTCATGCAAAGAAATACCGCTCAGCAGACGATCAGTAATAATAAGAGCTTGTCAAGTCAGATTAGGGGGGGGAGGGGGGCGGCAGCACGCCTCCCTCGATACACCACTGATACATACAATCGCATTTTCCAGTGCCCGATAGCAGACATAGGCCTACCATAATCACAGTAACGTGGCATCACACTGGATGCCATAACTGCTATGCTTAATTTTCATTCTAGAATTCATTACATGCGATTAACTTGGTAAAGACGGCATTACAGCTGAGGATTAATGAATGCAAAATTATTGCTGTGTCTATAATCTGATTATCAAACTCATTCATAAATGGCACGACTTTCTCATTAATCGTCAAAGTCGCATAACCCACGCCATGTACTGCAACTACGTTGGCATCGTTTAGTGAATAGTTAAATTACCTGTACGGTAATGAACATATCTCTAGATCTATTTATAATTTCAAATATGTTTTGCTTTCTACAGCATGCCAATATCTGGTAAATTACTAACGGTACCTGCAGTGTACTTTGAAATATTTAAATACCAGCCAATCTTCCAATTCATATGGCCGCCTCTCTTGATTTTTTTATAGTTCGTTCAAATACACAGATCTCTATTAAGTTGCAAAGAACGAGTCGGCGCTTGTGTACGATGGGCATCATCTGAGGTAACATTGCCAAAACTATTAGGCAGTGATACAATTTTGGCAATTACTTACGTCCTTCACGATGTTCAAGTAGTCCAACCGTGTAAGACTGTGTAACATTTGACTTTATCGATATTGCACAGAACACCAACGTCTCACACTGAACTTTTGTGTATCAGCGAAGTACTTTACACATGCGTCACTCAATGTTGGTGTTTTTTATTTCTTCCGCGTAGAACATACAGTTTCAACACTACGTCTAGGCACGCATGCTTTAACGGCTTTGGACAATGCCGCCTCAGCTTACAGCACTTTCAGTCAGTGCTGGCAATCCTGAAAGAAAAATTACCTAAGTGATTAAACTAAACAAAACAATGCCAGGTATTTGTTGTTTTCTATTAAAAGACATTTTCCTAGCACAGTTCGTTAAACTGGTATTCTGTTGATTCTCTTCGTAGGTAAACGGAAGAAGTGGTAACCGCAACGGCACAGAGACCAACCACATCGTGCATTATTGCAGTGTGTACCATTATAATAAATAGGACCTACCTTCAATTCAGTAGCATTGCGAATTGAAAGTAAAATGCTACTGGGAGCTTCTAGATATCTGGCATTTTCAGTTGTAGTGAGAATAGCGGCGAATGGCGAAATAGTTTTGAAATTTCATGACAAATGGCTCTTGGTACATTACCTGTTACAAACTCTAGTTTTCCTCCAATTGCTACTAAACTGATGCTCCTCTCTAAGTCGTAGACAGCGTGCGACTTTTTTCTGTGGTGGTGTGAGGGCCGGGACAGGGCAAATGCAGCTGTCCTCCCCTGCCCATCTCTGAGTACGTCAACATGAAATTTACATAGCACTCTGCGCCAAGGTACTCCGGCGCACTACAGTGGCGAAACACGTTTCATGTAACTTTTTTGACTCAGTGTGTGACTGAATTTCGCGATTTTGTTCTATTTTCTTTTCTCGTCATATTCCTTTGTTGACATCAATACCTCAAGCATAGCAAAAACAATACACTCACTATAAGACTAACAGCAATAACGTGATTTCTCGCATGCTGAAGGGAATATGAACACTTCAAATAAGCCTACAAATACCTGAGAATTGGCTTTTGTACAACGCTTCCTCTCTTCTTTCCATCACCACCTCCTCCACCCCTTACCACCACCCCGTTTCCAAGGCATTTGGATATGTTAGAATTTATCTTTTTAATACGGGCAGGACATGTTTGCCTGAGACAGCAGTGCCAGTTTACTTGCATTTTGTTGAAAGGTATATCACATGCAACATCCTCATTTTATTATTTTTGTTTTTATAGGACTTGGAATTACCGCTTTTGAAATAAGACTAGCTTACGTACACTCAAAAAAACTTTAACAACAATTATTGATTGATTTGTTTAATGCCGTTCGGCTAATTGTTAGTGCTACTCAGAAGATTGCCTCACAACCGACATGTGGTTTTACAAACCTGCACATCATTGGTAAGCACACTAAGCGTCAGTGATTGATGCATATGCTTGCAGAGCCATGTCGAGATTTCCAGCGCTCCTGGCAGAACTGCCAAAGCTGTAAGCTGCTCTACCGTGTGAGAGCTTCCTCTTGTGAGCCAAGCATCCCGCCTCTCTGTTAGCCCACAGCCATGCGTGAAACCAAGTAAATTTCGCGGAACCTTACTTCGTACGAGACGGAAGGAAGATTAAAGTTTAACGTCCTGTTCACAGTGAGATCATTAGGGACGGTGCACTAACTCGGATTAAGGAAGGATGGGGAAGGAAATAGGTCGTATCCTTTTGAAAAGAACAATCACGGAATTTGCCTGAAGCGGTGTAGGGTAATCACGGAAAACCTAAATGTGGATGGTCGGACAGGGATGTGTACCGTCGTCTTCCCGAATGCGGGTCCAATATGCTAATCACTGTACAACCTTACTACGTCGTATGAGACGGGCTTATCAGCTACACATCATGACAAATGTATCGCCCGTAGACGTCAGGGTGCATATCGTATGGTCATCGGCGTTTCTGCCTCTTCTTCACATATTCTCCGAACCACTGCTCCTTCCCGATTTGTTAGCGGGGGTTAATGTCGAAGGAGAACCTCGTTACACATATACAAAAAGTGAAACACTGCCAAAAAAGGCAAAAACTTCCAAGTGTATATGTGTAACATTTTTTTCGACACCTGCCTCCGCTAACAAAGAGGGAAGAAGCAGTGGTTTGCAGAATCTGTGAACAAGAGGCAGAAACACCAATGAGCACAGAAGGTGCTTTGTAAACGAAAGCGAAACGCGTTTGGTACAAAACTCTCTCTTATTAACTGATGTGAGCTTAAGACGGGGAAACCACTAATAACTGATTTTAATAGCTGCTGCGGAAGATGGCTATGCAAACAAAAAACAAATAACTATATTTCTTCTTTTCCTATGATGCTTTAGAGTAGATAATTATTATTTCTATCGAATAATTTCCTTGTGTAATGCATCTACATTGTCATGTGCCTATAGCCCCCCCCCTACCTCCCATCCCTTCTTGCCTGTCATTACAATTGTTGAAATTTAGAAAAAAAGGTTTTAAATGTTTTAAAAATTCTCAAAAATTGTTTGAAAATCATATTACATCACTCTAATGAAAGTAAGTATAAAATCAACAGAATTAAGTGTTCCTTTTGGGAATACACACATACAGAACAGAGAAAGAAAAGGTTTCGTTCCCTCTACAAAACGTCGACCTCTACCCGGTGTTGTCTACAGTATTGTTGACAATGCATGTGCCTTTAATCCTTCAGCCTATCATCCAGATTTTATAAATATTCTGCAATGAAGCTAAAAAATCATAGACAAAAATCTTTTTAATAGTCAACATCGCAACTGTATAATATTCAATAATTACTACTTTCGGCTGAATTCTCAGCTATCTTCAGACCAGTTTTCAATTCAAGTGCAGTGTCTGATGATTAGATTAGATTAAGACACATTGTCATCATCATAACATTAGTCATATGATTAAAAGATTGACCACAGTAAAACGATGACATGTATCATTACATAGAAACATTACGTAAGCAAAATCTTTCTTAGAAATACACACTATGCCCATAAAGCCCCGATACTTATTCTATTTTTGTCTATATAAGAACATTTGCGCAATAGCTACGGTGTGACCTTGAACTTAAATCTGTGAACAACAGACGTGTGTGTGACCAGTCAGTTGTGAGCAGGCAGTGTGAAGTAGTGGACGGGTGACCTGCTGTATCAGGGTAGTCTGTCACAAATCACAATGGAGCAACATCTTAAGATCAAGTGATCAAGGCATTCTCTTGAATGTTTTGAAGAAGAGAAGAGCGAGTGCTAAATTTGTACCGCACAAAAACAATGAAGCGTGGACGTAGGCCGCGACTTAAAGAAAATGCAAAACATGAGACTAAGTGTTACCATTATGAATCTACCATAAAACGATAAAGTGCAGAAATTCACGTGAAGAGTCAACTCTTTGACGATGTAAGCAACATTCAAGACAATTTGACGCACGAGCTGAACATCACCCCAAAGAAGGACAATGCGACTCATTGATAGATGTCAAAGAAAATTGTTTTAGTAAGCAATAAGAACTCAAATATTCTTGTACATATACACATAGAATTTGGAGAAAATGTGGAAAAATATGTAAAACATGGAAAATTCCAAGAGACAAGGGAAGAATTATACCTTGATTATGTTGTGGCCAGACAGAGACTTTGAAGTTAGACATCGAATTGTAAGTTGCAGCCACGAGCAGATATAGACCTGGATCACAATTCAGTAATGTTGAGGAGCAGAATGGAGTTTAGGAGAAACGTCTGGAAGATCAGTCTGGAGTGGACTGGGATGCTAAACTACTGAAGAATGATGAGAGACGTTTAAACTTCTCTAAGACTTTATGTACTGTAATAATTACTACCACAATAGACAGTTCTGTTGAAGGGAATGGACATCTCTAAAAATGGCAGAAAAGCATTTGTTCAAGCTAGGTAACTACGATGAAGCCTTAGGTATCAGAAGAAATTCTTCAATTGATGCACGAAAGAAGGGAGTACAAAAGTGTTCAGGAAAGCTAAAGCGAAATGGCTGCAGGAAAAATCTGAAAAATTATAAAAGGAATGGTCGTTGGGAGGCCAGATTGAGAACCGTCGTTTAAATTGAAAGCAAAGGGCATCAATATTAAAAATGCAATAGCAAATTCCTATTAAACGCAGTGAAGAGAGTGAATGGTGGAGAGAGTACATTAAAGGCCTCTACAAGGGGAAGGACGTGTCTGTTGACCTAATTCCAGAAGAATTGGATATCGATGTGGAAAACTTAAGGAATCCAGTATTACAGTGAGAGTTTAACAAAGAACTGGAGTACTTGGAATTCCGTCGAAATTTCTAAAATCACGGGGGGAGTGGCAGCCAAAGGAGTATTCAAGTTAGTATGTAGAATTTATGAGATTGGAGACGAACCATCAGGTTTTCGGAAAATTGTCAACCACATAATCCCGAAGATCACGAGGACAGATACACACCTATAATTCAATCAGCATAACAGCTCACACGCCCAAATTGCTGACAAGAATAGTATACAGAACAATGGGAAAGAAAATCGAGAAGCTGTTAAACGACAGTCAGTTTGGCTTTCACATAAGAAAGGCACCAGAGATACTGCGACTAATGTTAGAAGCTAGACTTAAGAAAAACTAAGACACGTCCATTAGGTTCGACGACTCAGAAAAAGGGCCCCAAAATGTAAAATGTGCAAAATGATAGAAATTTTGAGAAAAATAGGAGTAAGCTAAAGGGGAAGACGGGTAATACGCAACACGTATACCATCCTAGAGAGAATAGTAAGAACGGACTACCAAGAACGAAATACTAGGAATTCAATTGGGAGATAAGGGTGAAGTCTTTCGCCCATACTTTCCTACCTATTAATCGAAGAAGCAATGCCGGAAATAAGGATATTGTCGTGTATTAATGGCTTGCAGGGTGACAATTACTGAACTATATGAAAAAAAAGTAAATTAGTCACAAACTACGGCGTGCACACGCTCCATTCAACGTCACTACAGATATTCGGATTCAGGTTATGACATGTCCAATATGCCTGCCATCATTGGCGATGACCTGGCGGAGACGAATAGCGAAGTTCTGCATGACACACTGAAGTTTCGGAGCATCGATGCTGTCGATGACCTCCTGAATGGCTGTTTTCAGCTCAGCCGTGGTTATGGTATTATTGCTGTACACCTTGCTTTTAATATAACCTTACAGAAAGGAGTCACATATGTTCAGATCCAGAGAATATGGCGGCCAATCGAGGCCCATGTCAGTGGCCTCTGGGAATCCCAGAGCCAGAATGTGCCCCCCCCCCCCCCCCGTGCTCCTCCAGGACATCAAACACTGTCCTGCTTCGACGGAGTCGGGGTCAGTCTTCCATGAACCATATTTTGTCGAAATCATGGTCACTTTCGATAATGGGGATGAAATCATCTTCCGAAACCTTCACGTACCGTACGGTATTCACAGTGCCATTAAGAAATATCGCACCGATTATTCCGTGACTGGACATTGCATACCACACAGTCACCCATTGAGGGTGAAGAGACTTCTCGATCGCGAAATGTGGATTCTCTGTTCCCCAAATGGGCCACTTTTGCTTATTGACGAACCTGTCCAAACGAAAGTGGACTTCGTCGCTAAACCAAACCATGCATACGCATACTAATTCCCTTCATGCCCAGCGGCCAACCGTGCCGTTTGAACATCCTAACGCAAACCGTTCAGAAGTCACGACGAATTTGTTTCATGTAGTTCAATAATTGTCACCCTGTATCACTGTCTTGTACACTGTCAAGCTGACGACTATTGGAAACCAGAGAGGGCACTTCAAGACAGGAAATCAGAGACATAATGCAAATAACAGGAAAACGTGGCAGTGTTTAGGTTACCACAGGAACTAAACAAAACAGCTGGAGCTGCGGTCTCCAGTCACAAGAGCCCTCAGAGTGGGATCAAGTGACGTAAAACACTGTTGTTGCTTGCGGTGGGCAGTGAAGTTTACTTTGCAGCTGAACGCTATTGCAACCACACTTTGAGTTCGTTAATGTGAAGGCCAGTGTAGGAGGATGGAAAGGACCAGAATGTGGATGGATAGAGGCACCCTGGAGATGTAGAGCGGCATGTCAGATTGGACGATGCCAGTAAATTTCTGGTAGACTGGTGGACCGAGAGATCGCCAGCTTCGGGCAGCTGCGACTGTCAGTTTTTTCACTTGGGGTGCTGCTCTCAATGTTTTTACTTTACATTACTGCTAGTATAGAGATGGGGCTCCTCCACGCCCGCACCAACGTGGTGACCAAACCAAAAGTTCTATTGTCACCTCTGTAAACATGTTAGTTATCAAGTAAGTGGATCACAGGATGCTGAGCTGTGATGTTATCCGCGCGTCTCGGTAAGACTACGCATTAACACGGTCCATCAGGTGATAGATAGTGGACGAAACGCGAGTGAGGGCAGCGATTTGAAGAGCAGAAGGAAAAAAGTGCCATGGCTCGTGCCGTGGGGAAAAAACCTCTGCGACAGTGGGATGGGTAGTAAGAGCAGTAGTGGCTTACTAGCTGCGATAGTTCATTCAAGGTTGGATTTGTTAGTATGGATATCATGCATCATTACCGTGGCAAGCGATGGCGATGTATCCCAGTTGCTGCGGCCGCTACATTTCTGGAACAATCAAGATTGTTATACAGTAGTGGGAGATCGGCCATAGATTATCTCACTGTGTGGGGGATGTGTGAAGCTTGTCTGCATGCAGTGTACAGTACGGCTTCCCTGCGTGGTGCCAGTTATTCGGCAGTGTTTTCCAGCTGGATATCCAGTAATGGAGTCTGATTAACAGGGGCTCACCTGTACCGTTATGTTTGCGTGTGCTTGGCCATAGATGTTAGGTCCTTACAAGTATGTCTTTTGGTCTTTTATGTTTCCATCTATGGTTGTGGTCGTAGTTACCCAGATTCAGAATAAACGGGTTCTGCCAATGTCTGGGGTTTCTGTATAGTCTTGTGGTGAGTTTGTGGATTACCTCCGTGAGAGTCTCCAGTCGGTATTCCCGGTGAAGGTCCACGATGCGTGCGTATCGTGGAGTATTGCTTATGATTTTGAGTACTTTGTTTTGTATGAGCTGCAGACGGCGCAGGCGTGTAGGCGCAGCGTATCCCCAGACAGGAGCTGCGTACGTCATCAGGGGTCGGATAAGTGTCATGTACATGGACCTTGACACCCTTCTGTTCAGTGTGCTACGCCTGTTAAGCCTAGGGTAGAGCTATTTGAGCCTCGAGCTAGCTCGGTTGGTCATGTGTTGTATGTGGTCCCCCCAGAGTAATTTCCGGTCCAGCCAGACACCGAGGTATTTGACTTTCTCACGGAAACGTATTGGGCGTGCATGTAGAGTTATTGGTCTGCAGTATCGGTGTTTGTGCAGTTGCTTCGGTCTTCTAGTGAACAGAACGGCTTCGCACTTGCCGACGTTTACTCTAACACGCCATTTCTCCAACCAAGGCTCAGCCACTCTGAGTGCAGTCTGTAGGCGTGACGTAATGTTTGATGGTTTCCAATCTTGCGCGAGGATGGCTGTGTCATCCGCGTAGATTGCCATCGTTGTGTTGTGTGTGGTTGGGAGATCGTTTATGTAGAGGTTAAACAGTAGGGGCCCTAGGATGCTTCCCTGGGGTACTCCCGCGTGTATACCGTGTCGTGTTGATTGCTTTCCCTGCACGTCAGTGTTGAAACTCCTGTCTGTGAGGTACGAGTGTATTAGACGCACAAGCCCGTCGGGGAATCCCGCGTCGCTGAGTTTGCGAATGAAGCCGTTGTGCCATAGACGGTCGAAAGCCTTTTCGATGTCCAGGAACACCGCCCCTGTAGCTTTTTTTATGTTGAAACCATATGTTATATGTTCAACGACCCGTAAGAGTTGTTGTGTTGTGGAGTGGTGATTCCTGAAGCCGAACTGCTCCGGTCTCAGGATGTCATTTGTTATGCAGTGCCTAGTGATTTCTACTTCTCTTAGGTCTCAACCCAGGAATTTAGACATTGGCTTCTGTTGTGCAATCAGTTGCATCCTTCGCTTCTCTAGTGCTTGAGATCAGCTTACTGTGTGGTAGTTCGTCTGAAGGAAATAAGTAAGTTGATTCAAACCCATGAATCCTCCGACTCTCCTACGAATATCCCATCGAGAGCCAAATTTCGCGCCACTCATAGGTGTCGTGTGACGGTGTTTGACGCTGATCCAAGCAATCAACTGGGCACCACTGGAAGTTTGTCTTCCTCTATTTGCTCCTAACTGCTCGGGAATTGCGGACTGAAACCCTAATTTCCCTTTATCCTGTGCTACGAGACAACAAAATCTTCAATAGGTGGTTTAAAATTCAGGGTGAATGGATATCAGTGATAATATTTGCTGATGACATTGCTATCCTCAGTGAGAGGGGAAAAGAATTACAGGGCGTGTTGAATGGAACGAATAAACTAACGAGTACGTATTACAAAAACCAAAGAAAGACGAGAGCAATGGGGACTGGCAGAAATGAGATAAACGATAACTTAAAATCAAAATTGGGGACCACAAAGAGTTAAGGAATTCTGCTACCTTGTGAAGAAAATAATGCATGATGGGCAAAGTAAGGACGACTTAGAAAGCAGACTAGCACAGGGAAACAAGGCATAACTGGCCAAATTAAAGCTACTAGTATAAAACAAACAGCTTAGTCTGGGGAAGACATTTTTGAGACTGTATGTTTGGAGCACGGCATTGTACGATAGTGAGTCGTAGGCTGTCGGAGCACAGGAAAAGAAGAGTATCGAAGCGTTTGAGATGTGGTGATCCAGGAGAATGCCAAGAATTTCGTGAACTGATAAGAAATGAGAAGATTCTCTGCAGAACTGACGAAGAAAGGGTTGTACGGAAAACATCAAAAAGAAGATGGGACTGGATGTTAGGACGTGTTAAGACACCAGGAAATAATTTCCATGGTACTAGAGGGAGATGGAGAGGGTAAAAACTGTAGCGGCAGTCAGAGATTGGGACGGACCCAACAAGTAACTTAGGACGCAAGTGCTATTCTGAGATGATGTGGCTGGCACAGAGAGAAATTCATGGCAGTTTGTATCAAACCAATCAGAAGAGTGATGACAAATTATGTGTTGTCGTTGTTGTTGTGGTCTTCAGTCCTGAGACTGCTCTCCATGCTACTCTATCCTGTGCAAGCTGCTTCATCTCTCAGTACCTACTGCAACCTACATCCTTCTGCATCTGCTTAGTGTATTCATCTCTTGGTCTCCCTCTACGATTTTTACCCTCCACGCTGCCCTTCACTACTAAATTGGTGATCCCTTGATGCCTCAGAACATGTCCGACCAAACGATCCCTTCTTCTGGTCAAGTTGTGCCACAAACTTCTCTTCTCCCCAATCCTATTCAATACTTCCTCATTAGTTATGTGATCTACCCATCTAATCTTCAGCATTCTTCTGTAGCACCACATTTCGAAAGCTTCTATTCTCTTCTTGTCCAAACTATTTATCGTCCATGGTTCACTTCCATACATGGCTACACTCCATACAAATACTTTCAGGATCGACTTCCTGACACTTAAATTTATACTCGATGTTAACAAATATCTCTTCTTCAGAAACGCTTTCCTTGCCATTGCCAGTCTACATTTTATATCCTCTCTACTTCGACCATCATCAGTTATTTTGCTCCCCAAATAGCAAAACTCCTTTACTACTTTAAGTGTCTCATTTCCTAATCTAATTCCCTCAGCATCACCCGACTTAATTCGACTACATTCCATTATCCTCGTTTTGCTTTTGTTGATGTTCAACTTATATCCTCCCTTCAAGACACTGTCCATTCCATTCATCTGCTCTTCCAAGTCCTTTGCTGTCTCTGACAGAATTACAATGTCATCGGCGAACCTCAAAGTTTTTATTTCTTCTTCATGGATTTTAATACCTACTCCGAATTTTTCTTTTGTTTCCTTTACTGCTTGCTCAATATACAGATTGAATAACATCGGGGAGAGGCTACAACCCTGTCTTACTCCCTTCCCAACCACTGCTTCCCTTTCATGTCCCTCGACATATTACTTATAACTGCCATTTGGTTTCTGTACAAATTGTAAATTGCCTTTAGCTCCCTGTATTTTACCCCTGCCACCTTCAGAATTTGAAAGAGAGTATTCCAGTCAACATTGTCACAAGCTTTCTCTAAGTCTACAAATGCTAGAAACGTAGGTTTGCCTCTCCTTAATTTTTCTTCTAAGGTAATTTTATATATATATATATAATTGAATTTGTCAAGATGTATGGTTCTCCTTCCACTTCAAAAACAATTTCAGTATGTTAGCTGTACTTCCTACACAGCATTGTGTGACCCAAAATGCACCAAATGTAAACTGGCTCAGGATTAAGTTTTTCACTGTAAAGTTTTCAAAGAATCATAATAGGCCTAACCATGAGCAATAAGGAAATGAGTGACTGCTCATTATCAAGCTGCAATATGAGACTATAAGAAGTGAAAGAACAACATTTTTATTGAATAGTTTCTTTGAAGTCGATCGCATAGCGGAGACCAAATACACATAAAACTGTGTTATTTAATTTTTTATGCCAAGAGTAAATGCTTCACTGAGAAACTCACTACATAGATGGATGTAATTTCACTTCACTTACATCATTCAGTTTTTTTTTGGGAGGGGGGGCCTCATTAGACAGTAAATACACTCTAGGACAGTAAAAAAGACTCACTACGACGGAATTACCCGAATGGGACAGAAATCGATACATGTGACGTACATATACAGACAAATAAAAGATAGCAATTTCCGAAAAACGGATGATTTATTCAATAAAAGAGAATCATGGACTGTGGAAGTCAGTAATGCATTGGTCCACCTCTGGCCCTTACACAAGCAGTTTTTCGGCGTGGCACTGACTGACAGACCTGTTATGCCCTCCTGAGGGATATCGAGCCAATTCCTGTCCAATTGGCGCGTTAGATCGTCACAAATCTCAAGATGGTTGGAAGGCCCTGCCCGTAATGTTCCAAACATTCTCAGTTGGGAGAGATCCGGCTACCTTGTGGCCAGGGTAATGTTTGGCAAGCACGAGGACAGGCAGTAGAAACTCTCACCGTGTGCACGTGTTGGAATGTAAGCGCGCGATGGCTTGTGTGACGGTACGTCACATAAATGGATATTTGGAGAAAGGGAAAGGAAGTTTTTGTTATGAGACGTGTGAGTTATAAATTATTTCAAGACTGTGCACGTGTGCGCGATGTATCACAAATAGTAAAGAACGTAAATTATTATTATCAAAGCACAAGTATCGATGTAATTAACAAAACACAGTTTCATCTGTCCCCGTTGACGTATGTCAACGCCTGTAAGCAGCTGAGGGTGTTCATTTCATTGTAATTTCATTCTAACGACCGATGATACATGTTCTTTCGGGCATGTCCGAAAGAACAGATACCATCTTAGTATAAAAACACAGTTTTTTTGGTATAATCTCTATGTAACATAGGCCATGAAGATCAAAGACAATGCTTTGATTGAACTAGCCCTCCTGTTTTGTTTCGTCTAGCGGTAGGCCGCCATTGTAGTGCTGTCTGATAATTAACGTAAGTTTTATCTGTATTTTGAAAAATATAATAGAAATTGTCATTAGGAAATGTGTATTATTGACTTATTTGTCACCTCTCAGGATCGCAACCATGAATTATAATTAACAAAGTTTTTACAGGAATTCGTAGTGCAGGGAGCTCATCTCCCCTAGCAGGATTTAGTCGGATATTACGCTGACTGTATTATTTAATTCACATATCATGTCATAATATTAAATGTAAATGCGAGACACTTCTCAGTTTTGATCTTTCATTAATTTCAAAGTTAAAAACAGTCAAAATAGATTTGGTTTATTAATATTTAGAATACTGAGTGAGTTCAGTATGTTTCATTTTGACCGCCTAACGGCAGACGAGATTCTCTCCAGTTTTGCCTTGCAAATAATGAAAAAGAAATGCTGAAAAACATTACGTTCCGCGATATCTCAGTTGCTCTTTGCGTAATTGGGTACATGAATAACCAGTAGCCCCTGAGACCCATATTAATAATTACAGTTTGCGTAAGAATACGCATATTTTCTTTTCTAAATAGCAGCGCTCACGCAAACTATTTATTAGAAGGCGGTGAGTCGCGCGCTGTGTTTAAAAAATACAGGGTGATTCAAAAAGAATACCACAACTTTAAAAATGTGTATTTAATGAAAGAAACATAATATAACCTTCTGTTATACATCATTACAAAGAGTATTTAAAAAGGTTTTTTTCACTCAAAAACAAGTTCAGAGACGTTCAATATGGCCCCCTCCAGACACTCGAGCAATATCAACCCGATACTCCAACTCGTTCCACACTCTCTGTAGCATATCAGGCGTAACAATTTGGATAGCTGCTGTTATTTCTCGTTTCAAATCATCAATGGTGGCTGGGAGAGGTGGCCGAAACACCATATCCTTAACATACCCCCATAAGAAAAAATCGCAGGGGGTAAGATCAGGTGTTCTTGGAGGCCAGTGATGAAGTGCTCTGTCACGGGCTGCCTGGCGGCCGATCCATCGCCTCGGGTAGTTGACGTTCAGGTAGTTACGGACAGATAAGTGCCAATGTGGACTCTCCATACAGTTGATTGTGGAATTTACAGCTCTCTGCTAGCTCTGCGAGTCGATTTTCCTGGGCTGCGAACAAATGCTTGCTGGATGCGTGCTACATTTTCATCTCTCGTTCTCGGCCGCCCAGAACTTTTCCCTTTGCACAAACACCCATTCTCTGTAAACTGTTTATACCAACGTTTAATACACCACCTATCAGGAGGTTTAACACCATACTTCGTTCGAAATGCACGCTGAACAACTATCGTCGATTCACTTCTGCCGTACTCAATAACACAAAAAGCTTTCTGTTGAGCGGTCGCCATCTTAGCATCAAATGACGCTGACGCCTAGTCAACAGCGCCTCAAGCGAACAAATGTACAACTAAATGAAACTTTATAGCTCCCTTAATTCGCCGACAGATAGTGCTTAGCTCTGCCTTTTGTCGTTGCAGAGTTTTAAATTCCTAAAGTTGTGGTATTCTTTTTGAATCACCCTGTATTATATCGTGCGAATTTCGGGGCAGCCGATGCCCGTACGAGTGTTATCACGGTATAAGTTAATTAAAAGTCTCATGCTAGCCCACAATATTTAAAGCCACCCCAACCAAAATCGTAAAATATATAATTATAAAAATAATAAAATATACACTTATACCGTGATACTTGCCATGAAGGGCCGTAGAATATCGCCGATGTACCGCTGTGCTGTAAGGATTCTGCGGATGACAACGAAACGAGTTCTGCTATGAAAAGAAGTGGCACCCCAGACCATCACTCGCGGTTGTCGGACTATATGACGGACGAAAGTCACGTTATTATCGCACCACTGTTCTGGGTGTCTCTAGACACGTATTCGCTGACCATCGGGGCTCAGTTCGGTGCGGGACTCATCGCTGAAGACAATTCTACTCCAGTCAATAAGATTCCAGTGCGATCTACTGCTTGTTTTCATGTTTGTCAAACTCTACCTTGGCCAGCAAGGCCTGAGGATCTCTCCCCAACTGAAATCTTGTAGGGAATTATGGGCAGGGCCCTCCAAGCAACTCGGCATTTTGACAATCTAATGCGACAATCTAACAGACTTTTGCGCGATATCGCTCGGAAGGACGTCCAACAAGTCTAACAATCAATGCCAAACCGAATAACTATTTGCATAAGGGCCAGAGGTGGACCAACGCGTTGTTGACTTGTTCAATTTGTAAAGCTCATTCTTTTGAATAAATCTTCCAATTTTCCTGAAATCGTCATCATTTGTTTGTCTGTACGCGAACATCATATCCACCGATTTCTGTCCCATTAGGATAATTTATAATATATAAATAACTGATGATGGTCGAAGTAGAGAGGATATAAAATGTAGAGTGGCAATGGCAAGGAAATCGTTTCTGAAGAAGAGATATTTGTTAACATCGAGTATAGATTTAAGTGTCAGGAAATCGTTTCTGAAAGTATTTGTATGGAGTGTAGCCATGTATGGAAGTGAAACATGGACGATAAATAGTTTAGACAAGAAGAGAATAGAAGCTTTCGAAATGTGGTGCTACAGAAGAATGCTGAAGATTAGATGGGTAGATCACATAACTAATGAGGAGGTATTGAATAGAATTGGGGAGAAGAGGAGTTTGTGGCACAACTTGACCAGAAGGAGGGATCGGTTGGTAGGACATGTTCTGAGGCATCAAGGGATCACCAATCTAGTACTGGAGGGCAGCGTGGAGGGTAAAAATCGTAGAGGGAGACGAAGAGATGAATACACTAAGCAGATTCAGAAGGATGTAGGCTGCAGTAGGTACTGGGAGAGGAAGAAGCTTGCACAGGATAGAGTAGCATGGAGAGATGCATCAAACCAGTCTCAGGACTGAAGACCACAACAACATAGAATAATTTCTTCGTAATGAGTCGTTTTTCTGTAATAGAGTGTATTTGGCTCTGCTTATTTCGTTACACAGCTCGCCGCATTGTTGCAGGGCTCATGTGTCTCGCTGCAGTATTTCACACGTGTCCGAAAAGTTCCATTCGTGCTGACCCATCCCCGGACCCAGTCAATATTATTGCTCGGTATTTGTGGTTGCGCAATAGTATTTAAAGTTGTGGGATAGGTTGAGAGGTTGCTCAGTAATATTGAAAATACAAAGATTTTTGATATGTGTTTCGTTACATGGAGAACACTGTCCTGTTTGTGGGCAGTATTGACAATATCCTTGTCAGTTGCTCACGTGCTTCTTTGGTTTCGCTGTTGTTCCGATACATAAAATGAATTCAAAACAAGAAGAAATCATTCACATTGGAATGAATCGAAATGTACAAATCATTGCTGATATCATGGGACATTAGGCACGTGAATAAAAAAACCAGAATATTTAGAACCATTCTTATGCGTTGCTGCTCATCAAATATAGCACACAACTATGAGGAAAGATCTTTTTCTTTTAAAAAAAGGACTTTTAGAACCAACACAGGGAAACATTTCCAGTAATGTATCAAATGAGGGCCGATCAACACTGAAGTGTTCTGCGCATTTTTGGCACTCATTATACCAATTTTTCGTCGATCGCTTTTCCATCTTTTGAAAGGAAGTAGAGGAATCACCACAACGGCAGCGGCTTGACCGTCCAGAATTTCGAACCACATAGCGGACTTCTTGAGGCACGCCCGTAGCATATGCTCGAGTATGCCCTCTCCAAGGTGGCACGTGGAAAGCTCAGTGCCAGAATGACCTCGGAGATATAAGAATATTTCATACGCCAGACATCCGGGATTTGGCGACGATCAAATCCAGTTATCTAAAACACGAGATATGTCATGATGGCGAAGCGTCCCGCGAATTGGTTCTTTTTTTGTAAAAATGTTTATTTAGCCCATAAAATCAAAATTATTGGGCTATGTGACAAAGTCAGTTATCTCGGCAAACAAGCTCAGTAGAAGGTAGCGTAAGACCCACTAATCACATAGGTGGTGGGTTATCAAAACAAAAATTCAGATCATGTTACTGCCGTGACAATAATATGATATAAAGATGGTTGCTTTGATAATCGAAATCAGTTTTTCTCTGTCATATCTGCCATATTTGTCACTTCATTGGATTATTATACTGAAGTGCAAAAGAAACTGGTATAGGTATACGTATTCAAATACGGAGATATGTAAACAGGCAGAATACAGCGCTGCGGTCGGCAACGTCGATGTAAGACAACAAGTGTCTGGCGCAGGTGTTAGATCGTTTACTGCTGCTACAGTGGCAAGTTATCAAGATTTAAGTGACTTTGAACGTGGTTTTATAGGCGGCACAGGAGCGATGGGACAGTGCATCTCCTAGGTGGCGATGAAGTGGGGATTTTCCTGTACGAGCATTTCGCGAGTGTACCGTGAATGTCAGGACTCCGGTAAAACAACAGATCTTCAACATCGCTGCGACCGGAAAAAGATTCTGCAAGAACGGGACCAACGACGACTGAAGAGAATTGTTTAACGTGACAGAAGTGCAACCCTTACGCAAACTGCTGCAGATTTCAGTGCTGGCATCAGCAAGTGTCAGCGGGCGAACCGTTGAACGAAACATCATCGATATGGACTTTCGGAGCCAAAGACCCACTCGTGTACTCTTGATGACTGCACGACACAAAGCTTTACGACTCGCCTGGGTCCGTCAACACCGATATTGGAATGTTGATGACTACAAAGGTGTTGCCTGATGGGACGAGTCTCGTTTCAAATTTTATCGAGCGGATGGACGTATACGTGTATGGAGTCAATCTCATGAATCCATGGACCCCGCATTTCAGCAGGGAACTGTTCAAGCTGGTCGAGGCTCTGTAATGGTGTGGGGCGTGTGCAGTTGGACTGAAATGGGACTCCTGATACGTCTAGACACGACTCTGGCAGGTGACACTTACGTAAGCTTCTGGTCTGATGACCTGCATCCATTAATGTTCATTGTGCATTCCGACGGACTTGGGCAATTCCGTCAGGAGAACGCGAGTCCCCACCCGTCCAGAATTGCTACAGAGTGGCTCCAGGAAGACTCTTATGAGTTTAAACACTTCCGCTGGCCACCAAACTCCCCGGATATGAACCTTATTGAGCATATCTGGGATGCCTTGCAAAGTGCTGTTCAGAAGAGATCTCGACCGCCTCGTACCATTACGGATTTATGGACAGCTCTGCAGGATTCATCATGTCAGTTCCCTCCAGCACTACTTCAGACATTAGTCGAGTCCATGCCACATCGTGTTGAGGCACTTCTGCGTGATCGCGGAGCCCAACTCGATATTAGGCAGGTGTACCAGCTTCTTCGATTCTTCAGTGTATCTTGCCTGCCAGTACAAGATCCGTTGGCAAATGCAGTCACGTGACCGCCGAATAACGAGCTATCAGTTCGTAGCTCTCCCTCCCTCCCCCCCCCCCCCCCCCACCTCTCTCTCTCTCTCTCTCTCTCTCTCTCTCTCTCTCTCTCTCTCTCCTATACATTTGTTCTCACTTTGATGTAACTGATCACGAATGTACTTGGGAAAACTGCAAACAGGTTTCAGAGTGGCTCTGTTAAACAATGAATGAGGAGACGCTCAACATTCCTGTTATAGTCTTTCTATCTAACAACACATTCAAAAGTGGAGGTATTATGACCAGTATGGGAACATTGCTTACCCCTGCCAACTAAACATATATTGAACACTCGTGCACAGATGGTTCTGTACAAACTTAATTATTTATACATCCGTTTCGGGAATCGATAATTTCGATGATTTTTGCCTCTTATCGACATTGATACTGAGCTAGATATTGGTCCCAGGGATTCCAAGACTTTTGAGAATGTTTTTATTTCAAACGACAAAAAAATTTTTTTTCGTGTGATATAATTACAAACTAATAATTTTCTGGTTTTTTTCACGCACTTAGGCTGCGAAAACTTTCTTCTTGCCAAATTTCATGATTCTAAGTCCCTTGATACAGGTTTTAATGAGAGAGTTTGCGAGTCTCAGTATATGTGTTTGTGACATAAATGACAGTATCTTGTATTGACTGAGAAGCTAACGTTTACAATACCGCCAAGGGACCATAGATCTTAGCATGCGACATAAATTTCAAGTTGATACGTTAACCCGTTCGTGAGAAAGAGGGGGTCTCGAAAGAGCGGTGGACAGACAGTCTGATAAGAAATAATTTTTTTTCATGTTATATAATTACAAATAAGCAATTTTCGGATTTTTTCACTTTAGTTGTACTGTGAAACATTACTTCTAGCCAAATTTCATGATTCTAGGTCACCGGGAAGTAACCTGTAGGTTTTGATGACGGAGTTTGTATCAAAACATGTGACGCAAATGGCCGTTTCTTTTGATTGCACCGACTTATAATCTTGACTTTTTTACATCGACAAGGGATCGTAGATCTTAATATGTGACACAAATTTCTTGATACATCTGCCCTTTCCTGAGAGAAAGGGTTTTGAACTATAGGGCAGACAGACAGACAGACAACAAAGTAATCCTGTAAGGGTTCTGGTTTTACCGATTGAGGTACGAAAACTTGAAAAAGAGACGGATGTGTCACCGGAATTTTGGTGTTAATAGTAACTTTTGCTGAAAATAATTACTGAAAATTGCTATATGTCAGATTGATGCTGCGATCCTTGTACCAATCTTGCCAGAACTGAGCATTGTGACTTCTACAGCTGTCATGCAAATGACTTTCATGTCAAGATAGATTTAGGTGTCTGACGGATTTTCGACATGGGTGCTTTGTCTTAAGATGCAATTGTGCTTATTTCACAGGGTAACATTACGATATGCACTCACCCGCACACGCGCGCGCACACACACACACACACACTAATGAGACGTCAGTTAAACGGGTGAAACGTTTTCTTGGGGAAGGAGGACGGGGATCTCATTTCATTATGCTTGAGCGTTGCTTCGAGCTACGATGCAGGTTACATCGCTTTATGGTCATCGGCACGTTGTACCTCACTCAGAATTTTCGAAATATTTGCTTTTATTTCCTCTGTCTGAATGTTACCTGCCTCCTTAGCCGACGTTGCTAATGGCACGCTTTTGTGGTGGCACTCTACTTTGAGGTCCGTTGGTTCGAATACTAGTGTTGGAAAATAATTGCAGTCAGTATTTGGCCGACGAGGGGAGGAGAGATGGTGGTGTAAAGATCCTACTTACCAATTTTTGCGCCAATGACCCGGATTAAATTCCAAAACTCTCCAGCAGTGTCTCATGAAGTCATGTCATGCGACACTGTTGATGGTGATTTGTTCGGTGGACGGGGACGCAAGCTTGACGGTCCCCTTGGCGCTATTCATCCATAATAACACAAGCACAACACTACACAGAATAGGCAGTCATCACAGTTATCCCCACAACACAAGTGGTCCTCTAACTTCATAACAGGTCGGAGGGAGGCAACGCCACAGCACTAGGACCAGGACTTCGCCTAGAACGGCGAAGTAGTATTCCTACGTCTGCTCCCCTATTCTCATTCTCTGAGTGTTGGACAGCTTTGACTTTGATGTGAGTATTGTGGTTGGGCAGGGGGGGGGGGGGGGGTGACATATGAGGAAAACATTTATGAGACAGAGTATATTTTCGAGCAGTTTTTGAGTGGCGGATGAGAGGGAGAGGGGATGTAAACTTTGAGGTGTCACAGAAGCGATATCGTGTTCTCATGAACAATCTCCTGTGCACAGAGTAAAAATACAACCATTATCTATTTTCTGTTGAGATTTCGTTGCTTTTACAGTAATCATTTCTCCGCAGTAATGTCAAAGCACTAGACGCTGTGAGTGTGCTTACTGTCACATCTACTGGAGGAGGTAAAAAACCTTAGTAAGGCTCGGCATTTTTTGATTATATCAAGTATCATTAATTCTTATACAATCCTCTTGTTTGGGAGTTAATAGTTTGTAAATCCCTACTTCAGTAGTTGCAATCGTTGTGAGGTTACAGTCGAGTTGCCCACTCTAGCATGTTGTTACCGCCGTAAGGGAACAGAAAGAAACCCTGCTGAAGTCTGCGTGGTCCAGCACAGTTATCTGTGCCTGCAGGTGCGCCCTGTGAGAATGCAAGTACCCGTCAGCCAAGGTACAGTAGTATCTTTCTCAAACGATTGTAAAGAAACTATTCGGTAAAAACAAGCATTCTCTCCTATGTACGATATTGCACGGCCTGTGTTATTCTAAATTACGATGCAAAGTTCCTTTGGGCAAGCATGCATGGCCAAAGGAACGGGCACTGTGGTGACTAAAGTCGTTATGAAATACATGATATGTACTCTAAAACGCGAATGTGGACAATCATCATCCGTAAAATGGAATGACCACAATGAAAATTTTGGCGGGTCAGGACTCGAAACCGGATTTCCCACTTATCGCAAGCGATCGCCTTACCATATTTTTCATTTTTTGAATTTCTTTTTTTACCATCAGAGTGACTTTGCACTATCATGGCACTTCAGCAGACCACAGTCAAATCATCATGTAATACAAGCTGCAAATGGGAGAAAAAATTTATTATGATAGCAGAATAATAAATAAAAGAAGAAATGAAAAAAAAACCGAGAACATAGCCGACAAACCACCACCAAGCTCTCTTGATATGTAACAACAATTATTTTTATACAGTTGCTTATATTTTATTTTTTTATTTTGTATTTTTATTTTTTTTTAGTTTTGTTTAGAATCTAAAAGTAGGACAACGAAATCAGATTATATTTTAAACAGCAAACTAAGAATAATCCCAGTTTGATTGCAAGGATTGTATACGTTCATGAGTCTATGTACTTCATCCATACACATTTTACAACAGAAGTGAACCGATACTGAGTGAAAACACAAAACAAAACGAACAAGGAAACTAGGAGAGAACAAGTCGAAGCAAATCAGATGGGAACATACACAACAAAGAAAAATACCTATCGTCAGAAAAATGAAATTAACCAACACCTTGCCGACGGAAAACAAGATACAACATGTTGACGAAGAGGTCTCGATATCGAGGCATTCTCAAGCTTGTCCAATAGGCCGTGATCATATACTGCAAGAAGTTCATGTGATCTTCCCCCTCGCCTTCTACAACAGGTCCCAGCAACCACATAACGGTATGGGTTTTCGACCGTGGAAAGAAAGAAGAAGCTGGGCGCAATATGATGTCCGTAGTGTATACAGTCTCACAAGATCGAGTATGGAAGGCCAATTGTGTCCTAAGCCAAAACCAATTTGCCATATGACCTCCACAAGTAAAGCGATGTCGTATCGTATCCGTAGACGTACAACGACTACATAAATCCGTGTCGCTAAGCCCAATACGGGGAAGTCGCTCGTTCGTTGGAGTCAAGTTATTGACTACCTTATACCACAAAGAGCTGCATGCATCGGCAAAATCGGAAGACTGATATTGAACCAAGCTGTCGTCCAGGTTGTTTGCGACGCTTCTCTTTCAACAAGGATCGGACGAGGGATTGCTTCCCGACAAGTCTTTAGGAATTTCGTAGTGAGGACGCGTCTCCATAAAATGTCAGCTACTTAATAGCCCTACATAGATTACAGGACGTCTTAGAAGTTATTATCGAAAGGTATTATTGCCATCTGACCGATCTTTGCATATTATAATGATAGACACACGAATTAAACCTACCTATAGTTAACAAATGACAGTTTTGGAATTAGAAAAGGGTTTTGACAACGTTGAATGGAATACACTGTTTGAAACTATAAGGTCAACAGAATAAAATAAAGGGAACTGAAGATTACCAGCAGCTTGCAGTGAAACAAAAGCGTTTCAAGACTCGGACACATTAAAGGACGGAGTGTAACGGAGCTGTATCCTGACCCTACCTTCTTCAATCTGTACATGGAGCAAGCAGTAGTGGAGATTCAGTAGAAACCAGGTGAAGGAATTCGTGTTCTGGCAGAAGAAATAAAAATTTTAGCGGTTTCTGATGACACTGTAAGGCTTCCAGAGACTATAAAGGACTTTAAAGATCATTTGAATGGCATTGATAATGTGTTGAATTGAAGTCATGAGATGAGTATCAACAACAGTAAAACAAAGATAATGGAATATGAGTAACTGAAATCGGGCGATTCTAATAAAATTAGATTATGAAATGAGACACTAACAGTAGTTGATGAGTTTTTCTATCCCGGCAGTAAAATAACCTAACTAACCTAAGGACATCACACACATCCATGCCCGAGGCAGGATTCGAACCTGCGACCGTAGCGGTCGCGCGGTTCCAGACTGAAGCGCCTAGAACCGCTCGGCCACTCGGGCCGGCGGGAAATAAGAAGTTGTTTAAGAAATGTCATTCGTCCAGGAAAGAAGTGGTTCTCGAAAAACTAGTTTTATCGACTTTTGAGTCTCATTAGTGTGGGACCATTACGATGGTGGACTTATAGAACAGAGAGAGAAGATCCAACGAATAGAGGCGCGTTTAGTCGTGGGGACGTTTAGTAGAACTAGAGTGGTACGCGGATATTCAAGAAACACCACTGGTAGTGGCTGAAAGACAGACGTTGTGTGTAACGGAGAGGTTTGATATTGAAATTTAGAGAACGCACATTCCAAGAAGAGTCCGGTTTCATACATTATCAGATTAAAACAAGTGCAGTAGACCATTTTAATGAAAATTTATAATACTTTAATTTTAGATAATACTTGGTTGTAACAACCAAGTATCTACCTACTGTGTGAATGATGGATGTACGGACAGCAGATGTAAGTCTTAAGTCTGTAAACAGTGGAAGTTTAATTTTAAATCTTGTACATAATTTGACTTTTCTTAACTGAGGATCAATGAAATGAATTTACTTTAATTTTTGACAATACTTGGTTGTAATAGCCAAGTAACTAGCTATTGTATGAATGATGGATTTAATAAAAGCAGATGTACGTATTAAACCTGTAAATACTAGAAGTTTAATTTTAATTCATGTACATAATTTTACTGTTTATTAAAATTATTTACTGTTTATTAAAATTAATGAAACTCACGTTTTTATAATTACATTTTTGTAATGTGTTTATCTGACATGTTCCACACCCAGGCGGATCCCCTCTTTTGTGGGTCTATGGAATGATTAATCTAATCTAATCTAAAAGTATCGAGACATTTATTAGTGGATAAAGTCGCCCTTCAGCTTTACAACGGCTTGTTGGGGAAATTTTCAATGAGGTGACGCGAAGTTTGTGGAATTCACCGTTGGAAGTCACGAGAGGCGAATCCACCAGTGTAAAAGGAGGCGAGGAGTACCGTGTGAAACATCCCGTTAGAAAAATTAGTGAATTACTGTGCTGGTAAACCTCTTACGTTATTTGATTTTCAAACAGACGAGCAGAACTGAACGTACTCAGACATTTCTCTCTTTACTTATCCTGATCAACACTAAACTGACACACAATATTTTCAGCGCAACGCAGTTTGACTTTCAATAATCCCTACAAAAGAATGGCCCTGACTAACATTAACCTATACCTTTCACGAATCACTTGCCTCACAAAAATCTTCGTTACTCGAACTACTGTTAAACAGCGAGCTCCACTACTGCCAGCTAAATAAAAGTTTCTAATTACTGAAGTCACTAACTACTGACAGGCATAGTTAGCAAATGAAAGATTTTGATAGAGAACAAACAATGTATTTACCTTAATAGTGTTCAAAAGTCATAATATATATACGAGCGCAGTTCAATAAGTAATGCAACACATTTTTTTTCTCGGCCAATTTTGGTTGAAAAAACCGGAAATTTCTTGTGGAATATTTTCAAACATTCCCGCTTCGTCTCGTATAGTTTCATTGACTTCCGACAGGTGGCAGCGCTGTACGAAGCTATTAAAATGGCGTCTGTAACGGATGTGCGTTGCAAACAACGGGCAGTGATCGAGTTTCTTTTGGCGGAAAACCAGGGCATCTCAGATATTCATAGGCGCTTGCAGAATGTCTACGGTGATCTGGCAGTGGACAAAAGCACGGTGAGTCGTTGGGCAAAGCGTGTGTCATCATCGCCGCAAGGTCAAGCAAGACTGTCTGATCTCCCGCGTGCGGGCCGGCCGTGCACAGCTGTGACTCCTGCAATGGCGGAGCGTGCGAACACACTCGTTCGAGATGATCGACGGATCACCGTCAAACAACTCAGTGCTCAACTTGACATCTCTGTTGGTAGTGATGTCACAATTGTTCACCAGTTGGGACATTCAAAGGTTTGTTTCCGCTCGGTCCTTCGTTGTCTAACCGAACACCATAAAGAGCAAAGGAGAACCATCTGTGCGGAATTGCTTGCTCGTCATGTGGCTGAGGGTGACAATTTCTTGTCAAAGATTATTACAGGCGATTAAACATGGGTTCATCACTTCGAACCTGAAACAAAACGGCAATCAATGGAGTGGCGCCACACCCACTCCCCTACCAAGAAAAAGTTTAAAGCCATACCCTCAGCCGGTAAAGTCATGGTTACAGTCTTCTGGGACGCTGAAGGGGTTATTCTGTTCGATGTCCTTCCCCATGGTCAAACGATCAACTCTGAAGTGTATTGTGCTACTCTTCAGAAATTGAAGAAACGACTTCAGCGTGTTCGTAGGCACAAAAATCTGAACGAACTTCTCCTTCTTCATGACAACGCAAGACCTCACACAAGTCTTCGCACCCGAGAGGAGCTCACAAAACTTCAGTGGACTGTTCTTCCTCATGCACCCTACAGCCCCGATCTCGCACCGTTGGATTTCCATATGTTTGGCCCAATGATGGACGCAATCCGTGGGAGGCACTATGCGGATGATGAAGAAGTTATTGATGCAGTACGACGTTGGCTCCGACATCGACCAGTGGAATGGTACCGTGCAGGCATACAGGCCCTCATTTCAAGGTGGCGTAAGGCCGTAGCATTGAATGGAGATTACGTTGAAAAATAGTGTTGTGTAGCTAAAAGATTGGGGAATAACCTGGTGTATTTTAATGCTGAATAAAACAACCCCTGTTTCAGAAAAAGAATGTGTTGCATTACTTATTGAACTGCCCTCGTATATATCAGTTCATGACATCCAGTCTTACAAATTTACTCTCTCAGATGGACAAACGTCCAGATCATCCGCTCTCAAAACTCCGCCATCTCTCTCCCCACATCCACCACTGCTGGCGGCTCACCTCCAACTGCTCAACGCTACGCGCAGTTCACATCCAACTGCCCACTACAATAGAGAATTTTTCAACAATGCCAACCAGCCACATACTGCACACAGCACAGCCAGTGATTTTCATACAGAGCGCTACGTGGCGTTACCAATATAAAAACCTAAACAGCCCACTTACACGTGTTGCCAGTAGAGAAGCAACAACAGCAGGAGAGCTCAGTGACTTCGAACGTGGACTGGTCATTTGATGTAACCTCTGTAACGAACCCATCGGGACATTTCAAGCCTTCTATAGCTGCCCAAATCAGCTGTTGATGATGTGCCTGTGAAGTGGAAATCGAATAAACAACCGCAGATAAACCAGGACCAAGCAGCCTCATGCCGGTCGGCGCGGCCGAGCGGTTCTAGGCGCTACAGTCTGGAGCCGCGCGACCGCTACGGTCGCAGGTTAGAATCTTGCCTCGTGCATGGATGTGTGTGATGTCCTTATGTTAGTTAGGTTTAAGTAGTTCTAAGTTCTAGGGGACTAATGACCTCAGTAGTTAAGTCCCATAGTGCTCAGAGCCAAGTAGCCTCATGTACTGACGAGCCGGTACTGTCGAGAATTGCGGACTGTGACTGTAACAAATCGGTTGAAATCGGCGGGTGGAATCACTCGCGAGTACCAGCTGTGCAACAAGCACAATGACTGTGCGTAGATAGTTAAAAAACAATGTGGTACCGAGGTCGAACAGCTCCTCATAGGCCACATATTTCTGCGGTCAGTGCTAAGCGACGGTTGAGTTGGTGCAAAGAGCGATGCCATTGGACAGCGGATGACTGGAGACGAGTGATACCCTATACCATATGCACTATGTCATCAAAAGTATCCGGACACCATGCTTAAAATGACTTACAAGTTCGTGACGCCCTCCATGCTGGAATTCAATAAAGTGTTGGCCCACCCTTAGTCTTGATGACAGCTTCCTCTCTCGCACGCATACGTTCAAGCAGGTGCTGGAAGGTTTCTTGGGGAATGACAGCCCGTTCTTCACGGAGTGCTGCACTGCGGAGAGGTATCGATGTCAGTCGGTGAGGTGTGGCACGAAGTCGGCATTCTAAAATATCACAAAGGTGTTATATAAGATTCAGGTGAGGACTCTGTGCAGGACAGTCCATTACAGGGATTATTCTCGTGTAACCACTCCGCCACAGGCTGTGCATTATGAACGGGTGCTCGATCGTGTTGAAAGATGCAATCGCCATCTCCGAAATGGTCTTCACCAGCGGGAAGCAAGAAGGTGCTTAAAACATCAATGTAGGCCTGTGCTGTGACAATGCCACGAAAAACAACAAGGGGTGCAAGCCCTATCCGGAAACACACGACCACACCGTAACACCACCGCCTCCGAATTTTACTGTTGGCACTACGCACGCTGGTAGATGACGTTCACCGGAAATTCGTCATACCCTCACCCAGCCGTCTGATCACAACATTGTTTATCATGATTCGTCACTCCACACAACGTTTTTCCACTGTTCAGTTGTCCAATGTTAACTCTTCTTACACCAAGAGAGGCGTCGTTTGGCACTTACCGGTGTGATGTGTGGCTTATGAGCAGCCGCTCGACCATGAAATCCAAGCTTTGTCACCTCCCACCTTATTGTCATAGTACTTGCAGTGGATCCTGATGCAGTTTCGAATTCCTATGTGATGGTCTGTATAGATGTCTGCCTATTACACATTACGACCCAATTCAACTGTCGGCGGTCTCTGTCAGTCAACAGACGATGTCGGCCTGTGCGCTTTTGTACTGTACGCGTCCTTTCACGTTTCCACTGCACTATCACATCGTAAACCTAGGGATGTTTAGGAGTGTGGAAATCTCGCGTACAGGCGTATGACACAAGTGACACCCAATCACCTGACCACGTTCGAAGTCCTTGAGTTCCGCCGAGCGGCCCATTCTGCTCACTCACGATGTCTAATGACTAATGAGGTCGCTGATACGGGGTACCTGGTAGCAAGTGGCAGCACAATGCACCTATGATTTTCGGGGTCTCCGGATACTTTTGATCACATAGTGTTGCAACCAGATGGCTGGGTTTCGGTTTGGCGAATGCACAGGAAACCTTACATTTCATCACATATAGTGCCAACAGTGAAGTACGGACGACTTTGTGTTACAATGTGGGGGTATTTTTCGTCGTTACGGTGGGTTCCTCTTATTGGCTTAAGAAAACGCTAAATTCGGAAAGACATGAACACAGTTTACAGCATTGGGTACTGCGTGCAGTAGATAAACATTTTGGAGACGATAATTGTTTGTATCAGCATGATAAAAGACCTTGCCATGAAACAGCATCTGTCAGGCAATGGTTTGTGAACAATAATGATCCTGAAACGTATCGCCTTGCCCAGCGTACCGACCTTAGCCCAACGGACACCTCTGAGATAAATTAGAACGTCACCTCAGACACCAGCGTCGAACGTCACTCCCTTGTCTGGTTTCGGGCTTTGACGGAGAATGGGCTGCCATTCCTCCACAAACTTAAAGCTGTCCGGATACTTCTGATAGAATAGTGCATTACGTCCTTCCATATTCATGTCGCGAAAAGATCACGACAAGAAGCTCAGAAACCTTAGAGATAATACGGAGGTTTACCAACGGCTGTTGTTCTCACTCGCAGTTCGTGAATGAAACAGGGATAGGAGGAAATGATTGCGGTGTTAGAATTATCCTCTGCCACGCACCGGAGGTGGCTCGTGGAGTATAAAATATGCATGTGTATTTGTTGAGTTACAAAAAAAATCTGTGTTGGACTGAAACCAGCGCCCGTTGTCCAACAATAAGTCTGCATTTTTAAAGGGATGTTTTGATGAACAAAAATGATTAAAATTGTCGTTAATAAAGAAAGAAAAGGTAGAGAGGTCAATTTAGAAACACATATTTCTATTATTGACTTTGAAAAAGTTTCGGTCTCGGTCTGACTACGGACAGTAATGGACAAGCGAGGATACACCATGCATCTTATGCAGGTAATCAAAAGCATACATGAGGAGACCCAAATAATCATATGTACAGGTACCGGTACTGCTAAAAGAAGTAAGATAATAATAAATCAAGATGTCAGACAGGGATGAAGCCTGTCACAGGCTCTTTTTAACACGTATATTGAAGCCCTCATCATCATTAGTGTATTGTAATCGCCAATATACGTCTCGAAGCACAACTTCACCTTTACGGCTTTAATTGGTTCTAAAGAACCTACACTGTGGTGTCCAGCCGACAGACATGCGTATCTCTGGATTTATATGCTTTCTGTTGCATATGATATCGCAATTAAGTATCTTGTTCGTGTTATTCACAATCGTATACGTGCATAATCGGTTTTCAAAGACAGTGCTAGGGAAATGAAGCCTTACGAGGTAGCACGAGGTAGATACTACTATGCAAAGAGGAACTCTAGTGCCTCAATGCATTCACTACAGGCACCTTTCAAAATCCGGCTGCAGCCATTGCTTCAGAGGCAAGTGAGCCATCATTGAATTTTGCTTGCTTTGCAGAGCTGTTTTCTCAGGGCGATTAACACCTCACTTTCAGCTGCTCCCTATACCTTCTCTCTGCACTCAGAAGATTGCCAGCGTTAATTTCTTTACTACCCCGTTCCTGCTCGCCCGTGCAAAGTTTGTGTTTCTGCGGAACGAGTTGGAAAATATTTTTCCTTTATGTCGACTGTACATCACCAGTCTCTTATGACTACTTTTTCACCTCCTCGAACGCTCAAAACCCCCAACTTTTTAAAGCTCTTGCTTCCCTGCGTCTGCTCATTTTGCTCGGCTCCGTCTGCTTTTATCCGCATTACTCACTAATTAAAAATTAATTGCCCGAACTGGCTAAGTGAAACTGTATTACATTATGCAATTAAACTTGCAGTGTGCCATTAATTCTTTGCTGCAGAGCGCCGTCACGTTTGGAGCGGGGATGAAATACGCTCGTCTCTTTACGACTTCCGAAAGCATTTAGTTCCCGGCACGCGCGGCAGTTACACGAATTTCAATTTATCTAGTATGGGCATAGAAATGTACCATTTGGACTCATATTTCACGCGAAAACTAGCGGTTTAGCTTCCTGGACAGATAATGAAATTCCTTTCAAACCTGGACTGAGATGAGTACAATTCGGCAAGAGTACAGCTCGGAAGTCGACAGTTTAATTCCACGCTTGGAATCTAGCTTCAAAACGGGGCTAAGAAAATGTAGTACACACATTTCAGACGTTGGAAAGTAATAACAAACTGTACTTCATATTTACAGATGTCTCCCGCCAGAACTTCGCGGTTCTCAGTAGCAAGACTTTGTGCTTCCCAAATTGTTAGTTTCTTTTCTTTTTGGTATATCATCAGTGTTTCATTTACTGAGTCAGTTGCCAGTCATGTGAAACTAATTATCAGAACAAAAAGCATGTGCGGATAATAAATAACAATCCAGATACTCGTAACATTAGAGGCTATAGAGCAGCGGTGATTGTCGCGTCCCGTCAGGAGTCCGATCACCAGCTTTGGACGAACGTGCGGCCCGCGTGGGGCAATCAGGACGTTGACGACAATGTGGACTGAGATCAACTAAGATACGTTCAGCGGGGTGAGAGGTAGATAGTGTCCTAGGTTCCTTAGCACAGGTGTTTTGGAACGCAGAGGAGAAGTTGTGGGGTTCATAGGAAGCGAATAAGGACCGAACACTTACAGATCCAATTTTTACAACAATTATTTACCAGCCCTATTGGGAGAGGTGTCTTACATTGCCTTTATATCTTTGCAAATCGATGCGTGTGCCAAACCACTCTACAGAGTGGGTCACGTAAGACGTTTATTTATTTATTTTGATCCAACATCAACTGTTTATAATTTTTTTGTTCCAGTCTTCTGGATAAGTCAGAGTCTTCCTTACTATAGTTACATATTATTGCCTGGTATTATTATCTACACAAATTTTTCTAAATTTAGTTGACAGAACAATGTTACATATATGGCCTATACCTAGAAACAATTTGCTATTGCAATACATAGATTTAGAAATTTACTGTTTGTGACACAGTCTTCAGATCTGAGATTAATATACTTACAGCTTGTGATACAGTCTAAGATCTGAGATTCATACGCTTTTAGAAAAAGGGTCTTCCAATATACGACTGTACTAAATCTAGAAACTCATCTATTGAATACACAGGACTGTTTTCGAGCCATAATTTTAATTTCTTTTTAAGTTCTGTAACGGGCAATTTGGAAACTGGAAGCAATTCTGTAGTTTTATGCCTGCATAGTGAGGGCGTTTCTCATAAAGTGTGGTTCTGTGAGAGATACTCTTTATACAGTGTTTTGTTATTGTTTACTGTTATAATAATGATCTTAAGTACATAGAGGTTATCAACAGTTACTATTTTAAATCCTTTAAACAAATTTCTGCAGGATTCCTTGGCACATTTCATTCCCATAATTCTAAGTGCTTCTTCTACAGGGTAATTACACTTTTCATATTACCTCTATTGCTGGATCCCCACTCCTCTATCCAATAGTTTAGATGGGATTCAAGTAGTGCAAAATATATTTGCTTCATGTGGCAATATCACAAAAAGGCGTCAGGTGTCAGTTTTCTTAGGGCATATATGGTAATAAAAAGCTTTTTGCAAATATCATTCATGTTATCAGACCAATTTAACTTTGCACCAAGGACCAGGCCTAGAAACTTGGTCGAGTACTCTTTTTTAATGTATTCATCACCCATTGAAATTTGATTTTCATAAGATTTGCCTCCCAAAATCAAAATAAATATAGACTGATTTATTTGTATTTAATTTCAGTTTGTTTTCATTACAAATACTGCAGAATCATGCCTGCTGCAGTTTTGGATTCCACTTCAAGTTGCGAATAGCTAGGATTATGGCATATTAATGTGATATGATCCGCATATAAGATAGATGTAGCGGGATTTGCTATAGACTGAATATCATTAACATAAATAATAAAAAGAAGTGGTCCTAATATTGATCCCTATTGACTACCAAAATTAATGTCAATGGTGTTTGATTTGTATGCTCCCTCTGTAGTGCTAATAGACACAAACTGCTTCCTATTTGTCAAGTAGGATCTAATCAGATTATGGGCTGTGCCTCAAATACCATAGTTCCACAGTTTGTCCAGCAATATGGTTAATATCTACACGGTCAAATGCTTTTTGTAAGTCTGAAAGATGCCAAATACGTGTTCTTTATTGTGTATTGCTTGAGTGACGCCTTCGATTAAGTTGGATGCTGCTGTAATGGTGGATGACCCCTTGACAAACTCATACTGCCCCTTAGAAATCACTTTTTTACTTACCAGGAAGTTCCAGATTCTTATGTATATTACTTTCTCAAAGATTTTAGACATTATTGGAAGAACAGATATGTGTCGAAAGTTTTCTACTAGATTTCTGTTTCCTTTTTTTAAAAATAGGCACAACTCGAGCAATTTTCAACTCATCTGGAAATAGACCACCTTCCATATGAAAGTTGATAATTGCTGATAAAACTTATGCAGTTTTATGACTATATTTCTTAAGAGTGTCCAGACTAAGACCATTGTACGCCGCTGCATGAGAATTCTTCAAGCTACTCACTATCTTAAGTATTTCTTCTCTACTTGTTGGTGTCGAAAATATACTTCCTGACACTGGCGTTCCTCTGAATTTGTAATTGTGATTTTTAAGCTGATTGTTTATACTGGAGCCAACAGAGGCAAAATAATTGTCAAATCCGTCTGCTACCTCATTCTGAACAGTTTCTATTGCACTATTTATCAGCAAGTGATTTTTGTTATGTTTCCCAGATTTACCTATTTCTCTATTTACTAGTGACCATGGCGTTTTGGAAATATTATTTGAGTTCTGAATGACACTTTCAAAATGTTTCTGTTTTTCAGAATTTAGGAGGTCTATATAGTATTTCTGATAGTTTTTGAACTCTCCTTTAATTTTTTATTGCTCAAGTCATTTACCATACTGATACCATCTTAGTTCTTCTCTAGCCTCAGTGACTGAACTTAATATCCAGTTTCGGATTACAGCAGGTGACTGAATTCTCTCTTTTTTTTATTAACGGGCAGGCTTGGTTGAGAAGGTAGTATAGTTCACTTGAGAATTTGCCGTAACTGTAATGTGTTGTTAGAATATTGTTCCAATCCACACTCCTACGCATGTCATTCAAATTAGTTATATTTTTTTCTCATTCATCCTACCGTAATATCCGTTTTGTTTCGTGAATAGTTCCAGATATCTAAATGAGGTTTTCGGTAAGTGATAGTACGCTAAGGGGCTCATAATTTGTTGTGTGATAAAGAGTCTTAACTCTCGTGTCGATCGAGATATAGAAGCAAGTGTGATTTTTCGAATGGAATGAAGTACTTTTTCTAACGATATCCGAAAGCGCTTGAAAAGACAAGTGGAATGATATAACGCTTGTTAACTTTGAGGTTGAAACTCTTTGTAAGAGAATCCGAAAAACGTACTAAAATTGGCAAGCATTGCTGCCAGAGTCGGCTACTGTGGTGGAAACACCGCCGAACAGAGCTCTCGGGCTAGGATTCGTCGTTATATGTAGCAAAAATACCGTACTAAGAAAAACCCCGTTTCCTATACGACGTAGTTACAGCGTCAGCTATGACTTTTGTTCGTAGATCTGCGGCATATGCTAGTTTCTGCCGTATCACATGGGGCTTAGGAAAGCTATTTCAAGTTTGTGCGTTTTCCGGTTTTGGGGTAACATCTGCAGTTTCGTCAGGCAGTTTTCCATTTGTCGCTGCTTGCTTGTCAATGGCGAAACAGAAATGACGGTCATCTATCCTTCATACTAGTAAACAGCCCTATTCACGGAAGAAATAAACTAGTTTATTACTATCCTTAGATTAATAATAATAGTAATAATAATAATAATAATACCTGACGTCTCTTTGCCTGGGATGCCTGAATGCTTCTTAAAAGTAGAACACCTGCCGTCAGACTAGTGTGTCTATAAATACTACTCGAAATTGTAATAAACTAATCATTTTACTCAGAATGACTGATGACATGTCACCCACAAAATACGTTTCTTAACGAAACGTAGTTTTGCACTTTACTTCAGTATGTGCTCAAATTGCAAGGCACATTTGAAATCGCCGTTCGAGAAATAGATTGACACTTGAAAGTACGTTGGATGAGATGCCGTTGAATGCTGTGACGATTCGACGTCGCACATCGTCCGGCGCTGTTGCGGTTTCATGACAGACAGCATTTTTCAGTGAGTGCTCCCTATAGTAAATAATCAAGAGGAGTCGAATCAGGGGTCTTGACTGGCGTTTGTACTGAAGCTTTCCGTCCTATCCAGCGGTCAGGAAACTTTTCATCCAGTATTTGCGGTGCAACACGGGAGGAGTGAGCTCGGCAACCGTCTTGTTGGAAGGACACACAACGTCGCTTATCTAGTGGTACGACTTCTAAAAGAACAGATAGAATATTTGAAAGAAAGTGTGCATACTTATTAAGATCACACAATGGAATAATAATAATAATAATAATGGCGTGTGACGAGGGCCTCTCGTCGGGTAGACCGTTCGCCTGGTGCAAGTCTGACGCCACTTCGGGGACTTGCGCGTCGATGTGGATGAAATGAGGATGATTAAGACAACACAACACCCAGTCCCTGAGCAGAGAAAGTCTCTGACCACGCCGGGAATCGAACCCGGGCCCTTGGGATTGACAGCCTGTCACGCTGACCACTTTTTTTTTTTTTTAATCTCATTTTGTTCCCTTTTGTTCGTTGCATCTGCTCGGGGCAGACGTCGTAAGATATCCGTTTAGGTTCGTCGTTGATCGATTAACTCAGTTTTTTTTTATTACAGAGGGCAGCTAACCCTCTGACCGGACACGCTGAGATACCGTGCCGGCTGCCCAGTCAGCTACCGGGGGCGGACCACCCAATGGAATTTCCTATAACGCAGCACTGTGCGTTACGCTCCATAATCGTAGCTGTTCTACCTGAGGTAACTATCTTGGATTTTTAGCTGCTCTGTAGTGTATGTTACGTAAATTTACATTACCGTGGTTCGTAAACGTTGCTTCGTCATAAAAGTGTATCGTCTCTCAGGTGCTGCAGAGCAAACCGACGTAATTCTATACTTAAGACACAATGTAATTACGGATTTTGCCTGCGAGTGGGCATTGATTTAAAACAATGGGGGATGTTGAAAATTTGTACTGGGCCGGGATTCGAACCCTAGTTTCCCGCTTACCAGACAGATTCGCCGACCACTGCGCTATCCAGACACAGACTACCCTAGCACGTCTCCCGTCAGGCACAAATTCTCCCACATACTGCGGATGTACTGCCCCGTACACTTTATCCTCATTACTCGCGGCGTTTCGCCGATTCTCATGAGTTTGGTGTCCCCACTGAAGAGATCGTTGTCATCCTCTCCTTATAATATATATATATATATATATATATATATATATATATATATATATATATCTGTTCTTTCAGACATGTCCTAAAGAACGAACACCATTCTGATCCATTAGTCACTTTGGCTGCGAGTGGGCATTGATTTAAATTATTGAGGAAAGTTAAAAAATTCTGACAGACTGGGATTCGAACCCGGGTCTCATGCTTAATATGCAGATTTGATGACCACTGCGCTATCAGAAAACAGTGGTCATAAAAACTGCATGGACTGCCCTAGTACACCTTGTGGCGAAATATGCGCTGTATCTTTTTAGAGAAGCAGAGGCGAGCGAGGGTGCCTTGACTTACGCCAGTTCACTGCTACTAGCGCGCGTTATCGTAACGCGCCTGTGCGTAGCATACCAGTATTGCGCCATGACTGAAGAATGAAATTACAAATTAATGTTGATTTTCCAAACTTTGCCAACATATGCCTCAGTATATTAATGTTTAAACCGTGAAATGAATATCTTTCCCAAAATACATAGTTTTAAGCAAAAAATCAGTGGTACTAAATAATAAAGCTAGAAAGCCAAAAATTAGTCAGAATGTGCAAATGTATGTCACAATCAACAGTTACAAGTTTCATCTTCAACGGAGCAATATTTTGCTCAAAATCGGCGTTTTTACAAAAAATATTATCGGTGCTATAGATTAGACTTAGAAATATGAAAATTTGTATGAAGCTTCAGATCGATATAAAAACAGTAACTATGTGACCCCATTAAGCTACCTCTAATGGTTTTTGAGTAATTTACTGAAAACTAAATTTGAAAAAAAACGTCCTTCTTTGTGGTAGATCAAGTATCAGTTATGTTAATGCTCGAAAGTTCTGTTTAAGGCACGTGATTAAACGAATTAAATAATTGAGCTGTAACAAGTTTCAAGACTTTGATGTAAATAACAAGCAATACAAGGTCTCTTAAAGATGTAGTTCAGACGTCATGTTCTACTGTCAGTTCCGTTCTAGAAATTGTAGACGGTAAAGTTTACGTGTAGACAAGCTAAAACTATTTTCTGTGATTAAAGGCTACTTAACTCCACTGATACAAAAATTACGAGGATTTTAAATTAGCACACAAAAGTATTATAAAATATTATTTGTCCGAAAAGGCGGTCATTTAGAGGCTACTACTGGGGCATAGAGCGGATGACAGCAGGTGTTCCTTTCGGGAGTCCGCTGCGCCACTGTATAAACACAGCCTTAGAGGCAACGGCCAGACTTCACTTCGCGCACAGCTATCAATCGGTCCACGTCACTCAAACGTCGGCTTATGCACTACCTCAGGTGAAGGCACAACCTGGCTGGTACTAAACGCACGTTTTAGTAATAATAGAAAGTGGACCCACGAGGACTGTACACCGCCCTGCATCGTTTAGATTTCTGAAAAGACTTCACTTCGCACCCAGCTACCACACGGTCCGCGTCAGTTAAACGCCGGCTTACACGTTGCCTTGAATGACTTCACAGCCAGGCTACAACCAAACACATGGTTTCGGTACAAATAGTAAGTAAACTCGCGAGGACTGTACACCGTCCTGGGTCGCTTAGATTTCGCGTAAGTAACTGTTTGTTTGCTGCCCGTGAAGTTAACAAAACCGCATTGCAACTGGTTACTTAATTTCCCACTTTTGTGGTGAGCAATTAACTTTGATTATCAGAAATCAGGGCGAAAGCCCATTTAATCGGAAATTACCGTACAGGTCGCCCCTGAATTGCTCGTAGTGCTGTTTATTACAGAAACGTCATTATTGTTACTCTTAT
Organism: Schistocerca americana; assembly: GCF_021461395.2. NCBI lineage: Eukaryota > Metazoa > Arthropoda > Insecta > Orthoptera > Acrididae > Schistocerca > Schistocerca americana. Next base: position 503,240,606 of record NC_060124.1, on the reverse strand, counting down.
TATTATTATCACTATTATTATTATTATTATCATTATCACGAATGTGAAAGTTCATCAAATATATCGATCAATTAGAACTCAAATTTTCGTTTATAATAATAGTGCCTGATCCTGTTGAATAAATAGAGAGTGGAGACTCTTCTTTCGGTGAACAAAAGAAGAATGTGGACTTGTAGACTGGAAACTATGGTCAGTATGTTCTCCAATGCCTTCTGGCTGAGCACTAAAGTAGTTTTCAGGCTCTCGTAGAAGACGGCGAACAATATTTCCTATTTCCCCCGCCCCAAAACCTCCCGTCAGACCCCAAATATCAACCTATCCACACACTAAAAATGTAGTGGCCCTTGCACGTTTTCCTCATTATTCACAGCATTTCCCCGACTGCCGTAAGAGTTCGAACCTGGTGTGCACTCGACTGAAGAGATCATTGGCCGTCCTGGCCTTAATTATGTATGTGTGGTGCCTGTTCCTTCAGACATGTCCGGAAGAACAGACGTCACAGACACAGAAAATTCTGTACGACGTTCGCAATCACGTCCTCCGGGTGCGTGATATAGTGACAGATGATAAGGGTGGAATTTATGTCGGTGAAAGATGCAGATGATACACGTCTGGCTGATCCCACATTCCTCTGCAACACGTGTCGTGCCACAGTGCGGACTGATATACACTCCTGGAAATGGAAAAAAGAACACATTGACACCGGTGTGTCAGACCCACCATACTTGCTCCGGACACTGCGAGAGGGCTGTACAAGCAATGATCACACGCACGGCACAGCGGACACACCAGGAACCGCGGTGTTGGCCGTCGAATGGCGCTAGCTGCGCAGCATTTGTGCACCGCCGCCGTCAGTGTCAGCCAGTTTGCAGTGGCATACGGAGCTCCATCGCAGTCTTTAACACTGGTAGCATGCCGCGACAGCGTGGACGTGAACCGTATGTGCAGTTGACGGACTTTGAGCGAGGGCGTATAGTGGGCATGCGGGAGGCCGGGTGGACGTACCGCCGAATTGCTCAACACGTGGGGCGTGAGGTCTCCACAGTACATCGATGTTGTCGCCAGTGGTCGGCGGAAGGTGCACGTGCCCGTCGACCTGGGACCGGACCGCAGCGACGCACGGATGCACGCCAAGACCGTAGGATCCTACGCAGTGCCGTAGGGGACCGCACCGCCACTTCCCAGCAAATTAGGGACACTGTTGCTCCTGGGGTATCGGCGAGGACCATTCGCAACCGTCTCCATGAAGCTGGGCTACGGTCCCGCACACCGTTAGGCCGTCTTCCGTTCACGCCCCAACATCGTGCAGCCCGCCTCCAGTGGTGTCGCGACAGGCGTGAATGGAGGGACGAATGGAGACGTGTCGTCTTCAGCGATGAGAGTCGCTTCTGCCTTGGTGCCAATGATGGTCGTATGCGTGTTTGGCGCCGTGCAGGTGAGCGCCACAATCAGGACTGCATACGACTGAGGCACACAGGGCCAACACCCGGCATCATGGTGTGGGGAGCGATCTCCTACTCTGGCCGTACACCACTGGTGATCGTCGAGGGGACACTGAATAGTGCACGGTACATCCAAACCGTCATGGAACCCATCGTTCTACCATTCCTAGACCGGCAAGGAAACTTGCTGTTCCAACAGGACAATGCACGTCCGCATGTATCCCGTGCCACCCAACGTGCTCTAGAAGGTGTAAGTCAACTACCCTGGCCAGCAAGATCTCCGGACATGTCCCCCATTGAGCATGTTTGGGACTGGATGAAGCGTCGTCTCACGCGGTCTGCACGTCCAGCACGAACGCTGGTCCAACTGAGGCGCCAGGTGGAAATGGCATGGCAAGCCGTTCCACAGGACTACATCCAGCATCTCTACGATCGTCTCCATGGGAGAATAGCAGTCTGCATTGCTGCGAAAGGTGGATATATACTGTACTAGTGCCGACATTGTGCATGCTCTGTTGCCTGTGTCTATGTGCCTGTGGTTCTGTCAGTGTGATCATGTGATGTATCTGATCCCAGGAATGTGTCAATAAAGTTTCCCCTTCCTGGGACAATGAATTCACGGTGTTCTTATTTCAATTTCCAGGAGTGTACATCGTAGCCAGTTGCAGTCTTTGTCCTCGTCCTCATACGTTGCAGCTGCCTGTTCGCACGTTTCGGGTAGTTGCCTGGCGCGTCGGGCAGCTACGATCAGTATAGATATCCCTATAACTCCGTATCGTTTCGACGACATTTCAGTGACATTCATCGTACGACATTATGATGTCTAACTTCTCAATGGTGCACATGTCTGTATGCAAAGAATGTTGAAACAGAAATGACCTCAGATCCTGCTAGTTCTGCAGTACAGACTAGTAAACAATCGATAGGCTTGATACAACACGGTAGCCTCGCATACCGTGTTTGGAAGATAATACCCGATTCCGGCCAACTTGCCTTTCGAACTCAGAATATTTCTCGGATCATTTGGAGAAGAGTCTCAAGCCTCAAAATTTACAAGCATTGTATTGGTGCATTCATCTTTTCAAGCGCTTTCTGAAGCCGTTAAAAATATCATTCCATTTAAAAAATAATACTTGCTTCAGTATCTCGAGCGATACAAGAATAAAGATTCTTTATCACACACCAAAGTACGTGCCCCTTAGCGGACTATCATTTGCCGAAAATCTCGTTTCGATATCTGTAACCGATCACGGAATAAATGGGGTGTTTCTTCTTACGTCATTAACCGTATATACTGTTTGTTCTTTCCAGAAACTCCCAGTTCCTGGGTTCTATCTTCCGCTATCGGAGACGAGCGCTCTGCTCGCAATTTTCTCCGACAGTACATAATCAAGTACTTTGACCACAATGAGAGACAAGTATGAGATAGCGCTTGTTCGTCTTCATATTCTGACGCTCAAAAAATATCAATTACTACCGTGTTTTACGGACTATAAGACGCACAATTTCGTCGAAAAACTGCCCCCAAAGTTCAGGAGTGTCTCGTACTCGAAATTAATGTAAAAATGTCCAGTGTTTGATTCAAAATTCACACCAGTCTTAAAAATGGTCATATACTCAATGCCGCGTGAAACTTATCTGGCAACACTGGGTTCAACTAACAGCAGTAGTGCACCGACACGACGAACGAGAATTGAAAGGATTCACAAGCTTGCTAACACTGTCTTCTTCCCGCCCCGCCATCACAAATCCAGAACACTGTCTAATCTACGATTCGTCACTGCAGTCTATGGTGCGAGTGCACTTTAATTGAAAGTGATTTGTGTTATCGGTAACAGAACAATATCTTTGTTAGTAGCTAGTTTCGAAACGGAGAAAAATTAAAGGTGTTCTTATGAAAGTAACACCATACCAGTATGCAGAAGAACATGGAAACGATCAGCTGAGAGGCATTTCGGCCTTCCACCAACAGAAAGGACCATTCGTGATTGGCGGGCAAGTAAAGAAGAACTGAAAAAAATAAGGGAGACTAAATGTGCAAATAGAGGACTGAATTCAGAATGGCCAAAACTAGAATACGACATAAGGATATGGATTCAAGTACACCATCAAAATGGGACTGGAATTAACACAAAAACGATTGAAATACACGCTAATAATCTAGCGCTACATTGGAACTTACCAGACTTAAACGGTAAGATTGCTTTATTATTCAACATCAAAAGAAAACCAATGTGGAACTACGCCAAATAGCCAATATGCACGAAACTCTTCTGACATTTGATGTGCCGAGTAACAACTGTTGCCATGAAAGGTGCTAAATCTGCAACTGTAAAAACAAGTGAACATGAAAAAATGCGCTACACTGTTGTCCTTTCATGTTGTGTTGACGGTACTAAATTTAAACCAATGATTATTTTTCAAGGGCAAAAGAATGTCGAAACCCTCTGAAATACCGCCAGTGTTGTTAAAGTACAAGACAACGGTTGGATGGACGAGACTGGTGAGAAATTATGGATAACAGAGTGTAGGAGAGAAATAAAGGTTCTGTACTGAAGAAGAGTTCTCTTCTTGTGCTAGATCAGTTTAGTAGTCATTTGAAAAATTCTGCGAATGAGAAAATGAGACAGGGAAGTACAGAGCTTGCTGTTATTCTGGGAGGACTTACTTCACAATTCCAACCCCTTGATGTCTCGATAAATAAACCATTTAAAGCGTACCATATATGAGAGAGAAATGGAGCAGTAGACGATGGATGAAATCCAACATGAAATGACGCCGAAGGAAGGTTTAAAGCGACCTTCAATCAAACAAGTGTGTCAGTGGACAAAATAAGTTGTGGTCTAGAGTTAGAGAAGATATTGTCGTTAAATCTTTCAAGAAGTGCGGTAGAGAAGACCATCTAATATGAAGAGGACAACGATGACGACGACGAAGGAGAAGAAGAAGAAGGAGGAGGAGGAGGAGGAGAAGGTTCATATGACGATTTTCAGAGATTTTGAGTCGGTTTGGTTTTATAAACCAAGAACTTTTTTAGTCTGGTTTTGCAGTCTAATAAAAAAATAAAAAAACGTTATTTTTTAAAAATATTGCGTAAAAATTTAAGGAGCCTCTTACAGTCCGTAGCGCCTTAAACTACGTAAAATACGGTAGCTCTTCTCAGTAACGCGTTCTTGTGGCTCAGACTTGTTAAACGGAAACGAAAGAAAAGAAAAAGCACCATTTTCTAATACGTGTGGAAACTGGATATACGTCCGAATATCCCTCTCCCCCTTTCTATGTCCATCTTCTCCTTCCCCTCTGTGTCCATATCCTCCTGCCCCCCGTCTCTCTTTATCTCCTCCTTTTCGCTTTCTACGTGCGAATCCTCCCATCCCTCTCTCCGTCTCCTATCCCCCCCCCTCCCCCGTCACTGATCTTGAGTCTTCTTTATTGCAGGTTCAGTCTCTGTAGTAGCATGCTAATCATAATACGTTAAGCCATAATTACAACTTTCCTATTTGCTAAAGACGTTGCGCTATTATATATTTCAACATACAATTAAGAGGCTACATGAGTCCAAAGGTTTATTTCACTAAAATGTAAAAATATGAAGTAAATCAGTTGAGTACTTTTTGAGATTTTTGCTAACAACTTTTCTCCTTTATATCCGTTTCCGCCCGAATTTTCATTCGAGTACTGTCTAAAAATTTAAAATAAATCAGTCAAGAACTTTTCGAAATTTTTGGAAATAACGTTTCCCCGTTATATATTACACATTTACATGTATTATGTGTATTAATAAAAGGGTGTATAAAAATATGCTTTTATTCGAATAGAACGTTGCGAAAAATTTTCGAATCAATCTTGAAGAGCTTGCCGTAGTTTAAAATTTTGAAGAAACAAATATTTACATTTTTTGATACAGATGTAAATGTTTGGTTCTACAAAATCGTAAATCTCCGAAAGTTCTTCACTGATTGCTTTGAAATTTTGTAACAAATTTGCATTCAAACACGCACGTGTTCTTATATATATATACTGGAGTGGTATATAAGTACAATACATAAAGTGGATACATTATTAGCAAAAGCCGGCCTGAGTGGCCGTGCGGTTCTAGGCGCTACAATCTGGAGCCGAGCGACCGCTACGGTCGCAGGTTCGAATCCTGCCTCGGGCATGGATGTGTGTGATGTCCTTAGGTTAGTTAGTTTTAATTAGTTCTAAGTTCTAGGCGACTGATGACCTCAGAAGTTAAGTAGCATATGCTCAGAGCCATTTGAACCATTTTTTTGTTAGCAAAAATCTCAGTTCCTTTGTTGAAAATGTTCAATTCCCGAAAGTTCTTCACCGATTCCTTGGAAATTTTGACGTAATATTAGATTCGAATCCATCAGTGTTTTATACACCTTCTAAAGGGTCATATTATATCATCTGGCAGCCACCATTGTTGTCACGAAATGAATAAATTGTTGCTAATTGCTTCCAGATAGTGTTAGACGTTCTTTCCAAACCAGATACAAATATGTATGATATTTTAAGGTAACTGTTGCCACTTTTCCCGAAACATTTTTGCTATCTCATTATCTCTATTACTATTATTATTATTATTATTATTATTATTATTATTCCTTACACATGAAATGTAAAATGTGATGTCTAGACTTTACATGAGAAACGGGCAATGGCGTTAGAACTATAATAGACGTGACAAGTAGTTTAAACAGGCTTTCAAGTTTCTAAGCACATCATTTATTTTACAAGAGGAAGCAAAGCCCATTTGCTAAATTATTGTGGACACATGAAATGACAACGGTTATTTTCTACACTTTCCTCGAGATAATACCCTGGTCTATGACCTGCATTTCAAGACGTTGACCTCAGCACATTGTCCAAGAACCTGTGGCAAGGCCACCTTTGCTTCTTTTTTTAGTTGTGGTGGGTTTGGAATAGCGAAACAACTATAAAATATAATGCCAATCCGCCTTTCAGTGTCAGTAATCAAAATTTTTTGGTCACCAAGAAAGAAAGTATCCATTACATAGTTCAGCAACTTCGATTAATATACCGAACAATACTTATTTTTGTAATTATTGTCCGTTACCTCCATGAGCAATTTTGATGAATTTATGCTAGCTGCTGTACTTCTGGCAAAAATAAATAATTGGACCGTAATCTGAAGAAAGATCCACGCAAAATTTTATGTCTAATATAGAACAGAAAATCAGTACCTAAATATACTCCCCTCCCAAACACAAACACATACACACAAGATTGTTAACAGAATGAGATTTTCACTCTGCAGCGGAGTGTGCGCTGATATGAAACTTCCTGGCAGATTAAAACTGTTGGCAGAGCACTTGCCCGCGAAAGGCAAAGGTCCGAGTTCAAGTCTCGGTCCGGCACACAGATTTAATCTGCCAGGAAGTTTCTTATCAGCGCACACTCCGCTGCAGAGTGAAAATCTCATTCTGGAAACATCCCCTAGGTTGTGGCTAAGCCATGTCTCCGCAATATCCTCTCTTTCAGGAGTGTTAGTTCTGCAGGGTTCGTAGGAGAGCTTCTGTAAAGTTTGGAAGGTAGGAGACGAGGTACTGGCAGAAGTAAAGCTGTGAGGACGGGGCGTGAGTCGTGCTTGGGTAGCTCAGTTGGTAGAGCACGTGCCCGCGAAAGGCAAATGTCCCGAGTTCGAGTCTCGGTCCTTGCACACAGTTTTAATCTGCAAGGAAGTTTCATATCAGCGCACATTCCACTGCAGAGTGAAAATCTCATTCTGGAAACATCCCCTAGGCTGTGGCTAAGCCATGTCTAAGCAATATCCTTTCTTTCAGGAGTGCTGGTTCTGCAGGGTTCGCAGGAGAGCTTCTGTAAAGTTTGGAAGGTAGGTGACGAGGTACTGGCAGAAGTAAAACTGTGAGGACGGGGCGTGAGTCGTGCTTGGGTAGCTCAGTTGGTAGAGCACTTGCCCGTGAAAGGCCAAGGTCCCGAGTTCGAGTCTCGGTCCTACACACAGTTTTAATCTGCACGGAAGTTTCATATCAGCGTACACTCCGCTGCAGAGTGAAAATCTCATTCTGGAAACATCCCCATAGGCTGTGGCTAAGCCATGTCTCCGCACTATCCTTCCTTTCAGGAGTGCTAGTTCTGCAGGGTTCGCAGGAGAGCTTCTGTAAAGTTTGGAAGGTAGGAGACGAGGTACTGGCAGAAGTAAAACTGTGAGGAGGGGGCGTGAGTCGTGCTTGGGTAGCTCAGTTGGTAGAGCACTTCCACGCGAATGGCAAAGGTCCCGAGTTCGAGTCTTGGTCCTACACACAGTTTTAATCTGCACGGAAGTTTCATATCAGCCCACATTCCGCTACAGAGTGAAAATCTCATTCTGGAAACATCCCCATAGGCTGTGGCTAAGCCATGTCTAAGCAATATCCTTCCTTTCAGGAGTGCTAGTTCTGCAGGGTTCGCAGGAGAGCTTCTGTAAAGTTTGGAAGATAGGAGACGAGATACTGGCAGAAGTAAAGCCGTGAGGAAGGGGCGTGAGTCGTGCTTGGATACTCAGTTGGTAGAGCACTTGCCCGTGAAAGGCAAAGGTCCTGAGTTCGAGTCTCGGTCCTTGCACACAGTTTTAATCTGCCAGGAAGTTTCATATCAGTGCACACTCCGCTGCAGAGTGAAAATCTCATTCTGGAAACATCCCCTAGGCTATGGCTAAGCCATGTCTCCGCGATATCCTTCCTTTCAGGAGTGCTAGTTCAGCAGGGTTCGCAAGAGAGCTTCTGTAAAGTTTGCAAGGTAGGAGACGAGGTACTGGCAGAAGTAAAACTGTGAGGAGGGGGCTGAGTCGTGCTTGGGTAGCTCAGTTGGTAGAGCACTTGCCCGCGAAAGGCAAAGGTCCCGAGTTCGAGTCTCGGTCCTACACACAGTTTTAATCTGCCAGGAAGTTTCAAGATTGTTAACTTCTGGTTCAATTCTAGCTTATAGTCCACACTCAGAACACAAATAGACTTGCCATATTAATTTATTCGTCAGTTGTGAGATACAATAATGCGTCATTTCAACATTCAGATCAAGTATTCTAAAATTCCATTCAGCGAACTTCCTTCCTCGATAAACGATTGATAAATAAACTGCATTTGTAACTATTGTAGTCCTCTGCTATTAGAGGCAGACCAGCAGTAGTTGATAATGCAACAGCTGTGCTACAGGCTAATTTCGGATATATCAACTAATTCAGAGAAATTTAAATCTAGTAGTTTCTTGAAATATGTTTCATTTCAGCGGTCCTTTTCTGTCTCTATCCAGTTTCTTGGGATCCTGCGCAATAGCTTTTATTTTAATGAATATCGTCTTCTGCAAGTATTGTACAAAGTACCTCGACCAGCTGCTTTGCTAAATGATATTTAAATTCAGTACGAATTTCAATTGCAGACTTCGGCATGTAATGACTGGCTTATTTATGATGGAATTCAGCAACGACTTTAATTTAAAATGTAACTACAGAGAATTTCGCATTGCATTATCTGGATCACTAAGCTTGGAATGCGAGTGGTTTTTTTTAGACAGACTGTAATTATACCTATGGATAGATTCGTATGCATAACTTCGCCCATGCAGACTGGAATATTCTGGCTTCATTAATTCCAAAGGGATTTTAGTTATGTAAGTTACATATTATGTGTTTCCTGTGCTGACTTTGTGAAACAATAATGTGTAACTGTCGTTTATCAGTACTACGTCGATAAGGATTCATTTCTACTGAAATCATGATCCATCTTAAATGAAAGTCACAGGTGTGACTCAGTACGAACTCTGTTCTTTTTGTGTTTTCGTTCTTCTCTTTAGTATTCACAGCGTAGGCATTCTCATTAGAGCTGATAATCAACAATATCAGAGGTAATCAAATGCAACTAGTTTATTTGAAAAGTGTGACCTTGCCAGACTTCAGACAGAGGTCATCAAACATTTACGTATACTTCAGTTACAGCATTCAACCAGAGAAATTATTTTAACATACATCATTGGCTCGCTTCTTTATGTAACTATGTTGTAACTAGAGTATACGTATATTATAGATTATTTTCTATTTTCGTACAGTATGAGTTATGACAGATATTGTATTTATTTGTGTTTCTGAGAACAGACTCATCCTGACTGCACCTGCTGAGGGAAGTACGATCTCAATTGTTACACTTAAAATGTTACTGATTGCAGCTTTGGTTAGCAAAGGGAATAGTGGTCTTTCTGCAAGATGAGGATCTTACATCGGTATTTACCACTTAACATTCATTAAAAAAACAAAGAAACTGCAAACGTAGCACATCACAGACTTTAAAACTACCACAGGTAGGGTAACTCACTAAGCTTTGATTTAAAATATCAAATTCTGTAAACAGGAAAATATAATCACATTTTATTGACAAATAAAGCAGTTCCCCTTTATAATTGCATTAGAATTAGTGTGTCACGCTAATTTCATTCAAGAAGAAACAAAAGCTATTATTCCAATTTAATCCTTTTACAGAATTACTGTTCACCTGACATTAACAACTGAAGAGCTTGTATTAAGCAAGGATTACAATAAAACAAATAACAGGCCATAATTTATGGCAATTTAGCAACATCAATGTGGATGCAATTGCAATAGGTCGAAAATAGCATGCACAAATCAGTGATTTAAATCAAAGTTGAGTAAATGCACTGTATGCAATACATTGTCAATGGGTTCAATTAACGTCATAAATAAATTCGTACGTTTTGTTAGAATAATACGTGACCCATGTAGTTTTGTATTTGAGACTATCATCAGTATTTTATGAGAATGGTTTAATCACCATTTATCTTAAATTGTTTTATGTGATATAATCTACATGCGAATAACGACAGTTAGAATTTGAAGCAATGCCAAAACACTGATCATACTGTGCAAATAAATGTATGCACCTCTACGCGATCCTGTAAACTCACTAACATAATTATAGATGAAAAAGAAATGGAAGCTTGAAGTAAGAAAACAAATGACAAAGAAGTCTTCGGGCCACAATTTCCTTTGCAGAGAGAGCTTGTATGTCCTTGTGATCAAGTTTTCAGGACCGTACAAACAGGTTTGCTGCCCGTGTTTACTACTCGTAGTTATGATTGGGTTAACATAGCACAAAAATGCAACGGTCCGAAAATTGTTTGCAATGGAGAGAGTGAAAGACGATTTAATATTTACCATATACTGAAACGCAGGAAGCTAAACAGTCGCAAATCCTTTGAGGGAGCCCTTTTTCTACGAAATATAAGTCGTAATGAAAATGGTATATCAGGAATCAAAGGATTTTAGCTGTTTGAAATGAATTATATCGCTGTTGACCTAAAAAATTAAGTTAACACTGCAAAAAAGGTATCTCATCGGCTTATTCAGTACGTCCTAATCATCCACCACGTATTATCCTCTATTTTTATGTACATGTTTTATATTGTCTGCATTCTGCAATATATCGTAAACTGAGTGTTCATATCTGCTTATAATATCACAAAGACTCTTTGTAATGCATAAAACAAGTGATTAAAAGCGCATATGTAAGGACACATACTACTGTTGAGATGTAATAAAAAACTGGATGGCTCCGGCAGTTAACTTCTGATTTTCATTTACTAATACATATGCATTTAATATTCAAAAGTAATGAACAAATGGCTCTAAGCACTATGGGACTTAACATCTGAGGTCATCAGTCCCCTAGAGCTTAGAACTACTTAAACCTAACTAACCTAAGGACATCACAAACATCCATGCCCGAGGCAGGATTCGAACTTGTAACCATAGCGGTCGGGCGGTTCCAGACTGAAGCGCCTAGAACCGCTCGCCCACACCGGCTGGCTAGTAATGAACAAAGGGTGACCAAAGCAAGATGGAGCTGGGACAGCTCATAAATACGCCCACTAGAGATAGCAGAAGAACCCAGATCAGCAGGTCGGCTGCTACCAGGATGTTGCAGTTCTGGCCTAACCCTTGTTATGTCTATATCAGCTTTAAAATTACGATGATGCGAAAACAATTTCGCAATATGAAAATTTATTTCTACAAAAATGTATTTGAGCCTTCATCAGTTACCTCGCAGACCAAACACCGAAATTCACGTACTATTCTTAGTTTCACATTTTCTAATCTAATACCCAAATTGCCTGAATTAAAGCTATTACGCTCTGTTACCTTTGTTTTACTTTTCTTGTTAGTCGTACGATAACATTTCTTCAGGACACTGTCCATTCTGTTCAGGTCATCTTCAAGCCGTTTGCCATACCTGACAATGTCATTGCCGAACTTTAATATCCTTTCCAAATTTTCTTTACTGTTTCTATTGCTTTACTGATTGCATGCATCTGTTTCGATACTGTTGTTATATTGTCACGGCTATCGAGTTTCGTTAATGTAAGAACTGGTATGTCTGCGAGGAAAGGAGAGAAGCCTTATTAAGAGTAATATTTAAGACCACGCACAGAGTGTGGTGTGAGGCGGACACAAAAAAATTGGACCAGTGTTCCATGTGATGTCAGACTTGTTGAAACCTGCAGAGGAAGCGGTGCTGCACTAATGACTATAGTTCAATTCTTTTATCTTGGCGGCTCGCGCATGCCCGCCCAGACGCGGGAGATTGTTGCGTTGCCAGTTGCACACGACGCACGCGCCAATAGAAGCAGCGCCATGGTATAGCTAGTTTGCAAGCTTACGTTTAGGGGGGAGCGCGCAGTTCATGAAGTAAAGCCACCACGGCCGCATTAACCCTTTCGCTGTTACAAAGACCTGCTTCCTGCATTCCGCGCTGTGCGCGATTTTGTCACTGCACTGCTCGCCTGTGCAGACACATGGTGTTCCCACTGCTTTGACACACTTATCATTCGATTCCACAAAAACTATTTGGCCCAAAAATTAGATTTTTACATGTCTTCTTGACTGATACCTTCCCCCCACAAATGACTTAATTTTGTTTCGATGTTCAACGCAGTTATTATGCAGCATTAAATGTAGTAAACCACTGCACGAAATTTTGAAGAGTTTGCAGAGGTAGAAGTCCATAGCGTATATTTCCGTATGGTCGATTTTAGTTGCCACAATGTTGAGAATGAAATGTGGACAAGATACCTAAATTTCATATAAAATTTACTGTATAACAATATCTCGTTTGTCAGTACGTAGAATGTGAGAACCGTGTTGAGCAACTAAATGGAATAAGACTCAGAAAGGAGTACGGCAAGGCTGCATATTGTTGTCTTGTTTACTCAATATGTATGCAGAGCACACTACTAGGAATGCCGGGCTAGATGAAGAAAGAACTGGAACTAAAATGGTTGAGATAAATATAAATAATCCTAAATATGCAGACGATACCATCCTGATTGCAGAAAGTGAAGAATAGTTGAAGATCCTCTAAAAGCGAAAGAAGAAAACGCGAAGGCTGGTCTATAGCTGAATATCAAGAAAACGAAAATTATGGCAACTGATGTTATCACTTTATGGCATATAGGATTATAAACAGTGAAGGTAGTTTCTATGTTTGGTTATAGTACCTTTCAAAATGTTTTGACGATTTAAAATTTGAATATCACGCTCTAAAAACAAAATGCAGCGACGATGGCGCTGCCTATTAGTTGTGAGGAGTGTTAAATTTCATCCCATGTAGAGGTCATGTCGTACTGGACGATGCAACATCGCGCGCTCGTGGCGGAGTGCCATTTTCGCTACGACGAATCTGTCGTGGGTTTTCAATACGGCTTTCGAAAGCATTTCTAGATTCAGCCGCGATATCTAATTCACGTCCGTGAGACAATTGGGTATGAAACTTCCGAGCAGCTGCGAGTGCATCAAATAGAAAGTCAACAGGTTCTCGGAAAACCGTTAGAACTGACGACAATAGCGAACGTGTGCGTGGTAGTTTACAGGCAAGCTCTCATCGTTCGTTACGAAAACTTCGTTCCAGCAAGAAGGTGCGACATGCCACACATCCCGACAAGACCTTGCGAGTTCTCCGGGAAGCGTTTGGTAATTTCGGAACGCGCTTGCGTCGAATGGTTACTTGGCTCGCCTGATTTAACCGTACCAGACTTTTACCTGTGGGGTTACTTGGAGGCGAGAGTTACATGATCGAACAGTTAAAAAGTCGAAATCACGATGAATTCTCCAGAATTGCTCCTGAAGTTACGAAAGATATATTGAAAACCTAAGTGAAGCAAGTCGAGTACTGTATAGCTGCGAATGGTCGTCATTTAATATTTCATAAATAAACTTCAATAAATGTTGTACCTTGTGTAAAATGTTCAACTTTGTTTCGCTACTAGTTTGTGTGTTAGGCGAATTTGAAATTGTCGCCGGCCGCGGTGGTCTAGCGGTTCTGGTGCTGCAGTCTGGAACCGCGGGACTGTTACGGTCGCAGGTTCGAATCCTGCCTCGGGCGTGGGTGTGTGTGATGTCCTTAGGTTAGTTAGGTTTAAGTAGTTCTAAGTTATAGGGGACTTATGACCTAAGATGTTGAGTCCCATAGTGCTCGGAGCCATTTGAACCATTTTTTTGAAATCGTCATCACTTTGTGAAACACCCTGTATCTCGGCTTCCAGATTTCTGCTGATAGTGACTTCAGCCACGAAATCAATAGAGACTTGTTACTCGGTAGGAAGGAAATGTCCAGTCTTAACCATATTTCAAGAAGTAGGGACAAAACTTTAACAACGAATATCCGTATAGTAAGGGCTATGTCTTTTCAGTTGACTCCTTTTGAATTCTGGTGTTAGAGGGAACTCCGCCGTGTTCCATGGACCACGAAGAGGACGAGTAGGTCAGTATTACAATAAATAAAACCAGATTGCTCCTTGGAAAGCCTAATACTGAAACAAAAACTGACATACTTTGGGCACACTATAAGACATGATTCTCTGTAAAAGAAGGTCGGAGATAGAAGGAGAAGAGGGCGGAAAAGGATGAGGTGGATTGATGACATCACGGAAGTAATGGAGTACAGTTTGAAAAGTCTATGGGAGATAATGCAGGAGGGAAGAAATTGGCGTGCTTTAGTTCATGAGGTTACAGAGAGTCGGAGCCGAAAAAGCGAGAGAGAGAGGTAGAGAGGGAGAGAAAGAGAGAGAGAGAGAGCGCGAGAGAGAGAGGGAGAGGACGTAATGCGATAAAATTCGTACGCTACAGACAACAGAAACTGGTGCTTTCTGCTAGAGTAAAAAGGGTGCTACATACTCTACGCGGTGGAATGAGTACGGCTTCATCCCACTGTAGACTCCTTGTCTGGTATATCGGCTTTCTCATTCCTTTTTCTGCTTTGTTACCTAGTACTGTTAGTGTGTAGCCTCTTCCCCTACATTATCGAAAATTGAGGGGAGAATAAAAAAATTAGCGGTAATTGTCCAATAATACAGGCATGACAGTTATATAGCACGCGAAAATCACTATAAAAGAGTAATTTACCTTGTTGTTGTTGTCTTCAGTCCAGAGACAGGTTTGATGCAGCTCTTCATGTTACCCTACCCTGTACAAGCCTCTTCATCCCCGAGCAACTACTGCAACCTACATCCCTCTGAATCTGCTTATTGGTCTCCCTCTACGATTTTCACCCTCCACGCTTCGGTCCAATACTAAATTGGTGATCCCTTGATGCCTCAGAACGTGTCCTACCAACCGATCCCTTCTTTTTGTCAG
This sequence comes from Schistocerca americana, assembly GCF_021461395.2. Lineage (NCBI taxonomy): Eukaryota > Metazoa > Arthropoda > Insecta > Orthoptera > Acrididae > Schistocerca > Schistocerca americana. Next base: position 503,225,504 of record NC_060124.1, on the reverse strand, counting down.
GTTGGGCCACAAAGTCTTCTTTTCCCGAATTCTGTTCAGTACCTCCTCATTAGTTGCGTGATATACCCATATAACATTCAGCATTCCTCTGTAGCACCTCATTTCGAAAGCTTCTATTCTCTACCTGTCTAAACTATTTATCGTCCATGTTTCAATTCCATACGGGGTTACACTCCACACAAATACTTCCAGAAATGACTTCCTGACACTTAAATCAATACTCGATGTTAACAAATTTCTCTTCTTTAGAAACGCTTTCCTTACCATTGCCAGTCCACATTTTATATCCTCTCTACTTCGGCCATCATCAGTTATTTTGCTCCCCAAATAGCAAAGCTCATTTACTACTTTAAGCGTCTCATTTTCTAATCTAATTCCCTCACCATCACCTGATTCAATACGACTACTTTCCATTATTCTCGTTTCGCTTTTGTTGATGTTCATCTCATATCCTCCTTTCAAGACACTATCCATTTCGTTCAACTGCTCTTCCAGGTCCTTTGCTGTCTCTGACAAAATTAAATGTAATCGGGAAACCTCAAAGTTTTTATTTCTTCTCCATAGATTTTAATTCCTACTCCAAATTTTTTCTTTTGTTTTCTTTACTGCTTGCTCAGGATACAGACTGAATAACATCGGAGATAGGCTACAACCATTACTCTATTCTCAACCACTGCTTCACTTCCATGGCCCTCGACTCTTATAACTGACATCCGGTTTCTTTAGAAATTGCAAATAGCCTTTTGCTTCCTGTATTTTACCCCTGCCAATTTCATAATTTGAAAAGTTTTCTCTAAGTCTACAAATGCTAAAGACGTAGGTTTGCTATCTCTTAAGATAGGTCGTAGGGTCAGTATTGTCTGGCGTGTTTCAACATTTCTTTGGAATACCAACTGAACTTCCCCGAGGTTAGCTTCTACCACTTCACTTAAAACTTCCGGGTTGATAGGCCGTGGTCGAAGTATAAAACTGTCTCCTGTTGTTTCGTCTCCGACTGCGGGAGACATCCTCGGAGGTAAAGCGGCGAACTGCGAAGAGAACTCGAGGAAGCGCTGACTATATAGGCAGTACAGAGGGCGCCACTGCCGATCACGAGGCGTCGGCTATGAGATTGTCTCTGGTAATGCCAACATTCTCGATTGAAAGTAATCGATCGTCACGCTTGCGGTGCAACGCTGACATCCAAATTTTATCCAGTTTAACACCTTCGTCTTTCCTGTTAAAATTATTACGATGTTTATCAATCTCGATAGCCTCTCTGTACAAGCGTGCATAATAATGCGAGGTTTTTGATATGATGCTTGTCTCACCGAATTTTATTTCATGATCCCCTTCCTAGTAAACATGTTCCGCTACGGCCGATTTATCCGTGTGACCCAGGCGGCAATTCCTCTTATGTTCGACAAGACGGGTGTTCACACTTCTCTTTGTTGTACCGATGTAAACCTGTCCACAACTACAAGGAATTTTATGTACCCCCGGTGTAGCCAAAGGGTGTCGTACATCTTTTGCCGACCTTAAAAATTCTTTTATTTTCCTAGTGGGTCTGAAAATAGTTTCCACCCCATACTTGCTTAAAACTTTCCCAATGCGATCTGTGACCTTACTAATGAACGGAAGAAAAACTCTGCCTTGGACGACTGTTGTTCGTCGTTACTCCTGATTCTCTGCCTAGAGTGAAGTGCTCGATCTATATCCTTGCTAGAATAGCCATTCTTCACGAAAGTTGACCGTAGATGTTCAATCTCATCTTTTAAATAAACAGGTTCACAAAGTTTGTACGCCCTGTCTACCAAAGTTTTCATTACACCTCTTTTTTGTATAGGGTGGTGGTTTGAATCTTTGTGTAGATAACGATCACTATGTGTGGGCTTTCTATGCATCTTATGGCCCAACGTTCCGTCCCGTCGTTTAATCACAGACACATCCAGGAAGTTCAATTGCCCATTCCTTTCCGTCTCCATAGTGAATTGGATTTTCGGATTAATGCTGTTTAAATGTGTCAGGAAGGCATCCAACTCCTCTGCTCCGTGTGTCCATACTACGAACGTGGTTCAAATGGCTCTGAGCACTATGGGACTCAACTGCTGAGGTCATTAGTCCCCTAGAACTTAGAACTAGTTAAACATAACTAACCTAAGGACATCACACACATCCATCCCCGAGGCAGGATTCGAACCTGCGACCGTAGCGGTCTCGCGGTTCCAGACTGCAGCGCCAGAACCGCGCGGCCACTTCGGCCGGCTACTACGAACGTGTCATCGACATAGTGATACCATCTGGCTGGTCTCTTACTGGCAGTCTGCAACGCCCGTTGTTCAAAAGTCTCCATAAATAAGTCAGCCACAGCAGGACTGAGAGGACTGCCCATAGCCACCCCGTCAATCTGTTCATAAAAGTTATTATTGTATTGAAAGTAGGTTGTGGTGAGGCAGTGTCGGAATAATGCCACAATATCGGTAGGGAAAATATCCGCTATGCATAAGATAGCTTCGTTTACCGGAATCATGGTAAATAACGACACAACGTCAAAACTGACGAGGATATCATCCGGGCCCACGCTCGTTTCCTTTAACTTGTCAATGAAATGAGCTGAATTTTTAATATGACTGTCCGTCCTACCAACATAAGGTTGCAGCATTGAGGCAAGGTGTCTAGCTAACTCGTGTGTTGGTCCGCCTATAGCGCTGACAATTGGCCTCAACGGAAACCCAGGTTTATGAACTTTGGGTAAGCCATAAAGTCTAGGTGGGTACGCTTCTGTTTTACAAAGCAGCTTCTTATCGTTGGAGCTCAATGAAGACGCTTTCACCAGTCGATTTGTCATTCTTAAAATATTCATAGTCGGATATTTCTGGAGTTTTTTGTAATTGGAGGGAACCAAAATGTCGTTGATTTTTCCATGATAGTCCTCACTGTTCAGTATGACGGTGGCATTACCCTTATCTGCATTAAGAACAATAATGTTTTTATCTCCATTTATATCCCTCAGCGCCTTCCTTTGAGCCTGCGACAAATTACTTTTAGGTGGCTTACATGTACGTAAAATCCTAGCTGTTTCCATCCTAATTACGTAAGCGGACTGCTGTGGAAGCTGACGGATACCGGCCTCAATATTTGCTACAATATCCTCTGTGGGTACGTTTCGGGGCGTCACAGCAAAATTGCCTCCTGTCAGGAGACAGTTTTATACGTCGACCACGGCCTATCGGCCCGGAAGCTTTAAGTGAAGACAATACCGGCCGTGAAAGCTTACATTGTATGATTAGCTTCTACCAGTTTTTCCATTCGTCTGTAAGGAATTCGTGTCAGTATTTTGCAACCATGACTTATTAAACCGATAATTTTCACACCTGTCGACGCCCTCTTTCTTTGGGATTGGAATTATTGCATTCTTCTTGAAGTCTTCGCCTGTATCATACATCTTGCTCACCAGATGGAAAAGTTTTGTCATGGCTGGCTCTCCCTAGGCTGTCAGTAGTTCTACTGGAATGTTGTCTACTCCTGTGGCCCTGTTTCGACTTTTCAGTGCTCTGTCAAATTCTTCACGCAGTATCATATCTCCCACTTCATCTTCATCTACGGCCTCTTCTATTTCCTTAATATTGCCCTCAAGTAAATCGGCCTTGTGCAGACCCTTTATATACTCCTTTCACCTTTCTACCTTCCCTTCTTTGCTTAGGACTGGTTATACATCTGACCTCTTAATATTCATACGGGTGGTTCTCTTTTCTGCAAAGCTGTCTTTAATTTTCCTATAGGCAGTACCTATCTTACCCCTAGAAATATATGCCTCTACACCCTTACATTTGTCTTCTAGCAATTATCGGCTGAAATTAAATAACATCTACACTACTGGCCATTAAAATTGATACACCATGAAGATGACGTGCTACAGACGCGAAATTTAACCGACAGGAAGAAGATGCTGTGATATGCAAATGATTAGCTTTTCAGTCCATTCACACAAGGTTGGCGCCGGTGGCGACACCTACAACGTGCTGACATGAGGAAGGTTTCCAACCGATTCCTCGTACACAAACAGCGGTTGACCGGCGTTGCCTGGTGAAACGTTGTGATGCCTCGTGTAAGGAGGAGAAATGCGTACCATCACGTTTCCGACTTTGATAAAGGTCGGATTGTAGCCTATCGCGATTGCGGTTTATCGTATCGCGACATTGCTGCTCGCGTTGGTCGAGATCCAATGAAAATGGAATCGGTGGTTCAGGAGGGTAATACGGAACGCCGTGCTGGATCCCAACGGCCTCGTATCACTAGCAGTCGAGATGACAGGCATCTTATCCGCATGGCTATATCGGATCGTGCAGCGACGTCTCGATCCCAGAGTCAACAGATGGGGACGTTTGCAAGACAACAACCATTTGCACGAACAGTTCGATGACGTTTGCAGCAGCATGGACTATCAGCTCGGAGACCATGGCTGCGGTTACCCTTGGCGCTGCATTACAGACAGGAGCGCCTGTTATGGCGTACTCAAACGACGAACCTGGGTGCACGAATGGCACAACGTCATTTTTTCTGATGAATCCAGGTTCTGTTTACAGCATCATGATGGTCGCATCCGTGTTTGGCGACATCGCGGTGAACGCACATTGGAAGCGTGTATTCGTCATCGCCATACTGGCGTATCATCCGGCATGAGGGTATGGGGTGCCATTGGTTACACGTCTCGGTCACCAATTGTTCGCACTGACGGCACTTTGAACAGTGGACGTTACATTTCAGATGTGTTACGACCCGTGGCTCTACCCTACATTCGATCCCTGCTAAACCCTACATTTCAGCAGGATAATGCACGACCGCATGTTGCAGGTCCTGTACAGGTCTTTCTGGATACAGAAAATGTTCGACTGCTGCCCTGGCCTGCACATTCTCCAGATCTCTCACCTACTGAAAACGGCTGGTCAATGGTGGCCGAGCATCTGGCTCGTCACAATACGCCAGTCTCTCTTGATGAACTGTGGTATCGTGTTGAAGCTGCATTGGCAGCTGTACCTGTACACGCCATCCAAGCTCTGTTTGACTCAACGCCCAGGCGTATCAAGGCCGTTATTACGGCCAGAGGTGGTTGTTCTGGGTACTGATTTCTCAGGATCTATGCACCCAAATTGCGTGAAAATGTAATTACATGTCAGTTCTAGTATAATATATTTGTCCAATGAATACCCGCTTATCAACTGCATTTCTTCTTGGTGTAGCAGTTTTAATGGCCAATAGTGTATGACGACTACCCAGGAAGTAATGCACGACATTTTATTCTCAGCCGCCAAGGGTGTCGGAGTTGCGAAAATGTGGATATCGATATGAGTTGGCGCGCAAAATTTCCGTTCCCTCCAACTGATAGCGTAGGCTCAGCAACGTTTCAAAATGGCGTCTGCGTGTGAAGTACGTGACAAGCTGCATGTCGTCACCGAATATCTCACTGCTGAGAAAGAAACTGTTGGAAATATTCACAAACGTTTGTGTTAAGTGTATGGAGCAGCTGCAGTCGACAGGAGCGCAGCTGGTCACTGGGCACGGGCGGTGAGGACTTCAGAAGGCGTTTCAGCGGAGCTCTGTAAATTGTAGCGAGCGCCGATACCATCCATCACCATCACACGTGACATGTTGCAGTGTGCCGATGTTCTCATTTGCGAGGATCGATATGTTAGCACTCGGCAGCTGGCGCTGCTACAGTCAATTAGCAAAGGAGGTGCAACAATCCACTCACTTGGATGCTCAAAAGTGTCTACTAAATGGGTTCCACGCTGTCTTGCGGTGGAATACAAATGTCACAGAAGAAAAGACGTGTTCTGAGTTACTGCAACGTTTTAAAGCTTAGATGGAGGCCTTCTTGTCCTGGACTGTGACAAGTGATGAAACTCAGATTCACTATTTGGAGCCTAAAATAAAAAGACAATCGGTGCAATGGCATCATTCTCAGTCTCCACAAAAGGAAAAATATAGCTTCCAACTGTAAGATCATGATGATTGTGTTTTTGGAACAGTGATTGATTTTCATTGTTGTGATTCCAAGAGGGAGTACAATTAATTCACATGAATCCATAAACACATTAGCCACACTCAAGAAGCGTTTCCAGCCATAACAACCCAGGGGATGTCTTGATCCAACACGATAACGCTCGACCTCACATGAGTTTAAGGAGACATGGAGGAACAGTGTTGGACAGTGGTACCCTTTCCACAATACAGCCATGACCTAGCTGCATTCGATTTCCAATTGCTTGAGCCATTAAAGGATAGCATTTGTGGGAGAAATTTTGAGGTGATTCGCACAGCGAAGAAACGGCTTTTGATCAGAACAAGGACTGATACCGATAGGACGTTCACGCCCCTGTGTTTTTGGAGGAAGGCCAGAGATATGGAAGGGATTTACGTGGGAAAATAGGGTTCCGCAGTAGATAAAAAATCGTTATTTCATTTGTGTAATTTTCATTGTGTGAAATGATTAATAGTTGAAGAAAAAAAATGTGATGCACCTTTCTTGGCGACCCTCTTATCCGCTAGATAGCTTCGTAGTTTGTTACACCTTGCTTATGCCATTGGCCACAGAGTGCATGGATGCTGTAATAACAGAGACACAGGACGTATGCGGTATGGTGGTACCACATGGTTGATTTCCACAACGAATCTTGCAGTCTGCAGCGGAGCGTAAGGCAAATTAAGCTAGGTATCAAGGGTCGAACCCGAACGAGAGCTTTCGTGGTAATGATCTCACCGACTGAGGTACCGAGGCAGATTTAAAGTAATTACACTGATGAGCTAAGTGTGATATTCCTAGCTGTGGCCGCCAGTATTTTATCTTGCTAGAAAATCGGCTTGATGCAGCTTTGTACACTTTAAGCAGCATATGGTACAAAAGTGGAGTGAGGTACAAGCGACACATGGTACAGTATGTACCATTCCCGTGCGAGAGCCCGGCAATTGTACTGAACTTGGCTTCTGATTGGTCGGCACATTCGGGTGTTAGGCGCCAAAACGCCTAACTTCTCTTATTAATTATTTATATGCTTTTAATTGTATTTAACCCAGTTGTCAGTATGACAATCTCTCGTGGTTACCCTACGAGTCTACCGTTTTTATTGATTAAATTTCACTAGTTTTGAGAAACATAAGCGTAAAGATATTACAACCGAAGTTCTTCGGACACCTTCGGGTCGCTTTGGCGCGCCTGGGAGACGAAGTACAGTACTTCGGCTGCGCTAGGCACTCTGTTTCGGGTGTTCTTCAGAGCCGGACGTCTATCTCTGTTTCGGACGGACATGTCGTACTCTATATCGGAATTTGTCGGGTGGTTACTGTACTATTAAGAAAACTATGTCGAAGTTGTAAACAAACAGGCTTCATTAATGAGAGGTGTCGCCTACCATCTTTGTCAGTACTACAAATCTTGCCCTATGTAGATACGGAGGCTAACCTGGGCAAGTGGCATCCCACAAAAAAAGAGAGCACAAACACAAGTTCAGGTTAGAGATCACAGCATAGCAGTCTCCGCCGAAGACTATCCCACGACCGAAGAGCTGTCTTCTGCGCCGAGGACACAACATTAGAAGACGACAGGTTGGTGGAGAGAACGGTTAGGGACTCTTATCCAATCTCAACAGATCTGGCTTCCAACACGACAAAGTATAATTTTATACAAACTTTATAACTGCCTGCTAACAGTGGTTTGGTCCACCTTTGCAGCGCAACAGAGCAGAGGATCTGTGAGACACGAACTTGACAAATATGGTCCTGAAGGTGTGTTGCACCAGATATTTATGTACGTGTCACTTACATCCCACACATTACAGGCCTATGGTTTGCGAGCACGAAGGTGGCGTCTGATAGAATTCGAGATGTGTTCCATCGGATTCAGATCAGGAGAATTCGTTGGCCAAGAAATCAACGTAAGTTTCTCCTGGAGCTCCTGTCGCACGAATCTGGAGTTGTGACATGAACGGTTATCACCGAATAGGATGACAGCAAGCATAAAGGGAAACAAGTGGTCTGCAATAATGTTCGCATAGTACGCAGCTGTCATGAGTTCTTTGATTACTACCACATGCAGCCCAGGCGAATGTGCCCAGTATCATAATATTGTCCAGTGTCGTGTTAATAACTCACTTCTGGCTTCAGTTTTTGCAGGTGCAGAGTAAGCGTGGTGAGGATAGTCAAAGTGTGAACATCTTTAAGGGGCATTAAATGAACAAAATGTATAGTAGTGTGAACAAAATTAATGTCAGAAGTTTTCCATGAGACACTTGCAGATGGTGCTGATGTTTGCAGATAATTCGCAAGGTTGGAAAATAATAGAGAAATGCAGGAAGACACGCAGAGTATCAACATTTGGTGCAGGGAGTGGCAATTGACCGCCGGCCAGTGTGGCCGAGCGGTTCTAGGCGCGTCAGTCTGTAACCGCGTGACTGCTACGGTCGCAGGTTCGAATCCTGCCTCGGGCATGGATGTGTGTGATGTCCTTAGGTTAGTTAGGTTTAAGTAGTTCTAAGTTCTCGGAGACTGATGTTCTCAGATGTTAAGTCCCATAGTGCTCAGAGCCATTTGAACCATTTTTTGGCAATTGACCCTTAATATAAACAACTGTAACGTATTGAGAATGGAGGGACATAAAGACCCTTTATTGTATGATTACACGATTGCAGAACAATCACTGAAAACAGTTATCTCCACAAAATATCTAGAAGTACAGACACACCACATTCAGCTAATCGCTTGTTAGCAAAAGACAGACAAAGATTCATTGTGAGAATACTCAGAAAATGCAGCCCACCAACATAGAAAGTACATAGCTTACAAAACACTCGTTCGACAAGTACTTGAGTGTTGCTCGTCAGTCTGGGGTCTACACTAGAGAGGATTCCTGGCCAAAAGGAGAAAATCTAAAGAAGAGCAGCAGTTTTCGTTACAGGTTCATTTAGGAAGCGCGAAAGCGTTACGAAGATGCTCCGTCAGTTCAAGTGGCAGACGATGCAAGATAGATGCTCTGCAGCATGGTGTGGTCTACTCTTAAAATTCAGAGAGTATATGTACCGAGAAGAGTCGACCAATATATTGCTTCCTCAAAAGTATATCTCGCGAAAAGATAAAATTAGAGATTCGAGCCCACACAGAGGCTTGCCACCAATCGTTCTTCCCGTGAGGTGTATGCGACCGCAAGAGGGAAAGGGCGAAGTGACAGCAGTACATAAAAAACCCTCCGCCACACTTCATGAGGTGGCTTGCGGAGTACAGATGTAGATACTTATTCCATGTTCAGAGCACATTTGTGTTTGCCCATTTTGTCATGGTGGAGTAGAGAGATGATACATTGCAAAAGTAAGTTAGTAATTACGGAAGTAACGTCCACAAAGGATTTAGCTGGTGGCAGAGAGAGCTTGTGGGTTGGTGACGATGTACTCTGGTGGCCAGTAGTTGCAGCGTGCGTCCTCTACTTTGGAACTTATACTCAATCTATATGTGAAATAACATACACTGTCCAGTCACATTAATTGACGACCTGTCAAAAGCCAGAATAACAAGCTTTTGCAGCGCGCAGCACTGCGAGACGTGCTGCAACAGGTCAGTGAGGTTCTAGAAGGTACCGACAGGAATATGGTGCCATGCCGACTCTATTGCCGTCCGCGGTGGTCTCGCGGTTCTAGGCGCGCAGTCCGGAACCGTGCGACTGCTACGGTCGCAGGTTCGAACCCTGCCTCGGGCATGGATGTGTGTGATGTCCTTAGGTTAGTTAGGTTTAAGTAGTTCTAAGTTCTAGGGGACTGATGACCGCAGCTGTTAATGCCCATAGTGGTCAGAGCCATTTGAACCATTTTGAACCGACTCTATTGCCATGGGCAGATGGGCTAGGCTTCTACTCGGTTGAGGATCCATGGCGCCAAGAGTTCGATCGAAGTAATTCTACAGACTCTCGATTGGACTTACCGTAAATGCAGGGAGTTTGGTGGCCAGGAGAGTACGGTAAACTCACCCTGGTGCTCCGCAAACCACGTACATAATCTGCGAGCTGTGTGACACGTCGTGTTGTCGTTCTAGTAGAGGCCATCGTTGCGAGGAAAGCCAAACTACATGTAGCGATTCGTCATGGTCCTCAAGGATGGATGCATACTTGTGTTGATCCATTGTGTCTTCCAGAATGACGACATAACCAAAGGAATGGCGCTAAAATGTTCCCCTTACCTTAATGCATGCAGGATGTTTGCTTTGAGATGTTTCACGCTAAACACACCAACGGCCATCTGTCTGTTGGAACATCAAGCGTGATTCATCTAAAAAGCGCACCTGTTCCCACTTAGCTGACGTACAGTCACCGTATTGGCGTGAAAATTGCAGCCTTCGTCTCCAATTGATGGCAGTCAACATGGATGCATGAACCAGAAGCCTGCTGCAAAGGCCCATAGGCAGCAAATTCATTGAAGAGGCACTACTGATAGCCCATTGGTTCATGTGGGCGGACAGTGGCACAACAGTTGCGCGTCTGTTCGCCTGTACACATCTCTGCAGTTGCCTTTCACCCCCTGTCATTTGTAGCCTATGGTGCACAACAGTCACCCCCAGCGCCGGTTTTGGATAGCGCGATTTTGCCATGCACGGTATACTTTAGCGATGGCGGTACACGAATAGTTTACGAACTTGTCCTTTGCATGAAAGTCAATGACTGTGCTCTTTTGGACGTGAGATAAATAGCTCCGTTTGCGTATTACGACAGCAACTACACTGTTTTCCACGTCCCCCCGCCACTGCGGGTGCTGTAATCTGTTGTCTGTGAGTGATTATTGCACACTGACGTCGAACATAGGCGGTGGTCATATTAATGTGGCTGGACCATGTAAGAAGGAATACTGTGCTCTTTTCCGAAAGCTGCTATTCTGTCATTTTACTCGGCTGCCCAAGTCCCCAGTTTTTTTGTGTAGTTTCACAGAAGTACCACCACCTCGTGGCTGGACTTCCTAGGTGTGAAGGGGTAACTTTTTGTTATTTCTGCGTGAGAAGGGCATTGGGCAGTCTGTCGTTTGACCCTTCTAAGATGCTGGTTATGTTATTACAGTTCACTTAATGTTACATAAGTCAAGTTGACTTTAAATTTCTGTCACACAACATTACATTACTTTTTCTCATTTTGAGTTTACAAACTTACATTACGTTGTTATGTCATTGGGGTGCTTCGATGATGGTGTACGTAACTTTGATGCAGTGCCACCTCTCAGAGGCGATAGACCCTGTGTAATCGTCTCGTAGTGAGCCTTTGTGCTTCAATGGTAGCGAGCTGCTTTTGTGTGGATGACTCGGTAACTTCCCTGATGGTCTCCACGTGCAGCCCCTGATGGAGATCCCTGATGCTTACCCATACAGATGCCCCCAGGATTAACTGCAGGCGTTAGTTTTGTAAGGTTTGCAGTGGTTTGAGATTGTTGTTACAGGCGATCCTTCAGGAGGAGCATCCATAACAGACTGACAGGATTTTTGTTCTGTTCAGGCATAGTTTCGGCATCAAATTCAGATGTTGACTCGACAGCAGTGGATGCAATAGGTGAAAGAAGTGCATGGTGCTTCTCCGTTTTCGCTGAACGTGTTCCTTGAATAGGTGTTTCCGGTGCAGTATTACTCCCAGGTATTTCACCTGATTTGTCCATGGACGTAAGATATTGTGCAGCGTGAGGCGGTCTCTGATTTCGAGACAGTGACAAGTAAACGTAATGGGCTGCATCTTTTCTGCACTCAGGGTAATGTAGTTTGCTGCTGTCCATAACGTTGGAGGCATCGTATCGCTGGCTCGAGTCTAGATCATGGTAAGAATCATTGTATGGTCTGCCAATTGCGAAAGGACGACTTTTGGAAGTAACGGTAGGTTCGTCTACAAGACCAATAGAAGCAGGGACAGAACACAGTCTTGAGGAATGCCCTTCAGTAGTTGTTGAATGGTTGAGCTCTAACAATCAATTCGGACAAAGCAGTGCCAACCCTGAAGACAACTATCAATCTCCGCGCAGTAGTCCGGAATGGTGGCGACGTCACGTAGTCTGGTGAGCAGCTTTCTGTTTCGTACTCGATCATATGCCTTTTCAACATCGAGAAAGGCCGCCACTGTATAATACCCACGTTTGATGTCATACGCTATATTCTCCATAACCTAGAGAAGGTGGAGTTCAGGTGACAGGCGTTGCTGGAAGGCGAACTGGTCTGGACATATAACATCCCCTTGGGTGATTGATGGGCGAAGTCATTGGAGTATGATCCGTTGCAGTACTTTCCAGAGTGTTGGCAGAAGACTGACAGGCCAATGGTTTTGCAGGTGGCGACGGTCCTTCCCTGGCTTTGGTAGTGGTACTACGGAAGCAATCTTCCATTCGGATGGGAATATCCTAGGAGGAGACAACTGTTGAAAGACGCAGATTATCAACACTAGTGGTCTGCACAGCAACTTCAACTGTTCGTTCGTAATACCGTCTAGTCCGAGGGCTGAGCGGTTGCTGAGTCATCGTACCATAGAGCGCACGTCAGCCGTTGTGGTTTACAGTTATTCTGTCTGTTGTGCCATCCGTCCGATGTCTCCTCCTCTTCTGCTGGATCGTCATGTGCTAAGACATTTTGGGCTGCATATGTCGTGGCAAAAAGTTTTGCTTTGCCCAGTGGGACAAACAACGGGCCTGCTGGTCCTAGAAGCGCCACTTTCGCTGGTCCTGAGTTTAATATGGCCGCCGACTTATTCACATTCATCACTGATGTGTAAGGCGAGAACAGTCATTTTATCTTTGCACTTTTCTTGGCAGAATTCAACAGCTCTGTAATTTGTCCCTGCTTGAGTTTTCAGCGGTCTTCGGATTTATAGCACTGCTGCCAGAGTTTTTGCAACTTGTTCTTAAGGTTCTTCAAGCGCTGGAGCAGTGGTAAAAACTCTTTGCTATAAAATGCGGGCCTCTCAATTGTGACCATAGCCTGGTAGATGGCCTTTGGGATCTTTCTGGTCAATGTAGAAATGGTCTCGTCTATGTGGACTGTTGTCGTTACATCTGTTGTGGGGCAAACATTGTTGTTGTTACTGGTTCCAATTTGTGATTTGTTGTACTGGAGGGTGGGAGTGTTCCAGTGCCCCTGTGATGGTAATGACCACTGGATTGTGCTCGTACGTCAGATCGTTAATGTTTTGAAGTCATGGATCGAGTCTTAGATTTTTCACAATAGCTATGTCCAACTTGTCGGATATATGGGCTGGATTTTTGGGATGTGAATTGGATCGTCCAGCTTAAATGTGATGGCTTCCAGTCGTTTCTCCAAGCTGTACAGCTGGTTCCATCGTGGGTTGGTCCAGCGCGAATTCCACGCGAAGTGCTTGACGTTGAGGTCTCTGCAGAGTAGAGTCCTCTCATGCCGAGCAAATTACAGTAGAAGATTATCCTTGACAAACGGCTTCTAAAAGCTAAGATGAGCCGCAACCAATGTAATGATGCCAAAACAAGTGGAGATGTCACCTGCAGTTGGTTTCAGAGATGTAAATTGTAGCAGTGCAAGAGGAACTTGTGTGATCGATCGCTTGATATATATGACCGTGTCGCCCCCTCAGCCATTTTCTCTGTCCGCCTGGTAGCCTTTCGTGTTTCGCAACTTGAAAGACTGGGTGGGGCGGATGTGCGTTACTGTCAAGAATAGAATGTAGATTCTTTTTTTTGGCAACATTCAGCTGAGTGGGGACAGCAACCAGCTCTTGTCATGTCTATGCTACTTGTCCCTGTGCAGCGAAAATCCGCAGTGCTTCCTGGGATTTGGTGCATGCTCTCCATGTAGCAGGATGCCCGTCTTCACGAGTTACACAGTTTGTCTTTTGGTTTGGAGGTTTTTGCTAAGTCTTGGATGGGTGGTGATTAATCCACTTCACACATCAAGGTGGCAGTTGGCAATAATTGGCTCTATGGTAGAAATGTTGACATATTTTGCATTGTGGAGGTCACTCTTTTGATCGATATGTCTCAATCACCACTTTGGTGTCGAGAAGATGTTTGACGTCAGATATTGACTCCATGGCTGTGCCTGACAGCACGGTCACGCTCATAGTATTAACTTGCTGATTTTATTACCTATCGATTTAAATTGAGGGACTGTGGGTTTTGGAAATCAATGCTGTACATAGCTTCTGCCGTTTCCTCTTCTGTCATTTGCGTGGAAAGGCCTTTGAGAGGCTTGTCGATCGATGCTAGGTGGACAACAAGATGAAACTATTGGTCTTCGTCCTAATTTGTTGGATGAGCATCAACGTCATCTGGAATGCTCGGTGGCTCAGAATCTGACGAACTTGGTAACTCTCTCGATTTCGCCATATAAGGTGTCATGTCCTCTCCTTTGTCAATGATATGAGTCCTTTAGCACGTTCATCTCAGAGTCTTCTCTCCTGGGTGGTGATACGGTCGTCTGTGCCGTCGACAGCTGTTGAACTGTTTGGGAAGGAGGAGCGTGTGGTTCTAATGTAACGATCCTGCTTGATTTCGCTTGCTGGGCTCGCGACCGCGACCTTTGTGAAAGGGCGAGGGCTGACCTCACTAAGGCGGGAACTAGGCGCTCGGTTGTCCTCTCCGCGTGTTGCTCCCTCGTGTATCGTATCCGTTTCGTGCTTCGTCAAAAGCCGCTATCCGTCCACCGTTGCCAGGACCGTCGAGAGTGGAGCGCTCGATGGGGCAGACGAAGGGGCAAGCCCCACTGGACGGCGATCGGCGAACTCCTGCGTGACCGAGGTGTCTGCCTTGGCCGCGCGTGTACCTAGGTCCACCCTGCGTGGCACTGTACTCTCGACTGTAACGCATCAGTAGCCCGTAGTGACACATCCGTCGAAATTACTGTCTGGGCATCTGGCACACAAACACAGCAGAACAGCACCATTGGTAGACAAGACACCAAAACTTTAAGGGCCACAGTAACGTGAGCCGAAACAACATGACTTCCAAAAACAAGAACAACGGCATGTTGTAAGGGGCAATTCAGGTTGCCATCGATGGGACTCAGGAGGCTCGGCTTGCTGCCAGGCGGCAACTACATTGCCTCTGTGAGGTGCGCCTCTCGCGGATCTATATGCTTCTGCTCTATCACATGGCTGTAAATAGCCTGCAACAGTTTCTTCCGTCATCACGGTACTTATGACGCCACAGGTGCACTTAAAATGCCTAACTCCTTGAACAGATACCTCTATGACGAGCGTGGATGACCACCACATATTACTACTACCGCTCGCTTTTTTGCAATCAGTACTGTCCTTGTAAGTGGTGAGTTCCTCAAAAAATTCCGTAAAACGTTACTGGTAGGGTTCCTGCACTTAACTTAGGATCCACTTAGGAACTAATAAACACACGAAACCCTCCGCTGCCAAATTTACCTTTATTGTAATTTTAATTAACGTGGAAACCATAAAAACACCAAACATGGAGACAAAATGTACGCATCTAAAGGCTACTTAAAAAAGGAATAAAATCACTTACATTTATTTCCACAAGAGGAGAATACAACGTCTCAATTCGGACCTCGCTAACACTTACATTTTACTGACATTAAATATAACAAGATTTAATAATCATACATGTGACGAGAACAAATGAATAACGCTATCAATCTTTACAGATGAGAATACGACTATATCCACGAAGGTTCGCACCCTGGCAAGGGAGATACTTAACTTCAACATATAAGGTGATTACAGTAAGCCCTAATTCCACTCGACAAACGTAGTAACGATATAAGTGAGACAAGTGTACTGAAGGAGGATAGCCGGATGTGCCGTAGTATAAAGGGCCCCTATCAACCCCGTCAGGACGTGAACCCCGTGAACATGTCAGTGTCAGCTACCTGCAACATACACAGCGTCATTTGTAGCTTCTTGAAAACAATTAACATGAAAAGGCACAACGCATAACACACTAATAAAATATAAACGACTACTTCACAGAACTAGCTCCTTTTTAGACAAAGCAAACAGCAGAATATTAATAAAACGTAAAATACTTCTAACCTATAACAAACTAAGGTACCACGTAATGGAATATCGTCTTGAGCTAATAGAACACTCAGTTTGACTTGCCTGGTTATAGGTCTTACAACCCAACAGTGTCAGCTTAAGCAGACCCGCGATTACAAAACTCGAAATATGACAGGAATAATGATTGAAGCCATTGGCAGTGCTAGGCTGCCACACAGAGGAGACAATAGTAATTTACAGCGGCACACAACCGACCTTTCATCTCCCATTTAGTATAATCAGAATAAACAATTTTGTGTATAATAATTACTTACAGTACCATGACAGCCTCCGAATAACACTTATTACCCAAGGTAGGTGCTGGTATCGAAAGGCACCTTTAGTAATACAGACTTCGAGTGTATTCACTTTTTGGAAGTGTTTCAACTTTACATCCCTTTCCACGTAGCTCTCTGTTTACACACTTCTATAACTTCTGCAACTAAAGAAGGGCATATAAACGCACATATAACTGACACAGATTTAAACAAAATAAAACAGTACCTTAGTATGGCGCAAATGGCTTCATTTACTTTACACGTGGATATCTTCACCATTCAGTAATTGCGAAATATATTCAACAACTGTGAGAGCAAGACGTCGCCGTGGTATCAGTTATTGACTTCACATAATTTCCTGCACAGACACAAGGCAGACGAAGCGTTTTCACATGCAACAGCGGCGAGCATCACACATTTCCTCCGTCACGCCATAGACACATGTCAATTTTAATGGCCACTAACAAGAACCTATACATGCCACCGCAGCAGAAAAGCCCCAAAACACAACAGTGCACCACCGCCAAACCCGGGGTCCCATCAAGTCACCGCTGGGATCTCTTGCTGGCCCTGCCCATAGCGTACCGGCATCGTACCACAGGCCTCACGGTAAAAGTCAACAAGCCACCTCTGACCCTGCGAATATCCACTCCGCTGTTTTCCGGCCTGAATCGCGGAAGGCAAAGATGGTGACCCTATAATCGATGGCAGCGATGCCATTCTATGTGCGAGAACACTGTCGCCAGCCGCGCCACGGCTCAGTCACTGATTGGAAATACTTACTCAAAATTTGTGATGAGCGTAATTCATTTGTTTCCGAGATTAGCAACTGCATGAAGAGCAAAAGTAACTGAACCAGTTTGTTTCAGAAGCTCAGTATTATGCTTCATCCAGTTCAAATTTTCATCAGTGTGTGTAACTAAAAATTTGGAGCTCTCTACGCTATTTACAGAGCCATAAACACAAGCAGAATTTGTTATGACTTTCTTCCGTTTAAATCAAATAGCTGTTTACTACTAGTGAAGTGTGATTTCATGTTGTTATTCATTAAACGTATTGTTTATTGTCTATGTGGAAGTGAGTTCTTGCTTACTCAGCCCTGGACACACCACTGCAAAAACAGTGGCTGCATTCCAACGGGACCCTAAGGACAGCTCAGTTGCTGGCTGAAACCAACAGTGGCTGTGCAGTAGTGACTCGGGAGCTGACTGTGGGCGACAGTGATGAACAAGTGGCCTAGTAGTGCACACGATGGCTGTTGCCCAGCAGCATGCATCAGGCAGTGGTTGTCCTGTTCTTCACTTGAACGATGTATCCTCCGCTTCAGTAAACCGTAAGTGGAACACGGGATACAAATTGTAGATCTGTTGTTTATTTCGTCTCCGCTATTACTAACAGTCCTTTCTTACGTACATATCAGTACTACTGATGACAGAAGGACCTACATATATAATACATGTATACCAGACTTCCGTTGACCTCTATATATCTACACTGGTAACGAAAAGGTGGAAATAGACGTAAGTTACATTAGCAACTTGTACTACAACTGAAGTACACGGAGACAAGAAGACGACAAATGTAGAATTTGTATCCCGTACTTCACTATGGGGTACAGTTTTCTTGTTGCCTTGGGCGCTAATAGTATCCCATTCGTTACTTGAGATATATAGCTAGACGCAACATTTGTATCTTGCTTGCCAATTGACATATATAGTGTCGGTGTAAAGGCGAAGTGAAGGACGGGATACAAATTTTAGTTGTGTCAGGGGTTTCGCCTGTGATATAGCAAGTACACATTCGAAAATGTCGTACTGATACTAGTGCTGGGAAACGAAAGAAGATCGACAGCTGAAAAATTTCTATTACGTACTTCACAACACGAAAATACACATATTGATGGAATAAAACAGTGAAATGTGTGAAATTAATGAAATACAGTGAAAGAAGCAAATGGAAAAGCAAATTTACCACACGGAAATATCGAGGAATAACCGAAGCTCGCCTAGACAGCCAGTAACGAAAATTACATACCCACAAACAGACAAATCAATTCCTACAAACGAAAATAAGACAGTATAAATTGTCCTACAATAACAAACTAATACTCCAAATCACCTCAAAATCATTGCGAATAATTTTAATGTACAATGATAGCGCTTATCAGGAACACAGAACTGTTTTATTATCTATGCCTCGAAGTGAAGACATTACTATCTATGACTAATGTATGACGTCATTGGTCAAAGGCGACGGGTTGTATTCCCTGCTTCACTAGACCCTCCTGGGTGCATGTGTTATGTAGCAGTGTGATGACTGGCCAGGTGCCACATGCCAGGCAGTGGCGTGATGACAGTGGCTTGGTGGCACCTGTCAGCTGCAATGTGATATCGATGGCCTGACGGCAAGTGTGAAGCAGTGGTGTGATAACTGGCCTGTTGGCACATGTCAGGTAGCAGCGTGATGACTCTGGCATGGTGCTAGTGTCAGGTAGTGATGTGCTGACTGGCCTGATGGCACGGGTCAGGCAGGTGCATAATGTTTGTGGCTTGGTGGCACATGTCAGGCATAATGACTGCAGCCTGGTGGCATGTACCAGGCATTGTTGTGATGAACGCCATCAAGTGACATGTGTCAAGAAATGGTGTGATGACTGTGGTCTGGTGGCATGCAGCTGGTGATGGCAATGTGGCTGCATAGAGTCTCAAATTATTTCTTGCTGGCTGAGCTAGCTTTGGATTGGTTACTCATGACTGACATTGCCACAAAAGGATGACCTCCTGCAGCGACATCTGTTTGTGCCTGACGTTTTAAATGGGAAGTATGCAGGATGAAACAAATGATTACCAGAGGTGAATGAAAGTCACAAATACAAAAATGAGATTTAGCTGTGTGTTACAGTTTCAGTTTAGAATGGGGCTCTTCGGAAAGGATGTACAGTAGCTATACAACGCCACCCTCAAACAGTGGTGTGTGGCTAAAAGTTAAAATATTTTCGAAAGGAACGGTAATATTTTAGGGAAGATGCAAGAGATCCACTAAAGAGACTGCCTACATTTACACATGTCCATTATCTTTACACATGTCCATTATCTTCTCGAGTATTGCTGCACGTTGTAGGAGAGTGGAATGGCATAGAAATGGCTTGAATGTGGATCGATGAACCCCCTGCCAGGCACTTAATTTTGAAGTGATGAGTATCTATGTTGATGTAGGTGTAGATGTAGATGTGGAGGGGAATACTGAATATTAGAGGGCAGACACAGCCCTAAGAGCCTCTGCTCTGTAGAAGAGCTAAAGTTCAAGAGAGGGAGGGGGAGACAATCTGAGTCGTCTACCCTAGAACAGTGCTGAAACACAGGAGAGTATAATTCATGAGCATCTCTGAAGGCGTGTGTTGCAGATAATCACAAGGCCTCTCACTGATGCCTACTGAAGAGTTGCTGAAAAACTGCTAGACTGTGCAGAGTCTCACTAAGGGCTCTGTTCTAGCCTTGCACGTTGATCCAGCGATTCAGCGCTCATATGGTAGCACATGTGCCTGGAAAGAATAACTGGGTACTGCATGTAAAATAAAGATGAAACGAAAAGATAATAAAATTAATTTGTAATTTCCAAAATAAGTGACACGTTCCAAGCGTCGACCATCACTGTTGTAATTGGCTTCTAGTTCCCTGTGTGCTGTTGTAACGCGAGTCTGGGCAACGAAGAAAATTATATCAAGAACTTGAAGTATGGTGAGTTATTAGGTACAAATCTAACTTGTTTGAATGTAATTGATGTTTTTATCAATAAGCGACTCCATAGCGAAAACGGGCGTTATCACGCATTCAAAGAAAAACATTTCAGTGCACAAAGTAGAGATATTCAGCGTATCACTATAATCGTCCAGCAGTGTCATTTTCGTGTAGACTGTTAATTCATTAGCTGACAGTCTGAGGGTTCTGATTGTCCAATGAGAAAATTAGCTGCCCAGCTGCTCTTCTTTGGAGAAACACCCGATGTTTATTTCGCTTCTGTTCAACTTTCGCTGGCCACTTCGCGCTACACTACTATTTACAGAATACCACATCATTGTGTTCGTTATTTTGCTGCTACACCTATACTCATACTCCTCTTCTGCCGGCAGTTCTCTTAGCGCTACTGTTCTCCCAGCGCGAGTCTGGAGAGTCGGGCAAATCTGGGAAATTTAATACAAAATTTCACGACAGCGAGTGATTTATTCAGAATGCCAATTCACATCAATTAATTCGAAATAACTGATAAACACGTTCCCTGGTAATGTATTTATTCGCCTAAAAGGCAGGGTTTTGACTTCCGAAGTGAATATTTGTGACTGACCTGTTGGAAACAACTAAATGATATTTACAAAATAAATTCAAACTGTATTAGTGAACACATAAACAATCTTACGATGTGAAAATAACTTTTTCTGTTCCGGAATGCATAACCATTTTTATGCATTTCACACATTTTTATGTTGTGCAAAAGGTTTACAAAAACAAAAAAAAGTATCTTGCGAACCACAGATTTCTCCCGAGGAAGCCTGAAGGGTCACAGTCAACAAATAATATTTTCATGGAGACATATTTTCGTATTCTGCTTACATCATGCCACGTGTTCTACATCTTCGCGACGTTTCTTCGCAGTGTACACCATGTTTTTGTGGTGTTTCAGATTTTTGAATGCAGCATCAGTTCCACTACGAGTCAGTGAACATTGTCGCATCAAGGAAACGTTAAACTTACGTATTTTTCTCCAGTCCCACAAAATTTCTGACGTGAACTCCATGACCGACAATTGTCTCTATACAACGACTTCATAAATAAAGAAGAGGGCACGAACACCCACGATCTGAGCGAAGTACAAGATTTTGTTCGTATCGTCGACTTGCACATTTTAAGCTGCCCACGTTTCCTGCGGATAAGTTAATGGAAAGGATGAATAAATCATAAACGAACAAGAAAAGAAACCACAACCGTTTACTACCTGGAAGTCGGGGAGAAGACGAGACTCGTTAAATATGTATGTGGCTGCTTCTTCTGTCTCGTGAGAGAAACCTTGGAGGTTCTTTTCATCGCATGTGTACCCTCTGACCTCGTGAGGGTTGTACAATATCTGGTAACTGTCCCTGTGTTTGATAAGGCTCCGTCCATCAGCTATCGGTAGAGTATGTTTCTGAGAAATGGTGGGTGAAACGCAGTGCTCTGGGAAGACATTTCTGCACAGTGTGGACTGTAAATTAAGTGACTAATTCAATAACAAAGCTTAAATACCTGCAGTATCTATGGTTGTTTACTTGAAATAACCGTGTAGTGGAAAAAGATCGTACTTCAGATCCTCGTTTACATTGTCACACGGGCCAAGAAATAAAAGCTGGAGACGTAAATGACTGCGGAATCATACAATAGCGGAGATGAGACGGCGGGGTACTCGTTAAATTCTATATAGATCTTGCAAAAAGGTAGATCGTCTTATAGCAAACTGCTTACTGTTCGTCTCTGAAGAACTTAGCGTCACATATGGCTCAATAAACATCCATTTCATTAACATCAATTACATTTATGAAAATGTAGTGTGCCAACATGAGGTGACTTCTTGTTTCAACTCCTTGTCAGACCTCAACGGATTCCATAAACTTGGGTCGTGTGCAAATGAGTACGCTCCTTTAAATAACTGAAACAAAAAAATATAATAGAATGTTTCTTGATTTTTGGAAAGAATCCGATATAGTGCAGTACTGCTGCTAGTAAAAATAAATGCATTTTTTACGGAATATCAGGCCACTTATTTTTTATTGATATTTCACCCCCACCTCTCCTCCCTTCCTACCCCGCTCCCCACCCGTTATGATCAGGGGATGGTCTGCCGCCCTGGCCAGCTCATTCCCCAGATCTCTCACCAATTGAAAATGTCTGGTTAATGGTGGCTGAGGAACTGGCTCGTCACAAAACGCCAGTCACTACTCTTGATGAACTGTGGTATTGTGTTGAATGCATGGGCAGCTGTACCTATACACACCATCCCAGCTCTGTTTGACTCAATGCCCAGGTATATCAAGGCCGTTGTTACGGCCAGAGGTGGTTGTTCTGTGTACTGATTTCTCAGGATCTATGCACCCAAATTGCGTGAAAATGTAATCACATGCCAGTTCTAGTATAATATATTTGTTCAATGAATACCCGTTTATCATCTGCATTTCTTCTTGGTGTAGAAATTTTAATGGCCAGTAGTGTAGTTCTCTTTATCTTGTTCTCATTAGGGATATGTGATATAAAAAACAAAAAGTGAGGCTGTTTACCGGAGGAGAAGTTGCCCTGAAGGAGAGAGCATACTTACGTGAGGCTTTCAATAAGTAATGCAACACTTTTCTCGTACAGTTTCGGCTGAAAACTAAGGAATTTGCTGTGAGTCATCGTGGAATATTCCCGCTTCAACTTCTATGGTTTCACGAAGATCCGATAGTTGGTGGCACTATACGTAGTCTTCAAAATGACGTCGATAACGGAGGTAGGCTCCGAGCAGAGGGCTGTCATTGAGTTTATTTTGGCGGGAAACCAGGCGTCGCTGGCATTCATAGGCGCTTGCAGTATGTCTACGAGGACCTGGCAGGGAACAAAAGCACGAGAATTTAGGCTAGGCGCCTGTCATCGTCACGATAACTGCGCAGACGTGTGCGATCTGCCGTACGCCGGCCGACCGCACACAGCTGTGGGTGCTGCAATGCAGGAACGTGCGGACGTTGTCATTCACGTGACCGACTCATAACAATCAAACACCTCGCAGCTCGACTGGACGTCTCTGTTGGTAGTGCTGGCACACCCGTCCACCAGTTCAGGAGGTGGTAAAAGGTATCTGCCCACTGGGTTCCTCGTCTTTTTTTTTTTTTTTTTTTTGGTCATCAGTCTACTGACTGGTTTAATGCGGACCGCCACGAATTCCTTTCCTGTGCTAACCTCTTCATCTCAGAGTAGCACTTGCAACCTACGTCCTCAATTATTTGCTTGACGTATTCCAATCTCTGTCTTCCTCTACAGTTTTTGCCCTCTACAGCTCCCTCTAGTACCATGGAAGTCATTCCCTCATGTCTTAGCAGATGTCCTATCATCCTGTCCCTTCTCGTTATCAGTGTTTTCCACACATTCCTTTCCTCTCAGATTCTGCGTAGAGCCTCCTCATTGCTTATCTTATCAGTCCACATCTCAAATGCTTCGATTCTCTTCTGTTCCAGTTTTCCCCCAGTCCATGTTTCACTACCATACAATGTTGTACTCCAGACGTACATCCTCAGAAATTTCTTCCTCAAATTAAGGCCGGTATGTGATGTTAGTAGACTTCTCTTGGCCAGAAATGCCTTTTTTGCCATAGCAACTCTGCTTTTGATGGCCTCCTTGCTCCGTCCGTCATTGGTTATTTTACTGCCTAGGTAGCAGAATTCCTTAACTTCATTGACTTCGTGACCATCAATCCTGATGTTAAGTTTCTCGCTGTTCTCATTTCTACTACATCTCATTACCTTCGTCTTTCTCCGATTTACTTTCAAACCATACTGTGTACTCATTAGACTGTTCATTCCGTTCAGCAGATCATTTAATTCTTCTTCACTTTCACTCAGGATAGCAATGTCATCAGCGAATCGCATCATTGCTATCCTTTCACTTTGTATTTTAATTCCACTCCTGAACCTTTCTTTTATTTCCATCATTGCTTCCTCGATGTACAGATTGAAGAGTAGGGGCGAAAGGCTACAGCCTTGTCTAACACCCTTCTTAATACGAGCACTTCGTTCTTGATCGTCCACTCTTATTATTCCCTCTTGGTTGTTGTACATATTGTATATGACCCGTCTCTCCCTATAGCTTACCCCTACTTTTTTCAGAATCGCGAACAGCTTGCACAATTTTATACTGTCGAACGCTTTTTTCAGGTCGACAAATCCTATGAAAGTGTCTTGATTTTTCTTTAGCCTTGCTTCCATTATCAGCCGTAACGTCAGAATTGCCTCTCTCGTCCCTTTACTTTTCCTAAAGCCAAACTGATCGTCACCTAGCGCATTCTCAATTTTCTTTTCCATTCTTCTGTATATTATTCTTGTAAGCAGCTTCGATGCATGAGCTGTTAAGCTGATTGTGCGATAATTCTCGCACTTGTCAGCTCTTGCCGTCTTCGGAATTGTGTGGATGATGCTTTTCCGAAAGTCAGATAGTATGTCGCCAGACTCATATATTCTACACACCCACGTCAATAGTCGTTTTGTTGCCACTTCCCCCAATGATTTTAGAAATTCTGATGGAATGTTATCTATCCCTTCTGCCTTATTTGACCGTAAGTCCTCCAAAGCTCTTTTAAATTCCGATTCTAATACTGGATCCCCTATCTCTTCTAAGTCGACTCCTGTTTCTTCTTCTATCACATCAGACAAATCTTCACCCCCATAGAGGCTTTCAATGTATTCTTTCCACCTATCTGCTCTCTCCTCTGCATTTAACAGTGGAATTCCCGTTGCACTCTTAATGTTACCACCGTTGCTTTTAATGTCACCAAAGGTTGTTTTGACTTTCCTGTATGCTGAGTCTGTCCTTCCAACAATCATATCTTTTTCGATGTCTTCACATTTTTCCTGCAGCCATTTCGTCTTAGCTTCCCTGCACTTCCTATTTATTTCATTCCTCAGCGACTTGTATTTCTGTATTCCTGATTTTCCCGGAACATGTTTGTACTTCCTCCTTTCATCAATCAACTGAAGTATTTCTTCTGTTACCCATGGTTTCTTCGCAGCTACCTTCTTTGTACCAATGTTTTCCTTCCCAACTTCTGTGATGGCCCTTTTTAGAGATGTCCATTCCTCTTCAACTGTACTGCCTACTGCGCTATTCCTTATTGCTATATCTGTAGCGTTAGAGAACTTCAAACGTATCTCGTCATTCCTTAGTACTTCCGTATCCCACTTCTTTGCGTATTGATTCTTCCTGACTAATGTCTTGAACTTCAGCCTACTCTTCATCACTACTATATTGTGATCTGAGTCTATATCTGCTCCTGGGTACGCCTTACAATCCAGTATCTGATTTCGGAATCTCTGTCTGAGCATGATGTAATCTAATTGAAATCTTCCCGTGTCTCCCGGCCTTTTCCAAGTATACCTCCTCCTCTTGTGATTCTTGAACAGGGTATTCGCTATTACTAGCTATAACTAGTTACAGAACTCAATTAGTCTTTCTCCTCTTTCATACCTTGTCCAAAGCCCATATTCTCCTGTAACCTTTTCTTCTACTCCTTCCCCTACAACTGCATTCCAGTCGCCTATGACTATTAGATTTTCGTCCCCCTTTACATACTGCATTACCCTTTCAATATCCTCATACACGTTCTCTATCTGTTCATCTTCAGCTTGCGACGTCGGCATGTATACCTGAACTATCGTTGTCGGTGTTAGTCTGCTGTCGATTCTGATTAGAACAACCCGGTCACTGAACTGTTCACAGTAACACACCCTCTGCCCTTCCTTCCTATTCATAACGAATCCTACACCTGTTATACCATTTTCTGCTGCTGTTGATATTACCCGATACTCATCTGACCAGAAATCCTTGTCTCCCTTCCACTTCACTTCACTGACCCCTACTATATCTAGATTGAGCCTTTGCATTTCCCTTTTCCTCGTCTACTAACAGAAAATCATAATCAACAAAGGGCCATCTGTGTAGAATTGCTTACGCGTTACGAGGCTGATCATGAAAAATTTTTGTTGAACATTGTCACAGACGATAAAGCATGGATTCATCATTTCGATCGCGAAACAAAACGGCAATCCAATCTCCGAAGAAAAAAATTGAAAGCCGCACCCTGAGCCGGTAAAGCCATGGCAATGGTCGTCTGGGACTATGAATTGATTATTTTGTTTGGTGTCCTCCTTCATGGTGCTACTATCAACTCTGAAGTGTATTGTGCTACGCTCAGGAAATTGAAGAAACGACTTCACTGTTTTAGTCGCCACAAAAATGCAAACGAACTTATCCTTTTCCATGACAACGCAAGTCCTCACAGAACTCTGCGCACCCGAGAGGAGATAACAACACTTCATTGGCCTGTTCTATTTCATCCACCCTGCAGCCCAGGGTACTCATCTCTGGTTTCTGGAAGGCTATGGCTATGGAACATGGGGATAGTTTGGGACACTACAATCAGTAGGCATAGATTATTAATGATTTCCCTGTAAGATGTGTTATCTCAAATGATTTGTTATCTCAAATGATTTGTTATTTGACACATTACTTCGCAGTTATAATATAAATCGATCCCCACTTACGACAGTATTAGCAACTTGGCAGGTTAACTTGAGTTTATTCGAAGGACCATAAGCATTTTGGGAATATCGGACTGGACGTGCGATAAACTACATTAGCAAAAACCCAAGGGTGATTCATCCGTACTCATGTGTCATAAGTGCAGTTTTAGATCTCCAACCACCCATCAAAACTGCAAAATCGCTACAGCGTCTTAACCAGAGAAACCAGACTGTTTGGAAGACAGGCACCAAATCATGCGATGTCTCACCTGATGATTAAAAATATTTGCTCTCTTAAAGGGAATACAAAACAGAGGTAGTGAATTTACTGTTTAAATCAATGGGCAAGGGTCTCTTTTTTTATGCTACTGGGGCACAATTCTGGATCTAAACGTCACATAAGGCATAACAAGAAAATATTACCAATTTAATTCCGCGTTGTGCGCATTTACTCTCCAGAAGGGATTGCTAAACATTGGGAATGAGTCTATTATTGAAAGCGATGAACAAGGGCAAGTTTCATTTGTACTTCTGGGACCACAAGGCATCACATGAAAATTGATAACAAACTAAAACACGTACAGTCATGCTCAAACGTATCCGAACGACCTGAATTGCATTTCGCCTGATTCGCATGCAACCCGCATAACACAGCTTTCTAGCAGGTCTTCTAATCGCTCCTCGGTACAGTCGTTTGACTATTGAAAATGGTTCCAACAAGACACCACTAGATAACACTGCTCTGTATCGCAATAACTCAAGATGTAAAGTAATACCACGATACTACAAATATCAGGGCACACCTTATCACAGGTAAGACTGTCCTTAAGGCTTGTAAGCTCACATTTATTCCAATGAATGACATACCTGAAATGTTACCACTCTCATTATTACGTCAGATAGGTAACGCACGTAGTAAGTTCGTCGTATTCATGATTTCCTCTTCAAAGTAACATACCGTACTTATTATTCAACATAAAATGACATTAAACATTTAATTTATTCACGAGCAGCTGGTTGAGAATATGTATGAACTTCAAATGACACGACGAACCGTCTCGTTCTGCATATGGATTCAAACCCAGGTCATGCAGACTAAGCAAAGATTTCATGACTGACGGAAACTAACAGTCATTCCTGACTAGGCATACAGAAAGTGATATACCTCGATTTCAGACAGTATCAGTTTGCAAATATCAATTTTAAACCACATAACGCCGCGCTGGATTCGCCTCGTGGTCTACGGCGCTGCAGTCATGTACTAAGCGGCTGGTCCCGGCGGAGGTTCGAGTCCTCTCTCGGGCTTGGATGTGTGTTTGTGTTTGTCCTTGGGGTAATTTAGGTTAAGTAGTGTGTAAGCTTAGGGACTGATGACCTTAGCAGTTAAGTCACTTAAGATTTCACACACATTTGAACAAACTACATAACGTAAACATTTTTAACGGACGCGAATTCCTACCCAGCATCTATTGTCCCTGTTAACGAACTACGAGAGATGTTAAATAATTCTTCTTCACAAGTAACTTACTCGAAATGCTGTGACGTATAGCTTTGCGTTGGTCAGGGATTTGAACCCAGAACCTAATCGGATTGTTATCGAAGCACAATCAACTGTGACATATCGCATTTTCTCGGCAGTACCTAGATGTTTTAACTGAAATGACGAGACGAAACAATAATTTTTTTCCTTCCCAGGACGCCAACACGGCACCTATCGCTGTTATACTCCAGAGAAAACGAACGTTAAATATGGGCTTGTTACACCATCTGCGACATGTGAGCATGTTTGAGCTAGAAATAATATGACGAAGAGTTCAGTGCTAACTGCGAATCGAACCCCACACATATCGTTGTTGTCTGCACACAAAGAGACGTCAGCTACCGAATTTTTCTCCTCCAGCAGCTCGGAATAACATCTTTAAACTTGCAGTGATCTCGCAAATAGTTCTGTGTCTCACAGGAGTCAAAAACGTCAGATATCGTTAGTGCTGACGACGAATGAAGATACATTAAAAATTAAACTTATTATCCACCAGCAGATAAGTGTTCTCATGGTAGAGCTTGATAGTACATAATGAAAACTTTAGTGCCAGGCCAGGATTCGAACCCATTCACGCGCAATATGTGGAGATGTTGAGGAATCTGCAGATCTGAACAAACAACAAAATGCAGTCGAGCTGTATTGTCACGAAGGGATCAAATTCCGCGTTTAGAGCGGTCTGAGTTTCATTCCCAGTTGAGAAACAATTTTATCGACATACAGAAGCTCAAATGAAAGATGGAATAAGTGTCGTCACTAAAAATAAATAACTAGTATAAGAAAGGTTACTGGTGACAGAGTTTCTACATGTCGCCACTCCAGACTTTATTGTGGTTCAACCTAACATCTACTTGGTAGAGAAGGAATATCACGTTTAATGTGATTTTCAGACCACAATGCCATTATACCTTCTTCACTTGTCGTAGCCAGAAGAGAATAGACTCTAAGTCTCCCTATCAAAAACCATCGGCAGAAGTTAGAATCGAACCCAGACTATAAATACACGAACCTATCATCAATCCAACAGACCACCAATACCTCTTCTCTGTCACTCATTTTTCTATCATAACACCGTTGCGCCACACTGGATGAGAATTCTGACACACAAGCTCCCTGTAGTGGTTTGTAGCATGTTAAATACATTCTTTTACTTGGTTGACCGATTCGCCATGAACTAGCTGCCTCGGCTACCCAGTGCATAATTCGACTCTATTTTGTAATAGATCACGTAACTCCCACCTACACGGAACTGGTAATAGTGTAAGATGCAGAAATTTAAAATTGGAAGTGTTTCTTTCCACTTGAGCTACTCTATTGCGCTATCTGTTTATTGAAAACGTCGTGCAGTGCAAAAGAAAAGCTGTAACTGTCTGTCTCTCAGAAGTCTAGATCCGGCCATATGCATTATCTCATAGCACAGTGGAATGCAGATGTTCTGGAGGAATTGTTACTGACTTCTGAGGTGTTGTAGCTGCATGTCAGCTAGTAGTGTAACGGTAAGCGTCGCGCACTGTAGATAAGACGTCGCGAGTTCGAGTACATTTACTGCTACATTTTTCAAAAAGCAATTCTGCTGTCTGCTGAAGTTATCAGTCTAATGGAACTTCACTTCTAAACCCAAAATAGTCGCATCAGGAAAAAGGGCTAACTTCTGCGACATTTTGTTCTTTTCAGGTTTAATATATGGCCAGGCAGCGGGTGCATCTCGAAACTGTTGTATAATGTATGGTGTAAGAGGTCTATGATTAAGGAATTTGTTGCTAGCGCACTTGAGGAGATGTAATTTCGATGGATTGCTTACGTGCTGCCTGCGCTATGTAAGCTATAAGAGACTCTCAGACCAGAGAGCAGTGTTGTCAGCAGTAGGAACTGTGTGGCAGTAGTAGTTAGTTGTTGCTAGCAGTCGTGCGTTTGGAGTTGGCTGGACTGGTCGTGGGGAGCGATGGCGGTGCCTGAGCGTTGTAGTATAAGGTAAAAGCACCCTCGCGCATATCTACTATTGTAATATCAAGTCCCATGTAAATGTTTTTAAAAAATCTCTTAATAATAATCTTTCTTATAAAAATTAACTTTTGATAATCATACATCTCAATTTAAAGAATTTACTAATTTCTCCAATCCATGGTCATCCTGATTATTGTAAAGAAAAATCAGTTGTTTCTTTTAATACATGACAAATCTATCGGCCAGCATTGCACTGAGCTGTGCCTCAAAATTCCTTATAGGAGCAGATATACATATGCGTCATCCGACGACCTTATTGAGGTAAAAATTTCAATTTATTCAGAACGATCTTTCAGGGCCATGACGCAGCACTGCTGACGTCCAAATTTACCAGTTTTAAATTCACAGTCAATTATTGAAAGGTTATAAGTGTTCCACAATTTTATTGAGAGATTAGTCACATTGTATTATTGGTAGGTTACGCTGAATGTGAATGCCATACTTATTTATTTTTTACTGTTCGAAGGTTACAATGGGGAGAGCGCATCGTGCCAAAATACCTCAGAAAACCATTTTCTACATTAGCTGTCGTGTGGTAGTGGCATTTTATTCATCGTCAAACCTTCTTTGACAGCTTTACCTCAGAACAAGTTTTCTACATGCATGTAATCAATAAACTGCATGTGCATTGTCAGTCTGTAATAGCTAACATCAGAGAATTCGCATATATCGTTGATGATTAATTTCTCTCTAATGTTTACTATTGTTTTAACAACACTAAAAGAAACCTTACGAAAATTGTGCACTGTATTGTAAGAAATGAAATAAAACTACCCACAATAACCTTAGAACGTAAGTCTGTTTTAATAAAACTGAGTATCTGTACACAAGCGTGCCTCTATCGGCACGAATTAGCAAAACACTACTCACTTAGATTGGGTCTGTGTTTAATTGGTATGCTGTGCCATACTCAAGAGGTATGCAAATGTGGCATTTCATAAATAAAGTTATGTATTCCTAGAAACCCAAAATTTGCTTGTCAGAAGCGGAAAGAGGCGTTACCTGTCGTGCAGCATTATAAGGTTTCCACCATTGCACTATGAGCCGAAAGTATTTTCTTGCGTTTGCCTTATCGATGTCTGATCTGACTGCTCGTAGCTGTTTCACAGAAGGGGTAAAAACGTTACAAACAGCAAGAATGGAACCACGAACAATCATACACGCTTTTTCACAGGTCAGTACATAACCACACACTACCAAACAGGTATGCATTTTGGCTTCCTCTTACGACGTCAATAGTGGCTAGAATTCGTAAACCGCTATTTACAGGACGATATTAGTTGAGATCTCTACGTGAAACGACTTTCCTGGGCTAAAAATCGAAAATTTACAATCTTTTGTTACCCTTCAAGAGATAATAACTCAGATTATTCAATGGAAATGACAGGAAAAATAAAAGTGAATTTTGAGGCCTGTTCCGTGCACACCAGGAAATAGCTCGTCGATCGCAGAGTTGCCAAAGATATCTTGCCTTGTTGTCAAATCTCTGTTACATTACCAGCAGGAAGAAGACGAACCGATGTGTTCCTATAGCGAGCTGAAAAGTGACCATAGCTGGAGTCTCAAAGACGGGGCTGCCATGGTCTGGAATACGTAATGTGTCTGATTCGCATTTCTGTAACAAGGTACTAGTTAATAGTCAGAAGTGACTGCAAACTAAGCATCATAAATCAGTAACTCTCATAGTTGTTTTTATATTTCCTTTGTAAGTGTACTCAAAACTAAGAAACTCACTCACGGATGTTTTCGTGCCTGGCCGATAGTCGATCACAACAAACGAATAAAAATTAAAAAAGAATGCTTGTGCGTGCGTGCGTGTGTGTGTGTGTGTGTGTGTGTGTGTGTGTGTGAGAGAGAGAGAGAGAGAGTGAGAGAGAGAGAGAGAGAGAGAGAGAGAGATAAATATAAAAAGAATGAGAGAGAGAGTAAAAAATTGTTGTAAAGAAATTGAATCATGGTACATACAGAAATCTTTCATTAAAAAGACACGTTCCACATCATTATAAAATGTCGTATTCATGATCGGTGGAACAAGTATTAATCTAATCTAATGTAATCTAATCATATTGCTGACTAGCCATGTAGAGTCATGAATTACCGAAATTTTCGCCTATATCAGGAAGCAAATCTAAACCTCAAGATATGACGACAGTTTTTGTAATAAACTGGGACTCCTATCAAGACCCTTTCGTCCCTGTTAACTAACCACGAAAGATGTATGATATACCCCCATTCAGAACTAACAAAGTGTGCATGCATTTAAAGATGAAGCGCATGATGTGAAGTAATCGGATTGTTAAGTAAATAAAATCAAATGTTACGTATCGGTTTTTCTGACCAGATGCTAGGTGTTTGAATCTAAAATAAGGATACAAATTTTTGTGAATGAGCGACAGTCGAACTGCAAACCTACCATTCTTATTTATCATCCACGAATATAGCTTAAGTATCAATTGCTTACTCACCAACAGTACGATTTATGAGTGTTTTCCAAAAATAACGACACGTATTGCGATTGTTGGTAACACATGAAGAGACATTAAAATGCACATTAGTTTTCACCAGCAGGCCGGTGTGCTCGTGATAGGACTTGAAATAAAATTATGAATGTTTTTGTACTGGGTCTGGATTTGGACCCACATGCTTACCTTTGAAGGAGACATAGAGAAGATTGCAGTCTTGGAAAAAGAAGCAAAATGATTGAACTATACTGTTCTGAGAGATTCAGGTCCTCGAAGGACGAGATACGAATTCGAATCACAGTCCAGCACTAAATTGTTCAACGTCTCTAGTTCAACCAAGTACAAGTAAAATAAGAGCCCAGTTCCTTTAAATGGCTATCGGTTCATCAAATAAAATAAAATTTTCTAATGTAAGTAAGTTGTTGGCGACAGTATTTCTGTTTACCATGACTTCCGCCTATGTCATTTCCCAACGTAACCTGGCTCTGCCCAGTTGGTAATGAAGGAAAGTGATGATTAATGCGGATTATATATTATTCCGTCTTTCTCTTGAGGTTACCAGACGTAAAGTAAACCTGTTTGTGCCTCTTAACAGTAAATACCTGAACCCACGCATTGCACCTGTGATAGTTCGTTCCACCAGACCATTGTGGCCACATTTCCCAGCCCCAGGAGTGTGCTGTAACGGATGATGTGCTTAGCTTACAAAATTAGTCGCGGTGGAAGAAATGCGAGTCTATTAAATGGTTAAATAGAAGCAAGCTTCTGATTCGTAGATTATGCTATTCTCATGTCAGCAGGATGTAAAGACTCTTCTAGGCATCATAGCCTCGAAGTGAAGCCAGTTTAAAAGTTTCACTAATTGAGCAAATTTCTTAGTTCGAGAAAATCTACTGTGAAGTGTGAAATTATCGGATAATTCTATTGTTACCGTCATTATTACTATGATTTTCTTCGTTCCGCTGCTGGAACACGTGTGCTTGATTATCATTTAATGCCTTTTGGTCATTATAGAAGTATTTGCCCAAGAACAGGTTCTTTCCCTGTCTATGGAATCCCTTGCATGTTAATATCAAACATCAACAATTACTTGTAGATGACCTTAAAACCAAAGTAATTGATGAAGATGTTCCTTGATAGCAAAAACGCGCAGCCTTTCTTCATTTACTTGCTCTTAGAAATGGCTGTCGAATACTGCCAAACCAAAAGTCAATGGATCTTACTTCCTTTCGATGTACGTCGCTGTCGGTACTTCCATATGATTTGGTCTACGTGGCCTGTTTCAAGTTGTGTATGACAGTGAATGTTTCAAAAAATCAATTGTTTTTCTTTGCAATAAACAGTAACTTTTTCAATCCAAGCTATCTAAGTTCCAAATTTTTGGAATATTAGTTCAAATTTAATATTCGCTTTTATAATGTAGGAAAGTTTTTCACAGTTGCAAAACCCGCATGCGACTCATTGACCTTACACTTAGTCGCTGACCATAAATTCTAACTCAGAGTGACACCAGTTTAAGTAACCTAATGTAGCGTAGACTGTTTGCCAGTGCTCTTTCTCACCAGAAAATAGGCAACTCACTCATTGGGCTCTATAAGTACACTGTAACAGTAAATTCTGTGTTTATGCAATGCAAACGGATTGTAGAATTTAGTGGTGCTCTCTTTTCCACTTCTGTATACAATATCCCTGACCTAAGGGGGCAGTGCAACATCATACTGACAACCTCACTGTTCGTCTTACCTGATTTTGTAATCATTTAAATAAAACAACATGACCTTCCAGTGGGAGACATATCGTCCCCCTTTTCATTCTGTGAAATGTGTCAGCAAGCTTTTTGCCTTCCAACCAGCGCAATGGGGCAGAGTACGGCCGATAAACGATTCACAAACCACGATATAGCGCCGTTAAGACGATTTATTTAAACATTGTCGTAAGACAAGTGAAGGAATTAAGTTTCTCCTTAAATTGTCTTTTATGCAGCAACGTTCACAGATATCTCAAATAGGAAAAGCTCTTTATCCAGGTACGATGGTTGTAAAACAAACTTCCCACAGTTTGTGTCAGGTTGATCTTTTCATCTGATAGCTCTGCGTAACTATTTTGTCTAAGAGGTATGACAAGTAGTGTTCCTGTAGCTGTGGGAATCATTGATTGAAAACGAGTTTTCGGTGTGGCCGAGCGGTTGTAGGCGCTACAGTCTAGCACCGCGCGACCGCTACGGTCGCAGGTTTGAATCCAGCCTCAGGCATGGATGTGTGTGATGTCCTTAGGTTAGTTAAGTTTAAGTAGTTCTAAGATATAGGGGACTGATGACCTCAGAAGTTAAGTCCCATAGTGCTAAGACCCATTTGAAAACGAGTTTAACACCAGTGGGTACAGTGCTGCTAAATATTGAAAATGATTATCAACCTAAGTCTGCGTTCATCCACAAACTGAGGCTTATTTGTAATATTGAAGGCATTTATACGCACTTATACACTACTATGAACACTATAGTTAACATCTCCCTCATAAACTAATTTTGTTTTTTAATTATTATGGGTCTTCAGAGTGCAATACGCGTTGTAGATACATTCTTAGACAAAAAAATTGACCGCCACGTAAGGTGGACAATACAGTTGTGTTCCCCTCAGAATTCTGTGTCTGGCAATATGCTCTATCTGGCAACATTGTAGACTACAGCACTTCCCAGAGGAAATCTTGACTGCAGTCTGAGTACATCATTTTTGACTACGACCGTAATCTTGAGGTAAAACGCGAGACTAGTTAATAAGGCATCTGGCAAACGAAAGCACACGTCGACAAAACTTTTATCGCCCCTTTCCTCTCAGTGCTGAAGCTATGAGTGTAATTCAAGTGAATCTACAATATATTTTGCTTACTGTCACATTGGTAATAACAGTTTGGTTCTACAATATTTTAGCGAGAGATTTCTTGGCCGAACATCTGCCTCTGAACAACACATGTGTCTGAGTTCTCTGGGACCCGTTTGCTGCCCACTGGCGGGGGCTGCGGCAGTGCGCTGCCTCGCCTTCTGCCGACAACGTCTGCTCCTCTCCTCTCTCTCGATGGTGTAAAATGCTTTAATATTGTTGAGTGGGGATCCATAAAATTTGTCTACGATTTGTGTTTCACACTCGATAGCAACAGAGGCAAAAACGTTTTTATTTGATGAGTATTTTGTTACACTAGTATGCAATACATCAATGTGGCACAGAATTAATTTCATTGTTTCTGATCCAGTGCGCTATAATTAAAGTGTCACATCCTGTTCTTTTTCCTTTCACAGGAGATTTTTCAAATAATTTATTTTAGTCATGGATTCATATGTGTTAGTCAAGGCACAGAGAGTAAATGCAATGCAATGTGTTTGCTTCCTTTCTTTGATTCCCTATGGTAAATTGATGCAAAACACTGTGTCAGTACCTTTCAGGACATGCTCTATAGGTACTTAGGAAAGTTGCTTGTTTTGAGGTCCATACATTAATTAATGGAGAAGTGAACGCTGTTCAAAAGTGATATTTAAAATATTCAATTGGATTTAAGGCAACAAAATTGCTCATATTTGAAGCTACCCAGAGAAAAAGTAAGTTGCTATAGCTGCTGTTAGCAAATGTCTGCAGAGAGTTCCTAATTGCTGCTGCAGAAATTTAGCATAGAGGCCGTATAGTAATCAAGAGGTTCATTTCATTCATACTTATCACTTTGGCATGTGAGTCTTAAGTGAAGAACAATATTGAATTTCTTATCGTTGATAGTCGAATCGAATTTCTTCGGAGACGCCTCTATTGTGAAGCAGCATGGCAGTCAGAAAACCGAGAGCTATGACCATTAACGCAAGTACTGAGTCGAACTACCAAGAAAACTTGATGTATATACACTCCTGGAAATTGAAATAAGAACACCGTGAATTCATTGTCCCAGGAAGGGGAAACTATATCGACACATTCCTGGGGTCAGATACATCACATGATCACACTGACAGAACCACAGGCACATAGACACAGGCAACAGAGCATGCACAATGTCGGCACTAGTACAGTGTATATCCACCTTTCGCAGCAATGCAGGCTGCTATTCTCCCATGGAGACGATCGTAGAGATGCTGGATGTAGTCCTGTGGAACGGCTTGCCATGCCATTTCCACCTGGCGCCTCAGTTGGACCAGCGTTCGTGCTGGACGTGCAGACCGCGTGAGACGACGCTTCGTCCAGTCCCAAACATGCTCAATGGGGGACAGATCCGGAGATCTTGCTGGGCAGGGTAGTTGACTTACACCTTCTAGAGCACGTTGGGTGGCACGGGATACATGCGGACGTGCATTGTCCTGTTGGAACAGCAAGTTCCCTTGTCAGTCTAGGAATGGTAGAACGATGGGTTCGATGACGGTTTGGATGTACCGTGCACTATTCAGTGTCCCCTCGACGATCACCAGTGGTGTACGGCCAGTGTAGGAGATCGCTCCCCACACCATGATGCCGGGTGTTGGCCCTGTGTGCCTCGGTCGTATGCAGTCCTGATTGTGGCGCTCACCTGCACGGCGCCAAACACGCATACGACCATCATTGGCACCAAGGCAGAAGCGACTCTCATCGCTGAAGACGACACGTCTCCATTCGTCCCTCCATTCACGCCTGTCGCGACACCACTGGAGGCGGGCTGCGCGATGTTGGGGCGTGAGCGGAAGACGGCCTAACGGTGTGCGGGACCGTAGCCCAGCTTCATGGAGATGGTTGCGAATGGTCCTCGCCGATACCCCAGGAGCAACAGTATCCCTAATTTGCTGGGAAGTGGCGGTGCGGTCCCCTACGGCACTGCGTAGGATCCTACGGTCTTGGCGTGCATCCGTGCGTCGCTGCGGTCCGGTCCCAGGTCGACGGGCACGTGCACCTTCCGCCGACCACTGGCGACAACACCGATGTACTGTGGAGACCTCACGCCCCACGTGTTGAGCAATTCGGCGGTACGTCCACCCGGCCTCCCGCATGCCCACTATACGCCCTCGCTCAAAGTCCGTCAACTGCACATACGGTTCACGTCCACGCTGTCGCGGCATGCTACCAGTGTTAAAGACTGCGATGGAGCTCCGTATGCCACGGCAAACTGGCTGACACTGACGGCGGCGGTGCACAAATGCTGCGCAGCTAGCGCCATTCGACGGCCAACACCGTGGTTCCTGGTGTGTCCGCTGTGCCGCGCGTGTGATCATTGCTTGTACAGCCCTCTCGCAGTGTCCGGAGCAAGTATGGTGGGTCTGACACACCGTTGTCAATGTGTTCTTTTTTCCATTTCCAGGAGTGTAGGTTTTCTTCCGATTTAGTTACAGAATTTTTTTCTGGAAATTCGCAGCTCCATAAAATAAATCAGATAAAAAAGGTTCCCACATGTTTAGAGCTGACAACTCATTGAACCGTTGCGACACGAAACATGGGCAGTACCGCAGGTCTACGGACACGATGCTGCCAGCATGCCACTCTCATCATGGTAGTGGTCGCTCAGCCTCATAATGCATCATGAACGATAATAAAAGTTGTCACTTATGTGAAGAATAGCATTTATTTAGCCAAAAAATTGAATTTTCTATTTCAGTGTCTTACTTTACATAAGGATTATATAGCACGAATCATTCAAATGGAAAGGGAATATCAAGCGAATTTAGTGAATCAGTTCAGTACCATACGCGGAAGTGAATGCACTGGCACAGTGATGCCAAATGTTTGTGACTATGTTGCCAATTCTCAGCTGTGCTAGGAACAGCTCTGCAGCGGTATGCGAGGAGAATCCCGTGCTCGTGTCATAGGAGGATGTTAGAGGAGGCGAGGGGTTTGATTAATATGCAGTGGTTTCTCCTACCAGTTGTGTCAAACATTCAGGTACATAATCTTCCATCACAATTACAGTTTCCCACAAAATATATACGAATGAAACACTTACCCTGTTACTTTGTGACAAAGGATTATTTCAGTGCAATAAAAAGTGTTTGGAAATCAACATTGCTCACTTGTCACGAAAAGTAAGATAACAAAAACTTTGCACCTCGAAATCGATTGCATCTATGTGCAGTCTTGTGATCATACACGCTTAAATTTCGTGAATTTCATGAGAATGTAGAAATATGTTGGTGCAAATGGAATCTATAAGAAACACAGTTAACTAATTATTCTGTGCCACGAAATAATCAATTCACTTGAAAATTCAGAAGAGAAAAAACTAAAAATTATGCCCATTAAGGCAGAAACTAAAGTGCAGATGCGGGCACTGTGCAGATCTGCGCGTTTTCATCTTCAGATCTTTACAAATAATGTATACTAACTAGCGTATTCATTGCTTTCGTGATGTTTCCCTCTTGTATAGTCTTCTAATGATGAACTCGATCCACACCCATGAGTCTGATTGTTTCTTTGTATCCTTCCATCTATTATCTTTGTGCGTTATTGCTCGGTGTTCAAAAAGCAAAATATTATGCCCGCTCCCACGAGGTATTAGAACGAGGTCGCAAGGAGGCCAACTTTACCATAATCAAAATACACTGAGACGCCAATTTGTCTGCGGTCATGGTAATAATCGAATTATCCGGCAACTTAACACTTCACAGTGGATTTTCTCGAACTAAGAAAT
The DNA here is from genome assembly GCF_021461395.2 of Schistocerca americana. Taxonomy (NCBI): domain Eukaryota; kingdom Metazoa; phylum Arthropoda; class Insecta; order Orthoptera; family Acrididae; genus Schistocerca; species Schistocerca americana. The sequence continues at coordinate 503,186,299 of NC_060124.1, read as the reverse complement.
TTGCTGAATTAGTGAAACTTTCAAAATGGCTTCACTTCGAGGCTATGATGCCTAGAAGAGTCTTTACATCCTGCTGACATGAGAATAGCATAATCTACGAATCAGAAGCTTGCTTCTATTTAACCATTTAATAGACTCGCATTTCTTCCACCGCGACTAATTTTGTAAGCTAAGCACATCATCCGTTACAGCACACTCCTGGGGCTGGGAAATGTGGCCACAATGGTCTGGTGGAACGAACTATCACAGGTGCAATGCGTGGGTTCAGGTATTTACTTTTAAGAGGCACAAACAGGTTTACTTTACGTCTGGTAACCTCAAGAGAAAGACGGAATAATATATAATCCGCATTAATCATCACTATCCTTCATTACCAACTGGGCAGAGCCAGGTTACGTTGGGAAATGACATAGGCGGAAGTCATGGTAAACAGAAATACTGTCGCCAACAACTTACTTACATTAGAAAATTTTATTTTATTTGATGAACCGATAGCCATTTAAAGGAACTGGGCTCTTATTTTACTTGTACTTGGTTGAACTAGAGACCTTGAACAATTTAGAGCTGGACTGTGATTCGAATTCGTATCTCGTCCTTCGAGGACCTGAATCTCTCAGAACAGTATAGTTCAATCATTTTGCTTCTTTTCCCAAGACTGCAATCTTCTCTATGTCTCCTTCAAAGGTAAGTATGTGGGTCCAAATCAAGACCCAGTATAAAAACATCTATAATTTTATTTCAAGTCCTATCACGAGCACACCAGCCTGCTGGTGAAAACTAATGTGCATTTTTAATGTCCCTTCATGTGTTACCAACAATCGCAATATGTGTCGTTATTTTTGGAAAACACCCACACATCTTATTGTTGGTGAGTAAGCAATTGATACTTAAGCTATATTCGTGGATGATACAGAAGGACAGTGGGTGTGCGGTTCATTGTCGCTAAGGCAAAAAAAATTTGTATCCTTATTTTTGATTCAAACACCTAGCATCTGGTCAGAAAAACCGATACATAACATTTGATTTTACTTCGTTAACAATCTGTTTACGTGTTGGGTTCACATCTCTGTCACAAAACTTCACATCATGCGCTTCATCTTTAAATGCATGCACACTTTGTTAGTTCTGAATGGGGGTATATCATACATCTTTCGTGGTTAGTTAACAGGGACGAAAGGGTCTTGATAGGAGTCCCAGTTTATTACAAAAACTGTCGTCATATCTTCAAGTTTAGATTTGGTAACTGATATAGGCGAAAATTTCGGTAATTAATGCTTCTTCATGGCTAGTCAGCAATATGATATGATTAGATTAGATTGATACTTGTCCCACAGATCATGAATACGACATTTCGTAATGATGTGGAACGTGTCATTATATATATATATATATATATATATATATATATATATATATATATATATTCTCTCTTTCTTATTTGTTTGTTGTGCTCAACTATCGGCCAGGCACGAAAACGTCCGTGAATGAGTTTCTTAGTTTTGAGTACACTTACGAAAGAAATATAAAAACAACTATGAGAGTTACTGATTTATGATGCTTAGTTTGCAGTCAGTTCTTAGTATTATTAGTAACTACGCTCCAGGCTCTAAACCTAGTTACAGAAATGTGAATCAGATGAATTACATATTCCAGGCCATAGCAGTGGCATAATTGAGACGCCAGCTATGGTCACTTCCCAGCCCACTGTAGGTTCGCATCGGTTCTTCTTCCTGCTGGTAATGTAACTGAGATTTGGCAACTAGGCAAGTTGTGTTTGGCAACTCTGTGACAGACGAGGTACTTCCTGGTGTGCACAGAATTAAGCCTCAAAGTTCACTTGATTTTTTCTGTCATTTCCATTGAATAATCTGAGTTATTATGGCTTGAGGTGTAACAAAAGATTGTAAATTTACAGTTTTCAGCCCAGGAAAGTCGATGCCCGTGGAAATCGCAACTAATCTCGTCCTTTAAATAGTAGTTTACTAGTTCTATCCATTATTGGCCTGGTAAGAGAAAGCATAGACACATACCTCTTCCCTAGCTCGGGGGTAACGTCATGACCTGTGAATAAGGGTCTGCTATTTGCGGCTCCAGTCTTGCTGGCTGTGACGTTTTTATCCGTTCTGTGAAAGAGATACAAGCAGTCAGATCAGACATCGATAAGGAAATCGCAAGAAAACATTTTCGGCTCATAGTGCAATGGTGAAAAACTTACAATGCTGCACAACAGGTAACGCCTTTTTCCACTCCTGACAAGCAAATTTTGGGATTCTAAACATTAAAGAGAAATTAATCGTCAACGATATATGCGAATTCTCTGATGTTATCTATAACAATCTGACAATGCACATGAAGTTTATTGACTACATGCATGTAGAAAACTTGTTCTGAGTTAAAGCTCTCAAACATGGTTTGAAGAAGAATAAAATGCCACTACCACACGACAGCTAATGTAGAAAATACTTTTCTGCCGTATTTTGGCACGATGCGCTCTCCCCATACATAAAACAAAAGTTTCGAGATGCATCTGCTGCCTGGCGGTCTATTAAACCTGAAAAGAACAAAATGTCACAGAAGTTAGCCCTTTTTCTAGATGCGACTATTTTGGGTTGAGAAGTGAAGGGAATTATGTTCAAAGTTCCATTAGATTGATAACTTCAGCAGACAGCAGAACTGCATTTAAAAAAATGTAGCAGTGAATGTACTCGAACTCACAACGTTTACTGTTACGCTAGTAGCTGACATATAGCTGCAGCAGCTCCAGTAGTCAACAACAATTCCTCCAGAACTTCCGCAATCTACAGTGCTGTGAGATAATGCATATGGCCGAATCTAGACTTCTGAGAGACAGACAGTTACAGATTTTCTTTTGCACTGCACGACGTATTCAACAAACAGATAGCGCAGTAGAGTAGCTCAAGTGGAAAGGAACACTTCCTACTTAAATTTCTGCATCCTACACTGTTGGGAGTTTTGTGTAGGTGGAAGTTACGTGATTTTATTTCGGTGATTACAAAAGAGGGTCGAATGTATGCACTGAGTAGCTGAGGCAGCTAGTTCATGGCGATTCGGTCAACCAAGTAAATGAATGTATTGAACATGCTGCAAACCACTACAGAGAGCCTGTGGGTCAGAATTCTCATCCAGTGTGGCGCAACAGCGTTACGATAGAAAAGTGAGTCACAGGGAAGAGGATTGGTGCGTCTGTTGCTTTGAGATAGGTTCATATACTAATGGTCTGGATTCAATTCCAACTTCTGCTGATGGTTTCTGAATTCTATTCTCTTCTGGCTACGCCAAGTGAAGAAGGTATAATGGCAATGTGATCTGAAATTCACATTAAACATGATATTCCTTCTCTACCAAGTAGACGTTAGGTTGAACCTCAATAAAGTCAGGAGTGGCGATATGTAGAAACTCTGTCAGCAGTAACGTTTCTTATACTAGTAATTTATTTCTAGTGACGAAGCAAACGTTATGTAGGGTCACAGGACACTTATCCCATCTTTTATTTGAGCTTCTGTATGTCGATAAAATTGGTTCTGAAATGGGAATGACACTCACCAGGAAAGTACTTGGGCTCGAACAAACAGATCTGTATGAACGTTTGGTTACAGGACCAGTATGTACCTCTGAATGTGCTGGTAGGTGTAGTTTTTCTGCAAAACTCTGCAGCCATGCTCTAGATATCACTGTAGATGTAATTGCAGACGCCATACGGAATGCAGCAATCTTAACTATAATTGTAAATTCGGAATATCAATAAAATGCTCCGAGCAATACGAATGACTGCAATACGCACAGTGAAGAAATGCAAGTTGATCGCATGGTGTATTTGCACATTCTATAATATCAGTGTTGAACGCCACATCAATGACACTTTTGAAGTTGTTCACTGGTTCACCAATAGCGTAGCCAGCGTTCTGCCACGCGTAACGAAGCACTGGTCTGTATACTCCCGCAGATAACTGATTGTAAATGACAGAATGCATATTCATGATGAAAAATCTGTCGTGCAGTTTCGGCTGCATATTACTGGAACGTAATTTAATGAAGTCTGCTATTTTATTGGCATATATTTTATATTGCCTGAAGAAATACACATCCAGAGGTTGTGCATATTTTGTAGTTTTAGGCAGAATGGTTTTTAAATCTACATGTTTTACACCAGTTGCTTCCAGTAGTACTCGTTCATCCGTATGTCCAGACCAGGAGTCACAAAGTACTAATGACTTTCTCAACAAATGTGGATTCAAAACTGACAGAAAAAACGTCTTCAGATGTTGTTTCGTCATCTTCGCACTCACACTTGCATCGACGACGACATTTGGAGGGCACCGCGTTTCTGTTTCCCTTGACACGCGGGGTCCAAACTTTCCACTGGATTCTTGGGAGCAAATATAGAGTTTGTCTGCCAATCGTCCGTCCATTGATATAGCAACATCGAACGTGTAACTATGTGTTGCACAGTTAACTGATTGCAACATCGCGACAGTGTTTCTCTCCACTTTCATGGACAGTGTTCTGTCACAAGAAAGTTCATAGTTGAACTGACTCTGATCACAGTTCCATATAGAACTAATATCGATGTTTTCTCTCGTGATATGCTCATTGACGTCAGCAACATACGCTTGAGCTCTTTCAATCAGCTCTTCTTCGTCATCCTTATCTTTTCGTGCTTGGAGCATAGCGATACGGCGTGGTGTTATCCTAAACTCCTTTTTCAAATTAATAATAAATCCTAGTGAAGCTGTAAAGTTTGTACACCCGAGATTTCTGGCTACGTCCAATGCCCAATGTTGTAAATGCCAATAATGAACGACGGAACCGCATTCTCGCGCATCATCGAATTTCGCCATTACACGCTCCTTGATGGTCTTGAACAGCAGTGTACGATTTGCTATGAAAACTGTATTTCCTTCTCTTTTCTTTGCCACGTAATCCAGTATGTTTTTAATATTGCTTTTAGACTTCAGTTTAGGGTATCTTTTCAGAAGCTTGTCGTATGTGTCGAAACCCCTTACGTAATAATCATCGTACATGTTCTCCAGTGTGTTGTCATCAAACGCCGTGATGGTTCAAATGGTTCAAGTGGCTCTGAGCACTATGGGACTTAACAGCTGTGGTCATCAGTCCCCTAGAACTTAGAACTACTTAAACCTAACTAACCTAAGGACATCACACACATCCATGCCCGAGGCAGGATTCGAACCTGCGACCGTAGCAGTCGCGCGGTTCCGGACTGCGCGCCAAGAACCGCGAGACCACCGCGGCCGGCGAACGCCGTGATGATACTTGCAACTTTAACCTTCTTCTTGGGAGACGGTTGGTATTCACTGTCACTGCTTCCATCGCCTCTTCCCGCACTTGCCGTAGCACTACCGTTTGCAATGATCATCCCTATCATTATCATTATGTGATAGTGTTACAACAGTATCTGTTTCTAACTTATGCTCATATTTCTGCACTATAATAGATACCAGAAAACATGCGAATGATTCGTCTTCTACACGAATAGCATCTTCACGAAGAAGGGTTCTTCGTAACTTCATCTCAACCAATCGCAATACATTAGCAGGATTGATTGCAAATCGCCGAGCCATCTGACGCTTCAATACACAAATAACGTCACAAAACGCAACTTCAGAGGCACACTGCACCGTCCCTACTGGTCCCGACTGGCGTACCGGCAGGTCAGTGTGCAATGCGGCAACGCATACGCAGAGGCCTCTAATGGACGACTGCAGAGTTTTGCAGATGCGGGAGTATCACTAGTGCAATAAGAGACCTTTACATTATGTCTCACACGATTTTGGTGTATTGGTGTTTGTTCGAGCCCAAGTACTTTCCTGGTCAGACCGCCCTCAACGAGAAATTTGAACCCTTCGTGACAATAAAGTTCGACTACAATTTGTTGTTTGTTCAATACTGCAGATTACTCAACATCTCCACATACTGTGCGTGAATGGGTTCGAATCCTGACCCGGCACTAAAGTTTTCATTATGTATTCTCAAGCTCTTCCATGAAAACACTTATCTGCTGGTGGATAATAAGTTTGATTTTTAATATATTTTCATTCGTCATCAACACAAACGATATCTGACGTTTTTTACTCCTGTGAGACACAGAACTATTTGCGAGATCACTGTAAGTTTAAAGATGTTATTCCGAGCTGCTGGTGGAGAAAAATTCGGTAGCTGACGTCTTTGTGTGCAGACAACAACGATATGTGTGGAGTTTGACTCCCAGTCAGCACTGAACTCTTCGTCATATTATTTCTAGCTCAAACATGCTCACATGTCGCTGCTGGTGTAACAAACCCATATTTAACGGTCGTTTTCTCTAGAATATAACAGCGACAGGTGCTAGGTGGGAATCCTGGGAAGGAAAAAATTAATGTTTCGTCTCGTCATTTCTGTTAAAACATCTAGCTACTGCCGAGAAAATCCGATATGTCACAGTTGATTGTGCTTCGATAACAATCCGATTAGGTTCTGGGTTCGAATCCCTGTCCAACACAAAGCATTGCCTCACGGCATTTTAAGTAAGTTACTTGTGAAGAAGCAATATTTAACATCTCTCGTAGTTCGTTAACAAGGACAAATAGGTGCTGGGTAGGAATTCGCGTCCATTAAAAATGTTTACGTTATGTAATTTAAAGTTCATATTTGATAACTGATACTTTCTAAAATCGAGGTATATCACTCTCTGTATGCCTAGTCAGTAATAACTGTTAGTTTCCGTCAGTCACGAAATCTTTGCTTAGTATGCATGGCCTGGGTTTGCATCCATATGCAGCACGAGACGGTTCGCCGTGTCATTTGAAGTTCATACATATTCTCAATTAGCTGCCCGTGAATAACTTAAGTTTTTAATGTCATTTTGTGTTAAATAATAAGTACGGTATGATACTTTGAAGAGGAAATCATGAATACGACGAACTTATTACGTGCATTACCTATATGTCGTAATAATGAGCATTATGACGCCATCCAAAAATAGTAACACAGCCGGTATCACATAGCATGTGGTGGTGCTCTCTATGCTCTCCATAAAAGCGACAGCTCTGGAGCCTTAGTGGCTGTAGCCGTTTTACCTTGGAAGATGTCTCCCAAAGTTGGAGACGAAACGTCATTAAGCAGTTTTGTACCTCGACCACGGCCTCTCTTCCCGGAAGTTTTAACTGAACATACAAATGGATTTTCAAATGAATAACCACCCGCGTGATCTCTCCCCACATATATAGCATATAGCTGGCGCTACAGCCACCCAATTTGTACAGGTGCGCTGCAGTGCCCATCATTTGCATTTCAAACATCTAGTTCACTTCATGGCAGTTGCATGGTTTCTGCATGTCACCTTCATGTCATTGCAGTTTTAATGACCAGCATTGTACTAACAAGCGCACATTAGAGCATATTACTACGAAGGTTTCCGTGGAAGACGAGATAGTGATGCTGTAGCTAGTCTACTTTGGCCACATAATGAGAATGTCGGTCGAAGTGAGAAGGGGAAGGCCAGTAGGTACGAAAGATCGCATTGAATAGACAGTAGCAAAATAGATATTCACATGGAATTAATTGAACTGATACGTGAAACAATTTCGGAGGCCTCAGAATGACTGTGAACTGTTTTCCACTACGTTTTTCCTATTTACATGTCCCAAGGATAGTGATATTCTTCTGTTAAATGGAAAATCTGAGATGGTTTACAAGAGCAATTGCGTAATGGTTTTGAGTTACATTTAAGTAGTGTCTAATCTGTTGCCAGCCGGTGTGGCCGAGCGGCTCTAGGCGCTTCAGTCTGTAACCGCGCGACCGCTACCGACGCAGGTTCGAATCCTGTCTCGTGCATGGATGTGTGTGATGTCCTTAGGTTAGTTAGGTTTAATTAGTTCTAAGTTCTAGGGGACTGATGACCTCAGATGTTAAGTCCCATAGTGCTCAGAGCCATTTCAACCATTTTTTTTCTAATCTGTTGTTGAACTGACTACTGGAAACATTACGTATCGCATTAGCTTAATGACGGATAAACATGAGAGAAATCGGAATACCTTCAAAGAATTTGTGGGCTCAGTCTTTGATACGTTAAGTGGAGCGCTGAACATGGAATTTCGGAAAGAGTTGCGATCAAGGGCGAAGACAAGGAGTACATTAGAATATCAAAGAAAACAGATAAGGTTACAGAAGCTGAACTTAAAGACAGGATGCTCCCACTGTGTGAGACATTACTACAGTTACTCAAAACTGGTGTACGTGGTGTATCATAAATAATGTCGTGAACACAAACAGTCGAAAGTACACGATTCTAATAGCAAAAAATATGTCACCAAACATGCGCTCTAAAACAAATACCTTAAGAGCTATGAAAACTTGTTCATCTTCGATACTGTGAAACAAACCTCTTCTACTGCAAAATCCCTTATTTTCATATTTTCATATATTTAGAGATAGCAGTATGGACCAAAACAAAATGAAAAGTCTAGTAAACATGGGGTCTAAAGTGCATACCGTAAGGGTGATGAGCACTTCATCTTCGCTCCTTGATCCACATCTCTTCAGCCACACAAGTGCTCACAGCTCTTAAGGTATGCACATTATAGGGCATGTTTATTGGACATTTTTTTCTTGTTTTGATCCACATTACCTCCTGACTGCTTATGGAAAGCAAAGATGTTAAAGTGAAAGATATTTTTTTTTACAGTATAGGAGCTGAACAACTGCTAATTGTTTTTAAAGCATACATTTTAGATCCTATGTTTACTGACACTTTTTTGCTGCTAGTATCGTGTACTTTCTACTTAATGCGTTTACACCTAATTATGCACTCCCTTTAAACGTAACCTTGGCGTGAAAGCATTATAGAAGAAATCAGTAATACACTAATGTGTACACTGAGGTGAAAAAAGTCATTGAATACCTCCTAACATAGAGTCAGAACTCCTTTTGTCCGCCGGCCGGTGTGGCCGTGCGGTTCTAAGCGCGTCAGTTTGGAACCGCGTGACCGCTACGGTCGCAGGTTCGAATCCTGCCTCGGGCATGGATGTGTGTGATGTCCTTAGGTTAGTTAGGTTTAAGTAGTTCTAAGTTCTAGGGGACTGATGACCTCAGTAGTTAAGTCCCATAGTGCTTTTGTCCGGCGAAGTGCAGTGACATAATGTGATATGAACTCAACATGTCGTTGGAGGTCCCCCGCAGAAATACTGAGCCATGCAGCCTCTATGGTCGTCCATAACTGCGGAAGTGTTGCCAGTGTAGAATTTTGTACACGAGCTAATCTCTCGACTGTGTCACATAAATGTTCGATGGCATTTTTGTAGGGCGACCTGGGTGGCCGAATTATTCGCTCCAATTGCCCATAATGCTCTTCAAAACAATCGCGAATAAATGTGGCCAGGTGACATGGAGCATTGTCATCCATAAAAATTCCATCGTTGTTTGGAGACATGAAGTCCATGAAAGCCTGCAAATGATCTGCAAGTAGCAGAACATAGACATTTCCAGTCAATGATCATTTCACTTGGACCAGAGGACCCCGTTCGTTCCATGTAAACACAGCCCATACCATTATAGAGCCACCACCAACTTGCACACTGCCTTGTTGACAACTTGGGTCTGTTTCCCCGTGGGGTCTGCGGCACACTCGAACCCTACCATCAGCTCTAACCAACTGAAATCGGGACTCGTCTGACCAGGCCACTGTTTGCCAGTCGTCTAGGATCCAATCGACATGATCGCGTGCCTAGGAGGGACGCTGCAGGCGATGTCGTGCTGTTAACAAAGGCACTCGCGTCGGTCGTCTCCTGAGGTAACCTATTTACGCCACATTTCACCGCACTGTACTAACATATACGTGTGGCCCACGACTCACATTGGTTTCTGCGGTTATCTCACGTAGTGTTGCTTACCTGTTAGCACTAACAACTTAACACAAACGTCGCTGCTCTCGGTGGTTAATTGAAGGCCGTGGGCCACTGCGTTGTGCGTGGTGAGAGGTAATGTCTGAAATCTGGTATTCTCGGCACACTCTTGGCAGTGCGGATCTCGGAATACCGAATTCCCTAACGATTTATAAGTGGAAAGTCACACGTGTCCAGCTCCAACAACCAATCTGTGTTCAGTCTCTTAGTTCCTGTCGTGCGGCCACATCCACTCTGGGAACCTTTTCACATGAATCGCCAGAGTACAAATGACAGCGCCGCCAATGCACTGCCCTTTTATATCTTGTGTACGCCATACTACCGCCTTCTGTATACAAGCATATCGCTATCTAATCACGTCAGTTTATACGGAAGAGAAACATATAGCATTTATAAGGTTTTCAAATGAAATTACTGCTGAAAGACAACTGTATCATGAGTACTGTTAAAATGACGAACTTTTCATTTATAATTGAAATCAATTAAAACATAGAAGCGTAGCACTCTAAAACAATACAATCACCAGTAGAAAATATAAGTCAAAGAATTCAGCGATGTAGAAAGCAAGCTTGTGTTACGTGTCAGACATTGAGAAGTAGTGTGTACACGATTACTACAGGTGAATTATGTTTTCCAAGGATGAAAAAAAGAGATAGGGAGACATTTACGAAACTGGACGCCGGGAGCGAAGTAGACCGTGGGTAATTCCGCAACAGGTAACTGAATACGTCAGAAATATACAAGAAACTGAAGCTAAAATCCAACTGCGTAGATAAAAGCTGAGTGCAGGCATAATAGAATAAATGTGATGGGAGAGAACCACGCAGAAAAGTCTTTACCAGATGATAGTATAAAAAGAAATGTTCAGTAGTGGCCGGCCGCTGTTGCCGAGCTGTTCTAGGTTCTTCGGTCTGCAACCGGGCAACGTCTACGGTCGCAGGTTCGAATCCTGCCTCGGGCATGGATGTGTGTGATGTCCTTAGGTTAGGTAGGTTTAAGTAGTTCTGAGTTCTAGGGGACTTGTTACCTCAGATTTTAAGTCCCATAGTGCTCAGAGCCATCTGAACTATTTTTGTTCATAAGTGTTTAACGTTCCGTTGAAAAGACGATCGTTGCAAATGGAGCCCAGTCTTGGACTGGGGTGGGATTTTGTAGGATATAAGCCACATGCTTTTCAAGTTAAGCAGTCCGGCATTTGTCTGAAGCGATGTAGGGAAATTAAATCACTGTTGGACTGCTAGACGAAGATCAGAACCGCAGTCCTTCCTAGTCCGAGTCCAACGCTGTACCTTTGTGCCACCTTCCTCGGTATGAGAGCAGAGCTTTGTGGGATAGGGGCATGTAGACAGTCGATATGTTGTACACCCTCACGATTAACGGAATCTTTTAGTCATCATAATTATTATTTAACGATTCGTGTGCAACGAAATACACTATAAGGCAAGAAGACCAATGATGCATCAGGAAACAATTATTCGAAAAGGTTGAAAAACAGTAAATGTTATGTATATGAAAAGACAAACAAATTGTTACAGTTTTAGAAAAATTGGACGATGTATTCAAAAAAGGAGTTTCACAAACTGAGCGAGTCAACAACGCGTTGGTCCACCTCTGGCCCTTGTGCATGCAGTTATTTGGCATGGCATTGATTGATGTAATTGGATGTCTTCTTCAGGGACATTGTGCCAGACTATGTCCAGTTGGCGAGTTAGATCATCAAAATTCCCAACTGGTTGGAAGGCCCTACCCATGGCGCTCCAAACATTCTCAGTTGAGGAGAGACCTGTCGACTTTGCTGGCCGATGTAATGTTTGGCAAGCGCGAAGACAAGCGGTAGAAACTATCGCTGTGTGCGGGAGGGCCTCACCTTTCGCAAACGTAACCCCACGTTGGCTTTCCATGAAGAGCAAGAAATGGGTGTAGACTATCGTCGACGTACCACTGTGCTGTAAGGGTGCTACGGATGACAACCAGAGGGATTACACCCGAGACAATCACTCCTGGTTGTCGGGCCGTATGGCGGCCGACAGTCAGGTTGGTAGCCCAGCGGTATCCAGAGGATCTCCAAATGCGTTTTCGCCAGTCCTCGGGGCTCATTTCGGAGGGTGATTCATCACTGGAGACAATTCTACACCAGCCGATGAGATTCCAGACCAAATGCGCGGACACCACTGCAAACGCTCTCATTGGTGTACTGAACTCAATGCTAGTCAGCGCAACGGGCGCCAGGAACTCGGCCCCCTTTCTGTGAGCCAACTGTTAATGGTGCTGGTGGTCACTGAAGCATCAGTTGCACGCCTGGTCGATGACAGTGATGAATCCGGGGTTCTGAGCGCCTCTCTGACGACTGCTCATCCTCACATTCCGTTGTCTTTCTAGCTCGACTTTGTATTCCGCCATTGTTCACCCATTCCCGCCAACATCATCGAATAGTGGCATCGCTCCTATTTAAATGTTGAGTGATTCGCCGACTACTCCATCGAGCTTCTTCGAGCCCAGCTGCACGTCCTCTCTCAAATGCTGACACCTGCGGATATTCTTCCCGCGTCTCCGTGCGAAGCATAGCCACTGTTTAACTGAGTATACAGAATGGAATTCGCGAAGACTTAATGCCCTGGTAATTGGTATCATCATGTTCCCTGCTTTCTATCCTTGTCAGCTGCGTGGTGAAAGTGCGCTACAGTGGCACAAATACTCCATCGACATTTTCCGTCGGTATATGTATGAACATCAGTTTGTGAGCAGTTTACATATCTCCTTCGTGCTGCATCTCTTTTTTGTCTTAGAGTGTTTGTTCACAACGTGTACATTTTTTTTTTGCTTTAAGGTATGTTATTAATAAAATCTGTGTGTAAGTAACAGGGTCTGTGCAATGGGCGCATGTTCACTCAGTCTGACGTCTCATTCAGTGACATGTGACTGTGGGCATTCCTGATGTTCTCGTACGCTGATGAGACAAAACATACTTACTATCTGATTATTAGCGTGTTGGTCCATATTGACAATGCAAAAAAAAATGTGTGAAATCTTATGGGACTCAGCTGCTAAGGTCATCAGTCCCTAAGCTTACACACTACTTAACCTAAATTATCCTAAGGACAAACACACACACCCATGCCCGAGGGAGGACACGAACATCCGCCGGGGCCAGCCGCACAGTCCATGACTGCAGCGCCATTAGACCGCTCGGCTAATCCCGCGCGGCTATTTATAACGCAACGCGGCGGCAGTTGTACGTAATGAGAATTAGACAAATCCTTGATCGATTCCCAGAGGTAGGTGTTACCAAATATGTGCGCACAGGTCACGCAGTTCCCGTAGGTTTCGGGGCGTCGGCTTGTGGGGGCGAAGCTGTCGCCCGATAGCATCCCAGACGTGTTCCAACGGATTCAGATCACGTGGATTTGGTGACCAAGGCATCTACGTGAGTTCATTATAAAGCATTTCAACACCATTGCATCACCATTCTGACCTTCTCTCAAGGACAATTATTCTATTAATAGTTGCTACGGACGTCGGGGAAGACATTAGGCATGAAGGGATACAGGTGTTCCTCAATAATGTTCACTTGGTCCACAGCTGTCACGATGCCTTTTGCTACCAAAGGTCCTATGGAAGCCTGAATTAACGTACCCCATAGTATCGGATGTTATAATTCAGTTGCAGCTACACACGGATGCTCAGTGTGGACTGTAATTATTGTATGGCAGCGAAACTTAGTAGATACGCTAAACGTTATCACGGAACCGATTCAAGCTGGAAAAAATTAGTTCCAATTTTTGTCACCAGGTGCAAATTCGGCGTTGTACAGCACCTCGTCGACGTCTCCATTTCTCATATTGAACAAATTGTGCAAGCGGTGGTTAATAATAGAGTCAAGATTATAGTTTTCTCACTTGTTTGATATTTATGTCCACGACCCATTCCTATTCCATTGGATATGAAAACATTTCTGTACGTCTTTCTTGCAAATTGGAACTAATTTTTTTCCAGTGTAAATCGGTTCCGCATTAACGCCTTAGAATATCTACCAAGTTTCGGTGACACGCGATAATTACAGCCCACACTGGACCTCCATCGGTAGCTGCCCTTTAATCATAATCACCCGGTATAATGCCGTCCCCACCGTCTTTCGCGCTCTCCGTGTTTCGATCAGCCATTCGCCTGTATGACGGCATATTCGGACACGATCCTCCGCCTGGTGTGACGAGAAATGTGATTCTCCCGACCAGTTAACACGTTTACATTGACCCAAGGCTAATCTTCAAATGTCCTTACGCCCACTAAAATCGTAATTTACGATTTCCTATGCTTAACGTGGGAACTCGTGAGGATATTCTACTGCGGAGCCCCTTGGTCAACATTGCGCGCTGAACTGTGTGCTCCAATACCCGTACACATTTGTGCCTCCACCCTCGTCATATCTACCAAAAATCGTCATTTCTCCTGTTTTATAGGGCGAGAAAGCCTCCTATCCTACAAACGTACCGTCGTTTGACCATTGCATGGATTCCCGTATGAAGAACGTAGTAATAAGGATGGCTGGTGTAGAGAAACAGCTGAAAGAGTTGAAAGCAAATACTTCGCCAGGTCCTGATGCAATCCCAGTTGGGTTTTATAAATAGTGCTCTACAGCACTAGCGCCTTACCTAGATTGAATTTATCGCGAAACTCTCGCCCAGCCCAGATTCCCAAGAGACTGGGAAGAAGCTCAGGTGACTGTATAAAAGAAGGGTAAAAGAAGAGGCCATCAAAATTACACAACAATGTCTTTAATATCGGTTTTCCGCGGAACCCTTGACCATATTCTCAGTCAAATATTATAAATACCGTGGGGAGGGAAAAGCTTCTATCCACAAATCAGTACGATTTCAGAAAGCATCGCTCATGTGAAACTCAGCTTACTCTTTTCTCACATTAAATCCTACGAACCATGGACGAAGGGCAGCAGAGAGATTCCATATTCCTAGATTTCCGTAAAGCATTTGACATGCTGCAACTGTGCCGACTGTTGACTAAGGTACCAGCATTTGGAATAGGCTCCCAGGTACGAGAGTGGCCCGAAGACTGGTTAAGCAACAGAACCCAGGGTGAACCAGCTTTAATCTACCAGGAAGTTTCACATCAGCGCACACTCCAATGCAGAGCTAAAATTTCATTCTAGAACCAAGTATATTGTCCTCCACGGCGAGTTTTCATCAGAGGCAAGGGTATCGTGAGGAGTGCCCCAGGAGAGTGTGTTAGGACCGCTATCATTTTCCATGTACGTGTATGGTCTGAGGGTGGTGGGGTGGTGTGGGGTAAGCAGCAGTCTGCAGCTGTTTGCTGATGATCTACATCTCCAACTACATCTACACAGATACTGCGAAAGCTATCGTAAGGTGCATGGCGGAGAATACACTGTACCACTACTTGTCATTTCCCATCCTGTTCCAGTGGCAAAAAGAACGAGGGAAAAACGACTGTCTGTACGCCTTCATATGCGCCCTAATTTCTGGTATCTTATCTTGGCGGTCCTTATGCGCGATATATGTTGGCGGCAGCAGAATAACTCGGCAATCAGCTTCAAATGCCGGTTCTCTAAATTTTCTCAATAGAGTTTCCCGAAAAGAACGCCGCCTTCACTGCAGGGATTCCCATTTGAGTTCCCGAAGCATCTCCGTAACATTGCCCTGTTGTTCTAACCTACCGGCAACAAATGTAGCAGCCCACCTTTGAACTGCTTCGATGTCTTTCTTCAATCCGACCTGGTACGGATCCCAAGCACTCGATCTGTACTCAAGAATAGGTCGCACCAGCGTCCTATATGCGGTCTCCTTTACAAGTGAACGACTCTTTCCTAAAATTCTCCCAGTGAACCAAAGCCAACCATTTGCCTTCCCTACCACAGTCTTCACGTGCTCGTTCCAACTCATATCACTTTGCAACGTTACGCCCAGGTATTTATACGACTTGACTGTGTCAACCTGGACACTAGTAATACTGTATCCGAATATTACAGGTTTGTCCTTCCTACTCATACGCATTAACGTAAATTTTTCCACATTTATGGCTAGCTGCCATTCATCACACCAATCGGAAATCTTGTCTAAGTCGTCTTGTATCTTCCTACAGCCACTCAACTTCGGCACCTTACCGTACACAACGGCGTCATCGGCAAAGAACCGCAGACTGCTGCCCACCCTGTCCGCCCAATCATTTATGAATACAGAGAACAACAGCGCTCCTATCGCACTTCCCTTGGGCACTCCTGAAGCTACCCTTGTCTGTGATGAACACTCAACCTGAAATGGGGCACAGTGTCAAATGCTTTCCGGAAATCTAGAAATACAGAATCACCCTGTTGCCATTCATCCATTGTTCTCGGTATGTTGTTGTTGTTGTCAACAGTCCTCTGACTGGTTTGATGCAGCTCTCCATGCTACTCTATCCTGTGCAAGCTTCTTCATCTCCCAGTACCTACTGCAACATACATCCTTCTGAATCTGCTTAGTGTATTCATCTCTTGGGCTTCCTCTACGATTTTTACCCTCCACGGTGCCCTCCAGTACTAGATTGGTGATCCCTTGATGCCTCAGAACATGTCCTGCCAACCGATCTCTTCTTCTAGTCAAGTTGCGCCACAAACTCCTCTTCTCCCCAATTCTGTTCAATACCTCCTCATTAGTTATGTGATCTACCCCTCTAATCTTCAGCATTCTCCTGTAGCACCACATTTCGAAACCTTCTATTCTCTTCTTGTCTAAACTATTTATCGTCCATGTTTCACTTCCATACATGGCTACACTCCATACAAATACTTTCAGAAACGACTTCCTGACACTCAAGTCAATACTCGATGTTAACAAACTTCTCTTGTTCAGAAACGCTTTCCTTACCATTGCCAGTCTACGTTTTATACCCTCTCTACTTCGACCATCAGCGGCATATCATATGACAAAAGGGCAAGCTGAGTTTCCCAAGGCCGGCCGAAGTGGCCGCCCGGTTCTAGGCGCTTCAGTCTGGAACCGCGCAAATCCCAGCAACCGCTGTTTTATTTCTATAGAACAGTCCGCTCCCGTTTCCCTGGTAACAGGGGTGATACTGATTATTATACTTTCTTTTATGTTTACGTTTCTGTTTTCGCAAGAGCTGGTCAGCACGCCGCACATCACACTGGGGTGACGTGAGAGGTGACGTCACCTGAGCAGCGCGACAGCTAGCTGTAAGAATTGTAATTCGACGCTGCAACCTGGCCCCGCCATTTTGGCGTAAGGACCTGGAATTGTTGCGCTGAATCCAACTTTCTTCAAGTAAAATACGAGAGAGTGATTGTGCAATAGTTACTTCGTATTTTATACGAGCTGGAGAATTAGAATTTGTGTCGATACCCTATGCCGTATGATTTCCTTTAGTAGGGCTGGCGTAATATTCACATATTTTACTAACTGAGACAACGGCCTTGCCGCAGTGGATACAACTATTCCCACGCGCTGTCGGGCGTGGTCCGCACTTGGATGGGTGACCGGCCAGGCCGCCATGCGCTGTTGCCATTTTTCGGGGTGCACTCAGCCTCGTGATGCCAATTGAGGAGCTACTCGGCCGAATAGTAGCGGCTTCGGTCAAGAATACCATCATAACGACCGGGAGAGCGGTGTGCTGACCCCACGCCCCTCCTATCCGCATCCTCCATCGAGGATGACACGGCGGTCTACATCTACATCTACATTGATACTCCGCAAGCCACCCAACGGTGTGTGGCGGAGGGCACTTTACGTGCCACTGTCATTACCTCCCTTTCCTGTTCCAGTCGCGTATGGTTCGCGGGAAGAACGACTGTCTGAAAGCCTCCGTGCGCGCTCTAATCTCTCTAATTTTACATTCGTGATCTCCTCGGGAGGTATAAGTAGGGGGAAGCAATATATTCGATACCTCATCCAGAAACGCACCCTCTCGAAACCTGGCGAGCAAGCTACACCGCGATGCAGAGCGCCTCTCTTGCAGAGTCTGCCACTTGAGTTTATTAAACATCTCCGTAACGCTATCACGGTTACCAAATAACCCGGTGACGAAACGCGCCGCTCTTCTTTGGATCTTCTCTATCTCCTCCGTCAACCCGACCTGGTACGGATCCCACACTGATGAGCAATACTCAAGTATAGGTCGAACGAGTGTTTTGTAAGCCACCTCCTTTGTTGATGGACTACATTTTCTAAGCACTCTCCCAATGAATCTCAACCTGGTACCCGCCTTACCAACAATTAATTTTATATGATCATTCCACTTCAAATCGTTCCGCACGCATACTCCCAGATATTTTACAGAAGTAACTGCTACCAGTGTTTGTTCCGCTATCATATAATCATACAATAAAGGATCCTTCTTTCTATGTATTCGCAATACATTACATTTGTCTATGTTAAGGGTCAGTTGCCACTCCCTGCACCAAGTGCCTATCCGCTGCAGATCTTCCTGTATTTCGCTACAATTTTCTAATGCAGCAACTTCTCTGTATACTACAGCATCATCCGCGAAAAGCCGCATGGAACTTCCGACACTATCTACTAAGTCATTTATATATATTGTGAAAAGCAATGGTCCCATAACACTCCCCTGTGGCACGCCAGAGGTTACTTTAACGTCTGTAGACGTCTCTCCATTGATAACAACATGCTGTGTTCTGTTTGCTAAAAACTCTTCAATCCAGCCACACAGCTGGTCTGATATTCCGTAGGCTCTTACTTTGTTTATCAGGCGACAGTGCGGAACTGCATCGAACGCCTTCCGGAAGTCAAGAAAAATAGCATCTACCTGGGAGCCTGTATCTAATATTTTCTGGGTCTCATGAACAAATAAGGCGAGTTGGGTCTCACACGATCGCTGTTTCCGGAATCCATGTTGATTCCTACATAGTAGATTCTGGGTTTCCAGAAATGACATGATACGCGAGCAAAAAACATGTTCTAAAATTCTACAAGAGATCGACGTAAGAGATATAGGTCTATAGTTTTGCGCATCTGCTCGACGACCCTTCTTGAAGACTGGGACTATCTGTGCTCTTTTCCAATCATTTGGAACCCTCCGTTCCTCTAGAGACTTGCGGTACACGGCTGTTAGAAGGGGGGCAAGTTCTTTCGCGTACTCTGTGTAGAATCGAATTGGTATCCCGTCAGGTCCAGTGGACTTTCCTCTATTGAGTGATTCCAGTTGCTTTTCTATTCCTTGGACACTTATTTCGATGTCAGCCATTTTTTCGTTTGTGCGAGGATTTAGAGAAGGAACTGCAGTGCGGTCTTCCTCTGTGAAACAGCTTTGGAAAAAGGTGTTTAGTATTTCAGCTTTACGCGTGTCATCCTCTGTTTCAATGCCATCATCATCCCGTAGTGTCTGGATATGCTGTTTCGAGCCACTTACTGATTTAACGTAAGACCAGAACTTCCTAGGATTTTCTGTCAAGTCGGTACATAGAATTTTACTTTCGAATTCAATGAACGCTTCACGCATAGCCCTCCTTACGCTAACTTTGACATCGTTTAGCTTCTGTTTGTCTGAGAGGTTTTGGCTGCGTTTAAACTTGGAGTGGAGCTCTCTTTGCTTTCGCAGTAGTTTCCTAACTTTGTTGTTGTACCACGGTGGGTTTTTCCCGTCCCTCACAGTTTTACTCGGCACGTACCTGTCTAAAACGCATATTACGATTGCCTTGAACTTTTTCCATAAACACTCAACATTGTCAGTGTCGGAACAGAAATTTTCGTTTTGATCTGTTAGGTAGTCTGAAATCTGCCTTCTGTTACTCTTGCTAAACAGATAAACCTTCCTCCCTTTTTTTATATTCCTATTAACTTCCATATTCAGGGATGCTGCAACGGCCTTATGATCACTGATTCCCTGTTCTGTACATACAGAATCGAAAAGTTCGGGTCTGTTTGTTATCAGTAGGTCCAAGATGTTATCTCCACGAGTCGGTTCTCTGTTTAATTGCTCGAGGTAATTTTCGGATAGTGCACTCAGTATAATGTCACTCGATGCTCTGTCCCTACCACCCGTCCTAAACATCTGAGTGTCCCAGTCTATATCTGGTAAATTGAAATCTCCACCTAAGACTATAACATGCTGAGAAAATTTATGTGAAATGTATTCCAAATTTTCTCTCAGTTGTTCTGCCACTAATGCTGCTGAGTCGGGAGGTCGGTAAAAGGAGCCAATTATTAACCTAGTTCGGTTGTTTAGTGTAACCTCCACCCATAATAATTCACAGGAACTATCCACTTCTACTTCACTACAGGATAAACTACTACTAACAGCGACGAACACTCCACCACCGGTTGCATGCAATCTATCCTTTCTAAACACCGTCTGTACCTTTGTAAAAATTTCGGCAGAATTTATCTCTGGCTTAAGCCAGCTTTCTGTACCTATAACGATTTCAGCTTCGGTGCTTTCTATCAGCGCTTGAAGTTCCGGTACTTTACCAACGCAGCTTCGACAGTTGACAATTACAATACCGATTGCTGCTTGGTCCCCGCATGTCCTGACTTTGCCCCGCACCCGTTGAGGCTGTTGCCCTTTCTGTACTTGCCCAAGGCCATCTAACCTAAAAAACCGCCCAGCCCACGCCACACAACCCCTGCTACCCGTGTAGCCGCGGATGGTCCCGGTAGCCCACTCGTGGCCTGAAGACGGCGTGCTTTTTTTTTATTAACAGCCTGTGGGTGCTTTGAATCCCGCCCTTGGCTGTGGGCAATTCCTGTTTTTCGATTGTTATTTGGGCAGTAATTCTAGCAAATCTGAATTTAAAGTCACTTTTGTTTATTTAGATTTGGAGTTTATCGATTTGGCAGCATTTTCTCACTCGAAAGTAGCAGCTTTGACCATTTTACCCACGACGCGCTGTTGTCCTGAATTTGTCATTAATTTCTAGAACTTTGTGCGTAAGCCACTGCGAAAAATCATCAACAATGTGCCTGCACTGATCATTGAATTGTTTTTGTACTTTCACACCTTGTTCTTCTACGAAAGTACCGACTTTGATTTCTAATTGCACAGCGGAATCTTTCGTTTTCGATCTTTAGACATGATCTGTTCGGCTTTCGGAACACCGTGATAATTTTCATTCAATTGTGAAACATCATCTGCTAGAGTATCGTGCTGTAATGGCAAGTGTTGAAATTAGCAGTAATTTCTCTGTTACTTAATTGGTTTTTTAAATCTTTGGATAGGCTTTGTAATTTTTTGGGTTGGTTGTCAGATTACGTGATCATGTGATCCCTCGTTGCCTTAAAATTTTGTAACAATATGACCACGAGATTATTTGGTTAACCGGCTATTTGTATTTTCGTTTCACATGAAATTTCGTCCATCGAAACATTTATTTTGCTTGAAACATTGTCGCCAGACTGAACATAATTTTCGCACAATAAGTTATCTGTCGTAACATCTGCTTCAGCTTCAGAGCGCGATTCCAGATCGGTTTAATGCAAGCTAAGAGGTATAGTTCAAATGGCTCTGAGCACTATGGGACTCAACTGCTGAGGTCATTAGTCCCCTAGAACTCAGAACTAGTTAAACCTAACTAACCTAAGGACATCACAAACATCCATGTCCGAGGCAGGATTCGAACCTGCGACCGTAGCAGTCTTGCGGTTCCAGACTGCAGCGCCTTTAACCGCACGGCCACTTCGGCCGGCTAACTAAAAGGTATCTTAGCAAAAATTTTCAGTGAATATAGTATGAAAAAACATCTACTAGATAACAATGTCCTACTCAGGAATGAAGGTGCAAGAATGTATCGCAGCACATGCCATTACTGACAAAATGTTATAGAGTTAGTTACCAATCTTGTGACTTACAGTCATCACGCTAAAATTTAACACACAAAACATTGTTATTGGATAGACATGGACGAAAATTTCAATAATACACGTCGTACGGTTGATGAGAGACTAAAATTACGCGTTGCACAATGCCCTTACTGTTAAATTTTGGTGAATGGAATCCTCTGATGATTTTTCCTCCGGTTTTTATCTCTGTTTTCTTTTTAAATGTCAATTCTCCGCTGGCCGCGGTGGCCGAGCGGTTCTAGGCGCTTCAGTCCGGAACCGCGCGACTGCTACGGTTGTAGGTTCGAATCCTGCCTCGAACATGGATGTGTGTGATGTCCTTAGGTTAGTTAGGTTTACGTAGTTCTAAGTTCTAGGGGACTGATGACCTCAGATGTTAAGTCCAATAGCACTCAGAGTCATTTTTTGAGTTTCGCAAGAGTGATGCTGTGGTGTGTGGGAACGTATCGTTGTTGAGTGTCTGTAGGACCGTACAAGATGACTCAAACAAAATTTTCGGTTGGTGCTATGAATGACAGGTACCTCTAAATGTAGAAAAATGTAAGTTAATGTTGATGAGCAGGAAGAACAAACCCATAATATTCGACTACAGTATTATTATTGTGCTGCTTGATATTTGTAGTCGATTAAATACGTAGGCGAAACGTGCCAAAGCATCGTGGCTTCTCTGATAATTTTCCGCTTCAGTGGACACAAACCTATATTATTCGGTTTCTCTTAGGTCACTATTCTCACACGTTGGTGAATCACCCCGGTGGATGGCATGAAGTATCGCTTTCGTTGCTACTTGCCTGATTACTGCCTTGTACCAAGTACACACGTGAAAAAAGTTTTGCATCATCTCGGTTCCGAGAGTTCCGAAACATGTACAGAAAATTGGAACAGAGATTACATAAACATCATTTCCGACCTTTTTATTGCTCATGAAAACCACACGTTGCATGTTGTACCGCCATACAGCGAGACCTTCAGAGTTGCTGGTCCAGTTTGCTGTGCACACCGGTATCTCTAATACCCAGTAGCACGTCTTACTGCATTGATGCATGCCTGTATTCGTCGTGGCATACTATCCACAAGTTCACCAAGGCACTATTGATCCAGAGTTTCCCACTCAAGGGCCATTCGGCGTAGATCCCTCAGAGTGGTTGGTGGGTCACGTCGTCCATAAACATCCCTTTTCAACATATCCCAGGCATGTTCGACAGGGTTCATCTCTGGAGAAGATGCTAGCCACTCTAGTCGAGCGATGTCGTTAACTTGAAGGAAGTCATTTACAAGATGTGCACGATGGGGTCGCGAATTGTCGCCCACGAAGACGAGTGCCTCGCCAATACGCTGCCGATATGGTTGCACTATCGGTCGGAGGATGGCATTCATGTATCGTTCAGCCGCTATGGTCCCTTCCATGAGCGCCAGCGGCGTACGTCGGCCCCACATAATGCCACCCCAAAACAGCAGAGGCTCTCCACCTTGCTGCATTCGCTGGACGGTGTGTCTAAGGCCTTCAGCCTGATTGGGTTGCCTCCAAACACATCTCCGACGATTGTCTGTTTGAAGATATACACGACTCTCATCGGTGAAGGGAACTTGATGCCAATCCTGAGCGATCCATTCGGCATGTTTTTGGGCCCATCTGTACCGCGCAGCCTGGTGTCGTGGTTGCAAAGATGGGCCTCGCCATGGACGTCGGGAGTGAAGTTGCGCATCATGCAGCCTATTGTGCACAGTTTGAGTCGTAACACGACTTTCTGTGGCTACACGAAAAGCATTATTCAACATAGTGGCGTTGCTCTCATGGTTCCTCCGAGCTGTAATACGCAGGTAGCGGTGATCCACTGCAGTAGTAGCCCTTCGGCGGCCTGAACGAGGCATGATATCGACTGTTCCTGTCCCTCTGTATCTCCTCCATGTCCCAGCAACATGGCTTCGGTTCACTCCGAGGCGCCTGGACACTTCCCTTGTTGAGAGCCCTTCCTGGCACAAAGTAACAATGCGGATGC
Organism: Schistocerca americana; assembly: GCF_021461395.2. NCBI lineage: Eukaryota > Metazoa > Arthropoda > Insecta > Orthoptera > Acrididae > Schistocerca > Schistocerca americana. The sequence continues at coordinate 503,162,560 of NC_060124.1, read as the reverse complement.
GATCTAACCGCGGTATTGACCGTCTAGGCATGGTTGAACTACATACAACACGAGCCGTGTGCATCCTTCCTGGTGGAATGACTGGAACTGATCGGCTCTCGGACTCCCTCCGTCTAATAGCACTGATCATGCATGGTTGTTTACGTTTTTGGACGGGTTTAGTTGCATCTCTGAACATTCAAAGGGACTTTGTCTGTTATACAATGTCCACAATCAATGTCTGTCTTCAGGAGTTCTGGGTACTGGGGTGATGCAAATATTTTTGATGTGTGTATTTCGGCAGACTCATTTCATATGAAGAAAAATAAATATACAGATAAATAAATAAAATACATTCATCTTACACGTTTCTATCTCAGAAAAAATATTTCAGTTGCCTACCCAACAGTCGGACGTTGTTCTGTCTCTTCGTATTTGAGTGGGGTCGACTGATTACCATTCACTGCACATTAGCAGAAAAGTTTGTCAAATAGCATGAATATTGGTAAAAACGACTATTGTGTTCGTTATCTTGGGTTCCCAATTCGGATCTTCAAGTCGACACACTGCCTCGGCGGTCCACCTGGCCGTCATCTTGAGGTGAGACTCAGCAAGAGCAGTGCCTCACTCGAAGACGAGGGCCAGGTGTCTCTGCGAAATGGTGTGTCGACGTGACTTAAAGATCCGCATGGACACCCAAGAGGACTAACACGATTTATTGCGCCGAGAAAACTTCAAGAATTCGTAGAAACGGTTTTTGGAAAAGATATTGTTCAAACTTTCAAGTACATGTAATACGCTGCTATTTGTTAACAGCTGTCTTAAGTGATGGGCGTAATACGATTGACATAAATGATACAGAAGAACTTCAGGCAGGGATTAAACATTTTCATTTCAAACAAGAACTGATCTAGATAAAAACCACGTCGATGGAAGCTCACAGGAAGGTAAGATTAGAGTTTAACGTAAGATCGATGACGAGGTGATTAAAGACGGAGCACATATTCGAACCGGAAAAAGATAGCCGGGCAGGGATTTAAACTCCCGTCCCACCACATGCGAGCCCAGTGTCTGCACCAACTCGCTGTGCACGAGCACCCAAGAGCTTTTATTGCTGATTATATTAAAGTAGACTTTATCGCACATGCACTGCAGATTGACAAAGATCGGAAGAGGTGTTTTAGGTTCCTTCTGAAGGAATGGCTGCCCTGGATGAAGTTCTGCAAATGGAGGCAATATCGCAGTGGACTCTATTTTTGTTGATTCCAATGAACGGATATAATAACGCCATACGTGGAAATGTTGAGGTGTAATGCGAGGGATTTCCGACGTCGATATGTCACTTCAGACGAATCATGAGTCTTCCGTCAGGACCCAGATATAAAAAATTTGAAGTTAGAGCTGCGTCTTTGTCTATTCCGTTTGAAGCTACTATGGCGTCACACTATGCGGCCACAAGCGCATTACCGAGTGTGAAGTTCATTTCATGCACTGGTTCTTTCGACTAAATGTAACGGAAGTGATATCTTCCAGCCTGTAAAGACAATTACTTGTCAGGAACTAAGCTCAGCATGATCACTTTCCCTGTTGACAGAAAGTTACGTAAGAAGTAGACAAGCCCGATGCACCGAGGTAGTTTCATCCCGAGGAAACAGCCAAAATTATGATTTAAATATGTTATTATTTTAGCTTTATCTTTGCGTGTAATGGATCCAGTGTGAAAACTTTTATTGTGTCATCTTGAGAATCATAACGTAAACTAACACAAAGTCCAATCTGAGTTCGTGTTTGTAATTCTAACCTCTTTCTCGCTATATGTAGAGATGTGAGAATTAAATTCTCAGACACATGAGATATAGAGAATATTCAAAGCAACACCAGCAGCAACTGGAGACACTTAAACTACTCTCTTAGACCATCCTCGTCTGAAAAGGGATTAGTTTCTTCGTTCGTGATTTTGTGTATGTTAATTGTTAATTGCGTGTATTATGACCCCTCCCCACCCCCGTCACCCTTCGACGGCTTTCATTAGCGGAAACATCGCAGCTCTACTCTGTGGATAACACTGCTATTAACCAGTAATAGCAGAAGTGTTGATTAATCTTCATGACTTTCCAGACGCTGTTGGCATTCTGATGCCTGCCTACCCCGCGTATCAGTCTACAATAAGCTGGCGAATCGTCTCGCACTCTGCGAGATCCCGAAATGACAGTTTCAGTCCCGCAATGGAATAATTAATAAATTATTTAAATAAAAACTTTTTAATATAATAACTTTTAAAAGCGAACTAGATTGGGTAAAATAATTTTTCCTAGCCACATACAGATTCCAAACCCCATACACACATTTGGAACTAAAAAAACTGGAGCGCATGCAACGCGTAACGGTAAGGAGTGTAGAGAATATCTGTCGTTCGTAAAAGGTCACGTACAGCTCACATCACTTGCAGTCCGATAAAACTGTTATTGATCAGGTGAAGTAGCTATGCATCAGTTAGTTACTGCGTGCGCCTCACATTTTTCGTTTTAAATTTTATAGGCATTGCCATAGCAAATAAAAATTTATAACAACAAATTTTCAGGGCTAAAGATATGGTATTAGGTATCGGTATGGGACTAGGAGAAATTATTTAATACGTTTTAGTCCGTTATAAAAGCGTGTTTTATTAAAGAGTTTACTTCTTACGTAATTATTTTATCCTTCTTGGCCTTGTGTGTGCCAAATTTTTCAATCGACTTCAAACATTTTGATGAGATTACAACAGAGACATTAGTAAATTTCACGCGTATTTCTGTTTCTCCTCATTTGAGTCAACCAGTCAACCAATATACCGCTCCGTCATGCGTATACCTCGAGAAAAGAAAGTGAAGGTATAAATTAGAGAGAATCGAACCAACGCGGAGGTTTATCATCAATCTTTTTTACCGCGAAACATTCGCTATGCAACACGAAAAGGGGAAATAGTAGTGGCACCAAAGTACCCTAAGCCACACACGAGACGAGAAGGGGACTTAATAATGCATTGTCATCCAGGTCTGAGCTATGATGGAAATCTGTAGCTCATCTGGATGTTAGTTTGACATCAACTAACCGCGAACAGTGGACGCGCGGTTTGAGGCGCCATACACGGTTCAAGTCCTCCCTGGGGCACGGGGTGTGTGTGTCGTTCTTAGCGTAAGCTAGTCTAAGTTGGTTTAAGCAGTGTGTAAGTGCAGGGACCGATGACCTCAGCAGTTTGGCCCCTTAGGAATTCACACACAGTAGAATATTTTTGGAAATCAACTGTAAAATTTACACCGAATAGACAGAAAAACAAATTAGCCTCGACCACACTCCAGACACAAAAGCGAATTAATATTGCACTCTCATCCAGTTCTGAGATTCGTTGAACCTTTCGGATCTCTAGTTCTTCTGGAAGTTAGTTTAAAATCAGGTGCAAGATTTGTACCGAACGGACAAACAGACAGGAAAGCGACCTAATGAATACGTGTTAAACTGTTTCCGTATGTCCCGCGTTACGTCATTGTTAATCTGCTAGTCTGTGTGCACCAGTCTTATCTATTTGCCTATGCCGCACGAGGTACGGTCAACTTCACGACCCAGCATCTACACTATGTGATCAAAGGTATCCGGACACCTGGCTGGAAATGACTTACAAGTTCTTGGCACACTCCATCGGTAATGCTGGGATTAAATATGGTGTTGGCACACCCTTAGCGTTGATGACACCTTCCGCACTCGCAGGCATACGTTCAGTCAGGTGCTAGAAGATTTCTTGGTGAATGGCAGCCCATTCTTCACGGAGTACTGCACTGAGGAGAGGTATTGATGTCGGTCGGTGAGGCCTGGCACGAAGTTGGCGATCCAAAATATTCCAAATGTGTTATATGGAATTCAGGTCATGACACTGTGCATTCCAGTCCATCACAGGGATGTTATTTTCTTGTAAGCACTCGGCCACAGGCAGTGTATTATGAATAGATGCTCGGTCGTATTGAAAGATGCAATAGCCTTCTCGGAATTGCTCTTCAACAGTGGGAAGCAAGAAAGTGCTTAAAACATCAATGTAGGCCTGTGCTGTGACAGTGCCACGCAAAACAACAAGGGATGCAAGCCCCCTCGATGAAAAATACGACCACGCCGTAACACCACTGCCTCCGAATATTACTGTTGGCACTTCACACGCTGGCAGATGACGTTCACGAGGCATTCGCCATACCCACACCCTGCCATCGGATCACGACATTGTGTACCGTGATTCGACACTCAAAATAACGTTTTTTCACTGTTCAATCGTCCTAATGTATACGCTCCTTAGACCAATCGGGGCGTCGTTTGGCATTTACCGTTGTGATTTGCGCCTTATGAACAGTCGCTCGACCATTAAATCAAAGTTCTTTCACCTCCCGCCTAACTGTCATAGTACTTGCAATGGATCCTCACGCAGTATGGTCGGCCGTGTCTGTCAGTCAACAGACGAGGTCGGCCTGTACGCTTTTGTGCTGTACGGGTCCCTTCACGTTTCCTCTTCACTATCACATCGGAAACATCGGACCTGGGGATGTTTAGGGGTGTGGAAATCACGCATACAGACCTGTGACACAAATGGCACCCAATCACCTGACGACGTTCGAAGCCCGTGAATTACGCGGTGCGCCCCATTCTGCTGATATGGAGTACCCGGCAGTATGTGGCAGCACAATGCACCTAACATCAATAGCGTATATTTTGGGGGGTGTCCGGATACTTTTGATCACATAGTGCATGTGTGTGGGTGCAATACCTTTCGCTTGACGAGTGCAAATGAAAGAGGAAGAAAAGCAACATAAGACTACACTGTGCAGGTTGGCGCGGACGGTCAATCGCGTCATCGGTGAATTTTGTTTTATAGGCAGTAGCCCGTGTGCCAAGGCAGTCTTCTATTTCTGTAGACATCAGAACCACTGATGCCCGTGAAACAAAAATAAGACTTATAGTTAGGAGCAAGAAGAGCCAGTAGTGGCAATTGTTCAGGTTTTAAATTAGTGCGTACGATGACACGAGATGGGTAACTTGTGTTTGTCTGTTTGAACCAATTTGGCTAAAATATTTCTTTGTTTTACTTAACAATGCCACCGTCGGAAAAAAACGCTAAGTTATCAATTCACCAAGAAGTTGCAAAAAAAGGTTCATCTTTTTTCAAAAGTGTTTTAACTCTTTTTGAAGTACGATGCAATGTATGTAACAGGATTTTTCCCGTTGCTCACAGCGATATACACTATACACCTTTAACATCTGAACAGCATTAAAAATCTCTGACCGCCGCAAGTACGTCGCCATGATTGCGAATTTACTTCCGACATAAAAAAAGTGACGATAAAGAAGCATAGCTTGAAAGAGCTGAAGGTTTGTGGGTTTTTCATGCGCTAAATCACAATCCAATTGTCTTTCGATGGGATACAGTTACAAACAAATACAAAAAGGCTTTCATACATACGTAGTGCGTATATAAGCTCTCAAATATTTTTGTAAAGAAGCAGAGAAGCAATAGAAAAGAATGTTGGAACATAGTAAAACAAAACCGCCGGCACTTTAGTGTTCAGTTAACAGAATTTTTCAAATGTACTTACCGTTTCTTTCATATAGATTGGTGACCCTCCACGGCCACACTGACGTGGTGGCCGACACAAAAGCTCTGTTGTCGCCTCCGTTTGGCTAGTTCATGGGATGTGGGATGTGGGGTGGTGGTGATGTCCGTACGTCTGTGTAGGATTACCCACTAACACGGGTGTGATGACGAGATGGAAGTAGCCGAAAAGCGAACGAATGTTAGCGGTTTTAAGAGCAGAGGTAAAAAAAGTACCCAGGCACGAGGCAAGTGAAAAAAAAATAACCCTCTGTGATAGTCTGGATGGGTAGTAAGAGCAGTAGCGGTTTCTTGCTATCTACGATAGATCGTGCAAGGTAGAGAGTGCTGTCAGTTTTGGGTTTCAACCAGTTGTCGGTACCGCTACTGTAGTTCAGGTCGTCATAACAAGTATCAGTCCAATCGAGGAGGATACTTCTGGGCCGGGCACGTGCGAAGTCTCCGGGACCAGTTGCATCTAATGGTGTACGAGGTTCCGTTGGATTTGTTTGCGTTTAGAGTGCTTCTCTGCGTTGCCAGTTGATAGGCTACGTATTAGCAGTCGGCACTACCAGTTAGTTTAGCAGGAGTTCGCCAATAATTTCTTTGTCTGTGAGCCTGCGCTGTCCATCGGTGGTTAATTGTCCCTACCTAGAAATCTTTTTACGTGGTTGTGTTTCCACCTATCGTCACGGTCGTAGTTTCCGAGGTTATAATTGAAGGGATTCACCTGCATCTACATGGATACGCTTCAAATCACCCTCATGTGCCTGCTAGAGGGTTCATCGAAACACCTTTTCAATAACTCTCTATATTCCAATTTCGAACAACGCGCACAAAAAACTAACACCTATATTCCATGAGGGTATTTTTGATCCGTAGTTGCAACTACAATAATGCGTGAATTTTTCACCGGACTCATTCTTAACGAACTGTTTTTGATCTAAAAAGCAAATCAGAACGTAAACAAACTTAATTACAGACACTGATGATGCTTTACCTCAATGAATAACATATTTTTGTAGTTGCAACGTCGGATCAAAAATACCCTCACGAATTATAAAGCAACTACGGACACTAAGGCCACACAAATAAAGAACACCTATATCTTTCCACGCAAGCTCTGAATCCCCTTATTTTATTATGATGATCGTTTCTCCTATGCAGGCTGGCGCCAACAAAATAGTTTCGCATTCGGAGGAGAAAATTGATGATTGAAACTTCGTGAAAAGATTCAGCCCCAGTGAAAAACACCTTTGTTTTAATGAAGTCCACCACAAATCCTGAATCATGTCAGTAACACTCTCTCCCCCATTTCGCGATAATACAAAAAGTGCTCCTCTTCTTGGAAATTTCTCGATGTACTCCGTAAATCCTATCTGGTAAGGATCCCAGATCTGGCAGCAGTACGTGGAAAGAGGACGGACAAGCATAGCGTAGGAAGTCTCTTGGGAAGATCTGTTACATTTTCTAAGTGTTCTGGCAATAAAACGCAGTCTTTGGTTTGCCTTCCCCACAACATTTTCTACGTGTTCTTCCCAGTTTAAGTTGTTATGATGTAACCGAAGTTTAACGGATTCCTTCTAGCACTTATGTGGATGACATCACACTTTTCATAGTTTGTGTTCAACTGCCAATTTTCTCACCATACAGATGTCTTTACTAAATCGTTTTGAAGTTTGTTTTGATCTTCTGATGACTTTACTAGAGGACCAACGACAGAAATATCTGGAGACAACCTAAGACGGCTGCTCAGATTGTCTCCTAAATCGTTTGTATAGATAAGCAACAGCAAAGAGCCTGTAACACTACCTAGGGGAACATCAGAAATCACTCGTGTTTTAGTCGATGATTTCCGTCTATTACTACCAACTGAGACCTCTCTGTCAAGAAATCATTAATCCAGTCACATAACTGAGACGAACTTCCCTAAGCATTCGGTTTCACTTCAAGCCGCTTGCGTGGTATAGTGTCAAAAGTTTTCTGGAAATATTGAAATACGGAATCAATTCGAAATCTCTTATCAATAGCAATCAATACTTTCTGTGAGTGAAGAGCTAATTGTGTTTCAAATGGTTCAAATGGCTCTGAGCAATATGGGACTTAACATCTATGGTCATCAGTCCCCTAGAACTTAGAACTACTTAAACCTAACTAACCTAAGGACATCACACAACACCCAGCCATCACGAGGCAGAGAAAATCCCTGACCCCGCCGGGAATCGAACCCGGGAACCCGGGCGTGGGAAGCGAGAACGCTACCGCACGACCACGAGATGCGGGCCTAATTGTGTTTCATGAGAACAATGTTTTCTAAATTCGTGTTGACTGTGTGTCAATTGACCGTTCTCATAGAGTAATTCATAATGTTCGATCTCTTATCAATGGCAATCAATACTTTCTGTGAGTGAAGAGCTAATTGTGTTTCATGAGAACAGTATTTTCTAAATTCGTGTTAACTGTGTGTCAATTGACCGTTCTCTTCGAGTAAATCATAATGTTCGAACACAATATATATTACAAAATCCTGCGGCATATCGACGTTAATATGGGCCTGTAATTTAGCGGATTACTCCTTCTAGCGTCTCGAGTTCCTGCGTAGTCGTTTGGAGAGATTTTTTAGATACCGCCTTGAGAGTCTCTGTGAAGGTCCACGGTGCATGTGTAACGTGTACATTGTTTATGATACGTATCACTTTGTTCTATGTGACCTGTAGACGGCGCTGGCGTGTTGGAGCCTCGTGTCTCGAGAATGGAGCTACGTATGTCATCAGTGGTCTAATTAGTGTCGTGTACATGGTCCTCGATACCCTCCTATTCAGTGTGGTTTGCGTGTTCATAGGGTAAAGCTGTTTCAGCCATGCGTTTGCTCGATTGGTTACGTATTCAGTACCATTCCCCCCAAGTAAGTTTACTGTCCTGCCAGACACCGAGGTACCGCACTCCCGCACAGAAACTTACTGGGGGTGTGTGTAGTGTTATTTGTCTGCAGTGTTGATGTTTCCGCAGATGTTTCGATCTGCGTGTGAATAGAGCAACCTCGCACTTGTTGTCTTCTAACAACCCTACCACAAGGAAGGTCAAAATTTTATAATGATTGTGATGTTCCTCACGCTGCTAAATATTGAATTTTCGGGCAACAACAAAGTTTTTACGTGGCAGGTGTCATCAGGGCACAGTTAATAGTCATTTAATGTAAGAATGAATAAATTAGGCACTCATCTTTTCGTGTTTCCCACGCCGGTCTCGTTGTAAAATCGTGGCGCAATCGTCGAAAATCTAGGTGGTGATGATTCCAAGCTCGGATGCAAAGATGCCTAGGTTTTATTATGCGATATTCAAAAGTTTTGTAGATGCGCTTCACAAACCATTCTTGAAGATTAAACCTTTCAAAGTTAGCACAATGGTGATGTAAAAAAATAATCAGCACTCCGAATTTAAGTTACACTTCTTTGTTATTACTTCTGTTGCAATATCACGTAACTCACAAAACATCACTTCACAATACAAAACATACTCGAAAACATCTTCCTCACTGTTAAAGTTCACATTTTATAAGCTGACTACAATATGTGTCTTTCCAACATGATGTCCAAGACATGACTTTCTCAAGGTCCGACTCTCTAACAACTAACTAATAACCGCTTATGTGCCCAAAAATCAGAGTCACAAGTACGTCAAAGATCATAGTGACAAATGAAAGAAAACACATAAGAATAATATCATTACAACATAAACATATCAATGTATCAAAGTACCTCTACATTAATGAAATCAAATCTGAATGTTGTCTAAGAAATATGTCAACTACTTTACAGAAACACAGGTATCGAGAGGTTGAGTTGAGGTGCCGTAATGGTTACGCAATTCAAGTACCATTACAAACCCCCCCTCCCCCCCCCCCCCCCCCCCCCCCACACACACACACACAATTCCACGCACAAGCTGCATGGGATTGGGTGTCCCAAACAGCAAGATAATAAGGTAGTAAGTTACAGTAATCATTATTTAGAATAATATTATCTTTGAGACAGTATATAGAGATGATTGATCATCGTGGTATAATAGAAATGAAATGTAATACATTAAAAGTTGCTTTAACCACATCTTTTCAAAGTTGCAAAAATTACTAATTTTACAACAGGCCTCCCTTCACTCTTTTTACAACAGTACACATAAATATCAAAATGTTATCAGTTAATTTGTAACATATTGTATGCAAAGAAAAACTCATAAAATTTTTGAATCTTAGTTACAACTATATACATGAGCACTGAATATGTCTCCTGGCAATATAATAAGAAAGGTATTAAAATTTTTCAAACAAGAGTCCAATTGTTATTTTCAGTCCATCATTTATATATAACTCACTGTCGATTTCACCACTGTAGTTCCTGTTCTCCTAGTTTTTCCTCTAATAGCAGGTCCATAGGTATTCCCTTTACATAGTTCCTTTTAGCTGGTGGGTTCTTTATCTACACAGGTAGTTGACTTGAAATTATTACATAGGCTTTACTCTTCAGTTCAGTATAAGTTCCTACACAAATATTCAGTGTTATATTGTCACCAAGAATGATCAAACACTAGTAGAATGACATAAAAGAAACAATATGAAAGATTATAATAGTCTAAAATTTATTCATATTCAATAAAATTTCTATATATTACAACACATATTAAATTTCTCATTTTCTAACATTACTTTAAAAAAATCTTGTTTGTGACATGTCATAAGTAAGCTTTTACTATCCATAGGCCTTCAAGATTCTGATGTGAAAGTAATTGGAATTTTTACTCATATTGTAATACAGAATGATAGTGTATAAATAAATTTGGAAATTAATTTCAAAGTTATTCAGCCAGATACAGTTTACTACATTAACATGGAAATTTGTGACAAAAGTATTACCAGACAGCATTTAAGAAAACAATTCCTTGTTGATCTGTATTGAAGAGCATGAGGTCATTGTACAATTATAGACACTGCAACAAGGGAGGAGCGATACCTCAAAATATGTGGATAGAAAAGAAAGGTAGAAATAGGTACTACTGGAGAGTTTAGCCTAGCTTAGAATAGAATCAGTGACAGGCAGTAGGATAAGAAATAAAAGGGGAGGGCTCAAAAAATATAACTGAGAGTAGAATATCAACAGCCACCCACCAATATAAAATACAATGCAGACATGGCAGAACGGACGACTGTGATAATCCCTCTACAGTAGTTTAAGAAACCCATCACTGATATATATTGTCTAACTCAATATTCACCCCCCCCCAATACAGATCCAATCTAACTGTAGCATAAAATCCTACAATATGACATGTACAAAGAAAGAAAAGTGCTCAGGGCTACACAAGAGTCTTACAAGAACAGAAGAAATATTAACAAAATGACAAAAGTATAGGTTGGATTTTACAACAAGCATCCTCCTAATTTCATCAACATAATATGCAAAATATCAAAAGGTATCATACTAATCCTAAACATGTTACATAGAAAGACAAAATTAAGAAAAATGACAATTGTTAGTATCTGTGTGTTGCCTCCATAGGCAGACAGGATGGTTTACCAATAATACACAAAAGAATGATTTAATTCCACAGTGTGGAAAGCCCTCAATTTCATACATCCCAACTGTCAAGTGGGCAAATAAGCAGGCATAGCCTGTTCATAATATTCCAATTTCAGTCTTTTCCATCATATAGGCTCAGAAAATATAATAACAGCAACATAATGTTTTCAGCATAAATGACATCAGCACATGAAGAAAATAGTAGCAAGCACAAAATATGAATGTCAAAATGTCTAATAACTAACATGAGTAAACTACAACTAAAATAGCACATGTCCTACCACACAAAGAAAATAAAATGCAGAAGCAACCATCAAAATATTTTCTTACATCTAAGCATATATTCCATGAATAGTATGTATATTACGTGTGTACGTGGTTCATCAAGCAAAATCATTTTACACTTCCTTTCAGCAATAAGTAGGCTTCAGTACCATACATAGTTTCCATATCACATGATAGAAAATAACTTCATAAACAATATAAAATGTGAAAAATTTTCCTTGTATTCCAGGTTACTGAGATTTACATATTTCGTTCTAGGTATCAGACTTATAAGGTTTCAATTCAGTTACATTTCTCAAACCAAATAATTTCCTAGACATTGGATAGATCAATCTGTAAGCATTTGGGTGAGGATTTTCTTTCACCTATAATGGTCGTATATAAATGTCAAAAAATTTCTTTAATTCTGAAGTCATAAGTTTAGATTTTTCTTTCATTTTAACCAAAACCAAATCACCAATATTAAAGTGTGAAATCCCGCCTTCTGCATCGTGTCTTTTCTTTCTGTAATCTGCTTGTTTTTTCATTGTTTCTTGTACAATTTGTTCCCTCTCCTGAGGTGACAAAATTTGACAAACTGGAAAATCTATGTGTTCAGTAATAAAGCTAGTAGGTCTTGTGTTAAACATAATTTCGAATGGTGAAAGCCAGTGGATTTATGATGCAAACTGTTCATTATGTCTTCGAAATCATTTACATATTCAATCCAATTTACATGGTTCTTACTACAATATCTACTGCACAACTTCCCTATCTCTCTCATGTACCTCTCTGCCGGATTACTGGAGGGTGATAAACTGAAATCAAAATATGTTTTATGTTTGCATTTTCAACTAAATCTTTCCATACTTTTGATGTAAATTGTGAGCCATTGTCTGATAAGATTGGTTGTGGAGTACCTACCTTATAGAAATAATCACTGATTAATTTAGATGTAATCTATTTACTTGTGGTTTTCCTTAATGGATACAATTTGAAGAATTTTGAGAATATATCAACAATCACAAAGATATAACTGTAACCTCTTTTTGACTTGGGGAGGGGTCCGTAAATGTTGCAAGCTGTCAGCTCTAAATTTTTGCTGGGCAAAATATTTTGCATCATCCCTCTGCATGTTTGATTACTCACCTTTGCTCTTTGGCATTGGTCACTGGCTGCAAATTTTTTTTCGCTTTTCTGGCAATATTATAAAAGTAGACTTTTCCTGAATCTTTCGTATTTATTTGACAGAACCACGATGTCCAAAGCTCTCATGTATATACTTAACTAATGCGTCTATGTGCTGCTCAGGCCAACATAATTTCCAGTCATCCAAATCAGGTCTTAATCTTCTGAACAGAATCCATTTGTGTACCTTATAATAATCATCTACCTTTTGCTTAACTTCCAAATAACTTTTTACCAATTTCCAATTTTCATCATAATTTTGGTGTCTCCTAATGTCATTAAAAATTTTTTAAATTTCTCCTTCCTCTTTTATCCCCTACAAATACATAATTTTGAAATTTTTGTCATCAATACCTGTTTCATTATCAAAATTTAGCCCAATAGGTGACCTAGAAAGTGCATCAGCAATAACATTTTCCTTCCCCTTAATATATTTAATTTCATAAGCAAATTGTTGTAAGAATAATGCCCATCTGGTGATTCTACTATGATGAAGCCTACACTCCTGTAAGTAACTTAGTGCCTTGTGGTCAGAGTAAACAATCACTTTGTGACCAAGAAGATAATTTTTAAATTTATTGAAAGCCCGATGTATAGCTAAAAGTTCTTTTTCAGGCACAGTGTAAGTATTTTCATACTTCTGTAATACTCTACTAGCAAATGCAATAGAATGGTGTTCAATATGATCTCTTACTACTTTTTCCTGAAATAAGTGTGCTCCTAATCCTGTATCACTGCTGTCAGTCATTAAACAGAAGGGTAAAGACATGTCAGGCCTATATAGAATTCTGCTCTGTGAAAGTTGTTTCTTTATCTCATCAAATGCTTTTTGACAATCAGATGACGAATCCCAGACAGTATTTTTCTTTAATAGATCACATAAACAAGAAGCCTTCATAGCTTGAGTACTGACAAACTTTCTGTAAAATCCAGCAAGACCAAAAAATGATTTTAATTGTTTTTTATTTTTAGGAACAGGAAAATTCTCTATACCTTCAATTTTTTCTCTGTCAGGTTCAATCCCCTTTTCCGAAATAATGTGTCCCAAAAATTTCAGTTCACTTACTCCAAATTTACATTTTTCTAACTTTAAGGTCATACCCCCTTCACTTAATTTTGTACACACCTGTGTTAGCAATTCAAAATGTTCTTCCCATGTTTTTCCAGAAATCAAAATATCATCTACATATACAGTAAGTTTAGACAGTAGCTCATCCCCCAAAACAAGATCTAATGCTCTAATAAACTCAGCAACAGAAACAGTTAGTCCAAATGGTAGAACACAGTAATGCAACTTTTTCCCCCATACAAAAATGCAGTGTATTTTCTAGAATTTATTTCTAAAGAAATTTAGTGAAAGCCTGAAGTTAAGTCTAAGCTGCTCATGAAATTTCACACTTTTAAAATTATGTAACAGTTCATCTATGTTTTCTGGATGATCATTTTCTCTTTTCAAAAATTTGTTATGGTGCATAGAATCAAGTACAAGTTTAACACCACCTCCACGTTTGGAAACCACCACCAAAGGATTATTATAATCACTGTTACTTCTTTCGATTATACCCCATGCTTCCATTTTATGTATCTCACTCCCTACTTCTTTTCTTTTTGCAAAAGGAATACTATATGGCTTGAGGAAGAAAGGTTCACGATTTTTAAGGTGTAAAGTGCATTGATAATTCCTGACTCTTCCAGGTTTTTAATTGAAAACATCTTGAAATTCCCACAATGAATTTTCCAACTGTCTCTTTTGATCACTGTCGAAATTAATTCCTTCCTCTACTTTGCTTTTAACTAGGTTCTCATAATTTTGACCAGAAAATTTTAGCTCAGGTTTGTAATCGTAACAGTACAAAGTCTCTTCATAGTCTATGATTTTCCTGACATGATTGCAACCTTCTCCATAGTGTATAATAAACAGTAGTGTACACACAGTAATATTGCTTTTGGGTTCACACACAATTAACTTGATCTCACTCCAGCTAAATGCAGCACTTACCTTTAACACTCAGTCCATGCCAAACAATATATTATCTTCTAAACTTGGAATAACAAGACAACCCTGCTCAAATTTTACATCCTCTATTTCAAATGATAAAAATACTTGACTTTTGATGACTTTACTGTGTTTGCCTGTAGCTCCTCTTATCTTTACTCCCATCACAGGGGCCTCAACAAAATCAACACTGTCTTTAATTTTATTTCTGAATTTTTCTGAAATAGCTGAAATAGGACTCCCTGTATCAATGAGACATTTTCCCTCCCAATTGTTTACTTTAGCTTTAATGTGTGGACACCCTAATTCTCATTCTTCTACTTTTTCTTTTAATGGTTCATGTAACAGGTCATTTTCAAGTTCTCTAAAATTACCGTAATTGTTTTCCTGATCAGTTTTTAATTGCTTCACACACACATTGACACTTTCATTAACATCATCTATGGATACAACAGGTTGAGCATACAACAGATATTCATTACATTTTACACTTTGCCACCAATGAGGATATAACCTTCTACAAATTTTAGCTAAATACTTCCACAACTCTTCCCTATCTGTTTTGTAATTGCAACTGTTCCATAATATTTAAAAAAAATTTTTACCTTTTCTTTCAGAACTTGTATGTGGGTTTAAATACTTCATACTATTAGCTAGCACAACATTACAGTCCTCTGCTACATTAAATTGGTTACACTGACTTAACTTTACCTGTTCTTCAGATGCACGAGTGTCCTCTTCCTCATTACTAACCACACTTACCTCATCATAATGCTCACAATTATCAACTTCATTATCACATAGCTTCACTACTTCACTTGAAATAATCTTGACGAATACTTCATACTCACCTGCAGCATCAATCTCACCATTACTTACCTCTGTACAACTCTCAACAACATCATTAGCTTCCATATTTTCATCAAAATCAAAACATTCCTCATCATGCATCCTATCCACAGTCACATTACGTTCCATCTCTCTCTCTTCACACAACTTTTTCAAAACTTATTCAAATCAGAGCTGTAATGAACCTAACTGTTGCAGGTTGCTGGCGCTGAATGAGGACCCTGTACCAGCACCCAGCGCCAGCCGCCGAGCAGCACAAACGCACAACGTCAAGGTATCGACATGCATGATACCCACTACTAACAAAGCCTATCCTTACACAACTTATCGCAGGCAGCAAGACAACCGCTACTGCTGTTGCTGCCCGACCTAACTTTCGCAGAGGTTTTTTTCCCTTGGCCCTTGCCTTGGCACTTTTTTTTCCTCTGCCCTTCAAACCGCTACCCTTCGTCAGATTTCGACCAATCTATATCCAGATGAGCTCTTATTAATGGTTAATCCTAACCAGACGCACGCAAAAATCGCAGTACCCACATCCTGTGACACCTCGCTTTAGTGAATACTAACCCTTGTGCAGAGATGGCAGTAGACCTTTTGTGTTGGCCATCATGCCTGTGTGGGCGTGGAGGGGCTCCACCTCTTACTAAAAAAAAAAAAAAAGAAAAAAAGAGCTGTAATGTTGTCAGATACTTCAGAATTACATAAATTTTCATTCTCTACCCATAATTCTGGCACAATTGCAATATCCTCATCTGGCTTGTTCACAGAAGTAGTTACCTCATTGCTTTCAACATGATTATTTTCTCTTATTGTATCCCAAAATTTCTGATCAAAATTTAAAATATTAATTTGGTGTTGAACATTTGGTGTGTACTTGTTTTGTCTTTCACTGCTTTTATTTAATAGTAAGTTACATTTCTCCTTCTTCCTCTGTCTGTAAATTCCCAGTTGTTGTTTTAGGTCCTATTGTGATTAAATTTTCTCGCACCAAAACTGCGGACCCTCACTGAGGCGGTCCAGAGTTTTCCTGACTGTTTTCTCTGTTATTTTATCTCAAATTTTGTTTCCCCTGTTTCTGTCATCCCAACTGTTTCTATTTCCAAAATTTCTATCCCTGTCTCTGTCATTACCATTATGATCCCTATTGTTTCCCCTGTGTTGTTCATGTCTATTGTCTCTGTATTCTCTCCTCTCTCCATACCTGTTTGAATACCACCCCCCCCCCCCCCCCCCCGTTGGTGTTCACCATTGTCAAAATTTTGCATATTCCCTCTTTATAATGCCCTATCCAATTTATCCACATATTTTAAAAAGTCTTCCACAGAATCATCAGACACATGAACTAAATCCCATTGCAATTTCTCAGGTAGCCTTCTTTTCAGCGCATCTATTTGTGTCATTTCATCAAAAGGTTTATCTAACTGTATTAATTGTCTCAATTGATCTTTACAAAATGCTTTCATGGTGCCCACTCTCCCTCTGAAAATAGGTCCATTTACAAATTCTGATTTAATTCTCCTCTGTTCAGATTCTGACCAAAATTTAAGAAGCTTTTCTCAAAATTTGCAAAGGTTTTCCCACTGATCAAAATTTTTGTTAGCCCAGGATAGGGCCTCCCCTTCAAGAAATTTTTTGACAAATGTAATATTTGGATTACCAGACTTTCCTGGCACAAAATTGTCCTTGCAATGGTGCAAAAAAGCAACTGGGTGCAAATTATCACAAGGAAAAGTTTTCGCTAACAGGTTCGACCATACTGGTCCATGACTGTACAAATTTTTGTTAGCAACATATTCTTCAACTTGATTTATTTTAGTTTTTAATGTGTCTAACTTATTGGTAGGATTTTATTCGAAACTGTCAACCTTTTTCTCAACCCTACTGATAGCATTAACATTGTTTACTTTCAAGTCATTTAATTTTGCATCTAGTGATTCATTTTCATTTTGAAGTTCCTGAATTTCCCTGACTCTGTTACTATTTTCAGCAATGAACTCATTTTCAAAAACAATTATTTTTTTCTCCACATTGTCTACCCTCGATTCTATTACCTTTAAGTTACCTTCCAGTGTATTTTTGGCCTCAGTTTTTATTACGTTTAATTGTTTATTCAAATTTTTCCCTAACCTTTCGTCAATTTCAGCTATCATTTCAGATTTTAAATTATTTATATTTTCATTTTGGTTACTCAAATGCTGCATAATTAACTCTAACCTATCAAGTTTATGGTCCTCTCCCACTATTTCTTCCCCGGCATTAATTTTATCCATTATTAACAGATAACAAAAAATGAACCACTAGAAATGACAATACCAAATTACAAAATTCGTTAGAATTTTTACTTAACTTATAGCTGAAGTCTTCTCCGTTGGAATCCAGTCGTAGTGTTTATTTTAAATCCTTTGTCGTCCCATTGTTTTTTTGCGTCCATTTTTCGTCCTGTGGTTGTCTCTCCGTAGTATTTGATTGTCAGGTTTTTGTCGATATTTTTCATAACAGATTCTCTATGCACTTTTCCTGAAACACATCTACACTTAATTTTTGAATATTTGGAGTTGCCTATCCTGGCAAGAGCACCCACGTTCTAACAACTCTACCACAACAAAGGTCAAAATTTAATAATGATTGTGGTGGTCCTCACGCTGCTAAATATTGCATTTTCGTGCGACAACAAAGTTTTTACGTGGCAGGTGTCATTAGAGCACAGTTAATAGTCATTTCATGTAATAATGAATAAATTAGGCACTCATCTTTTCGTGTTTCCCACACTGGTCTCGTTGTAAAATCGTGGCTCAATCGTCGAAAATCTAGGTGGTGATGATTCCGAGCTCGGATGCAAAGATGCCTAGGTTTTATTATGCGATATTCAAAAGTTTTGTAGATGCGCTTCACAAACCATTCTTGAAGATTAAACGTTTCAAAGTTAGCACAATGGCGATGTAAAAAAATAATCAGCACTCCGAATTTAAGTTACACTTCTTTTTTATTACTTCTGTTGCAATATCACGTAACTCACAAAACATCACTTCACAATACAAAACATACTCGAAAACATCTTCCTCACTGTTAAAGTTCACATTTTATAAGCTGACTACAATATGCGTCTTTCCAACATGACGTCTAAGACATGACTTTCTCAAGGTCCGACTATCTAACAACTAACTAATAACCGCTTAGCGCCCAAAAATCAGAGTTACAAGTACGTCAAAGATCATAGTGACGAAAGAAAGAATACACATAAGAATAATATCATTGGAACATAAACATATCGATGTATCAAAGTACCTCTACATTAATGAAATCAAATCTGAATGTTGTCTAAGAAATATGTCAACTACTTTACAGAAACACAGTAGAATATTGCTGGTATCGAGAGGTTGAGTTGAGGTGCTGTAATGGTTACGTAATTCAAGTACCATTACAACCTTTACTCTAACACGCCATCGTTCAAGGCAAGATTCGGCAGTTCTGAGTGCTAACTGCAATCTTTAATTAATGTTTGATAGTTTCCAGCCTCGGGCTAGGATGGCGGTGTCTTCTGCATAGATGGCTACCATCGTATTTTGTGTAGCTGAAAACTCATTCATGTACAGGTTAAACATGAGGGCCCTAGAGTGATGTCTTGGGGTGCTCCCTCTTGTATATCGTGTCATATTGACTGTTTGCCATGAACGTCAGTGTCGAAGCTTCTGTTGGTGAGATATAAGTGTATGAGACGTACGAGTTCATCGGGGAAACCAGCATCGCCGAGTTTGCGAATGAGACCGTTGTGCCAGATGTCCAGGAACACCTCCCCGGTAGTTATGATGATGTTGTAGCCGCGTGTAATGTGCTCAGCTACGCAGAGGAGTTATGTTGTTATGTGAATCCGAATTGCTCCGGTCTCAGGGTGTCATTGGTTGTGCAATGCCTAGTGAGACGTTTGAGAATCACCTTCTGAACAATCTTACTGAGCGAGCACAGCAGACTGATGGGTCTGTAGTTTTGTAGGAGGCTTCCTCAACATAGGGGACTGGCCACCTTCCGAAAGGCAGGGAAGTGTTGGTGTCGTAGAATGGCATTCGCAATATGTGTGGGATACTATGTAGCTTTATGTGCAAAATCCTGGAGGTCAAGGTTCTGAATGACATGGGGACCAGGTGCTTTTGTACCTGAGGTGTGTTTAATAACCCATGTAATTTTATGTTTACTATCACGTCTTATTCCGTAGCACGTAGTCCATTTTAAGTGTGAATGCTAGCTCGGAAGGTGCTAGATTCGGTCTGTGAATGACACTGCTGGTGTTCTGGTCATCAGCTCAGACTTCTACTCTGCGGTGTAAGCTGGATCGTCAGGACCTTATAAAGTTAGTGTAATGTTTCTTCTTGGTGAAATAACAAGCTAGATGCCACACTACAGGTCGTGTGGCATCCAGCCTTGCGAGTTTGTTGACCCACTGTGTGGTTTTAAATGTCTGAATTCCCCCCACCCCTTTCGCCGCCCCGCCCTCTCCCCCGTATGATTGCCCGGAACCTGTTAATGTGCAGTTTGTACACCGGGCGCTGCCAGTATCTCCTGAGACGGTTTCTCATTGAGGTCTGCCCCTGGATTTCTGGGGGCTGTGCGTTGTTGTGGTGTAAGTACTGGAATGGTACCAGTTATTGCCTCGTGACCGCAGTGGTGAGGGCTTCGACAGCTTTATCAGTCTTTGAGGTTCCCGTAATCTCGTGAGTCTCTGGGACTCGACTACCAAGGGTTCTCTTGCACAGTGCCCAATTCGTGGGCTTCTAGTTAAGTATCCTGCGTGGTTCATTGTATTGCAGTGTTTCTTCCTTGTAAAGTATTACGGGTGTGTGGTTCGAGGCCAACTCCCTTACAACTTCAACACTCAGTGTGACTGTGATGCCCTTGATGAGACCCATGTCTATTACGGCTGGTCTGTGATTCCTGCGGTAGGGTACGAGCATCAGCTCGGCCGGCGCTAGTGTAACGTACTCTTAGTTTCGGCCTAGTGCATTTCGTACAGGTTTTTTTTTCCCTTGGTGTTTCTTCTTCGTGAGTTCCAACCGAGGTGTTTAGCGTTAGCGTCTCCATTGGCTATCTCCCGCGGTGGTATGTTAAATATTGTGCTGATATCGCGTGTTATGTGTTACCAGGTTGATTGTATACCTATATCAGCATAGTGGTCGCTCCGTTGAACCTCAGCCTGACGGCCGTGGCCTCTAACCTTTCTAGTTGAGGGAGCTCAATGTTTGTGTGTTCTCTGCCACGATGTGTGATGTTTGCTGTACCACCCGCAGTCGCGCCGTTAGGTCGGTCGTTACGGTAGACGCAGTATCCTGGGAAGCGTACAGTTGTTTTTTTGGCTGGAGTTTAGTTTCGTTCAACGTTGGAATCTTACCTTTTATAGCAGGAAAAATGTCCTGCAGTGCTACATGCATTCTCTTCTAATGAATACTCTGAGCTGTGGTACATGATCGAGTTGGAACATGTAACGACTGGGAGGAGACAAATCTAGCCTTGCAGAAGTTTCCCACTTGTTTGTGCATTTAAAATACGAGTCCATAAACCACTTGGAAAAGATGATATTTCTGTGGGCATACATTATTAGTTACAAAAGCTTGTGGAAAGTGGGAAAATCGAAACAATTATTTCATGGGGCAATGTGTAACTTCCATCATAACTACATCCAGTACCTACAGAAGTTCATTCATCAGTACAATAAACTCCAAACATATAATTTGGATAGTTTAAAACAATGTCTGAAATGGGCTGGCACAGAGCTTACAAGAGCTAACTGTCAGGTGGGTACAACGGATATGACTTTGGGCGAAGACAGCTTGTTCGACCAAGCAAGCTACGTTTCAAATTACGCGGAACACGATGTTCTGAAGAGGTGGGAGGAGATGACGAGCAGCACACAGCAACACTGATTAGAGGTATTTGGAATGTGTAATGAACGGCAGATACCACTGTAGTGCATCGTCCAGTCGCGTCTCTGTTTGCCAGGCCTGAACGCAGCTACGAACTGAGTATTTTCGTTGATGAATACAACGTGGAATACTTTTCACTTAAAGCTACATGCAATGCCCATTGTACAACTTCATAGGGACAGATGCAAAAACGTTTACGAAGTTATGAACGAAAAGCCAGAATTAATAAAAATGTTACACTTGTGTGGAATGTGATTTTAAAAATATATGGCTACTTCAGTGCCTTTCCTAATTTTGTGGCAACTGACAGCCTCAGTCACTTGTACGTAGCCCCTATCAGCAGTGACATCCCCTATTTACTTTTCACAAAGTTTGACGCCGTAGCCTAGATCATCATCTAAAAGTAACATCCTGCATACTGGCGTCACTTGTAAAACCCATAGTTTTAAAGTGTTGTAATTAAAAGCATGAGAGTTCAAACTGAGTAGTGTTTCAACAGTGACTCATTCAAGCCATTGCGTTACCGTAAAGGGAAAACAAATAAATGTGAAATACATTGAGAATGGCTAGTCCAGGGGAGCTAATTTGTTTTTAACCATAAAACACCAAAATTTGTTCCCCAGCAATGTATGTACAATGGTAAACGGGCTATAAAGACAGTGGGTAAAAACAGTTTCATGAAAAAGCTCGTCTTGGAAATTGCAATAGCCTTGTTAATTCACCTAGTTTCGAATTTGCTTGTTGTAAACTTCTTCGCGCCTCGCACTTAAAAGTTTTTTTTTTCTAATTATGTGGAGAATTGTTTCTTGAGGCGTCGAAAACAATTCTACCTGTTGGATATACAGTGATGTAAATCTACATCTTTCTTCATGTATGTTGTTCTACATCTTCAATATATTGCGTGAAATGTACTTTCATACCTGTATTTCACTAAAGTTGCAATGCATTCTTTTTTATGTAAAAAAAAAAAACTAATTTCGAGCAGGACTCATTTTCAAGCGGTACCTACATGAAATGAAGCCATTTCATATGATGTCAATTATTGAACTAGATGAAATAAAATCGTCATAACTTCTAAACGGTTTTGGACGTTCAACTGCACGGTTGTCCGCGGGGCATGTTGGGAATTAATATGTTGGTTTAGTGACTAAGCCCACTATCATTTGGATGGGTTAGTCAATAAGCAAAATTGGCGCATTTCGAGGATTGAGAATCCACATTTTACGATCAGGAAGTCTCTTCACCCTCAACAGGGGACTTTGTGGTGTGCAATGTCCTGTCACGGAATCTTCCTTGATGGCGAGGTGACTACCGAACGATACGTGAAGGTTTTGGAAGATATTTTCGTCCCTATTATGAAAAGTGATCCTGGTTTCGACAAGATGTGGTTCATGCAAGACGGAGCTCGACCTCATCCAAGCAGGAGAGTGTTTGATGTCCTGGAGGAGCACTTTGGGAACCGCATTCTGGCTCTGGGATGCCCATAGGCCACTGGCTTTGGCTTAGATTGGTCACCATATTCTCCGGATCTGAACACGTGCGACTCTTTTTTGTGGGGCTATATTAAAGACAAGGTGTACAGCAGGAGCCCCAAAACAATTGCTGGGCTGAAAACAGCCATTCAGGAGGTCATCGACAGTATCGATCATCGACAGTATCGATGTTCCGACACTTCAATGGGTAATGCAGAATTTCGCTATTCGTCCGCCCCGCATCAACGCCACTGATGGCAGGTAAACAGAACATGTCATAACCTAAATCTGAATATGTGTAGTGGCGTTTCCATGGTGAATAAGTGTTAGTTATAAGGAAGCACACATGGTTTTATATTTTACTTGGTCACTACTAGAACGCTTTAGGTGACGTCACAGAAGTATTAAATACAACCGTTCCAAAAAATAATTAATTCCAGTTCGATAGTCCGAGTAGTGATGACTATTTTTAGGGTCCACAGGAGGCCGAAAATGTTAGGGGCAACGTTATACAGCCGGTCTGGGATCGTAAACTAGATGTTTTTTAGGAAGGATAGTCGGAACAAAATATTTCAGGTGATATTGGGTTATGAATGAACCAGTTTGATGCCCCAATTTACAAAATGCGTGTATTTCTTAACAAATAAGTGCGGTATTGTCGCTGGTGGTACTACCACAAAAGAAAAGCACAGTCGTCTGTGATGTGCCCACGGTGGCGTTTAAACTATTCGCAGTCTGTCGCTGATCACTGAAGATGGAACATCTCACGTTACGCTCCCACCATTTTTCCCTTCCTGAAGCTCCTCACATCAACACACAGATGGACCAAACCATTATGACCATTGCCCACAGTGAGGTTGAATGTCACCTGGTGGTATCATGGGCACATGATGAGGTAAGAACAGCACAGGCTGATTATAATTAAAGTTCTAGTTTCAAAACGCTGCAAGAAAGGAATCTGAACGGAATACTAGCATGAAGATGGAAAAAAAAAAAAAATTAACGACAGTTGTCCAACTAGATGGTTCTATAAGTGTCATAACGTGCATAGGTTCGACCACAAATGATAGATGGTTCGCAATACGACGACTGTGGTTTGAGTTGCACATTAAACCAGCCGTACTGTGGAACGTGCATGACTGCACGAGTTTGTCCTTCAGTAATTGCGGCACTGTTAGTTAGGTAAGCCCATCCAACACAGCAACATCGTACCTGATCGAATGGTTTTTAATTGTCATGAGGCCAAAAACAGCATAAAAAGCAACAGTGAAATCGTTTTTTAGGGTTGTGTACCTCAACCAGTAAAAACGGAACCCTTGTAGGCTCATTTTGCTATCTGTCTACCTGTCTTTCTGTCTGTCCGACTATTCAGAACCCTGTTTCTCAGGAACGGGTCGAAGTATCCAGTTGAAATTTGTCACATGTTAAGATCTACGGTACCTTGCTCACGTAAAAAAGTGATGCTTTTAAGTCAATGGAATCAAAAGATACGGCCATGCCACATACTCAGTTACTCCCAAACTCGTTCATCTCAAATTTTGTAAGGCACTTCCTATTGACACAATATCATGAAATTCGTCAAGAAGCAATGTTACACACTAATGCTAAAGGAAAAAAATCCTAAATTGTTGAATTATACTTACTTCAAACGAAAAAAAATTTGACTTTGTTGGCAGCCTGTTTGTCAATTCCTCCGTCTATTAAGACCGCTCTTTCTCAGGAATGGGTAGACGTATCAAGTCGAAATTTATATAACATGGTGAGGTGATATAAAATGTTTATCTCCTAAGTCAATACCGTCAAAAGATACGGTGACTTATGTCACATATTTTGACACTCGCAAACTCATTCATTGAAACCTGTAGGATATTTCCCTCTGGCGTAGAATCAAGAAATTTGGCAAGAAGAAAGATTTCACGGTACAATTAGACGAAAAAATCAGAGAATTGTTGGTCTGTAATTGTTGTAGTCTTCAGTCCTGGGACTGGTTTGATGCAGCTCTCCATGCTACTCTATCCTGTGCAAGCTTCTTAATCTCCCAGTACCTACTGCAACCTACATCCTTCTGAATTTGTTTAGTGTATTCATCTCTTGGTCTCTCTCTACGATTTTTACCCTCCAAGCTGCCCTACAATACTAAATTGGTGATCCCTTGATGACTCAGAATATGTCCCACCAACCGATCCCTCCTCCTAGTCAAGTTGTGCCACAAATTTCTATCCTCTCCAATTCTGTTCAATACCTCCTCACTAGTTATGTGATCTACCCATCTAATCAAATGGTTCAAATGGCTCTGAGCACTATGGGACTCAACTGCTGAGGTCATTAGTCCCCTAGAACTTAAAACTAGTTAAACCTAACTAACCTAAGGACATCACAAACTTCCATGCCCGAGGCAGGATTCAAACCTGCTACCGTAGCGGTCTTGCGGTTCCAGGCTGCAGCGCCTTTAACCGCACGGCCACTTCGGCCGGCCCCATCTAATCTTCAGCACTCTTCTGTAGCACCACATTTCGAAAGCTTCAATTCTCTTCTTGTCTAAACTACTAATCGTCCACGTTTCGCTTCCATACATGGCTACACTCCATACAAATACTTTCCGAAACGACTTCCTGACACTTAAATCTATACTCGATATTAACAAATTTCTCTTCTTCAGAATCGCTTTCCTTGCCATTGCCAGTCTACATTTTATATCCTCTCTACTTCGACCATCATCAGTTATTTTGTTCCCCAAATAGCAAAACTCCTTTATTATTTTAAGTGTCTCATTTCCTAATCTAATTCCCTCAGCATCACCCGACTTAATCCGACTACATTCCATTATCCTCGTTTTGCTTTTGTTGATGTCTATCTTATACCCTCCTTTCAAGACACTGTCCATTCCGTTCAACTGCTCTTCCAAGTCCTTTGCTGTCTCTGACAGAATTACAATGTCATCGGCGAACCTCAAAGTTTTTATTTCTTCTCCATGGATTTTAATACCTACTCCAAATTTTTCTTTTGTTTCCTTTACTGCTTGCTCAATATACAGATTGAATAACATCAGGGTAGGCTACAACACTTTCCCACTCCCTTCCCAATCACTGCTTCCTTTCATGCCCCTCGACTCTTGTAACTGCCATCTGGTTTCTGTACACATTGTAAATAGCCTTTCGTTTCCTGTATTTTACCCCTACCACCTTCAGAATTTTAAAGAGAGTATTCCAGTCAACATTGCCAAAAGCTTTCCCTAAGTCTATAAATGCTAGAAACGTAGGTTTGCCTTTCCTTAATCTATTTTCTAATATAAGTCTTAGGGTCAGTATTGCCTCACGTGTTCCAACATTTCTACGGAATCCAAACTGATCTTCTCCGAGGTCGGCTTCTACCAATTTTTCCATTCGTCTGTAAAGAATTCGTCTTAGTATTTTGTAGCTGTGACTTATTAAACTGACAGTTCGGTAATTTTCACAATTGATCTGTAATTACATCCTACAAAAAATTTTCTTTTTGTGATTTGTTATCCGACTTCGAACTTGAAATTGAAACAGTCTCGACAGTGTTGGAGTAGCTTGGACCGATATCTTGCAGCATGAGTGTCGACAGGCAACAAATCGTCGAAATCCTCGATTCTAGTAATGGATGTTTTATCTATACACGTAATTAAGTTTGTACGGAACCCCCAGTGCACGACTCCTATTCACGTCTGGTCAGCTTTTAACTCTCGTGCGACTGATGCAAGACGTATTCAACATGCTGCACACTGTTTCTGCCACAAGTTGAAATCAATAAACAGCATGTGCCACAACAGATCGGATTATCTTAGCGGTCGCGTTCAGAACATGTTGCACATTGTATGTCTTTAACTTGACTACGCTTGTAATCGTACCACTGAACACAGCATCTTTCAGATCGCCCCACACGGATTAAGGTCAGGTGTTTGGACGGCAAGGCTCTATGGAACTGACAGGTGATAATTCTAACATTTCCAAAATGCCGCTCCAGAAGCTGCTTCGCTGATTGTACTAAGTGCGGAGGAGCACGAACAGCATGAAAAAGATCCTACCTAAACAGCCACGCTGATGACATTGGAATTCGTAGGAACGTGAAAGACTCTTACAAAGTTTACGAGTGACAGTACAGGTAACAGGAACCTCAGGACCCATTTCCTCGAAAAAAAAATGTGGCCCTACGATAAACAACGCCGTCAACCCGCACCACAAAGTTACCTTTGCACAATGAAGCCGTACCAGCTGATGAGCGAGTGGATTTCCCGTTGCCAGTATTCTGCAATTCTGTGTATTGACATGTCCTTCGAGAGGGAAATGCTCACAGAATGTTTCATGGACTTTCATTGTCCACTTTCATGCGAGCAAGAAATTCAAGAGCAAACGCTTGTGTTACTGGCAGATCAGCATGAAGCAACTGCTGAACATAGGTAATTTTGTATGGATAGCAATGCAAAACGCTTTTACAGAATTTTATGGACCGTACTGTAATGGTTCTTTATTTACGTGACCATTACGGCACTTCAACCCCAGTTCTCGATACCAGTAATATCGTACTACTTTTCTGCGAAGTAACAGACATATTTTTGTGACAATATTCACATTTGGTTTTATTAATGTATCGGTACTCCGATGTATCGATATATTATAGTGATATGGTTCTTGTGTGTATTCATTTCTGTGAGACTGTCATAATCTTTGACTTACTTGTAACCGTTTTGGCGCGAATGCGCACAGAGCAGGCTTTGTTTCACTTTGCAAAAGTTAAGTTGTTATTTCACTTTGTAAAAGAACAGTCAAGTCTTGTGTTTGGTTAAAGTGGAAATTAAATATATGAAGATTGATACAAAACTGTTTTCTTGATGATGTGACAATTAAGAAGAAGTATATGTGAATTTACAAGAAGTTTAATAAAAATGTGGATCGTGAACACCAAGTCAAAAATTATTTCTACCATACCATTGTTCTGATCTGGGATTATTTGATCATTAAGAATTTCCTGAAAAACGCATTTGTTAGGTCTTCAAGTATTGCTAAAATACAGATCTGGACCTTCTAGCAGTCAAAGTGTATTCACCCTTCACCCTAGAATCAACAAGATGAGCCATATCAACTTCGACGAAATATACGTGGGATTCCATTCAAGATAAGTACCAAAATTAATGACTTTTTTACAGTGACTTCATTATTTCCATTCTGACGATACCATCCACAGTCAATAACTTTGTTCAGCTACAAATGGCGTCGATCATCGACTTACGACAAATGAAGACTACGTAAGAGCCTAATGCAACGTCACGGGTTCCTCTCCCATCCAGTCCGCGCAGAAGACAAGCGATTCAATTACAATATATTGCCTATTTATATCTTAACTAATTCTTCTACAGTCTTTGTCATTTCTCATTACATATCGTTTCTTCTGTGGCGGTTTTCACATCCTCCACCACAGGTAGTATTTCACACTCTTTGAATAGTCATTTATAATAGCATAATTCGTAATTATACTTTGAAATTCAATTAACAGAAATACATATAAATTATTTGTTACAGTGAGCATTATACATCGAAATGTTCCTTTAACTTTCACTTTGGATGCGTGCTGCCAGAGAACGTTACAGGCTCAACACAGAATATGGAGGTCTGACGGTTTCCTGTACTGTAATGTATTATTGGCAGTGATCTGTGGCAGATATCTAACGGCAAATTTGGTGAACCATGTTGTGCTCACACTGCTGAGCGTGAGGATCAGAAGTAGCTGACCAGTGCGTGTTCCCACATTGAACCAACGACACCGCCAATTGTGATTCCAGTTGGCACAGAATCGTCCGAACTGGACCGTGGACCAGAGGCGTGGCACAGAGCCTGCGCGGCCCTTCCGGGACCGCAGCCTCGACGGCCGGGCGAGCCTCTACTCGACTCGCGCTGCCCGGTCAGCCGGCACAGCCGCACCAGGGCACGTGCGGTTCGCCTGCTCTTGAAGCATTGCGCCCTCCAGGCAGCACACTGTTGCGGACGCGAAGTTAAATCTCTGTGGCCCGTTTGCAAGTAGTTTTTTACTTCGCACACTATTTACCGACCCAGTACTTCACTTCCGGCCCAATATTAAAATAACTGATAACTGTAACATCAGCAACAGGTGCGTGTGAAAAACTTCTGTACCTGCGATGCTGGAATATTAATGATCGTCCTATCATTCTACTAATTAGCGAATTTTTACAATACTAATATAAACATTTAAAATTTATTGTTGACTCACACTGATGTGAGATGGTTATATCACAGCACAAATTTTCTTATACTGTATGACGTTTTATCTTTTTCTCACTAGGTACACATTTCTCTACGCTAAGTCTCGTTTCCGACTGTCGCTTATTTCACATAAATTTGATTAAAAAAATCAACAGCTCAAATTTATTGCTTCACGGATCAAACACAAAAAATGTTCAGATGTGTGTAAATTCCTAAGGGACCAAACTGCTGAGGTCGTCGGTCCCTAGACTTACACACTACTTAAACTAACGTATTCTAAGAACAACATACACACCCATGCCCGAGGGAGGACTCGAACCTCCGGCGGAAGAGGCCGCGCAGTCCATGACATGACGCCTCAAACCGCACGGCCACGCCTCGCGGCGAAGGATCAAACACAGATGACCGTTCATTAAACGCCTTGCAGTTTGGGTAACGTGCCTAAATTAGAACCAAATTAAGTGCTTCGATATCCTTCATGATTTCCTACTAGAAAGTCATCTTACTGCGGACAAAAAGGTCAAGAATAAAATTAAGCAACTTTTTAAAGAATATGCAAAAATTTCAGACACTATCTAGTAATAACAACTGGATTCTCAATGGCTTGGAAAAGATAATAATTTTGGAATCCAGATGTAGTGAAAAACTGAAAGGAGCAGCTACTGGAAACTTCCAGTGACTAAGTTAGAGAAAATAAATCATCGGGAAGTTTCTGGTTAAGCTTAAATATGAAGTTCCCGATGCTACCAAATAAAACAGTAACAAGGTTATTGCCTGTCTCGTCCACATATCAGTGCGAAAAGGCTTTTTTTCTTACACGTATATGAAAAAATCGGAAACAAAATTTTCACACTGAAGGTAATTTGAAACTGTCTTTAGCTTCTGTGGTTCGTGATTTCAAAATTACGTCACACGCAGATGGATTCTTCTCAAAGAATTCTGAGGAAGGTTTCAGCCAGTCAGTTCGAAAATTGCAAAATACTTTAATATTGCACACTAGATCTAACCATTGTGCAAAACCTTCATGAGCCATTTTGCTGTGGTACAGGTGAAATGTAAAGCGTTGTGAATCCAGTATGGATATTAAACCATTTGCAACACGAAACGGAGTGTTCTTGTGGTAAAAATAAAAAATAAATATTTATCATACAACTCTAGAAAAAGAAATTTCCTCAAAAAAGGTAAAATCAAAAAATGTCAAACAAAAGCGTATAAAACATCGCTTCAATACTGCATTGAGCTTGTATAAACATGCTTCTATTATTGCTAAACAAATTTCGCACTTATCGTATCAGAGGCAAGAGTTTCCTGTTATTGTTGAATAATAGGAAACTCTTGTCTTTGACGCGATGAAAAACTTTCTGTTGATTACAAAATGAAAACAATAATTACATAGATTCTTTTATGTTTGTGCATGTGAATGGTACTTGCATCAAAAGTAATTGCCTTGGTTACATAAAAGAACATTACGCGAGCAGCTACTTTTTGTTACCTATAAAATCCAATTGATATT
Organism: Schistocerca americana; assembly: GCF_021461395.2. NCBI lineage: Eukaryota > Metazoa > Arthropoda > Insecta > Orthoptera > Acrididae > Schistocerca > Schistocerca americana. The sequence continues at coordinate 503,131,970 of NC_060124.1, read as the reverse complement.
TGGTAAGGATACAAAATAAGAAATGGACTAACGCTGAACGAAGTGTGGTTCTAATTATGTGCAAAACAAACAAACAAAAAACAAAGAGAAGTCATACGCTCCCAGTTTCTCTCCCACACATTCATTTATGTTTCTTTCCCTAGCGATGTTACCAATACTACTGGTAATCCTACAGTTTACCATTTCATTTATGTACTGTACCAGCTCGAAGTCAGGACGTTTCAGTATGGTGTAACAACTACTGCAGGAAGAAGTTCTCATAACGGATATAGAACAGTTCTCTCATATATTCTACTCAATTATGTTATGTCCAACAGGATATTATTCCAGTTTTTGCTAATTTGCTTTTCATAGCCAATGTTATTTGATTCTTAACTCACATTCAGTTCTAAAGAAAAATCTATTACATTTTGTCAGTATCCTCAATTTGTCGTACTCTCATACACAAGGTCCAAGTGTTTTGCTGCTTTAAAACTTATTCCATCCTATTTTGAAACGATATTTTAGTATCTCTTTGACGTAAGGACTACAAAAGAGAACTGAAAGCTTCTCTTATGCCGTCTCTGCAGCACAAGTTGATACCACTTCACTATCCACTTCTGATTAAAAAGTATAATGGGGGCCCGACATTTTTTCAGTCATCTCTCTATTACGAAGCGTAGCCTTATTATACTTTCATGACTGTTTGTATCTATCGTGAATCGAATGTGAATGTACGCTAACTTACTGTTACTTGTTTTAAAATTCTCTCTTTATACAGATATTATTACATTTAATAACTTAGAATCAAATATTAAACTGTTTGTACAAAAGTGTATGTAATTACCTGCTTGTGGCTTCGCTAGGAGTGTGATACAAATCCTTTTTGTGAATCTGACGGTAAGTGCACTTCTTACTCAGATTCTCTAAATTTTAACTTCTAAATTCACCAACGATTGCAGTAAGACCGCAAATTATCACAGAAACACCTGAATGAGACTAAATCACTACGCGTACGGTCGAACAATTGCTGTAATACTGTATCGAATACTTTTTCCAGTCTTTAACACGAGTTCCACATTTCTAACCTTTTACTCAGGCTTTCAGTGTGGTCTTTCTATCCATCCGCTAGCCTGGCCGCACTCAGAAGCGCTTTTGACGTCGACATCTTTTTTCTTTCTCGAAACTGCGTTTTCTCTTTCTGCATTATGCATTACTTCTAGTTCGCAGTACTTGCCTTTCAATTTATTCTTATTTGACTCGAATCCTCCCCGCCTTTGTTTCCTTGCACTTCCTAGAGATCTCATCTCTGACGTCTTTTGCATGCGATGTGCTATTGCATTTCCTCCTTTCATCGGTAAGCTTGAGTGTTATTTCAGTTATCTAATGCAATATTCTCTCTACCCTCCGTATACCTACATTAGTTTCTCCAAGTACAGTGTTATCCATACATAATACATGTTACTATGCGGATTCTTCAATAATAATATGTACTGCTATACAATGCAGGAAAAGCCGTGTGTCGAGTACCCGATCTTTGTGCAACTCAGAGGGGTTATTCGTTTTCTTGCCACACGTTATTCCTTTATTGCATCCAACTGAAGATTGGTTCAAATGGCTCTGAGGACTATGGGACTTAACATCTATGGTCATCAGTCCCCTAGAACTTAGAACTACTTAAACCTAACTAACCTAAGGACATCACACAACACCCAGTCATCACAAGGCAGAGAATATCCCTGACCCCGCCGGGAATCGAACCCGGGAACCCGGGCGTGGGAAGCGAGAACGCTACCGCACGACCGCGAGCTGCGGACTGAAGATTGGTGTTCCTTGCTGTATTAACACTGAGTTATAGCACATGAAGCAAAGCAAGTAACAGGACAACAGCACACAACCTTCCTATGCACTTTTCTTTCATAAGTGAATATTAATACAACAATGATTAACTTTGTAGACGAAAATTTGTCAAAACTGTGCTGCCTAGCGTTAATGGCTGTTTGTTTAGGAAACAGTCTGCAATTCCATCTTGGTCCTGCACTGCAGATATAAATGAAATGTTACATAGTGGGTGATGTACATTGACGGTACCGAAACTTCCTTCCGCGTCGGCAACGAAAACGGGTTGGGTTGTTTGGGGGAGGAGACCAGACAGCGAGGTCATCGGTCTCATCGGATTAGGGAAGGACGGGGAAGGAAGTCGGCCGTGTCCTTTCAAAGGAACCATCCCGGCATTTGCCTGGAGCGATTTAGGGAAATCACGGAAAACTTAAATCAGGATGGGCGGACGCGGGATTGAACCGTCGTCCTCCCGAATGCGAGTCCAGTGTGCTAGGCACTGCGCCACCTCGCTCGGTCAACGAAAACGTTACGTCTTTTCATAATACACACAGATACGACGGAAAACACTAGAATGAGGTTTTCTTCTCGTTCTTTCTACATTTCATAGCTGTTTTAACGATCATGTCGCCTCGCTCTGTGCTTGAAGGAACGCTGTGACACGGATATTTCTTTTTTGAAAAATGTACGCATCGATACTCGTGTACTGTCATTTGTCCATTCTCCAATACGTTCTTCAGGAATTTATTAAGGAGGGACTAAGATTTTAGGCTAGCGACTGAAGTTTTAACAGGCAGAAGCTGACCGAGTGTATGGGTCAGCGGCGCACTTCAGATGTTGCGTACTGGATAAAATAGATGTGCACGCACTGATAAAATACACTTGGGACGGGCCTGTACTGCTGACGGTATTAACCGGGTTCTGCGCTAATTGGACATTAAATTTGCGCATAGCATCCGTATGCGAGTTTCAGACATTCAGCACGTCGCAAACTGTTGAACGGCGGACTCCTAGCACGGAATTCTATCACACTGAATTTTAGTTTGCAGGTTACTGATATACAGCGCAAGATTGAAAGCTGGATGTTAATGTTTCTTTGCAAAATTCACCAATGATTCTGCTGTGATGTGCACACACCACTCTGAGTATGATATATTAATTTCGCGAGTAGTAGCTACCGAGCAGTTGTCGAGGGCCGGCCGTTGTGGCCGAGCAGGTTCGAATCCTGCCTCGGGCATGGCTGTGTGTGATGTCCTTAGGTTAGTTAGGTTTAAGTAGTTCTAAGTTCTAGGGGACTGATGACCTCTGATGTTAAGTCCCTTGGTGTTCAGAGCCATTGAAGTTGTCGAGGGGAATCGAAAGTGGTAGGACGCAGGGTGTGGTAAAGAGAAGCTGCTCGCCACGAGAGGTCGCAGTCTGCCGTGATCTTGCTAGTAGCGCCGGAGGAGACTTTGGTATTAAGTGAGGATTTTTGCTAATTTGCCTTTTCACTGCACGCAGTTGTTGGCAGCTTGCTCACTGGAGGGATTTTGTCAGATTTGTGTACGCATACATTGAGAGCAATATTCGTATCCTTGTTACGATCAGAGACGTGTTTACTGAGTACAGACGTTGTGGAATAATTAATGTTTGTGTAACGATTGTCAGCTTTAACTAATCTGTTTACCGGAAACAGTAAATTAGAGTCGTTATCGGTTTCTTTCATTTTTTACACGTTTAAGACTAGCTACACAAACCCCTCTTGATCATTCAGTTTCTACATTAAAAATATCTATATATATGCCTCTAGTTGTTGCAATTATTATGACCATGCATTGTACTCTGCATGGATCGCAGTATTGCTTTTTAAATATTTTTAGCATGTTGCTGATCACGCAGTTGCAGCGGCATGGCGAGGTAAGCTGTGCGTTGTGTACCGAAGCATTGCAGAACAGTTGTTAGGAGTAGTTATAGAATGTTTTAAAATTCGCAGTCAGATGCTTAACAAATGATTTCTTTAAGATTGTGGGAACAGTAATTAATTTAGGTTTATCGTTGTTCTCAATCAGAATTATATTTTTGTCACATATTTCCGTACGTCTTTCAGAAGGACAAACGATAATTACGAATGTACACGAGTTTAATAAAAAGTAATTACGATTCAGTTTCAAGATGAAGAACATTTTTCCACACAAGCGACTTAATGGCACCCTCTTTTCCCTTGCACCCTTTCACCAGTGTAGGTTTCGCTGTTATTTGCGATTCACGCCGTAAACGAATCTTGCATTTGCATCTGCATCTGAGTGCCCCAGGCGGCCGCTAATAATTGTGATAGGTTCTGTGCAGAAGTAGTACAACTGTGGTGTTTCTGACGCCCCTCACAGTTTTTCGCCCTAAACCGGCTTTAAAGCGGGCATGCTGACATAAAACTGTGGTTGCGAGCACTTACGAACACGTTCAGTTTGCAGAATGAGATTTTCACTCTGCAGCGGAGTGTGTGCTGATATGAAACTTTCTGCGAGATTAAAACTGTGTCCCGGACTGAGTTCGAGTCTCGGTCCGGCACACAGTTTTAATCTGGCAGAAAGTTTCATTTACATTCAGTTTTATCTTTGTGTAGCGGTAGTTGCAGATTTTATTGCAGCGTCTGCGAGCTTACGTCTTCGTCCTTGACGAAACACAGCCGTGGCAAGAATGGACGGTGAAACTTCTCAGACCTTTGTACGTCAATATTTACGCGCAATACAGTGTCCGGTAAAATGACCTCCCGTACTTCAAAAGGCAGTTGCAAACAAACAAAGAAAGGTACAGAGAAAATACTTTTCTTTATGAACAAAAAATAATATGCCATTTTGTATTAGTTGGTATGAAAACATATGTCCGACAAATGGCGCCTTCCACAGTTGACACATCGACGAAACCTTTCCCGGGAGCTGTCCATAGTCTTTCGTGACATTTCCGGTGAAAAGCCAGCAGTTCCTCGGTGACTACATCCTTTAAGTGTCTGAAGGATTATGGGCAATTTTTTTTTCAGTTTGAGCCTTTAAGTGTGCCCAAAGGAAAGAAGTCTCAGGCTGATAAAGCGGGTGACTTTAAGGACCAGGCGATGTCTACTCGCGAAGTGAGAAGACGTTGAGGAAACAGCTCTCTCAAAATTTCTAGAGAACGCCGACAGGTGTGAGCTGTGGCTCTGTGTTGTTGGAACCAGATTTCTATCTCTTCATGGTCCCTAAGCAAACTGGTCTAACTTAGGTATCTGTCTTGTGACAGTAGGAACTTGAATTAACCGCTACCGTTAAGCCATCTTCTTCGAAACACTACAGGCCCCTCACACCAAATTTAGCAACGGCGTACCAAAGTGTCATACCATGGCTGCGAAGTGGTCGTTGGCGAAGTTTCTGAGAGTTTTCTGCTGTCCAGCAATGGAAAGTATATTTATTTAAAGTACCTGAAAAGTGGAATAGGGTCTCATTAAACAAATCAAAGCAGCGCCTGTGGGAATGTTCTGAAGAATTTCGACACATACAGCTGTGCGAGTTGCAAAATCTTTCTCACTTAATTCTTGGGCAATCATCATTTTGTAGAGGTGCATGTGAAGATCACTGTGCGGATGCTCCTATCAGACACTCCCAGGACAGCTGTATGTTGAAGTCCTGAACGCATTGGAGATTGCTGGATGGACGCTCTCACACGCGTCACATTCTCTGGCGTTCTTACAGTCCGAGGTCAGTAGATTCTCTTTTCAGTGCAGAACCTGATGCTCTAAAGTTTGATACCCAAACTCGAAGAATTTTTCTATCAGGAATAAAATCATGTCAGCCAAGTTTTAACTGAATGCGACATGCTCGCTGAGTAGCAATCACAGAACCACCATTACAAATAAACTCCTCCACAACAAACGCACAAATGTCACATATCCAGACATTTGCGCCTGCTGAAAATGGCACGTGCACCGGTATCGATCGATAGCTCACCCACATCAGTAACCCTACCGCAAGTCACACAGCGGTCTCTCTAACAAAAGGTCTTTTTGCCGAACCCTGTTTTTGATTGACAACTTGGGAACAGTACTGCAATATTATTTATTGTATTGTAATAGCTAAAGCAGAGCCAAAAGTAGTTAACATTTATCAGGTAGTTTTGAGGTGCCAAATACTGAACGTGATACAGAATCATTGGTCGCTGCAGTCTGCTATCAAGAGCCAGTATACAAGCCTCACAGTTACATTTTAGTTGCATAATAATTATTATCACCAGTCTTTACTGATCCGTTACTTTATCACTGTGGTTATTTAAATATCTTATTTTGTAGTATGACTGAGAAAGAACGTATGTGTCATTACGCTTACCTCTGACATACTGTCAGTGAATCAACTACGCTTGTAGAAAGTGTACTTAGTTTGGGACGAAGGGTTTTTGACAGTCGCTGATATGCTGTTTTTTGCGATTTATTTCTTACAAGAACGGGCTGATTAGAGTAGGCTTTATTTCAGTTATCATAACTTAAATTAAACTTAGCCCTCTATTAGGAAGACTTGACTAGTAATGTTTAAAAAAGCTTGTCCTCTGTGTAAAGCGATGAGTTTTATTGGTTAGGCTCAATTTGTCCTGTGTGTGAGGTGTTTATTAGGTTTGGCTACACTGGTGTAACTTTGTCCTTCATGGCCGAGTTGATTAATCATTTTACAGATGATGTGATGTGGGGACAGGTTTGCCAAGTTGGATCTTTTCGTCTGTGGAATGCAGGCTATCAAGCAGTAAAAGGGTCATGAAGCAATTGTATGGCATGGATGTACATTCCGGAGTGATTGAGTGGCCGTAAGTGAAGTACCTTAGGTATAAACGGGATGCGCTGAAGTGTACTAGTAACTTGATTAACATTAGAGGTAGAACTTTATATGGAAGCATAAAAAAATTACATCTGATGGATGTGGCGATTGAAGGCGTGGGGTGTTAAGTGAGAATGAGAGAGGATGAGTCACTGTCTCACTATTCAATGACATAATCTAATGTTGATTTTTCGGCTAAGACATCGTGTTTGTGAGATAATAGGAAGTTATCAGCATGAGCAGGTATTGATGGGACCATGTACACTGTTAATGCGTCCGTGATGTTTATCGTGGCTCTCCTTCAAATAGTATTTTTTTTTTAGTTGAGAGAGAGCAGGCAGTTTGGTCATTTAACAGTAAATCTTTCAGTGGACGTTTGGGGCCTGATATTAGTGAAAGGAACATCATGAAGCACTTACTGGAGACAGACTGCTAGACCCAAGAAATTCTCGCACAAAAGCGGACCTGGACCTACCTGTTAGGCGCCTCTTGCCACAGAAGGGGCAGAGCGCGTGAAAAAAATCTAGGTCGCCCGGCCAAGGCACTACAGAGTATCGTAAATGCCCCTTCTGAACAGGGATAGCGGCCATAAAAGTACGCAAGTACGCAAGTTCCCATGTTCACCGTGGACTGGACGCTATCAAGGGAGCCATCAGGTGGTGTCGTTCCTGGCCCGCAGAGTGTTTTGGGAAGCGTCAGGCTTTCAAAACAATTTTAGAAGGAATTCAACAATTGTGGCGGCTCTGAAATGGTACACATTGGGACACAAAAGCACCTCTCTTAGTTTAGCTGGGACCCCTGATCAGACACGCAGTAACGTTCGGGCCGTCCAATAATTATCTCCAGGATAATTGCTCACTTTAGAGCTACAGAGAAACTCAAAACACGCTTCCTAGAACGGTTGTGGGAAAAAAACAATTCGAGAGCGCAACATCCCCTCCTCTCTGCACTGTAATTTGCAAGTCAGGGATTGGCTGCTTCTCCTGAAAAGAGAAGAATAATGTTGATTATGATTGGCTGATGTGTAGACAGATGCGTCAGAGGGGAAACACCGGATTCGTAGAGTCTTGTGATTGGCGTGAAACCCTTGTGGGGGTGACTGTGGAGTTTACCGAGGTTTGATGGAAAGCGAGGAGAGGAGAAACTTGGTCCTCTGATTCAGACTCTTGTCTAGAGTCGTCTCCCGATACCTACTCCAGTTTGGAAAGGGTTCTGGGCTTGGATTTTATTATGCATGACTTGAACTTGGGACACTTGTCTTGAGTGCGTCTTCGCACTAGCAGTGGTCTTGATTGGGAGCCTGTGCTGAAGACCTAGCTGCACCAACAGTTTAGACTTCAATCAACTCAGACAACTCACCGTGCCGAGGGCAGTGCTATTCGAGACGGGTCTGCCGCTTTGACATTTGATCTCATTGTGCGCACTGCTATATACAGTAAGTCAAATTGGTCCATGGTATGAAGGGCGAATCGGAGTGTCACACGCTGGAATCTGATGAGATTTCAAGGCTCCATTAGAGAGTGATTGCGCTCCTTCTAACAGATTGCCACCAGCGACTTCGCATTTTTCGTGTCCGCGACAGCGAATTACAGGCACCACAAACTGCTGCTGTGCTGACGCATGAACAACAACCATCACCTGAGACAGCGCCACATATCGAGAAAGGGGTATTGTATTGCTGCTCTGGCTTGTTACGTGAAACAGAATCACGGTCTCCCCACTTGTTCTCAGCTGCACCAACGTACTATCTGTGTAGAATAAATCCATCAAAATCTATTCAACGTTAGATAATTTCAGATTGCGTTATTCATGTTTTGAGCCAGAGTAAATGGTTAAGTGAGACAAACCTTAGTCTTTTCCAACCAGCTGCCGCCTAGGGGAGTGTTAACTGTTTGTTGCATATTTGTGCTGCCGTCAGATCATGTATTACTTTTGTCGTCACGCTAAAAATGTATTTTTGTCCAAACTTTTATCCCATAAACTTGTGTAATAACTTCTAACAGAACAGTTCCGTGTTGATATATTAATCACCCATCAATAATTGTCTAAAATAATGATAGGGCCACCATTTCATTAATACTAGTTCATCATTCAAGTTCATTTAGACCCTGATAACCTCTAATGCAGATTACCAACAACAGGCACAGTCAAAGGGAAGAATCAGTTTTAGCAGGTGAGTGGGGCATGTAGTCAAGTGGAAGGTTTACTAGTTGATGTGAATGGTACCAGGGCAGTAACTCAAAGTGACCTCTCGCCTTCTAAAACATACCACAAGTTCAGTGAAGTCTTACAAGAGGTGTAGCATACAACGGTAGATCTGTAACAAGATGACGTGGAATATTGTAACCATTAACTAATGGTTTGAGGGTGCTGATGGGCAGCGCATTAGCTATTTAAAAACTTTAGACATGTGTGATTAATTGTGAACCATGACCTGTGAATATCATGAATGGGAATCCATTCTTGATGAGTTAAGACCAGTGGCATTAGAAATGTGTCAGAGGCTTATTGGTGGCTTGACCACAATGTGTGTAATCTTAAACTAAAGTATGTTCATACTCTGTATATTATCATTAGTATTTTTCGCCTGTAGTAAATTGACTGTGATATCTCGCTGCAGAAAAGACAGCATGTAGTGATCTGTGAGAATTCTTTTGTAATGATCACTCAGCATGCAGTGACAATTGTCAGAAGAAATGTGTGTGTTTTGTAATTACTTTCTAGGTAATATGTGTATAATTCCGTTGAATAGACTCTCAAGTGGCATGGATGCTGTGCACGAGGCGATGACATGGTCTTCTTCCTTCCTGCCTATTCCTCCTCCATTAGCTGAAAGGTTTCTGGCCTCATGGAACTCCATGCCTCTTTCCAGATGGGCTGAGTTTGTGGGGAGCCACAATACAGCGACCAGTGCAATACTGGGTGGTTAACTGAGGGGTATGTAGTTCCCCGTTGCCACACAGCCCGCATTTACCAACATTTCCAGTACACAACTGTAAGATGACTGGAGCTACAGGTACCCACTTGGAAACCATCTGGATACAGACCGTGTTAGAAGTGACATTGGAAAATGCAGTGATTTTATGCGTGTTCCTGGTGATTCACAAATTAATTGAAGACTGTATCACTGGATTGGAGACAATGAGAGAGAAGGATTTGAAAATAGTCTTCTCAGAGGATAAAGTCAGTTTCTGGAATCAGGGGAAAGTAGCACAAGTGGATCTTACCGGGGATGAATGAAGTCAAGGAAGGTACTGTACTGGGTGTGGAATTAAAGTTATTAGAGAGGAAAGGTGTCGGAAGTTTCCAGAAGAAGGAAAGGAAAGGAGGATATGTGGGATATATGAACAGGTAGAAGAGAAGACAAAGGAATCTGATGAAATAGAGTCCAAATAAAGGGAACAGCTGTCAACAATTCTGGAAACATTGTCTGGTTTTTTGAAGAAAGAGCTGGACTAACCCATGGGTTTAAATGCCTTTTATAATAAATTTTGTAATAAATCATATCCAGTTCTGTGGAAAATGAAGAAATCGGTAGATGAAGAAATAAATAGAATGGTAGACAGGGACATAACTGAACCATCAATGAGTCCGTATTGAGGTCCATTAGAGGTTGCACCTAAACTAGGAGGGAAATGAGGTTGGTACTGGAGGCATGGGTCGCAAATACAATTATTGTACGAGCGACAACCCAGCCAGAGAACATTGACGAACTGACACAAAAGTTTCATGGAGCAAAATATTTCAAAAGCATAGATCTGTGGCTCCATACTGGAAGATCCAATTAGATCAATAATTAAGGAAATATACAGGTTTCATGGATGCAGGAGGAAGCTATCAGTTTAAAGTAATGGCTTTTAGGCTGAACATAAATGCAGGGACATTTATAATTGTACTGGATGCAGTTTTTGGGCCAGAACTGCGAAGTCAGCTAATGATGTTTGTAGATGATATATTAATACCAACAGCGACGTGGGAGTAGCACGTGAACTTGTTAGCCTGGTTGTTGGAAACGTTTCGAAGATGTGGAATTTCAGATGACTTACAAAAGTCGCGTTTGGAATGAAAAGGATAAGAGTTTTGGGCCACATGATAGACAAAAAGAAATTTAACCTGACAGCGCGAAGATAAATGCTATTAAGAGTTTTCGCACACCCAAGAATTAGATGCAGCCGGAAGGATTTTTGGGCTTAGCTTCGTTTTTACGTCAGTTTATGGAAGACCAGGTTATGAATGCAGAGCTGTTAATCAGTCTGTTGAAACAGAACCTTTCTCGGCAATGGACAGCTGAATGTCAGAATGCATTTGAGGAGATTGAATATGCTTTGGCAAACGCAAAATTGCTATATCACTCTGATATGGAGCTTGAATGTCATCTAATGACCGATTTCTCGAACACAGGATTAGGGATGCGTCTGTTTCAAATTAAGACAGTTGAGGGACAACCAATAATCTGTCCTATAGCCTTTGCAAGTTATTAAGTAGTGAAAGGGCATATACGACTGCCAAGGTTGAGGCTTAACAATTGTCTGGACCTTTAAGAAGTTCCATTATTATTTATATGGAGCACAGACAGTAAGTATACCGTGATTATCAAGCCCTCGGTTTCTTGCAGTTGTGCAAGTTACTTACTCCGAGGCTATTAAGATGGGCAGTAGTATAGGTTTCGAATAAGTAGTATAGGTTTCGAATACAGTACATCAAGGCAAAGGAGAATCAAAAAGCAGATGCCCTTTCGGGACTTCCTGAGATATTAGAACAAGAACAAACGACAGATGAGAGTCGGGGAGAATTTCCATTACTGTTGATGAAGGAACAAACGGCATGGAGATATTATTTAGAGCTGTGTCAGAATATGTCGTCATTACAAAGAAAGGATTTACTCTTGCGTGGCGTACAACAGAAGTTGGGGAAACCTGAGTATTGAGACTTAAAGCAATATTTTAGGATAGCAAATGAAGTACTGTTCCATTGATGGAACACCAAAAGCGAAAGTTGGCGTGTATGAATTTCTGAAAGCTATGAAACTAAATTGATACAGTATACACATCTGGTATGGGGCCATTTAGGAGTGCTGAAGTGTGCTAATAAACTATGAACATACTGCCATTTACCCAACTCCATTCACTTTTGCCAAGGAAGGCATTAGCTTTGGCATCCGCCGCTATATGTGGGCAGTTACCAAGAACAAGAGGTGAATTGTAAAGCTATATACATTGAAAACAACCATGAGTAAAACCATTCTTCGGAAACTATTACAGGAGTATGTACTACAAATGGGCAAACAACGAGCGGTTTTGTTAGATAATACCAGCAACTTTACCTCGTACACTTGGAGAGAAACGTTAGGCCAAAACGAAATTAAGCCCATATCAACGTCAACAACTCAGGCAAGTCCGATAGTGAAGGCATTTCCAGAGTTCAGTAGATTTATAAGGGCATATTGTCCAAATCGCCAGATGAAGTCGACAGATTACTTATCAGATTTTGAGGAAAATGTGATTAATCTGTCTCATACCTCAGCAAGATTTACACCTGTGAAGCTGATGTTTAGGAAAGAAGAAAAATATGAATGGGTCACTAGTTTACCCAAATTACAGAATGAGAAACCGTGCTGGAAAGAAGAAATACAAATAGCCTTACGTGACATGGTCACAGTCGCCAGGATGAGGAGACTAAATCGTAACAGTAGTTTGAGAAGAGTGCAAACCTTTAATGTGGGGGATAGGTTACTCTTATGGGCCCACTCACAAGCATCCCTTTCCATGAAACGCAATAAGAAATGGCAGTTACTGTCTGTAGTTCCTTTTGAGATTGTAAGAATTCCACATTCTGGTGTGTACTGACTAGCATACTCAGGAACGAAGAAGGTCAAGGTGCTCTACCCTCTCAAGGCATAAAGACGTATTACACAGAGACAGAGAAAGAACTTGATTCACTATATGTGTTAGATGTTTTACGATTTAGATGCTTTACAATTCTGAAGCAGAGTATAATATCCCTTGGCACGTAGTATAATTCGTTCATGATAAGAATAAAGCTGATGCACTATGTATTCTTCCGCGTTTCCTGGAACGTCAATGGATTTCCATTTCACGTGGGACTACAGCCAAGCTGTCTCGAGTACTGTCAGGTACGATAATAAGGGTACGTTTTGTGCTGTGCGTTACGCGCACATCGACTTAGCGGTAATATGGGACAACAGCTTTACCGGCACATTTAACTTGGCCTGCACTGGCCGATCAGCTGGTACAGCTAGCCTACAGTGAAGTGGCGCGATGTCATTTAATTTTTCAGTAGAATGAAATAGTACACTACAAATCTCCCACAATACGCTCCTTAGACGACTACACGAATACCGCAACACGTTATCGCTTTTAGCTAACGTACCATTGTAATTAAGAACAAGAATGATTAAAATTCCTGACTTAACCACAGGGTAATATTTCTGCATAAGCTGTGTGCAACGTAAGAGAGTATTGAAGGATTTCACCGTATAGTTAAATATTGAAGCCACTGAAGGTGTTACTTACAGTCAATCGTCTGGTAATCTCTTAGGTCCTTTCTTATCCGAATCCGAGAAATACATTTCAGTTCTGGACGTATCAAATGGTTCAAATGGCTCTGAGCACTATGGGACTTAACATCTGTGGTCATCAGTCCCCTAGAACTTAGAACTACTTAAACCTAACTAACCTAAGGACATGACACACATCCATGCCCGAGGCAGGATTCGAACCTGCGACCGTAGCAGTCCCGCGGTTCCGGACTGAGCGCCTGAACCGCTAGACCACCGCGGCCGGCTCTGGACGTATCACCTGCTACGTTGATAACGAGCCTATGAACAACAGAATCTACGCCAACCAGGCGCCGCATTTTCTCTTCTTCTTTTATGACGAGCCGTTCTACATCCCGCCAGCGTTCGGCAGTGACTTGTGAGAAAGATCCGTGCGTTAGTTCCAGTACGTCCGGCAGCTCAACAGTCTTGTTATTTCTCGGGCCAAATCCCGCAGTTTGGCTCCAGATCATTTCTGTTGGGTTCATATTGTAATGGCATAGTAGCAAATGTAAAAATGCAGCATTTGTATCATGTGCTCGATGCTGTGAAAATGATTGTTTTTCGTTTATACGATACTTATCAACCTCTGTGGTATAAAACGATGGACACAGTCCAAATAAAGAGGATTTGGTTTTTCATTCTTGCCTTAAAAAATTAAATTGTTATGTTTTCTTAATTTAAACAACTTTTATGAACAGTCTTCCATAAAACATCGATAATTAAGAACTTCTTTTTGAAATGGAAACAGGAATTTCGCGCCCAATATATAATTGTTGTTGTTGTTGTGGTCTTCAGTCCTGAGACTGGTTTGATGCAGCTCTCCATGCTACTCTATCCTGTGCAAGCTTCTTCATCTCCCAGTACCTACTGCAACCTACATCCTTCTGAATCTGCTTAGTGTATTCATCTCTTGGTCTCCCTCTACGATTTTTACCCTTCACGCTGCCCTCCAATGCTAAATTTGTGATCCCTTGATGCCTCAAAACATGTCCTACCAACCGATCCCTTCTTCTAGTCAAGTTGTGCCACAAACTTCTCTTCTCCCCAATCCTATTCAGTACCTCCTCATTAGTTACGTGATCTACCCACCTTATCTTCAGCATTCTTCTGTAGCACCACATTTCGAAAGCTTCTATTCTCTTCTTGTCCAAACTGGTTATCGTCCATGTTTCACTTCCATACATGGCTGTAATATATAATTAGAAACAATAAATAATATGTGCGTTATTCATAAAAAAATGATGATGAGTTTTATAATTACGAGTTGTAGGTATTTCAGATTGAACGAGAGAAAAAATTATACTGGGGATATTTGAACAAACGCACGAATAACAGCATTTTCTTCACATTCCATTACGCTGCCGGCTGCGTTCAACGTAGTACGTTTATTAATTGCATTATATACGTAGAACGCTAGGAAAACATCAAAGCCGATTATCTCCGTATATTTCTGAAAAACATTAACAACAGCCTACTTCTCGTCACTCTTTAACCGTGCTCCGACCCCGTGTTTCACTACGGAACAGAAAGCAGCCTCAGCCATTTCCAGAATGCGCATTAGCAGCTAGACAATCAGAGCACAACGCTGCAGAGGCTGTGACAGTACACGGAGTTTTGAAATAGAAACTACATAGCTAAAGCGTGATTAAGAAAAACGTCGATGACTGTTAATACGTTTCATTTAACGTAACTTAGTCATAACATATCTAATACATAAGTAGGGCCTACTTCCAAGAGCGTAACTTAGTCACAAGATATCTAATACATGACTGTTAATACGTTTCATTTAACGTGACTTAGTCATAACATATTTAATACATAAGTATGGCCTACTTCCAAGAGCGTAACTTAGTCACAAGATATCTAACACATAAGTGGGAAAGTATGTCTACTTCCAAGAGCGTAACGACAGTGGACTTGTACTACGACTCCTGTCCTATCTTCGCATTTGTATTTGTTAACATATGCTGAACAATTAATACACGGGTTAATGTTAGCAGACAAGTACTAATACGGTTGGTCGAAAGTTAATATATATTACGGGGTTGTGCGTTTCGCCTGCGCGAGTGAGGTAGTTATTTCTTGACTTCGCGTTGCTCCATGGCGAGCGAAAAAAAGTAAGAAGATTGGAATGTGACTGGACTTTGTTACGAAACAGGTTAACGAGAGGACATGTATGAAATGTGTGCAATGAAAGAGTCATTGCTGGCCGCCGTATTGAATAATTTGTATTGTTTGAGTCACAAGTGATATGTTAATGTGGAGTTTAGTACCGACAGAGTACAGTCTGTTGCATTTCAAAGGTAAATGCGCATATTCAATTTTGATCAAAGGATTCTGTGATGAACTATTACCTACTACAAGCTTGTATAGAACTTCGAGCGTTTGATGGTCGATGTTTGCTGTAGAACCTGCTTCAGTAACACGGTCAAAGGCATAGGGAAAGTTTTCTCTGCTAAAAGCAACTCATTTCACTCGCAGACGATCATCGAATGATCAAAGGCGAATGGCAGAGCTCCAGTTCGAGAAGATCGTATAGAAGTTTTCTTTCTCTTACATTACAAGAATGTTACAGACAACCGTCGGAGTCGGCAGCTGCTTCTCCACCACGAGAGCAACCTGTCTACGTGTACGAAATTACGTACACTGTGGGAGAAGTCAACGCCGTTTGGGATATTGTCCTTCACAGAGATACAAACAGAGACACTACACACACTAGTTCAATAACAACGAGTTTAATATTACCAGCTTGAAGCATATTAATTTCTTCTTTTGAACAGAAGGAAAGAGTCGGATCTGGAGTATACTGCACCACAGTCACAACAGCCGACCGTCTCCCAGCAAGATTGGCCTCCTCCAACCTGATGTACCTCGGGCTAGGTGCTCCAAGACCGGTATTCTCGTCTGGAACCTAGACTGTCAACTGTGCTCAGTAGTTGCCGTCATTATGTTACGGAATAGACTGTGACTTCGTCACACGTCCTGATAGGGGCCAGCGCTGACTGGGTGTAACACTTATTATCCCCATCAGAAACTAGTTCAGTGAACACCACAATCGTGATTCCTCCTGTGGAACCAACATACTTTCAAGCACTTTCATAGACAATCATTAATTTGTGGTGATGTCCAGTTGGCGTACTAGGTCTCTGCTGAATAAGTTTCTTTGTGTCTTGAGTTCTAGCGTGTAATGAAAATAAATCCTAGTTAAGTATGACCTGGGGCAATCAGTTATTGAGTGGGCGCTGCCACATCGGGTGTCTTGAGTTCTAGCGTGTAATGAAAATAAATCCTAGTTAAGTATGACCTGGGGCAATCAGTTATTGAGTGGGCGCTGCCACATCGGACATACCAAGCACGGCGACTGCTTCTGCAGCTTCCCTTTGAAGCCAGTGCTCAACTCTGGACACAGGGCAGGCGGAAAATCTCTTCAGACAACTTCTGGTTCTGCATATAGACTCAAAATGGAAATATTTGTGTGTGAGGGCATTTGACGTCATCATACCGGTCCTGCTCATAGCATGATGGTGTAGGGTGCCATTTGGTAGACATTCCTATTGTTTCTGGTTCACATAGCCAATAAAATGAACAGCAGCCGTTACATTTCTGAGGTGTCATAGCCGATTGCTGTGCACCGTCTTCTAGATGTCCATGATGTTATCATTCAAAAAGATAATGTCAGACAGCATGCTGACTGTGCTGTCCTGCCCTATCTCGATACAGAGCGCGTTCATCTGTAGCTCTTGCCAGAACGTTCTTCAAATACCTTAGCCACTGAAAACAGCTACTCATGGGTTTCCAGGAGACTGGCAGGCCACCAACGACGATTGATGAACTTCTTGGCCCAGATTTGAGGCAGCGTGGAGTGACTTACCTTCACCTGCCACCGAAATTAAAATTACATGGTTGTATGGAATTATTGACTGGGGCCCGCATCTCGTGGTCGTGCGGTAGCGTTCTCGCTTCCCACGCCCGGGTTCCCGGGTTCGATTCCCGGCGGGGTCAGGGATTTTCTCTGCCTCGTGATGGCTGGGTGTTGTGTGCTGTCCTTAGGTTAGTTAGGTTTAATTAGTTCTAAGTTCTAGGCGACTGATGACCTCAGCAGTTGAGTCGCATAGTGCTCAGAGCCAGATACCAGATATTGACTGGGAAACCCCACATGGGGTGTTTGGACACCAGTACATTTCATTTTATTTGATACCACTTCTGTGTCTTGCGTGTCAGTGATGCGGGAATTATGATGTTGGTGATATAACACACAGTCCACACAGCGGATAAAGGCTCAGTTAGTCTTCATGTCCAGCCGATTTTGCGCCTTTCTCATAGCCAGAGGTGGCAGCTCTCTCCATACACACATCGTAGTTACCTATAAATTTGATCACGTGGTCTCCTGCATTTAAGGGTCGCCCACTCGCAGGCTGGAAAACACTGACTTTCGTCAGCATGGAAGCCGAGGATCCTGTACGGCATCGTCAAATGCTATAAAACATCATTAAATATGATTTGTTTTATTCCCCCAAATACATCTTGTCCCTGTGTTTTCCGCAGTAGCTTGTGGCCTCGTAAGCTGGAGTGGACATAGCTGAATCTGGAGGCAGACTCAGGCTACCAAAAGATCACTGCGTCAGCCCTGAGGGCAGGCCGGTGACTTGGAGTGTAATGGGTTGCCCACGCGTTGGTTTGGAAGGCGCTTCCTCTCGGCTGGTCTGCTAGAGATGAGCCCGTGACTGCGGCACACATGTGTTTGGCTCACAACCTGTCCTGAGAAAACACTGTCCCGTTGGGTCACAGCCCATGCTGTCTCATCAGATGGACCGTGATGAAAGATGCTATGATGTCGTGTGGAATGTTGATGCTGGCTTGCAAGTTGGTAGGCTGTTTGACCCAAACGATGCTCAAAATTGAGAGCATTTGGTGCCGTGAAGTGGAAGAGGGTTCACATTCGTGGAGTGCCCATAAGTGGCGGCGTCGGTACTGGATACTGGTTCATAGCCATCCGTGGTTACGGATTGGTGGTCATCACATCAGGCACCAAGAGTATGACAATACTGGAAGAACCTTATGCAGGATGTCGTGAGTGCGAACGACATGAACCGTATTGATCATACTGGTCGACTGCCTGTAGGCTAGGAGGGCGGGGTATTTATGGCGGTGAGGAGTGGCTTGCAGTATGGCGTCATTTGTAACGACCCAATTGGTCTCGCTCATTGCAAATCGTCAGATTTAAGTTTTGCTGTATTGATTAATCAGTTTGTTTCAGTGTCTTAACTGCTTCATCAAACCCTTCATAAGTGTTGTTGCGCCCTACCTAGTGCTTCTTCCATAATGTAATGAGAGTGATGGAGGCAAATTGGTATGCACTTGTCTTACACTTTTCCACTATGCTCACTCACACGCAGAAGTGTTGATGTTACACTCTTGGTGACTGCCTAACCGTGTAGAATTGTTTATGCCTAGTGGCTGGCTTGTGTTGATTCTTCCATGTGCTGGAGCAATGCCGGGCTGTAAGGACTTAAAAATCTTCTCTCTCCCATTCCCTTACTATATTGATGCGTAACACCACTATACTACATACAAATACAATAAGTTAACATTTCGTTATTGGCTATTCTTCCTGGTGTTGCAATTTTAATGGACAGAAATGTTTTTCCAGCTGTGCGTGGTACTACCAATATCCAGCACTATATCATCTGTCACTGCCTTTCTCTTTTATTTTGTTTTGGGATAGGCATTTTCAAGATGTTTTCGCAAAAAACAGCGTCATTTTTCAGTTTTCCTGTTGTACGATGCTGGTGGCCTACCTCCACCAGATTTTATCCCAAAATAACCACATAATATCTCTCAAGTAAGAGTGGTTGATTCATTTTCGAGGTGAGTTTTTTTTTTGGTCGCCATAATAGGAAGATATGAAGTGTGGGTGGTCTTAATTTTTCATTCATCTGTTTGAATGTAATGAGATTACTTGAAGCTGTACTGCTTGGCTTTAGCATGGTAGTACATGAGGTACCACTACTGCCGACAGCGAAAAGTGGTTGAGAACTTGTGCACTTCTCACACGGTCTGTGCTGTATAGTCTAAAACGACACAGCCAGGGCAAAAGCACCACAGGCGTAAAGACGCAAGCGTGTACCACTGCCATAGAGACTCGCCGCTTGCGGTTTCACCAGCGTCAGGGGCGGTGCTGAGGATGAAGACAGCTGCTTCGCCTCAGCCAATTGCCGGGCGAGTGCAGTCCGCCAATGACAGAGTTCCAAAGGAAAGAAGCCTGCTAGGAATATAGAAGAGCAGCTTTTGCAATTGATTGTAGGTCATCGTCCAGGGCCGACTTAGATAGGGAACGTCGTTAGTGAACTCTTTGAAGTGAACTGACAGTTGTAAATTGCATTTCCGGTATACTGTTTCTAGCATTTGTTGACTTAGAGAAAGCTTTTGACAAGGTTGACTGGAATACTCTCTTTCAAATTCTGAAGGTGGCAGGGGTAAAATACAGGGAGCGAAAGGCTATTTGCAATTTGTACAGAAAGGGAAGCAGTGGTTGGGAAGGGAGTGAGACAGGGTTGTAGCCTCTCCCCGATGCTATTCAATCTGTACATTGAGCAAGCAGTAAAGGAAACAACAGAAAAGTTCGGAGTAGGTATTAAAATCCATGGAGAAGAAATAAAAACTTTGAGGTTCGCCGATGACATTGTAATTCTGTCAGAGACAGTAAAGGACTTGGAAGAGCAGTTGAACGGTATGGACAGTGTCTTGAAAGGAGGGTATAAGATGAACATCAACAAAAGCAAAACGAGGATAATGGAATGTAATCGAATTAAGTCGGGTGATGCTGAAGGAATTAGATTAGGAAATGAGACACTTAAAGTAGTAAAGGAGTTGCTATTTGGGGAGCAAAATAACTGATGATGGTCGAAGTAGAGAGGATATAAAATGTTGACTGGCAATGGCAAGGAAAGCGTTTCTGAAGAAGAGAAATTTGTTAACATCGAGTATAGATTTAAGTGCCAGGAAATCGTTTCTGAAAGTATTTGTATGGAGTGTAGCCATGTATAGAAATGAAACATGGACGATTAATAGTTTAGACAGTAAGAGAATAGAAGGTTTCGAAATGTGGTGCTACAGAAGAATGCTGAAGATTAGATGAGTATATCACATAACTAATGAGGAGGTATTGAATAGGATTGGGGAGAATAGGAGTTTGTGGCACAACTTGACTAGAAGAAGGGATCGGTTGGTAGGACATGTTCTGAGGCATTAAGGGATCACCAATTTAGTACTGGAGTGCAGCGTGGAGGGTAAAAATCGTAGAGGGAGATCAAGAGATGAATACACTAAGCAGATTCAGAAGGATGTAGGCTGCAGTAGGTACTGGTAGATTAAGAAGCTTGCACAGGATAGAGTAGCATGGAGAGCTGCATCAAACCAGTCTCAGGACTGAAGACCACAACAACAACAACAACATATAATGTGAAGGCTACCTATGATTACTTGCATTCAGCCATTGAGGGCGTTTTTTGCGTTATATTACATGCAGTGTTGCAGACTCCTATGTTCAATAGCGACAAAGATAAGTAAACCTTTTAACTTTTTGTAAATTTGTTACTAGTTTGTTGGAGTTCTGTAAAACCTTCATTCTCCTATACTTTTACCTGAGCCTGGGGTATATCTGTTATGCAGTGGCAGGGAGAATTTGTCTTAGCGGTGTACTGCACCAGAAGCCGTTTCACGAACTCGGAAACTCGGCCTACCGTAATAGTGGCAACTCGCCCTCACAGCATTAGCGACAAGGCCTTCTCAAAACTGGCGACGAGGGTTTACAAAAGTCTGTTGATTAAACCAACTTACGGATCTTCCTTCCTTTGTGTGAGAGCGAGGCCACGTCATGTAAAGAACAAAATGCAAACGCAGCATTAACTCACACTAATAGCGCCCCAGAGAAAACCGAACAACGCTCCAGGCATGTATGACTTAACCTGCATAACACTACTACGTCACAGCTCATAGCTGATGCGCGGTATCGAACGCTCTAGTTGGTTCAACTATCTGATCAATGAATGCACAACGCCGAACATGTTTTTGGCCATACACACGTACCGATCGACCGACCGACCAACAAACTGGATATTTGCAGGCTCTTTGGGAAACTGACCGACCAACACAAGTACCAATCGACCGACTGACCAACAAACTGGATGTTTGCAGGCTCTTTGGCAAACCGACCGACCAACTATTCTTGTCAGTTGGTCTGTTGGGTACGACTACTCGACAGCCGAATCCGCGGAACCACTTCACTCGACCACCCCCCCTCGCCCCCCCTCCCCCCCCTCGCCCCCCCTCCCCCCCCCCCTCAACGACCGCTTCGCCATTTTACTACAACTAACTGTGCCGTGCGTAGCGCTGTAGTTCCATCCGCCGACTGCAGTTTGTCACTGCGTGTCATCGTAATGGCTGAGTAAAGTCGGTCGGGTCGTGTAAAAGTTTCCCGCGAAGTTGTTCTGTCGGGTGATTGGTGCGTGTCTGGGACCCTTAAGTGAGACTACAAGAACAACAGCTGAGTACAGGTGCGGCTCAGACAGAGCCGTTTATTGAGAGCGCCGGCTGCGCGGACACAGCCGGTAGTTACATCGCAGGCTGACGCGGCCCGGCTGGCGCGCGGCGGCTGCGTTGCGGTCGCAGGGGCGGCAGCGGCGCCTCCGCCTCCGCGACATGCGCCGCCTCTCCTCACTGCTGCAGGTCGAACTGCTGGGCGTCGGCGAGCGGCGGCGCAGCTCCTCACGGCGCTTGCGCCTCCGGTGCGGCGCCTCCCAGCGGCTGTCGGAGTAGTAGGCGGCGAGGGCTGGGGCCGACGTGTCCTGCACGACAGGGTCAACACTTAGCGGGGTCGCGTCAACTGCCGAGACCGAGGGGGCACTACCAAGACTGGCATATTCCTACGAAACAGCAGGGAACTTCGTTGCAGTTATGATAAACTACGTTTATAGCTCATGTAGATTTAGAAAACAGGTTTCCAAACTTCTGCTCGTACGGAAAACTTTGGGAATCATGGTGGTTCGATAGTATACATTCTTTATTTTGAACGTTTCAAAAGTCAGAGAAACTTGTTTTATTCAGTCATTACTTCAATTTTAAATCATATACAGGGTGAAAAGTATTTAAACCGACAAACTCTGGGAGGTTGTAGGGGACATCTAAACAAATATTTTTCCCTAATGTCATTTTTTCCTCTGAGGATTTCCACCTGTGTGGCCGTGCGGCTCTAGGCGCTTCAGTCTGGAGCCGCGTGACCGCTACGGTCGCAGGTTCGAATCCTGCCTCGGGCATGGATGTGTGTGATGTCCTTAGGTTAGTTAGGTTTAAGTAGTTCTGAGTTCCAGGGGACTGATGACCACAGATCTTAAGCCCCACAGTGCTCAGACCCATTTTCCTATGAGGATTATTTAAACCGGTGGAGGCCGTATTACGGCCTTCAGTTGTTAGAGGGTTTATTACGCTCTTCAGTTGTAGGCAACTTCTGTCCACCAGTGTAGTAGTGCACTGTCTCTGTTTACTAATGGAGCGATACACCAGGAGTGTGTACATTTATATGGTTGCTGCGTACTACGTAGCGTACCACAACGGACGAGCTGCACAGCGGGTTTATCAACTACCCGCTCCCTACAAGACAACGCACGTGGTGGTTCAAATGGCTCTGAGCACTATGGGACTTAACTTCTGTGGTCATCAGTCCCCTAGAACTTAGAACTACTTAAACCTAACTAACCTAAGGACATCACACACATCCATGCCCGAGGCAGGATTCGAACCTGCGACCGTAGCGGTCACGCGGTTCCAGACTGAAGCGCCTTCAACCGCACGGCCACACTGGCCGGCAACGCACGTGGTTCCAACATGACGGGGCGCACTTTTCCAGTCGTCGTGTGCGTCGATTCCTGGACCGACGGTTCCCAGAAACGTGAATTCGCAGAGGTGGTTCTGTACCACGGCCTGTTCGATCCCCAGATATGTCCCCTATGGACTTTTTTGTGTGGGGAGAGATGCGCAACCTTGTTTACGCAACTCCTGTTGCATCAGAAGAGGATCTGGCTGGCCGGTTAGTAGCAGCAGCAGGAACAATTCAGGATACTCCTGGGGTTTAACAACCTTCAACATCGCAGCACGTCAGCAATCGTTGGTTAATATATTAAAAAACTAAAAACCAGCCTCGATTGCGAAAAAAGCACCTAGTGTTAACTTAGGCCGGTGTGAGGTTGAGCGTACACCATCAAGTTAAGTAGTGGTTTTGACTTTGTACATATGTACTGTTTGTGTTTTCCTTTTTTTCGTGTATAAATGTATAGCTATGGTGTTCTTTTAATCATTGACAAAGGTCTTTTAGGCACTTGCGGGTTTTATTGTTGTTCTGAAGGAGCTGTAGTTATCTACGCCGAAACCTAGGTTAACACTAGGTGCTTTTTTCGCAATCGAGGCGGGTTTTCAGTTTTTTAATATACTCCTGGGGTTTTTGCCCGTGTCAGAACATGATCCGACGGTGTAACCTTTGTTTACGTGTCAATGGAGGCATATTTGAAAATCTACTGTAATTGAAATTTGGTTGTGTTAATGTGTTGTCTCTTGGTCATAAAAAAATGGAAAAGTGTTTGTTGGTTTAATTAATTTGCCGCCAGAGAAATCTTCCTCTACCGGTTTAACTACTCCTCATACGAAAAAATGACATTAGTGAAAAATGTTTGTTTTGATGTCCCCTACAACCTCCCAGAGTTTGTCGGTTTAAATACTTTTCACCCTGTATACTAACACAAAATCCACAATAAAATTTTAAAAAGTAATTAGTGTTGCTTACACAAGTTATGTTCAGTTTGACAGGCAAGTGTAATATGCAGTTGCCAAGATCCTTAGCAGATCAATCTAGCTATGAAAATTTTTTCTAAAATTTTGCTACTACTATCAGACGCAACACAATGCAGGGACTACGGTGCCCTTGCCCTTCCTAAAGTCAAATTACTGTGGTTAGCACACTGGATCGCATTCGGGAGTACGACGGTTGAAACCCGCGTGCGGCCATGCTGGTTTAGGTTTCCCGTGATTTCCCTAAAATCGCTTTAGGCAAATGCCGGGATGGTTCGTTTGAAAGAGCACGGCCGATTTCCCTCCCTGTCCTTCCTTAATCGAAGTTTGTGCTCCGTCTGTAATGACGTCCCTCTCCTCTAACGTCAAACTGCTCGTCATGTAACGAAACCTAAGTTTTCTTTTCCGTTTCTTCGCATATTTTTGTGATCAACACGTGGGAAGCATCGGCTGTCGAGTTTGATTGTACTTTAGTTATCTCCTCTTGCTTCCCTCGGTATTGTGTGGACGGTCTTCTTGCCAAAATTCGATGGTTAAGTCCCTCGGCTCATTGATTCTACGTTTCTGCTTAGAGAGTAGATAGGATACCAAGATCCAAAATGATTTTACAAATGCCGAAATAATGTTATTTGTCCCTTCTGTCTTCTTTAATGGTACCTCGCCTACAGCACTGTCAAATTTTGATTCTAGTGCTGGAAACCTATGCTCTCCAAATCGAAACCCACAGATTTTCTGTAACCTGCGAAACCTTTCACCTCAGCGTTTTATTTTATTAAAAAAAAAGACCTGTTCCTATCACCTTTGTTGAACCATGTATTCTTTTAACCTGTCCTGATTTTACAAAGCGGGCATGCACCCTACCTCTGTGTTCTGTGATAAGGCGTGCACGTCATACACCTTGTCGGCTACTAGGGGTTTCGCCGTCCTTCAACCACATTCCATAGACGCTTACGTCAGTAGATAGGAGCATGCCTACATCCGACAAGCTTCACCAATTCCGAAATGCTTGCTCACAGGCGCCGGGAGATAACAATTCGCCCTCTGCCAGAGTCGCTTATGTCTGTAGATTTCCCTATTTTTGGCCCGTGTTGTCGTTGGAATGACTTCCCATTCGACTCTGCTCCACTTACACGCTTTCTGTACCTCGTCGCATTCAGTCTCGTGGTGAGCTTTGTTCACAGTGTCTTGGTCCATTAGTATATACTGTAGCTTTTCATCCACATGTATTGAATTAACGTGCACTGATGTTTCACATCGTGCCTACGTCTGCTACCCTTCTAACTCTACACACAGAAGTGTGTAAGTGAACTGTCTATCACTCCTGGCAAACAGTAGACAGCTCTTTCCATCTCTGTGCATAGTCCACCTTCCCACATAGTATCTCACTTGTCGCGATACGGCCTCAGAAACATGAGAAAATATCAGTGTCATCTGATCACAATGGCAGCCTTAACTGTTAAAAAATCTGGGGATCGCCGGCCGGTGTGGCCGAGCGGTTCTAGGCGCTACGGTCTGGAACCACGCGAGCGTTACGGTCGCAGGTTCGAATCCTGCCTCGGTCATGAATGTGTGTGATGTCCTTAGGTCAGTTAGGTTTAACTAGTTCTAAGTTCTAGGGGACTGATGACCTCAGAAGTTAAGTCCCACAGTGCTCATAGCCATTTGAACCAATCTGGGGATCGAAGTAACTAATGGCTAAACCTCTGTTGTCGGTTATGAACGGAAGGTAACAAGTGGACGTACAGCTACAGTCTGCGGCTTTTAGTTACGACCGAAGTGTACAGAGCTGATGCTACTCACCCCAGATGACTCCAACGTCAGCCTCACGAGCAGTCCACCGTAGAGCCCGCACAAATCGCCATGGTAGACGGGACTATCCTGTAAACAAAACTATTTATGAGCTGAATGGTAGACAAAATCTAACTATGCTTTCTGATTTAACATGAATACGTTTAAAGGCACAATAAAAGTTTGTAAGCTTCAGTGAAATTCTGCAATATCTATGTGAGGAACGGATGATTTCACTGTAACCTCAATTATGTAGACACCGCATGCCAGTACAGTGTCTTATGGTTGGTGATGCTGACCAGCGCCTGCAAACACCACCATCCCATTTTAGTGAAACACATACAACGCCGTAACGGAGAAATGACTCAACTGTTTCCGAATGAAGCCGCAGCTAGCAGGGAAGAATACGGATACTAACATAGTGATTTAAAATGTATGAGAGACAACGAGAGGAAACCGGAAAAAAGGACATTTACTTCACAGCTTCTACTGAGTAATCAAGTCTGTCTTAAATGAATCTAGTGTCCTAGGTTTCTTATTAGGACAACATCAAAGGACTGGAAGCTATGTATATCTGTTCGAGAACGTAGGTCTCGTTTCTTACAAGTAGGAGCGAAAATACTGCAAGATATCGATTGAAGATAGTTGCATGCAACTTATGAAGTAGCAAATAATGGGATTAATCTATCACTCACTAAGTTTTTCACATCTAATTCTTTTTTTAATATATACTGGTATATCCTCTACGTCTATTCTTTGCGCTTATTTTTCAGTCTTGAATTTATTTTTGTATGGTACGGATTTATCTACCTTCCTTTCCACAATTTTATCCTATTTTTCTTAAACTGTTGTGGACTTGTATAACTGTAATCTGCAATATAACTTGAAGTATCCATTCCATTTCCACAATGGTTGCTAACAGGGATACACAGTCCTCGTGAACGTTGTTTGCATTCGTTAAATCTTTGTGTATGCAACGGTTATCATATCTTTGACATCACTTACTAAGTCTAAACACAGCGTTGGCCTGCAAAAGGTGGGTTCAATATGAACTCTACAGTAGCGCCAGTGAGTGTTCTAATTATTTTTAGTAAGTGTATGGTTTAACTAGAGCACAAAGTTGAATGGGACTTAATAATTCCTTCATATAGTTAATATATTCAAGACCATAGATGGTGTACATGTATCTGTACATTTAGGATACAGGTGTTGTTTAATTCAGATTACTGAATTGCTGTTTTCTAGACCAAAGGCTCTACTTCTGAAACGTACAACACTTTACAGCTGTAAAATGAACCAAGTTTCGGTATAAATCGTTTCATTTGAGAAAACAAACGCAGATGTTAGTATTGAACAAGTAACCGCACTTCCATGATGTGTATCAATTTGACAAAACATGTTGTCTTTGCAATTGTAGTCTGGTGTACATACGTAATTTAACGCAATGTGATTAAAGTAATCAACTGATTTCATGATTCACTGTTACTAAGCGCTGTATTTCTAATTTCATCGATCCTTCAGAAATTCAAAGATCTATCACCTGTACTTTCGTAGTGCCGAGACATGTTGCAAAACTCACAGCGAACATTTCACAAATGCAAGTGGGAATCCGTTCTAAACGTATATGAGAAATCTCCTAATAGATGGCCTTGTCAGCTCCACTTCTTTCTAAACAAATACAGAAAAACTACGCTCTGTCGACAAACTTCGATCAAACTTTTGCACAACTTCAAGAATATTTTTGTGAAATGTTTCACTATGACCTTTACCTTATACAGCTGTATAATTGTATTCTTTTTTTATCAACTGCTGGTTAGTTACCGTTAAGAGGAATATACTTGGTTTTATATCTCAGCAAAAATGACTTAGCGTTTTAACTAGAGATCAAACTAGGTGAATCTTTATATTGTGCTGTTTCGTGATGCTCCCATTACGTTATGTGCAAACGTTGCAAAAATTGTATACTCCCCGCAATACATGAACCATACTGTGTAGTTTTACTGTGGTGTCGATGTTGTCGGTTGCAGGCTTCTACATAGCAAGCGGAAGATTTTGCTTACGTGATGTCTTTTTCTGTGTTACTTCAGACGATTAGCGTAGGATGTAGGGGGTTATCAATGTGTGTGGCTTCAAATGTGAGGACTACTTTTAGTTTCCACCGACAGATTTGGAGTAACCACTCAACTCTTCGTCAGAAGCAAATCGGCGACCACGAATGTCTTTCTTTAGAGCTCCAGAAATTCGCAAAACGGATGGGGAGAGATTTTCAACTATTGGACGATTGTAATGGTTTCCGAGGGAAACTTGTGCAACTTAGTCAGTACGATCTTAGCAGCATGTGGGCTTACTCGAAACACCCTTGGCAACACGTGGACCCCCTGAATGTTGCCACGGTTGTTTCGACCACGCTGCACAAGATTCGCTGGGAAGTGCTTACACGTCGTCAGTTAAGTCCCGGTACCACCCCATACGATTTTCGTATTTTTGGAGCCCTGAAGAAAGATGTTCGTGGTTGCCGATTTGCTCCGAACAAAGAGTTGCGTGCCTGGGAAAATCATGTTTTCGTCAACAACCGCAAACATTTTTTCATGAAATGTGGGATAATTGTATTAACAGATACAATGATTACTTTTGAAATAATAAACAGTTTACTTATTTTTATTCCACCTGCCTCATTTCCATTTGATTGTCCCTTATAAAAGTACTGAAAACAATTCTCTATACTCGAGTGACATTTCGTTCCTGTTATTATAAACATGGATACAGATGAATACGTTCATGAGTAGTGGCATAAGTAAGCTTGCTATTGTCCAGAAGCAGTAACAGTAAACCACGATACCGTACAATGCCGTGGACATGCTATACACAATATGGCTGCTCCGAAGCACTGCTCTGTTTTAACGCCTCTAGAGTGAGGAACCACGGCGATGCTCACCTGCACACTGTCCCCCAGAGGAACTGGACTGGACACCTCCTCCTCCTCTTCCTTCAGCTGGACACTCCTCTCCTCTTCCTCCTCCTCTCCCCTCACACAGCACGAAAACCAGCGACGGAGCTTCCGCCACATCCTTGCGGACAGAAAGCACTTTGGTTATAGCTGAGAACCTCAGCTGCTATTGAAAGTTATAGCAACGCATAATGCTGCAAGCTCATACAACACTCGTGACACGATGAAGTCTAGAGATCATAGGATTTAGGTAGCACCGTACAACAGTGAAAAAATGCAAATTGCATAAAATACGAAACTTTTATCGATTTCATAGTGCTAATGACGAATATAATAAAGAATAGTGAAACTTAGCTCAGGCATTCATTATACAAAGGAAACTAGAAGAAATTTATTGCCAATGCACGTATAACTGCTCCATACGTAAAAAATGAAACAATGAAACGCAAACATTACTCACTGCTCAGATCATATTAGTTCAGTATATTACGTCAGTAATAATAGTAGGTGGTATTGTATTGTATGTTAACTGGGGACCTAGAAACGACGGAGAGGCTCCATCCTGCCGCAGCCGCAGTGGTCCACAAACTCACTACGACTACCGCAGTCCACTTCACTCCTCCGCCGCCCCACACCGAAGCCAAGGTTATTGCGCTGTTCGGCCTCCGGTGGACCCCCCGCCCCCCCCCCCCCCGCGCCCCCCTCCCCCCCACCACACCCCACCCACCCCCCTGCCCCAGGGGACGTCTCACACCAGACGTTTATTCGCACGAAGTAATGGCCGCTATCGACAGGGGATCTCAAGTTGATTCCGTATTTCTAGATTTCCGGAAAGCTTTTGACACCGTTCCTCACAAGCGACTTGTGATCAAGCTGCGGGCCTCTGGGGTATCGTCTCAGTTGTGCGACTGGAATCGTGATTTGTTGTCAGGAAGGTCGCAGTTCGTAGTAATAGACGGCAAATCATCGAGTAAAACTGAAGTGATATCAGATGTTCTCCGGGGAAGCGTCCTGGGACCTCTGCTGTTCCTGATCCATATAAATGACCTGGGTGACAATCTGAGCAGTTCTCTTAGGTTGTTCGCAGATGATGCTGTAATTTACCGTCTAGTAAGGCCATCCGAAGACCAGTATCAGTTGCAAAGCGATTTAGAAAAGATTGCTGTATGGTGTGGCAGGTGGCAGTTGACGCTAAATAACGAAATTTGTGAGGTGATCCGCATGAGTTCCAAAAGAAATCCGTTGGAATTCGATTACTTGATAAATAGTACAATTCTCAAGGCTGTCAATTCAACTAAATACCTGGGTGTTAAAATTATGAACAACTTCAGTTGGAAAGACCACATAGATAATATTGTGGGGAAGCCGAGCCAAAGGTTGCGTTTCATTGGCAGGATACTTAGAAGATGCAACAAGTCCACTAAAGAGACACTTAGAAAGATGCAACAAGTCCACTAAAGAGACAGCTTACACTACACTCGTTCGTCCGCTGTTAGAATATTGCTGCGCGGTGTGGGATCCTTACCAGGTGGGATTGACGGAGGACATTGAAAGGGTGCAAAAAAGGGCAGCTCGTTTCGAATTATCACGTAATAGGGGAGAGAGTGTGGCAGATATGATACGCGAGTTGGGATGGAAGTCATTGAAGCAAAGACGTTTTTCGTCGCGGCGAGATCTATTTACGAAATTTCAGTCACCAACTTTCTCTTCCGAATGCGAAAATATTTTGTTGAGCCCAACCTACATAGGTAGGAATGATCATCAAAATAAAATAAGAGAAATCAGAGCTCGAACAGAAAGGTTTAGGTGTTCGTTTTTCCTGCGCGCTGTTCGGGAGTGGAATGGTAGAGAGATAGTATGATTGTGATTCGATGAACCTTCTGCCAAGCACTTAAATGTGAATTGCAGAGTTGATGTAGATGCAGACGAGTGTAACCCCTACGTTTGCGTGGTAGAGTAATGGTGGTGTACGCGTACGTGGAGAACTCGTTTGCACAGCATTCGCCGACTTAGTGTAACTCAGGTGGAGTAAGGGGAACCAGCCCGCATTCGCCGAGGCAGATGGAAAACGGCCTAAAAACCATCCACAGATTGGCCAGTTCACCGGACCTCGATACAAATCCACCGGGCGGATTCGTGCCGGGGACCAATAGTAGGTGGTAGTTACAGATATTTGTCGTTATATTTTCTTCTAAATTGATTTATATATAATTTATGAAAAATTTCATCAAGATAATGAATCACGAAGGTGAGGCGTATACGCAATCGAGGGAAAAGCTCCCTCGACTGGACGAATCAAAAGACAAAACCAATATCTTCGTTGACTAGATTCCGGACCTTTGCAGGGACAAGCAGTTTGACGAAATGTTAGATGAGAGGAGAACGCTTGTTAGGAATGGTTTAATAACGTTTGCTTCAGTTACTTAGGTAATAAGAGAGCACATAATTATAAGTAACTTGTGGGTGAACTGTTGTCATGGTACGAAATCCTTGGCTGTAACATGCCTCTGAAAGGCACTTCCCTCATACCGACGACTTCTGCCCTGAATATTGCAGAACTCTTCCTGACGAACATAGCTATCGATTTTTATCAGGTTACTGCAGTCACTGAGAAGAGATGATGATGATGGTTGGTTTGTGGGGTGCTCAACTACGCGGTCATCAGCTCCCGTACAGAGTCCTAACCTTTACACAGTCCAATTTTAGCCACTTTGACAAATGATGAGGATATCAATTTTAGCCACTTTGACAAATGATGAGGATATCACAAACACCCAGTCCCCGGGCAGAGAAAATCTTCAACCCGGCCGGGAATCGAACCCGGGACCCCGTGATCCAGAGGCAGCGACCCTGGCCACTAGACCACGACCTGCGGACCCACTGAGAGGAGGTATGGAATGCAGAGAAGTGGCTCCCTGGTATTTTGACAGACCCCTTTTGGACTATTGTTAGAGATGCTCTAGCTGTAACTTTCAAGCGACGAGGCAAGCAGAAATGCACCGCTGGTTTATAGTGCGATCAAAAATACTTCTAAATGTTACATCAGGACACTGACGATGGTAAAAGTGTTTACAGTGCTGAAATTATACACTTCAGGGCTGTCTACCGTTATTATAGTGGTTCACTAGTAGAGAAACATTGGATTTCCCAGGTATGTATTGATGTGTCGACAGAAGTGCCGACACAGTGTTATTTTGAGGGGGCCGATATGCACGCTACAAGCTCCCGCAGAATATCTTGAAGTCTGAAACAGGACGCTCAATGAATGCAATAAAGAAAAGTACGTTGCTTTGGGAATACTTAACTTTAATCCATCCTTGTTGTATACATCGTTCTTGTTGAGACATGCTTTAGACGATAATTATCAATTGCTATGTAAGGCTAATGGCGCCTTGCTAGGTCGTAGCCATGGACTTAGCTGAAGGCTATTCTAACTATCTGCTCGGCTAATGAGCGATGCTTCGTCAGTGTAGTCGCTAGCAATGTCGTCCGTAAACTGGGGCGAGTCTAGTCCGTATCTCGAGACCTGCCTTGTGGTGGCGCTCGGCCAGCGATCACACAGTGGCGACACACGGGTCCGACATGTACTAAATGGACCGCGGCCGATTTAAAGCTACCACGTAGCAAGTGTGGTGTCTGGCGGTGACACCACATGTATTTACAGCTGTCTCTCCACGCCCGTACTGTGCAGCGTCTGGCCTTGTGCTTAATGTTTATAACTTCATACATTTGAAGCATGTCAAGTGGGTCCGAGCACTATGGGACTTAACATCTGAGGTCATCAGTCCCCTAGACTTAGAACTACTTAAAGCTAACTAACCTAAGGACACCACATACATCCATGCCCGAGGCAGGATTCGAACCTGCGGCCGTAGCAGCAGCGCAGTTCCGGACTGATGCGCCTAGAACCGCTCGGCCACAACAGCCGGCGCATGCCTCGTACAATGGTGTAATTTTGTAGTTACTTATCACGGCGTATGTGGATACTGTCTGCAAAAATGTGTTGCAAATGGATTTAATAGTAAAGAAGTAATAAATTTAAACGTCATGCACGATGTGACTGTTTCTCACGCGTCTCATTGTTTGTGACGTCATACTTCTTAACTACGTGTCTCACAGTAATATAAATTTGGAGTTACATTGACTGCTACATGTGCATACCGTCTGCAAAATTTGATGCGAATGTAGTTAGTAGTAAAGAAATAATAATGCCTCATACTACTTTTACTACATGAACAGAGGAAAAGTGGTAAGGGATAAACTGTTTTCCTTTCATTATTTTGCGGGCCTTATCAAAGATAAAAAAATTTCTTAAATATTTGAAACTGTATGTAAAGTTTGTTCCAAGTCGCTAAGTGCTGTAATTCTCAAATACTCGATGAACAGATTCTGAGAATTCACACGTCGCTAGCTTCGCTGCTTTTCCATCCCCAGCCCCACGCTCTTGCCGGGCCGGTGGTTCTTACCCCCACAGCGATTGTTGTCTGACAGTGAGGTACACACACACACACACACACACACACACACACACACACATTTACATAATCATTAACACATCACACATACATACTCGTGTACCCATTATCGTAATATGTATGGAATATAAATTAGAGTATTAATTGCGTATGTTTGGTAATTTCTATAGGAAACTGTACGAAAATGTATGGAAAATTCTTCAGCTGTGTCTCGGTTAGCACATATGACCTAAGTTGGCAATACGTCCACCGTCTGTGTATTACGAGATTGCTGCAAGAAAGAGTGTTTATCTGCGGGCCAGAAAGAAGGCTGTAGATAATGACTGTACGGAACAGGAGAAGGAGCCGGCCGCGGTGGCCTAGCGGTTCTAGGCGCTACAGTCTGGAACCGCGCGACCGCTACGGTCGCAGGTTCGAATCCTGCCACGGGCATGGATGTGTGTGCTGTCCTTAGGTTAGTTAGGTTTAAGTAGTTCTAAGTTCTAGGGGACTGATGACCTCAGAAGTTAAGTCCCATAGTGCTCAGAGCCATTTGAACCATTTCATTTCAACAGGAGAAGGGAGCGGACAGTCGTAACTGACGTCCGCAGCTAGTCTGGTGTGTGCCCTTCAGTTTATGATCTGACAGATTGTACAGGGTGAGGCTCTTAAATCTGGACAATTGAAACTTCTTTTTAAAAGCAAATTTATAAAACAAAATAGAAATGAAAATCATTTTACATAGAAGTAGTGGTATCTTACAAGAGTAACATTACTCGATATAGCCTCCATCAGCCGCAATGACCACCTCCAGTCTTGTCCTGAAACCATCGCACGAACTCTTAAAAATGGCGCTGTCCCTATGCGTTAATGCTGCTTCGATAGCGGTGCTTAGAGATGCGACGTTAGGGGGCCTCGTCTTATTGGTAACTCTTTCGGCTAAGCTCCAAACATAGTAGTCGAGAGGGTTAAAATGTGTGCTATTCGAGGGTCAGAACTCCTTTGACCAAACATGTCAACGTTATCCGAGGGCCAGTTTTGGACTGAATGGCTCGTATGAGGTCCTCCTCTGCCATCCGACGCGTTTTTCTCTCGTTGACATTAAATACTGACGCCAGTTTCCTCAACGGTTGCCCCGGGTCATCCGAAATCAGCGCCTGAGCCTTTTCGATGACTGCCGCAGTTCGTGACACGCGTTTCCTCGAAAAGAGTTTCCTCGCCGGGTTATCGGAACCTTCCTCAGTCTACTCCGAAGCGTTATACTTGGCCACAAAATCGTAAACAGTTGATCTCGGGTACCTGAAGAATTGAACTATTTCAGAAGCCGAATTCACAGCGTGAAGACTTTCGATAATAGCAGCTCTTTGGTTGTACTCCGCTCTTGTCCGTGACATGTCGGCCATTTTGAGGTCATGACTGTTTACTATATGCCTCTGGCTTTCAAGAAGGCCAATCGCGACCTCCGGCGGAACTAAGATACTGCGAGAAATTCAAACTGAAATTTGTCCGGATTTAAATGCCGCACCCTGTATGTCGGAGTCTGTATCCTTCTGAGCCTGTAGGATGGAAGAGTGAGCATTTGTGGGGTGTGTAGAGAGCCTGGGTTGCGCTTGCTCTTCGTGCTTAAAGGTACTGACATATCTACTGAGTTCCGTCTTGGATGGCAGCGACCTTACTTCCCAGTCCACCGACCGACAGTGTTCCCTTAATAAACCACACTGAAATCTTCCTCTGTGTACTTACGTTTACTGACGAGGATAGAAAAAGATGGAAACGATGATAACTGCTTAGTGAGAGAAATAAATTCAATAATTTTGAAAATCAGATACGCCCGCAATATGAGGAGGATTTTCGATGTAATCGTTAATCGCAGCATACCAAAGGGATTTACTTTTCCGAGAAAGATACGAACGGGTTATATCCTAATGCCGTATTTCATGATTATGGTTCGTTTTACGATTTAGAAACAGAACACCTGTCTCCCTTCAGGTCGACGTGCAGGAGGCACGGTACTATAATAATAATTATGTACACCGATTTCCTCACTTGAATGGTTGTTATTTAATACTGACTGGACTTACTCCCTCCTGCCCAAACCGTATTCAACGTTAGAAAATTAAAGATACCAGAGTGTGATGAAACAAGACCAACCTTAACATATCTACTTTTGTTCTCCAGATATCATAATATTCCATGCGGCACCGAAATTATTTATTGAAACATTTCACCACAGAGTGTTTCTTTGGGGGCTGACATTTCTGCTTGTTCTTTGCTGAATACCAGTTTCACTCACGTAATTAACTACCAGTCACTGGGATGTGTACCGATGTTTATGTTGGCCTCATTTGTAGTGAAAAGAAGTGTTGAACTGCATTGACATTAAGAACAGTGATTACTGGCTATAAATTATAGTCTTTTGCTGATTAGAATCCTTTACAGTTATTATATGTAAGAATCGATTCGCTAAATGCCTGCCACATATGGGAAGGAGACCGACACCGCCGCAGCACGCAGTGAATAGGGGAAGCTAATGTTGTGTAAACTTTCTACATTATAATGAATGTCTTATATCTATTATAATAGTATTCTCTAATCTTAATTGGAAGTGTTGAAAGATAGTTTTCCTTATGTTTGCTATAGAAATTCTAAGCGGCTTCGTTCCCTATGTTTGCGTAATAATGTGCCAAAGAGAATCATATGATCAAGAATTTCCTTTGGTAGTTACAGTTATGTGTATGAATTGGCTAGTTTAATTTTTTACACTTAAGCCCCACTTGCTGGCCAGTTTTGACTAAATATTTTCCTCAAGAATATTAATTCGTTCTTCAGTTAATAATTTTCGACTGTTGCATTATGTCTCAGCGTTTCATCTTCCTATTGTTGTAAGGGTTTTCAGAATTATCTGTTACTGCCAAACATGCTTAAATAATTGAAAGTCTATTGCACTAAAGCTGTCTTTATGATTGCGTTAATGTTAAAGTTAATAAAAGTTTCAAAAAATGTTTTGTGTGAAATATGTGATTCAAGCTCAATCAATCGCTCCACCCTTTCGATCCTGGTGGCCCAGCTCTCAGCATCACAGTTTCTTTTCGTTTATAATTTTCTGTGTTGATGCCTATTGAATTTTACGAGTGCAAGTGTTTCATGTTATTAGAGTCATTCTTCACCTCACGGATTCACAGTTATTACGAAACTAGCTTAGTGCCCGCTGCTTTGCTCGCGTTCACTGTATAGTCTCCACAGTTGCTTTTTTCCCTTTAATCTAATTTATATGTTGTTCACAAACTGCAGCATCTTTTAAACTTTGCACTGGCTATTTAACGCCATAGAAGCATTGTATTTTCCGAGTGTAGTTCTGACCAAATAGCGATTCTGGCAGCTAGAACCTGATTTCTTTTTTAATCTTATCTTTTGAGTTCTTGTGGTGTTATTTCCATAACAACTTTCATCTGATAACATATATTTCTTTAGATGCAAAATACAAATTTTCGTAGATTTAACATTAAAAATGGTTTAATATAACGAAGTATTCTCATACAAACCTTCATTCTGCCTCACCCCTTAGGGGTTGAGTTTCCAAAAACATTGAAAATACGTATTTTTTAAAATCTAAGCGAGAAGTCAAATACCAGTTTTCATAGATGTAGCTTTAAAAATGATTTATTAGTACTTTAATAATCTTTTAAAATTTTGCACAGGCAGAGTGATGATTATTGAACTACATGAAACAAAATCGTTATAACTTCTGAACGGTTTCCGTTAGGACGTTCAAACTGCACGGTACGCGGCGGAGCATGATGGGAATTTGTACGCGCTGCATGGTTTTGTTTAGCGACGAAGTCCACTTTCATTTGGATGGGTTCGTCAACAAGCAAAACTGGTGCATTTGTAGGACTGAGAGTCCGCATTTCGTGATCGAGAAGTATTTTCACCCTCAAATGGAGACTGTGTGGTGCAGAATGTCCACTCATGGAATAATCTTTGCGATATTCCTCGATGGCACGGTGACTACCGAACGGTACGTGAAGGTTTTGGAAGTTCATTTCATCTCCATTACCCAGTGTGATCCCCATTTCGACAAGTTGAGGTTCTTGCAAGACGGAGGTCGATCCCGTCGAAGCAGGAGAGTGTTTGATGCCCTGCAGTAGCACTTTGGTTATCGTATTCTGGCTCTGGGGTATCCAGAGGCCACTGGCATCGGTCTCGATTGGCCACCATATTCTCCGGATCTGAACACATGCGACTCCTTTTTATGGACAAAGTGTTCAGCACTAACCAAAAATCATTGCTGAGCTGAAAACAGCCATTCAGAAGGTCATCGATAGAATCAATGTTCAGACACTTCAGCGGGTCATGCAGAACTTCGCTGTTCGTCTGCGCCACATCATTGCCAATTATGATAGGTATATCGAACACGTCATAACCTAAATCGGAATATCTATAGTGCGTTTACATGTTGAATAAAGTGTGTGCACGCCATAGTTTGTAACTAATTTACGTTATTTTTATACAGTTCAATAATTGTCAAACTGTAGCTTAAACAGCAACCATAAAATGTAATCTTCTTGTAGAAATAGTAAAGAGACAATCAGCTGCAAATTGGAAAGTTTATTAAAGACCCTTTCCTATGGTTTCAACGTGTGCACCAGGTGTACGCTGGCGAGGAAATAGCATATGACAACGACTACGTTGTGCATATTTTAATTTATTACAGAGGTGAAAATTTATATTTAACTGACGCCTTTCGGCCGTATTTTGAAGTACCTTTGCAACAACATGTAATCCGGTTGTCTATATCTCCCTGGGGAGATATTTTTGTAAACGTTGAAACCAACGTAAAGAAGTTTTAATAAAACTCCATTTTGCATCTGATGAGCTGTTTACTATTTCTGCAAGAAAACTTTAATAATGACTTATTTAAAAAAAAAAAATCTTTCACCTACTGTTTAACGGACTTAGTCGTTGAATTTCCAAAAACACTGAAGCATGTACCTTTTTTCTCAATTCTGACTGATAAAATAAATACCAGATTTCGTACTTATACCTTCAAATTTGCCTTAATAGTGACATATATTCAAAAATCCTTTCATCCTCTTCTTCACCCCTTTAGGGGTGGAATTTTGAACAAACCCATACTAAATGGTGCCTGCAGTATGAGATCAACACCCTCGCTAAATTTAAATTTCTTGTCCTTAGCAGTTTGGGCTGAGTGATGATGAGTCAGTGACTCACTCAGGCCCTGTTTCATCCCTTTACGGGTTGAATTTCCAAAAACACTGAAACACGTACTTCTCATTTCTGTCAGAGAAGTCAAATACCAATTCTATAGATGTAGCTTTAAAAATTCTTCAGTAGTTCTTTAATAGTGATTCGCTGCCAAAAAGCTTTCGCCAACTATTCCTCCCCTCACCCCCCACCCAACCTATAGAGGTTAAATTTCTAGAAATGTTGAAACATGTATTTCTTTATTTCTGAGCGAGAAACCAAATACCAATTTTCATAATTCCAGCTTCAAAATTGGATTAAGAGTGAGTGTTTGTAAAAAGCCTTTCACTTCTTATGTCATCCTCTTAGGGGTGGAATTTCGAAAAATCCCTTCTTAAACGCCTACAGTATAAGATCATCAACCTCTCCAAATCTTAAGTTTCTATTCTTAGAGGCTTGGGCAGGGCGATGATGAGCCGGTCAGATCATTGCCACTTATATATAGATTTGCCATAGTAAACGTTTGTAGTTTAGGTCAATATTTGTATTTGAATAAATATTTATATTAATGGGGTAGAAGAGCACACGGGTGTCGGAAGCTGGAGCTCAGCATTTCTTTTAGTGGCTGTTTTTCACTGCATCACGTCCAAATACACGTAGAAATGCTAAATGTAAGTTATTTACATATTTTTCAACGAAAATGTGTTGAAAAGTTTAATATATAACTCTCAACATAAAAAAATCAAACGGTAAACCAATACACTAATGTTCCAAACTTGTTGCCGCACAACATGTCTTACTTATGGAACTATTACAAGGTAAACTGCTTATTATTGACAGAAACTTACGTATTACAAAGACCAGTTAAGAATGAAGAACTAACGGCACGTATTGCTTTCACTATGAGCTGTGTGTTAAAATGGTCGCTCCAAAGTGTCGTGCAGGACGAATTACAGTCGTCTTGGCATGGGAAGAAACGCTCATTGACGAGTCCCAGATTGTTTTTGGCTGCAACTGCAACCACAGGCGTGGCGCTGTAAAACTTTCCCTTCAGGGTGTTCAGGGAGTGTAATTGAAACAGGCCCACACCACTGGCCTGTTTCTCATTAAACAAAGGACCCCTTAGAATCCCAACACACAGTGTATCTTCTGCATATTATTTATCAGAAGGAGCTCAATCACGTATCAGTCCTCGACGACTAGAAAATAAATTGTCTCCCTAGTTGAAACAGCAAATGTCGGAAAGAGCAACACTCTAATTATCAGATCTACAATGCATTACTGGATCCAGTCTGACCATATCATTGACGCATCAAATTTCAGAAAGATCAAAAATTACTACTTTCAAAATATCTCTTATCTCAACCCTTAATAAGATATATGAGCGTACCTAATCAAGGTTTGCTTCATTTTCATTTCTTGCGTGTTGATCCCTTTTGAATGGCTTACACGCTCGAGTGTGTAAAACTGAACATACCAAAATAATAGCAGTATTATGTAGATCGACGGTCGTGCTCGAAGACGTAGAGACGTTTCGGTGATGGACTCCTGTGTCATCATTAATTTGTGAAGCATATTTTCGGTCTAGAATGTCACACTAATTTCTTTCGTAACACAGTTAGTGAGGTCTCAGTATTTATGTCCACGATTATTTGACCAACGCTGAAATATTTCAGTTGAGTATATAAAAAGGCTGACTAGTATAGTAAGACATAGCTCACCCCATATCATTCACTATCGTAAACGCTACATAAAGTACACTGCCTGGGGCAATAACAAAGACCAAAAATTGAAATGGCTCTGAGCACTATGGGACTTAACATCTGAGGTCATCAGTCCCCTAGAACTTAGAACCACTTAAACCTAACTAACCTAAGGACATCACACACATCCATGCCCGAGACAGGATTCGAACCTGCGACCGTAGCGGTCGCGTGGTTCCAGACTGAAGCCCCTAGCACCCCTCGGCCACCAGCGGCCGGCAACGAAGACCAATCGCCTGCACTTACTGTGACAGTGTTGCAGGAATCTCATCAAAGCAGTCTTACAAACGATCTGACGAGCTCTAATGTGTCTGTTCGC
Organism: Schistocerca americana; assembly: GCF_021461395.2. NCBI lineage: Eukaryota > Metazoa > Arthropoda > Insecta > Orthoptera > Acrididae > Schistocerca > Schistocerca americana. Next base: position 503,091,470 of record NC_060124.1, on the reverse strand, counting down.
AAATCAGGCATCGTATAAATTCATTTTATGTAATGTGCTCTAGTCTTTTTTCTGAGATGACCATGATGACAGATATTTCATAACTTTTGATTACACCGAATGACACTGTAAAGCTTCTAAAAACCACAATAGTATATAAGAAAAACGTAAATGAATCAGACTGCAAAGATATTATAGCATAACACAGTATCAAAAGTAATTAGGCTAGACAGGTATTCAGAAGGGATTCTACTCGTCCATATCTAACGGCACAGCATCAATACGTACGAGTATGTGTACTGACATTGGTAACATTACAGATCTGTAGGAATAGTGTTCGTACGTGAAATTCTTGATGCTGTGGCAATTATATACGAATGAAATGGTGGAAGGTGTTAGAAGCAATATTAGCATTAAGAAACCAATACTTAAGGGGTAAAAGCATTGCAAAATTTTCCAAAAAAAAATTTTTTATTGGCTTATCAGAGGCCTTGAACCTTCTAAAATACGCGTCAAAAAGTCTAGTCTAAAAAAAATATTCTCTGGAATTCGGAACTGCTCCTCTAGCGCCTCGGATGATCAGAAACGGCCTACGCGCATCAGCTCGACACCTTCTGGGGTGACTGGGTATAGTTTGAAACATTTCCAAACAATAATTCGTTATCTTGGCGTCGGCAAGTGGCGGTGCGTTTACGAAAGAGTGTTTGATTTTTGTGTGCAGTATTATCTTTGATAGATTATTTGTGATTATACAATATACAGTTTTGCCTTCCAAGTAAGAATGAGTGGTAAGAAAGTGTACTCTGGCAGAAAAGGAACACGTATCCCACGCGGCGTCGATGTGGTATGTGTTCAAATCGGCCAGGAAATAGATAATGAGGCTGATAGCAGCTCAGAAAGGGTCAGTGCCTCTGTTAACAAATTGAAAGACAGTGACGAAGATTTTAATGTGAATACCGACTGAGCTAGGGGATTACAAATTTTCTTCCCGTTTGCTCTATTGTTTCTCAATACCTGAAATGGAGACATCACGTACCAAGAACGAAATCATCGAGGCTGAGACTTCACATTAATTATTGCTTGTCCAAACTGCCCAGAAGTTCTAGCACGTAGTAAGTTTATACGAAACGCAAGTGAAATCAACCGTCGAATCCTCCTCTACATCTACATGGGTACTCTGCAAATCATACTTAAGTGCTTAGTAGACGGTTCATCGAACCACCTTCACAATAACTCTGCATATTCTAATTTCGAGCCAACCGGTGTAGCCGAGCGGTTCTAGGCGCTCAGTCCGGAACCACGCGACTGCTACGGTCGCAGGTTCGAATCCTGCCTCGGGCATGGATGTGTGTGATGTCCTTAGGTTAGTTAGGTTTAAGTAGTTCTAAGTTCTAGGGGACTGATGAGCACAGATGTTAAGTCCCATAGTGCTCAGAGCCATTCTAATTTCGAGCAACGCGCAACAAAAGCGAACACCTATATCTTTCGTGAGAGCTTTGATTTCTCTTATTTTACAATAATCGTTTCTCCCTATATAGGTCGGCGTCAACAAAATATTTTCACATTCGGAGGAGAAACTTGGCGATCGAAATTAAGTGAGAAAATTCCGCCCAAACGAAAACTCCTTTGTTTTAAAGATGACCCCCCTAAATCCTGTATCATATCAATGACACTCTCTCCCCTATTTTGCGATAACCCAAAACATGCTACTCTTCTTTGAAGTTTCTCGATGTACTCCGTTAATCCTATCTGTTAAGGATCCCAGTCAGCGCAGCAATACTACAAAAGAGGACGCACAAGCGTAGCGTCGGCAGTCTCTTTAGTAGATCTGTTAATTTTTCTAAGTGCTCTCAATAAAATGCACTCTTCCGTTTGCCATCCCCAAAACATTTTCTAGTATTCTTCCCAATTTAAGTTGTTCGTAATTGTAATTCCTAAATATTTAGTTGAAATTTCGACCTTTAGATTTTTACTGTTTGATCGTGTAACCGTAGTTTAACGGATTCCTTTTAGCACTCATATGAATGATCTCACACTTTTCTTTATTTAGAGTCAATTGCCAATTTTCGCACCGCACAGATACCTTTTATAAGTCGTTTGCAGTTTGTTTTGATCCTCTGATGACTCTACTAGACGATAAACGACAATATCATCTGCAAACAACCTAAGACGGCTGCTCAGATTGTTTCCTATACAATTTGTATAGATAAGGAACAGCTGAGGGCCTGTAACACTACCTTTGGGAACGGCAGAAATCACTTCTGTTTTAGTCGATGACTTTCCGACAGTTGCTACGAAGTTGACTTCTCTGACAGGAAATCACGAATCCAGTCACATAACTGAGACGATATTCCATAAGAACGGAATTTCACTACAAGCTGCTTGTGTGGCACAGTTTCAAAAGCCTTCTGGAAATCTCGAAATACGAAGTTAATGTAAAATCCCTCGTCAGTAGCATTCAACACTTCGTGTGTATAAAGAGCTAGTTATGTTTCACAAGAGCGATGATTTCTAAATCCGTGTTGACTGTGTGTCAATAGACCGTTCTCTTCGAGGTAATTCATAATGCTCGAACACAATATATGTCCCAAAATCTTGCTGCATATCGACGTTAATGATATGGGCCTGTAATTTAGTAGATTACTGCTACCGTCTAGAAATGCACCTGCTTGGACTAGGGTTAAACGGAACTGTAAAGTTTTGTGTGTTCATGGAACTGCCACGGCCGATATTCCAATCATTCTCTAATAAACTAGTGGATATGGTTTCGATAGCAACTGTAACAGAACGACAGGCCTGTCCTTTGATAGCTAATTAATGGTAAGAGTTTTCTAAAAGAAAATTTGTTTCGTTGTTCATGTCTATTAGACGCTTCAAAATTTGAAACGCGTTATCCTCGGAATATAATTTTTCAAAACCGCACGCAGCATAACTTCAAAACTTTTCGATCTTTTTATTTTAAAATCTGACGACTTTGAACTATTATTTCAGAGCCAACATGGAGGGGATTTTAGATTAGTAAATTTAAACACTATTTATTAACAAATGGCTGTTCGTCTTGATAAAAATTGAACTTTCTTATCAAATACTCGCCAATTACACAAATATAAATATATATTTCTTTAAATTCCCTGTGTGAGTCACTAGCTACACTCATGCAGATTACATAGACTGTTTTTCTTTTTTTCAGACTGAAACTGCCACCATTTATAGTGTGTGCCGCAGATCGCCTCGAATTCAGCACACCTCGGGAGAATTGCTGCAGTGTCGCCATTTTGTAATACTTTCCGACAAATTTTTCCAATATATTTAAATATGCACTCAATAACTATCCCAAGTATTATTTCTCTCTTCTGTTTCCTTCTGGAACAAAAATTACGAACGCTTTTATTAAGATCATATCAGTGGTGTTATCTCTTAAAGTTTTCAATCAATTCTGAAAGCCGAATTTTACCCGCTGTCCCATCGAAAAGTCTGGCCACGTATGGGTCTTAGCTGAAGTTAGTTAACAGTTCATACTCATCTACTGAGTCACTGGCTGACTGTACTAGCACCGAAATACATCCGGCGGCGCACCATTAAGTTATCATGCTGAGAAACTGTGACAGATCGTAACGAATACAGTTCGTTAGCCTTATAAAAGACGCGGTGGCAAACACAGGAAGCTTGATGAGGATGTCTATAGGGAAATGCAGTAAGAACTGTAGAGGATCGCTGCTTGTTGCAGTGATGAGCGCCAGCTGCTCAACATAAATGAACGTAGCGCATTGGAACGGTAAGATGAGTTACCATTCGATTAAACCGTTAGCGAGAAATCCCTGGAAGCAGCAAGAATTGTAAAGTAGCTAGGAGCGACGTGAAGCGAGCGATGATGTAAAGCGACTTGAGGGAACAGTAGATTTCCAGCCTTAAAGTCTTAGAAAGACCCCTACAGAGATATAGTTCAATTTACATCTACACCTGCATGATTACTATGCATTTCATACTTACGTGTTTGGTAGAGGGTTCATAGCACCACCTTTAGACTATTTCTCGAGCGTTCCGCTCTCGAATAGGACATGGGGAGAAAGCACTGCTTAATCCTCCCGTGCCAGCTCCGATTTCCATTTCATTACGATGGTGATTTCTCCCTATATACATGGGTCGATGAAACATTTTTGCTCTCGGGAGAGAAAAAGCTCTCGCCTGCACGAAAAACACCTTTGTCTTAATGACTGGCATTCAGAAGTCAGCTACCATATCTATGTTACTCAATCGCCTATTTGGTGATATACGGAACGTACTGCCGTTCTTTGAACTTTTTAGGTGACCCCCATCACTCCTGTGTGGTAAGGATCCCATACTGCGCAGCAGCATTCCAAAGAGGACGGACAAGTGTAGTGCGGTCAATTTCTTCTGTAGATATGTTGCATCTTGTAAATGTTCTGAAAAAAAAAATCTTGGTTTCGTCTCCCCTCAACATTTTTTCTAGTTTTTGGCTCCAGTATAAGTTGTTCATGACGGTAGTTCCTAGATGTTTCTAATGGGTATCAAAAAGTTTCCATTCGTGGGCGCACAGTCCAGAATCGATATGCCAGTCAGGAAAAAATTGCGCTGAACTTTGAGGAAATAATCCCACCCTCGCACCTAGCTGATGATACCCGTTTGGAGAACACGATGTCCTGCTGCATGAAGACCGTAAGTACCCGATGCACATCCTCGCCTGAGAGGAATCGACGAACCTTCAAGAACTTTTCTAAGGAACCGAAAGGGCGGTAATCGCATGGGCACAAATTAGGACTGTAGGGCGGGTCCTCGAGTGCCTCCCACTTGAGTTGGCGTAACTTCCGCTTTACGACATTTGGGATATGGGTTCGTGCGTTATCATTAAGTACTAACACCTCCTCCTGCACCATTCCACAACGGTGGTTTCCTACAGACGTGCTGCGCCATACACATTCTGCATTCTCCGATGAATATCTGTCGCTGCTTGTCCTTCGGCGGCTAAGATAAGAATAACAGCACGTTGGTTCTGTTTGGACACATTTGTTATAGCTGCGCACAGACACGATTGCTGCACGGATTTCTTGCCCACATGTCGTTGCTTATATACCAGCATCGGAGTCGCGCTGTTGCATATATAATCTGCAACAGCGACCCCAAACGGAAAGTTTTTGATCACCCCTTACAACTGAATCAGCAGTCTTTAAATTGTGGAGGACATCGCATTTTTTACTGACTAGAGTCAATTGCCACTTTTCGTGCCATACAGACGTTCTGCATAAATCATTTTGCTGTTGGTTTTGTTCTATTGACGACTTTACTAGACGGTAAACGACAGCATCATTTGCAAACACTGTAAGAGGGCTGCTCGGATTGTCATCTAAAGTCGGTAGTATCGGCTGAGAACAGCAGTGAGCGATGTAACACTTCCTTGGGGAACCGTAAGTATCACTTCTGTTTCGATAGATGACTTTCTGCCAATTACTACTTACTGTGATCTTTCTGTCAGGAAAATGAGACTGATTTGAAGCCGATTGTGGGAAAAGGCGTCAAAAGCGTCATGGAAGTCTGGAAATACGAACTGAACTTGAGATCCCCTGCCAATAAAACTCAGTTGGTTGGTTGGTTGGTTTGGGGGAAGAGACCAAACAGCGAGGTCATCAGTAGTCTCATCGGATTAAGGAAGGACGGGGAAGAAAGTCGGCCGTGCCCTTTCAGAGGAACCATCTCGGCATTTGCCTGGAGCGATTTAGGAAAATCACGGAAATCCTAAATCAGGATGGCCAGACGCGGGATTGAACTGTCTTCCTCTCGAATGCGAGTCCAGTGTGCTAACCACTGCGTCACCTCGCTCGGTAATAATACTCAGTATTTCGTATAAATAAACCGCCATTTGTGTTTCAAAATAACGTCGTTTGCTAAATTCATGTTGGTTATGTGTCATACGCGGAAGATGTGGCTTGCAAAATAATAAATCGATTTGATTTCGTTCATCATATTGGATGATTCAGGAAAGCCTGCAACTGTGTCATTCATGATTTAAATAATCAAAACTGCATCAATTACTTATTTTTTGACGCTTAGCACAACGTGTTGCGAGAAATTATTCTCAGTTTAAAGTGCATTTTTGCATTAGCTTACATGAATATGTTTGGTGATGTTTGCATGTGTGATTTTCAGCCTCTCTTGTGTCTTTTTGTAGTTAGACTGCAATAGAAAAATCGGAAAAAATGGATCTTTGAGTGTTTCTAAGTGCTAATTATAGAAACTACTTAAAGGTTTTGTGTCTCCTCCATTACACAGATATCACACAACGCAAATCATCAATTACACTGTCTGTTTACAAAACATGCTACAAAGATATTACGACACTATGAATTCACAAAGAGTTTGTACACAGTCGGAGTTGTTACAGTATGTTGCAAAATACAAAACGTACTTTTACCACTGTTGGCTATTAAATGATCGATTTTTTTCTTATGACGAAATGTACATATTTAGAAAAATTGTTACAATTATCATATGCAGGAGAAGTATTTGAAGGAATTCATTCACTTTCTAGTTTTTCATTAAGAATTTTGTTGCTTGCTTTTTGCGGAGTACACAAATGTAAAGCTCCTCCATTAAGCCCAAGGCATGAGATTTTTGGAAGTGGCGGGTTGTCTTAAGATCTTTTTCTTTTTTTTCGAATAGGAGTCCTGCGTTTATTATGTGTGTTGCTATTGCTGATTATGTAAATTAGTTATGTCAGTAGCAGTTGATATGTTCATTGTATCTAACTTTAAAATTCCTGCCAGTTCGTCCTATGTAACAGCTTGAGCAAGTTTTACGTGTTGTTTTGTATATTCCTGAATCTGAGAATTTATCTCTTCAATTGTTTGAGGTATATAATAATTTCTGTTGTAGTCCACACCTTCATTTTGTCCGATTTTTCGACTGCTGTCTAACTTCAGAAACACGCAGGAGACGCAGAAAATCACACATGCAAACATTACCAAACATATTCACGTAAACAAATGCAGAGGTGCACTTGAAAATGGAAATAAATTCTCGCAACGCGTTGTGGTAAGCACCAAAAAATTAGTTACTGGTGCAGTTATTACTAATTAAATCATAAATAATTCGATTGATTCCTGGGTGTTTGAGATCGTTAACAGATATAATTAATGAACGTAACAAATAAAATGAGTAGAAGAGCGCCGAGTTGCGTCACAGTTTCATTTAGTAAGCACATCAAGGTTTACTGTTATAATTCCGATAGCGAGAATCAAGAAAGGCGAAGTAAAATATTACTTCCTCCCATAAACATATACTGGAATGACCATGAAAGGAAAATCAGTGAAATTAACGGAAATATGATGGTTTACCGACAGTACTTCCTACTCAACATTTGGAATTAAACCAAAGAAAGAAAAAGATTGATTGTGGTACAGGAATACGCTCCGCCACACTCCGTAATGTGACCTGCCTGATACAGTTGCAAATATGGAAGTTCATTCCAGTTACGTTTTCCTTTCTTAATGTTTGAAGATTTCATAAACAATAGAGTAGTTTACGACTGCACTAATTCATGAGTGTACGGGGTGATTATAATTAAGTCCCAATTTCAAAACGCTGTGAAAAAAAAAAACACTCTTTCGGAATGACATCATATGTGAAGGGGATATTTCCGAAAAAAGGGGGAAACACTATGAAAATAAAAGAAAAAAACAGTAACTGGCGTTATAAGCGGAAGAATAAGCGAAATAAAGGATGCTGGGTGTGTGGCTGTACCTCATTTTGCTTGGTGCTGGTAAGGTTCTTTTACAAGAATGGTGACTGTGCGCCAGTAGCTCTGCAGAAGTTCGGGACAACCACAAGTATGGAAAAAGACATTGGTCCGATTTCTGCCAAGAGTATGGAGAATAATGATTACAAAATTCGAAAAGACAGGTTCTTTTCGACGTGGCAGAGGGAGGAAACAATTGATCCGACGCCAGTAGGAGACGCCGAAACAGCATTGCAGGAGGGATCGAGCAGTGTGTGCAAAAATGAGGTGCGCGTGGAATTACCGCAACTTCGTACATGGCTGTGAGCACGGTGCATAAAATTGTGTGAAACGTCTTACACTGCTATCCATACGAAATCAACTACGTATAGGAGTTGCTTATTGCTGATCCTTGGAGATTTGTCAAACGAATATCTTGGAGTATTAGTTATCACAATTAAAGTTATTTTTTGTATCAGCTATTTTTAACCGTTATAAATGTCAGTTATTTTTCACTATCGAATTCTCCAGACGGGGTTACAGTTAAATATCTACATGGAATTCGTCAGTTTAATTGGTCAGTATAAATGCGACTAGTGTGAAGTTGTAGGAATGTCGCATGAACCGTGGCAAAACCATAACGTATGTCCACACGATGGGCAGTCTTTGACTCATGATGTTGCGACGTATTGCAATGACAAGACTCCAAAGACGATGGTTGAGACGTCTGAGAATTTCACTGTCGTTATTCGTTCTTTGTAATTTGCTAGCTATCAATGTTTAGTGTTTGTGAAACCAATAATAGAGATACGGTTTTTCGATTCGATACGAATCTGTTGATTCGTTTATTTCGGAAAATGATGCGTGGCTACATTGCTGACCCAGAGCAGAAAAATAATACAGTGTAAATCACAAATAAAAAGCAGTGTAGCACAACGGTGGCAGAGCAACGGGAAGATACGAGCGTACAGTCGTCTTCGACACAAATGAGTGATTCCATTACATCAACCAGAAGCACAATAACAACATTACGTTTGCCGAAATTTTGGACAACATTAACAAAAGAGTGGTTTATAAGACCGGAGGATATTTTCCAGCAATGTAATGTGAACAGCGACAGAGACAAACTAAGCTGTATTTCGCGAATATGCACCAAGAGCTAGCAAAAGTAGCACAAGATCTCATCACAAGATCTCATCATGCAGCCATTTCATGAGCAATCGTTCAAAATGGTTCAAATGGCTCTGAGCACTATGGGACTTAATATCTGAGGTCATCAGTCCCCTATAACTCAGAACTACTTGAACCTAACCAACCTAAGGACATCACACACATCCATGCCCGAGGCAGGATTCGAACCTGCGACCGTAGCAGTCGCGCGGTTCCGGACTGAGCGCCTAGAACCGCTAGACCACCGCGGCCGGCTGAGCAATCGTATCAAGCCTTCAAAGAGGCAGTTATAAAACGCTTAGTACTGCACAAGGAACAACGCATGCAGCATGTTTTGTTTGAGGAAAAAATCGGTGAACGTACTCCATCAGAATTACTCAAAATGGTTCAAATGGCTCTGAGCACTATGGGACTTGACATCTGAGGTAATCAGTCCCCTAGAACTTAGATCTACTTAAACCTAACCAACCTAAGGACATCACACACATCCATGATCGAGGCAGGATTCGAACCTGCGACCGTAGCGGTCGCGCGGTTCCAGACTGAAGCGCGTAGAACCGCTTGGCTACAGCGACCGGCATCATCAGAATTACTGCGACGTTTAGCAACTTAGCAGGAAATAGTCTATTTTCGGACGAAACATTACGTAGTATTTGGCTCAACCGTCTTCCAACAAATATCAGATTAGTACTGGCAGCCCACGATACCTTGTCGCTGTCAGAACTGACGGAAAAAGCGGACGCGACCTCCCAGTTCTCACCAGCGGTTATAACATGAAGGAAATGTGTCGCTATTGAGGGTGAATCAAGAGGACAGCACGGAGGTGAGGAAGGCGGAAGCCACGCATGTAGAGACTAAAAAGGAAGAAAACGACAAACTGTGTGGAGCATTGAGACCCACACGATACTGGAAGAAGAATTCATTACTAGTCGGCGTCAAGACATGATTTTCTCAACAGTACAACCAGAGGCCAGGTTCGAAAAGCGAAAACACGGGAGCGTGGTGATGGCGTCACAGAAAGTTAGGTTAATGCGCTAAGATGTGTGAACAACCATGCGGGTACCCAAAAGCCAAGAGCGGCCGATAAGGGACGTTGTCGACAGCCAGCTACGATTTTATCGCCGCAAAAACCTCAACGAGAGACAGGAGCAACACGACGTGACTGTAGCGCGAAATGCTAATCGACAAATCAGCAATACCAAAGATAGCCGTATTTTTGTCAGGCACACCTTGAATGCGAAAGAATACCTTGTCGACAGCAGTGCCACAACAGTGCCAGCTACGATTTTATCGCCGCAAAAACCTCAACGACAGACTGGAGCAACTCGACCTGACTGTAGCGCGAAATGCTAATCGACAAATCAGCAATACCAAAGATAGCCGTATTTTTGTCAGGCACACCTTGAATGCGAAAGAATACCTTGTCGACAGCAGTGCCACAACAGTGCTTGGTGATGATGCAACCCAAGCAAATGTTTACGGTGTAAGCAGCGAATGAGATAACGATGCGGACGTTCAGAACAACTCTAGCGTCAGACACTAAGTCCAGAGATTCAGGGGACATGGAATTTCGTCGTGGCTGCAGTAGCCCATCGCATCTTGGAGACGGACTTCTTAGAACATTTCAAGTTACTAATTGATTTACATAATCAACAAATAATTACTGGCGATTCCTCACACTCGTTTCCTGCAATTAAACTGGCGGAATTTCAAACAACAACAGTCACAGCCAAGAGTGACGACCCATTTCGACAGACAACGCACGACTACCCGACGACACGACGGAAGGAGAGTCAGCTTTCAATGATGCACTGTATCAGAACTACAACTGGTCCACCGGTCTATGCTCGAACCCGCCGCCTAGCACTAGAGAAGTACGCAGCAGCCAAAACACACGTCGATAGATGGTTAGACACAGGAGCTGTAAGTCGGTCAGACAGCCGCTGGGCGTCGCCTCTATATCTGGTGAGTGGGAAATATGGTACCTATTGACCTCGTGGTGATCTCAGGGCGCTAAACGCCACGATAGTGCCAGACGGTCACGCAGTCGCAAACATTCGGGATTTTACGGGTACGTTACGGGGGGCTACAGTATTCAGTGCCATAGACTGTGATAAGACGTACACTGAGATATTCCAAAAACAGCGGTTATAACAGCTTTAGCGCTATTTGAGTTTTAATTTATGCCATAGCGGTTATTTGATGCTGTGCAAACAATACAGCGATTCATAGGTTAGGTGTTACGTGGATTAAATATTCGTATCGCCTATATTGATAATATTTTGGTGTTTTCATGAGACGAGAAAGAACACAAAAGATATTTACGACAATTGTTCGATCGTTTGAAAAAGTTTGACTTCCTTTTAAACCCTGATAAACGTACATTAGGAAAAAGAAATGTAAAATTTCTGGGGTACGAGGTAACAGGGAAAGGTGTAAGCCAGTTCCAGAGCGAGTACAAGAAATAATAAATATGCGCCAACCAGAAACATAAAGAGTTCGTCTTTTATTGAGATTGATAAATTTTTACAGACGTCACTTACCACCTGTCGCTAGGATTCAAGAGCACTTTAATGCAGTGCTAACAGAGAAACATACCAGTGGCAAATGACAGGTGCCGCGGTTACAGGAGAAGACAGGAGCCTTTTCTAACCTCAACGATTCTTTGGTATTGGCTACTGTTATATCATCCAAGTGATACAGCAGCGTTGGCTCTAACGGATGACGCAAGCCAGAGCGCCATTGGTGCAGCAATACTGCAGCGGGTAGCAGCGATATGGAAGTCATTGGCATTCTTATCAAAAAGTTCATGCCGGCTCAAACTCTGTGGTCAGCTATCGATAGGGAGTTGTTGGCAATACACAAACGAGTAACATATCTCAGTACAGATTTAGAGGCAATACCCTACTCTACCATCCACTGGTCAATGCATTTGAGAGGAATCACTAAGAGAGTACACCACGTCGCATCAGACATCTGGAATTCATAAGACAATTTACAGCGGACATACGTCTCATCAGTGGTTATGGCGACACTGTGGCGAGCTGTCTTTCAGGAACGTGTACAGCGATTCAAGGAACATCATGGCCAGCTATTGCGCCGTCACAAAAAGTGGACGATGAACTGGAGAAATTAATGGAAGACAAAAATTCGAGTTATGAGTTGAAAGAAATTTATGTACCGGCCGCGCAAACGACATTGTGATGCGACACCGTTCGCGGTCAGATTCACCCCCACATTCCTGAATAACAGCGTATGACGGCATTTCACACGGTTCACGACCTTTCGCATCCAGCAGTTCATGCGTCGGCGCTCGCGGTTACTTAGTGTTCTACTTGGCCGAACGCAGACAAGGACTGTCGACAATTGGGAAGTGAATGTTTACAGTGTCAATAACGTAAGGTCGTACGGCATGTTTTTTCACCCGTTGGCAATGCCAGTACTTCAGCAACAAGATTCACCTACATGTATGTAGACATCGTCGCACCATTACCCTTGTCGGCAAGATATAATTACCTGCCTATAATGATTAACCGCTCTACGCAATGCCCAGGAGCTGTACCGATTACGGACATTCCGGCAGAGACGGTGGCTAGGAACTTTATCAATGTATGGATTTAGAGTCCCATCCACGGTGACAACCTACCGAGGACGTCAGTTTGAACGTGAACTTTTTTCATAGCTTACGAGATTATGTGGAATTTCCCATTTGCGGACTGCAATGGCATGGTAGAAATACTCCGCAGAACTCTTAAAGCTGCATTCATGTGTCATCAGGAGACATGGACCGAAGCTTTGCCGGTATTGCTACTTGGGTTAAGAACAGCTGTTAAACAAATATAGACCTAGCACCAAGTCAGTTGGTTCTTGGCCAGGAGATTCGTATTCCCGCCGATTTAATAGAGCAACGAAATGCAATGGTACCTTCAGCTACCGTCCTACAACACTTCTCACAAAAATGACAACGTTCAGTGCAAAAAATTTCGCCCACAGGCTCCTCTGCATCACGATACTAAACAGTATTTACTCATAAAGATCTTCATCAGTGTTCACATGTGTGGTTACGAGTAGATGCAGTCAAACAACCACTGTGCCCGTCATATGTGGGGCCATACCGAGTCTTGAAGTGTAACACACATACTTTTGTCACAGAGCACGAAGGCAAGGCCACGGCAGTATCTGTAGAGAGACTGAAGCCAGCGTATGTGGCACAGGAGGGGGATACAGTGCAGTCTACAACACTCGGAACCACAAAAAGTCGACAAAGTAGAGAGAAATTAACACATGACAATACAGGGGTCTTTACGAGCGAGTAGAAAAGTTCACACGTGTGTCAGAAGTGGACGAGCAGGCAGTTGCCCACTCACTCAAGGTGGAACACAGAACGCGAGCAGGAAGAAAAGTCGTACCTCGATGCCTCTACTCTCCAGACGCCACTGCAGCTGATCAGCCGCAGCCACGGGAACAACAAAGAAAGCCATGGGCACTCGCTGTAGTACCTACTGAGACACCTCGATCAGCAACAGGACAGCGCAGAGAAGTGCTCTCCCGAGCTGGACGTCACATTTATCCTACGTATCGAGAGGTTCCAGGCGTACCAGGGTTCCAGAAGAATATTTTTACGGTTGGAAGAGAAGAAACAGCAGCCATATTCTCCAGAGAGTCGCCACACAATGGTACCTGCATGCCCAGTCTTCATAAATGAGTGGGGGGAGCTACTGTGGCGACGTATCACAGTGACGGTAGTCCAGAGACGATAGTGAGACGGCTGACAAGTTCGCCGTCGTTGTTTACTCTATGTAATTTTGTGGTTGTCATAATTCAGTGTTTATCAGAGTAATAAATATTTGCTTCGACACGAATCTATAAATCCAGTTATTTCGGAGAACAGTGAGCAGCTACAACAGGAATAAAATGGCACACACAAAAATTTGTGGAGGGTACGCATGTACGCTTGGGTGTTCTCGTGTGCACACGTTGCCTCATCGCGCTGGCATTCTACTATGTATCCCCTTCTTTGCTTGGGAACTTCTCTTACGTTTATTGCGATGAAAAGGCAAAAGAAAAAGAAAACGTAAAAAAATTGTAAGTTAAGAAGTATATAAGCAACAGAGGTGAGAGAACTACAAAGTGATGACAGAACTTTGTCTGCATATATTAGAAGGAGGTCATAACGAGATTTTTATTTTGTGCTCGGGAAATTGCAGCGATTATGCTGGCAACAAATGGCGACTTGCATACTCGTTTGAATTATTTATTCCTCATTTCAGAACAAAACATTTCAGTTCTATCAGATTTGTAACTAGTTATGTGGAATAATTGTAATTTCTTATTTGATTGTTTTATACCTCTTTTCGCTGCAGTAAATACCTAAGTTCGTAATTATTATCATATTTTGTTCCTATACAGATATGCACCCCTCCCCCCTTGCATGAACCATGGACCTTGCCGTTGGTGGGGAGGCTTGCGTGCCTTAGCGATACAGATAGCCGTACCGCAGGTGCAACCACAACGGAGGGGTATCTGTTGAGAGGCCAGACAAACGTGTGGTTCCTGAAGAGGGGGAGCAGCCTTTTCAGTAGTTGCAGTGGCAACAGTCTGGATGATTGACTGATCTGGCCGTGTAGCACTAACCAAAACGGCCTTGCTGTGCTGGTACTGCGAACGGCTGAAAGCAAGGGGAAACTACAGCAGTAATTTTCCCCGAGGGCATGCAGCTTTACTGTATGGTTAAATGATGATGGCGTCCTCTTGGGTAAAATATTCCGGAGGTAAAATAGTCCCCCATTCGGATCTCTGGGCGGTGACTACTCAGGAGGATGTCGTTATCAGGAGAAAGAAAACTGGCGTTCTACGGATCGGAGCGTGGAATGTCAGATCCCTTAATCGGGCAGGTCGGTTAGAAAATTTAAAAAGGGAAATGTATAGGTTAAAGCTAGATGTAGTCGGAATTAGTGAAGTTCGGTGGCAGGAGGAACAAGACTTTTGGTCAGGCGAATACAGGGTTATAAATACAAAGTCAGATGGGGGTAATGCAGGAGTAGGTTTAATAATGAATAGGAAAATAGGAGTGCGGGTAAGCTACCAAAAACAGCATAGTGAACGCATTATTGTGGCCAAGATAGATACGAAACCCACGTCTACCACAGTAGTACTAGTTTATATGCCAACTAGCTCTGCAGATGACGAAGAAATTGATGAAATGTTTGATGAAATAAAAGAAATTATTCAGATAGTGAAGGGAGACGAAAATTTAATAGTCATGGGTGACTGAAATTCGATAGTAAAAAAAGGAAGAAAAGGTAATGTAGTAGGTGAATATGGACTGGGGCTAAGAAACGAAAGAGGAAGCCGCCTAGTAGAATTTTGCACAAAGCATAACTTAATCATAGCTAACACTTGGTTCAAGAATAATAAAAGAATATTGTATACATGGAAGAAACCTGGATATACTAACAGGTTTAAGATAGATTATATAATGGTAAGACAGAGATTTAGGGACCAGGATTTAAATTGTAAGACATATCCAGGGGCGGATGTGGACTCTGACCACAATCTATTGGTTATGAACTGTAGATTAAAACTGAAGAAACTGAAAAACGGTGGAAATTTAAAGAGATGGGACCTGGATAAACTGAAAGAACCAGAGGTTGTACAGAGTTTCAGGGAGAGCATAAGGGAACAATTGACAAGAAAGGGGGGAAAGAAATACGGTAGAAGAAGAATGTGTAGCTTTGAGGGGTGAAGTAGTGAAGGCAGCAGAGGATCAAGTAGATAAAAAGACGAGGGCTAGTAGAAATCCTTGGGTAACAGAAGGATTATTGAATTTAACTGACGAAAGGAGAAAATATAAAAATGCAGTAAATGAAGCAGGCAAAAAGGACTACAAACGTCTCAAAAATGAGATCGACAGGAAGCGCAAAAAGGCTAAGCTGGGATGGCTAGAGGACAAATGTAAGGATGTAGAGACTTATCTCACTAGGGGTGAGATAGATACTGCCTACAGGAAAATTAAAAAGACCTTTGGAGAAAAGAGAACCACTTGTATGAATATCAAGAGCTCAGATGGAAACCCAGTTCTAAGCAAAGAAGGGAAACCAGAAAGGTGGAAGGGGTATATAGAGGGTCTATACAAGTTCGATGTACTTGAGGACAATGGAAATGGAAAAAGATGTAGATGAAGATGAAATGGGTGATATGATACTGCGTGAAGAGTTTGACAGAGCACTGAAAGACCAGACTCGAAACAAGGCCCCCGGAGTAGACAACATTCCATTAGAACTACTGACAGCCTTGGGAGAGCTAGTCCTGACAAAACTACCATCTGGTGAGCAATATGTGTGAGACAGGCGAAATACCCTCAGACTTCAAGAAGAATATAATATTTCCAACCCCAAAGTAAGTAGGTGTTGACAGATGTGAAAATTACCGAACTATCAGTTTAATAAGTCACGGCTGCAAAATACTAACACGAATTCTTTACAGTCGAATGGAAAAACTGGTAGAAGCCGACCTCGGGGAAGATCAGTTAGGATTCCGTAGAAATATCGGAACACGTGAGGAAATACTGATCCTACGACTTTTCTTAGAAGCTAGATTAAGGAAAGGCAAACCTACGTTTCTAGCATTTGTAAACTTAGAGAATGCTTTTGACAATGTTGACTGGAATACTCTCTTTCAAATTCTGAAGGGAGCGAACAGCTATTTACAACTTGTACAGAAACCAGATGGCAGTTATAAGAGTCGAGGGACATCAAAGGAAAGCAGTGGTTGGGAAGGGAGTGAGACAGGGTTGTAGCCTCTCCCTGATGTTATTCAATATTCAATCTATATATTGAGCAAGCAGTGAAGGAAACAAAAGAAAAATTCGGAGTAGGCATTAAAATCCATGGAGAAGAAATAAAAACTTTGAGGTTCGCCGATGATATTGTCATTCTGTCAGAGACAGCAAAGGACTTGGAAGAGCAGTTGAACGGAACGCATAGTGTCTTGAAAGAAGGATAGAAGATGAACATCAACAAAAGCAAAACGAGGATAATGGAATGTAGTCGAATTAAGTCGGGTGATGCTGAGGGTATTAGATTAGGAAATGAGACACTTAAAGTAGTAAAGGAGTTTTGCTATTTGGGGAGCAAAATTACTGATGATGGTCGAAGTAGAGAGGATATAAATGTAGACTGGCAATGGCAAGGAAAGAATTTCTGAAGAAGAGCAATTTGTTAGCATCGAGTATTGATTTAAGTGTCAGGAAGTCGTTTCTGAAATTATTTATATGGAGTGTAGCCATGTATGGAAGTCAAACATGGACGATAAATAGTTTGGACAAGAAGAGAATAGAAGCATTCGAAATGTGGTGCTACAGAAGAATGCTGAAGATTAGATGGGTAGATCACATAACCAATGAGGAGCTATTGAATATATTGGGGAGAAGAGAAGTTTGTGGCACAACTTGACTAGAAGAAGGGATCGGTTGGTAGAACATGTTCTGGGACATCAAGGGATCACCAATTTAGTATTGGAGGGCAGCGTGGAGGATAAAAATCGTAGAGGGAGACCAAGAGATGAATACACTGAGCAGATTCAGAAGGATGTAGGTTGCAGTAGGTACTTGGAGATGAAGAAGCTTGCACAGGATAGAGTAGCATGGAGAGCTGCATCAAACCAGTCTCAGGACCAAAGACCACAACAACAACAAACAGATATTGCAATTTGGATCTGTTAGAATCTATAAGTATTGTTCTCATGAATGATTATGACTTATTCCATTACCATGCAATTATGTTGGATACTGGATCAACGGAACACGAATAAAGAAATAAGATTATAGTAATATACTTAAGGGTGATTCTTAGTCGTTATGTGAGGGTTAATTAATTTTCTGTGCTTCATTTGTATGAAATCATGAAATATGGTACATAGATTAACATCCTCGAATTCTACAAATTTAGGAATTTCATAGACGCCAGAATCCAAAAGAACGGAGGTTGTGGTTTTGAGTTTCGTATTTTTGCATTGTCAGTGTGCTTCATTTCTATTTGTTGTAGTTTGTTGAGAAGTTTCACATACCCAAGTAGTTCTTTTGTTCAGATGTCAGACTCGTCATTTGTTGTCCTTTTAAATTGCCACAGTATGTATATTCGTCCAGTTTTCATTTATACTTTTCATATACAAAACTTACAGTAATCTTTACTTTCAGTACACAGATACTTTTAGAATCTTATTCCTTACTGAAATGTGATCGGAGGCTTTTTATCTAATACGTGGCACACTGGCTAACAAATCTCGAACTTTTATTCAAATAATCTTCAAAAGTGTCATTCCATACGACTTTTTTCTCTGTCTGTAATCATCTACAAACTTCAGCGTGTTTCGTTTGAAGTCAGCAGACACTATTGCACATAAATCGCTTCACAGCATAACCTCAACACACTGCACAATGAAATACCTGTCGGCCCTAGCTGCCTGTCGTCTGCTAAAAAGCTCAAAGATTCCCACCGAAGGCGGGTAGCAATGACCTTTCGCACGGCCTCCATTTCTAGGAAATGACGCATGCACAAATGTGCGTGCGTCGTTCCACTGTCGGATATTTATGCACATGCGCCAAATTGAACACAAAACAGGCATAAAGGCATCGTGTGGACGCTCCTTTAGCGTATTGATGGTCTAGTAGCTTTCAGTTGATTATTGAACGGATGTTAGAGTTTCATATTATAAGTATACAGGTTATCGGTCGCTATTAGAAATATTATCCTGGAAGCTGCAACAAAAAGTAAACGCAACTTTGCTACAGCACTATTAAAGTGACATGTTAAAAACGCGCTTTTTCTAGTATGAACTAATATGTAAGCTAAATACTGTAGGTAAAATTCGAAGCTTGATTTTTGGTGCTGTTCGCTAAATGGAACAAGTGCTGGGTCTTGTAATACGCCACAAAAATATATGCAACGTGATAGATTCGTTTACTCCTGAACAACATAATCCATCTGAGCGAAGTTTTAAGAGAGATCTGGAAAACTTCTCGATTTCTTCAGCTACCTAGAGGGCCTTAATTTTTTGGTGGGAGAATGGCTACATACATTTCTCCAAGTCTTCAGTTTGTTATCTACCCCTTACGTTTGGCGTTATTGTACGCCGAATTCCTATGGATGTTTGATTGTGTTAATCTCGTAAGAGTAACAGATTTATGCGCTTCAGTTTTTGTTACTGTACCTTTGTCCTCTGTTGATCTTATTCTTCTTTGGATGTCCAGATTGTAAGTTTCTGAATGAATAGTACTGATGTGGGGGAACACAAGTGTGCAATGTTTTCAGATATTTCTCAATAACAAAATTTCCTGTCCTGAGAAATACTTCACCTGTAGATTCCATGTTCAAATGGCTCTGAGCACTATGGGACTTAACTGCTGAGGTCATCAGTCCCCTAGAACTTAGAACTACTTAAACCTAACGAACCTAAGGACATTACACACATCCATGCCCGAGGCAGGATTCGAACCTGCGACAGTAGCGGTCGCGCGGTTCCAGATTGTAGCGCCTAGAACCGCTCGGCCACACCGACCGGCGTCGACCCATGTTTTGCCTTTCTTTTAACTTAAATATGATGATGGTGTACACATTCTGTCAAATGTATGAGGCAATAATATGCGCCCTTTCCCTGTCAACGTCTCCTACGTGCTTTAATTTTTTTCTTTTTTTTTTGCAGTTGAATACCATGATAGTTAACTGCCTAAACACATAACAGGCTACTTCATGAATGAGACGGATGACCAGAGACGGATGACCACTCAAAATGAATAGCTGAGTTTTGTATGTAACAAAACCTCAATGTGGTAATGAGTGACCCGGCAGTGTTGCCTAACATAATAGAAAATGAACTGACTTGAGCCATTTGAAAACAAAAAGGCATATATCATTCAAATGTGTTCATGTAATATGCACAAATACTAGTAGACCCTAAAGCAAGTTAATCTACACTTTTATTTACATACCGCTGGCAAGAATCTGACCTAATTGGTAATGTAAACACCTGTATTCATTCCAAATATCTCTCCATGAAATGCGTAATTTGCCATTCTTGTCTGAAGTGAAATATTCCATTGTCAATTTTCCTGTATAAAACTGATGTGCCTCATACGTTGTAGAAAATTTTTCGGGGCCACTGGGTAGACACTAATAAAATAAAAAAATTATTTGTGTAATGGACGCTTACAAATTGAGAAAACTCGTTTTTCACTTAGTAATGCCACAATGCTAAGTATCGCCAAATTACACAAGTTTTTTTTACTCATAATTTGATAAGAAACTTTTAATGAGCTTGAGCAGTGATACAGCACTGACACTTTTTCATCAATGATACCACTAAGCATTAGGGATATGGTATAGTTTAACAAGATACTCAACTATTTTCCGTTTCAGATCGCCTACAGTACTCAAATACTTTAGCAAGTGTAAAATATCTAAAAAATATTAACATGTCGCATACTCTTTACAATACTTCGTATCTTTGTGTACTATGTATGAGATAAAACAAAGCGAGTTTTTCCTCACAGTAATGCCACAAATTATTAAGCACAGTTTTTGAGAAGCTTGGAGATGTGCTACATCTTGTACTACTGCTGATATGAGATTTCTATACAGTCCAAAATTAACACAAAATATTCTTACAAATTTTACACAGCTGAATGATTTCTGGCCAGCAGTTATTTCCGTAACAGTAGGTAAATACCTGTACATTTCAGTGTCTACCCTTTCTGGAAGTATCACCGCTTTCTACGACCTTTAACTGGAGTCCGGAACACAGTTACTAATTTATCAGTTATGATTAGTGGTAGCCCGTTAACTCCCAGAGAACAACCGTGAGTGAATACGATAACCGCCACAGAAAAATACCGACATCTGACGGTTATTTCCATAGTCGCGCGAGTTCCTTATCGTCACTCCAACTTAGTGTGTGCCGACAGTAGCGAGAGTTCACGAAAGCGTAGTGTACACTTGTTTAACGGAAGGCGCGCAGTCTCAGTTGCTTCCATGGGCTATAGAGCACCTAGATGGTCCGCCCCTCTCCTTTGTGGCTAGATTTCAAGTGACGTGAAAGCTTAGTGCGATCTTTGTTCAAAAGATGGTGCGAAGCACTATTGGCAGTTATTAAAACAACTAGTGATCTCAGATGAGCGGTTATTAGAGTAACTGCTACTTCTCGCTAACCGGTTATTTCTGTAGGCTACTTTTTTTTTTTTGCCACCTCTACTGATTTGCCTGTAAGTCAAACGTTGGCTCTAGAATTTCTCGCTCGCATGGAAACTGACATGAAACGTTATGGAGCTTTCTGTGGACACGGAGCCCACTTCCATCTTCAAGGATGTTTCGATACACAATCGAAAATCCGCTCGCACATCAGCTTGTTTGGCTTCATTCAGGAAAGGTGACTGTGTGACAGCGTTCTTTATCGTAGGGTCATATTTTTTCCAGAAAATGGGTCCTGAGGGTTCTGTTGCCTGTGCCGTAACTGGTAAACGTTGTGAGAGTGTTTTGGGCACCAGCGTCATTCTAGCCATTCAACAGCTTGAGTGTGTAGGTAGAATGATTTTTATGTAAGATGGCGCTTCCCCGTACATTGCCAAGGCCAGTAAAGTGGCTGTTGCAGAGGCATTCTGGAAATGCTGCAGTTATCAGCCTTTGTTTCAGTACAGCCTGGTAGTCCAGATCAGTTTGTGTTAATCCATGTGACTTCTGGCTGTGGGGTTGTCTGAAAGATGCTGTGTTCAGTGCTCCAATTACAAACGTAGCTAAACTGAAGACAGAAGCGTTAGGTAGTTCGAACGTGACCCCTGAGACGCTCCCACCTGTTGTGGAAGAAGCTTTTTCTCGATATCAGCTTTTAGCAGAAAATGGTCGACGGCATATTGTACACGTCGTGCGCCAGTCTGTAGACAGTTAAGAACAGATTTCATTGTCGTTTTTATGCGGTGCATAGCCTAAAGACAATTTAAAAACAGGCATTTCATATCGGATGTGGCGTGACCTTGCCGTGGTGGATGGCTAACTTAATTAACAGCGCCACAATTTTTGAATTGCCAAATTTCTGCGGTCATGCACTTTGCACAGTATGATTGCTTTCATATGCAACCCACACCAAAGCCGTCGTGTTGCGATTCATCTGTCATCTGTATCCGAATCCATTTATGTTATGATGCTTACAGCGCCAACGAGTGGTAAAAGCCGGCCGGAGTGGCCGAGCGGTTGTAGGCGCTACAATCTGGAACCGCGCGACCGCTACGGTCGCAGGTTCGAATCCTGCCTCGGGCATGGATGTGTGTGATGTCCTTAGGTTAGTTAGGTTTAAGTAGTTCTAAGTTCTAGGGGACTGATCACCTTAGAAGTTAAGTCCCATTTGAGTGGTAAAATTTTCGTAAATTTTTTTCTTTCCATAACATTATCTCTTTTTCGATAATCTTATGTTCAAATCTGAAGTCATTCTGAGCAACGGTCCTTATTTCTCAGTGTTTTGCATCTGGAACTTTGATTATAATCAACCTGTATACCTTCACCCATTCAGTATGGTTCTCGATGTTTGCAAGTTGAGGAAAACCGCAAACTATCAGACAGGTAGAAACTGCCGGCTGCTCTGGTTGCGTAACACAGATCTCACAATACGACGGCAGCTGCTTTGCCAACTAAGTGAACGAGCATCACGGACTGACCCAAAGCTTCCAGAGCGAACATTTCAGTAAACTGCGCAGCATAGAGGGGAGATTATGTGGACTGATATCGTAAATCCTCAACAGATTAGAGTGAATTTTAGGAATTTTCATCGATATAGTGTACTTACGATGCTTAAGCTACTCCTTCGTTGTGTGTTGATGATGGCAACTCGGTATCGTTGGTCATAGCCAATCAGTTGAAACTATAAGGTAGCAAATGAGAATTTCCAGATCCCATGACTCCTTTCGGCAGAATATACGAATTGATTATTTTTGTTTTCAGTATGGGGAGCACAAGATTAGCTGTTACTGTAGAAAACTTTTTAATCACATACCTTGTTTTTTTTTTATTCATTTTGTTCTTTTTAATTACTACTTCAGTTTCAGTAACACCATTAAATGCCTTTTCGTTGATGTTCGCAACCATGTTATTTCCGTAACAGCACAAAAAACAAATAACTTCACTTAAGAAGCTTAATAAGTTATGAAAGAACAATATGGTTGGCTTCACATATCCGATACATAGTCCGTCGTGTTAAATTCCTGTCATTCATCACGCGGACCATCACCAATAGCAGCAACCAGTGGAAGAGCCACGGGAACCGTAAGAGAATTTTTACTAGGTTTCATTGTTTCATCAGTCTTCTGAGTGGTTTGATGCGACTAACCATGAATTCCTCTCCTTTGCCAACCTCTTCATTGCAGAGCAGCATTTGCTACCTACATCCTTAATTACTTCCTGGATGTATTCCAGTCTTTGTGCTTCGCTATAGTTTTTACCATCTATACAGTTCCCTCTACTACCATGGAAGTTATTCCCTGATGTCTCATCAGATGTGCAATCATCCTCTCCCTTTTTCTAGTCCGTCTTTTCCATGTATTACTTACCTCGCCGATTCTGTGGATATGGCTCAAATGGTTCTGAGCACTATGGGACATAACATCTGAGGGCATCAGTCCCCTAGAACTTAGAACTACTTACACCTAATTAACCAAAGGACATCACACACATCCATGCACGAGGCTGGAATCGAAGCTGCGACCGTAGCTGTCGCGCGGTTCCAGAGTGAAGCGCCTAGAACCACTCTGCCACATCGGCCGGCGATTCTGCGGATAACCTCCTCATTTCTTGATACATCCGGCCAAAGATTTTCCACATTCGTTTCTAGCACCATGTCTCAAATGCTTTGATTCTGTTCTGTTCCGGTTGTCCCACAGTCCACGTTTCACTGCAGTACAGTGCTGTGCTCCAAAGACAAATTTTCAGAAATTTCTTTATCAAAGACCTTCCCTTGGCCAGGAATTACCTTTTTGCCAGTGCTCGTCTGCTTTTCATGTCTCCTATGCTCCGCTAATCATTGATTATTTTACTGCCTGTGTGGCAGAATTCCTTAACTTCTTCTCCCTCGTGACCTCAGTTCTGGTGTCAAGCGTCTCGCTGTTTCCGTTTGCGGTACTTCTCATTACTTTCGTCTTTCTTCGGATTACCCTCAGTTCATATTCTGTACTCATTACGCTATTCATTCCATTCAACTAAAACTGAACTCCACCTCAACAGGCCACGAAGACCCAACGTTACCGACCGGTCACCCTCTCATCTTCAGCCCACAGGCGTCACTGGATGCGGATATGGAGGGACATGTGGTCAGCGCACCGCTCTCCCCGCTGTATGTCAGTTTACGAGACCGGAACCGCTATTTCTCGATCAAGTAGCTCCTCAGTTTGCCTCAGAATGGCTGAGTGCACCCTACTTGCCGACAGCTTTCGGCAGACCGGATTGTCACCCATCCAAGTGCTAGCTTGACAGCTCTTAATTTCGATGATCCAGTGGAAACCGGTGTTACCACTGCGGCAAGGCTGTTGGCCATTCCATTCAACAGATCCTGCAATTTTTCTTCTCTTTCACTGAGGATAGCAGAAAATCTTAACACTGATATCCTTTAACCCTGAGTTTTAATCTCACTCTTGAACATTTCTTTTATTTATGTCATTGTTTCTTCGATGTACAGATTGGACAATAGGGGCGAAAGACTAAATTCCTGTCCTACATCCTTTTTAATCCGAGCACTTCGTTCTTAGGCTTCCACTCTTGTTGTTCCCTTTTGGTTCTTATATATATTGTATCCCGATCGTCTTTCTTTACAGCTTACCCTATTTTTCTCAAAATCCCGAACATCATTTACATTGTCGAATGCTTTATCCAGGTCGACAGATACTATGAACGTGTCTGTGTTGCTTCCATTATCAGCTGCAACGTCAAAATTGCCTCTCTGGTGCTTATACCTCCCCTGAAGCCAAACTGACCGCCATCTAAAAGGCCCTCAATTTTATGTAAACAGGCAGAGTAAGGCGCTCCGGTCGACAACACCTATATAAGAGAACAAGTAGCTGGTGCAGTTGCTAGATCGGTTACTGCTGCTACATTGGCAGGTTATCAAGATTTAAGTGAGTTTTAACGTTGTGTTATAGACCACGCAGTATCTCCGAGGTTGCGATGAAGTGAGTTTTTTCCCGTACGACCTTTTCACGAGTGTCCCGCGAATATAAGGAATCCGGCAAAACATCAAATCTCCAACATAGCCGCAGCCGGAAAGAGATCCTCCGGGAACGGGACCAACGACGACTGAAGAGAATCTTTCAACGTGACAAATATGCAACCCTTCCGCACATTGCTGCCGATTTCAATGCTAGGCCATCAACATGTGTCGGCGTGCGAGCCATTCAAAGAAACATCATTGGTATGGACTTTCGGAGACGAAGGACCACTCATATACCTTTGATGACTGCACGACACAAAGCTTTACGCCTCGTTTGGGTCAGTCAACACCGAAATTGGGCTGTCGATAACTTGGAAGATGTTGTCTTGTCGGATGAGTCTCGTTTCAAATTGTATCGAGCGAGTATGGAGACAACCTCATGAATCCATCGGGTCTGCATGTGAGCAAGGGAATGTTCAAGCTGGTGGAGGCTCTGTAATGGTGTCGGGCGTGTGCAGTTGGAGTGATATGGGACCCCCTGATACGTCTAGATAGGACTCTGACAGGTGTCACGTACGTAAACATCCTGTCTGATCACCTGCATCCATTTATGTCTATTGTGGATTCCTACAGACTTGGACAATTCCAGCAGGACAATGCGACAGCCCACACGTCCAGAATTGCTACAGGGTGTCTTCAGGAACACTCTTCTGAGTTTAAACACTTCCGCTGGCCACCAGACTTCCCAGACATGAACATTATTGAGCATATCTAGGATGAACGTGCTGTTCAGAAGAGATCTCCACCCTCTCGTACTCCTACGGATTTATGGACAGCCCTGCAGCATTCATGATGTCAGTTACCTGCAGCATTACTTCAGACATTAATCGAGTCCATGCCACGTCGTGTTGCGGCACTTTTGCGTGTTCGCAGGGGCGCTACACGATATTAGGCAAGTGTACCATTTTCTTTGGTTCATCAGTGTAATTTTTGCCAGCAATTTGGATGCAAAGTTGTTGAGCTGTTTGTTCGATAATTTTGGCTCATTTCGGTTCTTGCTGTCTTCATAATAGTGTGGATGATGTTTTTCGAAAATCTGGAGGTTTGTCGCCAATCTCATTCACTTTACATACCAAAATGACTGTATGTTGTAAAAAATGACAATATTCTTCCAAAGCATAAGATCCGTCGATGACAGCATAGCTCTGTGGAAACCGGTTATCCAGTAGAATGCTTCTTTAGCGAGTTTGGCTTTTGAAGTTTTCTTCAGTTACCATATACTGCAGATTGTCCCCAAACTGACCATATCAGGGATATTTAACTTGAACCGTAGTTTCGTTGCCACTTACCCAATGATTTTAGAAATTACGATGCAAATGTTATCCATCTCTCCTGCCTTATTTGATGTTAAATTGTTTAATACTGGACCCCTATCCCTTCCCTCTTGACGCGTGTTTCTCCTTCCAACACGTCATCAGACAAATCTTCCCCCTCATAGAGGACGTCAATCGTCTCTTTCCACATATCCGCTGTCTCCTCTGCATTTAACAATGGAATTCCCGTTGTACTCTTAATATTACCATCCTGCTTTCAATTTCAGCTAAGGTTGTTTTGGATTTTCTATATGCTGGTCAGTCCTTCCAACACTCATTTCTTTTTTGATTTTCTTCACGTTTCTCATGGAGGCATTTCGGCTTAGCTTCCCTCCACTTCCTATTTATTTCATTCCTCAGCGATTTGTATTTCTGCATTCTCGAATTTCCCTACATTTTTCACTTTTCTTGTTTCGTCGGTTAGCTGAAGTATTTCTTCTGTTACCTAAGGCTTCTTCTCGCTAACCTTCTATATACACTCCTGGAAATGGAAAAAAGAACACATTGACACCGGTGTGTCAGACCCATCATACTTGCTCCGGACACTGCGAGAGGGCTGTACAAGCAATGATCACACGCACGGCACAGCGGACACACCAGGAACCGCGGTGTTGGCCGTCGAATAGCGCTAGCTGCGCAGCATTTGTGCACCGCCGCTGTCAGTGTCAGCCAGTTTGCCGTGGCATACGGAGCTCCATCGCAGTCTTTAACACTGGTAGCATGCCGCGACAGCGTGGACGTGAACCGTATGTGAAGTTGACGGACTTTGAGCGAGGGCGTATAGTGGGCATGCGGGAGGCCGGGTGGACGTACCGCCGAATTGCTCAACACGT
The DNA here is from genome assembly GCF_021461395.2 of Schistocerca americana. Taxonomy (NCBI): domain Eukaryota; kingdom Metazoa; phylum Arthropoda; class Insecta; order Orthoptera; family Acrididae; genus Schistocerca; species Schistocerca americana. The sequence goes on along the minus strand of NC_060124.1, from coordinate 503,064,210 downwards.
GGGGCGTGAGGTCTCCACAGTACATCAATGTTGTCGCCAGTGGTCGGCGGAAGGTGCACGTGCCCGTCGACCTGGAACCGGACCGCAGCGACGCACGGATGCACGCCAAGACCGTAGGATCCTACGCAGTGCCGTAGGGGACCGCACCGCCACTTCCCAGCAAATGAGGGACACTGTTGCTCCTGGGGTTTCGGCGAGGACCATTCGCAACCGTCTCCATGAAGCTGGGCTACGGTCCCGCACACCGTTAGGCCGTCTTCCGCTCACGCTCCAACATCGTGCAGCCCGCCTCCAGTGGTGTCGCGACAGGCGTGAATGGAGGGACGAATGGAGACGTGTCGTCTTCAGCGATGAGAGTCGCTTCTGCCTTGGTGCCAATGATGGTCGTATGCGTGTTTGGCGCCGTGCAGGTGAGCGCCACAATCAGGACTGCATACGACCGAGGCACACAGGGCCAACACCCGGCATCATGGTGTGGGGAGCGATCTCCTACACTGGCCGTACACCACTGGTGATCGTCGAGGGGACACTGAATAGTGCACGGTACATCCAAACCGTCATCGAACCCATCGTTCTACCATTCCTAGACCGGCAAGGGAACTTGCTGTTCCAACAGGACAATGCACGTCCGCATGTATCCCGTGCCACCCAACGTGCTCTAGAAGGTGTAAGTCAACTACCCTGGCCAGCAAGATCTCCGGATCTGTCCCCCATTGAGCATGTTTGGGACTGGATGAAGTGTCGTCTCACGCGGTCTGCACGTCCAGCACGAACGCTGGTCCAACTGAGGCGCCAGGTGGAAATGGCATGGCGAGCCGTTCCACAGGACTACATCCAGCATCTCTACAATCGTCTCCATGGGAGAATAGCAGCCTGCATTGCTGCGAAAGGTGGATATACACTGTACTAGTGCCGACATTGTGCATGCTCTGTTGCCTGTGTCTATGTGCCTGTGGTTCTGTCAGTGTGATCATGTGATGTATCTGACCCCAGGAATGTGTTAATAAAGTTTCCCCTTCCTGGGACAATGGATTCAAGGTGTTCTTATTTCAATTTCCAGGAGTGTATGTATATGTGTGCATCCATTATACGTGATTGCCCATTTTAGTGATGTCCAATCCTGTTCAACTGAACTGCGCTCCCTGGTATTCCTTATCGCAGTATTTACATCCTAGCAAATCTTTGAACAGTCTCATCATTCCTCAGTACTTCGGTATCCCAGTTCTTTCCTCAGTGACTCCTCCAGACTATTCTCTTAAACTTCAGTCTACTCTTCTTCATTACCAGGTTGTGACCTGAGTCTATATCCTGTGTACGCCTTATAATTGAATGTCTGGCCTCGGAATCGTTGCCTGACCGCGATGATATCTAACTGAAATCTTCCCGCATCTCCTGGCCTTTTCCATCTTTACCTTCTCTTCTTGTGATTCTTTAGTAGAGTATTCGTTGTTACTACCAGAAATTTATTACAGAAGTCAATTAATCTGTCTCCGGTCTCATTCCTACTACCAAGCCCTCCTTTCTTCTACTCCTTTCCCTACAACCGGATTTCAATACCCCATGACTATTAGATCGTCATGCCCCTTTATGTACTCAATATCCCGTTCAATATCCCCATACACTTTCTCTATCTTTTCATCTTCTGCTTGCGACGTTCGCATATGTACCTGAACTACTGTTGGCGCTGTTGATTCGCTGTCGATTCCGATGAGAACAACACTATCACTGAACTGATCACAGTGACTCATCCTCTACCCTACCTTCCTGTACATAACGAATCTTAGTACCTTGATACCATTTTCTGCTGGTGTTGATATTTCTCTAAACTCGGCTGACCAGAAATCCATGTCTTCCACCACTGTACCTAGATTGAGGATAAGTATCTTCGATTGGGATTGGCTTTTTGAAACAATCTGCGTGTTGACTTAGTTTGGGGTCCCAGGGATCCCATTCTAGTCATTAGTCATTAGTCCTGGTGGCCTTCGTTTGTTAGCAATAGATAGAAAAATCTAGAGACTTAAAGTTTATGTTGATACATGCAGTGGCATTGTAGCTTCGTGGTTAGGATACTAGCCTACCGAGTAGAAAGTTGTGGGTTCGAATCTCACTATGTGCTTAAATAGTTATCGAAATTATTTTGATAGCCCATTTGTAATGTTATGTGTGCCTCACTGCTTGTTTTTCTTTAACTAATTTGTGCCTGATTTTATTCTGACAAGCTCAGTAATGTATGTAAAGACCGTAAATGTAAATGTGATTCAAAAAGTACCTGAAGTGAAGCGAAGCGCAGCTGGACAGCAAGAAACTCTTTAGCTCGCAATCCCCACAACGAAAGTATTAGAGAATCTTTGAGTATGGACTCTTAAAAAAAAAAAGGACAATTGATTTTATTAAAAGAACTGTTAATCTGTATCTTGCGGAAAGAAGTTGTTACATTTAATGAAAATTGATACTTTAGTAATAAAACCGAGTGAAGAATGTGTAAGAGTTGCCAAACATTTATGCATACAAATTTTCTGGAAGTGAAGAATAGAAACATCTTGTTTTTGGAAAAGGAGGTGAACTTCATTGTCGTTGCCGTCTATAAATCGACAGAATTGTAAGTGTACAAAGTTCACTAAAATACAGGAAAAGAAATGCATCCTCTATAGTTTTCATTCAATAAGTAAAAACCTCTCATAATTTCTTAATTTCCGTAACTGGATTATGTTCTTGTACAACAGTATGGTGCTGAACTCCACTGACCAATTTTGATGTAGCAGGACGTGTAGTTTGAGGGACGTTTGTGTGCCAAGCAATCTCTTTTTCTCACGAAAAACAGATTGCTGTTTGATCTTACTTACTTACAACAGTGGTCCCTTGGTTATGAACAGCTACCAAAACTTTGGCTCAAAGCTATCCGCAATACGGCCAAGTTACAAACAGAGTCGTATTTTAAACCTTAAAGAAAAATAACTTCCTCCAAATTGCAATACGTCAACAACTGGTGCAGAAGCTGATCATTCAAGGAGGCAGCAACCAAAATTCAGGTACCAGTTACGACTTAAAGTAAAAATCTAAATCAAAAATCAATCTCTCTCTCTCTCTCTCTCTCTCTCTCTCTCTCTCTCTCTCTCTCTCTCTCTCTCACCAAACACATATATAAATATTGATATTAAAATTAAAAGGAAGTCATTTAATACATTGTTCAATTACTTGGTTCAAATACAATTTTTTTTAAAGTTCTAATCTTAATCTACTTAATTTTAATTTATCATATTAACTTTTCATTTTTCTATCTTTCTATTTTCATTTGGAATAAGTGGTTTTACTTACTTTTATTTGTCTATCACAATATGTGAATATTTGAATAGCCAATTTTTCGGTTAAAAAACGAAAGGCGAAATAATCTATTTATATTAGTTGTGAAATGGCGTCATTTAAGTATTTTTCGTTACATACAAGATGTACATTCCTTTGGATAGTAATCGGCATACAAACATCGAGAACACAAATACCAGTTGCACCATAGACAAAATAACACAGATTAAGATTTAAGCAAAAGAACGGATTATAAATAAATGCGCAAAATTAGGGATAGAAATAATGAATGCAATAACATGGACGAAAATATAAGGAGATGAAATGAAAGAAGTTAAATCGAAATTAATACAAAAATAACTGAAATCATATGCACACAGACAGCAAATAAAAAAAGGTGAGGAAGAAAAAATAAAAATAATGTAAAATTTAATACAGTGATTAAGATGATATCGCAAATGCTTAGAAATTTCAAGGAAATTACATTTAAATCAATCAATTGAAGGAAAACCCAATGATAAAAGCCACTCTGATACCTATTTAAAAATAAAATAAAACATTTCTTTCCAAGAAAAAATGAATCAAATCTTTCTTTTTATTTTTAATTAATCGAAACGAAATTGAACATTACTTCCATTCAATTACTTTAAAATTAACATATTCAAAATTCTGATGTTTCACAACCTTATTTTTGGAGCGCTGCCCTTTCATTAGTTATTCAGAATTTTTATCATAATCACCTCTCTTTTGGCAATTCCCTTCTGAAGAACCGAACTGGGGGACTAGTCCACAACCTTTTGCCAATGGAAATATCGTCATGATACTTCTTCAGTTACAGCCCACATGTCCTGAGGATATACATTATGTATCTTTAAAGCATTGGTTTCCATTGCCTTCAGCATTCTCATTCTGCTCACAATCGCTGTTTATTCCATCTTTATGGACAGTTCCCCTCCCCAAGGCCAAGAGAGTGCCCTGAACCTCTGACAGTTCCTGTACCCTCTTTCACAAGGCTTTTGACAGATAAAGGTGACTTCTTATGCCGGAAGACTTCGGATGCCATTGCCGATGATATTGATTCAAAATTTATGTAGTGGGAATGTTAGAACCCAGGACGCAGGAAGTTTTGATAATTAGTGAAAGGCGCTATCCTCACCCCACGGATGGATTTCATTACAAAGACGATATGGCCGGCGGAGTGGAATATTCATTCTGAAAGCAAAATCTCAAGTAAACGTACTGTCGGTCCGCTTTCTAAAGGCGGTACTGCTTACATGACACAATCAGTAATGTAAATAGACAGGCTACAATCAAGCCACAGAGTGTGCAAAATAAATTGAACAACTATAACTGCATCCCACAATAAAAATAACAAAAACAAGCTGATAGATCTATATGAAAAAGAATAATTTACGTATGCCATAAAAAGCCTCATACTTATATGAAAACCATCAAAAGAGGGCAGCGTGATACCTGCCGCCAAATGAATAAGGAAATTTTGAAATACATTGTGCACTAAGAATGTAATATTACTGCGCAACTGGATTAATGTGAATAACTTTCGTAAACATGCGGAATGCAGAAGGCTATCAGCAATATGATTCAACCTGTCGTGTACAGTCTTAGACATAAACCCCACTGCCGCCTAGCCGCTGCGTAGGTCAAGTCGTTGTCGTTCACTTAAGGTGGCGAGTATAACCGGCTGCCCTTCAGAATTATAAGTCCGGCCACAGGGACGACCTGGCAACACTGCCGGATGGCGAAGTGTATGGAGGAAGTGCTGTCACTCTTCACGAGCTGTTACAGAACTGTATCTGCTGGCAGTCTAGCGGCAGTCTGCCATCGGCAGCAGTCATATGCGGACCAATACTGCGAGTTGCGGCCGTCTCGCTTGCTTGCAGTGAGTCTCAGCCCTTATCGCAGCTTTATGCTGTGGTGTTTGTTTCTGTGTGAATATCAGAAAATGCAGGTATGATTCAGCTAAACAGAGTAGACACTTTGAAGTTCACTTTCGATTGGCATCTACATCTACATGGATGCTCTGCAAATCTGATTTACGTGCCTGGTAGCGGGTTCATCGAACCACCTCCACAATTTTCTATTATTCCAATCTCGTACAGCACGCGGAAAGAATGAACACCTATATCTTCCCGTACGAGCTCAAATTTCCCGTATTTTATCGTGGTGATCGTTCCGCCCTATGTAGGTCGGTGTCAACAAAATATTTTCAAATTCGGAGGAGAAAGTTGGTTATTGGAATTTCGTGAGAAGATTCCGTCGTAACGAAAAACGCCTTTCTTTTAATGATTTCCAGCCCAAATGCTGTATCATTTCTGTGACACTCTCTCCCATATTTCGCGATAATACAAAACGTGATGCCTTTCTTTGAACTTTTTCGATGTACTCTGTCAGTCCTACCGTGTAAGGATCCCACTCCGCGCAGCAGTATTCTAAAAGAGGACGGACAAGCGATTTAAGTTGTTCGTAACTGCACTACCTAGGTATTTAGTTGAATTTACGGCTTTTAGATTTGACTCATTTTTCGTGTAACCGACGTTTAACGAGTTCCTTTTAGTACTCATGTGGATGGCCTCGCACTTTTCGTTATTTAGGGTCAACTGCCACTTTTCGCATCGTTCAGATGTTTTTTCTAAATCGTTTTGCAGTTTGTTTTGTCGATAAACGACAGCGTCATCTGCAAACAACCGGAGACGGCTGCTCAGATTGTCTCCCAAATCGTTTATATAGATAAGAAACAGCAAAGGGCCTGTAACACTACCATGGGGAACGCCTGAAAACACTTCTGTTGTACTCGATGACTTTCCGTCAGTTTCTACAACTGTGACCTCTCTGACAGGAAATCACAAATCCAGTCACACAACTGAGACGATATTCTATAAGCACGCAATTTCACTACTAGCCACTTGTGTGGTACAGTGTCAAAAGCCTTCCGGAAATCCAGAAATACGGAATCGATGTGAAATCCCATGTCAATAGCACTCAGCACTTCATGTGAATAAAGAGCTGGTTGTGCTTCACAGGAACCAAGTTTTCCAAACCCATGTTTGCTGTGTGTCAATAGACCGTTTGCTTCGAGGTAATTCATAATGTTCGATCACAATATATGTTCTAAAATCCTGCTGCGTATCGACGTTAACGATATGGGTCTGTAATTTAGTGGATTACTCCTATTACCTTTTTTGAAGATTGGTGTGACCTGTGCAACTGTCCAGTCATTGGGTAAGGATCTTTCGTCGAGCGAACGGTTGCATGTGATTGTTAAGTATGAAGCTAATGCATCAGCATACTCCGAAAGGAACCTAATTGGTATACAGTCTGGACCAGAAGACCCGCTTTTATCAAGTGATTACACGGAACTGTTACAAATTTGAATAATTCCTTGAAGTAGTTATGAAGCTACGTTGTGATGATTTATTTGGTATTTGTTTCTCGATCGTAAATAATGTTATGTATGTCAAATTGACAAATGCCAATCTTTGTGGTAGAATGGTCGAATCTAGTGGAGGAACTTTTAGATTTAAGCACTCTGATGGAAACATTAGTGAAGTTAGTGTAACCATTGTCGGTTTTGATATAAGAACAGAAGTGATTTTCGAATTGTCATTGTAAACCCCACGCAAGCAAATAAATGCAGTAGCTTCGTCTTATGAGAAAGTGCTCAGTAATGTTCCAGAAAAATGCTCGAACTCACGTAAGTTTCAGTGCTGAATGATATCAGACAAGTTAAAGTGGAACTACAGAAACATATCCCTTCTTACATTAGCGTATGTTGCTGTCGACTATCGTCATGTGTGAAGCCTAGAACGTCCGTGTGGTGAGGATCAATGGGTCACGTGCGTGCCCAGTGTATGCAACGGCGCGCGGGCCGGCTACCGACAGGCGGAGCTGTTAGACCTTCAGCTATGTCCTCTATGCCGATAACGTATGTGGCAGTAGTCACTGGACACCCACGCGCCGCCCCCATTATGGTCACCCCTCAAACTGAAAATGCTACAGCTACCGGTACTCAAATGGAAGTCACTGAAGTAGCCGAGGTAATTCCGTTTGCACTGCAACTGACGGAACATTCCAAGGAAGCCCTAAATGAGCCAGATCCGAAAAGTCATCCATAATCGGATACACCATCTGATGACTGAACATCACTGAACTTGAACAAGATATTGCAGCAGAGATATCTGCAAGATCACAGAAAAGCTGCTCGCCTAGAGAAAATAAGAAACGAAGAATCGCACGTCAAGCTGTTGAGCAAATTGTTCCACTGGTATGCGAAAATGCCAAACAGGTAGACTAGAAATCAAATGAAAGTTCACAACAATCTTCTAATCATACTCAGTCGGCACCTGTTCACACACCGGACGGTGACATTGCGTCCATTCCCAAGGAAACAAAACCAGACTGAAGTCCAGTTCCCCACAAATTTCCCTCAGAAATCCACCATATAACAGCGAAAGACACGTTCAAATGTTCGTTTTAGAACAACTGGGCAGACGAGGCCGCGGTAGATGATGAAATGAGAGAAACTCATTTGACTTTCGGAGAGACTCTGCTAGTCTCTTCTCAAGAATAGTTACCTCATCGAGACCTAGTGATAGTACCCGGGTATGTATACGATACTTATTGACGTTTTCATGCAGACTGGGTGAAATGAAAGGGTTGACCTTATAAAAACGTAGTAAATTATGAACCCATCTTAAGCCTATAGAATTGCAATTTTGAACATCGACAACATACACAGATCACTGAAAGTAAATAGCCTGAAAGACTCTCTGTATGCGACAAACATTCATAGTATTCTTTTTCAAGAAGTTGCGGACATCGCATTACACAATGTGTTTGGGAATAGCGCTGTTGTTGATGCTGGAACTAGAAGTGAATATGGGGCAGCGATACTCTCGAAGGGGGGTATAATATTCATTCACTTTGAAAAACTCACAAATAGTCGTATTATTTACGAGATCCGGATTGTTGATATAAAAGTTACATCTGGTAGCAGCAAACGACGCAACGGAAGACAACAATACCGTTTCACCGGGAGATTTTAGCAGTTTCCTACGTCTAAAAGATCAAGTCACTAATTTTAATTCGTCTGCTGAGTTAGAATACATAATTAAAGAGTTCAGTTTAACTCATACATGAGAGCACAAAAATGGTGACTCGCTTGGTCTTACGTTTATCGCTAATTGCTCGGCAAGTTGCTTTGATAGCATATAGATATCTAACAATTTGAATCCTAATACCCTGTACGTAATATGATGGCCCACCTGCTTTACTGATCACACTGCATTTATATGAACAATTCAAGTGGAGAAACAGGGCACCTACCGCACTAGAAGTTACTGGATGCTAAATGTTGCAGACCGAGCGCGGTGGCGGAGTGGTTAGCACACTGGACTCGCATTCGGGAGGACGACGGTTCAATCCCGCGTCCGGGCATCCTGATTTAGGTTTTCCGTGATTTCCCTAAATCGCTCCAGGCAACTTCCGGGATGGTTCCTTTGAAAGGGCACGGCCGACTTCCTTCCCCGTCCTTCCCTAATCCGATGAGACAGATGACCTTGCTGTTTGGTCTCTTCCCCCAAAAACAACCCCAACAACCCTAAATGTTGCACACTTGCAAGAGCCTAATGCCGTGAGCGATTGCACAAAACTTTGCAGAAAGGCAAAAATAAATTCACATCCTACCTTAGTGGAAATCAGTATAGAGGCATAGATATTTGTAGGAAAATTAACATTGTCGTTTGGAATGGTTGTGCACCGTGTATACGCAGTAGAATGAGATCCGACAAATGCAGTCAAGTAGTACTGCATTTGATGTCAGTAGTATAGTATATAACAAGATATCAACGCTTCCAGTGGTAGAGGTGGAACTCGGTATAGCCCGTCGGCTTAGTGCGTTATTAGCGTTTGTGTTCACGCTTACTGCAGATAGGAAACAGACACCATTAGTGAAGTGTGCATAAACCACTACAGTGGCAATATCGCCGGAAAATTGTTATCATGTGATGAAAAAGCAAAAATCAGAGTGTGCAAGGAAATGGGACTCCAAACCTCATGCCGTCAAGAAATTGAACAGTTCAGGTACAGTGACTGATAATTTCGTTAGACTGAGCGCACGATATGGTCTGAACGGAAAATATGGGCAAAGTAGACAATTTTCTGAGGCATCGAAACGGTTACTCTTGCGCAAAGCAAGTGCCTCAAACTGTTATTCTTCTCGTCTTGTTGCTGATTTACAGTTGCCAGTAGCTGCCAGACGTGTTCGACATATTTTATAAAATGACGAACACATTGCATTTAGAAAGCTACTACAGAAACCTGTTCTAACACCCAAACATAAACTGGCTCGATGGGAGTTTGCTGAATAACGTTAGTCATAGACTTCCAGATAAAGTGATCTTCAGTAATCAGGAAAAACTTAATTTAGATAGGCTGTATGGATATTAATATTATTGTCATGATATGAGAGCAGAGCAGCAGGTAATAATGAGCAGAGATTTTGGTGATGTAAGTGTTACAATTTCGGCAGCTTTCTGTACGACAGGTAAATTACACATTGCCTGGCTGATCGCTAGAATGAACTCTAACACGTGCGCTGAGATGCTAGGGACAGAACTGTTTAGAATGTATGAGGACCTAGGGGAAGAAAGTCACAAGTTTCAAACAGACAACGTGTCTGTGAGTGTTTCTGCTACAGCCAAAAAGTGGTTTGAAGATAAAGATATCGATGTCTTTGCCAGACCTGTGCGTAGCACTTCAACAACATGAAAAACATTTGGAGACTACTTGCATGGCGTGTTTATCGCATTGGAAGACAATATGAAGCCGTATGTGAGCTTGTAAGACGTCTGCTTTGCCGGCGATGGGCGAGGCATGACAGAATCTCTGACCAGAGAGTAGTTTATCGTTAGTTGTTGCATGTCTGCGCTTGACTGCGCGAGTCGACAGTAGTAGCGAGTAGTAGTCGGTCGGCATCAGTAGCGAGTCAGTAGTAGTCTGTAGTAGTCTGCGTGAGTCGGCATGCGTCGGCTGTGTGCTCTCGTCGCGACTCTGGTCAGGACTCTGGGGGATGTGTATTGTTGTAGAAGGTAAAGAAGCAGCCTTGCACACATTTAATAATGTATGTTAATTGTAATTTCATTTGTTCCAAAAAGATGCCCCAATAATAATTTTCATAATATAAAGTAATTTTTTAAAGAAAAGCATTCATTTCAATTTAAAGATTATTTCCATTGCATGATCATTCCTTCCAAGAATTAGAAAAAAATATACGCCAGCATTGCACGAAGCTGTGCTAAAAAATTTTACATAAGAGCAGATATATTTGCAGTTTTTATTGAGGTAAGAATTTTTGCTTTTTTGTTCAGAATCCAGGGCCGAAGGTCAGCGCTGCTGTCCTTATAAAATTTACCAGATATTATTATTTCTGTTAGGAGGTTACATTTCGTTCATGGTTCATTATTTAATCAATATCATTGTGTGGTTGATGGTCAATTATCATTTTTTAATTTTTTGGGGGGAGTTTACGCTTGGCACCATTTCACATTTTTCATTTAATAATTTCTGTGGGGAGGTTACACTTGGCGACATCCGGCCAGGATCGTATTTCTTTGTGAATCTTCTGAGAAGTAGTCATATATCTGCTCTTATTTACTTAAACGTAGTTTGCATCTGGCGCAACGCATTTTACTAATTTGTCACTCTATCTTTCACAGATCATCGGCAATTTGTTGATCTTTGTTGTATTTGTGTTTGTTGCATTTTGCATTGTCTTTGTTTCATTTGTGAATAATTTTGATTTGTGTAAAAATGCAGCGAAATACTGTTAACAGTACATCGCGATGTATAATGAGTGAAATAGCCCACTTAAATAACTTGACCGATAGTACTTTCGACACGCAGTGTAATGATGACAATCCTTCAATTACAGACAATCAGTGTGTACCGACCACTAATGTTGATTTTGATCCTAGTGCTGAACAGACGAATTCAATTGTGTCCTCTGTTAATTTAACGACAATTGATGACGCGGGGCGTTCTGTTGCAATGAGCGCTGCCCAGCTTGACACACCCGGTTTGCAGGATTTACGTGACAAACAGATAAATTTTTATAATGAAAATGAACAGTGTACTCAAAGTACGACAGATTTATTTAATTCCGGTGTAGTGACCGATAGTGCACATCCGATTGGCAAACCCTTTCAGAAATTACAGACTGACCAAATGGTTCAAATGGCTCTGAGCACTATGGGACTCAACTGCTGTGGTCATAAGTCCTCTAGAACTTAGAACTACTTAAACCTAACTAACCTAAGGATATCACACACATCCATGCCCCAGGCAGGATTCGAACCTGCGACCGTTGCGGTCGCGCGGTTCCAGACTGAAGCGCCTTTAACCGCGCGGCCACTCCGGCCGGCCGACCAAATGGTCACACAAAACGTGCCAATTGCAGGTACGCCATCAAACAGCACAGAGAATAGAGTAGGTAATATTGGGTTGGATCAAGTTATGGCATTTTTTAAACAACTTAATGAAAAAATAGACAGCAATTCCAAACAGTCGAATCAAAGACAAGACAATAATCACAAAAAACTTAGTGAAAATCTCAAACAACAACTTAATGAAAATAACAGACAGTAGGTATCATCCAGAACGTAAGACGTCAGGAAGAAATAACAGAACAGTACAAATAGTGGAAATGCCACAGCATCCTCCCGAAAATAATGACACGTCAGATGGAATTTGACTAGATACAGTGCAGGTTGCATATTCCAGTAAGGCAAGCAATACTTTTGACACGCAGAATCTTGTTCACGAGAATGTTATTTGAAACATGCTCTGTTGAACGCACCACTTTTATCGCACCCAGATCTTACTAGAAATTTTTCCATTGCCACCGACAGTTCTAACACCGCTTTAGGCGTACACATTATTCAGGAAATTGAAGAAGATGGTTGTACAGTAATTAAAAACATCGATTTTGCAAGTCGCATTCTGTCACCTGCTGAACGAAATTATTCTGTTACAGAACTTGAATCATTATGTGTTGTATGGGCTTTTACCAGATTTAGGCATTTTCTTTATGGAAGACACACTACCGTTTACACAGATCATAGAGCGATACAATTTTTACTTTCGGCTAAATTTACACACGACAGATTAAGTAGATGGAAACTTTATTTGCAGGAATTTTATTTTACAATTGTTCACATTCCCGGCACACAAAATATTGTAGCAGACGCACTATCCCGTTCTATTAACAACAATCGACAAGACATCGCAACCAACTTCTGCAAAGCAAATTTCAACGTCATGTACATTCAACAAGTTGCATTTGAAAATTTCATTTCGTCGTCATTACAAGACATAGCACAAGAGCAGAGTAAAGACAACGTATGGAAAGAAATTAAACACCTTTGGCAAGATAGGAATAATGTTACAATTAGAAACCATTACACTGTATGCAATGACATTTTGTTTCGCCGCTCTCATCCTGACAGCAATAATGGGTTATTATGCATTCCTGATGAACTTGTTAACAAATTAATCTGGTATACTCATTTAAGTTACGCACATTACGGAGCCAGAAAATGCTTTCTTATACTGAGACAGAACTGTTATTTTACCAACATGAAGAAACGTATACGACGAGTTTTAGCGTCATGTAAAATCTGCCAGAAAGCTGAATCAGACACGACTTCACATGTTCCTCCATTACATCCCACTGCACTTAAATTGAGACATATGGCCGCTGTAGACATTTTTGGTCCGATTGCCAGAACTAATAGAGGTTTTTGGTACATCTTTGTCGCTGTTGAACTCACTTCAAAATTTGTTACCTTCACTCCGTTACGCAAAGCTACTGCTAAAACTGTTTCGAAAAACATTTTCTATTTCATGAAGGGCATGTGTTGAAAGTAATTTCTGACAGTGGATCACAGTTTCGATCTGCTATATGGACACGTATGTTACGAGATAGAAACATTTCTCCGATCTATATATCCAGGTACCATGCTTCTTCGAACCCTTGTGAACGATTAATGAAAGAAATTGGTAAGCTGTGTAGAATATACTGCCATAAAAAATATATTGATTGGGACACACACATACTCTCATTCCATACCGAATGAATCTACTATGCTATCTCCGTCTGTATACTGAAAAATGTTGAACCACCTAACAAAATTAAAGAATTAGTAACCTTTTCTACATCTCGTCGACTACGACACCATGAAATAATTGACATTTCGCTGAACAACATCAAACGTGCCGCAGAGCGCTGGAGAAGACAGCAAAAACAGGTTTGTTCATGCCGTGACTTTCACATTGGACAGATGATATTAGCACGTACACACTATTTATCCAATAGAGGAAAAGGTAGGTGCAGTAAATTTGAGCTTCTATACGCAGGTCCATATCGAATTCGCAGCATTCCTCACCCCAATGTAGTACACGTCGAAACTTTGAGAACCAGAAAAACCAAAGGGAACCACCACATGTCGAACATCAAACCTTTTATTGAATGAACATACTTTATGATTTATCACACTGTAATGCCATTTCCTAATTTTTTTATGACCACTTATGCAATTATATTCACATGAACACTTACTGATGATTGTCGTATTTTTTCTTGGCAAGTGCCCGGCAAGGTAAGGTTAGCAGGTCGCTCTTCTTGTCGTTACACCTCAGACCGTGCATATTTTTCGATTTTTTATGTATGTATGATTGTTTTCCTGTTTTGTTTGTATGCACTATGAAATAGTTAAGATATAACAAACACCAGTTGACTTTGACATTTTTGCCTTATGATATTTCAACGTCGTGACTACTTTACTTTTTTTTTTTTTTTTTTTTTTTTGCTGCTACATTGTGATACACTGTGTACATTTTTGCTTCTGAACACTGTCTATGTTTTTGACACGTTACGTTTTCTGTCATGCTATGCTGTATGCTCAATTATTTTACTATAAACCAGTTTTTATTTAATGGGTATATGAATTAAATGCAAGACATTAATCTTTGTTCATCATTTTCAGAAAGAAATAACGTGTAAACGAAATAAATTAAACAGAAATGGGAATTTCACCTTCGGAATGAACGAAAGAGGATGCAATACCTCGTGACGAAGGGTAACTGGATCAGAATTAACAAGCATTAACAAGAATATACTATACACATCGTAGAATAGCAGTCTTAACTAATTTTTTTTTTTCAGAATACGAGGCGATTGATGCAGGCTGTCAGACAGAACTACACATCTTAGTTTTAGTGATGTAATATGCTAGAAATAAGGAATAGTTGTATAATGAATAATGAAATGACTTTTTTGCAGATGATAATGAATGATGATGAATAATGATGAAGAATATGCTACTATGGATAATGAAGTTTTTCTTTACAGGTGATGATAATAATGGAGTTATGATAATAAGGATAATGAAGTTTTTCTTTACAGGTGATGATAATAATGGAGTTATGATAATATGGATAACGAAGTTTTTTCTTTGCAGATGAAAATAATGATGAAGTTTATATATATTTACTGTTAGTTAAGAGATGCTATGTAGTTATTTAAGTATTTGTTGCAGTTCGTTTTGACAGTATGTCTTATATCGCATGGTATGATGACTGAAGGTTTTGGAAAGGACAGCTAGAGAACATATATATTTTTTATATACACATTTCACTACCTGTTAATTCGAAGGTCACTACTTTTCAGCATAATATGCGTTTCTTCATTCAGTTTAATAATCCATTTTTGTATATTTTTTGCACGAGAAATTATTCATGAAATTAATGCGCTAGAAGCAGTTGTTCATTAAACCTATGTCATTTATGAATGTGATCACATATACTCTACTTGTTTCATAACCTTGCTACAGCTGACTCATGACGAATGACGTTACACATCTTCATTTGCTGCAATAACTCAAAAGCAAATATTGTTATCCCTCAGTAATTAATTTTCGATCCCAACACAATGCATTGCTAGCACAAAAAAATGCTTTGTAACTGGCTAATGAATGCCACTGATTACTGTAATAAGATGAACTATGATGCCAATGATTACTATAATTAGATTAATTATGTATAAATGCTATGCCATAATTAACTCATTTTGAATGATCACTTCTGAATCATGCATAAAAAAAATGCTTTGTAACTGGCCAATGAATGCCACTGATTACTGTAATAAGATGACCTATGATGCCAATGATTACTATAATTAGATTAATTATGTACAAATGCTATGCCAATAATTAACTCATTTTGAATGATCACTTCTGAATAATGCATAAAAAAATGCTTTGTAACTGGCCAATGAATGCCACTGATTACTGTAATAAGACGACCTATGAGGCCAATGATTACTATAATTAAATTAATTATGTATAAATGCTATGCCAATAATTAACTCATTTTGAATGATGACTTCTGAATAATGCATAAAACAGTGCTTTGTATCTGGCCAATGAGTGCCAATAATTACTATATTCAGATAATTTATGAACATTATTCTGTAATACTACATACATGGTACAGAAATGTTCAGTAACTGGGCGATGAGCGCCACCAATTACTCAAATCAGTTGTTAGACTAGTGTAATTCTCAATGAAGACTAATATGTGACTTAATGTGTGGTGTCACCGCCAGACACCACACTTGCTAGGTGGTAGCTTAAATCGGCCGCGGTCCATTAGTACATGTCGGACCCACGTGTCGCCACTGTGTGATCGCAGACCGAGCGCCACCACAAGGCAGGTCTCGAGATACGGACTAGCACTCGCCCCAGTTGTACGACGACTTTGCTAGCGACTACACTGACGAAGCCTTTCTCTCATTTGCCGAGAGACAGTTAGAATAGCCTTCAGCTAAGTCAATGGCTACGACCTAGCAAGGCGCCATTAACCATTTTAAGATAGAGTCTCACTTGTATCATCAAGGAATGCTGTATACAAATGATGGATTAAAGGTTAAGTATTATAGCAGCTACGTACTTTTCTTGCTACCATTCATTACGTATCCTGTTTCAGACCTCTCTCTAGCCTACATGAGATTAACGCGTGCTTTTCGGCTACTTCAGTGTGGCGTAGCTGTCTTGTTACGCCACAACAGTTGGCGACGAGTCAACGGAAAGGGTCTTGTTCTTTCTCATTGCTTACATTTACTTGTGTCATGGCTTCGCCACAATCTCCAGATGAACTGTCCGAATTTTATCGCTTGCAGAATCAGCAGACGCAGGCGTTATTGGATGCCCTTGGACAGCTCGTCCAGGGTCAACGTGCACTGCAAACCGATGTGGCCGCCGCCGCTTCACCACTACCGCAGCCACAACATGCAGTTGCACCGCCGTTTCGCAAGTTTGACCCAACCCAAGAGACATGGACGGAATGGTCACGCCAGTTTGGATTTCATCTCGCCGCCTACAGAATTCAAGGTAACGAGCGGCAGCCTCATTTATTGTCGTGTGTAGGGGTGCAAACATACCGTGTGATAGTGACATTGTTTCCCCGACGCGACGTAGCAACTCTGTCCTACGAAGAAATTTTGTCGGCATTGGATGCCTATTTCAAAGGTTGCAAAAAGGTATACGTTCTTTCATACAAAACGTACGGCCGGTCAGACTAATAGGGAGTGGGTTGCAACATTGCAAAGCCTTACAAGGGCTTGTGCTTTTGAGTGTGAATGTGGACTCCCTTATTCAGATACAATGGTACGTGATGCAATAGCACAGAACGTTTCTGATGTTCGCATACGGGAGCAAATTTTGAAACTCGTCAATCCCTCCCTTCAACAAGTGATAGACATATTAGATAGACAAGACACACTTGACTTTGCTCAGGAATCATTTGAAACTTCGCCAGCCATGTGTAACATTAACCGGCCCGCCGGGCGCGCTGCACGGCCCAGTAAACTGCCCTCGCACATGTCCGCGCAGTTGCCGCCACGCTCTAAACCAGGTGTGCCGCGACAGCATACAAAGGCAGTGAAATCATGCCCGCGGTGTGCTACTAGACATTCACGTGACAATTGCCCGTCACGCCAAGCTATTTGCTTTTTCTGTAATAAGAAAGGACATGTTCAAAGTGTTTGCTAGAAAAATCTCAGATCAGACACTCACAACCATTCCAGGCCCTTTGCTTCGCGCCGGAACCGAACCAAGGACACTCAGTCTCGTGAACCTTCGCCCATGGACATTCATGTAGTTAATTCCACTCCGCCCAGTGCCACTTTCTCTAACAGTGACTGTGTTCGTCCCACAAATACTGTGCGTCGACGTCGCAGGAAATCGCGTCAAGTCGGAAGTGATGCTGTACCTGTATCAGTTCAAATTGCACGAGACAGTCGCTCTTGTCGTCAGCAGGACAATAAACTTTTTGTAGATTTGGACTTTAATGGCACGGTCATAACATTCCAGCTCGATACCGGAGCTGCAGTTTCATTGCTCAATCACGACACGTACAAACAACCGGGCAAACCTCCGTTGCATGCCGCAACTGTTAAGCTCACTACATATTCAGGACAGCAGATCCCCGTGTTAGGACAGTGCATTCTTCTTGCAACATACAAGGGATAAACAAAACTTGTGTCATTTTACGTTCTTCGTTCTTCTACTGCAGTGAACTTGTTTGGTTTAGATTTATTTCAATTGTTTAACATGTAAATCAGGTACTATCAGTGAATAAGACTGTGCCTTCAGACAGTGTTTCTCGTCTATGTGAAGAATTTGCAGACATTTTTGCACCGGGCTTAGGTTGCGCTAAAAACTATGAAGCACATTTGGAACTGAAAGTCAAAGCGCAACCGAAATTTTTCAGAGCACGCAATGTTCCTCACGCATTGCGTGATGAGGTCGCAAGAACATTACACGATTTAGAATCACAGGGTGTAATTGAACGTGTGCAAGCTTCTCTCTGGGCCTCACCCTTAGTAATTTTGCCAAAACCTTCCGGAAAACTGAGACTTTGTGTGGACTTCAAGGCAACAGTGAATCCACAACTCGTGATTGCAACTTTTCCCTTACCCTGCCCGGAAGATCTTTTTGATAAACTGTGCCCGGGTAAATACTTTTCGAAGTTGGACCTAGCAGATGCGTACTTGCAAATCCCAGTGCACACCGAATCCCAGCGCGTCCTTGTGGTTAACACGCATCTTGGTTTGTACCGATTCAAAAGACTGCCATTCGGGTGTGCATCCGCCCCTGCATTGTTTCAGCAATATTTACAAACTGTTTGTGCGTCGGTCCCTACTGCTGCGAACTATCTGGACGATATTGTGATCTCCGGAAAGACAGCCGACGAGCATTTAGCACACCTACGAACATTATTTCAGGTATTGCGACAAAATGGTCTTCGCTTGCGGAAGGACAAATGTGTGTTTTTTGCTCGTGACTTACCATACCTGGGACATGTCATCAATGCCCAAGGCATACATCCCAGTCCAGAGCACCTCCGTGCCATACAAGATTTGCCTTCGCCACAGAATGTGAAGCAGCTACAGAGTGTGTTGGGTAAAATTAACTATTATCATCGCTTTCTGCGCAATGCCTCTTCCATTTCAGCTCCGCTTCATAGCTTACGCCGTAAGGGTGTTCCGTTCTTCTGGACGACGGACTGCGAACGCGCCTTTCGCCAGTTGAAATCGGCGTTGCTTTCTAATACTTGCCTTACGCCATTCGATCCCCACAAACCCCTTTTGTTGGTGGTAGATGCATCGGATTTCGGGATCGGTGCTGTGCTTGCGCACACAGATGGATCGCATGATCGCCCTATTGCCTTTGCGTCAAAATTGCTCTCGTCTGCGCAAAGAAATTACTCACAGATAGAGAAAGAAGCTTTGGCTCTCGTGTTTGGTGTTACTAAGTTCCATGATTTCTTGTATGGTCGTCACTTTACCATCATCACAGACCACAAACATTTGACATCGCTTTTTCATCCGAACCAGCCTGTACCTCCGCCTACAGCGCAGAAATTCATTCGCTGGTCTATTTTCCTCTCGCAGTACCGCTACGATATCTTGTATCGGTCCACTGATAAGCACGGAAACGCCGATGCGTTGTCCCGTATGCCTGTTGCTGAGGATAAAGCATTCGATTCTTCCGAACTTGCTTGCATGTTCATTGATGCGGAAACTGATGACGTGGTCGAATAGTTTCCAATTGATTTTCGTCGTGTAGCTACAGCCACAGCTGCTGACCCGGTCCTTGCTACCGTTTTGCGTTTTGTTGCTACGCAATGGCCTTTGTCAAAGTCTCGGATCGAGGATCCGTTGGTTCGCCGTTTTTTTGCTCACAAGGAGAGACTTTTTGTACGACATGGTGTTTTGCTGTTGCGTTCTGATAATGATCAGTCCAGACTCGTGGTCCCACGTTCGTTACAGTCCTCTGTTTTACGGCTTCTTCACCAAGGACATTGGGGTATAGTGCGAACGAAACAACTTGCTCGTCAGCACTGTACTTGGTTCGTATTCGATGCTGCGATTACGAATATGTGTTCTTCTTGCATGGCGTGTTTCGAACAACAATCCGCACCGCCGCGGAAAGTCTTTGCATGACCAAAAGCCACTTCCCCTTGGCAACGCTTGCACATCGATTTTGCTGGTCCATTCTGGAATGCTCGATGGTTGGTTCTGGTAGATGCCTTCAGTAATTTTCCTTTTGTTGTCCGGATGTCTTCCACGACGTCCTCTGCCACCATCCAAGCGTTGTCTGCTATCTTTTGTATTGAAGGTCTTCCGCAGACTATTGTTTCCGACAATGGCCCACAATTCATGTCCGCAGAATTTCAGTCATTCTGCCAGGCCAATGGTATTCAACATCTGACATCCGCGCCATTTTCGCCTCAGTCAAACGGTGCCGCTGAACGATTGGTCCGGACTTTCAAGTCACAGATGTTGAAATTGAACGAGTCGCATTCTCGGGAGGACGCGATGTTGCTCTTGTCATCGTATCGCTCTCATCCCCGAGATGGTCGCTCGCCGGCTGAGTTGCTCCACGGTCGTCCTTATCGAACCTTGATGTCTTTGCTGCACCCGCCGCATCAGGTTCCTGTGCAGCGGCGGACTTCTGCTTTTGCTCCAGGCGACGTTGTATTCTATCGCAACCATCGAGGTTGACGGCGTTGGCTCGCAGGGCGCATTCTTCGCTGCCTCGGCCGCGCGATGTATTTGGTTTTGGCGGCCTCTGGTGAGGTGCGTCGGCATCTCAATCAGCTGCGCCTCTGTCGTCGCACGGGTTCTGCCGCTCCCCGTCTGCTTTCAGCGACGGTGCCGTCCGGTCAGCGCCCTGGGGACCCATCTACTGGCTCGCCTCATCCCCAGGTGTTACCGACGATGCCTTCCATTTTGGCCCATGGCGACGCGTCGCCGCAGCCGCCGCTGCCTGTTCTCCCGCCGGCACCGCCCGCATTCGACGCTTCGCTGCCGCCGCCAAGCGCCTCCCTGGGTCACGCGCCGCCGATCGCTTCCCGTGGTCAGCTGTCCTCCGCCATGGACCTCTTGCCCGCTCCGGACCACATGACGTCATCGCGCGTCGGGTTCCCCGACGCAATGGAGGTCGACCCTTCGGCCCCTCCTGTCTCTTTACGGGCGCATACACCGCATGTTGACGTGCACCCTGGACTAGGTTTTCAGGCGTTTCCTAGCTCCCCTCGGACCGAATGGCCGGGTGCGGGTGGCACAGCCTCGCCTGTTGTTCAGCTCCCCACCTCATCGCCTACGTCAACATGGGGTCCTCTCCACGGCGGGCGGAAGCCTTATCACACGACCGTTCGCCGATTTGCGGGGGAGGAATGTGGTGTCACCGCCAGACACCACACTTGCTAGGTGGTAGCTTTAAATCGGCCGCGGTCCATTAGTACATGTCGGACTTGCGTGTCGCCACTGTGTGATCGCAGACCGAGCGCCACCACAAGGCAGGTCTCGAGATACGGACTAGCACTCGCCCCAGTTGTACGACGACTTTGCTAGCGACTACACTGACGAAGCCTTTCTCTCATTTGCCGAGAGACAGTTAGAATAGCCTTCAGCTAAGTCAATGGCTACGACCTAGCAAGGCGCCATTAACCATTTTAAGATAGAGTCTCACTTGTATCATCAAGGAATGCTGTATACAAATGATGGATTAAAAGTTAAGTATTATAGCAGCTACGTACTTTTCTTGCTACCGTTCATTACGTATCCTGTTTCAGACCTCTCTCTAGCCTACGTGAGATTAACGCGGGCCTTTCGGCTACTTCAGTGTGGCGTAGCTGTCGTGTTACGCCACAACATAATGTCCTTCACCTTCTGACCTAATTACCAGAAATTACTGCAATATCCGTTTGTCCTGTCTATCCTCATGATCATGGAGCACTATATTTGGTTTTTACACTAATTCTACGTTGGTGTACTTTACAAGAACATGGTGTTGACACGACATGGTGTCCACCACCTTGAGCAATGGAGATGTTATTATGGTCCCACTGTTTGGTGTACCTAATGTACTATCAAAATGTTAAAATGGAACATTATTACGACATTTCAGTGTCTTGGCTACACTGATTAATGCTTCAAGGAAAAGAACTTCAGATTGTCTCACTTGGTGTTGTGCTTCTGTAGAAAGATATGGACTTTCAGTGCAACTGCGTGCAACCTAAAGTGCTACAACCATGACGCAATCCTTCCCATTCCTTTCCTAGTTCTTGTAAAATGGTAAACACTTATACAATGCGTTTAAATTCTTGTAAAATGATAAAGACTTCTACAGTGCATGTGCACTTCATTTCACTCCTTGATATGTTTATTTGTTGTAAAAATGTTAGAGAGTTATACAGTGCGTGTGCACTTTATGCCATTTGTACTCATTACGTATACATTTGGTGATTCCCAGATATGTTCTGTTTTACAGTGTGTGTGCACTTTATTTTGTTAACATGATTTGTATTCATTGTATATACATTTTGTGATTTGCTGATATGTTCTCAACTACAGTGCGTGTGCACTTTTGTCATTTGTCAATCTGATTTGTACTCGTTATGTTTATTTGTTGTAAAAATGCTAGAGAGTACTACAGTGCGTGTGCAATTTATGCCATTTGTTAATATGCCATTTGCACTCATTACGTATACATTTTGTGATTCCCAGATATGTTCCGTACTACAGTGCATGTGCACTTTATGTCATTTTGTTAACATGATTCTGAACTACAGTGCGTGTGCACTTTTGCCATTTGTTAATATGATTTGTACTCATTGTGTATATATTTTGTCATTGCCTGATATGTTCTGTACTCAGTGCATGTGCACTATATTTTATTTCATGTTCTGCACCTATATATATGTACATATTCTGTGATTGTAAAGTTAGTTAATTAAGAAAAATTTGTTGCTAATGGCAAGTCCAATTGACTCACCATCGCTGCCAAATTTTTGCCCCCCCACTGGAGGGTTATGTAAGACGTCTGCTTTGCCGGCGATGGGCGAGGCATGACAGAATCTCTGACCAGAGAGTAGTTTATCGTTAGTTGTTGCTTGTCGCTAGTCTACGCTTGACTGCGCGAGTCGACAGTAGTAGCGAGTAGTAGTCGGTCGGCTTCAGTAGCGAGTTAGTAGTAGTTTGTAGTAGTCTGCGTGAGTCGGCGGGAGTCGGCATGCGCCGGCTGTGTGCTCTCGTCGCGACTCTGGTCAGGACTCTGGAGGATGAGTATTGTTGTAGAAGGTAAAGAAGCACCCATGCGCATATTTAATAATGTATGTTAATTGTAATTTAATTTGCCCCAATAATAATTTTCATAATATAAAGTAATTTTTTAAAGAAAAGCATTCATTTCAATTTAAAGAATATTTCCATTGCATGATCATTCCTTCCAAGAATTAGAAAAAAATATACGCCAGCATTGCACGTAGCTGTGCTAAAAATTTTTACATAAGAGCAGATATATTTTCAGTTTTATTGAGGTAAGAATTTTTGCTTTTTTATTCAGAATACAGGGCCGAAGGTCAGCGCTGCTGTCCTTATAAAATTTACCAGATATTATTATTTCTGTTAGGAGGTTACATTTCGTTCATGGTTCATTATTTAATCAATATCATTGTGTGGTTGATGGTCAATTATCATTTTTTAATTTTTGCGGGGAGTTTACGCTTGGCACCATTTCACATTTTTCATTTAATAATTTCTGTGGGGAGGTTACAAGCTGAAAAGAGTGATACGAGAAGAGGGGGCTACAGTTTCACTGCAAAACTACATACCTTAACACAGTCGACGGCGAAGGTTATTTTTGATAGGAAGAATAGAGGTTGGACAAATTACTAACAGTGCAATAACACAACTGGACAGTGAGTGCCTTTATATCAATTTACATCCAGGCAATTACTTTGAGTCTCGTGTTATGAAAGAACTATATAATACTCTCGTGATCATTTAAATGGTTCAAATGGCTCTGAGCACTATGGGACTTAGCATCTTTGGTCATCAGTCCCCTAGAACTTAGAACGACTTAAACCTAACTAACCGAAGGACATCACACACATCCATGTCCGAGACAGGATTCGAAGCTGCGACCGTAGCGGTGGCGCGGTTCCAGCCTGTAGAACCTAGAAGATCATTTATATCTTATATAGCGTCTTTGATTCATAATCAAAACGTCTTCGGTCCCGGGTTCGATCCCCGCCACTGCCTAAATTTTGATAAATAATCAGCATTGGCGGCCGAAGACTTCCGGCACAAGAAGTCATCCTCATTCTGCCAACGGCCTTGTCAAAGAGGGCGGAGGAGCGGATAGAGGTTCAGGGCACTCTCTTGTCCTAGGGGTGGGAAATTGCCCCTAAAGGCGAAAGAATCAGCAATGATCAACGACATGAGGATGGAGAAGGCAATGGAAACCACTGCGTTAAAGACACATAACGTGAATCCACAGGACATGTGGCCTGTAATTGAAGAAGTGTCATGATGATCTCTCCATTGGCAAAAGATTCCGGAATAGTCCCCCATTCGGATCTCCAGGAGGGGACTGCCAAGGGGGAGGTTACCATGAGAAAAAGTTTGAATAATCAACGAAGGGATAACGTTCTACGAGTCGGGGCGTGGAATGTCTGAAGCTTGAACGTGGTAGGGAAACTAGAAAATCTGAAAAGGGAAATGCAAAGGCTCAATCTAGATATAGTAGGGGTCAGTGAAGTGAAGTGGAAGGAAGACAAGGATTTCTGAACAGATGAGTATCGGGTAATATCAACAGCAGCAGAAAATGGTATAACAGGTGTAGGATTCGTTATGAATAGGAAGGTTGGGCAGAGGGTGTGTTACTGTGAACAGTTCAGTGACCGGGTTGTTCTAATCAGAATCGACAGCAGACCAACACCGACAACGATAGTTCAGGTATACATGCCGACGTCGCAAGCTGATGATGAACAGATAGAGAAAGTGTATGCGGATATTGAAAGGGTAATGCAGTATGTAAAGGGGGACGAAAATCTAATAGTCATGGGCGACTGGAATGCAGTTGTAGGGGAAGGAGTAGAAGAAAAGGTTACAGGAGAATATGGGCTTGGGACAAGGAATGAAAGAGGAGAAAGACTAATTGAGTTCTGTAACAAGTTTCAGCTAGTAATAGCGAATACCCTGTTCAAGAATCACAAGAGGAGAAGGTATACTTGGAAAAGGCCGGGAGATACGTGAAGATTTCAATTAGATTACATCATGGTCAGACAGAGATTCCGAAATCAGATACTGGATTGTAAGGCGTACCCAGGAGCAGATATAGACTCAGATCACAATATAGTAGTGATGAAGAGTAGGCTGAAGTTCAAGATATTAGTCAGGAAGAATCAATACGCAAAGAAGTTGGATACGGAAGTACTAAGGAATGACGAGATACGTTTGAAGTTCTCTAACGCTATAGATACAGCAATAAGGAATAGCGCAGTAGGCAGTACAGTTGAAGAGGAATGGACATCTCTAAAAGGGGCCATCACAGAAGTTGGGAAGGAAAACATAGGTACAAAGAAGGTAGCTGCGAGGAAACCATGGGTAACAGAAGAAATACTTCAGTTGATTGATGAAAGGAGGAAGTACAAACATGTTCCGGGAAAATCAGGAATACAGAAATACAAGTCGCTGAGGAATGAAATAAATAGGAAGTGCAAGGAAGCTAAGACGAAATGGCTGCAGGAAAAATGTGAAGACATCGAAAAAGCTATGATTCTCGGAAGGACAGACTCAGCATACAGGAAAGTCAAAACAACCTTTGGGGACATTAAAAGCAACGGTGGTAACATTAAGAGTGCAACGGGAATTCCACTGTTAAATGCAGAGGAGAGAGCAGATAGGTGGAAATAATAAATTGAAAGCCTCTATGAGGGTGAAGATTTGTCTGATGTGATAGAAGAAGAAACAGGAGCCGATTTAGAAGAGATAGGGGATCCAGTATTAGAATCGGAATTTAAAAGAACTTTGGAGGACTTACGGTCAAATAAGGCAGAAGGGATAGATAACATTCCATCAGAATTTCTAAAATCATTGGGGGAAGTGGCAACAAAACGACTATTCACGTTGGTGTGTAGAATATATGAGTCAGGCGACGTACCATCTGACTATCGGAAAAGCATCATCCACACAATTCCGAAGACGGCAAGAGCTGACAAGTGCGAGAATTACCGCACAATCAGCTTAACAGCTCATGCATCGAAGCTGCTTGCAAGAATAATATACAGAAGAATGGAAAAGAAAATTGAGAATGCGCTAGGTGACGATCAGTTTGGCTTTAGGGAAAGTAAAGGGACGAGAGAGGCAATTCTGACGTTACGGCTAATAATGGAAGCAAGGCTAAAGAAAAATCAAGACACTTTCATAGGATTTGTCGACCTGGACAAAGCGTTCGACAATATAAAATGGTGCAAGCTATTAGAGATTCTGAAAAAAGTAGGGGTAAGCTATAGGGAGAGACGGGTCATATACAATATGTACAACAACCAAGAGGGAATAATAAGAGTGGACGATCAAGAACGAAGTGATCGTATTAAGAAGGGTGTAAGACAAGGCTATAGCCTTTCGCCCCTACTCTTCAATCTGTACATCGAGGAAGCAATGATGGAAATAAAAGAAAGGTTCAGGAGTGGAATTAAAATACTAGGTGAAAGGATATCAATGATACGATTCGCTGATGACATTGCTATCCTGAGTGAAAGTGAAGAAGAATTAAATGATCTGCTGAACGGAATGAACAGTCTAATGAGTACACAGTATGGTTTGAGAGTAAATCGGAGAAAGACGAAGGTAGTGAGAAGTAGTAGAAAAAGAGAACAGCGAGAAACTTAACATCAGGATTGATAGTCACGAAGTCAATGAAGTTAAGGAATTCTGCTACCTAGGCAGTAAAATAACCAATGACGGACGGAGCAAGGAGGACATCAAAAGCAGACTCGCTATGGCAAAAAAGGCATTTCTGGCCAAGAGAAATCTACTAATATCAAATACCGGCCTTAATTTGAGGAAGAAACTTCTGAGGATGTACGTCTGGAGTACAGCATTGTATGGTAGTGAAACATGGACTGTGGGAGAACCGGAACAGAAGAGAATCGAAGCATTTGAGATGTGGTGCTATAGACGAGTGTTGAAAATTAGGTGGACTGATAAGGTAAGGAATGAGGAGGTTCTATGCAGAATCGGAGAGGAAAGGAATGTGTGGAAAACACTGATAAGGAAAAGGGACAGGATGATAGGACATCTGCTAAGACATGAGGGAATGACTTCCATGGTACTAGAGGGAGCTGTAGAGGGCAAAAACTGTAGAGGAAGACAGAGACTAGAATACGTCAAGCAAATAATTGAGGACGTAGGTTGCAAGTGCTTCTCTGAGATGATGAGGTTAGCACAGGAAGGGAATTCGTGGCGTGCCGCATCAAACCAGTCAGTAGACTGATGACCAAAAAAAAAAATGTATTTACTACTTTCATGATAAATTCGGTACTTGCATGCTTGAGGTACTGTACTATTACTTTCGTAACAACACTGCTTTTATACCGATTTTCGCTACTGTACAATTCTTCTCTGCTCTGGTGGCTAAAATGCCCGAAACCGCGATTAAGGAAAATGTTATTCGACTACTGGCCGTAAAAAAGCTTTTGCCACGGGAAAGCATCAGAGTTTTATTTCCAGTGCCTACGCGACGTGTTCAAATTGGACATATCCGTCACAGAAAATTATGTCGCTATTAAGAGACTCAAATCCACAATTTTGGCCATGAGGCGGAAACAGTTAGGTGGGTTCCAAATACTTGTGGGAACGCAGGGTGCTGTTTTCCTTGAAGGAACTTCGATGGTTCATGCAATAGGCGAAAAGAGTAGAGGTCAAAGAAGAATTACAACGGAAATTAAAAGAACGGACGAGACTTTTCTCACTACAAAAATGACATTAGAAAGGAAATCTATGACCTTCTTGCTGATGTAATGTGTAGGAGTGCTGTTAAATGCGAAGCATAAGGCCTGTTACATAACCTTCAAGGCAGACATAGCACTGCGGCATCTCTGAGACTTCCGGTGGAAACTGACGAAGATGGTCTGGTAACCGCAACTGCGCAGATTTCCGAAAACAAAGCGCCCGGGGCATGACGGCCTTCCAGCAGAGTTTTACCATCTTTTCAGGTGCAATTAAAATGTAAATTGCTCCTCGTGTGTAATGAATTAATGAATTCTGACAGCGAAATTTCAAAGGAATTTCTAGAAGGAATAGTAGGGCTAGTTCGGAACCTTCCACACAGCGTGTCAATAAACAAAGACCAGTTACGTTCGTGTATAATGGTTACAAAATTATAGAGAGCACTTTCACCCGATGACTAAAACTGATCACGCATGAACTATGCGGCTTGTGCGGTGTGTGTATAGACAGAGCAGTTATCCAAATTTTTTTGCGAATATAGGGACATCACAGCGGCGACAGATGTTCTCAGACTTCAGTGCGCTATAATAACGCTTGATTTCGAGATGGAGGGTGAGTCACCAGTACCTTCTCAAAACAACCTTATTAAAACAATGACCCCACTGGATTTACCCCAATGTTTTGTCAACATCATTGGTAGAATTCTGAAGAAAAGCGCATCAAAAATTATGAGTAATGGTCAGGTAAACAGGCAACTTACCATCACGATTTCGGTGAGGCAAGGTTGCCCCATGTCGATGACCATGTTTGCCATTAGAAACAACTACAGGGGCTGTACGCACATGACCAAAATATGATAAGCAAGGCGTACGCAGATGATGTGGGTATCGTGATCATCGGTGAAAGTGACGTGGAGAAGGCACTGCAGGTCACCAGCAAATTCGTACGCGCATCGGGTGCGAAGCTAAGCAAATCACGCGTCATGAATACACAGCACGGAATATCATTGCAAAACACGGAACAACTAAATGTGGCCACCCATATGCAAATTCTGGGTTAGGACTGCAGGTCTAATACAAAGCATATTATAGCTGCAAACTCTAAGAAAATTCTTGCAAGAGTGTGAGTCAGCTTCAAAGAACGTAGCATGAGAAGGCATCACGACATCCAAATATCAGCCTTTGCAAATACGCACAGTCTCTAAAGTAAATTATGAGGCACAGGATTTACACATATCACTTGAAACAGATGCAAGAATTCGCTGAGCTTTGGGTCATTTCATAGCTCGTGGTAAAATTTTCAGTCTTCCTCGACACGTTGAACCTCCCATCCGAAACCACGGGACTGAATCTCACTAAAGTTAAAACCATCCGTCTCACATCCCACTTCGTAGACAAAATTACTTCCACTGTCTTGAAACCACCCATAGATACGCGGCACGTCCCCAGTGGCTGTTATCACTTTAAACAATTTTTATTCGAACTCAGTTATATCCAAACCAGAATCTGCCCGTCGAATATGGTAAAAGTTAAGGACAAACAGGTGAAATTAAGGGAAGACAAAAGCAGGAGTGTTATCGAACAAAAATACCTGCACTCCAACTGGAATGGCATTTGCAAAAATATAAGCACCTGTCACCAACTAAAAAATCTGAAAAGTATTTGGTACAAGGCAGTAAACAGGAAAGTAGGGCCGCGCAGGATTAGCCGAACGGTCTGGGGCGCTGCAGTCATGGACTGTGCGGCTGGTCCCGGCGGAGGTTCAAGTCCTCCCTCGGGCATGGGTGTGTGTGTTTGTCCTTTGGATAATTTAGGTTAAGTAGTGTGTAAGCTTAGGGACTGATGACCTTAGTAGTTAAGTCCCATAAGATTTCACACACATATGAACATTTTGAACATTTCAACAGGAACGTAGGAACCAAAGAAAAACTTCATGCCATCCATCTGGGTGATTCACCAACGTATGAGAATTTCGGCCTAATAGACACCGAAGAACATAGGTGCGTGCATTAAACTGAAGGACATTTAGCAAATTATCAGAGAAGCCACGATAAAGCTAACACTACCCCCTCCCCTCAGTATCTTGACTGTCGATATTTTGAATCCTAGTGCTGTGCCACATCCAATGACAAAAAGAAATGCCTTAAACTGGCCACAAGGCCAAATAGTATATTATCTCCTGACCGTACAAAAAAGAACCAAACTGATTTCCATATGTACCTTTCCCTTCAGAATCCCGAATGCATCTTTTCCTTCAGCATTACAACCTAACGAAGACAAAAGACTGTAACAAAATTTTTGAAATTGTTTTGGTAAATATAACTTTGTGAAACTTAGTCTACAAGATGAACAGAAAAAGACAAACTCAAGAACAATATAAAAATTCTTGTTTTCCTCTTTTTTTCTCATACGGTGAATTTCTTTTGAAAGCAAACAGAAATTTACTCTGAAATACATAGCTGAGAAGCACCTTATTTTGTGCTGAAGCAATCTCAGGAGAAAACTTTATCCTCACGACAGCAGATGTTAGATTTTTTCTTTCATTTTATTTCGTGTGTCAAAATCTTTTTTAACCAGAAGAAGTGACTACCTTAGTTTCTTCTGTTCTGCGATTCATTCATCGTCATCTGAAGCATGCAGAGTGGCAGTACGGAGATAACGTCGCGTAACGGAGTTAAGAGCAGACCAGCTTAGCAAACAATCATCGGGAAACGGAAGCACTGAATGATTCATGAAGGTATTGCGGAATGAAGTGGAAAACACACCTTCGTGAAGACAACTTTGAAGCCATTGCTCAGCTATTTCCTGTGCAGACGTTCTCTTCTAGGTTGGATAGAACAACTAGTAGAGGTAGTTATTATCTTACACCAAAGTATCAATTTCTCTGAACTTAAGCAGATGGCTCTGGAGGCAGCAGAGAAAGCAAGTATGGCGAGCGGAAGGACGGGCTGAAAGGGAGGATTAAGTCTCTGGTTCGAATCCATTGCATTTGAACCCTCAAAGATAATTCGCTTTACTTTCTGACCCACCTATAACAGCACAAATTTCCGGAAGCTATTTCGCCAAACAGCTCGGGGCTGCCCCAAGATCGCCACCCACCGCCTAACACCAGGCGCCGTCCGCCAGGTAAACCTGGCGCGGTACTGTTTGTGTATTTATCAACTGTCGTTTCCTTATTTGAAGTTATAGTACTTACCTTGCAGTTACGTATTGGATTTTGCATGTATGAAACTTTCGAACGTTGTTCAAGAGTTGTAAAATACACTCGAAAGTGGAAAAAGGCCTAACATCTGCGACATAGTGTTCTCTTTGATTTTAATAGGTGGGTATTGGCAGCAGAGGGAACTCGAAACTTTTGTATAAAGTGTGGGGCGCATGCCTTTGGGCAAAGCACGTCAGAAAAGGATTTTCTTCTTTCAAGAAAACTCGTTCTGGTATTAATGATTTTCCATATTGAGGAAGTCTCCATAGCTGACACACGTGATGAACTCTGTGCAATAAACTGCGTCCATTTAAGGGCTGGGCGACATTTGCATTCAACAGGCGAGGTTCAGAGAGCAGATGTAGGAATACTCCATGCTTTAATTCAAGGCAACAAAAATCAAAGCAAACCTTGACAAGGTTATAAGGTCCAGAGATATAACACTTGCAACAAAGATCCGTATTGTGAGGGCTATGGTCTTTCCAGTTGTGATGTATGGATGTGAGACCTGGACCATTAGAAAGGCTGAACGGCGAAGAATTGACTCCTTCGAATTGTGGTGTTGGAGGAAACTTCTTAGAGTTCCATGGACTGCAAAGAGAACCAACAGATCAATATTGGAGCAAATAAAACCAAATTTCTCCCTGGAAGGTCTAATGTTAAAACAAAAGCTGACCTACTTTGGACACACAATGCGAAGGCATGCCTCGCTGGAAAAAAACATTAATGCTGGGGAAGATTGAAGGAACTAGAAGAAGAGGACGTCAGAGGATGAGATGGATCGATGGCATCACAGAAGCGATGTGTTCCAACCTGGAAGGTCTACGGGAGAAAGTGCAAGACAGGAAAAAGTGGCGTGATTTGGTTCATGGGGTCACGAAGAGTCGGAACCGACTAAACGAATAGAGAGAGAGAGAGAGAGAGAGAGAGAGAGAGAGAGAGAGAGAGAGAGAGAGAATAGGTAAACTATCCGAACATTATCTGACTATTTTGAATAATATGAGAGAATACAAATACAAGTGAAATACAACCTACCACGCTAATCTTACGACAAAAGTTTATTTTAATAAAATATGAAGTATCTGTTACAAGAGCGTGATTATAGCAGTATGAATTAGTAAGATATTAACTTTATGTTTAGACATGGCCTGTGTTTACTTGCCTTCCTGTGTCATAATCAAGTGGTACAGAAATGAGAAATTTCATAAATAAAGCTATGTTTTGGCAGAAACCAAAAGTTATGTCGGCAGAAGCTAAAAGAGGCATTAACAATTGTGCAATATCATAATTTTTTCGCCCTTGCACTGAGGTACTGGAAGTAGTGAGATGATATTTGATGGAGTATATTTCTTCAGATGTCCTTACTGATTTTCGATATCGGCTAAAAATATGGCCTTCGGCGAGAATGGAACCGCAAGCCAACACAGACTTCTTTTGACAGGCGACCATGTGACCCCAGAGGTAGCAAACAGCTGTAGTATTTGTCTACCACTTACTGCCCCAGTGGTGGCTAGAAAACACAAATCGCATGGTAAAAGTCTAGATTAGTTGCAGTTTTCATGTGGAATGACTTTCCTGGGATCAAAATCATAAACTGATAGCCTTATGTTTCATCTTAAGTGAAAATCGCAATGATTATTCAGTGGTAGTGACACACAAAATCTAATGTGTTCAGCTACTTCACTCTGTACCATCCAGGCAGTGTCTCCTCAGGTACAGAATATCCACGTTGTTGTTAAGATTCAATTATAGTGTCATTAGGAAGAATACCAACAGATGTGTGACGTGAGCGAATTCAGAAGAAACTATAGCTTACTTACCAAAGATGCCGCTGCTGATGGTGGGGATAACAACAGTATAGGTCACTGGGTTTCATTCTCGTTACTGTAACGAGTTTGTAGCACCAACTGTAAATTAATTACTATAAATCAGTAACTGTAACAGTTACTTTTGTTTTTCAGTATCAGGCACTCGTTCACCAGACAAGATCAACATTTTCGGACTGCTCCAGTGGGTATACTGTAATCATTACAAGCAGGCAACACGAATTTTGATCATTATACTTTTTGAAACTATTTTTCTTAAGAACGCTGTCGTTGTCACTATCCCCAAAATAGTGCAACACAAATGAAAAGACACCACAGTACTGATCCTAAAATGCGAATATTCACAGAGAGAGTCTGTAAGCTACGAATAACAAGAAGTTCAAAATCAAGTACTCTATTGTCCACAAAAACCATACGCCCTGCACGAAAAAAGCGGCTCGAAAATGAATGGAGAAAATTAAACCATCTAACATGAATGCTGGATGTCATGTCTAGCATAAGTCATCCTTAAGAAAAACCGCCATTCAGTCTATAAGTACTGAAAGAAGGACGAAGATCATCTACAGCCAGTCCCAGAAGAAAGTGTACGCCGTAATGTTATACCATCACTGGTAGTGGTCTCGAATCTGTACTCAATGTACTTTTGAACAGTGTATAGATAAACAGTGGCAACATAAATCAGAAATGCCCTCTGAGGTCCGTTAAGAAGCTATTTGGTTTGTACAAGGCGAACTGGGTGCATCAAGGTGATAGTGATCCGAAACATCGCAGCCATCTCTGTACGGCACGGAGTCAAGAAAATGGGATGTCAAAGATGATTTGTCCTGCTATGTCACCAGGTGCAAATACATTCGAAATGTTTGGTCGTATATTAAGATGAATCTTAAATGAAAGCCAATATACACTTTGAAGCAGCTGTCACATAAAATCGAGACGATATGGAGATCGTTAGCGAGAGAGTATACAGAAAATCTCGTGAAAAGCATGCGAAAAAAGTGCCAAGCTATAATCTATAATGACCGTGACTGGATAACTGTTAGGTAACTGAGCAATTAGTAATAACATGTATTTTCTTGGTTCAAATGGCTCTGAGCACTATGGGACTCAACTGCTGTGGTCATCAGTCCCCTAGAACTTAGAACTACTTAAACCTAACTAACCTAAGGACATCACACACATCCATGCCCGAGGCAGGATTCGAACCTGCGACCGTAGCTGTCACGCGGCTTCAGACTGTAGCGCCTAGAACCGCACGGCCACTCGGCCGGTCGTATTTTCTTAAAAATATATTTTTATAATAGTGTCCATCGTTTCACAGAGATAACGGCGTACACTTTCATGTGGAACTGATTGCAATTGAAATGAGTACAATATTACCAGTTCTGATGCTTCTTCAATAAAAGAGAAAAGCATCTATGCTGAAGAGCTTTTCAACATGCAGTACACCTAATACAGAGAGATCCCAAAATAACAACAGGTTTACCAAGCTGAACGTGGTGCTGAGATTCTATACTGTATTTGCGCAGACTGTTGCTAATTTAGCCTATGACGACGACGATGATAATGTTTGGTTTGTAGGGTGCTCAATACGCGGTCATCATCGCCCATACAAAGTCCCAATTTTTACACAGTCCAATTTCTTTTCACAGTCCAATCAAGCCACTGTCACGAATGAAGATGATGATGAAGTGATGAGGACAACACAAACACCCAGTCCCCGAGCAGAGAAAATCCCCAACCCGACCGGGAATCGAACCCGGGACCCCGTGATCCAGAGGCCGCAACGCTAGCCATTAGACCACGAGCTGCGTACATTAGCCTATGGCGTTTTCACATGAACGACACCTCTAGGCTGCCATAACATTCGTATGAGAATTATCGAGTTGTAATGCAACGGCGTTAGATGGACGGACATTTCCCCTCTGCGCACCAACACAAATGCATTCCGCTATGCTTTGCAGTGTGTTGATTACTGAGGTGGGGGAACAAGAGGTCAACATAAAGCAGGAATTTGGCAGTAGAAGCGACGGCAATACAGCCGAACGTTTTTTTTTAAGAATGCTGCCTTAACAGCAGAAACTTTGAATTTGGACGAGAAATTCGTAGCAAGCTGCAAAGTAATTTTGCAGACAATGACGAGCGGTTTCACTGTACATAATGAAAAGTTCAGGGTTTATTGCTTAGACGTCGCGAAACGATGCCAACATTGGTACATACCGTTTTAATTCGTGTCTACGAAATAACTGAAATGAGTGTCTTGCCAAACGGACAACTTTCTAAGGACGCTCAAGATGCGAGGAACAAGGACATTCGTCGCTACCGCGAAAACTTTTCTCGAAAATGTACGCTAGAGAAGACAATGTCTGACGTTTGTCATTGGCTTCTTGCATCCTTGGACCCACTGATAACTAATTTTCAAAAATTAAAAATGAAAAATAGTGCACCATTACCTTCTGATTTACTAGAACTTCTATTAGAAACACCAGAAGAGTATGTCACAAATATTAGCTTACACTCAGCAGAAATCGAAACATGTACGACGGATCCATCTGACCCAGATTATGATTTTTAATTAATCCAATGTATTGTATGGAATTACGTACGTAAAATAAAATAGAAATTTACATCTTCTACAAAATTGTTTTTTATTTTGGAATTTCAAATGTCATGAATCTAATATCAAATTTGTAATCAGCGACTCCGAAAACCCAACGGTGCAAATTTTTGGAGCGATGAAGTGATAATTTTTCCAAAATGTCTGCCATTTTGAATTTCGTAGTTTTGATATGAAATTCGTAATCAGCGACCTCGAAAACCTAAAATAGGAATTATTATTCTCACTTTTCGACTTTTGGCCAGGGATGAGGCCGTTCTGAACCACTGTGATGAACAAGCGCTCAAAGGGCTGACTTTAGAGTCCATGTTTATTGAACATTTTTGTCTCTCTTTTGTCCATACTACCTCCTTTCAAAATATGGAAAGCAAAGAGCTTGCAGTGCAAGAGGGCTACCGTCAGAGGTATTAGAATAATTTTCGCTTATAAATTTTCGCCCCATTCGGTTCCGGACCAGAGCCCCTTAACTCGGACTGGTAAATTTTCTCTTCTCTATTATCCTCGGAAGTTTGTACCACCATCGTGGAATCATAACGTAGATATAAATCTCAGTTCAGTGTCATAAGTTATGAGACATCCACAGTGGATCTGGTGGGCGTGAACGATGTTGTGGCAGTTGGTAACACTTGTTTCTCACCTTTACAACAGGGCGACAGTCTGCTGTCAAAGAAATTAAGTCGTTAGCAAAACGATACACGTATAGAACATGGTGCTGCGATTAATTGGCGTATAATGAGGCTGTGTTGTAGGTGGGGTGCAGGGGCGTTGATGCTATTCACCCACCGTTGACCAATTCTTTCACAGGCAGAAATTTAGTCTGCGCTATAATCCGACGTAGTGGTAATATGGCGTTGTGTATCAACAGCGTATGGATAGTTCCAGTAAGTTCTACAGCTGTCTGCCCATCCATGCCGTCGCATTACAAGTCAATAACTCATATGTGAATATTGTGGTAGCCTAGAGGCGTCGTTCATGTGAAAACGTCATCGGATTAATTAATAACACTCTGCACAGGCACTGTATAGAATCTCAACACCATGTCCAGCTTGGTGAACCTGTTGCTATTTCGGGTTAACTCCGTCGTAAATATATCGCACGTTGAACAGATCTTCAACATACGAGCTTTTCGCTTTTATTGACAATGCACCAGTAGCGGAAGTATTGTACTCATAACAGGTACATGATACTTGTCGTTATTTCATTGTTTGTAGACTGAATAACAGTTTTACTTGAGGAGACTTATTCTAGAAGTTACCGCCAGCGTTTTGCTTTTCTTATTAGGTTCTGATAACAACTGCCATTCCTTTCATGTTATCAGAAACTTAAATCAAACGTGGACTGCTAGCGTTCGTTACTCTCATTTTCAAAGGATTGATGATCACCCATTTTCTGTCATTGCATGTGGTTTCCTGCACAGTAGCTTTTTTCGATTTGGAGTTTTATGTTGCTCGTAGCTTATGAAGTCTTCCTATGGTTATTCATGCTTGCAAACAGTTGGTTTTTGTTCTCTTTTTGGGATATGGCCAACGACAGTGATCTCAAGATAAAGATTTTGTGAGACTGTAATAATTATAATTATGATATGCTGCCTACACAAAATGTTTGCAATATAACCACTGGAATGGCTCCAAAAATGTGAATCGCCTCTTACGAGTGACCTTTATAATTTTCAGTAGCGTTAAGACAGACAAACACAAACAATTCCGACAGTTACTAATTTATGACACTTAGTTTGTAGTCGGTGATGAATCTGAGTGTTACTGGTAAATATGCTCTAGTCTTACACCTAGTTAGTGAAGTGTGAATAACACTCAGTGACACATCCTTGGGTATTCCGACCCTCGGCAGCTGTGTCTTTTAGACACAAGCAGTTGTAACTTCTAAACCTGTTTCAGGAACGTATCGGCTGGTATTCTTCCTGCTAGTAGTATAACTGAATCTTGGCAATAACGTACTATATGTTTGGCAACTCTGTGAGCGACGAACTACATCCTGGATGACAAAGATTATCCTGCTAGATTCACTTTATATATTTGCATGGTTTTCATTGAATTATCTGAGTGATTTTCATGTATGGTATGAAATAAGGTTATTAATTCATCTTTTGGAGTTCCGGAAAGTCGTTCCAAGCGAAAACTACAACTGTCTCATCTTTTACGTTGCGATTAATCTCTTCTGTCTGCCCCTGGTAGCTGAGTGGTCAGTGCGACGGAATATCATACCTAACGGCCCGGGTTCGATTCCCGGCTGGGTCGGAATTTTCTCCTCTCAGGGACTGTGTGTTCTGTTGTCCTTATCATCATCATTTCATCCCCATTGACACGCAAGTCGCGGAAGTGGCGTCAGCTCGAAAGACTTGCACCCGGCGAACGGTCTGCCGGTCGGGAGGCCCTAGTCACACGGCATTTCCATTATCTGTTCTAATCGCCACTGGGGCAGTAACAGAGAAAGCAGTAAAGTAATGCTTCGCTAGCTCTGGGGTAACGTAGTCGCCTGTAAAATGAAGATTACTTGGGCTCGTGGTTCCTGTCCCTAATTTTAGGAGTTTTGTGGAATAGGTACAGGTAGCCGAGCCGAATATCAATTAGGAATCTTACTTATTTCGTTTATGAAATGCAACATTTTCTTGTTACTTGAGAGTGATCCAGGACAAAAAGTATACATAGACTGTTTAGAAGTCCAGAATGGATAACACATTACTTATTCTTGACGGTATAGGCAGTTTCTAGTTGCAAGTACCTTATGACTGAAGAAAATAAGGCTACTGTGGTACACTGTATATCTTATTAGTGGTGTGCATGTTTTAATAGCCTTTTCAATTAGTTTGTTAAAAACAACAGTAAACATCAAAGAGAATTCAATCATTAATAATATAGGGTGCTAAAAAAGTGTCGAATACTCTGAGAGGTGGTAGTACTCATCAAAACAAGAAGAAAAACCCCAATAACGATTGGACTGGAAATGCATACTTTCCGAGATAAACACATGTATATAGGAAGGGATGCGTGACGCTTAGTTGCGGAGAGTAGTACAGTAGTTGCATCTTCGCTCCGTCAAATGCGTCGGCATTGTATTGCGATGTCTTATTCACAGTACTCTACGTACCATTAGGTGGTCTACAGCCAGCTGTGTGGTTCGAGACATGCTGTAGGCTACGTTAGTTTTCGTCGTGTTTTTATCTTTTATTGTACAGTACTGTCAAAACTGGATACTTATTACAGTGTTGTACTTTCTTCCAAATTCGGATTCACTTATGCATTTACAGCTACGTACAAATGGTATAGTTACATTTTCTCTCTTCCACCACTTGTTAGCAATGGAAGCCTACTACTCGACAAGTGAAATGGTGGATATGATAGTCTGCTACGATTTAGCAAATGGACGTAGCCTGCCAGGCCGTGGCCTCTACCCTGAAAAAATCCACAGCGCAAAGTGTCCTCTGCTAAGCTGTTTGACAGACTTTTTCATTGTCTGAGGGACACACGTACCCTTCAACCTCGGAAGACCGGCAGTGGAAGATCCCGCACAGTCCGCACGCCTGACGTGGAGAAGCGTATGCTACGTTCGGAGGAAGAAACCTCTGGGACCAGTGTGGGACCATTAGCAGCAGCATAAGGCGTGTCTCACTCTCTTTACTTGAAAGGGGGGGGGGGTACTTCATGAACAATTTCTGTACCGATATCATCTACAGCACGTTGTGACCGTAAGGCCACAGGATCGCCATGGCAGACGCCGGATCTGTCAATGGTTGTTGCAGAAGTGTTCCGCAGATCCACTGTTCACAACCAAGGTTTTATTTACCAATGAAGGAGGGTTCACAAGAGATGGTGATGTGAATTTCCACAATCAACATATGTGGACAGAAGTAAATCCACAAGGAAATTCAGGAAAGAGGGCATCAAAACTGATTATCAGTCAACGTTTCGGTAGGCGTACTTGGCGATAGATTCATATGGCCACATGTGCTACCACAAAGGTTAACTGGGGCGCATTACCTGGACTTCCTCATTATATTGTCTACCTTGCTGCAGACTGTGCCGTTGCAACAACGAATACAAAAGTGGTTCACGCAGGGTAGCGCACCATCACACTTTCGCCACAATGTCCGCGTACATCTGATGCAAACATTTCAGGTCCGCTGGAATGGTCGGGCGTCGAAACGAGGGGAGTAGGGCACACTTCGGCATGTTCGCTGCTCAGACCTCAGTCACCAAGAATTTTGGTTATGGAGACACTTGAAGGAATTGGTCTACGCCATGCCAATCAACGATGTACACACACGACAGGGTCTTGTCTTCACTGCGTCTAAACTGGTACAACAACCGCAACCGGGCATACTTCAAAGGGTGCGTCACTCTTACGCCGGAGCATCATAAAGTGCTGCCAGATCGAGCATATGGCCGTACATAGGGCTCTGAGAGGCGGCCGATTGTATTGGCCATCTTCAGTGAACAACTACGATTTAGTCCCCGCGGCGGCCTTGCGGCGGTAGTTTTTCATGTCTGAGACTGTACGTATCACAGCAATATACACGTTAAAAGGATCATATCCATCAGTAGCTTAGAACTGACATAAACGTTTTAATGAATGAAGCTGTACATTGTTGAACAGACGTTTGATACGCAATGTTCATCATTTGATGCATCTCGAAAGCAGAACTGAAATTTTTCGCATGCGAACCACGGAATTAGCGCACAGTCCGATTTCACCGGTCTGCTTTGACGCGTGACGTCATGTTTCGAAAAAGCACCATATTTTACGCCATTTACTAAGACAACCACAGAAAAAAAATAATAACAGGCTGCTTACGCCCTTCAAAATGGCGATCACAAGCTAGACACTGTGTGAGTCAAGGAAATGAAATTAACGCGACAACCACGGGTCGGGACAAACTTAAAATAAAACTAACATTATTCGAAGACAACCACATGATCTAAAAATAACAGATAAGAATTACTCCAGACTAAACCGAATAAAACCACACACACACACACACACACACACACACACACACACACACACACACACACACACACACCATATACAGGGTGGTATATTAATAGTGACCGGGCCAAATATCTCACGAAATAAGCATCAAACGAAAAAATTGCAAAGAACGAAACTCGTCTAGCTTGAAGAGGGAAACCAGATGGCGCTATGGTTGGCCCGCTAGATGGCGCTGTCATAGGTCAAACGGATATCAACTGCTCCTTAGGTTGGTTAGGTTTAAGTAGTTCTAAGTTCTAGGGGACTGATGACCTCAGAAGTTGAGTCCCATAGTGCTCAGAGCCATTTGAACCATTTTTGAACCTTGGTCGCGTATCACCAGATCTTTCTCCAGTCGAGCACATGTTGGGTGTCATCGGCCGACAATTCCAGCGTCATACACAAACAGCAGAAACCGTCCCTGTATTGACCGACCAAGTGCAACAGGCATGGAACTCCATCCTAAAAACTGACATCCGGCGCATTTCCGACACAATGCATACATGTTTTCATATTCACATCCATCTTTCTACCGGTTACAATGGTTGTTAAAGTACCAGCATTTCACATTTGCGATGGTTTAACTCGCACTTACATTAACCTGTGATCTTGCATTGTTAATCACTTAAATACGTTACCTAGACAGATGTATTCCCGAAATTTCATTACTTCATGTTAATTATTTTTTAGTGTTGCAATTTTTTTCCAGTCGAGCTAGTTTAAAGGCAGACAGCGATACCAGACCACTCTTCTTCCGCCCGTCACAAAACGATAATAATCAATACCGTAAATTTAACTTGACAACAAGGCCCCTATAAAAACATTCCATTTCATATACTCCAGGTTCTGAGATATGACATTCGAAAAAAAAAGAAAAAGCAGCCAAATATTTGTAAGAACCAAGATCGTAATTATGATCAACTATCGTTTCACTAACAACAATTTGATCTTTGCTCTTAGGATCCTGCATAACTTCACCCTCCGAACACATGCCACATTCGAAAAACAGCCAAATTATGACGCACGAGATTTCACCCGCAAATAACTGAAGCAGTGCTCTTAGGTTCCTGCCTAGGCTTCTCCTCGGAAATCTTGCCACATACGGAATGAAACAACCAAATTGCTGTGAGAACCAAAATTATAAATATGACAGCCACTCGTTTCTCTCGCAACAATTTAGGATGTACTCCCAGGTTCATGCTCAACCACACCCTCGTAAAGCACGATAAATTTTGAATAAACAGTGTAGTTTACACCACTCGCTAAGACAAACAAGTATAACATTTAATAACAGCCGCGTACATCCTTCGCATCATAAACTCATGACGTCACACAGGACGCCACTAGTCATAGGAGGCTGGTAGCCCCGGACCGTGCACCTGACCCAGAACAACCGGGGTTAGAACCCGGGTGTCTTTCAGCTGTGAGCATGGACAGGGATGATCGTTGGTCACCTACCTGATTTCTGGCGAATCAACTCCCCGTCTCGAGAGACTGCTTTCCGCTGCTTCTCAAGAAGCGATACAGCTGTTATTCACTCCTCTGTGAAGTTACAACCTTTCTCACCACGAATCACAAAGCTCGATACGATAACGAACAAAGGCGCTTTCGAATCAAATTCGAACTGATGCTACGCAACAGCCGACGCAGCTTCAAACCATATTCTATTGTTGGGATCCTTCCTAGGTTCGACGGTAAGCCGCTGTTCCGATAGCTTCAGTCTACTCATTTCCTTACTGTTGATGTGTTCCTATAATCAAAACAATTAAGAATAATGATATACGGGTGAAATACAGGGTTATTACAAATGATTGAAGCGATTTCACAGCTCTACAATAACTTTATTATTTGAGATATTTTCACAATGCTTTGCACACACATACAAAAACTCAAAAAGTTTTTTTAGGCATTCACAAATGTTCGATATGTGCCCCTTTAGTGATTCGGCACACATCAAGCCGATAATCAAGTTCCTCCCACATTCGGCGCAGCATGTCCCCATCAATGAGTTCGAAAGCATCGTTGATGCGAGCTCGCAGTTCTGGCACGTTTCTTGGTAGAGGAAGTTTAAACACTGAATCTTTCACATAACCCCACAGAAAGAAATCGCATGGGGTTAGTCGGGAGAGCGTGGAGGCCATGACATGAATTGCTGATCATGATCTCCACCACGACCGATCCATTGGTTTTCCAATCTCCTGTTTAAGAAATGCCGAACATCATGATGGAAGTGCGGTGGAGCACCATCCTGTTGAAAGATGAAGTCGGCGCTGTCGGTCTCCAGTTGTGGCATGAGCCAATTTTCCAGCATGTCCAGATACACGTGTCCTGTAACGTTTTTTTCGCAGAAGAAAAAGGGGCCGTAAACTTTAAACCGTGAGATTGCACAAGACACGTTAACTTTTGGTGCATTGCGAATTTGCTGCACGAATGCATGAGGATTCTCTACCGCCCAGATTCGCACATTGTGTCTGTTCACTTCACCATTAAGAAAAAATGTTGCTTCGTCAGTGAAAACAAGTTTCGCACTGAACATATCCTCTTTCATGAGCTGTTCCAACTGCACCGAAAATTCAAAACGTTTGACTTTGTCATCGCGTGTCAGGGCTTGTAGCAATTGTAAACGGTAAGGCTTCTGCTTTAGCCTTTTCCGTAAGATTTTCCAAACCGTCGGCTGTGGTACGTTTAGCTCCCTGCTTGCTTTATTCGTCGACTTACGCGGGCTACGCGTGAAACTTGCCCGCACGCGTTCAACCGTTTCTTCGCTCACTGCAGGCCGACCCGTTGATTTCCCCTTACAGAGGCATCCAGAAGCTTTAAACTGCGCATACCATCGCCGAATGGAGTTAGCAATTGGTGGATCTTTGTTGAACTTCGTCCTGAAGTGTCATTGCACTGTTATGACTGATTGATGTAAATGCATTTCAAGCACGACATACGCTTTCTCGGCTCCTGTCGCCAATTTGTCTCACTGCAGTCTCGAGCGCTCTGACGGCAGTAACATGAAGTGCGGCTTCAGCCGAACAAAACTTTATGAGTTTTTCTACGTATCTGTAGTGTGTCGTGACCATATGTCAATGAATGGAGCTACAGTGAATTTATGA
The DNA here is from genome assembly GCF_021461395.2 of Schistocerca americana. Classification (NCBI taxonomy): domain Eukaryota; kingdom Metazoa; phylum Arthropoda; class Insecta; order Orthoptera; family Acrididae; genus Schistocerca; species Schistocerca americana. Next base: position 503,020,803 of record NC_060124.1, on the reverse strand, counting down.
AAGTGCTTCAATCATTTGTAATAGCCCTGTACTATACCGCTGAGATCTGAGACCACTACTGGAAACTAGGAACAAGCCTGGTGGTATTTAAAAGTCTGTCATCAAATCTCTTGCGTCAACTGTAGAACGGGATACAACCCGTCCGCTTTGATCAATGACGTCATAGTTTACTCATAGATATTAATGTCTTTATTTTCGAGCCATAGATAATAAATTAGTTATCTGCTATGGATAAGCGCATCATTGTAAATTGAAATAAATGAACCTACGTCCTCAATTATTTGCTTGACGTATTCCAATCTCTGTTTTCCTCTACAGTTTTTGCCCTCTACACCTCCCTCTAGTACAATGGAAGTCATTCCCTCATGTCTTAGGAGATGTCCTATCATCCTGTCCCTTCTCCTTATCAGTGTTTTCCACATATTCCTTTCCTCTCCGATTGTGCGTAGAACCTACTCATTCCTTACCTTATCAGTCCACCTAATTTTCAACATTCGTCTGTAGCACCACATCTCAAATGCTTCGATTCTCTTCTGTTCCGGTTTTCCCACAGTCCATGTTTCACTACCATACAATGCTGTACTCCAGACGTACATCCTCAGAAATTTCTTCCTCAAATTAAGGCCGGTATTTGATATTAGTAGACTTCTCTTGACCAGAAATGCCTTTTTTGCCTTAGCGAGCCTGCTTTTGATGTCCTCCTTGCTCCGTCCGTCATTGGTTATTTTACTGCCTAGGTAGCAGAATTCCTTAACTTCATTGACTTCGTGACCATCAACTCTGATGTTTTTCTTCATATAGGGATTAAAGGAATAGGTGTTCTCAGCATGTTGTCGTCAATCGTAATACTGTATCGAATTCGGATCTTCATTAGCTGGGGCTTGTGTCAATAGCGTAGAAGGTTACTGGTCAGCCATAAAATCTGTTGTAGGGAGGGGGAAACGACACATTTCAACACTACAGACCCATTTAGATGAATATTCATGGAGGCGTAGTGTACCCGATGCGTATTTTCTGTTTAAGTGTTTGCTTAAACGTGTTGGGCAAATGTATCTTCCAAAATTTGTTAGTTAATTTCCGGCTGGGATGGAGGTGGGGGTGGGGGTAAACGATGATTAAGGAGAAAGGTGGATTTGGTCGGGATGGTTAAAATATTGATTTGTATTTTTTGGGGTTGATCCATCATTCTTCATTTTCTTATGTTAGGTAATTTTGTTCTGTGGATATTGTTTTATTATTTTAGTTCATATCGTTGAAGCGAGCTTCTGGGTTCATATGTTTATACAAACATATGTATGTATGTGTGGTTTTTTGGGATGTTGTTTGTCTTGTGTATTTGGGTATGTGATTTTCTTGAAGTTTTTCAAGGCGAGCTATTGTTTTTAGCAAAGGTATTTGTGTATCGTAAGTTCATTTTTTTATTTTTATGTTGTACTGAATTTGTCTATTTTGTTGTATTTCTTTGTCGTATTATATTGTTCTGCGTTAGGCATGGGGTCGTCAGCTGCTGTACGGTATACATATTTTACAGTTTTGCTCTTTTTCCCTTTCCTAGTACTGGAATCATTACGATTTTTTTGAGTCACTATTAGCACTACTGAATGCAAAAAGACAGACATACATAAAACTGAAGTACGTGATACTGGTGCTGGACGAAAAAAGCGACATATGTAGCGTTGGTATCATTTACTTATATAGGTCAACTGAAGAACAGGATACAAATGTTACATATGTCGTTTTTTTCACCTTTGCTAGCAATAGTATCCTATTCGTCAGTTTACCTATATGTGTCAACTGAAGTATGGGACACAAATATTATGTATGTAGGTCTTTTCGCCTTCGCTAGTAATAGGATCTACGTAAGAACAGAATGCTGTAGTTGAATTCTTTTATCTTGGCGGCTCGCGCATGCCCGCCCAGATGCGGGAGATCGCTGCGTTGCCAGTTGCAAACGACGCACGCGCCGAGAGAAGCATAGTATAGTATAGTTCGCAAACTTACGTTTAGGGGGGAGCGCGCAGTTTATGAAGTAAAGCCACCACGGCCGCGTGAACCCTTTCGCTGCTACAGAGACGTGCTCCCCGCATTCCGCGCTGTACGCGATTTTGTTATCACTGCACTGCTCGCCTGTGCTGACACATGGTGTTCCGACTGCTTTGACACACTTATCATTCGATTTCACAAAAACTATTTGGCCCAATAAATTGATTTTTACACATCTTCTTGACAGATACCTCCCCCCTATAAATGACTTAATTTAGTTTCGATGTTCAACGCAGTTATTGTGCAGCATTAAATGTAGTAAACCATTGCCCGAAATTTTGAAGAGTTTGCAGAGGTAAAAGTCCATTGCGTATATTTTCCGTATAGTCGATTTTAGTTGCCACAATGTTGAGAATGAAATGTGGACAATATACCTAAATTTCATGTATAATTTTCTGTATAACAATATCTCATTTAATTTAAGTACCAGATAGGTGTCGTATGTAATATTGAGAAATATTCCGCCTTTCGCGACTGTAATAAAAGTTTTATTAATACCACAGTCATTTCGCTTTTTTCTAAAAAGTTCTGATTAAAACAAAATTAGCGAAGTACACAAAACTGAATTGTGGACGTAATAAAACATAGAAACTAAAATATATTGTCAGTGAGGCGCAGTGCGCAAAAAATTTGTGTTTGTCACAATGGACAGCAAATACTTGCCAAAACATAAATCAGTTGACGAAAACATTGAATATGATGATGTTGCCAAAGCAGCAAAGCAAAGAATTGCGTCAATCAAGTAGCTCGGCAACGTACGAGCCGAAATTCTGTTCAATAATACTTTTAATACTGTCGCAAAGAATATATTTCAATATGAATCGTAAAACAGCTACTGCAGAAGAGAAGATATACAAACAAAACAGATAACATGAATATTATATGTGTGCCTTTTCATTGTTTTTAATTGCTGTGAAAAGATATATTGGAGGACAAAATTAGAAAAACCGAAAACTTATTATGATTATAATGAAGGGACAAAGAACTAGAAATTTCAAATAAATTACATTCAAATGAGTAAAATTCATGAAGTAAGACACTTCGATATTATTTTTAAATAAACAAAATATCAAGCACCAAACAAGGTTTGAACTCAAAAGCCTTTGCTTAGCAGACAAACACCTTAAACATTACGCTAACTCAGCTCGTCATACAAATGATCTCCGGGAGGACTATAAAAGCTCACGCAAAATACCGATAAACACTGTTGGTATGACTATTAATTATTCACATTCGTCAAAGAACAGTAGGAAATAAACAATTGCTGCTGTTCTTTGTTGCGAAAAAGCGGTTCGTGAGAATGATACAAACACTTTTCCTTGCTATCGCCTGAATTAGGCTTATTGCTTATTTGGTTTAATTAATTAATAGAAAATGAAGCAATTGGTATAAAGAATGCTTTTTCCAAACTTTCTATAAAAGAAAGTCTGCTATCAAGACATTGCTTTTGTTCAATTACTTTATTTATGACTGAACGTTTCTAAAACTGAAGCCACTCATCCATGCTCTGCACTGCAGTCGAGGTCTGGCAACATCGCTCTCTGTTCATTGGCTGACTGTGTTTTGTGACGTCAGATGCGCAGAACGAACCTAAATTTGGCCGCCGTCGTAAATGACGCGCACTATAGTAGTAGCGGAGGCTAAAAAGGCAACACCTGTAAAATTTGTATCCCGTACTTCAATTGATCTATATAGGTCTACTGAAGAATAAGTTACTAATGCTAATGAAAACGAATAAATCGATGTAAGTAAAATTTGTTTCCCATACTGCAGTTAACCTATGCAGATCAACTGAAGTTTCGGGTACAACTCATATACATGTCAACTGACGTATTCTATACTAACGTTACTTCTATCCCTTTTCTTTCTTTATTTTTTACAGAAGTACTAGGACTGAAACAAGCGATATACTTAACATTATGTTCGAAATATTAATGAACGTGATATATGTCTACCATCTGTTTTCTCTCTCCTGCATTCCTGTGTTTACGAACACTCGTCTTTGCTGTTAAATCTGTGTAATAAATCATCTCTGGCAAATTCGGATGTCATTGGTGAAAGCCGACTGGTTGTATCCCATTCTTCAGTAGTCGCAATCTCTTAAATCCTACGTGATATATAATTCACTATTCGAATTTTTAGAATCAGTTACGTTTGAGAGTACTGGAAATAGGTACTCCATTAAATCTTATAATAAATATCCTCTTTTAATCAGAGATTCTTATATGGAGTAGAATTTTAATAGTTTCCATCAGTTTGAGAGGAAGTTTGAGGCTAATTCGGTACGTTTGTATTCGACGTCAAGGAAGTATTGTTCGAGAGGTAACATAGAACGAATTTTCAGACAGGAAACCGGCTTATACATAAATCAGGCAAATGTTGATTTTGTGGCTGGTAATAAATGCCATTTCTTTTGTTTTTAACTGGATGGTAGCAATTCAGATGAGTAAAATTGGAACAGTTAACTGATTTGAAATTCGAGTAGCGATCATTTGTAGTTAAATGAAATATAACAAGAGTGAAGATTACTGGATGAAGCAGTAAGGAATATTTTGAGCGCAGTCCGGAACCGTGTGACTGCTACGGTCGCAGGTTCGAATCCTGCCTCGGGCATGGATGTGTGTGATGTCCTTAGGTTAGTTAGGTTTAAGTAGTTCTAAGTTCTAGGGGACTGATAACCACAGCAGTTGAGTCCCATAGTGCTCAGAGCCATTTGAACCATTTTTTTGAATATTTTGATTCCATGTTATCCTCAGATTTTTGATACTGTACATGAGAAAATTCGTGATGAAGATGTAAGCAGACGACTATCATATGTGGATGAGGTATAGAGGGTGTTCCGAAACTATTCGTTCACATTAATACAGAAGGTAGAGAACATTAAAACAATTATATTCAGTTATGGTAAAAACGATTTCAATCCGAGTGCGTCATCCGGCAAACCTTATGATGGGCCTCGATTTTTCAAACGTCTTGCTCCTGTTACCAAGAGCCACGTCAGAACTGTCTCTAGGTGCCTCTACCTTTAGGAAACATAAACTGATTGTCATCTGTCATATCCCCAATTTTATTTTCCGTTCTTCTGCTAACAGCTTTTGTCAGCAACTCGCTTCAGTCCAGAACTGCGCTGCTGCTACGGTCGCAGGTTCGAATCCTGCCTCGGGCATGGATGTGTGTGATGTCCTTAGGTTTAGTTAGGTTTAAGTAGTTCTAAGTCTAGGGGACTGATGACCTCAGATGGGGCTTACAGCCATTTGAACCATTTTTTAAGCAACTCGGATGCATGAGCTGTCAAGATGATTATGCGGCCCGCCATGAAAAATTTTCCTGGGCCGTCCATTTCATCTCAGAGTAGTAATTCTAACCTACACTGAGACGCCAAAGAAACTTGTATAGGCATGCGTATTCAGATATATATATGTATATAAACAAGCAGAATACGGCGCTGCGACCGGCAACGACTATATAAGAAAACAAGTGTCTGGCTCAGTTGTTAGAGATCGGTTACTGCTGCTACAGTGGCAGGTTATGAAGTTTTAAGTGAGTTTGAACATGGTGTTACAGGCGACGCAGCATCTACGAGGTGGCTAAGAAGTGGGGATTTCCCCGTACTACCATTTCACAAGTGTGCCGTGAATATCAGGAATCCGGTAAAAAATTAAATCTTCGACATCGCTGCGGCCTAAAAAGATCCCTCAAGGACGTAACCAACGACAACTGAAGAGAATCGTCCAACGTGACAGAAGTGCAACCCTTCCGCAAACTGCTGGGCCGTCAAGTGTCAGCATGCGACTATTGAACGAAACATCATCGATATGGGCTTTCAGAACCGAATGCCCACTCGTGTACATTTCATGACTGCACGACACAAAGCTTTACGCCACGTCTGGGACCGTCAACACCGACATTGGACTGTCCATGACTGGAAACATGTTGTCTGGTTGGACGAGTCTCATTTCAAATTTTACCGAGTGGATGGACGTGTACAGGTATCGAGACAACCTCATGAATCCATGGACCACGCATGTCAGCAGGAGACTGTTCAAGCTGGTGGGTACTCTGTAATGGTGTGGAACGTATGCAGTTGGAGCGCTGTGGGACCCTTGATACGTCTAGGTTCGTCTCTGACAGGTGGCACGTACTTAAGCTTCCTGTCTGGTCACCTGCATCCATTCATGTCAATTGCGCATCGCGACGGAATTGGGCGATTCCAGCAGGACAATGCGACACCTCACACGTCCAGAATTGCTACAGAGCAGGTCCAGGAGCACTCTTCTGAGTTTAAACGCTTCCGCTGGCCACCAAACTCCCCAGACGTAAATATTATTGAGCATATCCCGTATGCCTCGCAACGTGCTGTTTAGAAGAGATCTCCTCGTACTCTTACGGATTTATGGACAGTCCTGCAGGATTCATGGTGTCAGTTCCCCCCAACAGTACTTCAGACATTAGTTGAGTCCATGCTACGTCGTGTTGCGGCACAGCTGCGTGCTCGCAGGGGCCCTCCACGATACTAGGCAGGCGTACCAGTTTCTTTGGCTCTTCAGTGTACGTCCTCAATATTTGCTGGGTATATTCCAGTCTATGTCCACCTCTACAGTTTTTAACATCTGCAGCACTGTAGTACCTCTCTAGCACCATGGAAATTATTCTCTGATGTTGTAACAGGCGTCCTATCATCCAGTCCCTTCTTCTTGTTGGTGTTTTCCATATACCCCTTTCCTCACTGATTCTCCCGTGTATCTTCTCGTTCCTTATCTTATCAGTCTACCTAATGCGCAGCACTCTTCCTTAGCACCACACTCGAACGCTTCAATTCTCTTATTTTCTGGTTTTCCCACTGTCCATGATTCACTACTATACAAAGCTGAGGTCCAAACGTACTTTCCCAGAAATTTCTTCTTCAACTAAAGCGTATGTTTGATATTAGTAGACTTCTATTGGCCAGTAATGCCCTTCATGCCTGTGATAGATCGGTTTTTATGTCCTCCTTGCTCCATCCGTCATGAATTATTTTGCTGCCTAGGTCGCAGACTTCCTTAACTTCATGTACTTCGTGATCACCAGTCCTGACGTTAAGTTTCTCTCTGGCCTAATTTCTGCTACTTCTCATCTTTATCTTCTTCCTTCGATTTACTCTCAACCCATGTTCCGCACTCACTGGACTGGTCATTCCATTCAACAGATCCTGTAATTCTTACTTTCACTGAGGATATGCAGGGAATCTTCTCACTGATATACTTTCCCCTTGAATTTTAATCTCACTCTTGTACTTTTCTTTTATTTCCGTCATTGCTTCTTCATGATATGTCATATAATATTTACCATGACGTGCAGTATCACAGAAAATCTCATTAAAGTTTGTGCTGCATGCATCCCTATTCTGGATTAATTCCTGTTACACATGTACTGCACTCCCGAATACTTATTATTGTAAATATATCCTTCTCTCTAGAAGCACATATATTTGTGATCATTATTCGTCACACCCTTCACCAGGCATGTAACAGAAGGTGTATTTTGTCGAGAAATGGTCTGCTCGGGGAAAAAAATCGATCTACCCCACCCTGAAATCAAAAAATTGTTTTAACGTGTCCCCCCCCCCCCCCCCCCCCAGGAACAAACCCATCCCTAGAAATTTTGTCCCGCCATAAAATACTTTTTTAGACTTAACATGTTTTTTCTTGAACCAAATGATCTAATGTATTGTTTACTATGGCTAGCGAATCTTCTGGATTCTGGGCATGCGTCACTGACTTAGCTTAAAAATTGCAAGAAGCAGGTGTGTCACCTCCTTCCAGCTAAGAGAGCTCAGTGGACTGGTTAAGTAGGAGTAACTCGTAAAAAAACGCGACCATGTCGATCTGCTTTGATTTAAATGTCTTTGAAGCTACCAGATAAGTCGAAAATCTAGGTCCCTTCTTCCATATTACTAATTCTGCATAGAGAATATTCGCTTGTTTTGTGCTGTAACAGGAGCATTTTTCATTTCGGTTCCCAACTTTTGCTCTACCATAATTTTGGCACGAGACCACCATAACGTGTCAACTGATACAGTATAAGATTTTTTGTTGTTGTTGTTGTGCAAACCATGTTGCTTATGTCACGCCAACGATAAAGATTTCACAAAACGGCAGAACGACTGTTAATTGCATATATTTGTCTACCTTCTTACAAAATACGAACCGATTCGCACAAGTTCTAAACATAGAACCACGCGAAAAAATATGAAAAGAAACGAGTTTTTTGAAAGTCAGTCCGATTGAAGATATATTTTTGAGGCCAAGTTTTCCATTTTTTTCATCTGATTCAGTTTAAGCTCGACCTTAAACTACCGTATCTCGATAGCGAAAAAAAAAACAGATAAAAAATGTTGTTTTGACTTTATCCATTTATCTACTTTCGTGCAGAGCTTGAACCGATTCGCTCAAGTATAAAGTACAGAAGTGGCGCAATTTAAATCCTAACAGAGAGACACTTGCTACATTTTGCACAACTTTAACCCATCGTATCTCACAACGGATAAAGATTACTGGATAATCTCTCCTTGTTCTTCGATTCTCTTCATCCATTGCCTTCCAACGGTTCAGACCTCCATTCCTAAGCTAGAAGATAGCAGAAATGTCGCCTTAGCCCACAGCCAAACTAAGGGAATGGATTTCGTGCAAGACTGGGAGTGTTTATCAAATAGAAGCTGCTGACCTTAAAGGAGTAGAATCAAATAAAGCACGTAGCCCTTAGATCATTTTCTAAAGGCAGTGATATGAATAGAATACAATAAAGGTGGAATGTAAAAAGAATAGAATACAGTATGTAGTTGACATTATATACTCTAACGAAAGATGTATCCAAAGAAAAATGCGTCTTTCATCGTAAAGAGTTGTTTGACGGAGTATATCATCATTAGCACGGCAGTGTAGTTTCAAGGCTAGACTAGCACGTTGTCAGTGTCATAGAACGGTGCACGCTCATCTCTCCCAGCTAAAGCCCTTTGCAAGTAGTCCATTTCTATGCTAATTTGTAGTAGCGTTTTCAGTTTCAGAGAGAGACCAAGTTTGATTGAGGGGTGGGAGAGGAGGTGAGGTGGGGGATGGATGTTGAACGAAGTGCTCCTCGCTTTCCTTCGCACATTTTAAAATCCTCTGTCAGTGGAGCTATCTGGTGGCTGCTTTCGCGACCTGCGGCATGCACCAGCTGGAGAGGCAGTCTTTCTTTTTGTGTCGTTGAAGTGGCTTCCTTTAACACAAACTGATGAAGATGAAATTTTTTTTGTGTATCGTAGAGTCTTAAAGAAAGAAAAATCCACATCAAAAGCTGTAAAAAAAGGAGAAGATACAATTTCTTTAATTTTTAATGAAAATACTGCAAATATTGATAACTTTCAGTTTGATTAATATCCGAATTACTGAATTTACCGAAAAAAAAAGAAATTCAGGGCCAAATGGTTATTGTTGGTTAGCGGCACACTTGATGACGCATAGCCATGTATGTAGTTAATATTCATACACAGGAAATTACTTGGTAAAATGTTATCCGCGTCAGAATAAAAATGCAAGCTCGACTTTCAAATGATAAAAGAACCAACGATAGAGCGCTTATGGCGGTCTATCGTTGCTTTACGTAGTAAATTGCTTGCAACGTAACGTATGCGACCAGAAGTCACTTGATTCGAATAATTAACACAGGGAAACTGAAAGATTATTCATCTCACAAAATAAAAATGCTTTTTTAAACAAAATGCTCCAATCGTTTTTGCAAAGAGTTACAATGGAGACACATTCTGCATCGTGCCGCTGCCAAAGGGAGAGGAAACAGTCAAGTCGCGTTATACATAGCTAACACGGTTACACGTACGTAAAACAAACGACTTTTTGGAGAGTACAGACGCACATTTTTCAAATAATCTTTGCCTTTTCATAGGTAGAGTTTTTTTCTGTTCATTTAATGTAACCATCATAATTCCACAAACACTTTTGGCAGACGAAAGAGCCCATCGTTTTGGTTTCTTCTAAACTTGCGTGATAACGTGCAGTAGAGCGGAATTCGCTAGCGCTATGGTCCTCATCTAGCGGTTGCGGTGTTAGATGTTTCCCTCCTTTAATTGCTGAGGTGAGGAACTGTGTAGGTAGATGTCGGTATGGCAGGTTCCTATCGGGTCGTCGTGACCATCAGAATGTGAGAGCGTTTTGGAGTTGATTCTTTTGGATGTCAGATAGCTTGGTAGCTCATGAATCATGGAAACGCCGGCTAGCATCAGTCATATTCCACCAGTTGTAGTTTAGTGTTTACTTTCTGCTGCAGGCCCCGGCAAGGTGACCTCTGAGTGGTTCCGCAGTGAATTCGGTAGTCACTCGTGTTCCTAGTCGATTGTGGTATCACATCTTGAGGAACTGGTGCAGACTCGCTTTCCGAGGATTCCACAGCGACGTGTGATTGATGATTTGGGGCATTAACGTTTTGCTTTTTGTCTCACACGCAGACCAAGTGGAAGATCAGTTACCTTGTCCAGGTTTAGCAGCTTACCTTACCACGTTCAGACTTCTGTCACGCCAAGTAGAATGTTATCCTTTCTTCCGTTATTCAGTCATTTTCTCATGGTCATCATTTCCTCGGCAGTCCCCTCCCGGAGGAGGAAGAGGAGGAGGAGGAGGAGGAGGGGAAGGAGGAGAAGGAGGAGATTAGTGTTTAGCGTCGCGTCGACAACGAGGTCATTAGAGACGGCCCTCCCGGAGGTCATAATGGCAGACTAAGCAGGAGCCTTTGCCATAGGAGAGATCATCATCATAGTTTTTGAATTACATGTCACAATTCCCGTGGATACACATTGTCTTCAATGATGTGGTTCCCATCGCCTTCTGTGTCCTTAGGTCTATGATCATCGCTGATTCTTTCGCCTAGTAGAAGCGGTTTCCAATACCAAGTGTATAAGGGTAAAGCAAACCTCTTCGTGAGATAGGATGAGTTGAGCGCGGGCGCAAGCTCGAAGTTCCTCGGTCGCTTATATGGAGCGTTCGGTGCGGGCTGAACGAGAGCGACTTCTTATACTCAGTATCTTCGGTAACCAAAGCTGACGGTCTTTATTCATAATTTAACCGGTGGCCAGAATTCTTATTGGGACCTCTTTGCTCCTAGTCCAAGACCCTACTCATAGATCACCACCACTGTAAGACTAACGGCCCTAAAATGGCGTTCTCCATTAAAAAAAAGAAACACTTTCTTTTTAGCCACATAGAGCAGTTAGTTACATGGAAGTTCGGCTTATGAAATTTAGTTACTGCATTTCTTCACACCAAGTAGTTTGTTTTCTTTAGATGTAGGTCACCTGTCATATAATTTGCCATGTAATACTACGTTTGATGCTCATACTCGAACGTATTGCTGCCACGGTCTGTAACTTGTGACAAGTTCGTAACCCTTCACAAATATGATGTTGGGAAGAATTCTGCTCACAGATGGTAAAACTATTGTTTATCAAAACACGACCGGTTTCGCAGCTTTAAGCCGCATCAGCAGGTGAACCTACGTAGCAAAAAGCAAAGTACAGTGTCACCACTTTTTGCGGCTACTAAAGTTAGTAAAGGAATGTCTAAAATATGCTATCAACGTTAAAAGATCATAGGCATACCCATTGCCCCTAGTCAAAAGTTACTATTCAAAGAATGTCGTCTATGTTATGGCGAGCGAAAGGTAAAGAACAGATGCCTCATTCATTAAAATTTCCTGCATCTAACAAGAGAAAATATATTTTATACCGAGCGGCCGATAATTTTTTTTTTAAAAAGAGGCCGGATTGGCAATAAAGAATTGTCACTGCTAACATAAATAGTCGCGGCACACGCAAACAAGAATAACGATAACTTCTCGTGTGTGTTTGTCGTGGACAGAGGCGCGAATAGCATGTCCTTCTAGCAGTATCCTTGTAACTCGTGAGACAGAAGCACATGTCAGAGGCGTTGCTAGCTTCGTGTGAAGTCCACACCTACCGTCGGCGCCACTCAGAAAATGTAACTTTCTTTTCAGGAGCGTCGCTTTGATATGATGCTAATTTTTGACGCTTGGCGTTACGGGGTTAGGAGAGCTATGATAGTGAAAATGCCAGACCGACCGAAGGCAGAGCAAGAGGAAAGAGTTGTACAATTTACGACCTTCTGCTGCATGTGGGAACTATGTCCTAAAAAAATGTCTGAAAAATTGAAATGGTGGAAGCGTGGGGGGAGTGGTAAGGTTCCAAACCACATTACAAACATACCTTAAAACAGATTGATTGTTAGTCTCTTCACAGATACTCTTGAACACAGATAGTCAGTTCAGAAACCTTTAAACAAGCTCTGATAACCACCATTAAAGAACTTTATTAACTTTACAACTCTGATTACTGACAGTAAAATAACACTGAAAATAAACAATATGTACAAAGAATTCCAAGAATATTCAAGTATAACCTGTACGCCTTAAAATAAATAATTACAAGTCACAATCTCACAAACAGCTGACTCGAGAAATCACTTTAGACAATCAGTTAAACAACAGATAACAGTCCTTGGAATCCACTGACAACCAAGGGATAAACAACAGTTCGTAACTTGTGGGAATGTTTATATGCCACAATATTAGTATTAGTTTTACAAATGGTAGGTTCTTCAGTGAACTTGCTGGCCTTTCTCTTTAGAATAGTCCACATCATGTCCCTTGGGATTTGAATAACTTACGATACCTCTAACGTAAATCTGTAGGCAGCAGGTATAGACAAATCACAGCGCTTAATTAAGTAGTTTGATAACGGCAACAATCATACAGTTAATTTTCAATGAAAAGCAATTAAAAAATTAGAATTATCCCTTGGAATTAAACTTCACAAACCCATTTAATTTTAACCTTTTAATTTAGCCGTCTATGAATTAAACAAATAGACGATTGCTCTCTCTCTCTCGTACCAACTTAATAGACCAACAATTTGAATGTCGTCCAGACACTTCAAATAAAATGTAACTATTTGACCAAGGGAGACAAAAGCACTTTACTTTATTAAACAATTCCGGATCAATAGGAGTGCAAACAAATTAAGTCAGTTACTCGTATCCTACACGGGCTGAGTAAGTCAACAGCTAATTGACAAAGTCCTTCGTTTGCCATGAGCAACAGGGTCAGCTCACTTAATTGGACTAGAATTTTAAACGGTTCAGTGATCATTTACCCACCTAAACTTTAGGTAAAGGTTGAATGAAAGGAACTCCCTTTAAGAAACAAAATATCTAAAGTACAGTAAAACAACAACAGCTCATGATAGATCTTTAAATATGCACACTGTACTAAGTTACAGCCACCTGCAATTAAGACATTTCTTAATGGGCGAAAGGACTTGAACAGTATAACGTGGGCAAATTGTTACTGTTGTGGTCTTCAGTCCAGAGACTGGTTTAATGCAGTTCTTTATGCTACTCTATCCTGTGCAAACTTCTTCATCTCCCAGTACCTACTGCAATCTACATCCTTCTGAACCTGTTTAGTGTATTCATCTCTTGGTCTCTCTCTACTCTTTTTACCCTCCACTCTGCCCTCCAATACTAAATTAGTGATTCCTTGATGCCTCAGAATTTGTCCTACCAAGCGATACCTTCTTCTAGTCAAGTTGTGCCACAAATTTATCTTCTCCCCAATTCTGTAGAATACCTACTCATTAGTTATGTGATCTACCCATCAAATCTTCAGCATTCTTCTGTAGCACCACAATTCGAAAGCTTCTCTTCTCTTCTTGTCTAAACTATTTATCGTCCACGTTTCACATCCATACTCATGGCTACACTCCATACAAATACTTTCAGAAACGACTTCCTGACACTTAAATCTAATCTCCATGTTAACAAATTTCTCTTCTTCAGAAATGCTTTCCTTGCCATTGCCAACCTACATTTTATACCCTCTCTACTTCAACCATCATAAGTCATTTTTCTCCCCAAATAGCAAAACTCGTTTACTACTTTAAGTGTCTCATTTCCTAATCTAATTCCCTCAGCATCACCCGACTTGATTCGACTACATTCCATGATCCCTGGTTTGTTTTTGTTGATGTTCATCTTATATCCTCCTTTCAAGACACTGTCCATTCCGTTCAACTGCTCTTCCAGGTCCTCTGCTGTCTCTGACTGAATTACAATGTCATCGGCGAACCTCAACATTTTTATTTGTTCTCCATGGATTTTATTTCCTATTCCGAATTTTTCTTTTGTTTCCGTTACTGCTTGCTCAAGATACGGATTGAATAACATCAGGGATAGGCTACAACCCTGTCTCAATCCCTTCCCAACTACTGCTTCCCTTTCATGGCCCTCGACTCTTATAACTGCCATCTGGTTTCTGTACAAATTGTAAATAGCCTTTCGCTCCATGTATTTTACCCCTGCCACCTTCAGAATTTGAAATAGAGTATTCCAGTCAACATTGTAAAAGCTTTCTCTAAGTCTGCTAATATCAAATCACCTGGACCCACCAGCCGTTTCGTAACACATACCCTGAGTAGTGCAATCCAGTGAAAGGATTATATATAATAGTGTAGCTGTAGCCGTACATCACGCTGTGGGTCGCCTAATGCTTTAAATATCCTTTGAGTCACGAAACGAATCAAACCATCAAATGATCACCGCTGTTTGTGAGCACAGGCCCCTCAGACTCGAGTACAGTACTCTCGTCGGAATCGTACTCAGCGACCTGACCGGCTCCGCACCATCACAGCGGACGAGATGCCCCTCACTGTACCGCCCTCCCACTCTGCCACTAGCCGCGTGACCGGCCACCTAGCAGAGTATCCTCGCACCACCGCGGAACCAAACTTGGACTCGAGCTCAATCGACACACTGCAGGCGCTTAAACAGTGCTCCAGTCAAAGAACCTAAGACCAGCGTCTCTGATCGGAAGACTAAACCACGGACGACCATCGGTAACCAAAGAGGCTGCGAAACTAGCGTACACGGCTCAAAAATGGAAAAAGCTTAAAGTGTATGTGATCTTCCGCCCTCTGGCCTAGGCAGTAGCTTTCTTTGAGATATATGAAAGGTGACTCTTACTAATGCCGCGTGTTTATGAAATTCCTTGTCAACGTTTCATAGGGTAGACAACACGCACCGTATAAGAACGTTACATCGATGGCCCGTGATCACTCATCTACTAGAGCCCAACAAATCTGCGATAGCGGAACATTTGGCATTCAGTGCTCAGGAAAGCAGTGGAAATACAATCAGCAGATATCCTGCTCAACCGAGACTAATGTTTCAAGCTCGATAAATCAAGGAAAACATTGATTTCTTATCTGCGCTCTCAGAGGAATAATTGTTAGAGTCTTCATTATCTAGCATTCCAACTCATGCCATCCATTTCAGTAATTAATCATATGTAATGGCTGTGGATTTTCTGTCTCGGCGCTTGTAAAGCACGCCTATTATCCTAAGACCCATAATCTATTATCTACGAGGCTCTTGTGCCAATTATTTTATCTCTGACCTACGCGAATTTACTAGATAGAGTATTTGCGTCAAATCGTTTTAATTTCAGTCACCGATTCACCTTGAAAATGGCTTTACTGTTGTCTGGCGAAATTTCGGAGGAAGAAATAATTTTATCCAGGATGCACGCCCGTTAGAACGTGGAATCTTCTGTCTGCTGGGAAAACGTCAAGAAACGTACCCCACTGTTGTAAGTGAATGTGAATACTCAGTGGGTTAGTACATTTTACAGTCACGTTTGGCATCAAAATTTTTATTTTCCGTGGAATGTAAGCTTGTTGTGAACTGGATTTGAAAAAGAAAATTGATGAGAAATAACTCTTCTACGAGCCGTCACAAGGAATCAGGCAACCAAGGACGTAACCAAAAGGTGGGGGGGGGGGGGGGGGGGAGAAGAAGTTCCAGAGAGTTCGAATCCCCCTTCCCAATCACCTAAATGAATAGTATAGTTAAATTGCAAGATATTTAGATTTTCAGTCGTACAGTGAAAAAGGGATACATGCTCTCGATAGTCAGCAAGGCAAAAGATAGATTTAAACTTTTTGTAGATCCATAGCACTGTCGGCTATCGACAATCACTATTTTAGCCAAGACAATTGTTAGCCTTGCTTGAGTTCGGTTGTTGTGTAGTTAATCAGTCCAGTTAATACTTGCAGTTGAATTTAGTGTAAGTGCCAGCGTTTATTGCTTTTTAATGTGTACTGTCGTGATAGTTTCTGATTATGGATAGGTTTGTGACGAGAAAGACGAGGAAAACCGAATTTGATTCACCCGTGAGCGTTATGGCAAGTTACAAAAATGTACGTGCTACTTTAAAGGCGTTCTGCATCGCCATCCCACTTTCGTCCAAAATCTATTTACGCTGTTGGAATATTATAGTAAATGATGCCAGCAATTCTATGCACATTTCAGTTTTAAAATATGTACGCATTCACGTGTAGCCAAGTAACTAAACACGTACAATTAAAGAAGAAAATGCAATGTCGGAATTCAATCTTTTGCTGTGATGCATTTTATTTTATTCTAAAACAATGTATAACAACCAGTTTTTGCAAATTCTCCACTGATTTGGGATAGCTCTACGTGTTGAGCCGCTGAGCTGGCAATCCCTGGGTTCGGGGGGCCAGTGGTTTGAAAATGGTTTTCTGTAGTTTCCCATTTTCAATTTATTCAAATGCCGGAATTGGTTCCTTACTATAGGCCACAACCAATTCGTTCTGAATACCTTCCTTTCCTGACGGATTCCGATTACCTTAAAGATGCAACTGCATAGAAGGCGAGCCGAGCGTCTCTTTGGAGACTCCCGGCACAAAAAGCCATTCGATAAATAATAATAATCCAAATTCTCCTCTTTTAGGCTCATACATTTGTCTGCCGGGGGGTTCTATAATGCAGAAACTGATCTTTCTTACACTGTGGGAAATGGCAGATTCATACTTAAATGGGGAAATTTGTAAAAGTGTAAGGCTGAATAATTCCTTTGCACTTGCACTACCAAAAGCTGTTCTATCTTCTCTGTGGAACAGGAATATTTTTATTCCAAAAGCCCTGTTGTTAATAATCACGGTGTCGCAAAAAAATCGGCGATCGAACATTCCTGATAACTTCTTCAGCTCAAATCCAGACTGAAAGAAGAAGAGAGTAAAGCGACCTGGGAAGGTGAAGAGAGATTAGAGCATCGCTCAATCTTAGTGATTTGCCAAAATACAGCGTTCCCATGTAACGAGATCATATCTGCGCTTCATGAAAACTCTGCAAAATACGAGGGCAGTTCAATAAGTAATGCAACACTTTTTTTCTGAAACAGGGGTTGTTTTATTCAGCATTGAAATACACCAGGTTATTCCCCAAACTTTTAGCTACACAACACTATTTTTGAACGTAATCTCCATTCAATGCTACGGCCTTACGCCACCTTGAAATGAGGGCCTGTATGCCTGCACGGTACCATTCCACTGGTCGATGTCGGAGCCAACGTCGTACTGCATCAATAACTTCTTCATCATCCGCGTGTTGCCTCCCACGGATTGCGTCCTTCATTGGGCCAAACATATGGAAATCCGACGGTGCGAGATCGGGGCTGTAGGGTGCATGAGGAAGAACAGTCCACTGAAGTTTTGTGAGCTCCTCTCGGGTGCGAAGACTTGTGTGAGGTCTTGCGTTGTCATGAAGAAGGAGAAGTTCGTTCAGGTTTTTGTGCCTACAAACACGCTGAAGTCGTTTCTTCAATTTCTGAAGAGTAGCACAATACACTTCAGAGTTGATCGTTTGACCATGGGGAAGGACATCGAACAGAATAACCCCTTCAGCGTCCCAGAAGACTGTAACCATGACTTTACCGGCTGAGGGTATGGCTTTAAACTTTTTCTTGGTAGGGGAGTGGATGTGGCGCCACTCCATTGATTGCCGTTTTGTTTCAGGTTCGAAGTGATGAACCCATGTTTCATCGCCTGTAACAATCTTTGACAAGAAATTGTCACCCTCAGCCACATGACGAGCCAGCAATTCCGCACAGATGGTTCTCCTTTGCTCTTTATGGTGTTCGGTTAGACAACGAGAGACCCAGCGGGAACAAACCTTAAAATATCCCAACTGGTGAACAATTGTGACAGCACTACCAACAGAGATGTCAAGTTGAGCACTGAGTTGTTTGATGGTGATCCGTCGATCATCTCGAACGAGTGTGTTCGCACGCTCCGCCATTGCAGGAGTCACAGCTGTGCACGGCCGGCCCGCACGCGGGAGATCAGACAGTCTTGCTTGACCTTGCGGCGATGATGACACACGCTTTGCCCAACGACTCACCGTGCTTTTGTCCACTGCCAGATCACCGTAGACATTCTGCAAGCACCTATGAATATCTGAGATGCCCTGGTTTTCCGCCAAAAGAAACTCGATCACTGCCCGTTGTTTGCAACGCACATCCGTTACAGACGCCATTTTAACAGCTCCGTACAGCGGTGCCACCTGTCGGAAGTCAATGAAACTATACGAGACGAAGCGGGAATTCCACAAGAAATTTCCGGTTTTTTCAACCAGAATTGGCCGAGAAAAAAAATGTGTTGTATTACTTATTGAACTGCCCTCGTAGTTTACCCTCCTCATGAAAGTTTTCGGAATAAATGGAAAACATGAGTCTCTTTTAGGACATTTTTAAAATCGGACCCGCCGCCCACCCTCCTCCCCTCCCCCACATTTGGACAATATCCTGGCTACTTACTTGAGGCAATTTGGAGGTTCTGGTTGAATAAACTGCTAGTATTTGGTATCTCAGGAGCAAATCACTCTGACACTAAGCCCTGCCATATTTGTTTAAAAATAGGTAGTTGTTCACAGACTGGAAATTATAAAAATTTCTTTTTAATGAAAAGGAATACGGAAACGGTTCACTGAATGAAATTTTATACAAAGTTAGGTTACAAGAGCTGTTCACTCGACCAGAAAAGGAACTAATGTTTTTACAACGTCGCAAGTATGAACGAGGATAACGCTATGAGTTCATTAAATTGAATAAGCGTGCAGTAAAGTTTAGTATTACGTAATCTGTGTGATTAATTGAACGACGGGCCCGTAAATACAAAGTTCCGATGCGCCTCACCTTAATATATATAAACGTACTAAAATGCTGTTACAGAAACAGAAGGCCTGCAGCCACATAAGCAAGATAAATAAATTTACGAGTTCCAGAGTATACGATGTATTCCATCTCAAAACGACTATAACACTGCCAATCGCCCAGAGTTGGACAGCGAAACACACACGAAATTTTCTATCGTATTAACTATCAGTAAATTTGGCAATGAAATTACAATGAAATGAATACCCCTAGCTGCATACAGGCGTTGATATAGGTCAACGGGGACAGTTGAAAATGTGTGTCCCGACCGGGACTTGAACCCGGGATCTCCTGCCTGCATGGCAGAAGTTCTATCCATCTTTTTTTTTTATTCGATATAGTTCGTCCGTTTGGTCTGGGCTGACGTCACAAGACATCCGTTCAAGTCGATCGTTGATTCCTTGACTCAGTTTTTTAAAATTATTATTTATTTATTTTTATTGCAGAGGGAGAGCAGCCCTCTGACCGAACACTCTGAGCTACCGTGCCGGCGTCCATCTAAGCCGCCAAGGACACAGAGGACAGTGCGACTGCAGGGACTTATGTCTGTCACGCCTCCCGTGAGACCCACATTCCCAACTTAAACTTATTGTCCCGCGCTATATTCGTAGTGCCCCTGCCCATTATACCCATTACTCGCGGCTTGCTGCCGATTCCTGTAAGAGTTCGGGCACTGTTTGCGCATCCGCACGAAAGAAGATGGTCAAAGGGCCGGTGAGCCTTTTCTTTCAGACATGTCAGAAAGAACAGATACCATCTTCATATATAAATTTGGCAATGTCCGAAAGAATCGAGAATACGCGTTGAAATAACTATCACGTGAAATTGTGTTGTCTCGTACTGCGCATCTCTTACGCGTGTCACAAACTGACTACCGTCCACTATTCCTGTACAGAAACACGGAATACTGCACTTTGACTGACCAAGAATGACCGACTGACCCCGCTTGCCGATAACCCGTGCCGTACACACCCTCTTAGACTGCGAATTCTCTCCAGGGTTTCACAAAGCAATGTACCTCAAAATAAGCTTCACTCTCCAGTCTTTCAAAAGAACTTGCAATACACAATACTCAGTTGAGTACAAAAACAATCCAAGTCTCTCGACATGCCGAAAGAAATGAAATCACAAATAACTATGCAAACAGTTATTACAACCTAAATCTTTGCCGCCATTACAGCCATATTCACTTATAACTTCACATTTATTCTAAGTTGCGCAAAATTTTAATAAAAAGTAATTTTATCACTTGTCATTAACAAACAGTTTCATTAACAGTAACAAGTAGAGCTGTCATTTCGATATGTGAGTATGACAGTTAGGCGTAGGTCGATACAGATCTTATTTTATCGATTTTCGTTGAGAAAACCTCAGCTGTTTTCGTAAACTGCACTACAGGAAATACTGCAACCAGTCGTAAGTGGGGTTGGTCGCGGTATTTCCTACAGTGCAGTTAAGGATGCACGTCTGCTTTCATAACATGTCGCTTCTACCATTCATAGCTGTACGTGCTTAACCATAGCAATACCTCAAATGTTTGTGGGAACTTTGAAGAATGACCTACTTTCGAAGGACACGGAAGGGTAGCCGTAGTTGATAAGGGAGTGAGGCAAGGTTGTGGTGGACCTCCTGGTAACATCATTTTACTTCAAGTGTGCAGGTTTAGGGTTTCTGTTCAAATGGCTCTGAGCACTATGGGACTTAACATCGATGGTCATGAGTCCCCTAGAACTTAGAACTACTTAAACCTAACTAACCTAAGGACAGCACACAACACCCAGCCATCACGAGGCAGAGAAAATCCCTGACCCCGCCGGGAATCGAACCCGGGAACCCGGGCGTGGGAAGCAAGAACGCTACCGCACGACCACGAGATGCGGGCAGGGTTTCTTTCCTCTTCTCTCTGCATACGTGATTTCTGTTACATATTACCTCATTGTCTCTTTTATCCCTTACATTTCTCGTGGTGCCAACATATACAGGATGGTTACAAAGTCTGAAAGGCTTGTAAGTGTGTTGGATGACAGGTTGTGGTGAGAAATAATTGTTAAGAGAAAGATTCGATACGTTGCCCTGTTTCCGAGTTAATTGGCATTGAAGTTAGTCAATCAGGTCGATGCGCACGCAAATTCCATCGCCCCGCCACGTACAATTAGTGTCAGTTTTTCTCATAGCGTAGATTACAGTGCACGAGACTGTCCAGTCTTTCGCTTGGGTTTGATCATTACTACCGTCCCATGCCCAGTTATCGTACCGTTGTCTTTCGGAAACCAAACGAGGAACACGTCTGACGACACCGTATCTGGTAGGATTCTTGAATTTCTGCACGCAACGCCCTAATTGGCAACCTGCAATGCCAATTATACTCGGAATGGCAGAATATATTGAATTTTTTTCTTAATAATTATTTCTCTGCGCAGTCTACCCTGCATCATCCTTAAAATCTTTTCAGACTTCCTGAACACCCTGTGGAGGAGCATATAAAACCTGCCTTTTGCTGCACGGATGTCTTAGCAGTTTCGCACGTCCCCTGCTCGCAACGGTCGTCTGCTGAGGTAGCGAGTTTCTCCCTTCGTATTGTCACTTCCGTCCCAAGCTGTCGATCCTGCCGCGTGACCAGATACCTGCATACTGCGGTCGCTGGCTACCGGTAGAGAACAATGGCTCGGTCCATGGCGAGATTTCCACCGACCTATCCCCAACCACTCTCCATCTTCTCCTCGCGGTGTTAACAACGGTGTAGCTGAGCGCGTAAATGGTGTTTCGTGTCTTCTGCCGAAGACTGTTAATTCGGCGCCTGGCCTCCGAACATCATTGTGCTCGTGAAACTCGGGGACGAGACTGCTACTTTGGTCGGTGTCCATCTTTCCTACTGTGCCTCGCCTTCTACCGGCTCCAACCACGCCGGCGAGTGACTTTGTTCAGAATATATGAATTTCTAGTCTATCTCGTGTGTTTCTTTGTAGCTGCGAAGCCGTGTGAACATCGTTCTTTGTGCGGCGCCTACTAAGCTTTGCTCTACTATTTGGTAATCGACATATAAGTTAGGTAAGGAAGCATTGCTACATCAGCGATGCCTTCCGACTGCTCTGCATCTGATGGGGAAGAAGATTTTGCTCTCTGTTCCAGGTGTACAATCGGTAACATCAACCAGTGCAGTCATATTCTTCTTTCTTTCGAAGTCTTCAATGTTACTGTGTTACAGTGGATAATTTCACACACTATGACGATTATGCTAAGACAGCATTCGAGAGCGAAATTTGAAGAATGCAAGCCAGCCTGATGTTTTAGCAGGTAGTCTGTGGTATTCTGTAAACACTGCCGTTGGGCTCACTTTTCTTGCCAGGACTCTGATCTATATTCACAACTTACTGTTGGTCATCCTATTACTGGCCTTCCCTTGCTCGTTCAGAGAACGTTAATTGACTTGATTTAACCATGTTTCTGGACCTCAGGCTTGTCATTGGTCCGATGAGGTCCACCAAGACTTTTCTTCCTATGCCGAAATATTTATCCCAAAGAAGTCCTTCAGTTGTTTCGGTCCTCAGCTCCTTCTGGTATCATGGAAGTATTTTACCGCTGTCTTAAAACGTACTCTAAAACCACATCACTTAATCGGAACACTTAATTTTCAGCACTCTTCGGACACAGGACATCTCAAATGATTTGATTCTCTTCTTTTTCGATTTTCCCACTCGTTGTCAGATATTTCTTTATCAAATGAAAGGGTACTTTTAATACAAATAGACTTCTTTTGGACAGGAATGCTCTCTTTGTTTGTGCTAGTGTACTTCCTCCATGCTTCGTTTGTCACATGTTTCTTTCGCTATGAAGTTCGTAGAATTACGTTGCTTCTCCTACTTTGCGACCCCAAATTTAGGTGTTACATTTGGCGGCGTTCTCATTTCTGCCACTGCTCAGTATCTTCGTCTTTCTTTGGTTTACTCTCAATCCACACCCCACGCCCATGTTGATGGTCCTTAAGCTTATTAATAACCCACTATTCAGATAAGGGTACACAGTCCACTTAAACTGTTAACTCTGTGTGAAAGTAAGCACACATTTAAATCTAATACCACAGAGTGCAGATACAAGTAGTAATCACTCCGGACGGTGACCGGTCCACGTTGCGTTTTTCGGCAACTTGAGATGACCAGTTAGTTATGAGGACAGAGGAAACCACTGTAAGGGAGACAGACATTAAAAAATGTGTTGGCTGACAGACAGCAGTCAGGTAGGTACGGGCCAGGCACAGAACACTGGTTTTTCGACAGGTTCGAAAGCACCACATGGTCAGCGAGGGGACGGCATGCCAAGGAAGAGTGCACAGCACGTAGTCAGCTTTCCGAAAGCCAGGAGCGTAAAGAATTCCCTTCACAAAAGATAAGATCTATGACGGTAGGAGAAAATACGACACGCTCGACTTGGGAGACAGCCCTTGGGGGCCGAAGGAGGTCACAGGTATAGATGATCAAGTTCTGTAAGGAAACCCACGATTGGGTCATTGTCCTTATTTTTTGAGCGGGGATGAAAACTCGCCAGTGCATTTGTGCAGCCATTTTGTTTGGTGCAAATGCGAAAAAACGCTGAAGCAGGAGATAATTTCTATCTTCTGCTCCTCTAGAAGAGAAAACTGAGTGGGATTGGTTAAGGACGGCAATTTCGGAAGGGGGAAGTTGTTGCATTTATTATAAACTTTTGAGTGGTTGGAACTCTGAACGTGTAGTGCAATTACCTATCGAGATTCCGGCGTTGGCAGAACCAGCTAGATTATGTAAAGGGAAGAAGAAAGTCACTTCGTCTTATAGCATGGAAGGATTTTACTTCTCCGTGGCAGGACGTCAGGGAGAGAAGACAGATGTCTTCACTCTTAGAGATGATCACAGATACCAGGGCTGAAATTAGAATTCACAGCCATTACTACAGTTATCCCCTGCAAGTATCAACAGATTGGTAAGCATGAGCTGCATTGTGTACGTCGTGACGAGGGAACCACAAGTTAGTTGTTTCAGGTCATGGTTTCGTTTTTCTGAACTGCACTCGGTATGCACTTAGTCGAGAGAAATGGTGCTTGTTGGCACTTTTTCTTTAGGTTATCAACTTATTCATCAATTATTGGCGTTATTAGCGGACTTAGTTTTTGCATCATTCTATCTCAAACCCATACACCTCGACACAGACCTTTAGTACAAGTCTTTGTATACTTATACCCTTTTCCAGTTACCCGTAATGTTCATTCAGTGAGTAAAATGATATAAATGCACCCATTAATAAGTAGTATTGGTATAGTGAGGTTAGGTTCATTTAGTAGTTTGATGGAAACCCTTATCAGTATTTGTATGTGAGTTGCTGTACCTATATTTCGTGTTAAACTGGGCCACCCCTGTTTAATTCAAATAGTCAGTTAACTAACCGTTGGATGACTTTTATTTTTCATTTCAATTGGTCTCATGGAAAGCGATCGGTTCACTGTATAGATCACACGGTTCCGATTACGTAGTATCTCAGGGGTATGCCAAATGCTCATCTGACACCTTACAGATGAATTTGGCGTCTCCTGTCAAGGATTTTCTTCGAGCACTTGAGATCCTGTTACATATGCAGTCTCCTCATAGGTCGACAAATTAAGAATTTGATGATCCTTGCCTTGGGTGTTGCGTATACTGCCGATTTGCTGATGCGTAGTCGTTCACATTTTGAATAATTTAATTATTTATTGTATTCTAGGATCAGAAAAGTGCATGAGAACACCATAATAATACCGAATTTCAAGTAACTAAAGCAGCGTGAGGTTACAAACTCTGTGGTAATTGATGCTTTTCTTATAGCATGAAGAGGCATAGTAAAGTATGGTCAGTCACAACGTTGAAGTTTTGCATTATTGATTTATTTGTGCTTGAGCTGCCAGTAGGTTTTTATTGTGTGTTCTTATATGTGTACGGTAGATATTTCGTAGTAGGCGAGAAGTGTTTTGTTTGTGCCAGCATCTCGAATGTCGAAATTCACCCCTGCTCGTGCACGCTGTTAATCGAGATCAGTAACCATAGACAGTGACTTGACTATAGATGTTCAACAGTACCATTGGCAAGAGACCGAAACTAGGGACAGTCAGAATTGTAATTTACTTGAATAAGTTGTATCAGGGAGTGAACCGAGTAATACGTAAGGTGGTAAGGACCAGTCCGAATCTGAGTCGCTGTGATGATGTCACTGGCTCTCAATAGCCACTGGGCCCAAAGATATAACATGGGGGTTACAAGTCGTGTGCCAGTCCTTTCAGTTCAGGCACCATTCGTTCTGCAGTCCTTTCTGAGTAAACTGGTAACGGATAATAACCGAGAACGCGAGAAAAACAATGAGGTTCAGAAAAAAACGACGAGCGTTGTAAAACTCCAAAGAAAATATCGCAGCACTAGCGTTGATAGATAAACAACAGAGCGAGAAAGCCGATGCGCGTTATAAGCAACAAGACAATAAAAATTACGAACGTTACAAAAGGATAGAAAATAATTTCGCACAGCTAAACAATAAGTCCGAGGAGGAGGTAAAGGAGATAACGGCACTTTCCAAAGAAAATAAGGAAAATATTGCTGAGATAGAACAGATGCTGCTCGATCACGTGAAAAGGTGTGGCGAGAAGATCGCTGAGGTGGATAAGAAAATGGCGGAGGAGAAAAGAAATATCCGCTGTGCTGGTCGTTGAAACAGAGAGGAAAGAAAAGGGGAACACCGAGAAGTGACAACGAGGACGACCCATCAGTTAGAGTGAAAGAGACGAGCATACACAGTAAATACTGGAAGCAGGGTGTATCGTCTCTTTCTCTCTGTCTCTCTCTCTCTCTCTCTCTCTCTCTCTCTCTCTCTCTCTCTCTCCCTCTCTCTCTCGATTTTGGTATGAAAATGCTTTAATTTTTTAAATGTAAGATGCGGTGGTGGGAAAAAATGTAAAGGGTAATTAATACACTTTAGGATTCGCGTATATTCTGCACGCTCGTAAATGCGGCTTACATGTACGCCGACGATAATCGAGGCTGCTACGCAGGCGTAAATGTTAGTAAAAATGGTTACAGTTTTGCTTGTAATGGCTTAATTACGTTACCCAACCTCACGGCTACCTTAAACATAATCAGACGTAGTATGAAACTTATTACTGTTATTGCCCGTTAAATTAATTGTTGCGAAGAGAGAGACGATATAACCACTTCTGTGGCGAAATAATTTTTATTCACGATAATTAATTTTCATTCAGAGCGAGGTGGCTTCATTTTAGGTTAAGCATTCCCTCGACAGAAATAAATTTAAGGCAACTCTTAAGACTTCCTGCCTAGTGCAGTTAAATCTATCTACGCAATCCCGTAAAATTTCTGATAAAATGGACTTGCATGTATTAATACTCGAAAATTACTACCAATATTCAAAGTATTTATAATGTTCACTTGAGGATGAAGCTCAATATTTAGTATTTAATTAAATGTTACGTAATGGCCCCCTGTGCGCCAATGCGTCAAAAGAAAGCCAGATGGGCAATCTTCTACAAGATTTAT
The DNA here is from genome assembly GCF_021461395.2 of Schistocerca americana. Classification (NCBI taxonomy): domain Eukaryota; kingdom Metazoa; phylum Arthropoda; class Insecta; order Orthoptera; family Acrididae; genus Schistocerca; species Schistocerca americana. Next base: position 502,994,104 of record NC_060124.1, on the reverse strand, counting down.
ATTAAAATATTTCCACAGGGAGGGAGGGATTTTGAGTAAGAACAGGAGAAATTCACTTTTTACTGTATACTGTAACAGAAAATACGTACATGAAATACTTAGTGCGTCAGAACAGCTAAGGGACTTAATTCTTCCACAGCAGAGACAAAAGTAGTAGTCGACCTTTGAACCTAGTCTCTTTTAAGCTTAATGAGATAAAACGTCCATGGTTACCAAGAATGTATTTACATTGTACAGTTATACTTTGACACTAACGAGTTGTAGGTTTTATAGCTATCTGTCGTATTATCTACGGTTTTATCTACAGAAATATACTTACTTTTGTCCTTTTTTTACACTTCACACTTACACGCCAGGTATAAGTTTAGTTTGATTTTCATTGGGCTTCCCAGGAGATGTCACATAAGAGATATGCGGGGTGTCTCACTCAGCTCAGCAACCTCATGTGTTTCCGTAATGAAATAAAAAGTGAAAAATGCAGTTGGCCGGGGACGCACTTATATCAGGGGCTCACACGCTGGACTGTAATCGACGGTACCTAAAAGTCAACGAACACCACTTTCAACACAAAGATATGTTTTTAAATGGCATGTGTATGTATTTTCTACAGAAATGAAAACTAGAGATACAATGTAGTAATAATAGACCGTTCTGGTGTCCTAAATACATTTATTAGTGTCATATAGCCCCCAGAAACTACAATTTTGTGCGTGACATCTAGCACAGAAATGCACTCACTAATAACGGGTAACGTCTACATCTGCATCTACTTCTACATACATACTCCGCACCCTGTACCACTGCTAGTCATTTCCCTTCCTGTTCCACTCGCAAACAGAGTGAGGGAAAAACGGTTGTTTAGACGCCTCCGTATGAGTCCTAATTTCCCGTACCTTATCTTCGTGGTCCTTACGCGAAATGCATGTTTGTGGCAGCAGAAACGTTCGGAAGTCAGCTTCAAATACCGATTGTCTAAATGTTCTCAATAGTGTTCCTGGGAAAGAACGTCGCCTTCCCTTCAGGTATCCCCATTTGCGTTCTCGAAGCATTTCAATACCTGCGTGTCGTTCATACCTACCCGTAATAAATCTAGCAGCTCGCCCCTGAATTGCTTCGATGTATTCTTTAAATCCGACCTGGTGCGGATCCGAAACACTCGAGTAGTACTCGAGAACAGGTCACACTCGCGTCCTATATGCGGTCTCCTTTACAGTTGAGCCACACTTTGCTGATATTCTCCCAATAAATGCCGCGCGGTGTAGTCGCGCGGCTTGAGGCGTCTTGCTACAGTTCGCACGGCTCCCCCCGTCGGAGGCTCGAGTCATCCCTCGGGCATGGGTGTGTCTGTCGTCCTTCGCATAAGTTAAAGTTAAATTAAGTAGTGTATAAGCCTAGGGACTGATGACCTCAGCTGTTTGGTCCCATAGGAACTTACCATAAATTTCCAAAATTTTCCCAATAAATCTAAGTTGACCATTCGCCTTCCATACCACATTCCCAAAATGACCGTTCCATTTCATTTCGCTTTGCAACGTTTCGCCTAGTTATTTAAAGACTTGACTGTGTCAAGCAGGACACTAGTAATACTGTATCCAAACATTACATGTTTGATCTTCCTTCTCATTGACATTAACTTATATTTTTCCACATTTAGGACTAGCTGCTATTCATCACACCAACTGGAAATTTCGTCCAAGTCGGCTTGTGTCTTCATACAGTAACTCAACTTTGACACCTTACCGTACACTACGGCATCATAAGTAAACAACTGCAGATTGATGCCCACAATGTCCACCAAATCATTCATGAATGTAGAGAACAACAGTGGTCCTACCACATTTCCCTGGGGCACTCCTGACGATACCCTTGTCTCTGAAGAACTCTCACCGTCGAGGATAGCATACTGGATGCTATTATTTAAGAAGTCTTAGAGCCACTCACATACCTGTGAACTTATTCCGTATGCTCGTACCTTTGTTAACAACCTGCATGGGGAACCGTATCAAATGCTTTCCCGAAATCCAGAAGTATGAAAACTACCTGTTGCCCTTCATCCATAGTTCGCAGTATGTCATGTGAGAAAAGGGCAAGCTGAGTTTCGCACGGGCGATTCTTTCTAAAACCATACTGATTTGTAGATATAAGCGTCACAGTCTCAAGGAAGTTTATTATATTCGAACTGAGAATATGTTCAAAGATTTAGCAGCAAACTGCAGTTAGAGATATTTGTCTGTAATTTCGTGGGTACCGTTCTTCTACCGTTCTTACATACTGGAATCACTTGCGTTTTTTCGCAGTCGTTTGGGACTTGGTGCTGGGCAACAAATTCACGATAAATGGAGGCACGGTAAGGCGATACTTCTGTAGAGTACTCTTTGTAAAACCGAATTGGGATTCCGTTCGGGCGTTTTGATTTATTTGCTTCCAAATCTTTCAATCGCGTTCCTCTACGCCAGGGACGCTTATTACTACGTCGTCCATACGAGACTCTGTCCGATGGTCAAATGTCGGTGTGTTTGTACTACCCTCCTGTGTGAACGATTACTTGAACGTGAAACTTAACATTTCGGCTTTCATTTTGCTATCTTCAACTGCAACGCAGACTGGTCAAGAAGGGGCTGAATGGAAGTCTCAGACCCGCTTAGCGATTGTACACAGGACCTACGATGAAGCTGCGACACGTCAACAGATGTTCGAAGTGCCCACAATGTGCATCAGTAAACTTTTGAGACAGATGGTGAACAAGTGAGCGAAGCACTGACTGTAGTTCTTCCACAGATGTAGCACACGTATAGTGGTAATACGAGGGTCACTCCAAAAGAAATGCACACTATTTTTTTTAAAAATACAGTTTTCATTCTACATGTGTGAAAGTTTTACAGTGTGTAGATACATCCTTCCTGCTTGTTTTCAAACTTAGTTCAACCTGTTCCCGTGAGTGGCGCCGTCACAGCATGTCTTCAAGATGGCTGCTACACTCGACGTTTGTCAGAAGCAACGTGCTGTCATAGAATTCCTGTGCTGTGAAAACGAGACAGTGGGAAACATCCACATGAGGTTGTAAAAGGTATATGGAGATGCTGCTGTTGATCGCAGTACAGCTAGTCGGTGGGCAAGCAGGTTACGTGATGAAAGCGGGCACGGCAATTTTGAGGATTGTCCTCGCAGTGGCAGGCCTCGTACTACACACACTCCAGGCAATGTGCAGAGAGTTAACGAATTGATGACTGCTGACAGATGCATCACAGTGAACGAATTGTCACGCTATGTTGGGATAGGGGAAGGAAGTGTTTGCAGAATACTGAACGTGTTGGCGTTAAAAAAGGTTTGTGCCAGGTGGGTTCCCAGGATGTCGGCAGTGGCCCACAAAGAAACAAGAAAAACGGTATGCAGCGAACTTTTGGAACAGTATGAGAATGGTGGAGATTAATTTCTTGGAAGAATTGTGACAGGTGAAACATGGCTCCATCATTTTTCACCAGAGACGAAGAGGCAATCAATGGAGTGGAATAATGCAAATTCACCCACGCAAAATAAATTCAAAACCACACCTTCTGCTGGAAAAGTTATGGCTATGGTGTTTTTCGACTCCGAAGGACTCTTACTTGTGGACATCATGCCAAGTGGAACCACCATAAATTCTTATGCATATGTGACGACACTGAAGAAACTTCAAGCTCGACTGAGTCTTGTTCGACCAAATCGGCAAAAGCAGGATGTTTTGCTGTTGCACGACAATGCACGGCCACATGTCAGTCAAAAAACCATGGAAGCGATCACAAAACTTGGATGGACAACACTGAAACGCCCGCCTTACAGTCCTGACCTGGCTCCACATGACTACCATCTCTTTGGGAAACTGAAAGACTCTCTTCGTGGAACAAGGTTTGAAGATGGTGACTCCCTTGTGCGCGCTGCCAAACAGTGACTCCAACAGGCTGGTCCAGAATTTTACCGTGCAGGTATACAGGCGCTGGTTCCAAGATGGTGTAAGGCAGTTGAGGGGGATGGAAATTATGTGGAGAAATGAAAATATTGTTCCTAAAGGATGTATCTTCTAACTGTAAAACTTTCAGACATGTAGAATAAAAGATGGATTTAAAAAAAATAGTGTGAATTTCTTTTGAAGTGACCCTTGTACGTTGTTGCATACCCTCTAGTGTCACTGGGGCTTTTGCTACACATACCGTTCCACCGTGTCCCACAGAAGGTAATCTAACAGCGTCACTTAGTGGGCCCTCGCTGGCTAGCTCACAGGATCTTTCTATCCTATCCACCTATTTGGAAACACTGCATTCACAACTTCCCTGGAAATACGTGTGTAGTTTGCTGGGCTTCCGTCATGCTGGAACACTGATAGTCGCTTTTAGAATGTTACAGCTTGCACGAGAAGAGGTAGAGTGTCTTGCAGAAATGATGCATGTCGCCGTCCGGTTAATGTTCCCTGATAAAAATAGTGTACTACAGTATGGGCATCATAGATGCCGCACGAAACGTTGATATCCCACTGTCATTGATCAACAACCGCTCGAAGTCAGTGGGGATTTTGCACGGACCCAACAATGTATCACGTAGGAGGTCTGGATGACCTTGCAACCGCTGTAGTGCAAAACGACAGAAATCAATATGGGATTGAAAGTTATTCCCGTACAGTTCTTTGTGGAGTGAGGTATGATGCCGATGAAACGTGTACCTATCCAAAACTCTAAACACTCTACTGCGGCTTATTTCAGAACCGCGTACAATCTGTTATACACTAACCTCAGAATTTTGCGCTACAGCAGCCAGAACAGCAATTTCGTTGACATGGTTAGTTGCACTGTTTGTACGATGACGGTTTCTCGGTGTCCAGCTGTCTGTTGCCGTGAGACTCGTGCAGATGTTGGAAATGGTGTGCCGTGAAGGACGCTGTTGATGTAGGTAGCGTTCAGCGTACACTGCTACAGCTGTGGTTACATTTCTGTGACATTCACAATAAATTAACGTCATACTTACACTGAAGTGATAAAGAAACTGGTAGGGTCACCGCGAGTGTGCAGAAGTGCCACAACACTACATGGCACGGACTCGACTAATGTCTGAAGTACTGCTGGAGGGAAATGACACCATGAATCCTGCGGGGCTGTCCGTAAATCCGTAAGAGTACGAGCGGGTGGGGATCTCTTCTGATCAGCATGTTGCAAGGCATCCCAGATATGCTCAATAATGTTCTTGTCTGGGAAGTTTGGTGGCCAGCGGAAGTGTTTAAACTCAGAAGAGTGTTGCTGGAGCCACTCTATAGCAGTTCTGGACGTATGGGGTGTCATAATGTCCTGCTGGAATTGCGCAAGTCCGTCAAAATGCACAATTGCCATGAATGGATGCAGATGATAAGACAGGATGCTTACGTTCGTGTCACCTGTCAGAGTCGTATCTAGACGTATCTGGGGTCCCATATCACTGCAACGGCACATGCCCCACACCATTACAGAGCCTCTACCAGCTTGAAATGTCCCCTGCTGAGATGCAAAATCCATGGATTTATGAAGTTGTCTCCATACCCATAAACGTCCATCTGCTCGATAAAAATTGAAACGAGGCTTGTCCGACCAGGCATCATGTTCCCAGTCATCAGAAGTCCAGAGTCAGTGTTGATGGGCTGAGGCGATGTGTATAGCTATGTGTTGAGTAGTCATCAAGGTTACACGTGTGGACTTCAGCTCCAAAAAGCCCATATCAATGACGTTTCTTTGATTGGTTTGCACGGTGACTCTTGTTGATCACTCAGCATGGAAATCTGTAGCAATTTGCGGAAGGGTTGCACTTCTGTCACGTTGAATGATTCTCTTCAGCCGTCATTGGTCACGTTCTTGCAGAATCTTTTTCGGCTGCAGCGATGTTTTAGCGGATTCCTGATATTTACGTGCACACCCATGTAATGGTCGTAAAAGAAAATCCCTATTATATCGCCACTTTGGAGATGCTGCTGCTGCCGACCGCGGTGGTCTAGTGGTTCTAGGCGCTCAGTCCGGAACCGCGGGACTGCTACGGTCGCAGGTTCGAATCCTGCCTCGGGCAAGGATGTGTGTGATGTCCTTAGGTTAGTTAGGTTTAAGTAGTTCTAAGTTCTAGGGGACTGATGACCACAGATGTTAAGTCCCATAGTACTCAGAGCCATTTGAACCATTTTTTTGAAATGCTGTATCCCATCACTGGTGTGCCTACAATAACACCACATTCCATCTCACTTACATGTTAGTAACCTGCCATTATAGGCGCATTAACCGAACTAATAACTGCAACAGACGCATGTTGTCGTGTGTAGGAGTTGCCGACCGCAGCGCCGTATTCCGCCTGTTTACATATCCCTATATTTGAATACGCACGCCTGTAACAGTTACTTTGGAGCTTCAGTGAAGTTTTTTTCATTACTGAAGACTGACATATCGAGGAAACAATCACAAATGTCACCAGCCACACCAAAACAGGGAAATTACTGTTCGAAATGTAAGCGAAATGCGTCACAGTGTATTTCCCTGCTTAACACTGAGAGCAGTACAGCAGGCCCGAGCAGGAGATAGTAAAGTACGCGTCATGTAAGAAGGTGACACAATTTTCAGGCGTTCTGCTCATCTCCCTCCACTAGCCACTGGCAGCCAATAATATTCATTTTCTTTCTGGGCAGCTAGCAGAGAGTTACAGCTAGAGAGCGGGTATCTCGGTCCTACATGCTGCACTGTTGCCGTATTTCGCGACCAGCGAATTATTCATTCAACTGTCAAATTTTTTTTGTTCCTTTTTTTTTCTTGCAGCAGTATAGCTATGAATATGTACCTGTAAATGTTTAAGTGCGATTTAAAAAAAAGTCAGGTTACGGTAATAAATGTGAAGTGCTTCATTAGAAGGAGAGGCGGTTTATTTACTGCATTTATAACTTTATCAAAATTTGAAAGCAAGTCTCCTACTGGTGACATTTGGAAACGCTAGAACTGAGTGAAGAACCATGTGGTGTAAGCAAGAGAACTGTGAAAAGAATTGTACACGAAAGTGTCAGAGCTGTAGGAATCATAGAAACTGTTTCGTGTCGCCTGGAAAGCATTGATATCACAAGGAACCTGTAACACAAATGGATGGCTTTCACAACGATGTTTCAAAGTCATTCATGTGAATGATGAATGCCCGACATCACAAAAACGTGTTACAGTTGTAAGACATCGTGGTCTGCTGACCTTCATTGCTTACGTATTCAGCCCTCACGATCATATTTCGCACATCGAGACGCCTCATTCGAACCCAAACTCGATAAGATAAAGTCAATGTTGTACGAATTCATCTAAACGATATGCAAATAACTAATAAATCGCAAGTGCGCACTGTGGTTGAAATACTCAAGGCTGGCGTACACACATGCATTCCAGACACAACGGTCACAGGAGCTTTTAGTTCGAGAGAGGCAACTGCACACCAGGAGGCCGGTCCCAACCCATCTACGTCGGCCAGTGGACGCCCGTGCAGCGGACAGCGTTCGCCCGAGGTAAAGGAGGAACGAGCCCGTGTTCAGCTTAAAAGCAAATTCCGCTACATTGTGTGGGAGCGGCCAGTCTACGCATTCTTTACGCATAGCATGCAGTTTTGGAGATCTTCACAGGGAGACAGCAAACGCCAAACGCCGATACTACAGATTTCCGGATTGGTCGCCTTAAACGAAACATCATTCTCCCATTTTAGAAGAGCAACGCTGATTGGCAGACGATATTTCTGACGACTTGAGCTGAAGGAGTAATGGAAGAGAGCGAAAGATATACCCCTTCACGTCTGGTGTGGGGAGGCACCGTTTCGTTGTCGCTCTTGGGGGGTGAGGGGGAACAAGTCTCTCCTCAGTACTTCACTGGGAGAGCACCTCTGTCGAGAGTGAATCGAAGTGGGACTCTACATTGAGTCCTTGCGATTAAGCATTGTTGACTGTGTTGGTCGACACACTTATTGTGCGGTGTGAATGGACAGAGTTATAGTTAAACGCCTGCGAGCGAATTTTGAGTGGCATTGCGGTGGACTGGTTATCTGACCAGTGTACCACGCCAATAGTTAGACTAGGAGTGAATAGGAATCCTTGACTTCATCAAGGCATAGAGAGAGTTTGATTGGTGAAGATAGAACGAGAGTTATCTTATTTGTCAGCAGCGAGCGGCGCAGACAGCAGTCATCACAGCTTATGGTATTGTGGGCTACAGCTATTGCGAGCCCCGTATTTCCTCCACAACGGTTCACTTCACTGCATTTCACATGTGACAGCCTCGACCGTACCTAGCAACATTCTAAAGGATAATTATTCAAGTTGAGTAGGTGCACCTCTCAGCCATTCTGCCAAGTCAATAACAATATTAAGCTTTGTACAGAAATTTCATTAGCGAATCCTATCCTGGAGAGGTAACTTCACATTCCGAAGAGAACCAGGATATAACTTGTTCAATTCATAACTAAAAGTGCCATTGTGATTTCTCAGAATTTTTGCAAAATAAATAATAGTTTTCGTTAGTTTCATGATTTTCTTACACTAACAAGCACTACTCCAGTACCCAAGTATCCCACTAGTTACGTAAGAAATTTTGTGAATTTTGTGTCATTTCCTTACAGCGGACGACTCCAGAAGATATTTATTGCTGAAAGTTTTTCAGGCATTTGTCTTTAGAACGTTAGGAGCGTCTGTCTGATTTCTGTAGTAGTGTGTGTGTTTGTAGGGGGAGGGGGGGTGGAAATTGCATCTTGCAAGAGCCACAGGGTAAAGGGTACATCTCAGATTAATCCGTTGTGCAGAATAACAGAATAGCAGATCAACCCCACGCTCACACAGTTATGAAGCATCGTCAATGTAAAGAATTTTAAAAGACTTTGGTTCCAGATACGTTTTTTAGTTCACAGAAGTGACATAGGAGCAGCACAAACTGTATCCTATATAAAGATTTACGATACAAGAGAAAGAGTTCAATTATTCGAAGAAGATCTGCTGGAAAATGAGTGATGGTAACGGCAGTTTTAAAGTTCTCATAGGAATAGGTTCTCAGATAATTACTCTGCGTCCTGACTCTTCTTCTGGTTTTTCGTTTCTGAGAATACACTTGTATTTACGTGTAAGAAGAACAGCAGTGATTACCATTCAGAAATGAACGCTGTCATTTTCGTGATGTGTTTCGCAATACTTATTATACCTTGCTTCGAAGTCAGTCATTGCCAATTGTAATTCAACTGTTATAGAGAAATTATCAAGTACAAACACCAGAAAAGCGGATATTTTTCCCCAGCTTAAAAATAAAAGTATTAAGCAGAGTATAAACCAAACGTGCTGATCTCGTGCAGCTTGTTAATTTACACAAGTCACGTGACTTCCTTGCATGTGGATGGGGTCACACAGTTTTGCCTTTGCACCCGTGTCACTGTTAGTGTGGCTCCATGAAATTAATTTGGACAAACCTTTTTAAGGCTATGTGGAATAAAAAACATTCAAGATAACATGCAGTGAATCACTTGTGCATGAGACAATAGACAATAAGGCAATAGACAACATTCCACCTGCAACATGCGCACTGTCTGTGCGGCATGCTGGAAAACTTCATAGGCGACTGCAGTGGCAAAGCTGTTCTAGGCGCTCCAGTCCGGAACCGCGCTGCTGCTACGGTCGCAGGTTCGAATCCTGCCTCGGGCAGTTAAGTAGTTATAAGTCTAGGGGACTTATAACCTCAGATGTTGAATCCCATAGAGCTCAGATCCATTTGACCTTAAGCTTCAGAAAGAACAATTTGACAAGTGGTTCAAGTGGCTCTGAGCACTGTGGGACTTAACATCTCAGGTCATCAGTCCCCTAGACGTAGAACTACTTAAACCTAACTAACCTAAGGACATCACACACATCAGTGCCCGAGGCAGGATTCGAACCTGCGACCGTAGCGGTCGCGCTGTTGCAGACTGAAACGCCTAGAACCGCTGAGCCACACCGGCCGGCAGAATTTGACAGGGAAGTGACGATGGATATAAGCCTTGAACCTATCATCATGAATTTACAGTCATATTATTCAGAAACAGGCTCAAATAGAAGTGACGATGGTAATACGATACAGGCTGTGAAACAAAGTAATAATATTTCTTAGTTTTAAACAATCGTGGTTTAAGAAATGTGTTTGTCAACATATCTGTTGCTTACGTAATAATGAGAACTCACTAGCCTTTTTGATTAGTAGTTTGTATTCTTTTCATTATGCAGCCTATAATGTTCAAAATATTTGCCAAGGAGAAGTTAACCTTCTCTCAACATGTTGTATGCTTTAATAACAAGCGAGAACGCAGCTGGACAAATTCGGCAGAAGTCCAATTTTTCCACATGTAAACATTTGTTATTTTCAAGGCACGCACTGGTTAAGGCCCTAAAATGACAGTAACTGTTACTTGTTGAGATATAGGTGGTCTTCGATGTTATTGATCAGCATTCCCCAGAGTTATTCGCAAATGATGGTTAATTATTTGCTTGTTCAATAGATTATAAATGCGGTCTTTCACTGTAGTTTCCAACGTGTTAGTTTACGCTCATAATAAGTATGACAACTTACTGACAATTTTTACAATCGTCTTTTACATTAGTCTTTTCTACCACTAATTCGTTTTCATACGCAGAGATTACACTTAACTATAGTCTAACACACACATACACACACATACACACACACACACACACACACACACACACCTTACACATTTATAAAAATTCAATTGAGTAGAAGCAGTTGTCAAGCAAATACAATGATTTCGATTTGTGCTTGAAGTTAATTTTGTTGTGTATTAAATTTTTACTTATAATGCAGATCAAATCTCAATAAATGGTAATTATTGCAAGTAGTTTCAATGCCCTTAACGTTAGACAATTTTCATTTTGAGAAAAATTGTACTTCACGTCTTCATAAAGCTGGGTCAGCTGTTCTCGCCTCCCAACATTACGCAGAGTAAATCTGTGGAGCAGTGGACGCAACGTAGTCACGACGTGAATTAATATTTCTCTCATGACGATAGATCGAAATTGGTTTTAATATGTATTATTTTCCTCACATATTTGAACGTATATACAATGTACCATAAGCAACGGAGCCGTTTGCCAACGTGGACTTTGTTTGCCTGCTCTCTCTTGCCGCTCATGCGCAGTTCTCATACCCCCCCCCCCCCCCCCCCCCCCACCGCCCCCCACCCCCCGCGCGTCTTTGCAGCTCCGCCTCTATGCGCGGAAGCGCCATCCTAGGTGATGTGGGCTACAGTGGACTGAAATGTGAGCGTAGAACGCGCCTATTACCTATGGTCTCTTTACAGCAGGGTTTAAGACAATGCAGGCAACGCTTGCCTTGCGGATTACGCCAGAATCCGCTGCGCAGTTTAATATTTTAGAATGTATGAGGAACATAATGGTGAAACCAGGTCTACCAACAGTAAATGTAACTCCCAAATGTGAAAATACGGCCTGTTGATTTGGCCAGGAAGGAAAACGAGTGAGGGCTAGACCAATGTGTATTTGACACAGTTCATTCACTGGCCTAACATACAAATTTATTTTGCGCATTGTCACACGATATTCAGTCAGTCACCTAATTTATAAAAAAAATTTTTGCCTTTAAAATTTTTTGTAATATAACTGATCGGATGCCTTTATAGACCACCTGGGCCAGGATCTGTAGTTGTAGAGCGCTTCAGAGAGAACTTGCAGATTGTAATTAGTAATTTTTCTGATCATGCCGTTGTAATACGGGGTGACTTCAGCTTACTAGGTATAGATTGGGGGTGTTATGCCATCAAAACTGGTGCAGAGACAGGGATTCGTGTGACATTTTTCTGCATCTCTGGTCCGAAAATTACCTTGAGCAGATAGGTAGAGAACCAACTCGAGAGGGTAATGTCTTAGACCTGTTGGCAACAAACAGACCTGAACATATCGAATCAGCTAACGTAGAGGAAGGCATCAGTGATCATAATGGTCTGAGCACTATGGGACTTAACTTCTGAGGTCATCAGTCCCCTAGAACTACTTAAACCTAACTAACCTAAGGACATCACACACACCCATGCCCCAGGCAGGATTCGAACCTGCGACCGTAGCGGTCGCGCAGTTCCGGACTGTAGCGCCTAGAACCGCTCAGCCTCCCCCTCCCGGCCGGCTGATAAGGCTGTGACAGCATCTTTGACGACGGGTCCTAAAAGGAATGTTAAGAAAGGCAGGACGATATATTTGCTCATCAAGGGTGACAGGATACAAATTTCACATTATTTCAGCAGTCAGCAACAAATATTCGATGATGAGGACGAAGATGTAGAGATCAAATGGGAAAAATTTCAAATCAACGTTGAATAAGCCCTAGACCAGTATGTTATGAGTTAGGTTTAACGGGATGGGAAAGATCCACCATGGTTTAATAGCCGTGTTAGAAAGGCGCTACGTAAACAAAGAGCATTTCATCTCAGATTCAAGACTAGTAAAAACCTAGCTGATAAACACAAAACAGAACGATGCAAAAATGAGCGTAAGGACAACAATGAGACAAGTATTCGGTGATTTTGAAAGTAAGACGTTGTCAACCGACCTGAGTAAAAACCCTAAGAGATTTTGGTCGTATGTAAAATCAGTAAGTGAGTCAAAATCATCTATTTATTCTCTCAGCGACCACACCGGCACCGAAACGGAAGATAATAGAGAGAAGGCCGAAATACTGAATTCGGTCTTCCGAAGTTGTTTCACCGTGGGAGATCGTAACACTGTCCCTCCTTTCAATCGTCGTGCGAACGTCGAAATGGCAGATATTGAGATAACTGACGGCGGAATTGAAAAGCCGCTACAATCTCTTAGTAGTGAAAAGACTTCAGGACCAGATGAGATACCTATAAGATTTTATAAAGATTGTGCGAAAGAGCTTGCTCCCCTTCTAGCAGTAATTTATCGTAGGCCGCATGAGCAACGAAAGCGCAGGTCATTCCCGTTTTTAAGATAGGCTGTAAGAGAGATCCACACAATTATTGACCTATATCGTTGACGTCAATCTAGTGTAGAATTAAGGAAAATCTTTTACGCTCAAGAATTATGACGTTTTGGAAAAATGAACATCTGTTCTATAAAAATCAACATGGATTGCGCAAACAGAGATCCTGCGAAACTCAGCTCGTTCTGTTCCTCCACGAAATCATCAGCGCAGCGGACAACGGCGCTCAGGTTGATGCCGTGTTCCTTAATTTCAGTAAGACGTCTGACACCGTCCCGCATTGCCGTTTAATGAAAAAAATACGAGCTTACGGAGTATCGGAGCAGACTTGAGACTGGATAGAACTCAACACGTCGCTCTTAACGGAACAAAATCGACAGATGAAAAAGGTAATATCCGGGGTACCACAGGGAAGTGTGACAGGACCGATGCTGTCTAAAAAAAATAAAAAAAAAAATAAAAAAAAAATGGTTCAAATGGTTCTGAGCACTATGGGACTTAACATCTGAGGTCATCAGTCCCCTAGACTTAGAACTACTTCAACGTAACTAACCTAAGGGCATCACACACATCCATGCCCGAGGCGGGATTCGAACCTGCGAACGTAGCGGTCGCGCGGTTCCCGACTGAAACGCTTAGAGCCGCTCGGCCACTTCGGCCGGCTGCTGTCTACAATATATATATATATATTTATATGATCTAGCAGAAAGCGTCAGATGCTCTTTAAGGCTATTCGCACACGATGCAGTTGTCTATACCAGTGCTTCCCATCCTCTTCAGCTGGCGGACCCCTTCTTCAGTCGAAAATCTATGGCGGACCCCTAGTTAGTCAAGAGCACAGTAACTTCAAATTTCAGAGTGAAATCCATGGGAACTGAAAGCTTCTTAATGCAGGTGCCGTGTTCCCAATGACCACCCCCCCCCCCCCCACCCGAAGTATCAATAGTCTTTGGTTTAAAGATGAATAAGAACAACTTGAAATTAACGATCCAATTTGAATTCCCACTGTATCCAGACACTTACTAGTGGATTTACTTCATTTGTTCAACACACTATAGCCTGATTAAAATTACTTGGTAATTGAAATTTCACACGATGGAGCTTTCTTCCTCCAAGAGCAATCACCGTCACGTCCAAACTGTTCGCTGTTGACAAGCTGACAGTTATGGTCTGTTCACTTCCACTATTTGGCTACTGTTGTGTAAGGAGCATGCATATTTCGTAACAGTCGCGTGTGTGTGTGTGTGTGTGTGTGTGTGTGTGTGTGTGTGTGGTTTTCCGTGAAGTCGGAAGAAAAAGTCTTCCTTTGGTCGTCCTCCGTCCTCATTCATTTCAACTGGAAACTTCCCTTTTTGTGAAGGCGATGGAGAAACTGCAGCCTTCTTCAATGATCCTGACTTCAGCCACCGATCCACGTTAGAACCAATATACTGGTCAAAAATCGGCTTATGAAACAGGTAGTGCACTGACAAGGCAAGTTTAACATTTAATAATGGCTGGGGCCGCATATGTGCCAGCGAGCGCTGTGATTGGTCGACAATGCTCGCTCCGCGCATGCGTAAAAGATTTCAGCGCATCTAGCGCCGTGAGCCAGCGTACAAACGACCCCCGTATTGTTGCTAAACAGTCGATCAGAGAAGCCGCATTCTCCGGCACTAAATTGTGTATACGTTCTCACTTAGGAACCGCAAAGGCTGCTTGGTGACACGACCTGAAGTAAAAGTACACATCTTTTTCACACGAAAAAAAAGTGATGAATTTGATTTTCACATTTTTATTGAATAATTTTACTCATTATTTTACACGATTCGGTGAAAGGGGGCCGTGGACCCCCTAGAAAGAGCCGGCGGACCCGCAAGGGGTCCGCGGACCACAGGTTGGGAAGCCCTGGTCTATACAAAAGGAGCAACGCCAGAAGATAGTAAGAATTTGCAGAACGACCTGCAGAGAATTGATGACTGATGCAGGCTCTGGCAGTTGACCCTGAACGTAAATAAATGTAACATATTGCGCATACATAGGAAAAGAAATCCACTACTGTACAGCTACACTATTTATGAGAAACACTTGGAGACAGCGTCTGCCGTAAGATATCTAGGAGTAACCATCCAGAGCGAGTTTAAGTGGAATGACCACATAAAACAGATAGAGGGAAAAGCAGACACCAGACTCAGATTCATCGGAAGAATCTTAAGGAGATGTATCTCATCCACGAAATAAGTGGCTTATAAGTCACTTGCTCGCCCGATTCTTATGTATTGTTTATTTGCCTGGGGTCCCTATCAGGTAGGATTGATATAGGAGAGATAGAGGACATCCAACGAAGAGCGGCGCGTTCCGTCACGGGATCGTTTAGCTGGCGAGAGAGCGTTACGGAGATGCTAAGCAAACTCCACTGCCAGACGTTACAAGGGAGGCGTTGTGCATCACGAAGAGATTTACTACTGAAATTTTGGGCCAGCACTTTTCAGGAAGATTCGGACAGCATATTACTTCCCCCCACATACATCTTACGTATTAACCACGAGGAGAAAATTCGTGGAATTAGAGCCATTACAGAGGCTTACCGACAATCATTCTTCCCACGGACTATTCGCGAATGGATAAAGAATGGAGGGATCAGATAGCGGTACCGAAAGTACCCTCTGCCACACACCATTAGCTGGCTTGCGGAGTATGCTGTAGATGTAGATGTAGATATGTAGACACTATATGGAAAATGTGGTATATGTGATGTTAGAGTGCTTTGTTATTGTATGTTTGCAACTTACGTAACGGAATATGTGAAATGTAGAATTTACTAAATAATATTTTGCCACTGATTAATGAAACGAAAGTGTTCGTGTTTGTAATTTTATACATTGTGCAAATTGTCATTTGCATACAATGTTGCACGCTTAGGGACATATATGTAAAAAAAAGTAGTGCTTTTGTACTGTACGGAAATTTATGTGGGAAGCGTAAACGGTGGCTTTGGTTTTTGGCGAGCGGAACAAGAAGACACAGTCTGTATGCAGCAGTGAAAGAGACAACAGTCGCACGAAGCAGGCGATGCATTTCCTGGAAATTGTTGCACAGTAGCCTCGGATGACGATTGCTGAAATATTACGGCTTTGGTGCAAGTTGTTGGGCTATGTCATACACATGAAAACGACGCCAAGAGGAATAAACTAGTCCACATTTCTAGAAAGTTGTGCACCGTACCATGGATAGTGTAGTCGGAATTACTGTACACTCAATGACTACAGCGAACATGTTATGAACTATATAAATAGAATTGTAGAAGCGTGAACCATCAATTCGAAATTAACTTTATTTGGATAATTATTATGTTAAACATAAGATTTGGTTCACCCTGTTATTTTATTCCTAATAATTCTCCAATGTAGGGTGGTTCCCTGGTGTTTGATTATTCCGAGTAAAACTGTTATAAAAAACATTTTAAATGCTTGTAACCTCCCCACAAAAATTTGATTCTCATTTAGTGTAACCTCAAAACAGAAAAATTCCTAAGCCTCTCAACAGTAAAAAATATAATTATGCCGTTCATTCGCATTCAGCGTAACCTCCCTCAGATAAATTCCGTAATCTTGCAATAATACAATGTGACTAATCTCTCAATAATATATGTGACTCAGTTACAACCTTTGAATAATTGACTGTTAATTTAACCTGGCAAATTGTGAATGTTAGCAGTGCTGCGTCATGGCCCTGAAAGATCATTCTGAATAAAAAAAGAAAAATTCTTACCTCAATGAAGGTCGCCGGATAACGCATATATATCTGCTCTTACAATAAATTTTTCTGGCACAGCCCTGTGCAATGCTGGCCGATAGATTTGTCATTTATGAGAAGAAACAACTGATTTTTCTTTTGCAATAATCGGGATGATCATGGACTGGAGAAATTAGTAAATTCCTTAAATTGAAATGAATGGTTGTTAAAAGTTACTTTTTATGAAAAAGATTATTATATTTGCGCTGCTTTGTTTTACTTTATCAGAAATCATTTGCATAACGTCATAGTCAGCTTCGTCTGGTGTATTGTAGTTGTGAGCATACGTATCTGTGAACAATGTGGAATGACAGTTTATGTTACGTGATGCAGAAATGACCTCTGTCCGATTAATTGTTTGTTCTTCTGCAGATAAAGAGTGCTGAAATTATAATGCCAGTTGTACATTTTCATCCTTTAACATTAAATAGGAATTTTGAAAGTCAGTAATTGCGTCATGTTGTACCAGAAAATTCGTACCTAAAATAACGTCTGTTGTCAATAAGGGAACAATTCAAAAATTTGAGTGGAACGTTTGACCTGCAATACAAAACGATAAATGATGTGTTTTCTGTACGTACTGATTTCCTTGTTGCTGTGCGTTACTATTTGGTGGTGCCGACGCTATACGTGTAGGCGGCGAAACATTAAAGCTTGGTTGACCTTGCAGACTACATTGTTGGTTAGGTATGCTAACCGGCTGGTTTTTGGTGCTGTTGTGGGGAAAACCCTCTATTGTTGCCAAAACATGTCTGCGATTGCTGCCAATTTTGTACATACTGATGATTACACTTTTGTCTTTCATTAAAATTACGCTGGTAGCCCTTGTCATTTCAGGAGTGTCTCATGAAAACTATCACTTTCAGGGAAAACTTGTCATATCAGGTTTTCTTTACTCATTCTTAATCCTAGATAGATCGATAGTTGAAGAGTTGTTTTGATAGATATAAAGGATAGTAGAAGAGAAGGCAGCAGTGCAGAAAACTAAAGACGAAATAGCACTACTACGGCTTGGGGCCCTGTGCACGCTACGGCACATATTCATCGAAGTGTAATGAATCCCCTGAGGTCTCTTACGCGCTGCAAATAAAACTTTGTTCCTGCATTACAGGCAACTCCGGTGAAAATTCAAAAACAAATCGTTGTATCCAGTCCAATTCTAGTTTCTGCATTACAGGCCAAGCTGATGAAAATACAAAAGCACATTGTCGTATCCAGTCCAAAGGATGACTCCTTGTTCTGTCATTATTAAGTACCTTACATTTTCTCACGGTTAGAAAGTGCTTGTAATCAAAATTATCGTCTCTGAGTGTCTGAGTATGTTCAGGATTGCATGAGACTCTATTTGCCTGCGTCTGTTCGGAATCTTCTAAGTCACGTACTCTCTCTAAATCACCTAAGTTACATTGGCTGTATGAGTGTGAGAAATATTCGGAATGTGGCGTATGCTGTGCCGTGTTAGAGGGTGAAACATTTTTCGTTTCTGTCACTTTAAAACGTTCGTCAATTTGGCTGTTCTGTTGTTCAAATTTCTTATCGACTTTCGCATCCGAAGTGCGTGAAAGTTCTGCTGATATTAATTTAAACTCGTCGCGTAACTGTGTTGCTTTTTCAGAACATTGTTCAGTGACTGCACTACTTTCATCTTTAAGTAATTTCGTTGTGGCTACACGTGTATCACGTAACTCTTCGCTACTATTCCTAGCACAAGCCTTAATTTCCTCACGTAATTGTTCTTTAGTATCATGTCGCTGCACGGCAACGGATGCAATCTCTTCACTAAGTTGTTTGTTCTGTTCATGAAGGTTGTCGTGTTTTGCATTCGACTGTTTGAAATTTTCATTAAACTGTTCGTTCGATTCATTAAATTGTTTATAACTGTTGTCTAGTTTTTCATTAAGTTGTTTGAAATTGTTGTTTAGTTTTTCATTCCATTGTTCGAGATTTTCATTACGTTGTTTGTACGATTCATTATGTTGTTTGAAATGGTTGTCGTATTTTTCATTAAGTTGTTTGAAATGGTTATCTAGTATTTCATTCCGCTGTTTGAAACTTTCATTAATTTGTTGTTTGAGATTTTCATTAAGTTGTAGCAATACTGCCATAACTTGATCCCAGCCAAAATTAGCGGCTCTATTTTCTATGCTGTGTGTTGGTGTATCTGCATTTGTCACGTTTTGTATAACCAATTGGTCTTTCTCTGATTCTTGAAAAGGTTCGCCAATTGGATGTGCACTGTTAGTCACTACACCGGAATCAAATAAATCTGACATATTTTGAGTACATTGTTCACCTTCGTTAGAAACAGTTATCTGTTCGTTACGTAAATTTTGTAACCCGAGTGTGTCAAGCTGGGCAGCGTTCATTGCAACGGAACGTGCCGCGTCATCAATTGTTACATTTACTCTGGACATAATTGCATTTGTTTTCTCATCATTAGGATCAAAATCAATACTAGTGATCGGCAGGCACTGATTATTTGTATTTAGACGATTATCACTATTACACTGAGTGTCTCAAGTATTATCGGTCGCCGGCCGCGGTGGTCTAGCGGTTCTAGGCGCGCAGTCCGGAACCGCGCGACTGCTACGGTTGCAGGTTCGAATCCTGCCTCGGGCTTGTATGTGTGTGATGTCCTTAGGTTAGTTAGGTTTAAGTAGTTCTAAGTTCTAGGGGACTGATGACCACAGTAGTTAAGTCCCATAGTGCTCAGAGCCATTTGAACCATTTATTATCGGTCAAATTATTCGAGTCGGCTATTTCACTCATTGCACAACGCGATGTACTGTTAACAGTTTTTCGCGGCATTTTTCACAAGTCAAAATTAACAACAAAATGAAACAAAAACGAAGCAAAAATGGAACAAACACAATTACAACAAATAGCAATAAATTACCGATGATCTGTGAAAGAAAGAGTGACAAGTTAGTAAATGCGTTGCGCCAGATGCAAACTACATTTAAGTAAATAAGAGCATATATATAACTGACTACCTCTCAGAAATTCACAAAGAAAATACGATCCTGGCCGGTTGTCGACAAGTGTAGCCTCCCCACAAAAATTTGATACTCATTTAGTGTAACCTCAAAACAGAGAAATTCCTAAGCCTCTCAACAGTAAAAAATATAATTATGCCGTTCATTCGCATTCAGCGTAACCTCCCTCAGATAAATTCCGTAATCTTGCAATAATACAATGTGACTAATCTCTCAATAATAAATGTGACTCAGTTACAACCTTTGAATAATTGACTGTTAATTTAACCTGGCAAATTGTGGACGTCAGCAGTGCTGCGTCATGGCCCTGAAAGATCATTCTGAATAAAAAAAGAAAACTTCTTACCTCAATGAAGGTCGCCGGATAACGCATATATATCTGCTCTTACAATAAATTTTTCTGGCACAGCCCTGTGCAATGCTGGCCGATAGATTTGTCATTTATGAAAATAAACAACAGATTTTTCTTTTGCAATAATCGGGATGATCATGGATTGGAGAAATTAGTAAATTCTTTAAATTGAAATGAATGGTTGTTAAAAGTTACTTTTTATGAGAAAGATCATTATTAGGAGATTTTTAAAACATTTACATGGGACTTGAGATAACAATACTATGTATGCGCGAGGCTGCTTTTTACCTTATACAATAATGCACAGGCTCCGGCATCGCTGCACCACGACCGGCCCAGCCAACTCGATACACCAGACCAGACTGCTCGCTAGCAGCCTCACACTTACAGACTCCTCACACCTTGCCTATTGTGTTCTGCAGAGAGCATAGAGCCGTAAATGCCTGTAGCTTTCACAGAGTCTGCGCGGTGTCCATCGGAATATTGCTCCCTTATCGGCAGACTGGCGCCGTTTTCTCTGCATTCTCCGCCCAAGACTCATTGTTGCTGGCCTTTCATTACATCTGCTCGGACCTCTTACATGCTTTATTCGGTATCTACAAGCACTAATCTTCATCTTTGAATAAATGTCTGAAAATAATTGTTGTTTACTAACTTGTGAAGTGCAGGTAAAAGTACTGTTTGATTTACGTAGCAGAAGTGAAATTTTGCTTAAGTACTGAAGTAGATATTTTCAGACAAATTTAACGATTTAAATATTCTTACTCTCTCTGTCGTAATAAGCTAAGTGAACGTGACTGAATAAGTTTTGCAGGTTTAACTTCTGAGTAACGTAAAGATACATTTCGTTCAGTTGTAAATAATGTTCAGCAAAGTATAAAGAGTTATAAACAGAAAATTGCCTATGTGGCTCAGTAAGACTGAAGTAGGGTTGCATAAAAATATTGAATGACTATACAGAGTGACCACACCCTACCTTTGGTTTTTGATAGATCATTTGTTAAGAGAAAGGTGTAAACGAAGAGTCTTAATATATTTAAATTTGAGTATTATGCTGTTACAATATTTAATTTGTTGGTTATGCTATTAGAATATTTAAGTTTTTGGTTATACAAAATGCAAACATAGAAGCCAGGAAACTCTTAGGATAAGGAGCTAATAGTCTGACTTCCATATCCATTAGTCATATTAGCCACACATCACCGTCAAATCCTGTGAAAGGGGTAACATTAAAAGACAGTTGTTGAAACTATGCACGTTTATTACGTGTGTACTATATGCACAATTCCCCATGTAATAATGTTATATGTGGCTTTTTCTGTGAAAGAAGTGTCTGTTATATTGGGGTGTAGTATTATAACAGATTGAATTAAATTATATCCAACAAAGAATTTAATTAAATAATTAATTTGAATACTAAACAGTAATAAATGATAGCAGAAAATGTCAATTGTAATTTGTACGCAATCATTGTTTGGCACAACATAAGATAAAAGACTAAGATACAAACTTCAAGCCAAATTTAAACAGCCAAATTTAAACAGCCACGAAAATTAACAAAACGTCATGAGCACAGGACACCAATAAAAACTTTAATAAAACTGAACCGGTCACGTAATACGCCACTGCCAAAAATCCTTATACTAATATACCAAGTGACCAAAGAAGGAGAACAAAAGATTTAAAATCTCATAAAACAGACATGGTAGCAAGGCTTACAGTGACCATTGAGACCTCAATCACAAGTTAAATGTTTAAATAACCTAAAGAAGCAATAACGTTGTAGAATGGGAGCCTCTTTCAATTAACAAATAGAATGGCTCAGAATGGTTCTAAAATCTGAACTTAACTTTAAACAGCATTAAATGCCACGATTGTGCTTGGAAGGAATAGCACTGTAGAAGATGGACAGTGCGAGCTTTCGCTATCTTAGGCTTGTGCACGGAATCGCAGGAACTGGCGGCTGTGTAAGCGACTGGGCCTAGAATGAATGGGGTGACACGGATCGGTAAACAGTTACCCAGAGGACAAGCAGTCTTAACAAATTCCAGTTGGTTTAAGGAAATTTCAGAATTAGTCATACCAAATTCTGCTGGAACAAATGGTAAAGCCATCCCCGAGCCAATTGCCTCAAATTCTACGACTCCTAGACATGTACACAGTCTAGGCCAAGCTCAGAACGGACTATGTGTCCTTTTTAACACATTATCACATATATTCTTGCTCATACAATTCAGTCTGCAAATTCCACGAATGAGCGGCGTTCATTACCAGCAAAAAGAACCAAGGCATCCAGAAATTCCGATAAACACGCCTCTGTCAGCTCGGCGGATTTTCAGTAACAAACTCCTGAGGGTCCCCGGCAATGCAAGCCAAACACAGGCCAGCATGACCCCTGCATATCCTTCCCAGTTTACGCCAACAATGAGACAGGTGGGAGACGACAAAACTCCTCCTTTCCGCTTGATTGCTTCACCGATACGCCTATCATGATGATAACTGCCTTGCGGTTCCCGAGGACGCAGCAAGTCTACCCTCCATGCCACGCCAGAGGGAGCTGCGTTCGCTGGGCAACATCTTAGAGTAAAAGATAAATGCATATCGTTTTCAATACATGTGCCATTTAAAAAACCAAACTTGGTGCTGAAATTGGTGATCGTTGACGTTTAGGTTCCAGCCACTCCTGCCCATTGCGTAAGACTCTGAGATAGGTGCATCCCCGACAAATTGCATTTTTCACGTTTTGTTTCATTTAGTAAATTATGAGGTGGCAGAGTTAGGTGGGACATAACATATATGTTATAAGTTAGTTAATAACGGGAATATCGACGTGGGCACGTACGTGAATTAAATCGGTTTTATAATTAATCGGAAATGGCTGAAGGCGATAAGGTTCCAATAACGACGAGGAAAAGATCACGAAAAAGTGAGTTCTGAGCCACAATGTTTTCTATGTCTACTGTGGATCGTACCGAGTAAGGAGTATAATTCACGACAATGTCGTAGACCTAGACACTATTAAGATTCGCAAACTGAAGGGACGGCAACACATTTCACACCTCAGACAATGTATAGAATAACGAAAGTCAGAGGTCATACAGCGAGTCTGACACCCATCGATGGAGGCACAGCTAAAGAGCAGAAAAGGGAATCGAATCCATGTTTGAAGTCGTGTGACTAGGGCCTCCCGTCGGGTAGACCGATCGCCGGGTGCAAGTCTTTCGATGTGACGCCACTTTGGCGACCTGCGCGTCGATGGGGATGAAATGATGATGATTAGGACAACACAACACCCAGTCCCTGAGCGGAGAAAATCTCCGACCTAGCTGGGAATCGAACCCGGGCCCTTAGGATTGACATTCTGTCGCGCTGACCACTCAGCTACCGGGGGCGAACATGTTTGAAGTGAAGAGAAATTTTGGTAAATTAAAGCTTCAGTGCCTTTCCAAGATAGTTGGAACCTCTGTAGCAGTATGGGAGATGACAAAGACGAAAACATCGGACGGGCGGACGTATGGATTTGCCCAATCAGAATGGTTCGCGTGTCAAATTTTTTATTAGGAACCAGCAGCATTATGCACTGTGGCACAATCGTCGAAGCCCAGAGTCCTGTTGATGGGCCAGTAATGATATAGTGCCTTGCCACTATGTTTTTTAAGGGAGAACCAGTAGCAGGAGCTCTGGATCTTCAATAGGAAGAGTTACAGCACGGATAATACATTTCACATACTGATACAGGGATACTTTATGAAATAAAATCACCTTAACTTCTTAATGGTTTGCGCTT
Organism: Schistocerca americana; assembly: GCF_021461395.2. NCBI lineage: Eukaryota > Metazoa > Arthropoda > Insecta > Orthoptera > Acrididae > Schistocerca > Schistocerca americana. The sequence goes on along the minus strand of NC_060124.1, from coordinate 502,970,215 downwards.
GAAAGTTCAAACTGAGCGGTTGGCCGCGGGACATGATGGGAATTAGTATGCGCATGTTCACGCGCCTTGTTGGTGTCGGTCAGGTTCATTTGGATGTGTTCGTCAATAGGCAGAACTGGAGCATTTTGGGGACTGAGAATCCGCGTTTCGTGATCGAGAAGTCTCTTCATCCTCAATGGCTGACTGTGTGGTGTGCAGTGTCCAGTCACGGAATAATCGGAGCGATATTCCTTGATGGTACGGTGACTACCAAACGGTACGTGAAGGTTTTGCAAGATGATTTCATTCCCATTATTGAAAGTGACACTGATTTCGACAAGATGTGGTTCCTGCAACACGGAGCTCGACCCCATCGAAGCAAGAGAGTGATGTCCTGGAGGAACACTTCGGGGACCGCACTCTAGCTCTGGGGTACCCAGAGGCCACTAGCATGGGCCTCAATTGGCAGCCATATTCTCTGCATCTGAACACTTGATACTTCTTTTTGTGGAGCTATATTAAAGACAAGGTGTATAGCAACAACCCCAAAACCATTGCTGAGCTGAAAACAGCCATTCAGGAGGTCATCGACAGCATTGATGTTCCGACACTTCAGCGAGTCAGGCGGAATTTCGTGTCTGCGCCACATCATCGCTAAATGATGGCAGGCATACTAAACATGTCAAAACCTAAATACGAATCTCTGTAGTATCGTTTACATGGTGAATAAAGTGTGCGCACTCCGTAGTTTGTAACTAATTTACGTTTTTTCTCATATAGTTCAATAATTGTCACCCTGTACATGAGTCCGATGAAGTGAAGCTTCAGCATGTTTTTTGTGTGTTCTTATTGTACTGTTAGCAATGTGTACGGTTGCCATCTGGAAGAAAGTCATATACATAATTTAAAATGTCATGAAACAGTAGAAGTACAGCCACAGCAGAAATCGAGAAGTGAGGAAGCCAGTCTTGTGACTGCACAGATAAGAACATAGTTTTCGAGCTGACGATCATTATAGGATGTTCTATAATCTATTACATCATGTACTGTGTTACGTATCTTTCTGCTGTATGTTTCACAGTAACTGTCCATTACTTGTTTTGTAAATCAAACTGCCTTTTCCTGCTGCTAGTTACTTTATTTATCCCATACGCGTTTCGCCTTCTCCTGTTCTAAGGCATCATCAGTGGGATCTATAACGATACAGTTTTGTTAGTTTTAGATCATTAAACAGTTCACTTCGCGTTTTTTTTGTAAAAAATGTAATTACTTACGATTTGCTGACCTGTGTTTCCTCACATCTGGTCTGGAGGTCGCACTATCACTTCTATCACTGCCGTATAATCACATCTTTGTGTTCTCGCCTTCCACACACAGTTCCATATATAAAAGTTAGTCTCGAACATATACTTCGTTAGGTTGGCAACAAATAGGTAAACATCCCAAAGAAGATGAAACACGTAACGGAGTCGCAATATTTACGTTATGAAAAGCATTGTGTGACGAAATAGTTGTATCGAGTGACAAAAGAACAATAGTCCACGACAAAAAAGAGTGAGAAACATGGTGAACAGTGTGTGGAAGGCGAGAACACAAAGATGTGATTATATGGCAGTGATAAAAGTGGTAGTGTGGTAATGCGACCTCCAGACCAGATGTGAGGAAATCGTAAGTAATTACTTTTTTACAAAAAAAAAAAAAAAAAGAAAAATCACGAAGTGAACTGTTTAATAATCTAAAACTAACAAATCTGTATCGTTATAGTTCCCACTGATGATGCCTTAGAGAAGGAGAAGGCGAAACTCGTATAGGCTAAATAAAGTAACTAGCAGCAGGAAAAGGCAGTTTTATTTACAAAACAAGTATTTATATGCTTGCTGCGGAGGATGGCCACACAAACAAACTTGTTAACTGTCCATTATTTATGGTATCATTAATAGGAAAGCCACGAACGTAGAGGGACGAAAGTAATTACAAAATGAAGATGGTGAATGGTAAACGAAAGAAGTACACAAATACTTTTTCTTCAGGTGCTGTAGTTAGTCTGACGACACACCGATAACGAAGTTAATTATGCATGACCAAGGTAATGCAAAACGTTGTGCTAGGTGTCAACGATGAAAACCTCATGAAGTGATGGATTTCAAAGAGGTAAATATTTACAGCATGATTACTAATTTGTCAACGTATATACACAGTGTACATCAACCACTTCCTGTATTAGAATAAGAATCTAGACATTAGTAGCATCAATCTGCTTGCGGATGCTAGTCAGGTTGTGATTGTTCATTTTTGTAACTGGTCAAAGAGGCAACATTTATACAGTAACTTAAATAGTGAAAACATCAAACAGTTTTATTAAACATTTCTATTTGATCGATGAATTATGCTACGTAACATCGATATCGTGTTACATTTCTTGAATTTGTGATATGCAACCACGTTACACGGTTTAAGGACAAGTCTGACACGGCCAACAGTGTCCGAACAAGATGAAAACACGGCTGACCGCATAGAAAGTAATAGGAAGGTGGAGAAGGAGGCCTTGGTCCACGGCATCAGCTAGCAAGAGACGCAGGGGTCCAGCTGAGCTTTACCTGGGAGCATACTGCTAACCGTCAGCAACTGACGCACTGCTGTTAAGTACACCTACCCTCAGTGGTGCATGCCAGACTGCAGATTTACGGCGGCCACCCGGAAACAGTTCTGGGCATAATGGCTACACAGTGGGGACAGATACCGGCTGTAGCTGGCCAGTTGTCAATTGCCTGCACCTCCACGACAGATTACCGTCCGCTAATTCTTTTTGGAACATCCATATTGACGGCTGACAAAAAGATGAAGGTCAAGAGATGTCAGCTCATCTACTGCCGCAGCAGTAAAAGCCTGAGAGGCTGTGACTCAGTCTGGGACACAGCGATATTCTGTGGCGTTTGCAGTAACCTATAATGGAATTTATCATTGTATTTCCCACACAAGGAGACGCCATATCAATAAACGATGAATATCCTGTTAACATTTTTCTTGAACTTTTACACTGGTGTACAGGCAATATGATCTACAAGTGGCATAAGCGTGATTGCACTCATGTATTGGACATTAACAGTTCAATTCTGCTTGCTGGGGTGTGAGGATGGACATTGCTAGGCAACTTATCATAGCGTCAGTTCTTGTGAACCAATCATAAAGACTATCCATGTTGGCTCACCAATGCAATTACGACACTGGTCCTGTATCAGATCCTGTACTCATGAACGACACTCTGAAGAACATATGAGTAATTCAAACCGAGATGATTTTATACAGTAATCCAGTTGTTTGTTACTAGCAGGCTATAGACATGAACAGTAATGTAACTCTTAAGGCTTTCCCGGCGACCTAACGACATCTTTGGTTGTCGGGTGTTCTGCCAGATATCAGCGTCGTACTTGCACGATATTTCGGTCACGTAGTTCGTAACCTTCATCAGGTGCGACCTGAGACTGCTCCTCGAGTGGATCTGGTCCAGTATTTATGCCTATGGCCTTCCCCCTCCACCAACGGCTGCAGGAAGCGCCTGCTGCCGTTGGTGAAGGGGAAAGGCCATAGGCATAAATACTGCACCAGAAGGAAGCGCCTGCAGCCGTTGGTGGAAGGGGAAGGCCTTAGGCATAAATACTGGACCAGATCCACTCGAGTAGCAGTCTCAGGTCGCACCTGATGAAGGTTACGAGCTACGTGACCGAAATATCGTGCGAGTACGACGCTGATATCCGGCAGAACACCCGACAACCCAAGATGTCATGAACAGTAGTATTACCCGGCCCTTTTTTGAAATAGAGGTGTGCCAGCAATCGATCAAAGAAAAGATGCAAGTGCTTTTCCCTGGTCTTTACTGCTGCGGTTCTCCCCTGGCTACCTGCAGTGGCCGTTCGCTGCAGCACGGGAATCGAGGATCCCTTCAAATGGTTCAAATGGCCCTGTGCAGTATTGGACTTAACATCTGAGGTCATCAGTCCCCTATACTTAGAAATACTTAAACCTAACTAACCTAAGGACGACACACACATCCATGCCCGAGGCAGGATTCGAACCTGCGACTGCAGCAGCCGCGTGGTTCCAGACTGAAGCGCCTAGAACAGCTCGGCCACCAGGGATGGCGAGGATCCGTTCAACTTGAGGCTTTCTTCTTTCTTCCGTGTTGAACATATTGTCATGTTTGCGTATTTCTATAACTTCCCTGAATACGCGGGTGTGCCGGTCGGTGTGGCCGAGCGGTTCTAGGCTACGGTCGCAGGTTCGAATCCTGCCTCGGGCATGGATGTGTGTGTTGTCCTTAGGTTAGTTAGGTTTAAGTAGTTCTGAGTTCTAGGGGACTGATGACTTCAGATGTTAAGTCCCATAGTGCTCAGAGCCATTTGAATAAGCGGGTGTGATAGCTCTTCTCTACAGCAAGAACTTCCGTGTCGGCGAATTTTACTATGAGGTCTATGTGGTCGGTCTCATACAGCGCGTGCACCGTCACTGCCGACTTCTCCACCTGCCCCAACCTGCAATATCGCTTATGTTCAGTGAACCTGGTATTGAATGACTGTCCAGTCACTCCAACAGAGAGTTTTCCACATATACATATTATATGGTATACTTCCGACATTGCAAGCGGTTCCCTTTTTTCTTTTGCCAATGTAAGACACTCTTTGACCTTTGATTATAAATAGTATTTACGCCGTGTTTACGCCATATTCGGCCGATTCTGTCCGTCAGTCTGGGAATGTTTTGCAGAAAAGCCACATCAGACATTTTATTTTTCCGATGTGTGTTTTCCGATGTGTTTGATTCTGCGAAACTACTTACTTAACTGCTGGAGTAGTCAGTGCTCCTCAGAACGGTTTATGGTGTTGTATCTCGTGTCTGAGGTCCTGCGGCTAACATATTCGTCTTGCTCTGTTACGAGCGTATTATCCTCACCTCTTTTATGGCTCGGGTGGTGGTTTGACAGTTGGTGCAGGTATTTGTCCCCGTGTGACGGTTTTCGATACGAACTGTGTCCCAGGTTTTAACCACGCCGCGTGACCAGCACGTCTGGAAAGGGTACCTGTTGGCCGTTTTCTACCTCACATGGGAAATTTTATGTTGGCATGGATACTGTTCAGATGCCTTAGGAAGTCACCGAGCTGTTCCTCACCGTGGCTCAACACCACGAAGGTATCGTCGACGCATTTGAACTACAGTTACGGTTAACAATGTGCCATATCCAGAGCCTGTGCATAGAAATGCTTTATTGAGAAACTGGTTATCACTTAACTAACTGGAAAATCACGAACCGAGCCAGAAAATGGTCAAGATTAATACGCTCATAACGCGAGCAAGACGAACATATGAACCGCAGCACCTCAGACGCGAGATACATCACCAAAACCGTTCTGAGGAGCAATGAGTAATCCAGCAGTTACATAAGAAGTGTCACAGAATCAGACACATGCCGAAGTGACACATCGGCAAAAGTAATGTCAGATATGGCCTTTCTGCCATACATACCCAGAGTGACTGACATCGGCCGGATATTGCGGAAACACGACGCAAAGATCAATTTATAAACCGACAAATATCAAAGAATCCCTCAGTCGGCAAACGAGAAAAGAGATGCATTTGCATTGTAGGGACTATACCGCATATCATGTACATGTGGAAAAGTCTATGTTCGAATGACTGGATGATCTGCCAACACCAGTGTCACAGAACATAAGCGGCATTGCAGGTTGGGACAGGAGAAAAAATCGGCGGTGGTGGAGCACGCGCTGTGTGAGGCCGACCACAGAGAAAAATTGCTGTGGAAAAGAGCTGTCGCACCCTCTTATTCAGCGATAGAAGTACACAAACATGACAATAGCTTCAACAAGAAAGAAGGAAATCTCAAGGTGAAGAGATCCAAGATTTCCGTGCTGCAGTGAGCGACCGTTGCAGATAGCAAAGGGGATAACGGCAGCGGTAATGACCACTGAAAAGCCATTGGACGTCGTCGCGCCAGCTACATAGAATCTGCTGCCATGATCTCGATTCCAATTCATCATCAGCAATGGAGAGTGATGCTTTGACAACGCCAGCAACCCGTGCTGGCAAAACGGCAGAAAAGTCATCAAACGAATGTTGGCCGAAGAACCCGAGACAGAAGGGAATAGGTGATCTGTCAACAAGTGGCAGCGAATGATTTAACAAGTTTGAATCTAAGGAAACCTTAATACAAACTGACGAATCGCGATGCAGCTGTGCGAATTGCAGAGCAACACTTTGCGAACATTAAACATGCCATAATCGAATCATTTCTCGTGCCAAACTTTCTGTCAAGAGTAGCCTACCCGGGTGTTGAACAGTGTGTGTATGCTCCTCAACAGTGCACTGCAGGGAACATGGAAACACGTATCGTGGAAGAAAATTTCTGTCTTCAGCTCCTCTCTAAGACAGAACTGAGTCGAATTGCTTAACCTCGGCAGTTTCGTTAGGAATGGGGAAATGGTTAAAACTGACATAAACTTTTCATTTGTCGGAATTCGCAATGTATATTGCAATTGCCTATCGATATTCCAGCGCTGGCAGAATCTGATAGATTTTGTGAAGGAGAGGAGAGGGACACTTTGTCTTAGGGCATGAAAGAGTACACTTCTCCATTGCATGGGGTCGGAAAGAGAACAGAGAGCTGATCACAGATACGGAGGCTCAACTAAGAATTTTCAGCCAATATTACAGCCATCCTATGTAACTAAGTAATAGCAAAGTGGTAGCATGAGGCCCATTTACGTACATCGTGACGACCAGATTGCGAAGTTTGTTGTTTCAAGTCGAATTACTATTCGTAGGAACTAGCTCGTAGCTAGATAGCTGCACTCAGCATCTACATCTACATCTACATGGATACTCTGCAAATCACATTTAAGTGCCTGGCAGAGGGTTCATCGAACCACCTTCACAATTCTCTATTATTCCAGTCTCGTATAGCGCGTGGAAAGAATGAACACCTATATCTTTCTGTACGAGCTCTGATTTCCCTTATTTTATCGTGATGATCGTTCCTCCCTATGTAAGTCGCTGTCAACAAAATATTTTCGCATTCGGAGGAGAAGGTTGGTGACTGGAATTTCGTGAGAAGATTCCGTCGCAACGAAAAACGCCTTTGCCGCGCGTGATTAGCGGAGCGGTCTAAACCGCTGCAGTCATGGACTGTGCGGCTGGTCCCAGCGGAGGTTCGAGTCCTCCTTCGGGCATGGGTGTGTGTGTTTGTCCTTAGGATAGTTTAGGTTAAGTAGTGTGTAAGCTTAGGGACTGATGACCTTTAGCAGATAAGTCCCATAAGATTTCACAAACATTTGAACATTTGAAAAACGCCTTTCTTTTAATGATTTCCAGCCCAAATCCTGTATCATTTCTGTGACACTGTCTCACATATTTCGCAATAATACAAAACGTGCTGCCTTTCTTTGACCTTTTTCGATGTACTCTGTCAGTCCTACCTGGTAAGGATCCCACACCACGCAGCAGTATTCTAAAAGAGGACGGAGAAGCGTAGTGTAGGCAGTCTCCTTAGTAGGTCTGTTACGTTTTCTAAGTGTCCTGCCAATAAAACGAAGTCTCTGGTTAGCCTTCCCCACAACATTTTCTATGTGTTCCTTCCAATTTAAGTTGTTCGTAATTGTAATACCTAGGTATTTAGTTGAATTTACGGCTTTTAGATTAGACTGATTTATCGTGTAACCGAAGTTTAACGAATACCTTTTAGCACTCATGTGGATGACCTCACACTTTTCGTTATTTAGGGTCAATTCCCACTTTTCGCACCATTCAGATATCTTTTCTAAATCGTTTTGCAGTTTGTTTTGATCTTCTGATGATTTTATTGTTCGATAAACGACAGCGTCATCTACAAACAACCGAAGACAGCTGCTCAAATTGTCTCCATAATCGTTTATACAGATAAGGAAGAGCAAAGGGCCTATAACACTACCTTGGGGAACGCCAGAAATCACTTTTGTTTTACTCGATGACTTTCCGTCAGTTACTGCGAACTGTGATCTCTCTGACAGGAAATCACAAATCCAGTCACATAACTGAGGCGATATTCCATAAGCACTACTAACCGCTTGGGTGGTACAGTGTCAAAAGCCTTCCGGAATTCCAGATGCGCTTAGTCGATAGAACTGGCGCTTGTTCGTACTCCTCTGGGTTATTTCATTAGGTTGTCAACTTATTCAGCACTGATTGCCGATACTCGTGGACTCAGTTTTTGTATCATTTCATTTCAAATCCACCGTTTGGTGCTAAGGCCTTTCGTACACGCCTTTGCGTACTTGTCCCATTTTGCAGTTAATTATATTGTTCATTCAGTGATTAGAATGATATAAATGCTACTAGTAGTAAGTCGTATTTCTACAGTGAACTTTTGTCTCATTTACTAGCTTCATGGAAACCCTAATCAGTATTTCTATGTGAGTTGTGACACCTCACACTCAGTAGGTAGTGCAATCAATTCCACAGATCCTATAATCCATGCTCACTTTCTCAAAGTGTAACAATATCATCTGTGGATCTTATCGAAGACATACTTTCGCCATGAATTTTTACCTCACATCGGAACCTATCTTTTAGATCCATCTTTGCTTTGTCGATGTTCTGATTGAACAATAAACGAGTGGGAATATGAAGCGATATTAGACAGTTTATCTCGTTCACTATTTAGACCGCAGCTGTAATTACTTCCGTAGATCTAAGCAGTCACGTAAAGTTTCATCAAATCAGTGCGCCGATAGCAAGAGGAAATCACATGAATTTGAAATCAGTTTTTTTTTAATTCGCTTTATTCTGGATCCTCTTACCTCCACCAACTTGCGCTTGTTAACAAGCTACTCGAAAGTGCGTTGGTCAGTGACTTGCCGATAAATTGTCTTCGCAAAGTATCTAGTACTTTTTGAGCTAAATACAGTCTAATACGGTCAGCTCCAGACAGTTGCATCTTGTCCTCCTAATGGTGTATTTTAATCAAAGAATTTGTTATGGCAGACAATAAGTAAAGGGTCTCGGAAGAGTGACACTCTGATTTCCATCCAGTCACTTCCAGCGTGCGGTACTCCGAATTGCTAACACGCATTACCCAGTACGGTGTTTCTCAGTATTACTGCATCGCGTTTCATCTGATTTGCCTTAGACTAGCAAGTTATAACGTAATATTAACGTTAGTTGCACACAGACAGAACAAGTGGACCGACTCTTTGGTATAGCTATGGTACCGACAACCGACCTTGTGCCTGTTACATTTGCTCAAACTAAACCGGTTAAGTTGTGTGTACTGTCGGAGAAGCACTACAGACCAGTTCCGAATATACTCTTTAGGTCCCAAGCCATGCATAATAAATCTCAGAACACTGTACGCAGTCCCAGGCTATGCATAATAATTCCTAGACTCTGGTTATTAAAAGCGAACAGGCAGCTACGTCCAGTCTACCAACTCTTCGTGTCCGCACGAAGTTTTTCACCGAAAGAAAGAACAGTAATATCTCGCATTTACCAAGAGTTGCGGTCATCTTGCTTTCTTTGCCATCAGTCTTCTGACTGATTAGATGCGGCTGTCACAAATTCCTCTCGTTTTTCAACCTCTTCATCTCAGAGCACCACTTGCACCATACGTCATCAGTTATCTGCTGGATGTATTTCGATCTCTGTCTTCCTCCAGTACCATGGATGCTATTACCTGATGTCCTAGCACGTCGTATTATGCTGTCTCTTCTTCTTATCTGTGTTGTCCGCATGCTCTTTTCCTCTCCGAGTCTTTGGAGAACTTCCTCATTTCTTATCGGTCCATCTAATTTTCATCAACCTTCTGCAGCACAATGTCTCAAACGCTTCGATTCTCTTTCTTTCCGATTTTCCCACAGTCTGTGGTTCACTTCCATACATAGCTACACTCCAAACGTACATTCTCAGAAATTTCTTCCTCAGATTAAGTGCACTGTTTCCTATCAGTAGACGTCCTTGCTCGTTTTGTCTGTGCTAGTCTGCTTTTTATGTCCTAATTCGTCCGCCATGCGTAATTTTGTTTCCAAGGCAGCAGAATTCCTTACTTCGTCTCCTTTTTGGTCCACAATTTTGATGATAAGTTCATCTCTAATTTCATTTGTGCAACACTTCATTACTTTGGCCTTTCTTTGATTTACTCCAAGTCCATACTCGGTACTAATTGGTAGGTTCATTTCATCGAATAGGTCTAGCTCTTCCTCGTCACATTCACTGAAGATAGCAATGTCATCAGCAAATCGTATCACTGTTGTTCTTTCACCAAGAATTTTAGTCGCTACCCTGTTACTTTCTTTCCATCACTACTTCTTTGATGCATAGATTGAACAGTTGAGGTGAAAGAATGTCTCCCCTTTTGTATCCTTTATAATGCGAGTACTTCGTTCTTGATCTTACATTGTAATATCCACTTGTTGGTTGTTGTACATGTTTTATATTACCTGTCATTCCATGTAGCTCACAATTATTTTCCTCAGATATGCGAACATCTGGCTCCACTTGACACTGACGAACCTTTTCTCTATGTCAACAAATCCAATTAATGTGTCTTGATTTTTCGTGTTTCTTCTATTGTCAAGTGTAACGTGTGAACTGGCTTTCTGGTGCCCATACCTTTCCTGAAGTCAAACTGACCGTCATCTAACACATCCTTAGTTTTCTTTTCCACTTTTCGATATATTATTATTCTCAGAAATTTCAATGCATTAAGTAGATTGTAAGATAGTTCTTGCATTTATCTGCCCCTGCTCTATTGTGGAATTGCGTGGATGATATTTTTCCGAAAGTCTGAAGGAATGTCACCGGTCTCATAGATTCTAGAAACCAGCTCGAGTATTCTTTTGTTGACCACTTCATCCACTTATTTTAGAAATTCCAAATGACTGTCCTCTTTACCTTCACTCTAACCTTCCAACGATTTCTTAAACTCTCACTCTAATACTGGATAGTCTTTGTCTTCCATATCGATTCCACTTTTCAGCATCTATAATATCGTCGAACAATTCTCCCCCGTTGAAGCGACCTTCAATGTATATATATATACACTTTGTCTTTTTACTTTCATGTATGCTGAATCAGTGCGTTCGACCAACTGCATTTCTGTATCTCCCTGAACATCTTGTACTTTCTTCTTTCGCCGATCGTAGGAAGTATTTTTGCTGTTACCCAAGATTTTTCGCAGTTAGTTTCTTTGTACCTATACATATATCTGTCCAACTTCTGTGATTGCCCTTTTTAGAGACGTCCATTTTCCTTCAACTGAACTGTTTATTGTGTGTATATTATCTACAGCTTTAGAAAAGTTCAAACGCACCTCATCAATTCTCAATATTTCACTTTTACAATTGTCTCCACATTGATTCTTCGCACGTTTCTCTTAAACTTCAACTGACACTTTCTCATGAGCATTACTACGTCGTGATCTGAGTCTGTACCTGCTCCAAGGACGACTGATGATCATCAGGCTTGTTTGCAAAGTTGGTATAACTTAAATTAATGTACAATTACAGAGACAAACGATTAAAGTAGGACTATAGATTTCTGTTGAGAAGACGTAGTATATGACAAACATCAAGAGAACACCCAGATGGATGACAACTGACGGAGAGAAAATTCAAAAGACAATGAGGATTAAGTACCTCGAAATATGGAGAGAAACTGGGTTGATAGATAGGAAGGCAATGGAAGCACGAATAAACAGAATGAACTTAGCGCACAAACTATCTACAGTAAGAAGAATATTGCGATCAATGCAAAATTCGTTCAGACATTGCCAGACAATGGTCTACCCTGAAGCCTTATACGCATGAGAAACTCTTAGTCTAGTAATAACAGGAGTGCTTAAGCGACCAGAGCTCGTGGAACGGAAGGTTATAGGAGGATGTTGCAACTTCGAAGAACAGTAGATGGTCAGTTTGGAATACAAAGGAAACCATGAACTGTATACCAAGATAGAGAGAATCTTGGACATCAGTTGGAAGAAAAGGAGTGTATTCTTCGGACACATCCTTAGGATGAACAGCAGAACCATAGAACGATGAATCCAAGAGGTACAATGGGATCTATAAGGAATGGGAATACAGGGACCAGAGATATATAACATGGTGATTTTTAAATAAAAATTATACACAGGTTTAGAGGACAGACCTAAACTCAGACCAAATTCTCATGGACAGGAGAAAAGTTGCAAAGTATGAGGATATAAGAATACTGGACAAGGAGAAATATCAGAAGAAACGAAGCTGAAGCGAATTAACGTGGCTCTCAGATGGCCAAAACGAAAAGAAGTAGAAAATGTGCAATCAATGTCGCACTTCTTGGGTCAGAAGTCGATGTAGGGAAGATTTTAGTGAAGTGTCTAGTGGTTCTAGGAATGTACAATAAACAAATTAAATTGTCCGATTAAAGTATGGCAATTGTGGTATAAGCCATTTTTATTAATTCCTTCTTAAGAAGCGATTCTTCATAAGTCACCCATTCATAGCTTCAAGTAACAATTCTATAGTAATTTGAGTATTTTAGTTATATGTTTTTAAAGGGAGAATGGTAGCACAGCCTTTCATTTCACTTGCTGACAACGAGTTGCTACAAACACATATAGTGGACATAGACAGTGGGTAAAGTTTAAATTACCACCTCGATATAGAGTTATATAATTAATGCTTGGTTCGTTTTCAGTTATACTCAGTGCCGGTACACATAGAAATCCCGCCCAACAGTACTGTGGAACTCACTAAAGGGGTCAAAACAAAGGGGCACAGCCCACTGGCAAGTAGAGTACCGTGCGATGATTCACTTTCTGCATTTTGTGAAGTTCTCATCCCCCACTCTCCAATTAGAATCCCACATCTTCTCTACCGCTGCTCGGTTGTTAGCTGACATAATAGCAGGGTGATCTGATAAGTCTGATAAATTTCTACGAGGGAATGCTGAGCCTTCATGGTTGGTAAGCTTGATTACTCTAAGGGCCGTCTAAAGAATTTCAACAATGCACAGCGTACAGTTCGTTTTTGACTGCCGTCTGAATTGGCCAGTGTGTCGACTGGAATTGGAAATGATGAAAACCGAGATTCGTGCCGTTATTAAACATTTCCCTTCTTGAGTGAAATTCACCTGGTCTCTGCACCATCAGTGAAGACCATTTATTTTTGGATTAATCATTTTAAATACCGTCAGCCATGCACCGAAGACGAAGTGCGCTGAGGCCGTACAGTTGAGGTCACCACAAAGGAAACGATTCACAGACTCCATGAAATGGTAGTGCAAGCTCACCGGATGAAAATTTTCAAGACTGCTGAGACTGTAGGCATCTCAACTGGGCGAGTGCATAACATCCTGTGCGGAGAATTGGATATCACAAAGCTGCATGTGAGGTGGGTGCCCCGATTGCCCACATTCGACCAAAAGCACATCCGGCAACACAGTGTCTGGCGATGTTTAATCGCAATCCGCAAGACTTTTTGTGTCCATTTGTTGATGAAATCTGGATCCAGAGTCAAAACTGAGGTCAAAACAATGGACAAAGCCAGGTGAAAGAGCGCCGAGGAATGCAAAGATCATTTTATCAACTGGTAAGGTGACGGGCAACGTTTTTTGGGATTCACGAGGAATAATCTTGATAGATCAGTTGAAAAAAGGCAGAACCAAAACTAGACCTTATGATGCTTCGTTGATGGGCCGTTCGAAAGTTGCGTTGTCTGAAAAATGACCAAGACTGGCACGCAAAAAAGTGCTCTTTCACAAGGATAATGCACCACCCCACACATCAGGGATGACGTAGGAGAAAGTACATGAACTGGAGTTTGAATTTCTTCCTCATTCACACAATGCACCAGACTTATCACCGAGTGACTTCTTCCTGTTCCCTAAATTTAATCTTTAGCGTGCAGGGAAGAAATTTTCATCAAATGATGAACTGATGGCTACATTCAACGAGTATTTTGCAGAGTTTGACAGAACCTATTTTTCTAATGGGATGAAAAAGCTGGAGGATCGCTGAACCAAGTGTATATCATTGAAAGGACACAATGTCAAGAAGTATGGTGAGTTGTTAACGAAACAAACATTTTTTCTCACTTTTTTTACCAGACTTATCAATTCGCACTCGTAATATGAGCGTTTGGTAAAGTAAATTGCGTACAATTGGGTGAACGTTCTTTTACTGTAACCTCGCTTGAAACTGAATCTGAAAATTCTGCGACGAGATTATGCTGTGAAACTTAGATAGAAGTTTCATTAATATTTCAGACTTTGACGACAATCTACTATTCGGAATAATTGATGACATTTGGCAGAATTTTCGCTACCGAAATTACAAGTACTCCACTCGGCTGTCAATTTATTTCACGAGAGCACTCAAAAGACAAATTCAATTTTGAACGTAGAGATGCTCAATATCTTGTTGCTGCAAATACCATTGTTTGTTGTTGTTACTGTATCGACCGTACAAGCTGAATGAATCGATATGCATCAACGGTGACCTCATACTTAGAAAGGACGACACTGCAGCCGTCTACGCCGACCTGGTGGAACTATACGGCAACAGTGCACCATCGTATGCAAGTGCTTCAGTGGCGCAGACGCTGCCATTGTTGCCAAACAAGTCTAAACGGCGAAGTGGCAAACCATTACTCTGTGGAGAACCGGGAATCGCCATATGATGAGAGAAAACTGCAACGACATTGAAAATCCGTCATGAATCAATTTTCATCATCTAGCGCGACATTTGGAACTTCAACCGCTGAGTTTCGCGACTATTCACAAATTCTTGCAGCTGTGTCATGCCATTTCGGATGACTTCTGTAGCCACGAAATCATAATGGCGAGTGTGGGGAGTATCACTACGACATATATGGAAAGGAAACAGCGGAAACATCTGGATTCACCACCGCGGAAGTAGTTGAAGGTACAAGGTCCATCAACCATTGGGAAAGACAATTAGTGTTTTTCGAAAATGTTGTGATTTGGTGCCAGCAGATTATGCTTGTAAGCGGCAAGCAGTCATTGAGCATGCTACCGAAATCTGCTGACGAAGTTGTGGGACGCTGTGAATACGAAACATGGTGGGAAGCTGTCAGAGGGGCATTTTTGCTCCACAACAACACCTCTAGCTCATTTAGAGCAGCACACAGTCACACACGGTGCTACTCTGTGTTACTCTAAAGGCCCAGTCTCCTTCTTCCTCAAGCTCCACCACAGGAAAACAAGAACTTCATACCCAGAAGCCTCGAGGGGGTGCCACTGAGATCCGTCTCCGGATATGTTATTGACTATCGACATTTTAATTAATAGGCACTGTTATGTTAATTAATTGTGAAGGTTTATAATTTATATAAAGAACAGCTACCAGCCACATGTATGGTTTAAAAAGGCTTATTATCTTCAGACCATGACCGGTTTCGGATTTTTCTTTACAAATCCATCTTCAGATGGCAGATTACAAGCATTCTTAGTTGGACCTGGTTTTGTTTGTCCAGGTCTAACTAAGAATGCTTGTAATCTGCCATCTGAAGATGGATTTGTAAAGCAAAATCCGAAACCGGTCATGGTCTGAAGATAATAAACCTTTTTAAACCATACATGTGGCTGGTAGCTGTTCTTTATATAAATTATAAGCCTTAAGTACAACAGCCACGTTTCTCAACATGTCGACTGTCGACAAAATAGAATTAATTTTCACTTACAGTTACGATTCAGTTGCTTTGTCATGCAGGATGATTTTGATTTGCAGATGTGATGCAGTTTTAAACTTTTTATTCTGGCTTTTACACAACTGTCTTATTGACTTTGTCAGCTGGGAGCTTCCCATTATTACTATATGAACCTTTCATGTGGATTTTAAGTACGTATCTAATTCCACATAGTGTATATTGTTGATGTTTTGTTGTCAGACGGTCATGTTGTGATGTGAAGTTGTTTTATGCATCTTTTTGATTTGCAGCTCCTTGTATTGACCGTGTTTGCAGTTAAAGTTTTTGGATGTGAGGTCCGCCAGTTATGAAAAACACCGTTTTTCTCAGTACCCAAACATGTTTCGGCACCACTGTGCCATCATCAGTGGGTTTCGTTTTTATTTATTCTGCAATGCGAACATTTTTCTTAAATGATTATAAAATTATGTGCATTTTTAATTCAAACACCAGATCGTTTCTTTTTGTAAATACCTTTACATTTGGTGAGCATGAATTTTCTGGATCACTTTTGTGTTAATTATTGCAGGTAGCTTGTCATCTGCAACCAAACGATGTTGTTGATAAAAGTTATTTTCTGGGAGTTAACATGTGTTCTAGAATGTAATTTAGTTTTTCGCGATGTTTTCGCTCCTATTTTCGTAGTTACTTACGTTTCCGTGTGGCAAGCACTTCCATTCTCCGCATTATGCTGAGATATTGTGATGCATACACACACACACACACACACACACACACACACACACACACACACACACACACACGAAAAATAGATACACTAAAATCTGCAAAGACGCACCATTTAGACACAAATAGGAATACCATATAAAAGACAACACACACAGCTAAGAAGCACAGAGAAAACACACACACAGACGCACGCACACACACACACACACACACACACGCACACACACACACACACACGAAGATAAAATGCAAATAAAATTCAAATTTGGCGCCGAACTCTCTTGTGAACAAATGAACACTGACGGCTAGGACACATAACAAACCACAGTCACACTGTGTTCTGGTGTAGTGAAAAGTGTTTCACTACGTTATTTGTGGAAAATACTTGTTATAGTTATATATGCATCACAATATCTTAGCATGATGGGAAAAATGGAAGTGCTTGCCACACGAAAACGTAAAAAGTAAAACAGGCCCGAAAACATCGCGAAAAACTAAATTACATTCTAGAACATATGTTAACTCCCAGAAAAAAACTTTTCTCATCAACATCGTTTGGTTGCAGATGACAAGCTACCTGCAATAATTAACACAAAAGTGATCCAGAAAATTCATGCTCACCAAATGTAAAGGTATTTACAAAAAGAAACGATCTGTTGTTTGAACTAAAAATGCACATAATTTTATGATCATTTAAGAAAAATGTTCACATTGCAGAATAAATAAAAACGACACCCACTGATGATGGCACAGTGGTGCCGAAACATTTTTGGGTACTGAGAAAAACGGTGTTTTGCATAACTTGCGACCTCACATCCAAAAATGAAGTAGTTTTAATTGTTGACTACGCCTACTGCATTTTAGCCATTAATCTTACGACACTAGTAAGTCATGTTCCCTAGCTAAAGTGTCCTTTGTTGGCCGCAGCTATTTGTGTAAATACAGGGTGCATCCTGGCCATAACCAGCTCGCACTATATACCCCCAGACGTAGATTTTGAAGTTGGTATATACGTCAGAATATTTTATGGTGTGTACGGCTGGTAGGCATGGCTGTTAATCATATACTCGTAAATATTCTATTTTTCTGATGTATTACCAGGCTTGTTATAGATTTGACTTCAGCTAGTTGAACTTAATTGGATACACCGCTGTTTTTTTTTTATTTACAGCAGATCTGAAGATGACAGTAGCCGAGACCGATGATGTGGATTATAAAAAAAAAAAAAAAAAGTGTGTGATCAAGACGGACCTTTACAAATTAAGTGCCACAGTATCCTCGCAGACTCATAGACTTGACGTTTTCAGTTGACATGCACGTCTGTGTGTCAGCTGTTTTATACATCTGTATCGAAATTGTACCGTGGAGTTGGAGAGAGATTCTGCCTGCCTCCCTACCCCATATCTTTATTGGTTAAACATAGCTCAAATCCGCAATGTCTGCTACCATTGGTCAGCGAGTTGCTAGGTGATGGAAGGGTAGTGACTTCATGTTAGAAGATGGAGGAGAAAATACTGGTTGCTAGACGACTAATGAGGCAAGCCTTGCGGTCGTACAGCAGAATGTTTCTGCTTGAGAACTGGGTACACACACACACACACACACACACACACACACACACACACAGAGAGAGAGAGAGAGAGAGAGAGAGAGAGAGAGAGAGAGTGAGAGAGAGAGAGAGAGAGAGAGAGAGAGAGAGAGCTGACCTTTAACTATCTAAAAAAAAATGGCTCTGAGCACTATGGGACTTAACATCTATGGTCATCAGTCCCCTAGAACTTAGAACTACTTGAACCTAACTAACCTAAGGACATTACACACACATCCATGCCCGAGGCAGGATTCGAACCTGCGACCTTAGCGTCGCGCGGTTCCAAACTGAAGCGTCTAGAACCGCTCGGCCACTCCGGCCTGCCCCAAGTTTGATGGTCAGAGCTTGATTTTTTTGATGTTATAATGAAAACGTTATGACCACCGCTCATAAGAAAAGCACTAAATTGGGAAAACAAGCATATGTGACGAACTGAGACGGCCACTCCCGTGAAATGAAGGAGCTGCACCGGCTGGAGTGGCCGTGCGGTTCTGGGCGCTACAGTCTGGCACCGAGCGACCGCTACGGTCGCAGGTTCGAATCCTGCCTCGGGCATGGATGTGTGTGATGTTCTTAGGTTAGTTAGGTTTAATTAGTTCTAAGTTCTAGGCGACTGATGACCTCAGAAGTTAAGTCGCATAGTGCTCAGAGCCATTTGAACCATTTTTGAAGGAGCTGCAGGTCGTGAACTGTTTTTCAACAACATCGAACTACAGCAAGCTGCCTATAATAGTAATTGTGTTTGGCTCAATGGCCAGGTGCAAGAGTGCGTTTCCTATTCTTCTGACAGAGTTTTATTTTCTAAGTTTTGCTTTTTATTGGGACACTACAGATATCAGCTTAGGCAGCGTTACAGAATACGACAGCGCCGGGTGAGAAGTTGTTTCACACGCACGCTTCGGTAAGAGATATGACCAGCTGGTGCGGTAGTGATTCATTTAGGTGAAGTTATGCACGTATGTGATCCGTGAGAAAGATCTGGCTTGGCTATTTATACGTAGGGAAACCGCATACATTCTGGTGCTAAAAATGGAATTTTCTTTATTAAATATCAAGCGTTAAGATACGCTCTTTGGACAGTAAATGTCAGGGGAGCCTTCAGTTCATTAAAGCTTTAGTGCTACAATAACACTATACAAGAAATCACATAAATTAGCAAACACATTAAAATCATTCTACCATCTCTCTCTCTCTCTCTCTCTCTCTCACTCTTTCTCTCTCTCTCTCTCTCACACACACCACACACACACACACACACACACACACACACACACACACACACACACATATCGCACACGTACACACACATACGAATAACTACGATCTTACATGCAGTATACTCGAGATTTCTGCTGAGCACCGACTTCGCCACTCGACAGTAGGATGTAGTCCGGGACTGTTCTTTGCACCAGTTGTCTTAACCATGCCCTCGTGCCTTATTAACTTTTTTGGTAAACTGTTTCAACTATTTCACTGTAAAATGGTTTACAGTGTTCGTTAATTCATGTTCAGAAAAAAAACCAGAAAAAACGACTAGAAATAGGACGTTCATATTCCATTCACAGGACATGTACATTAGTATGTTCTGCAGAAATAATATGCATTTCAGTCATCCCGATTCAGCATGTGTCCTGTTGCCCAGTAGGCACAGGGTCTGCCATGGGCCCTGATAATTTATTCCATGCGTGATGGCATCGACACGTATAAGGCGTGAATGGCGTCCTGTGATATAGCCATCCATGCTGCATTCGCCTGGTTCCAAAGTTCATCTGAGGTGGTTGGCACTGGGTCACAGCGCTGCATCCGTCGTTTCACCATATCCCACACTTTCTCGACTGGTGGCAAGTCTGGTGATGTGGCGGGCCAGGGAAAAAGACTGACGTCGCGTGACACCCAGAAAGTACGTGATCATGCAGGAACATGTGGTCGTGCATTGTCTTGCTGAAAAATGGTGTCTGGGGTATGGCTACGGGTCGCAGTGTATCATTCACGTAGGTCACACTGGTCACAGTGCTCTGGACACTGGTCACAGTGCTCTGGTAGTACGCAACAGCACCCCGCACCAATAGGCCTTGTGTTGGCGCTGTATATCTTGTGCGAATGCAGTCACTGTGATGCCGCTCCCCCTGTCTGTGGCAGACCAAAATGCAGCCAGCATTTTCATACAAACAGAAATCGTATTCGTCCAGAAACACTATCTGTTGCCATTTCTATCCCCAGTGACGTCGTTCCACACTCCATTGCCGTCTGGTATGTTTCTGCACATTCGTCAAGGTAGGCGGAGAAGTGGACGTCGCGCACGTAACCCATGCCTCAATAAATAGCGACAGACTATCACCCCAGATAGCGTTACTCTGTTGCGCCAGAGCCGAGGAGGCCACAGATCTGTCCTGCAATGTCAGTCGGATGAGGCATCGATCTTCCCTGGTGGTGGTCTTGGTGGTGCGGCCTGACCCATCTCGTCGTGTTCTATGGCCTTCTGTGAACCATTCGGCACACACCAGGTGCACTGCCGAAAATGCAATTTCTAGGATGGATTTATCACATCTTCTCATGCCAATAATGTGTCCACTTTCACGCTCACTGATTTCACGGTGGGCGGTTAGCTCATACGTCTTTGAGGCATCCTGCACGTCTGCTCAAGCCACACTGATCCATTACCTTCGGTGTACAGCAACAACGACAGCCACTAGCACGTTTCACCGGTAGGCGGCGTTGCGCCACGATATCGATGTTGATCTTGAACCCGCGGGCCTACATCCTTCAAATGCTAATCATTTCTGCAGAACATACTAATGTACATGTCCTGTCAATATGAACGTTATATCTCTACTTCTTCAAGGGGTTCTGATACTTCTGAAAGCGAGTGTAAATGCACCGTAATAATGGCATTCATTTCAAGTACACTCATGCTCATAAACTAAGGATAATTGCAGAATGTGGTGCCACACAACGTGGCACTACACAAAGCTGGCGCTAATAGCATAGCCACACAGAAAACACACACGACACAGATCTGTGCATCCACGGTATTGGTGATAAGTTGAGAAAACCGTCCCGAAATAAATGTGCTACAAAACGCCACAGTTTCCTGTGCATGTAACCCGACATCCATATGGGATATGATCACCATGCGCACGTAGACAGGCTGCTCAACGGGTTGGCATACTCTGGGTCAGGTGGTCAAGCAGCTGCTGGGGTATAGCCTCCCATTCTTGCACCAGTACCTGTCGGAGCTCCTGAAGTGTCGTAGGGGTTTGAAGACTTGCAGCGATACGTCGACCGAGAGCATCCCATATGTACTCGATGGGGTTTAGGTGTGGAGAACAGGCAGGCCCCTGCATTCGCCTGATATCTTCTGTTTCAAGGTACTCCTCCACGATGGCAGCTCGGTGGGGCCGTGCATTATCATCCATCAGGAGGAACGAGGGACCTACTGCAGCCCTGAAAAGGCGGACATACTGGTGCAAAATGACGTCCCGATACACCTGACATGTTACAGTTCCTCTGTCAAAGACATGCAGGTGTGTACGTGCACCAATCATAATCCCACCCCACACCATCAAACCACGACCCCCATACTGGTCCCTTTCAAGGACATTAAGTGGTTGGTATCTGGTTCCTGGTTCACGCCAGATGAAAACCTGGCGAGAATCACTGTTCAGGCTATACCTGGACTCGTCCGTGAACATAACGTGGGACCACTGTTCCAATGACTAATGGTTCAAATGGCTCTGAACACTATGGGACTTAACTGCTGAGGTCATCAGGCCCCTAGAACTTAGAACTACTTAAACCTAACTAAGGACATCACACACATCCATGCCCGAAGCAGGATTCGAACCTGCGATCGTAGCGGTTGCGCGGTTCCAGACTGTAGCGCCTAGAACTGCTCGGCCACTCCGGCCGGCTCCAATGACTATGTACTATATTCTTGACACCAGGAGTTACGGGCTCTCCTGTGACCAGGGGTCAGTTGGAAAGCACCTTGCAGGTCTCCGGGCGAATAAATCATGACTGTTCAATCGTCTGTAGACTGTGTGTCTGGAGACAACTGTTCCAGTGGCTGCGGTATGGTCCCGAGCAAGGCTAACTGCAGTACTCCGTGTCCGTCTGCGGGCACTGATGGTGAGATACCGGTCTCCTTGTGGTGTTTTACACTGTGGACGTACCGTACTGTAACGCCTGGATACGTTTCCTGTCTTCTGGAATCGTTGCCATAATCTTGAGACCACACTATGTGACACACGGAGGGCCTGTGCTACGACCTGCAGTGTTTGACCAGCCTCCAGTCGCCCTAGTATTCTACCTCTCATAACGTCATTAATATGTGTTCTTTGAGCCATTTTCAACATACAGTCACCATTAGCATGACTGAAACAGTCTGCACACCTACTCGCTGCACCGTACTCTGACATGCACCAACAACACATCTCTGTGTATGAGGATTGCTGCCAGCGCCACCGTGCGACGACCGCAGGTCAAATGCACCGCATGGTCACACCCCAAGGTAATTTAAACCCGCAAACCGTCCACCAGAGCGTTGTTTCACCATGTATCAGCATTATCCTTAATTTATGAGGATGAGTGTAGATTATTTATCTGCACACCACAGTTACAGACAAACAGGTTGGCTGCTTGGCTCAAATGGCTCTGAGCACTATGGGAATTAACCTCTGAGGTCATCAGTCCCCTAGAACTTAGAACTACTTAAACCTAACTATCCTAAGGACATCACACACATCCATGCCCGATGCAGGATTCGAATCTGCGACCATAGTGGTCGCGCGGTTCCAGACTGTAGCGCCTAGAACCGCTCTGCCACTCCGGCCGTCTGGTTGGCTGCTTATTTCTGCATATGAATACAACGCGGTTCCAGAACTGCTTTAAGATATCAACAATGAACGATCTATGAGAGTAGGTAACAGGAAGTCCTACGCGCCGATTCATTATGACAGTCTAGGAAAGGGTTAAAATGACCTATGCAATGTGGAGCAGGAAGTTATGACCAACTGTACTGTACGTAACCTACTGATTCGTGGCTAAGCTGAGGAACTACTAAGGATTAAATACTTATTTGTATTTTCTATTACCAGTCACTTTTATTTATTTATGTTTAATTTATCATACTGCAACACTCGTGGTCGTGCGGTAGCGTACTCGCTTCCTACGCCCGGGTTCCCGGGTTAGATTCCCGGCGGGGTTAGGGATTTTCTCTGCCTCGTGATGACTGGGTGTTGTGTGCTGTCCTTAGGTTAGTTAGGTACTGGTAGAGGAGGTACTGGCAGAAGTAAAGCTGTGAGGACGGGGTGTGAGTCGTGCTTGGGTAGGTCAGTTGGTAGAGCACTTGCCCGCGAAAGGCAAAGGTCTCGAGTTCGAGTCTCGGTCCGGCACACAGTTTTAACCTGCCAGGAAGTTTCATATCAGCGCACACTCCGCTGCAAAGTGAAAATCTCATTCTGGATTATCTGTGTTAATTATTTCATTCCGCTGCAAGGGGCGCAGCCATTGATGATAGGGATTTGTATCGCGTTTTTATCAAAGGTTTTATCAAAGGTTTTCTTTATGAAAGTCTAAATAGTGCACAATATGAAAGTAAAGTATAATAAGCATTTCAAATACTTACCCTATTAAAAAGAACATTTACTCTAACAACAGAAATTCTCTATCAATTTTATGCCGCCATCTTAACAATTATCTCAGCGGCAAATTCAAATTACGCAACTCTGCAGACAGAAATGCCGAAGATAATAAAACTGTGTAAAAATAAATGTGCACCGGTGGTCCCGAACTCATTTTAATGAAAATAATTCGAGTCAGATTGGTTCATTAAAAACAGTGCTGATAGCACGATGCATATAACAAACTTTTCTTGCTGATGTATGGGGCCGAAATTAATTACGCACGAGTTGCGAAGAATATTGTTTCAGGTAACATACGTCAGTGTTGTGTGCGGCTGATATTCCGTGGTTTCAATTATCATTTTGCTGAAGATAACTGTTTCAGTCATAATAAATAGTTGTATACAATCTATGATGACTAACTGAAACCCTTAGCTGCCGACAGTTGTTGTCGATATACCTCGATGTGGACAGCTGAAAATTTGTGCACCGACCGTGACTCGAACCCGGGATCTCCTGCTTACATGGCAGACGCTCTATCCATCTGAGCCACCGAGAACACAGATGAACAGCGCGACTGCAGGGACTTATCCCTTGCACGCTTCCCGTGAGACTCACATTGCCAACTGTCCACAATTCTACATATGTAATGTACCTTATAGACCTTGCCCATTGAATGGGAAAAGCTGCATAGTCATCAACAGTGTTCTGTTCTTTCGAGAACAGTTACTGTCTTTATATATATATATAGTTAAAGGCTACCCAGCCATTGACCTTCGTCTGTGCGAATGCGCACATGTTGCCCAAACTCTTACGGGAATCGCCAAAGCGTGCGCAAGTAATGAGTGAATGGGCAAATGTCTATAAGGTACATTACATATGTAGAATTGTGGACAGTTGGGAACGTGAGTCTCACAAGAAGAGTGCAAGGCATAAGTTCCTGCAGTCGCGCTATTCATCTGTGTCCTCGGTGGCTCAGACCGATAGAGCGTCTGCCATGTAAACAGAAGGTCCCGGGTTCGAGTCCCGGTCGGGACAGGCGTTTTCAGCTGTCCACATCGAGGTATATCAACAACACCTGTCGGCAGCTGAGGGTTTCAATTAGTCATCATTTGCTCCAGGGAAAAGCTGCACGGTCATCAACAGTATTCTGTTCTTTCGAGAACAGTTACTGTCTTCATATATTTGTATAGAATCTGTTGTATGAATTGTGGTTTAGTGACACCTATACAGCTTACAGACAACACTTACACACAACGTTAACTTGGATTTCCTTAGCAACTTTACCAAATTTTTAGCCAGGAGAAAAAAAAATTATTTAGTAATTACTCAATGTAATGAAATAAGATCATTTTCATTTACAAAATAGTTAAATACCAAACCACTGAATAACACAGCGAACGCCAGATGTTGTTATAACATTGTTATTGGTAAGAGTTCGCTCCCTACGGTGCGGACCTGCGGGAAGTAAGGTGTCAGTGTCGGAAATGAGTGGTGGCAGCTGCGGCGCCGTTGGCGACCGGAAGCGTCGCTATGACGGGACAGGGGATCCCGGTACGCCGCCCGCGGGCGTTGAGTTAGTGCGCCACGGCCGGGGGCCGAGATAGCCCGCGTTTACGGCCCACTATTTTGCCCGCAATCGTAAGGCCCACACGCGGCGAGTAAGTCCCGCCTGAACGGGCGCCGCTCTCAGGTTTTATGTGTGGGAACTGGCGGCCGGGTCGTAAAGCCTCGCCCCCACCCCACTGCGTCACGCATCCCCCTCCGCCTCGTGGCCCGAAGTAGACACACGCCGGGATATTTGCAGCGACGCCAAGGCCACACCGCGCAGCGCCGAGCCTCGCCTCTGTCGCCGAGGGGGCGGCAGCTTCCAGGACTGGTCGTGCGTGGCGCTCCGATCGACGCGTCCGACGGCGCGGAACAATACTCGCGCGTCTATAAAATGCGGGTCACGCACGGTCGCCCCCCGAGGCTTTCTTCTCGTGCCGTGTGTGCGTGTGTGTGCATGAGTGCGTGCATGAATATGTGTGTGTGTGTGTGTGTGTGTGTGTGTGTGTGTGTCTGTGTGAGTGTGTGTCCGGTCAGCCATTCTGGACGCGGCGGGTGGCACAAAGGGGCGACACAGGTGGCCTTGCGTGAGCCTGCCGTCTTGTTACTGTCGCAGGTAGTTTACTGCGTCAGGAGAAATGCGGAAGGTGAGGCCGCAGGCACAGCTGTGAGAAATAGGACACTTGAAAATAAATATATAAATGAATACATAGCAACATTTAAAAAATATTACACGGTGGTTGTATTTATGGCAGAGCTATCGGAATAAGTTCTTCTCGATAGTAAATCAATAAATTACGATAAAAATAAGCTTACCCCTTGATGTACTTTAGACAGAGCAATCGGAATATGTTCTTCCCGAGGCCGGAGCGTTCCAATAAATAGCCAATCAGACCGGGAATACAACAATTAGAATACAATATCTGCGTATCACATGTATCAAGAACGACCTCCCAGCACGGCCACAGCGTACAGTAATAATACAACTTCTCAGTTTCAACCAGTAAGATCTCTCCTCCCCTCCGATTCTTTAAAGAGTGTGACTACACAGGGTGATTCACCTAACGTTACCGCTGGATATATTTCGTAAACCAGATCAAATACTGACGAATCGATTCCACAGACCGAACGTGAGGAGAGGGGCTAGTGTAACTGGTTAATACAAACCATAAAAAAAACGCACGGAAGTATGTTTTTTAACACAAACCTACGTTTTTTTTAAATGGAACCCCTTTAGTTTTGTTAGCACATCTGAACATATAATCAAATAAGTAATCAGTGCCGTTTGTGGCATTGTAAAATGTTAATTACATCCGGAGATATTGTAACCTAAAGTTGACGCTTGAGTACCACTCCTCCGCTGTTCGATCGTGTGTATCGTAGAGCACCGAATTACGTAGGGATCCAAAGGGAACGGTGATGGACCTTAGGTACAGAAGAGACTGGAACAGCACCCCACAGAAAGAAGTCCAGAGGTGTAAGATCAGGAGAACGGGATGGCCAATTTATGCGTCCTCCACGTCCTATGAAACCCCCGTCGAACATCCTGTCAAGGGTCAGCCTAGTGTTAATTTCGGAATGTGCAGGTGGGGTACGTTAAAGGAGAATGTGTACCGTGATGTGCCTACAACCCCAGAAGATATGAAACAACGTATTGTGGCAGACTGCGGCGACATTACACCAGATGTACTGCGGCGTGTACGACATTCATTACGCCAGAGATTGCAATTGTGTGCAGCAAATGATGGCCACCACATTGAACATCTATTGGCCTGACATGTCGGGACACACTCTATTCCACTCCGTAATTGAAAACGGAAACCACGTGTGTACGTGTACCTCACCCCTCATGGTAATGTACATGTGCGTCAGTGAAAAAGACCAATAAAAATGTGTTAGCATGTGGACGTAATGTGCTGTTCCAGTCTCTTCTGTACCTAAGGTCCATCACCGTTCCCTTTGGATCCCTACGTAATTCGGTGCTCTCCGATACACACGATCGAACAGCTGAGGAGTGGTACTCAAGCGTCAACTTTAGGTTACAATATCTCCGGATGTAATTAACATTTTACAATGCAACAAACGGCACTGATTACGCATTTGTTTATATGTTCAGATGTGCTAACAAAACTAACGGGGTTCCATTTAAAAAAACGTAGGTTTGTGTTAAAAAAAATACTTCCGTGCATTTTTTATGGTTTGTATTAACGAATTCCACTTGTCCCTCTCCTCACGTTCGTTCTGTGGAATCGATTCGTCAGTATTTGATGTGGTTTACGAAATATATCCAGCGGTAATGTTAGGTGACTCACCCTGTATATAAAACAGCCCGCCCGGTTGGCCGTGCGGTCTAACACACGGCTTTCCGTGCGGGAAGGAGCGCCTGGTCCCCGGCACGACTCCACCCGGCGGATTGTGTCGAGGTCCGGTGAACCGGCCAGTCTGTGGATGGTTTTTAGGCGGTTTTCCATCTGCCTCGGCGAATGCGGGCTGGTTCCCCTAATTCCGCCTCAGTTACACTATGTCGGCGATTGCTGCGCAAACAAGTTCTCCACATACGCGTACACCACCATTACTCTACCATGCAAACATAGGGGTTACACTCGTCTGGTGTGAGTCGTTCCCTGGGAGGGGGGGGGGGGGGGCGCACCAGGGGCCGAACCACACAATAACCCAGGGTTCGATGTGGGGTGGCGGAGGGGTGAAGTGGACTGCGGTAGTCGTCGTGGGGTTGCGTGGATCACAGCGTCACTGTCGTTTGTAGGTCCCCAGTTAACATACAATACAATACAATACAATGTATAAAACAGCTCCAGACCACTGAGTAGTTTACAAATGATTTAATGTACTAAATGTTTAACGTTAAGCATGTAAAAAATTTGTGGGTGAAGACGCAAAAACCCTAATTATGTTGGTTTTATCGTTTTCGGATTATTCAACCGTAGACTAATGAAAAAGGCGAAACCAAAACCGTTGAACCAATTAAGTGACAAACACTCTATATTTTCATGTAAGATATTTTTCACGCTTTTCATATCTCCTCAACTATGTGTAGTACAGTAATACAATTTTCCAGACACATTCAGTGGTATGTGTGAATACTGCCTGTAAATTGTGTTGCGAATAGAACTATATTAAAGGAGTAATAAATTAAAACACCATACCTGATACTGACGATTGACAGCATGGAGAGCGAAAATGTATGATCGATAATTTTTTTCTTTTCGCTATTTTGTGGGAAGTGTCACCTAGAAAAGTTTCGAAAAAGTTTGATATTATGTGTAATGTTTACCGGAAGTCATTAAGTACTCTCGTTCTCAAATAGCGTATAAATATAGCACAAGTAATTTGCGCCACTTGAGTAACTTTGCCTTCAGGTATATTAAGTTTTTAACTGCAATAAAATAAAAAACGATGGAGTTCATGTAGACTGGTCACAAACTGATATTTACACAGGTGTTGTTGTTGTTGTTGTTGTTGTTGTTGTCTTGAGTCCTGAGACTGGTTTGATGCTGCTCTCCATGCTACTCTATCCTGTGCAAGCTTCTTCATCTCCCAGTACTTACTGCAACCTACATTCTTCTGAATCTGCTTAGTGTATTCATTTCTTGGCCTCCCTCTACGATTTTTACCCTCCACACTGCCCTCCAGTGCTAAATTTGTGATCCCCTGACGCCTCAGAGCATGCCCTACCAACCGATCCCTTCTTCTAGTCAAGTAGTGTCACAAACTCCTCTTCTCCCCAATTATATTCAATACCTTCTCATTAATTATGTGATCTACCCATCTAACCTTCAGCATTCTTCCGTAGCACCACATTTCGAAAGCTTCTATTCTCTTCTTATCTAAACTATTTATCGTCCATCTTTCACTTCCATACATGGCTACACTCCATACAAATACTTTCAGAAACGACTTCCTGACACTTAAATCTATACTCGATGTTAACAAATTTCTCTTCTTCAGAAACGCTTTCCTTGCCATTGCCAGTCTACATTTTATATCCTCCCTACTTCGACCATCATCAGTTATTTTGCTCCCCAAATAGAAAAACTCCTTTACTACTTCAAGTGTCTCATTTCCTAATCTAATTCCCTCAGCATCACCCGACTTAATTCGACTACATTCCATTATCCTCGTGTTGCTTTTGTTGATGTTCATCTTATATCCTCCTTTCAAGACACTGTCCATTCTGTTCAACTGCTCTTCCAAGTCCTTTGCTGTTTCTGACAGAATTACAATGTCATCAGGGAAACTCAAAGTTTTTATTTCTTCTCCATGGATTTTAATACCTACTCTGAATTTTTCTTTTGTTTCCTTTACTGCTTACTCAATATACAGATTGAATTACATCGAGGAGAGGCTACAACCCTGTCTCACACCCTTCCCAACCACTGCTTCCCTTTCGTGTTCCTCGACTCTGCCATCTGGTTTCTGTACAAATTGTAAATAGCCTTTCGCTCCCTACATTTTACCCCTGCCACCTTTAGAATTTGAAAGAGAGTAGGTATCGACGAAAATGCAAAATTGTAAACTTTGCCTGCCGATAGATGACTGTGTGGCACTGTAGTGCTGTTTCACGGCGCATGTGGCAAAAATGTGTCGTGCTAACAGGCGACATATCGATACCAGAGCGTAAAGCCTTTGCGAATTGCCGGCCGGAGTGGCCGAGCGGTTAAAGGCGCTACAGTCTGGAACCGCACGACCGCTACGGTCGCGGGTTCGAATCCTGCCTCGGGCATGGATGTGTGTGATGCCCTTAGGTTAGTTAGGTTTAAGTAGTTCTAATTTCTAGGGGACTTATGACCACAGCAGTTGAGTCCCATAGTGCTCAGAGCCAGCCTTTGCGAATTTCATTCTGTGTACTCAGTATCTATGGACAGTAACTATGTCTCGCAGACAGACGCGTAAACAATGTCTGCAGGTGTCAGCATTTGAGGGTGAACGTGTAGTGGGGCTCTAAGAAGCCGGTTGGAATAATCAGTGGATCGCTAGATATTTGAATAAGAGTTATGCCACTATTCGACGATGTTGGCTGGAATATGTGACCGTGACCAAACACAGCATTAAGAAGGAAGCGGTCGACTTAGACACACGGCATGAGGACCAGAACATAAGTCATAGAAGCACTCAGAGAACCGGATTCATCATCATCATCATCATCATCATCGATCCGATGTGCAATTGCTTCGGCCCTCACCAGGACCAATAATAGAAGACTTACAGAAAGGCGGCTGAGTTCACGGCGACTAACGTGACTTCCGTACACCAATACGCTTGAATGAGATTTTCACTCTTCAGCGGAGTGTGCGCTGATATGAAACTTCTTGGCAGATTAAAACTGTGTGCCCGACCGGGACTCGAACTCGGGACCTTTGCCTTTCGCGGGCAAGTGTTCTACCATCTGAGCTACCGAAGCACGACTCACGTCCGGTCTCACAGCTTTACTTCTTGCAGTATCTCGTCTCCTACCTTCCAAACTTTACAGAAGCTCTCCTGCGAACCTTGCAGAACTAGCACTCCTGAAAGAAAGGATACTGCGGAGACATGGCTAAGCCACAGCCTGGGGGATGTTTCCAGAATGAGATTTTCACTCTGCAGCGGAGTGTGCGCTGATATGAAACTTCCTGGCAGAAGTAAAGCTGTGAGACCGGGCGTGAGTCGTGCTTCGGTAGCTCAGATGTTAGAGCACTTGCCCGCGAAAGGCAAAGGTCCCGAGTTCGAGTCCCGGTCGGGCACACAGTTTTAATCTGCCGGGAAGTTTCACCAATACGCTTGTTTATAGTGGCGTCGATCAATATTCCGTTTTGTTGATCTTCATTGCAAGCCATCCTGGGCTTACATATCAGCAAGATAATGCTCGCGCACAAGGCGAAAGTTTCTACTGCTATTGTTCGTGCTTGCCAAACCACACCTTAGTTAGCAAGTTCACCGGATGTCCCCGCAGCTGAGAACGTTTGGAGCATTATGGAAACCTGCTCGGGAGTTTAGCGACCTAACGCGCCAGATGGGCAGAATATATCCCTCAGGAGGGCACCATACAACTCTGTCAATCAATCCCAGGTCGAATACCTTTTCTCACGAAGGCCAGAGATTGGCCTGTGCATTATTGACTTTCTCAATTGTTGAATAAATCATCCAATTTTAATGATCTTTTAATCATTTGTTCTTTTGTACATGTACATGTACATTTCTGTTCCATTCGGATAATACCCTCGGGGTGTGCATTCTTCTTTTTGTCTTAGAGTGTACTTGTGTTATTGAGCTAGACTTTTCATGTAATATTATATCTCTTAATGGGTAGATTATAAATTTGGTCCATTATTGTATGAGATGCTGAAAATGAAGTATTTTTTGCACATGGAAGCTTTTAGACACGCAATGTGGAACTGGGACCGGGTGACCGTTTTAGCCATTTACTTACATAGACAGTATGGCGCAGGCCCCCTTGTACAGGAAATAGACCTGGACTATTTATTTTGTTTGGGATCATTCGTCTTTTTCAGTGGACGCTAGATAGGAATGAAGTCGTTATTCCCCTTTTAAACTTCGCAATCCTTGTAAAATTCCCTGTGATATCTGGTCAAACGTGTGACAATTCTGGCAAACACTTATGACCGCTAAGAGAAAGGTTAATAGAATTTTGTCATGTTGAATTCAGCAAGATTTCGCGAAACTTCCACTTCTCCGAAAACTCATTTCATCCTAAACGGGATCAATAAAAAGTCAAAGATGACGCTCTAGGTATATAACTGTCACTTTGATCACAAACAGTAATTGAAAAATGATCAAAACTGAAAATGATGAAAACAGACCTGAATCTCCATGTTAGAAGAGAGCCCAATATTTTTTTGATTTCGCTCAGTATATTATTTCAGCTCAGTATATTTTAACTTAATTAAGTTTTAAGGATATCTTAATTTATTTATTCATTCTCAAGTTAGTTATATATCAATGCAGACAATCATGTCAGAAAATTAGTGTGATGTGAAGGGCAAATCAGTTACGTAGAGTATTTATCCTCTTCAGTCCTGGACTAGATTTTATGAATGAAAAGATTATGCTGATCAATGCACTGCTGTGGATCAAATTAAGATTAAGATATTACATTTAAAGAAATTGATACGATTCACCAAGAAAATTTTAGACCATGTTCAAACTGAATACTAATTATATTAGAAAATAACTGAAATACGTGCAGTACTCAGAAAACTCAACATTAAACACCTAAAAGTTATAAAAAGAGTGCTACTGGGACGTGAAACAACAGGTCGATGGCGACTGTAGTCCCAGTAAACCTTTCGGGATATAGGTCGTGGTGCACGAAACTCTTCTGTTCGTAACGTTTCGTCCGGAACTACACTGGACATCTTCAGAGGCCTTGGTCCTCCGTTGAGTCTTGCCGACTGACGGGTCGTGCGTATGAGAGCGACATATATACTGATTGCATATACCTTTTTCTAATATATATATATATATATATATATATATATATATATATATATGTTGCTCTAATACCTCCGAGGAGCAAAACCTCTGACGCCTCTGACGTTGTCCAGCTTAGTTCTGGACGAAAAGTTACAAACACAAGTATTTCGTGGACCACGACCTTAGACTCCGCAAGGTTTACCAACAGCAATATCTTCTGATCGTGAAAGCTTTCATTCTATCTTGTATTCCCAGTGCTATATCGAATATATATATATATATATATATATATATATATATATATATATATATATATATATATATAATGTCGCTCTTTTATTGTACTGCAATAACAATCAGATATTCGATTCGAAAGCGTAGTGTATTACCATATTAGAGTATGTTTTAAATAGATTCTAGTTCAAGGTTTTTAAAACAGAGAAATTACCTCTATTTCTCAAGGATAACTGACACTGAGAGCCGCGCGGGATTAGCCGAGCGGTCTTAGGCGCCGCAGTCATGGACTGTGCGGCTGGTCCCGGCGGAGGTTCGAATCCTCCCTCGGGCATGGGGGTGTGTGTTTGTCCTTAGGATAGTTTAGGTTAAGTAGTGTGTAAGCTTAGAAACTGATGACCTTAGCAGTTGAGTCCCATAAGATTTCACACACATTTGAACATTTTTTTGACACTGAGATAAACAACTTTCTTAAGCATATGCTGCCACTTACTGGGAAGATGAAGAAAGAAAGCAAATGTTGGAAGGACAGTACATGGTGTAAGGTGTATTCTACAATCAGGCATTGCGAGTTTAGTTTAATCACTAAGCTAAACAAACAGTGAAATCTGCATGTAGCGTGTAGGCTACGTATGGACTGAGGAAGTTCAAGTATCCATTGTAAAGCAGATTAACTGTAAAAGCTTGGCTCTTATTTTCTCTTTGTGATCTTGGATTTGCGCACCACGTTTTATTCTGGTAGCCATATACACTACTGGCCATTAAAATTGCTGCACCGAGAAGAAATACAGATGATAAACGGATATTCATTGGACCAATATATTATACTAGAACTGACATGTGATTACATTTTCATGCAATTTGGGTGCATAGACCCTGAGAAATCAGTACCCAGAACAACCACCTCTGGCCGTAATAACGGTCTTGATACGCCTGGGCATTGAGTCAAACAGAGCTTAGATGGCCATGAAGCTCCAACACGATACCACAGTTCATCAAGAGTATTGACTGGCTTATTGTGACGAGACAGTTGCTCGGCCACCATTGACCAGACGTTTTCAGTTGGTGAGAGATCTGGAGAATGTGCTGGCCAGGGCAGCAGTCGAACATTTTCTGTATCCAGAAAGGCCCGTACAGGACCTGCAACATGCGGTCGTGCACTATCCTGCTGAAATATAGGGGTTCGCAGCGACCGAATGAAGGGTAGAGCCACGGGTCGTAACACATCTGAAATGTAACGTCCACTGTTCAAAGTGCCGTCAATGCGAACAAGAGGTGAGCGAGACGTGGAACCAATGGCACCCCATACCATCACGCTGGGTGATACGCCAGTGTGCCGATGACGAATGCACGCTTCCAATGTGCGTTCACCGCGATGTCGCCAAACAGGGATGCGACCATCATGATGTTGTAAACAGAACCTGGATTCATCCGAAAAAATGACGTTTTGCCATTCGTGCACCCAGGTTCGTCGTTGAGTACACCATCGCAGGCGCTCCTGTCTGTGATGTTGCGTCAAGGGTAACCACAGCCATGGTCTCCGAGCTGATAGTCCATGCTGCTGCAAACGTCGTCGAACTGTTCGTGCAGATGGTTGTTGTCTTGCAAACATCCCCATCTGTTGACTCAGGGATCGAGACGTGGCTGCACGATCCGTTACAGCCATGCTGATAAGATGCCTGTCATCTCGACTGCTAATGATACGAGGCCGTTGGGATCCAGCACGGCGTTCCCTATTACCCTCCTGAACCCACCGATTCCATATTCTGCTAACTGTCATTGAATCTCGACGAACGCGTCCAGCAATGTCGCGATACAATAAACCGCAATCGCAATAGGCTACAATCCGACCTTTATCAATGTCGGAAACGTGATCGTACGCATTTCTCCTCCTTACACGAGGCATCACAACAACGTTTCACCAGGAAACGCCGGTCAACTGCTGTTTGTGTATGAGAAATCGGTTGGAAACGTTCCTCATGTCAGCACGTTGTAGGTGTCGCCACCAGTGCCAGCCATGTGTGAATGCTCTGAAAAGACAATCATTTGCCTATCACAGCATCTTCTTCCTGTCGGTTAAATTTCGCGTCTGTAGCACGCCATCTTCGTGGTGTAGCAATTTTAATGGCCAGTAGTGTATTTGTTTAGAGCATAAGTTCGCAGCGTTTTTCCGTAAGTTTAATAAATGCAACAGAACACCTAACAAAGTCTTTAGCATCAATAAAATATTTCCTTCACTAATAACAATCCTCCAACGCTGGGGTACTTTTTGATTTCGCGACTGTAGAAATTACGTCGTTTTGAGGCGGCGAATTCGTCGAGCCACGTGCGGAGAGGATTTCCATCCGGAAAGGAAATTTCTTGGTTTTTCGATAGAGAGGCGAAAAGATGAAATCCAAGGGCGAAAGATCAAGTGAATAAGGCGGGTGCAGAATGAATTCCCAACCAAACTCCAGTATAGTGTTTTATGCCAGTCTAGCAGAATGCTTGGGTGTGGGCGTCATCATGGAGTAGCATCGGTTCACGCAGTCTTCTTTGCCGTTGTTCTTGGACTGAGTCTGCAAGACGTCTCAGTTGTTAGAAACAAGTGTCAGTAATTATGATTACACCTCGGGGAAGCAATTCATAGTACACCACACCGCCGCTTTTCCACCATATACATGAAGGGCTTCTTTCAATACTGGTCCAAGTCCATTACCTCCACTTTTCTGTCTATAATACTTCTGACATTGATGGTCCAAACAAACAGAAAGAAAGGTTCATCTCTAGCAAGAAGCCATATGCTTGAATATTTCTGGTATCTCAACAGCAGATTTTTCAGTGCTCATTTAACTTTAAGACTCTGTATCTCAGAATGAACAAAAGTGAACTTGTACCACTATTGAAATAAGCCATTCACATAACATTATCTTTAGTGGATGCGTGCAGGTCTTTGAACAGGGAGTTGCTGCCTTCTTTGACCATTTATCGTCGCCAGTAACGATACAGGGTAGGAATGGTCGGTGTTGTTCACAGAGCAACTGATGACGAGCGGGCAGAGATACTCAAATAGCCAACTGCTGATTTTTGTTACTTCGGCATAGAGCGTACGGTACCCGCACCCTCGATTTTTTAGCCTTCTCCATTGCATGCAAATGTCGCACGATGGTGGGATGATCACAGATCATCAAATGTGCGATCATCACTGACGTGGATCGTTGTGAGTAAATGCATTCAAACGATCTTCATCAAACCCCAAAGGTCTTCCTGCACGTGGAGAGTTATTACTGTCCAAACGATACTCCTTAAAACGGGAAAACAATTTTCTTGCTGTGCTCTGCCGAGTGGCATCCCCATAACGACGCAGATATTTCTGGCTGTCCCCGCTGCTGTCACCCATCTACTGAACTCCAAGAGAGCAATACAGTATGTTGGAAATTTTCCGATTTCTCTTCTTGGCACCCCATTTTCCATTGTCCTCAGCTCTACTCATTAACTCCAAATGAAAAAATGTCAATATGTAACGTCAAATAGCAAAAGTGAACTACAAATAAAAAATGACAATCGATAAATAAGCACTTAGCAACCGGAACCCAATATGCAAAACAAAAACATTATGAACTTATGTACAAACCTGT
Organism: Schistocerca americana; assembly: GCF_021461395.2. NCBI lineage: Eukaryota > Metazoa > Arthropoda > Insecta > Orthoptera > Acrididae > Schistocerca > Schistocerca americana. The sequence continues at coordinate 502,933,782 of NC_060124.1, read as the reverse complement.
TATGTTACAACTGTATTTAAATATTACAGTTCTTCACAACGGACGTTAATACATCGTGCAGTATTCCTTAATGATTTCAGTTCTTTTCGTTTTTTAAAATCTATATTGATTAAATCATGAAGTTGTTAGTAAAATTTTGTACAATTGTATAATAAACATTAAATGGTGCGTCATAGACTTCCAATTAAAAATTTGTTCCAAAGTGCTTTTCTTTCGGGTTGGTCATAAGAAAAGGACGGTTTCAACCTGGGGTCTATGTATCTTAAATATGATCCTGCCTCCAAGGCACTTGCAGGATGTTGGGCAGAGAATGTGTCGAAACGCACGGATAGTGGTCTCTTCCCTCTCTTTTTTTTCTTTTTATCAGTCTTCTGACTGGTTTCATGCGACCCACCACGTATTCATCTCCTGTGCCAACCTCTTCATCTCAGAGCAGCACTTGCAACCTATGTTCTCAATTGTTTGCTGAATGTATTCCAATCTCCGTCTTCCTCTGCAGTTATTGCCATCTGGAGCTACGTCCTGTACTATGGAAGTCAGTCCCTGAAGTCTTAACAGATGTCCTCTCATCCTGTCCCTTGTCAGTGTTTTCCACATATTCCTCTCCTCTCTGATTCAGCGCAGATCTTCCTCATTCCTTACCTCATCAGTCCACCTAATTTTGAACATTCGTCTGTACCACCACATCTCAAATGTTTCTATTCTCTTCTGTTCCGGTTATCCCACAGTCCATGTTCCACTACCATACAATGCTGTGCTCCAAACGCATATTCTCTGACATTTCTTCCTCAAATTAAGGCCTGTGTTTGATACTAGTAGTCATCTCTTGTAGAGGAATGCCCTTTTCGCCTGTGCTAGTCTGTTTTTGATGTCCTCCTTGCTCCGTCCATCATTGTTTATTTTGCTGCCTAGGTAGCAGAATGCCTTAACTTCATCTACTTCGTGACCATCAATCCTGATGTTAAGTTTCTCGCTGTTCTCATTTCTGCTACTTCTTAATAATTTCGTCTTTCTTTGATTTACTCTCAATCCATATTCTGTACTCATTAGACTGTACATTTCATTCAGCAGATTTTTTTCATTTTCACTCAGGATAGCAATGTCATCAGCGAATCGTGTCATTGATACCGTTTCACCTGAATTTTAACTCCACTCCTGAACCTTTCTTTTATTTCCATCATTGCTTCTTCGATATACAGATTGAACAGTAGGGGCGAAGAACTACATCCCTGTCTTACACCCTTTTTAATCCGAGCATTTCATTCTTGGTCGTCCACTCTTATTATTCCCTCTTGGTTCTTTTACACATTTAAGTTACTCGACTCTCCCTACAGCTTACTACTATTTTTCTTAGAATTTCGAATTATAGAACGCTTTTCCTACGTCGACAAATCCTATGTACGTGTCTTGATTTTTCTTTAGTCTTGCTTCCGTTATCAACCGCAACGTCAGAATTGCCTCTCTGGTGTCTTTGCCTTTCCTAAGGCCAAATCCTGAATTTTCTGTTCCATTGTTCTGTATATTATTATTATCAGCAACTTGAGTGCATGAGCTGTTAAGCTGATTGTGCGATAATTCTCGCACATGTCAGCTCTTGCAGTCTTCGGAATTGTGTGGATGATATTTTTCCGAAAGTCAGACGGTATATTGCCAAACTCACACATTCTACACACCAACGTAAATAGTCGTCTTGTTGCCACTTCCCCTAATGATTTTAGAAATTCTGAGGGAATGTTATCGATCCTTTCTGCCTTATTTGATCTTAAGTCCTCCAAAGCTTTCTTAAATTCTGATTCTAATACTGTATACCCTATGTCCTCTAAATCCGTTCCTGTTTTTTCTTCTATCACATCAGATAAATCTGTTTCCTCATCGAGGCCTGTCCGCTCTCTCCTCTGCATTTAACAATGGAATTCCGGTTGCACTCGTAATGTTACTACCCGTGCTTTTAATTTCACCGAAGGTTGATTTGACTTCCCTATATGCTCAATCAATCCTTCCCACTATCATTTCTTTTTCGATTTCTTCACATTTTTCCTGCAACCATTTAATCTTAGCTTCCCTGCACTTCCTGTATATTTCATTCCTCAGCGACTAGTATTACCGTATACCCGAATTTCCCTGAACATATTTGTACTTCCTTCTTTCATCGATCAGCTGAAGTATTTCTTCTCTTACCGAAGGTTTCTTTGCAGTTACTTTCTCCGTGTCCCTGTTTTTCTTTCCAGCTACTGTGATCGCCCGTTTTAGTGATGTCCTTTCCTCTTCAACTGTACTGCCTTCTGTACGGTTCTTTATTGCTGAATCTACAGCCTTAGAGAATTTCAAGCGTATACCGTCATTCTTTAGTACTTCCGTATCTTACTATTTAGCGAATTGATTGTTTCTGACTAATCTCTCAAACTTCAGCCTACTCTTCATCACTACGACTTTGTGATCTGAGTCTATATCTGGTCCTAGGTACGCCTTACTATCTAGAAACTAATTTCGGATTCTCTGGCTGACCATTAACTGAAACCTTCCCGTAACACCCTGCCTTTTCCAAGTATATGTTCTCCTCCTGTAATTCTTGAACAGAGTATTCGCTATTACTAGCTGAAAATTATTACAGAACTCAGTTGGTCTTTCTCCACCTTAATTCCTTGTCCCAAGCCCATATTCTCCTGTAACCTTTTCTTCTGCTCCTTCCCCTACAACTGCGTTCCAGCCTCCTATGACTATTACGGGTAAATTTTCATCTTCCTTTGCGTATTGTATTACCCGTTCAATATCCTCATATACTTTCTCTATGTCTTCATCTTCTGCTTGTGACGTCGGCATGGATACCTGAACTATCGTTGCCGGTGTTGATTTGCTGTCGATTCTGATAAGGATAACCCTGTCACCGAACTGTTCACAATAATACTCTCTCTGCCCTACCTTCCTATTCATATTGAATCCTACTCCTGTTATACAATTTTCTGGTGCTGTTGATATTATCCTTTATTCATCTGACCAGAAACCCTTGTCTTCATTCCATTCCATTTCACTTCATTGACCCCTACTATATCTAGATTGAGCCTTGGCATTTCCCTTTTCAGATTTTATAGCTTTTTTACCACATTCAAGCTTCTTATATTCCGCTCCACGGATCGTAGAACGTTATACTTTCGTAGGTTATTCATGGTCACCTCCCGCTTGGCGGCCGCCTCCTGGAGATCCGAATGGACGACTATTCCGGAATCTTATGCCAGTGAAGAGATCATCATGACACATTTTCAGTTACAGGCCACATGTGCTGTGGATACACGTTATGTGTTTTTAAAGCAGTGGTTTCCATTGCCTTCGGCATCCTCATGCCATTGATCATTGCAGATTATTCCGCCTTTAGGGGCAGTTTCCCACCCCAAGGGCAAGAGAGTCCCCTGAACTTCTGTCCGCTCCTCCGCCCTCTTTGACTAGGCCGTTGGCAGAATTAGGGTGACTTCCAGAATGAGATTTTCACTCTGCAGCAGAGTGTGCGCTGATACGAAACTTCCTGTGGTCGCAGGCTCGAATCCTGCCTCGGGCATGGATGTGTGTGATGTCCTTAGGTTAGTTAGGTTTAAGTAGTTCTAAGCCTAGGGGATTGATGACCTCAGATGTTAAGTCCAATAGTGCTTAGAGCCTTACGCGAGCAAGTACTCTACCATTTTTTTTTTTGCACTTTGTTCGGTTTTGTTTATTGCGTTTGGTCTGGGCGGACGTCACAAGACATCCATTCAAGTTGATCGTTGATTCCTTTACTCAGTTTTTATTACAAAGGGCGAGCAGCCCTGTGACCGAACACGCGGAGCTACCACGCCGGCGTCCATATGAGCTACCCAAGCACGATTCTCGCCCCGTCCTCACAGCTTTACTTTTGCCTGTATCTCGTCTCCTACCTTCCAAACTTCACAGAAGCTCTCCTGATCGCAGGAGCCTTATTTCTTTATTCTTTCTTCGTATTGTCCTTAGATCTTCCATATCGTCATCTTTTTAGCGACATCAATATGAACAAGCTCTCACTGTGTGTGTATGTACGTGAATGGTCAGGTGGGGTAGGGGGAGGAGGGGGGGGGTAGTTGCTGGTGACTTCACAGGAGTCACAGTAAGCTGCTTGGTCTAGAATCAAAGCGTTGAGATGGAGTGATTCCCATGCAATGGATGGCGCAGTTCTGCTTCGTATCAGCAGTCACTTCTCTGCTTACTAAAGGTGGACTTATTCCAGCTACCTGCAATTAGCTTGCAAGTTTCATTGTCTGGTATACAATATTCTGTACCCGACCGAAGAGGCATGTTCCATGACAGAAAAAACAGTGCCAGTCGAGAGACACAAATTGTTGGAGGGTGTGTTAGTAGTGGGACTAAGTATGTGTCAAGACACGCTGCATTGTTGCCAAATTTATTCAAGATTGCGGCGATGACGACATCCAAGATGGCGGCATGTAGACTTGGCAACATCAGATGACGTCATCCAAGATGGCGGATTTTTCCGGGACAATAGGCCAGTTGTGCTACGTCCACTAACCTAACCTCAAGAAAAAATGGCGGGAAGTTTGAATTCCAAGAGCACAATGCATGCAAAACTATACTTGTCTTTATCATTATTATTATTCATTATTGTTGATTACATTTATTAACATTCATTGTCATTTATTATTATTTATTATCATTTATTATTATTTATGATCATTTATTATTATTTGTTATTATTGATGTGCCTCCACTAGAAAATTCCCTCCAAATTCTAATTCCAACATGATAATGGCTGCAAAACCTTACTTTTGTTTATTATTATTCATTATAATTTTTTAACATTCATTATCATTCATTGTCATTTATTATCAATCATTGTCATTTATTATCATTCATTATCATTTATTATCATTCATTACCATTTATTATTATTATTATTTATTATTATAGGCCTACCTCCAGTAGAAGATTGCGTCAAATTCAAATTCCAACACGATAACGTTGCATGGGGGCTTAATTAAATATAATGCAAATAATTTTAATTTTTAGTTGCTGTCTGTCCGGTTATGCAGTCTCGTAACCGGTTGGCCCTGACTAGTATTAGTACGCAATCTGACTGCATAGAATAACAACAAAGAATGAAACGAAATTTCTGTTAACACAATTAATTAATTAAGTCCCCAGCAACTATAGAAGCTACGAAACAACAAAGCACAAGTGTAACTGTTCTGTGTGTGGAAATGTCATTCAACGTACACATCTGGCACGGTTCTTCCTCAATACGACAAGATGCTTTAAACGCCATTTACAATGAAGTAATTAAAAAAAAACAGAAATACTATGATTGCACATAGAAACCAGAATTACACTCTAATACATGAGCACAAGCCAGATGCTTTGTTGACTGAACCTGTGACCAAGAAGCATTGTTATTTAGGAAATTTGAAATACAAAAATTTTTATTTATTACCTCATATATATTGACGAAAAATACACTCTGATCATTACAACATCCCCATTCGAACAGCATCGGCTGTCTAGCCCATCAGAACAACTGCACACGACATGCTCACAACTAGTACTGCTATCAACATCCTCTCAACAAGCACTGACTACGGCAACCTCAGAACTACGACTGCCCACGGCAACTTCTGAACAAGCACTGCCAGTGGAGGCGGCGGAATAAAACTCTTTGGCGCAATCTCTGGCGCTGTGACTCAGTGTAGCCACCTTTCATATGCCCCTCCTCCACGGGCTAGAATTTAATGGTATTTTTGCCAGCATTGGTGGTGAAAATACCACCAAATTCCTGCTTCTTTCCAAGGCCTCGGATGGATGGATAAATAGCTGGAAATATTCTGGAATTTGTATCTATCATCGCCACCAAGAAATGACAGAGTCAAGCAATTCTGCCTGCAATTCCACCTACCAACATGCAGTTGCCACCACATTGCGCAATCATTGCAACGTAATACTATAATGATGTACAGTGAAGGATCAGCTTAATGGATGTGCTAATGTGCTGAAATATAAGGTAATTTATATCTGAATTTATGTACTTACCTTGACTTTTCTCCTCATCATAACACCTCTCAGGGTCCTCTCCATTTGAACTAAAGTGATTACCGAGTGTCCTTACTAAAAGTACATTAAAACCCAGTTTTCTAATTAATGCCCCCTTTGAACATAGTAAAGAGAAAGTTAAAGTTAATGTGGCAAGAGAGTGAGTTAAAGTTAATGATGCTTGCTGAAATAATTTTCCTAGTAAAACTGCGTATTAAAGTGTTGTTGCCAACTTCAAATTAAAATTTCTGAAGGCTGAGGCTTGTAGAGTTTTACTTAGTAAATGATCACATTACTGCCTGTTGTTAATCGCAGAAAGTGAGTCAGTATCTTACATAAATGTTAATTTTATGTCTCACAGTAGTAAAAGTGGAAAACTGCATAGTAGGAAATTATATGTTCATGATTACTAAGTGTTTGTCTCTCTTGTGTATTATAAGTGCATATTAACAGTATAACAGGATCCACAGTTTGTCTAGTGTGCTAATGCGAGATAATAAATAACGGAAAGATCTTTATTTATGAAAATCATAATCTATTTATTAGAAAAACAGTGATAAGTAACCTGTCAGTGAATTTCAACTAACTCTCATTTTAAATAGAAAAGTATTTAACTGAGAGAGACTTAACCTAAACCTATGTCCAATTTATGATCCTAGAGGGAATGTTGACAGTAGTGTTATAAAGACCACTCAGTTTGTGTAAGCCCTGAAAGTGATAGTGTTTTTCTGTACCTGTTATAATTTTGCAAATAGTTTGTGCTGCTCCAACTGTTTGTTTCAATATTACCATAAACATATGAGTGTGTCAGAGTTCATTGCACTCGCGTGTGGCCAAGTATAGGTTGAGTTTATCCATTAAAGTTACTAATAACTATTTTCTTGAACGAGAATGTTAATCATTCTCTTGCCTAGTTAGGCTGGCGACCGTTTTCGTTACCTGTTAAACAGTGCAGATAGGCAATATTTTGTTTGTCACTGTGTAATTATTTACCTAATTCTGACTTTTATTTCCGATAAGCCACCTCCGTTAGGAATAACACGGTCAACATAACAAAATTCCTCTCAGAGGGTAACACTGCTCTGTTGCTTTATACCATAATTACTATAACAAAATAGTTTTATTTCACAACCTGTTTCCAGCTTTGAGGTTATGGTTCAGTAGTAGCAGACAGGAGTGTTATACGTGGCGCCGCGTGACAGGACGTTGTTGAATTTGCACGTACAAGCAGGAAAAAATTATAAGTAGTAAGCATTTTACAAACATAGAGTGAACATAAAACATCCAGCGGCACGAACCTGTACATTAGTTGATAGAACGGATAGTAAAAGTTCAGTTTAAATTGAAAATTAAAGGTATCAGTACTTAATAATAGCTAAAATGGACAGGAAACTAGAAATAAATCTAGACACGTGAGAACAGAATGCGATCGAGAGCAGTTCAGGCAGCACACCAACAGATGGCATTACGCGCGAGTTAAATCACGTACATTATCACGCAGACATCAATAAACAGATCGAAGCTATGTGTGTCTCGCGTACTAAGCAAGACAATATGAGTGATGTTGTGGAAGACAGTGGTTATGTTAATGAATCGCGGGATATATTTGAATCACCAAAAACAGAAAGGGGTGTAGGATCTGAACACGAAAAGGCAGTAGAATCTAAAAGTGAAAAGACACTTGATCTGACTGACTTGCTTAGAATACTGTCTGCGCAAAATGACAATATTAATGCACAAATCGCAGCACTGGGGCAACAAAATGTAGAACAAAGACAGCTAATTGCAACACAGGGTAGCGATATTAGTAAACAAATGCAAGAGCAACACAAAAATCTTAGTAAACAAATTGAAGAAGTTAACTCAAGGGTAGGAACAGTGAGTAATGAAATCAAAAGTATTAAAAGCGAAATTACTGTCATCAATGGTAATATTGCCAATGTACAAGGACAAATTGATGACACTAACGAAAGATTTGATACTAAAGTAATTAAAATTCAAGATCAAATAGAACCCTTAGTCTGTACTAAGGTTGACGAAAAGGTATTCGGTATTAAATCCGAAATACAAACCGAATGTAACGCGGAATTTTCACAGATTAAACAGTCTGTAACAGAAACAAGCAGAGCTCTAACCAAACAGATTCTTACTTGCGAAAAGAAGTGTGACCATAACACTTCAGAAATCCAAGGCAAAATGTATGACTTGGAAAGAAAAATACAAACCGGACCTACACATTTTACTGAAAGAATGCCTCTCAGTAAAATATTAGAGGGCGAAGAGAAATTCGACCCTACAAAGAGACATAACGGATGGCACCCCCTAGACTTTGTAAAGAATTGCGAAAGAAATTTTCCTGAATATTTGTCTGACCAGGAAAAAATCAATGTTGTAATCAGTGCATTAACGGGAGAAGAAAAAGGTGGGGGTTGAATCTGGATACAAACCAGATGTATTTTAAGCAAAAATTTATTGACGAGTACTGGTCAGAACAAAAACAAGACCAGTTGTGGCGTGAGTTTTTAATGGCCAGGTTGTATGACATCAGGGGTTGTCAAACCATGAAAGAGTTTTGCGAATCGTGGTATAGAAAACTGATACATCTGAAGGCTAGGAGAACTGAAGCCGAGATCGTCTGGGTTCTTTGGCAGAAACTGCCTGAGGATTCGAAACGATATGTTGGGAGTACCCACAGAAGTTTTTCTGCGTTCTTGGAAAGGGTAGAGGATGAAGATCACTGGCGAAGAAATCGCGAGACCCGTCCTCATAATAACAACAATCATTCGCGAGAAAGTAATGACCAAGATGAACGACATGAAAATGATAGATTTCGTGTAAACACAATTCAGAGAGGTAGAGGAAATTATACGACGCGCGGCAGAGGATACATGGCACGGAATTTCCAAAATAAGGACGAAATGGAAAACTGAAAACCGCGTGTGTTACGGGCCGGATTCACGCGGAAACCGGTTTTGGGCCCAAAGAAAAGATGTCAAGTATTAGGTTCGAGAAGGAAAGATGTAAACTACGGGGCAGGAAGGTTAAGGGCGCGCCTATAGCAGACGGGCGCGGAGTGATACATAGTGGCGTTCCCAGTGCGAAGTCACGTGACCGTTCGTGCTCGGGCCAGCGGTTGCCGGAGCAGCGTACATTGCACTTGGCAGCACACACAAATGGCAGACGTCAGAACAAGATGGCTGCCGTAGAGAGAAACAGAAGAGGCGGGATCGGACACTTCAGTTGGCCGGTTTCAGTAGTAGACGAATGTAAAACTGAAAATAAAGTTAATATGTCATGTGATAAGGATAACTCAATGTCGAAATCGTGCGAAAAGACTTTATTAAAGAATGAAAGGGAGACAGAAAAAGCGAATGAAAACGGGAATATTGGCACTGTTAATGATGTGTATGAGGTAAAAGACGTAGATGTGGGGGAGGTTACGATGAATAAAGAGGAAAGGGAGGTACAATATGGCACGCAAAAGACGTGTGCACAGTTAAAATTAGGTGAAAATGATGTAAAGAAGGACGTTAGTGAACATTGCATTATAAACAGTTCAGACAAAATTGTTGTTGATGGAAAGGTGTTTTATGAGTCTAATGCAGAAGGGTCTAGTATGTATTTCGCACGATTACCTGAGAATGATAACAAAGGGGAAAATGAAATGAAAGTTATCGAAGTATATGACGATTATACTAAGTATGAAGTTAAGACTGAAATCGTTCAAAGTGATACAACAGAAGTGCCTGAGTCTCCAAACGATATGTATTGTGTAGAAAATGAGTCGAAAAACGAAGTGGCTGAAACATCTAGTGATAATCTGCCTCACTGTTCAAAAGTTGCATTCCTACTCGAATCTGATAACGAAATAGGACCAAGTGATAGCTCGGACGAAGGAGAGACGACAGATTCAGATACAGATGAATTTTCGGAGGTAGACAAACACACTTATACCTTTACTGAAAGAGGTTACGAAAAAGTTTATGACGCCTTTTCGAAACAAAATCCGGAAACCGTAACCGAAACAAAACCGAAAGAGCCGCCAGATGACACTATATTGGGGCAAGCTTTGATTAATGTAATGAAGGAAATAGATTTACAGAAACCTAAAGAACCTCCAGACATAAATGTAGTAGAACGTGAATTGTTGAAAATCTGTAAAGATGTAGAAGTCAACAAACCGAAAAAGCCACCTGATATACAGCAGAAATCAGTAGGTAATATTTCCTGGAAAGAGATTATGGTTGAGCAGGATCTGTTATGGGAAGAACAGGAGGAAAAGGAACACAGAATTATTAAACAAACTGTAATACCTGTAAATGTTTATAACACTGAGCTGCAAGTACTTTTAGACACAGGATCCCAAATCAGTGCCATATCAGAATCTTTCTTTGATCATATTTCATGTAAACCAGGGTTAGTAATAATGTCTGTTAGTGGAGTGAAAATTATAGGAGCTACAGGTAGGTCCAGTAAGCCCATTCAGAAACAAGTATTGATGGACTTTGAAATAGGAAGCCAAATATTTGAACATGATTTTTTAGTGGTCCCTGAACTAAGTGCTGAAATGATTCTAGGTATTGATTGGCTAGACAAGGAAAAACTAATTTTAGATTGTGGTAGTGGAATGGTTAAGATTAATAGGGAAACCAAAACAATAGAAATTAAATTTGAAGGTGACAACCAGGTCCAAGCTGTGAATGTAGAACCCATTTTGTTAAAAATAGAATCTGAAAATGATGGTTTATCACAACTATATGAAACATACCATGTGAGAGGTTTATTGCAGGATGATCAAAAAACTGACAGTTTTAGGGAAATTGTTGATGTCATCCAAGAAATATCATGTGAACAGAAAGATGATTTATTTAATATTTTGAAAAATAACAAGGAAGTGTTCTCTGATAAACCAGGTGTCGTAAATAACCGTATGGATGTCCTGGAACATGAACCATTCTTTGTCAGACCATATCCAATACCTATAGCTAAGAAAGAAGCAGTACAAGCTGAAATTGATAAAATGTTGGAATGGGGGGTAAAAGAAAGAAGCAATAGTGAATACAATAGTCCACTTATTATAGTCAATAAAAAGGATGGAGGTGTAAGAGTAGTCATTGATGCATGGACATTGAATAAAATTGTCAGGAGAGAAGTAGACAGGCCTGAAAATTTAGATGATTTATTACAAAAGTTCCATAATGTAAAATATCTAACCCGTTTAGACCTCACTGCTGGATATTGGCAAATCCCATTACACAAAGATTCTAGGAAACATACAGCTTTTTTGTTTGCAGGAAAGTGTTACCAATACAAAGTTGTACCATTTGGTTTAAATACTTCTGTTTCTGTTTTCATTAGGGCTTTGGATTATGTATTAGAAAAAGAACTTTGTGACAGATTGACTGTATATGTAGATGACCTATTGATTGCTACTGACAACTGGGAGGAGCACTGTGACCTGTCAAACAAAACCCTTATTGCTCTTCAAGCAGGGGGCATGAGTTTAAAGTTAAAAAAGTGTGAATTTGTGAGACAAGAAATTAAGTTTTTAGGACACATAATAACCACATCTGGGATTGGCAAGGACCCAGAAAAGCTTAATGCTATTGAAAAGTGCCCTCCTCCAAAGAACAGGAAACAGTTGAAAGCGTTTTTAGGTCTTTGTGGATTTTACCGCAAATTTGTGAAGGGGCAAGCTTTTAACAGCCCACATTTGAATAGCTTGTTGAAGAAAAATAGTGTATATATTTGGACATCTGAATGTCAGAAATATTTTGAAAATTTGAAAACTGAGTTAGTAAGGGAATATATTTTGCATCACCCAATTTTAAGTGAGCCACTCCACATGATTACAGACAGTAGTGCTTATGGTATTGGTGTTGAAATATTTCAGGAAAACACAGAATCTGGGGAAACAGAGCATAATACCATTGCTTTTGCTAGTAGGACTTTAACTAAATATGAGAAAAATTATACTATTTCAGAGAATGAGGCCTTAGCAATCATTTGGGGATTAAAGAAATTAAGGATTTATTTATGGGGGCATAAAACTATAATTCATACAGACCACAAGGCATTAACCTTTTTAAAAAACTGCTGACTGTTTACCGGCAGGTTGAGTCGATGGGCCCTGTACTTACAACAGTTTGATTATGAGATATTATACATTAAAGGTAGTGACAATTATGTAGCTGATGCTTTATCACGGTTGCCTGAGGGTATGAACAACTTACCAAGGGAGTGTAATGAAGATGGCAAATTTCATATAAGATATATTAAGGAGGTTCCAGGTAGGAAAAGAATATAGCAAATTTGTAGAAGCATGAGGTTCCACCAGAATGAGGATGAAACATGGAAGTCAGTGAAAATTAATTTTAGTAACCCAAATTACCCACAAATCTGTAGATTTTACAAGATATTTAATGGAATTTTATATAGGAGAATGAGTACTAGCACAGAAGAATGGAAGGTGTGTTGGCCTAGGCAATTTGAGACTGAAGTGATTGATTATTTTCATCTTGCCTTAGGGCATTGTGGTCCCAAGAAGTTTATTGAAAAGTTAACTGATGTGGTTGCGATTAACGTAGGTGCTACTAAGAAAATTACTGAGAGAATAAGATCTTGTGATGTATGTCAGAGGGCAAAATTAACAAATAGAGTAAATCAAGGTTTCATGCAGAATACAATACCAGAGGACACATTAGAATTACTGTCAGTGGATTTGTATGGTCCTTTACCAAAAACCTCAGGTAATTGGTCTTGCATTGTTGTAGTGTTGGAAGTGTTCTCCAAATTTATTAAATTATATCCAATTAGGAAAGCCACTGCTAAAGCAGTCTTTAGCCAGATGACTGAGTATTTTAACACCATTGGTAAACCTAAAGCAGTTTTGTCTGACAATGGACCACAGTTTATCTCAAAAATCTGGAAGGAAGGCATGAAGCAACATGATGTTCAAGTTAAATACATTTCAGCTTACCACCCGGCTAGTAACCCTGTCGAAAGATATATGCATGAATTAGGAAGGTCAGGTAGAGCCTACTGTCACCATAACCATAAGGCTTGGGGCAGATTTGTAAGTGACTTTGAAAAGACCATGAAACCACCGGTTTTACCCCTGAAGAAATTCTGTTGGACCGAAAAAGTAAAAGTATTATTGAAGAGATCTTGCCATTCCCACCTATTGTAGGAATTAACCTGCATGAGAAAAAAGAGTTAGTTAAGAAAAGAATGAAAGAGAAAGCGGCCGCTAGATCCAAAAGGCATGATAGCAACCTTAAAACAACAAAATTTAAGCTTGGAGATTATGTCTTAGTGAAGACCCATGAAAAATCAAGTGAAATTAATAATGAAATTTCTAAATTCAAATACATTTACAATGGGCCTTTTGAAGTGCTAGGAACTCCACATGCAAATGCTTATTTTCTTGTGTACCCTAGGTCAAGGAAGCCTTTAGGAGTTAGAACTATAGTTGACCTGAAGTTACATGTCCACAGAAACCAATGATGAATGAAATGTAGCACCCTCAGGGGACATGCACTCTTTGCATTGTCAGGTGCCTGATGAGTACCAGGGACCCGAGTCGTTGCCAGCACTACTTCCGTTTCTTTTTTGTTAGCAACCTTCCCCTTCTTCATTCGGAACTTTCACTATCTTCTTTCTTTCTTCCCTTTTTTTTTTTATTAAATCATGTTTTACAAAATGTAAATTTAAGTCTAAAATAAGTAACTCCCAGTGTTCAAGCCACAGTTCTAACCAATTGCTTCAAACTTGAAAATTAACATTAATTGAAAGTTATTTTAAAGTGTGGTTCCCAAACCATATATATTTATTTAATTTTTTTTAGTGGATTTGAATGATGACAAAAATTATTAATAATGCTAAATTTTCCTTGTATAATATGACTAAAGGTGAATGTTTCTGTAAATAGAAATGAATGATTACATTGGGTACACTTGAAAATGACCAAGAATAATGAAAGTGTAGTGAGTATTGTAAAAGAAAAAATGTAATGGAAAAGTAATTGGAAAGAGAAGTATAGATGAGAAAAGGTAAGAATACTGAAAACAAGGTAAATGAATACTATAATATGACTAAATGTAAATGTTTTTGAAAATAGGGATAAATATGATGTTGAAAAACTTTGTGTGTTAAAAAAAAAACTGTGGAGATGAACCTGGCTAATGTGTGTAAGATGGATATGAGATGTATATGTCTAGTGCCACCAAAGGCAATAAGCACTTGCAATAGGATATAAAATTATTGTCCTGGACTTGATGTATGTAATGACCTAACTGTGTGTGGAAAAGCAATGGTAAAGGAGTAGTAAGAAATTCTTAATCCTGACTTGATCCCAAATATGACATCTAATTGTTTCTTGATTAATGTATATGTTACCTGATGTTGTCATTTGAAAAGAAAATTTTAATATTACCAGTGTCTAATTGCTGTTTCAAAGCTGCAGGTTTTATCTTTTATACCATTAATGCAATTGTACAAAACATTTGACATAAAGACGAAAAAACCTGGAGATGATGCCAATAAACTGCTCAAAGATATGTTGTTGGGCAGCAAAACAATACAAAACAATAAAAATGCTGTGGTCCTGAAGTTGAGGACTACCATATATGCTATGTGAGCAGTAGCCAAAGGACTTGCCATTGTGGGGCAAGAAGCTGATAAGTGGTCATGAACTGCCAAACCTAGAGGATGGGGCAGTGAATTAATTTAAAAATGTGTTTTCTTTAGTGCTTTAATCTAAATTGTGTTTCTGTGCCTAAATGTTTATAGACAAAGACTGCCAAGCCAATGAGAGGCAGAATGTGTAACAGGGACTGCTAGTGCTGAGGCAAGCAGTGAACTTAGTTAGGTTTATTGGTCAATGTGTTATGAACGGACTATTCTTTCTGAAGTCAGTGAAAATTTATTAAAAAATATATATGCATTCTCATTCAAATGGATGTAGATGTTTTGATGCTAGGTTTTTTGGAATAACTTAAAGTTTTGGACTGTCTGTTTTAAAACACAGCAGTGATGATTAAAGATAGGTTCTGAATAGGTTAATGTGTTTATGTGCAACAAACATTTTGGACTGCTATTAATGAAGTGCAGCTTTTAAGTTAATTGTTTTGAGAAAACCTTGAAAAGTTACTTTTGTAGTTAAAGAGTCAGTTGGAAAAAGTTCTCATGGCTGTTTTTTGTAAATATTAGTACATAAGTGGATGCAAACTGAATTCTTCAATATTTCATTAATTGCTGAACCTTGCAAAAATGTACTGTGATCATAAGTTTACTTGTGCGTCTCTGAAAGTTTCATTCTTTAACAACATTGAAAGACAAATTTGTGTTTTGTTGAGTTAGAATGTTCTGTGCTGTTGTATATGTGTATTATTTTTTTCTGTTTGAAGGCCATACCTATTCTACTAATATGAAGCTTATTTTGTGTATTGTTTTGTCTTTTATTTGAACTGTGTGTGTATGAAATGAACATGCTTGAAGGTATCCTGTGTATTGATGAAAATTAATTTCCTTAAACCAGTCTGTGGATGAAAATTACTGTAAATGCATTACTTTGAAAATGTTTTTGGAAGAAGGGTATGAATCTCCTTAGTGTATATACTGTATATTTGTAATACGTATTTTTTTTCTCCCAACTGAAGTTGGATGGTATAATTTTTTTTCTGTAGCCAACACCACTTAGGTGTTATAGATGTTTCCTTGATGAGTCCCTTATGGGAACTTCAACGAAACATGGGGCATGTGTAACACCATAGCTCTAATGCTGTGCTGATTTATTTTGCTTTTGTTTCATTTAATGTTACATTGCTGTGCTTCTGTAAATGTGTTTGTTTGAATAGGTAACACAAAACTGTATACTCCTTTCTTTGTTAAAACTTTGATGTCATGATTTGATTGTATGCTGTGTAGCATATCTCTCGTTTAAATGCTTTGACCCATTTGGAGGGAACAAAACTTACTGTATATGATTATAATTTTGTGTGAATAATTTTTGGTAGAAACGTCAATATGTGCAAATGTTCTGTTTTATTTAATGTATTTGGTTGCTGTTATGTAAACTGCTGATCCTCACTTAGGGTTCTTAGTGAGTTTGTATGTAAAAGGTAGTGTGGTTCCCCTTGGGAACGGAACTGTGTAGCGCGCGCAAATTGTGGTTGGCCTAGGTGGAAAAGGTGGAACCGATAGTCAGTCGGGGACGAGCCAGCAGTCGGGGACGAGCCAGCAGTCGGTGTATTACCATGTAAAAGATACATATTGTGCTGATTTCGAGAGAGGCTTTTCCTGCTTCTTTCCAAGGCCTTGGATGGATGGATAAATAGCTGGAAATATTCTGGAATTTGTATCTATCATCGCCACCAAGAAATGACAGAGTCAAGCAATTCTGCCTGCAATTCCACCTACCAACATGCAGTTGCCACCACATTGCGCAATTATTGCAACGTAATACTATAATGATGTACAGTGAAGGATCAGCTTAATGGATATGCTAATGTGCTGAAATATAAGGTAATTTATATCTGAATTTATGTACTTACCTTGACTTTTCTCCTCATCATAACACCTCTCAGGGTCCTCTCCATTTGAACTAAAGTGATTACCGAGTGTCCTTACTAAAAGTACATTAAAACCCAGTTTTCTAATTAATGCCCCCTTTGAACATAGTAAAGAGAAAGTTAAAGTTAATGTGGCAAGAGAGTGAGTTAAAGTTAATGATGCTTGCTGAAATAATTTTCCTAGTAAAACTGCGTATTAAAGTGTTGTTGCCAACTTCAAATTAAAATTTCTAAAGACTGAGGCTTATAGAGTTTTGCTTAGTAAATGATCACATTACTGCCTGTTGTTAATCGCAGAAAGTGAGTCAGTATCTTACATAAATGTTAATTTTATGTCTCACGGTAGTAAAAGTGGAAAACTGCATAGTAGGAAATTATATGTTCATGATTACTAAGTGTTTGTCTCTCTTGTGTATTATAAGTGCATATTAACAGTATAACAGGATCCACAGTTTGTCTAGTGTGCTAATGCGAGATAATAAATAATGGAAAGATCTTTATTTATGAAAATCATAATCAATTTATTAGAAAAACAGTGATAAGTAACCTGTCAGTGAATTTCAACTAACTCTCATTTTAAATAGTAAAGTATTTAACTGAGAGAGACTTAACCCAAACCTATGTCCAATTTATGATCCTAGAGGGAATGTTGATAGTAGTGTTATAAAGACCACTCAGTTTGTGTAAGCCCTGAAGGTGATAGTGTTTTTCTGTACCTGTTATAATTCTGCAAATAGTTTGTGCTGCTCCAACTGTTAGTTTCAATATTACCATAAACATATGCGTGTGTCAGAGTTCATTGCACTCACATGTGGCCAAGTATAGGTTGAGTTTATCCATTAAAGTTACTAATAACTATTTTCTTGAACGAGAATGTTAATCATTCTCTTGCCTAGTTAGGCTGGCGACCGTTTTCGTTATCTGTTAAACAGTGCAGATAGGCAATATTTCGTTTAACACTGTGTAATTATTTACGTAATTCTGACTTTTATTTCCGATAAGCCGCCTCCGTTAGGAATAACACGGTCAACATAACAAAATTCCTCTCAGAGGGTAACACTGCTCTGTTGCTTTATACCATAATTACTATAACAAAATAGTTTTATTTCACAACCTGTTTCCAGCTTTGAGGTTATGGTACAGTAGTAGCTGACAGGAGTGTTATATGCTGTACTCCAGACGTACATCCTCAGAAATTTCTTCCTCAAATTAAGGCCAGTATTTGATATTAGTAGACTTCTCTTGGCCAGAAATGCCTTTTTTGCCATAGCAAGTCTGCTTTTGGTGTCCTCCTTGCTCCGTCCGTCATAGGTTATTTTACTGCCTAGGGAGCAGAATTCCTTAACTTCATCGACTTTGTGACCATCAATCCAGATGTTAAGTTTCTCGCTGTTCTCATTTCTACTACTTCTCATTACCTTCGTCTTTCTCCAATTTACTCTCAAACCATACTGTGTACTCATTGGACTGTTCATTCCGTTCAGCAGATCATTTAATTCTTCTTCACTTTCACTCAGGATAGCAATGTCATCAGCGAATCGTATCATTGATATCCTTTCACCTTGTATTTTAATTCCACTCCTGAACCTTTCTTTTATTTCCATCATTGCTTCCTCGATGTACACATTGAAGAGTAGGGGCAAAAGGCTACAGCTATGTCTTACACCCTTCTTGATACGAGCACTTTGTTCTTGATCGTCCACTTTTATTATTCCCTCTTGGTTGTTGTACATATTGTATATGACCCGTCTCTCCCTATAACTTACCCCTACCTTTTTCAGAATCTCGAACAGCTTGCACCATTTCATATTGTCGAACGCTTTTTCCAGGTCGACAAATCCTATGAAAGTGTCTTGATTTTTCTTTAGCCTTGCTTCCATTATTAGCCGTAACGTCAGAATTACCTTTCTCGTCCCTTTACTTTTCCTAAAGCCAAACTGATCGTCACCTAGTGCATTCTCAATTTTCTTTTGCATTCTTCTGTATATTATTCTTGTAAGCAGCTTCGATGCATGAGCTGTTAAGCTGATTGTGCGCTAATTCTCGCACTTGTCAGCTCCTGCCGTCTTCGGAAGCGTGTGGATGATGCTTTTCCGAAAGTCAGATGGTATATCGCCAGACTCATATATTCTACACACCAACGTGAATAGTCGTTTTGTTGCCACTTCCCCCAACGATTTTAGAAGTTCTGATGGAATGTTATCTATCCCTTCTGCCTTATTTGACCGTAAGTCCTCCAAAGCTCTTTTAAATTCCGATTTTAATACTGGATCCCCTATCTCTTCTAAATCGACTCCTGTTTCTTCTTCTATCACATCAGACAAATCTTCACCCTCATAGAGGCTTTCATTGTATTCTTTCCACCTGTCTGCTCTCTCCTCTGCATTTAACAGTGGAATTCCCGTTGCACTCTTAATGTTACCACTGTTGCTTTTAATGTAACCGAAGGTTGTTTTGACTTTCCTGTATGCTGAGTCTGTCCTTCCGACAGTCATATCTTTTTCGATGTCTTCACATTTTTCCTGCAGCCATTTCGTCTTAGTTTCCCTGCACTTCCTATTTATTCCATTCCTTAGCGACTTGTATTTCTGTATTCCTGATATTCCCGGAACATGTTTGTATTTCCTCCTTTCATCAATCAACTGAAGTATTTCTTCTGTTACCCATGGTTTTTTCGCAGCTACCTTCTTTGTACCTATGTTTTCCTTCCCAACTTCTGTGATGGCCCTTTTTAGAGATGTCCATTCCTCTTCAACTGTACTGCGTACTGCGCTATTCCTTATTGCTGTATTTATAGCGTTAGAGAACTTCAAACATATCTCATCATTCCTTAGTACTTCTGTATATCACATAACTAGATAAATTTTGGCTTTGCACTGACCCTTCATCAACCTAATATATAAAATACAGTAAGGAATACAAATGCTTTCATACATGTGATTTTACATAATAGTTTACACAAGTATCATTTAGTCAATGGCACCAGCAATGACGAATAGGTGTAGGTAAGCAGTATTTAAAAAGCTCCAACAGCGGCACCCAGAAACGGCGAGCAGGCGCAGACACCAACAAGTGACATCATTTCAGTAGAAGCAGTTCAATCAGTGGCACCCAGTAATGTTGAACAGGTGCAGACACCAACAAGTGACATCATTTCAGTAGAAGCAGTTCCATCAGTGGCACCCAGTAATGTTGACAGGTGCAGACACAACAAGTGACATCATTTCAGTAGCAGCAGTTCCATCAGTGGCACCCAGAAATGTTGAGCAGATGCAGACACCAACAAGTGACATCATCTCAGTAGAAGAAGTTCCAACAGTGGCACCCAGCAATGTTGAACAGGTGCAGACAGCAACAAGTGACATCATCAGTAGTAGCAGTTCCATCAGTGGCACCCAGCAATGTTGAGCAGGTGCAGACAGCAACAAGTGACATCATTTCAGTAGCAGCAGTTCCATCAGTGGCACCCAGAAATGTTGAGCAGATGCAGACACCAACAAGTGACATCATCTCAGTAGAAGAAGTTCCAACAGTGGCACCCAGCAATGTTGAACAGGTGCAGACAGCAACAAGTGACATCATCAGTAGTAGCAGTTCCATCAGTGGCACCCAGCAATGTTGAACAGGTGCAGACAGCAAGAAGTGACATCATCAGTAGTAGCAGTTCCATCAGTGGCACCCAGTAATGTTGAACAGGTGCAGGTAACAGTCCATAATATTCACTATCACTAATTAGACAGTTGATCAGAGTTTATCAGCAGAAATTAATCATTTCCAAGTGGCACCGATCATATTGAACAAGTGCATGTAACCGTCCATAATATTCACTATCACTAATCAAACAGTTCATCAGAGTTCATTAGCAGAAAATAAACATTTCTAAGTGGCACCCATTAATGTTGAACAGGTGCAGGCATGAACAACAGTTTGAATGCACACACAATTGCTTTTACAAAATTATTCTCAATGCTCTTACACTAAACATACAAATTATAACAAACGCACAAATGATATCAGATAATTGTCATATTAACAATTACAATACACAAATATCAGTAAACCTATAATATTTATGGGTGTCAGTGCAAGTCACAACAAACAAATATAATAATATTTAGGAGATAGGTCGGTACCAATTATTTGGGATTAGGAGGGGAAAACACACAAAACACACTCACTCATCTTTCATCCACATTTAAGTACTACTGTGTAATTGAATAGTGTTAACTGTGTAAATGCAATTTTGTCAAAATTTGATGTTCAACATGCGTATCAAGTAATAGTGGCAACAGTGTATAACGGTCAATAATAGTTAGTCATAGTCATCATGTCAAGACCAATGTTTGCCAAGCCAAATCAAATGTACGGTTGCTGAACAACTGTCAGTGTGCCAGGATATGCAAATACTTCCTCTTTCCAAAAAAAGTATATACTGCGTATTGATTTAACAAAGTGTGTGTGTAGACAATCTTCCTTCCACTTGAGTGTTCTAGTCTGCTATCTTCATCCTCCTTGTTCCATATACACCAACAAAAAATATGCTCCTCACTTACTCTACCTCTTATCCACCAAAACTCCAATAATCATCAGCATCACATAATCTTAATACTTCAATAATACCTCTTACGTCGATACATATAAACCTTATCATCAATATCATTTACCTTACCTCTTGTCCACCAAATCTCCAATAATCATGAACTTCACACAATCTCAATACCTCAATAATACCTCTTCAATACGTCAACACATATAAACCTTATCGCCAATATCATCTGACTTCCTCTAGTCAGTCTCCTCGAACAAGCACAGATAAAATCCTAGTGCAAACTTCAATTTATCATCCCATGCAATCCGAAGACACAATGTCCACACACAACCTCTGTGTAATCCATCTGGCCCAAATCTTCTACTCATTATGAATTACCTTGTCCATCATTAAATAAAAGAAATGCATACATGACCTCTAACAGCCTTTAGTTTGAATAACTCTCAGTAAGTAAGTACGAGAACGGAGTGTGAATGATCGTAATATTTCACAGTGTGTACACCACTTCAAGAATCATGGCAAAACAGAAGCAAACATGTGGAGTATTTCTTGTGTCAAGTGTCACTTGCTATTTCAATTGCTCACGAAGAATGCAGTGTAATAACTGTCAATGGTCTCAACCTAGTGTTGGTATGTCATGTCGTTAGCTTCCTTCCTATTACCATAAATTTATACAGTTTCCGTAAAACCTCCAGCTCATGTGACTTCAATGAAGTTTCTTGTACTAATGTCGTTCGTAGCATTATAGTAGTTCATTTTCTTATCTTAAAATATAAGGCACTGAGCGTAAGCAAAACATGCAGTAGCGAGTAAATATACCAGTACAGAACAGAATGTCAACAAGTGGATGCAGCACAATCCCTTCAACGAGGCTCTGCCAAGCAAACAATCTATAATTAATACCGTAGTGTAACCTAAACTCTATGTTCGTACACAGTATATCAGCATTTCTATATACCAAATTAAAGAGTAGTTATGACAACAAACAGAAATGTATAAATATGCAATGCATACGCAAAGCAGCAAATACATATCTTACAAAATAAACAGGTCATTAGCATCATATCAGCATAAGCAAATAAATGTTCATATGTAATCTTAATAAGTAAACATGAAGGCGCAAGCAGATAAATCACAAAGTATAACTTACGTACATAACCACAGTCAGCACAATTAATCAGGTGACCATTATAATTTAAAAAAATGAGCACAGCAGGCACATAATAAAAAAAAAAAAAAGTGACATCAGTGAAAAAGCAGTGCAGCCAAGCGATGCATACTATACACAAGTAACAACCCTGTTCATTAATAAATCATTGTCAAAATCAGCAAATGTACGCAAGCACGTCGCTTTACAAGTAAATTCATAGAACATAAAATTTAGCACAAAGTGTAAATCACGTAATCACGAGCAGCAAATTACGTATAAAGTACATACCTAAGTAGAAATATGTTACCTGAAATATAAACTCAATTAATAGTTACCTTTTTAGTTTATTAGTTTCTTCTTCGAAATTACATTCTTCCTGAAATTTTCTCGATAGCAAGTCCTCTTAACGTCGGACACACACAGAATTTACCTGAAGTTCTTAAATATTTTATACAACTGTATCCTGAAAAATACTGAACGTTAATAACATAATTTATCAAGTCACTATAGCCTTATACTGAATTTAATCGGAGAAATTAGACTGTGTATTTGTTTACGGCTGTCAGTGCATTCACACTGAGCGCTTGATCAGCTGTAGGTACGCGTAACGTAGGAAGTAATTGTTTGCGGTCAACGACTGCCTTGTGCGGCGCGCAGACTTGACTGTTGCTTTGAGTATGTGCCGCCGCCAGAACACGGCGCGGTATCCTTGTATTCTCTGCGTGTTTACGTATAACTGTTAGTTTCTCAAAAGTACATCATTCCACAAAAATTGTAACGTTCGATGTATGATGTATTCCCTTAGACCGCCGAGATTTAAGAGTTTCTACTTCGACAGTGTTATCATGAATAATTTTGCGAACTCTTTATGGACCGTTGTAAAGCAGAAAAACTTTGCAACACAAGCCTTTTCCATTGTGAGACAAACGATGAGACTTAATTAACACCTTTTGACCAACTGACTTTTCTGATTTAGAAAGAACACGACTTCCAAATGCAATAGTTTTCTGTACTACAACGCCGTTTTCTTCTATCTCTTGAAATAAATGTGCACCTAGGCCTTTTTATGATGAGTCTGTCGCCAAACAAAATTTTTTAGATAAATCCGGATGTGAATGAAGTGGAGCAGCAACTAAAGCATCATGAAGTTGTTCAAATTCTGATTGAGCTTCCTCATCCCAACACCAATTAGAATTCTTTCCAGATAGTTCACATAAACGAGGTGTGGTCAAATCGTCCAATTTAACAAAGCGTCTAAGAAAATTACAGACACCAAGGAAACTACGAACATCACGTTTTGTAGTAGGAACAGCATAATTACGAATAGCATCTAGTTTCTCTGGATCAGGAAGAATACCCTCTGTAGAAATAATATGACCAAGAAATTTCACCTGAGAACGATCAAATTCAGATTTTTCTAAGTTCCCTGTAATGCCAACTCTTGTGAAAATACGTAATAATGAATCCAAAATTCTGTTATGCTTTAAACAAATGTCTGTCGAAACACCAGACAAAGCGCACCTGACAACAACATACCATAGCAACTGGAGCATTTACGTTCGAAATGAAAATTTAAATTACGCAACTGACAGTAATTTGCAATCCATATCTTAAACTGATTGACTCCTGTTCTAGATAGATTGATAGTTGAAGAGATGTTTTGATAGATACAAAGAATAGTAAAAGAGTAGGCAGCAGTGCAGAAATCTAAAAGGGAAATAGCACCACTACAGCTCGGGGCCCTGTGCACGCTACGGCACATAGTCACTTAGTATAGTGAATCCCCTGAGGACTTAAATAGCCACACATAAATTCCAGTTTGTGACAGTGGCAAATTTGGCGGACGTGCGTACGTAAATTGATCCAACCATGAACATGGATGTATTTCATTCTTAGAATTGCGAAAGATCTTAAATTTCCGAACAGTTAAAAAGTGTTTATAGTCAAAGTGGCGACAAAGACCTACCGCGTCTGTCCCAGTCCGAATGTCGATTATTGTCAAGTTCGCGCGCCTGGCGCTCTCTTGTTGCATCTCGTAAATGAAATAAATTATTTTCTTCAAAACCTGCTGCTATCTGTGATTCTAAATTTCTTCTGTCCTTTCCTACGATTTCGCTTTCAATTTGTTTGACTTGCTTTTGTAACGCCTCAAATTCCCTTTTAACGTGTTCATTAAATTTTCCCTGATTTTCAACATGTTTACTTACGTTCTGGTACTCTTCTGTTTCTGCAAATTGCAATAGAGCTGTATCATCTGACTCTCTGTCCCCATTTAAACTAAGACTTGTCAATTTATTTGAAATCTCCTCAACTCTTTCCGATGAGTCACCTATTTGTTCTTTCTGTTTATTTACATCTTCTGTAAGTGTTGCGACTCGGGTTTCGGTATTGACACATTTAGTAGTTAACTGTTCGTACTGTTGCGTTAGGTTATTTATTCTGTGAATTGGTACTGATTCCTCGATTCTTTCAAATATTTCTTCCTTATCGTGTGCACGTTGTAAATGTAACTCTGAAAATTTTTGTTCTATCATGCGATCTCTCTCTTCCTGTTCTCTATCCTGTTCCTTTTGTCTAATTTCTATTGAAATTAATCTATTACTGTGAGCATTCAAAATTGGTTGTACTTCTTCTCTAATTTCTTTCTTTAATTCATCTTTCATGTTTTTGAAACATGTCCCTATTCGTGAGTCTAACCGTTTTTCCATTGTTTCCATCTCTGTTTTAATTGTTCCTATTTGTGATCCCACTGTTTTTAATTCATATCTTAACTGTGTTTCCATTGTTCCCATATCAGTTTTAATTGTTCCTATTTGTGATCCCACTGTTTTTAATTCAGATCACAAATTTAATATTGCACTCATCAACTGCTCCATATTAACTGGTTCGAAATTCTTTTCACCCCTAACATTTCCCGCAAAACCAGCTTCCTTCGTCATAGCTGTAAAGCTATCTGTGTTCGATACTATTCCAGAATCTTCTGTCGTTAATCTCGTATTCTGAAAATTCTCTAAGTGTGAAAAGTTTTGAACAGGTTCCGGACTATTTTCCCTGCTTATTAAATTGTTTTCTACTTCATTATTCATCATACTGTTCTCCTGTGTTGGCGAGTTCGCCATGTTAACAATTTCGTCATTCTCACTATCCATCATATTTGCCTTTTTCATCGATCGCGTAATCATTTACAAAACATAGAAAACTTGTCACTATACGAAAATTACACACAATATGACGCTTTATCACCAGCAATACCATTCACACGAAATGCTTCCCTCAAACACGATTAACGAACAATTGAAATCTTCATAATTGCACAAAATTGTCAAACGCGTATGCAAGAAATCAGATTTTAAACTCTGCAAAAATACCATTAGAAGAAAGACAAGACAACTACAAATGTTCATTACCAAATCTACACATGCAATATAGACTAAAATTACTAAACTACAAATTACTTCAACAATACTACTGTCTGCTATTTTTACTATCAAAAGAATTCCAAGGGACGATCCGAAGCAGCGGTCGCCACGTGCATGGGGGCTTAATTAAATATAATGCAAATAATTTTGATTTTTAGTCGCTGTCTGTCCGGCTACGAAGTCTCGTAACCGGTTCGCCCTGACTAGTATTAGCACGCAATCTGACTGCATAGAATAACAACAAAGAATGAAACGAAATATCCGTTAACACAATTAATTAATTAAGTCCCCAGCAACTATAGAAGCTACGAAACAACAAAGCACAAGTGTAACTGTTCTGTGTGTGGAAATGTCATTCAACGTACACATCTGGCACGGTTCTTCCTCAATATGACAAGATGCTTTAAACGCCATTGACAATGAAGTAATTAAAAAAAACAGAAATACTATGATTGCACATAGAAACCAGAATTACGCTCTAATACATGAACACAAGCCCGATGCTTTGTTGACTGAACCTGGGACCAAGAAGCATTGTTATTTAGGAAATTTGAAATACAAAAATTTTTTTATTACCTCATATATATTGACGAAAAGTACACTCTGATCATTACAACGTCCCCATTCGAACAGCATCGGCTGTCTAGCCCATCAGAACAACTGCACACGACATGCTCACAACTAGTACTGCTATCGACATCCTCTCAACAAGCACTGACTACGGCAACCTCAGAACTACGACTGCCCACGGCAACTTCTGAACAAGCACTGCCAGTGGAGGTGGCGGAATAAAACTCTTTGGCGCAATCTCTGGCGCTGTGACTCAGTGTAGCCACCTTTCAATGTCTCGAAAACTGTGCTTCTATTTATTATTATCATTTATTATTTATTCAAGATGTCCGATTTTCTCGGCGAGAAAGCCATTTTCCTTACATCCATAACAAAAAACTATCACAAGTTCAAATCCCAATACCATAATTAATTACACGTACTAACTTTCTCCGTCACTTATCTTTTTTCGCTGGTAGCCTATCATAATCGTGTGAAATAATAAATTACACTTATAGTAACGTAAGTCACGTCCTTTGATTTTGCAGGGGGGAAGGGACTGAAGACTTTATTTCAAGCAGTACGGTCATCACTTGTGCTCCAACACAGTCAGCACACCCATCTTTGATATCGCAGTGCAGTCGCAACGACGTCCGCACTCCAACTAAATTAGTTCAAATCCTCACTACCCCAGCGATCGCTCCCACATCGTAAACATGTTTTCGCTGGAAACGCTGGAACTTGCTGAGTTTGACGTCACAGCGGCCCCTTGTCCGCTCACCACGTGTATTCGTCGCCTCCGCACGTTTCCCGCCAAAATTGTTGGCCTCGGAGCTGAATCACACAACGGTCAGCCGTTCCCTGCCACACTTTAGGCGCCAAAGTTGTTTTCATGGGCACGTTCAAACCTGTCGATGCAGACTGCTCACCGTCCACCACGTGTCCTTATGCGAGCGAGAATGCAGACCACACTTTTGGTGGCAAAGTTTGCTCTACACTGGAATCCGTCAAGATTATATAACAGCACGTTTGGTCCACACTAGAACGCTCGCTAATTCACTCTCTTACGTAATAACTGTACAATCGCTGCGCCGCCGCCCCGTTTACATCACACACCTCCACACATGCGGCGGACCTAGTCTTCTGTAAATACCTAAGTACTTAATTCCATTTCGATTTTAATCATATTAAATAATTCAATTTACAATTTCATATACGTATGCAAAGGTGTTCAACTCCATAATTTTAACTACTTTTTGAGGACCAGACCGCCACCTCGTCCTAGGAACCAGCGCCAAGTTTGAAATCTGCCAGTAAACAAAGCTCACTTGCACTTCTGACACCAACCTAAGAAAATTGTTTAAAACTAAGCCACCAGCACTCAACCTCCTCCTACACGTTTCTGGTAAAACGACTCACCCTGCACTAGGTCCATGGATGGAGGAATGAATTTACTTCATTTAGGAATGGAGTATATGTATCACACCGACATGTCCCACATCATACCGACCTGCAAAACACTCCTACATAACTCATTTATAATGCTCTAGACACTCGCTTCCTAATTGTAAACAGTTAAAAATAATGCATAGCACAATCTACAGACATTACAAACACTAGTAAATAATGCAAAACATTTACATCACAATAGCCAAACAACTCCAAATTTTCCAAAATAATTTCAGTCCATAGGCTGATGGACGGAGTGTACTTTATTTATTTGGGATATATATTTTTGAAACTTCCGCATCTCATAGGTTTCGATATGTAAGGCTGACGTAAGGCAGTTTCTGAACTCCAGTAGTGCACGACACTTGGCAACACAACCACACCCATCAAGATATTCATTCCAATCCAGACCTGTAACTCCACTACAGATAAATTTGTCCAGTTATTTGTCTACTCACTCACATTCTGACCAGATTGCTGTTATTGCGCAGAAGCAGCTCAGACTGCGCTGTGCTGCTCGGGGAAGTGAGGAAGGGCTGCACTCTATTTATTTGGAGCCCTTTTATTTAGTCGTGGAGTATATTTATCACAAAACAGCCGCACTGATCCGACAGTGGTCATCTGACACAGGCCACAAAGATGTAAACAACTCCTCATTTCACCACACAATAGCAAACTGAAGAAATTGCAAAAAGGTGGGAATTTAAGGAGATGGGACCTGGATAAACTGACTAAACCAGAGGCTGTACAGAGTTTCAGGGACAGTGTAAGGGAACAATTGACAGGAATGGGGGAAAGAAATACAGTAGAAGACGAATGGGTAGCTTTGAGGGATGAAGTAGTGAAGGCAGCAGAGTATCAAGTAGGTAAAAAGATGAGGGCTAGTAGAAATCCTTGGGTAACAGAAGAAATATTTAATTTAATTAATGAAAGGAGAAAATATAAAAATGCAGTAAATGAAGCAGGCAAAAAGGAATACAAATGTCTCAAAAATGAGATCGACAGGAAGTGCAAAATGGCTAAGCGGGCATGGTTAGAAGACAAATGTAAGGATGTAGAGGCTTATCTCACTAGCGGGTCAGATAGATACAGCCTACAGGAAAATTAAAGAGACCTTTGGAGAAAAGAGAGCCACTTGTATGAATATCAAGAGTTCAGATGGAAACCCAGTTCTAAGCAAAGAGGGGAAAGCAGAAAGGTGGAAGGAGTATATAGAGGGTCTATACAAGGGCGATGTGCTTGAGGAGAATATTATGGAAATGGAAGAGGATGTAGATGAAGATGAAATGGGAGGTAGGATACTGCGTGAAGAGTTTGACAGAGCAATGAAAGACCTGAGTCGAAACAAAGGCCCGGTTTAGACAACATTTCATTACAACTACTGACGGCCTTGGTGCAGCCAGTCCTGACAAAACTCTACCATCTGGTGAGCAAGATGTACGAGACAGGCGAAATACCCTCAGACTTCAAGAAGAATATAATAATTCCAATCCCAAAGGAAGCAGGTGTTGACAGATGTGAAGATTACCGAACTATCAGTTTAATAAGTCACAGCTGCAAAATACTAACGCGAATTATTTACAAACGAATGGAAAAACTGGTAGAAGCCGACCTCAGGGAAGATCAGTTTGGATTCCGTAGAAATGTTGGAACACGTGAGGCAATACTGACCTTATGACTTATCTTAGAAGGAAGATTAAGGAAAGGCAAACCTACGTTTGTAACATTTGTACACTTAGAGAAAGCTTTTGACAATGTTGACTGGAATACACTCTTTGAAATTCTAAAGGTGGCAGGGGTAAAATACAGGGAGCGAAAGGCTATTTACAATTTGTACAGGAACCAGATGGCAGTTAAAAGAGTCGAGGAGCATGAAAGGGAAGCAGTGGTTGGGAAGGGAGTGAGACAGGTTTGTAGCCTCTCCCCGATGTTATTCAATTTGTATTTTGAGCAAGCAGTAAAGGAAACATAAGAAAAATTTGGAGTAGGTATTAAAATCAATGGAGAAGAAATAAAGACTTTGAGGTTCGCCGATGACATTGTAATTCTGTCAGAGACAGCAAAGGACTTGGAAGAGCAGTTGAACGGAATGGACAGTGTCTTGAAAGGAGGATATAAGATGAACATCAACAAAAGTAAAACGAGGATAATGGAATGTAGTCGAATTAAGTTGGGTAATGCTGAGGGAAATTAGATTAGGAAATGAGACACTTAAAGTAGTAAAGGAGTTTTGTTATTTGGGGAGCAAAATAACTGATGATGGTCGAAGTAGAGAGGATATAAAATGTAGACTGGCAATGACAAGGAAAGTGTTTCTGAACAAGAGAAATTTGTTAACATCGAGTATAGATTTAAGTGTCAGGAAGTCGTTTCTGAAAGTATTTGTATGGAGTGTAGCCATGTATGGAAGTGAAACATGGACAATAAAAAGTTTGGAGAAGAATAGAATAGAAGCTTCTGAAATGTGGTGCTACAGAAGAATGTTGAAGATAAGGTGGGTAGATCACGTAACTAATGTGAAGGTATTGAATGGGATTGGGGAGGAGAGAAGTTTGTGGCACAACTTGACTAGAAGAAGAGATCGGTTGGTAGGACATGTCCTGAGGCATCAAGGGATCACAAATTTAGCATTGTAGAGCAATCTGGAGGGTAAAAATCGTAGAGGGAGACGAAGAGATGAATACACTAAGCAGATTCAGAAGGATGTAGGTTGCAGTAGGTACTGGGAGATGAAGGAGCTTGCACAGGATAGATTAGCATGGAGAGCTGCATCAAACCAGTCTCAGGACTGAAGACCACAACAACAACAACAAAAACAATAGCAAACTGCTTTTAAATAATGCAGTACACAATATCGGCAGACGAGCCATCTACTCTTAAACTCTCCAAATAATGCACAGCACAGTGACAGACACGCTCGCAAAAAAAGTAGTCCAACAGTCGCACCCAAACACCCCCAGCTGCTAAACCGACCAAAAAGTCCCTGCTCGGCCTCCCCCAAACATGACCTCAGCACAGTCGCATTCGCACCTATCACCGGAGAAATTGATATCGCCTATGCGCCTTAGCTTACGCTCCCAGACAGGTCCAGGCTGCGCGCGTGCGGTCGGCGGAGGAAGGCGTTCCAGAGCCTTCACTCAAGTTCAGCTTCCCAGCGCTCCCTCCTCACAGCCGACCAGAAAGGGCACTATCATCTGACACACGTGAAAGCTGCATTGTCCTTCTCATGTATACCACCGGCGTCTCAGGTCTGGACCTGCCTTCACGTCTATTGTCAGAATAGCTCATAAGCTCGTTGACACACACGATTAACGTGGCCGGGAGAACATTTACTACCAGCATGCAACAGAGATGGTGACGGAAAACCAATCACTCTGATTTGCGCTGCAGGCACGTGTAATAATTGAGATCACACTATTTATTTTTTCCAACAACTTATTTAACCATACAGTATATCTAATACGCTGTCAGAAAAAACCACCCAGATGTGCCCTGGGCCATGTTGCACAGCACACAGACACGCACCCAATCATAATTTCAGTACACACTATAGCAAACTGCTACTAAGTAATTCCTCACACAGATGTGTAGATACGCTCAGTACTCGTAAACTATCCTAAGAACGCATAGCAGAGCCTGCAGGTCCGCTCGCAAAATAACTCAGCAGACGTGCGCAGGTATCCCCCATTCCGCTCCCTGCCCACAGGATCGTGAAGTCACTCATCCGTCTGATTCCAGACCTCGCACAGCCCCTGCTCGGCTTCCACAAGCGTGAGTTGGCGCGGTCAACGCGCTCGTCAGCGGTCAAAGCACACACGTGCGACCGCCCAGGACCGTGATCCGTCACAATCCCGTGCCGCGACTACCGAACGCGGGTGAAAGTCAGCTTTATATCAACTTATCATATTTCCAAAGCGCAGCCTCAATACGCTAGACACATCATAGCAGCACAGGTCTTTACCTCCTATGACACTGTAGCAGTCTGCGCATGGCTCCATACACGACATTACACGGCCCTTTAACTAAACATAACTACACATCCCCGCTCTCGCCTCGTCGCGGGACCAGCCATCTAAAACGTTCTCGATATTATTCTTACTTTACAACATTTTTTTTTAAAAATAAGATCTAATTTACACCTCCCACCGCACCTAACCTCACATCCATCCCACCATCAATACGCAAACGTCCTCAGCCCTATCTTGACACTCATATATCACCCCACAAACCACGCCCATTAATCAATTTACCATTCTCAGCCCCTCTTTTCGAATTAGAAACGTAGCCTCTATCTAAACACCAATCAACTCATCTTTCTCGCACTTTCAACAGTAAAATTAATTTTACACACACCCAGAAATACTAAAGAGTCAAACTTTTATACAGAGCGTCAAGCACATACCACACTCCCACCAATATTCAAAGCCTGGTCCATATTTACAACCTCCACCTTGAATGAAATATTATAACCAATGCCACAACATTCTGCCAGCGCTCGATTTGTACCTATTTTTCGGCTCTTAACTGTTGTCACTAGCGGTCGAATATCACTATCTATAGATTGCATAAATTTCCACATTAAAAAAAAATCTCGCCCTGCCGTTTAGAGACTCCTATATCTGAACACGTAGCATCTTTCAACTATCACTTGCTCTTATCTAATAACCCATCCATCAGGTCTGGGGGCAATGTCACCCTTTTCTTTCTTTCTTTCAGCAGCAGACAGCATTTTTTTACAGTGGTGGCTAAATTGCGCCATCAACTTAACATCACCATTTGCGAAACGTATCTTCAAATACCTAAACACACTTACTCAATTACACAGCGGTCCAGCTGAGGACATGACCTTCAATATTATAGTTCTTAATCGAATAGCCACCGAAACAAGTACTAAATGCTCAAACTAGTCCCATAGCGCCTTACAAAGAGAGTCTCCGAGCGCCGCCGGCGGCATGTCAAAGCCACATAGCTGTCCATCTAAACAGCCGTCCACTCAGCCCACAGGACCAGAATGCTGAAGTGGGCTCACCCTATAACTGCTCTCCAGCTATTGTCTAACGACATACAGTGCACAAATGGATTCCTGAATAGCGCAGATCTCTATCTCCCCCTTGCATCTACGGCCGCGGTGGTCTTGCGGTTCTAGGCGCTCAGTCCGGAACCGCGCGACTGCTACGGTCGCAGGTTCGAATCCTGCCTCGGGCATGGATGTGTATGATGTCCTTAGGTTAGTTAGGTTTAAGTAGTTCTACGTTCTAGGGGACTGATGACCACAGAAATTTAAGTCCCATAGTGCTCAGAGCCATTTGAACCATTTGAACCTTGCATCTCCAACAGGACATGTAAACAGTGTCTCCCCCCAGCCAGCGAACCCGACGTCATTCACCATTCGCTGAAACACTCGCATATATGAAATCATATTCACTCCTGTCAAAACTCACTTTATAATAAAAAATCATTCTCCCTTCTAAGCATAGATGAGTATGCATTTATCTTCACCCACCTGATCTCTGCAATTTAAGTCGGAGAAGACATATCTATTACCTTCTACAACCTTTCTATAAACAGAACGATCTCAGTTACTGCAACAGGACTTTGTTTTGACCATTCGCCGGAAATGCGCGCAATGTTGTACGCCTCAAACTAGGTACAACTACAACAGATCCTCAACACCCTATCATCTTTATCCTCTACCATCAAACAGTGAAAAAGTCACGAAGGCACCAATGCGATCCACCTCCAGCGCGGTCAAACGGAATTCACAATACTCCCCCAGAATAACTCAGAGTGCGACCATCCAAGAATTCCTAACAGCTCGCCAAGTCCGACACCTCGAACTACAGTTGCCTACATGAACAAGATCATACTAAATATACACACGCTGCAGAGACACCTTTAAAGTTTGATCGCCCCTACTCTAAGCGAATGAGAAGCTGCCTCTGGCCCTTGTTCAAACAGTGTTTTCTAACACGCTTTTGCACACTGCCGAGCATTTCGTCTTTCTGCCGTGAATTCGAAGTCAGTGGCTGATTCTAAACAGACATTAAAACGGACTGATGCACGGCCTCTCAAAGGAAACTATACCTTGCACCTTGTAAATCATATTCTTACAGTCGATAGCATAACATTGAACGATTTTAAATAAAGGACAGCCACAACACAAGGAAACTAGAAGAGCCTGCTGGCGTTGTAGCGACTACATTCGATAGTGAATGACCACCTCTACATTTAAACTCATATGTCGCAGTGACCGAACAGTTTATAACTCTGCGTTCCATTTCTAGTGATTGGTCATTTTTGCACACAAGTACGGGATCACCGTTTTCGGTGCAAACAATCCCGGAAGTTGCGGTCCATCAACCAAAATTTGTCCCCCCAACACAAGCAAGCATTGTCAGTCAATCATAATGTCGTACCCAATGCACAGACACGATGGATAAGACACCACTGATCTACTGTAATATTATCCATCACAGCTGATATCGCGAAACATTTTACCGTAAGTCCAACACAGGCCAATCATTTAACAGCTTGTTTTCTTAATTTCAGTATCATAGCTTAACCATACATCCTCTACTTTGCAAGTATCATTGCGAACATTCATAGATGGCCGCTCAGCACGTCCATTCACACTTAATTCTCGAACACATAAAGACGATCAAATTATACCAGACAACGCTATACATATTTCTACGACCTCGCGCATAGTATTTGATCAATCTCTCTGCGTATGGCGGTCACAGAGCTATCTAGTCCTCTTACGTTAAAAGATCATCCTCACCTCGGTATTGACCGATCTACCCCGCAACATCGCTACTCAATTATTCCTCAACCGAGCAGACGAATTCAGCTACGCTCCACGTCTCTTGACTGAATAGAGCTTTCCTAGTCCTAAACCCTCCAAGTGCACCAAGTCTTGGAGCTTAGCACACCATATCGATCTATAGTGACAGATGTCAAAGTGCCTTAATTTAATGGCATACAGTTAAGAAGAACAAGAATGGAGCGATATTTATACACAACGTAGTTCGATACATTTTTAAGTAAATCATTCAATCTATCATGTGTAAAGTATTGTTCTAGAGTCCATGATCAGTGCATCGAAGGTTCCGGTAGGAGAGAGAGAGAGAGAGAGAGAGAACATAAACACACACACACTCCTAAGACTAGAACGTTCAGCACTTAAAAACGGGCAATAATCTTAGATCGTTTACTTTTCCGTCCTGTCAGACATACATCCTTCTCCCCGGTCACCCTACGCTGAGCGATCTCTACCCCAATCGTAAAACTTTTCCTTTTTATGATAGGAGCCCAATATAGCCCTGCGGACACGACTAGTGCCCAATGATCACACTAGATCACCAGTCGAAAATAATACTATTACTCCATCAGGTGTATATAAAAATGATAGTTATTAGCAGCCGGTACATCCTACAAGCAAACAGATACGCATAGCAGCGGAGTTCAACATGTGAAAATTACAAGTCATCCCGTAACCAACTCTGTAAACACCTGTCTGTCGGGTAAGTGTGTACACAATGATTACAGCCCCTCACAAATACCCACGGCTAACTTTGTTATGACGCTGAAGTCTAGATTTTACACCAAGCATGCGACAGGGTGGGGATAGCGTAAATCAAAGTGCGTTTAGAGGAATGTGTCAACCTTCATCACACATGAGATGGAAGTCCTCTGATGACCGACGGATTCACCGTCAACGATCGCATGTAGACAGTGGTTTAAACCACATACCGAACACGTAGCCGCATACGAGTAGAATGCTGGCTGTATCACGTGACTAAAGCATCGGAATAGAATACTGGAAAACAAATCTACCTTCAGCAACTTGTCCTTCTCTAGAATAAATGAGTCAACGTTTGAATCGTACCTAGTTGCAGCTCTGTCTCAATCGATCATCCCTTACACCCTCTGGTATCATTTAACACAGATGTGAGTAAGTTTAGGCGTGAATGATTCTTGGTCCTCCTGAAAAGCATCAAATACAGTATTCAACTCGCGTGTATCACTGCTACCTCAGTAGACATACACTATAATACGAACTCAACGAGAAAAAATTGACTGCATTCCTTATTCCTCTAGCTTCGATGTCATCGTTTTCTTGCATTCCTCTTGTTGCCGCATACTTGAACCATGCACAAATTCCCCCCTGCGAACCAGAAGATAAACAAGTACGTTCTCATTTTCACCGCATTTCAGTGTATATTATGTCAGTTTATATTTATGCGCTAATCAATTTTCGCATTTCTTTTGATTTTATGTCAGATCCATCTATGCGACCGCGCCATAAGTTATCGTTCTGTGTTCTAAAATTGCCTATAAATGTAACCAAGGCATATCCAGTCACCTCCACATTCGGAGAGCGTTTGCTCTGTTTTTCGGTATCTCTATGTACATGCACGCCTCGCGGACGGCTCCCAGGACCGATGGTAGAGTAAGGTTAACGTTCGAATGTGGATCCGCCGCGAGTTATTTCGAGAGCGGTGTTCAGATGCAGATCCACAATATGCCTCGCACGGGGTAGTGTTTGAAGGTGGATCCGCCTCACGCAAGGTAGGAAGCTGTATTCGAATGCAGATCCATAGTATACAATACCCGAGTTAGTGTTCGAATGTGGATATGCTGCGTACTATATATCCGGACGTCGTGGCGACTGCACTGCGATATCAAAGATGGGTGTGCTGACTGTGTTGGAGCACAAGTGATGACCGTACTGCTTGAAATAAAGTCTTCAGTTCCTTCCCGCCATTTTTTCTTCTTGGGGCTTAGGTTAGTGGACTTAGCCCAATTGGGCTATTTTCCCGCCAAAATCCGCCATCTTGGATGACGTCATGCGATGTTTAAAAGTCTACGTGCCGCCATCTTGGATGACGTCATCGCCGCCATCTTGAATAAATTTGGCAACAATGCAGTGTCCCTTGACACATACTTAGTGCCACTACTTGTGTTCCCCGTTTGACTCTACTATTTTACGAATCAGACTGTTCCGTGCGGGGATTATCATTTCGTTGTTTTTATAGTGTTACTAAATCGAGTTCTCTCAAGGGTTACTCCTAGATAATTTGGAGTATGACCTTAATCGGATTGCCAAGCATACTTTATGTATATACAGGTGTTTGTTCTTTCAGACACAATAATTTAAAAGAGGTGGCCATGATCCACTTAAGACCGGAGTGTGCCATTAACATGACGTTATTTTGAAAGGCAAAACTCTCAGGTGCAATCTACAACTCAGCAGTATTGGCCTATGGAATAAAAGGAAAAAGAAATAAGGACTGGTACGAGCAAAATTTGGAAGAAATGGAACCAGTCACTGAGGCTAAACGGAAAGCACTGCTTGCCTACAAAAGAAATCCAAATGAAAGAACTCGAGATGACCTACGAAAAGCAAAGAACAGGGCACAGCAAACATCCAGGAGATGCGTAAATAACTACTGGCTGAATTTATGCGCAGGTATACAGAAAGCGGCCGACTCTGGGAATGCTAAGGTAATGTACGATGGTATTAAGAAAACAATTGGACCAACTGTCAGAAAAACAGCTCCTCTGAAGTCCAAGACGGGTGAAGTCATTACTGATGAAGGCAAACAAATGGAACGCTGGGTTGAACACTAACTCGAGTTGTATGCAACCGAGAATGAAGTTAGCAAGGATGCATGTGACGCCATCAAACAACTGCCAGTTATGGAAGAACTAGATGCAATGCCTACTATGGAAGAACTTAGTAGCGAAATAGATTCTCTTGCTGACCGAAACGCCCCAGGTGAAGATGGGATCCCTGCAGAGGTTATTAAGTATAACAAGTCTGTCCTCAAACATTTATATTCACTCATCACATCTAGCTGGGAAGAAGGTTATGTCCAGATGAGTATGCAGAATTCGAGGGTAGTTACTCTATATAAACAGAAAGGGAACAGAAGTGACTGTAACAATTACCGAGGCATTTCATTACTAAGTGCAGCCGGGAAAGCTTATGCAAGAGTCATCCTAATGCGATTACAGATCTTAGCTTCCAGAATCTACCCAGAATCTCAGTGTGGCTTCAGGCCCGGCCGATCAAACGTAGATATGATCTTCTCCTTAAGACAGCAACAAGAGAAATGTCGTGAGCAGCAGAGGCCACTTTGTATTGCTTTCATTGACCTTGTTAAAGCGTTTGATTTAGTGAGCAGAAATGGGCTTTTCAAACTGTTGCAGAAGATTGGATGCCCACCTAAACTACTGCAGATAATTGTCTCTTTCCATGAAAAAACACAAGCAACAATTTGCTTCAGTGGTAAAACATCAGAAGCATTCCCTGTTAATAGCGGTGTGAAACAGGGGTGTGTGTTAGCTCCTACATTATTTGGGATTTTCTTTTCCCTTCTGCTCAGATTTGCCTTTGAAGACTGTGAGGAGGGAGTGTATCTACATACGAGGTCTGATGGAAATCTTTTCAACATTGGTCGCCTCAAGGCCAAGACCAAGGTAAATACAGTTGTTATCCGTGAGTTGTTATATGCGGACGATGCAGCTCTAGTAGCGAACACAGAAGATGAGCTGCAGTATATAATCAACAAATTATCAAATGCCTGTGAAAAGTTTGGTCTACTCATCAGCCTTCGAAAGACTGAGATCATGGCGCAGAGCACTACCAACCTTCCATCCATTAGCATTGATGGCAATCCTCTCCAGATAGTTGATGACTTTACCTACTTGGGATACACAATATGTAGCAACTTGTCCATGGACACTGAACTTACTAGCAGAATCGCAAAGGCATCATATGTCATGGCTAGATTGAAAATCAGCGTATGGAACAACGGACTGCTTACCACAAAAACTAAATTAAAAGTCTACAACGCTTGTGTTATAAGCACCCTTCTCTATAGCTGTGAGACATGGACAACTCTTCCTAGGCATGAATCTCGACTCAACAGCTTCCATCTCCGCTGTCTCCGGAAGATCCTTCAGATCTCTTGGAGAGATAGAGTACCCAACACCGAGGTCTTTCATCGTGCAAGCACAACCAGCATCTTTGCACTCCTGAGTCTTCGATGTCTAAGATGGTTGGGACATGTCAGGCGCATGGATCCTGAACGGATACCGAAACAGCTGCTGTACAGCGAACTTCAGGAAGGTGTGAGGCCAGTGGGACGACCGCATCTTCGTTTCAAGGATGTCTGCAAGAGAGACCTAACCAAGACCAGAATCAATCCAAGTCGCTGGGATAGCATTGCAGATGACCGTGTCAAGTGGCGAGTAACTGTGCGCAACGGCGTCAAGCTCTCAGAGGACGAACGCACACAGGAAGAAATCAGGTAGAGGACAAAGCGAAGAGACAGAGCGGCTTCTGTTCGAAGTCCCTCAAATTTCACATGTCCAAACTGCAGTAGGGACTGCCACTCTCTAAAGGGACTTTTTAGCCACAGCAGACGCTGCAGAC
Source organism: Schistocerca americana (assembly GCF_021461395.2). Classification (NCBI taxonomy): domain Eukaryota; kingdom Metazoa; phylum Arthropoda; class Insecta; order Orthoptera; family Acrididae; genus Schistocerca; species Schistocerca americana. Next base: position 502,894,613 of record NC_060124.1, on the reverse strand, counting down.
TCTGAACCAAGCATGCTACACCATCATCCCTCAAGGATGGATGGATGCCATTTATTTACTTCTAAAAAGCGTTACCGAGACATTATGACCATGCTGCATGGAGTTCACTTGATACGGCTAACAGAGTTAAACGCACCTTTTCTCGTGGCATCAGACATGACGAATATGTCCGCTGCTTCATACTATTCGTTATGCAGGACCTTTCGACGCAAACGCAGACTTTGACGGGGTAGAAACTCCCCTCGCCTATTGGCAGACGGCAGTCACCACTTGGCGCTCCGGGCAGACGCTTGCCCAGAGAATCTGTAGAAGGCATATCGGTTTTAATCGAGATAAATCAACTCGTAGCACTGTCATAGACGCATTGGCTGTGTGTGCTGTTGTCTTGTCTTGCATGGAATATCCGTGTGGATTATCGTTAGTTATCAGTGTATGAAAAGAGGTCTCAGTATGCACCACAACATATTGCGTCCTGTGAGGCAGGGCGAGTGGACGAGGTACCTAGTCTCACCCTTTTGCTGGTGCCTAGTGTTACACTGCCTTGTTAGGAGGAGCGATGAGTGGGTAAATAAGTACAGAATGACTACTTAACATTTATTAATTTAAAAAATGTAAACGGTTTTATAATTTATTGTAAGTAATAATTCACGATTTACTCCAGAAATAATGAGCAGCCATCTTCAGTGCTCGGACGTAAATTTTGCTGCACAGCTTACAGGTGGCCGTATACATATGGTTCTTGCTGATCAGCCACTCTTCTGAAAAATAGGTTACATTACAGTTTGGTTCTTACTGTCCGAATCCCTGTCATCCTCTCAGGTGAATTACGCACACAATATTGTAAAAGGTTACTCTCAGATTGGACGTAAGATATAAACACCCATACTAGTGAAACAGCTTAAATTACTCTTCACAGTATCAGTAACATGCGTGCACAATATTCCTTGAAACACCAAGTGAGCCACAGACAGAATTCAATTAATTAACAACAGCAAATTATTTAATACAAATGCTTAAATTAAATGATTGAAGTAAGTACTTAAACTAACCGCCTATAAGAGATTTATAACATTTTCTGTTCACCTATTTGAAAAAAAGATTTAAGTCCGTTAAACACAGCAGCCTAGGGGTTAGTTCGTGCCCAGTAGTAGCTACCGCCACAAACTGTCTCGCCACTACCTGTCTTCTCTTCGCATATAGTTCAATTGCTCTCCGGATAGCACTCAGTAACCGGTTCCAGCAGGCAGTTTACGGCTCCCCCCGGTCGAAGTCTCGCTGCATTGGTGGCCCCTCCAGCTTCCCTCCATGGCTTCTCCAGCTAGGAGCACCACTACTGGAGTCAAGGATAGCAAGTAGCACACGATAACCGAAAGTGTAATTGTAAAATCTAAACTTTTACGGCCGGCAATGTCACAATTAATAAAATGTTCTGGTCCATTATGCCGTAGTCGAATTGATTTCACTTTAAAACCCGACGTTTCGTCCCCATCTGTGGAGGACATTTTCAAGAAGGATCTTTGCTTTGTTGAATGTCCGATTCACACGCTGGCTCGTTACCAAGTGACCCCAGATTATCTGCACACAATGCAGTAAAAAGAGCAACCCGGCTGTAATTGAAAGGCCATGGGTAGATCGAAATATGCCTACTGGTACGTCATTTTTGAGCTGTTGGCTACAGAAAACAGACTGCAACTTAAGGATACGAAGCCGGACATAATGAGCATAAATCTGGCAGTTTGAATGAAATAGGTCCAGTATTCTCACAGAGAGACAGGAGAGAGCATGCAGACCAGCTGCTGCGTGTCCATGACGGAAGGATGTGACACACCGAAGACGGGAGGACTGGCTCGAAACCAGGATGAGAATGAAGGGAAAAATGTTAGGTGCCTCCTCTTTTCCCAAGCCGAGTTGGGGTCAGAAGCAGGGACGGAACATGAGATGGGATCTTGTGTAACTCATGTATTGCACGTCTGGTAAAGTGGGAAATACTCCAGTACGTCGTAGACAAGCTTTCGTATCCACAAGAGTTCCTAAATGTTGTGCGGAGAAGAAACTGGACGTTATGTACGCCAGCCACTAATATTACCTAGAAAAGTTGTCTTGTGCTTATCATCTTCTCCTTAGATTAATGACATATTTCTTTAATATTCTAATAGTCGCAGTTGAAAATTGTCACAGATGATAATTGATTTCGATTACTTAATGATCATCAAGAGGCAATCACGAATAAGCAAGAGACGTAAAAAGTAGAAATTTGGAATATCTTTCTTTTCTTCTAATTTCTATGCTTCTTTTTGTTCCTTCTCTCTTTCACTTTCTATTCTTTACACATTTCATTTCTCATTATTAGTAGTTTCTTGCTGTAATAGTCGCTGGAGGATAGTATCAATGGGTAGTTTTAATGTATAAATTAGTAACAGTTAGCTTGTAGAAGAAACAAGGACAGAGGAATGCACAATGCCGGACGGGGTCGTCCGACGACAGGTAATGGGGTCACCAGTAGGTATTAGGTGCTCAGAAACTGGCAACAAAAATATACTAGGGGTACAACCTTGCTTCCGCTATTTGCCAATAGGTGGCGACAACGGTAAGTAGATCGCAGACGTCAGGCAGTTAGCTTAGATCTCGGTCAACATAACCTCATGCAAACATTAGTCGATTTGTGTCTGTATCATAAAATTGTTCTTGACTGAAAATGTCAGTTTACGAGCCTAATTCTTGTCATTTGAGGGAGGTTTTACTGTTTTCTTTCAGTCTGAAGAAAAAAGCGGCTGAGTCTCATCGAATGCTCTCAGGTACGTATTGTAAGGACGCTGTTAGTGAAAGAACGTATCGTGAGTGGTTTCAACGCTTCAACAACGGTGGTTTTAACGATTTTAACGTCGTAGACCGGCATAGTGGTGGAAGAGAGAATGTTTTCGAAGATGCAGAATTGCAGCCATTGCTGAGTGGAGACTCGCGTCAAACTCAAGAAGAATTGGCAAAATTAGTGGGATTGACACAGCAAGCCATTTCAAAACGTCTCAAAGCTGTGGGCATGATTCAGAAAGAAGAAACTTGGGTCCCGTGTGAGCTGAGAGCAAGAGACGTTGAAAGGTGTTTGTGTATTTGTGAACAGTTGCTTCAGAGGCAAAAATGGAAAGGATTTCTGCATCGCATTGTGACCGGGGACGAAAAAAGGGTTCATTACGATAACACTAAACGCAAAAAATCATGGGGATATCCAGGCCACGCTTCCACGTCGACGGCCAAACCAAATATTCACGCCTCCAAGATCATGCTCTGCATTTGGTGCGATCAGCTAGGCGTCGTGTACTCTGAGGCGTTAAAACCAAGTGAAAGAGTCACAGGTGCTCGTTATCGAACGCAATTAATGCGTTTGAGCAGAGCATTAAAAGACGAACTGCCGAAATACAGCGAGAGGCACGATAAAGTGATGTTGCAGCACGACAACGCTCGACCCCACGATGCAAAAGAGGTCAAAACGTACTTGGAAATGTCAAAATGGGAAGTTCTATCCCACCCACCGTATTCTACAGACATAGCTCCCTCTAACTATCACCTGTTTAGATCAATGGTGCATGGCTTGGCTGACCAACAATTCCGATTTCATGAAGAAGTCACAAATTGGGTCGAATCATGGATCGCTTCAAAAGATGAATAATTTTTTCGACGCGGGATTCGTAGACTGCCCTAGTGAGAAAGTAGTGGCCAGCGATGGAAAATACTTTGAATGATACATGTGTAACAAATTTGTTTCATTAAAGCCTCAAATGCTGGGGAAAAACGGCGGAGGCAAAGTTGTACACCTTTTATGTGTTTTTTCTTTTTGTGTAATTTGCTTTGAATTTAAATCAGATCCACTTCTTTAACTGTTTATAAAACTAAAAATATATTCACATACAAATCTAATTTATAGTTTAGTGGAAAAAGATTGGTGCAATAATTAATGTTACAATAACTGCTTATCATATGCTTTTTCTTCACTTTGTGTAGAGGCTCGTGAAGTAATCGACGATGGGTTTCAAAACTACAGCACCAGCTGTTCTACAAGCTATCCCGATAAATGTAACAATAGTTCGTCAGAAAAAAATAGCATTTCAGGATCAACCTCTCTATCGTTCACAGACTGCAATAGTCCAACACAGTACAGAGGACAAGAGCCTTGTGAACAGATGCCACTGGCACACGCCAGAAGTATTTAATGGGGCAACGATTTTCCCGGACTTCTCTCCATTCCTGCCTCGTCTACATTATTCTCAGTCAAAATGGATGTTCCACCTGCCAGTCTATCCGAGCATTTGCCGGTGATGTATGCCAGTCCACAGGTGTAATGTTTCCCGCGCAAAACCTAAGGCGTGTGCATCGTACGGCAATAGCCTGTACTGTTTCTATTCTTGTTAGTATAGTTATGCTCACAGCTGGATTGGCAGCTCGACAGTTGATGGCTGGAGAGACAACATCGCTGTTAGTCTGCGGAAACCAGTTATAGATTTTGGCCACTGATGCATCGTATATACAGATGCTGTTAATCCCATTAGTGTAAAGTAAGGTCTGAAGATGGTGTAACGAAGAACCGAAACTGGTAGCCATAAAATAAATGACATCTTAAGGACGGCTGTAGGTTTTACTGCATAAGTGTATCCCCGAAGTCTCTCAGACTTCAAATCACAATGGTGGACACAGAAAAACTTTATATATACGTACACCACAGCCCTAACTGCAAATAAACCGAGATGTTGTTCCACTACCGACTCACATGAAGCGGGCAAGTCCCCGGTCATGAGCCATATGCGCCAGATTTTACACTACTGGCCATTAAAATTGCTAAACCACGAAGATGATGTGCTACAGACGCGAAATTTAACCGACAGGAAGAAGATGCTGTGATATGCAAATGATTAGCTTTTCAGAGCATTCAAACAAGGTTGGCACCAGTGGCGACACCTACAACATGCTGACGTGAGGAAAGTTTCCAGCCGATTTCTCATACACAAACAGCAGTTGACCGGCGTTGTCTGGTGAAACGTCGTTGTGATGCCTCGTGCAAGGAGGAGAAATGCGTACCATCACGTTTCCGACTTTGATAAAGGTCGGATTGTAGCCTATCGCGATTGCGGTTTATCGTATCGCGATAGTGCTGCTCGCCTTGGTCGAGATCCAATGACTGTTAGCAGAATATGGAATCGGTGGGCTCGGGAGGGTAATACGGAACGCCGTGCTAGATCCCAACGGCCTCGTATCACTAGCGGTCGTGATGACAGGCATTTTATCCGCATGGCTGTAACGGATCGTGCAGCCACATCTCGATCCCTGAGTCAACAAATGGTGACGTTTGCAAGACAGTAACCATCTGCACGAACAGTTCGATGACGTTTGCAGCACCGTGGACTATCAGCTAGGAGACTATGGCTGCGGTTACCCTTGACACTGCATCACAGACAGGAGCGCCTGCGATCGTGGACTCAGCGACGAACCTGGGTGGACGAATGCAAAACGTAATTTTTTTGGATGAATCCAGGTTCTGTTTACAGCATCATGATGGTCGCATCCGTGTTTGGCGACATCGCGGTGAACGCACATTGGAAGCGTGTATTCGTCATCGCCATACTGGCGTATCACCCGGCGTGATGGTATGGGGTGCCATTGGTTACATGTCTCGGTCACCTCTTGTTCGCATTGACGGCACTTTGAACAGTGGAGGTTACATTTCAGATGTGTTACGACCCGTGGCTCTACCCTTCATTCGACCCCTGCGAAACCCTAAATATCAGCAGGATGTTGCAGGTTTTGTACGGGCCTTTCTGGATGCAGAAAATGTTCGACTGCTGCCCTGGCCAGCACATTCTCCAGATCTCTCACCATCTGAAAACGTCTGGTCAGTGGTGGCCGAACAACTGGTTCGTCACAAAACGCCAGTCACTACTCTTGATGAACTGTGGTATCGTGTTGCAGCTGCATGGACAGCTGTACCTGTACACGCCATCCAAGCTCTGTTTGACTCAATGCCCAAGCATATCGAGGCCGTTATTACGGCCGGAGGTGGTTGTTCTGGGTACAGATTTCTGAGGGTCTATGCACCCAAATTGCGTGAAAATGTAATCACATGTTAGTTCTAGTATAATATATTTGTCCAATGAATACTCGTTTATCATCTGCATTTCTTTTTGGTGTAGCAGTTTTAATGGCCAGTAGTGCACTTTGAACTATTAAGCTGGTTGAAGACGTGCCACCTTCTATGATCATTTCACAGGCAAATTCTTGTTGAACCAAGACACTTTTGTTCCCGCCTCTGGAGAAGGGGCTTCTGCTCAACTCATCGTACCTCGTACGGCGTTCCCATTCGTTTATCGTGGAGAGGGAGTACTTCAGTCTTAACAATTTACTGACGTTGATTTGTGGCTATTTTACGGTGGCGTGCCATGAACGTTGCGGGACTGTAACGGCTCAAACACGGACAGTTGGGACTGTCATCTGGCCACCGAAACCGAGCCGCAATCCATCGTTCGACGCCCTGCCAGCTCGGCAGCGTCAGCAGCACAACTTCCACAGCCGCCGCTTCCGTATAAAGGACGTCACGTAGTCTCCCACGCATGATCGACCGACGCACCGATTACACTATGCCAGGTTACGAACCACACTCCAGATGTTTCAATGCGGCCTCGATGCAGCGGACCTTCTGCAACTGCCCGCGAGTGAAAACGGGATTTTAACTAGCTAAACCAGCACGTCTGCAAGTCGTCAGCTGGGCCGTCCTATGACGCACAGCCGGTGCGGGTCGCCCCGCATCTATGACACTGTTTCCACAGGGCTGTGAAACAATGACTGCTGCCTGAATGTCCAATCTGCGATCAGGGACGTCGCCTCATTGCCGCACCGCCACCCCACAATAGTCAGCCGCCATCCACCAGCCTGTTGCGATAGCCAGGCGCCGGCCGAAGTGGCCGTGCGGTTAAAGGCGCTGCAGTCTGGAACCGCAAGACCGCTACGGTCGCAGGTTCGAATCCTGCCTCGGGCATGGATGTTTGTGATGTCCTTAGGTTAGTTAGGTTTAACTAGTTCTAAGTTCTAGGGGACTAATGACCTCAGCAGTTGAGTCCCATAGTGCTCAGAGCCATTTGAACCATTTTTTTTGATAGCCAGGCCGCCGATACCGTCCGCGGGAAACGGCTGTGTCGGCATGCCCGTAGCAGTGTGCTGGGTCGCAGGATCAAAAATGGTTTAAATGTCTCTGAGCGCAATGGGACTTAACTCCTGAGGTCATCAGTCCGCTAGAACTTTGAACTAACCTAAGGACATACACACATCCATGCCCGAGGTAGGATTCGAACCTGCGACTGTAGCAGTCTCGCGGTTCCGCTCGCAGTTCCGGACTGAAGCTCCTAGAATCGCTCGGCCACGGCATCCGGCGGTCGCAGGATCGCCTACCGTCTTTTGTTTCAGATGTGCTGTACTGTGTCTGTTCGTGTTCATCAACGAAGTTTTTTATCAACCGACTGACTGGGTTCTCCAGCAGAGAACTACTCCTACCCTATCATTAGAGGAGGGTTGACCGATAATTAAATTCTGGTGCACGCCTATACAGACGTCCTTGCCCCTTGTTTTCCTTTGCCATGTTATTTGAACTCGTGGGTCACACAAGAGATATTGAATTTAATTGGTGAAAGGAGAAAATATAAAAATGCACAGAACGAAGCAAGCGAAAGAGGAATAAAAACGTTTAAAAAATGAGATCGACAGGAAGTGCAAAATGGCTAAGCAGGAATGGCTAGAGCACAAATGTAAGGAAGTAGAAGCCTATATCGCTACGGGTTAGATAGATGTCACCTACGGGAAAATTAAAGACAGCTTTGGAGAAGAGAGAACCACCCGTATGAATATCAAGAGCACAGATGGAAAACCAGTCCTAAACAAAGAGGGGAAAGCAAAAAGTTTGAAGGGGTATATACAGGGTTTATACAAGGGAGATGCATCTGAGGGCAATATTATGGAAATGGAGGAGGACGTAGATGAAGATGAGATGGGAGATATGGTACTGCGTGAAGGATTTGGCAGAGCACTGAAAGACCTAAGTTGAAACAACGTCCCGGGAGAGCCAGCCATGAAAAACTCATACATTTGGCGAGCAAGATGTGTGAGACAGGCGAAATACCCTCAGACTTATATAAGAATACGAGATTTCCAATTCTAAAGAAAATAGGTGCTGGTAAGTGTGAAAATTCCCGAACTATCAGTTTAATAATTCATTGTTGCAAAATACTAACACGAATTCTTCACAGAAACGGTCAGTTTAATAAATCACGGTTGCAAAATACTAACACAAATTCTTCACAGAAGAATAGAAAAACTGTTAGAAGCCGACCTCGGGGAAGATCACTTTGGATTCCGGAGAAATGTAGGAACACGCGAGGCAATACTGACCCTATGGCTTCTCATAGAAGATAGGTTAAGGAAAAGCAAACCTACGTTTATAGCATTCGTGGACTTAGAGAAAGCTTTTGATAATGTTGACTGGAATACTCTCTTTGAAATTCTGATGGTGGCAGGGGTCAAATACACGGAGCGAAAGGCCATTTTCAACTTGTACAGAAGCCAGACGACGGTTGTAACAGTCGAGGAGCATGAAATAGGCACGTGACCGGCACTGGACATTGGTGCAGTGGCGGCGCGTTGCAGGGTCTGATGAATTCCTGATACCTTCTTCATCATGCCTACGGGAGGGCGCAAATGCGCCGACTTCAACGGGTACTGCTCCTTGACACCTGTGCTGCAGTACGGAGATAAGCCGCGGCGGCTCCATTCACGTGGGTGTCCATGGGACCAGTGCAGCTCGTGCAAGGCACTGTGATGGCCAAGGAGCATCGTACACTGATTACAGACCAAGAACACCCCTTCATGGCAATCATGTTTCCCGACTACAGTGGTATTTTTCAACAAGATAATGCTCCATGTCACAAGGCCAAGAGTTTGATGGAGTGGTTCGAGGAACACAGTGACGAGTTCCAGTTGATGCGCTGGGCCCCTGACTCGCCATATCTGAACCCGATCGAACACATCTGGGAAGTGATTGCACTTGGCTTCACAGCTCATCGCTCCCGTGCCCAGAATTTACGGGAATTAGATGACGAGTGTGCAGGTGTGGTGCCAACTTCCTCCAGCAACGTACCAAGGCCTCAATGTTTCTATGCCACGAGGCGTCACCGCTGTTATCCGTGCCAGAGGTGGACATATCTGCTATTAGATAGTTGATCTTAATGTTATGGATTATCAGTGTATATTTCACACAGGCGTATTACATTCTGAAGTCAGTCGCTAGCGACATCATCGATCCTTTGTGGACGATGATGATGATGACCCAAATAGATGATGACCCAGATGGCTAGCCCCTTTGAAAAGATATCCTAAACCGGATATTTTATGGCTGAGACAGTAGTGCAAAAATTTCGTAAAGTGAGAAGATAGACGAGTAACTAGGAAGCCAAGACCCGCTGTTGCCCAGAATGTCGCTGGGAAACCCAGCAACCTAAGAAATGTAAATAGTAATCTCTATTGTTTGAAGGAGTAAGCGAGTAACATACACTCCTGGAAATGGAAAAAAGAACACATTGACACCGGTGTGTCAGACCCACCATACTTGCTCCGGACACTGCGAGAGAGCTGTACAAGCAATGATCACACGCACGGCACAGCGGACACACCAGGAACCGCGGTGTTGGCCGTCGAATGGCGCTAGCTGCGCAGCATTTGTGCACCGCCGCCGTCAGTGTCAGCCAGTTTGCCGTGGCATACGGAGCTCCATCGCAGTCTTTAACACTGGTGGCATGCCGCGACAGCGTGGACGTGAACCGTATGTGCAGTTGACGGACTTTGAGCGAGGGCGTATAGTGGGCATGCGGGAGGCCGGGTGGACGTACCGCCGAATTGCTCAACACGTGGGGCGTGAGGTCTCCACAGTACATCGATGTTGTCGCCAGTGGTCGGCGGAAGGTGCACGTGCCCGTCGACCTGGGACCGGACCGCAGCGACGCACAGATGCACGCCAAGACCGTAGGATCCTACGCAGTGCCGTAGGGGACCGCACCGCCACTTCCCAGAAAGTTAGGGACACTGTTGCTCCTGGGGTATCGGCGAGGACCATTCGCAACCGTCTCCATGAAGCTGGGCTACGGTCCCGCACACCGTTAGGCCGTCTTTCGCTCACGCCCCAACATCGTGCAGCCCGCCTCCAGTGGTGTCGCGACAGGCGTGAATGGAGGGACGAATGGAGACGTGTCGTCTTCAGCTATGAGAGTCGCTTCTGCCTTGGTGCCAATGATGGTCGTATGCGTGTTTGGCGCCGTGCAGGTGAGCGCCACAATCAGGACTGCATACGACCGAGGCACACAGGGCCAACACCCGGTGTGGGGAGCGATCTCCTACACTGGCCGTACAGCACTGGTGATCGTCGAGGGGACACTGAATAGTGCATGGTACATCCAAACCGTCATCGAACCCATCGTTCTACCATTCCTAGACCGGCAAGAGAACTTGCTGTTCCAACAGGACAATGCACGTCCGCATGTATCCCGTGCCACCCAACGTGCTCTAGAAGGTGTAAGTCAACTACCCTGGCCAGCAAGATCTCCGGATCTGTCCCCCATTGAGCATGTTTGGGACTGGATGAAGCATCGTCTCACGCGGTCTGCACGTCCAGCACGAACGCTGGTCCTACTGAGGCGCCAGGTGGAAATGGCATGGCAAGCCGTTCCACAGGACTACATCCATCATCTCTACGATCGTCTCCATGGGAGAATAGCAGCCTGCATTGCTGCGAAAGGTGGATATACACTGTACTAGTGCCGACATTGTGCATGCTCTGTTGCCTGTGTCTATGTGCCTGTGGTTCTGTCAGTGTGATCATGTGATGTATCTGACCCCATGAATGTGTCAATAAAGTTTCCCCTTCCTGGGACAATGAATTCACGGTGTTCTTATTTCAATTTCCAGGAGTGTAGTTGACATGGTAGATGAGGAGACAGATGCTCTTCAAATTGTGAACTGAGAGGTACGTGAAGTTAACTTCAGGCGCAAATCTGGGGACAAACTTTGCAGCTTACGATTACTGAATATAGGGTAGAACAAACAGTGGAGAGGTTAAGGCTCATCCCAGGTTCGATGGAACAAGTAACGTATGAGAAAGTCCAAAAGCAGTCCAGTGTCAAGCGCTGGGTGTGGAGTTACTTAATCGATTCGATAATTGGTTGCGGAGCTTAAATACAGCAATAAATAGTAGGATCCCTACAGTCGAAACTGTCCCTTCTCAATTGGGGAAACGGGAAGTCATATACCAGCCGGAGTAACGAATTTAGTCAGTGCCAACGCTATTTTGTGGGAGCGAATCACTAAACCGCCTCCTGCAATTGAAGTACCTGGACGATTTTGTCGAATGTCAGTGTAACTTCGTACATGCACAAACTGCCTGCAGTTATGTACATAATTCTCTTGTGGAAGGAGAGTACCCACCAGAATCGATTAGTGTTGTTGATGTTCAGTGTTGTTAAGAGGTCTGATAGTGTATGTAAGGGGCGGGAACAGTGTCAGATGTTGAATGATTACTCTGAAGGACACGAAGACGCTACGTACACGAGTGTGACTCATATATCGGGAGAAAGAGTATGAAATGAAATGAAATGAGCGTTTGGCGTTGTTGGCCGGGAGGCCCCATGCGGGTGAGTTCGGCAGCCGTATTGTAAGTCCTTTTTAGTTGACGCCACTTCGGCGACTTGCGAGTCAATGATGATGAAGGACACATAACACCCAGTCATCTCAAGGCAGAAAAAATCACTGAACCCGCCGGGAATCGAACAAGGGATCACGTGCACGGGAAGCGAGTACGCTACCGGAACACCACGAGCTGCGGACGGAAAAAGAGTATGAAAGCGTCGTATTGTGGGTCTACATTTCAACGGCCGATCGAATCGCGAAATATCAAGATTTTTGGCGTCAGTGGTACGATGTTTGTGTGCATGGGAACGCAAGGGCAGGCATATTCGTCGTCAAGGTTCTGCTTGTGTGGAATGGCGTTTAGTGAACAAAGCACGTTGTAACCCCTTCATATCCGTGTCTGCCGTCCAAGAGTAAGTACTGGACTCCTTGCAATATTCTGTGTCATTCCGCCCCATTGACCAGAGACTTGCAGACGTTGCGTTGATGGGAAGCTTAGATTGCTGATGAATGGCGTCGAATTACGTTCAGCGATGAATCGCGGTTCTGCATTACTCCGGATGACTATTAGTGGGGAGTACGCCTGCGACGTGAAGGGAAATATCATGCTACCAACACAGCATCTTTACTTCTGGCGTCATATTGTGGGGAGCCATCGAGAAAGACTTCAGATTACGGCTGGTAGTGACTGTAGGGACTCCAAATGGTCCAGTTACCTCTCGTGTTTCATTATCGTGGTGCCACTTTATCAACAAGGCAATGTTTGTCCAGACACTGAACGTGTCTCTATGAACTGAGTGATGTTGAGATATCCCGTGGCCATCTCTCCCCTTAACAAAATTTGTTCGAACGTCTCGGACGTCAACTTTATTCCAGTGCTAGTTTCCATGATATCAAGGACCTGTTACGAAAGTTGTGGTCCAGCCTGTCTCAGAAGGCAAATCTATGACTTTATGACATTCTTTCCGATCTATGTAAGTGCTTGCAACCTGACCAAAGGGGATGCTACGTCGTAGTTTTCAATATTCTCATGCTGCAGTTTCCTTCGTCAGATTCAATCGATTTTGTAATCACTGCCGGCCGCGGTGGTCTAGCGGTTCAGGCGCTGAGTCCGGAACCGCACGACTACTACGGTCACAGGTTCGAATCCTGCCTCGGGCATGGATGTGTGTGATGTCCTTAGATTGGTTAGGTTTAAGTAGTTTTAAGTTCTAGGGGACTGATGACCTCCGATGTTAAGTCCCATAGTGCTCAGAGCCATTTGAACAATTTTTTTTTTGTAATCACTGAAACTATATCACACACCTTCCCACCCATTGAACTTTCATTTCGTTTGCTAATCCTCCTCTGGGTGCTCCACCCTTTTTTGCTAGACAGCGTAGATCATTCTGTAAGTACGATAACTGTGACCAAAATAGCAAACTTTTATTATCTTCACCAATTTATTAGTTGCCCTCATAACAAGATGGTAACAGCTCATTACAAGTACATTCTGATTTTTGATACATATATGTCGCCTTTCCACAGTGAAAGAAAGACTCTGCGACTGACTGCGAACTGAGTTCAACAACCTGCAGGTTAAAGTCCTGTCAAAGCGAGACTCGAACTTGGGATCTTTGTCTTTTGTGGGAAACTGCTCTACTGACTGAACTCTGCGGGCACGGCTCACGACCCGCCCTCACAGGTTTAGTTCCGTCCGTACCTCTCTGCTAACTTCTAGATTTCACAGTTTTCGTAAATACATTTGGGACAAGTACTCCTGGAAGAAAGGATACTGCGGAGAAATGGCATAGCCACAGCGTAGGGGATTGTTACCAGAATGAGTTCTTTTTATTCTGCACAATGATTTGGAAATTACTGGTAGAATAAGAGGGTGTCCTGCACCGGGACTCGAGCCTGGAAGTTTGGAAAGTGGGAGGAACGTAATGGTGGGAGTAGAGCTCTGAGACAAGATACGGAGTCGTGCCCGGGTAGCTCGGTCAGTAAAGTAAAGCGAAGGTTCCGGCTTCGATTACTGTCTAGCATGCTGTTTTACTCCACCAAGGAGTTTCATATGTTCCCTATGAACTGAGTGATGTTGAGATATCCCGTGGCCATCTCTCCCCTTTACAAAATTTGTTGGAACGTCTCGAAATACAAACCGAGTAAACATAACGCCCCTATTCTTACGTGTTAAAAGCTTATGCAGGAGTTTATGCCACAAGATAGCTGCTCTTCGCCCAAAAGTGATAATTTTACGATACGTTGCAGCAGTATAGACAGCTATTTTTTTAATATAGAAACTTGAAGTATTGCTTCTCAGTATCCAGTGGAAAACACGAGTATTCATAAAATGAACTGGCGATTGTGCGAGAAGTAGGGCATAACATGGATTGCACGATTTAAGTTCCCACGGTACAGTTCAAGGGTGACATTTGGCAGAATAAGAAGCAGACACCCGAAGCAACACGGTTCTGCTCGTACGAACTCCACAGGTGCTTTGCTTCCCACCTCTCCGACCCCACGCTAGACTACCTCCTCGGCAGGAAGCGGTTGGGCCAATACTGGCTGCGAAATGTCACGCGGCAGGCAGAGCCTCGCTAGCGACAACCGCTTTGACGTGAACTGCTGCGAGAAATCAAGCTCGTTCGTCCTTCTACCGCCAGACTGACGATAAGGTTAACGCGAAAATTTCAGGACTGTACTACAGCGTGCTACACCAGTCCGTAGAAGAATTATGACGTAAATGTTTCCTTCTCTTATACGATGTTGGGTTACTGGAATACACTTTCTGAAATTCTAAAGGTAGTGGGGATAAAATTCAGGTACGTACGGAAACCAGATTACTGAGTCCACTGAAATGAAAGGGAAGCAGTAGTTGAGGAGGGACTGTGACAGGTATGCAGCCAGTCAGTGTGTATAATGAGGAAACAGTAAACGAAATCTATAAGAAATACGAGAGGGGAATTAAAGTCCAAGGGTGAGAAATAAAAGCTCTGAAGTTAGTCGATAACACTGTAATTTCGTCAGGGACGGTAAAGGACCTGGAAGGGGAGGGGAACGGAATGGATAAGAATTGGAACGAGCCTGTAAGATGAACAGCAACTAAAGAAAAACAAGTTAGAAGAAATGCAGTGGAACTAAATCACGTGATTAACAAGGAGTTAGATTAGGAAATGAGACATTCAAGGTAGCCGACGAATTTCTTCACACGAGCAGGTGGGCGAAGTAGAGAGGATAGAAAATACAGACTGGCAATTGCACAAGACGCGTTTCTGAAAAAGAGGAATATTTTTACACCTGATATTAACATCAGATTAGGAAGCCTTCTCTGAAGGTATTTGTGAGATGCGCAGCCTTGTACGGAACTGAAATGTGGACGGCAAGCAGTTCAGACAACAAAGGATTAGACGGCTTTTGAAATGTGGCGGTACGGAAGAATGCTGGAGGTAAGATGCACAGATGGAAAAAGAAATGAACGCCACAGTTTGACTAAAAGAAGGGATCTGTTGATGGGACACATTCTGAGGCACCAACTCTTCGATAACGGACGTAAGTGACGGAGAACTATTTGCAGAAGGAGACAAAGGCTTGAATACAATAAGCAGGTTCAGATTGCGCAAGTTGCAGCAGTTTTGCAGTGATGAAGTGGCTTGCAAAGGATAGGCGGTTGGAGTGCTGG
The DNA here is from genome assembly GCF_021461395.2 of Schistocerca americana. Lineage (NCBI taxonomy): Eukaryota > Metazoa > Arthropoda > Insecta > Orthoptera > Acrididae > Schistocerca > Schistocerca americana. The sequence goes on along the minus strand of NC_060124.1, from coordinate 502,879,249 downwards.
ATCAAAGCAGTCATTAGGATGCAGGCCACAATATATAGACAATCAAAAATGGTTCAAATGGCTCAGAGCACTATGGGGATTAACGTCTGAGGTCATCAGTCCCCTAGAACTTAGAGCTACTTAAACCTAACTAACCTAAGAACATCACACACATCAATGCCCGAGGCAGGATTCGAACCTGCGACCGTAGCGGTAGCGCGGTTCCAGACTGAAGCGCCTAGAACCGTCGGCCACTCCGGCCGGCTATAGATAATCAACGGAAAAAATTACGTCGACATTATTACGCAATAGCAAGCCATACATCTGTAAATTCTGCTATGTTGAGACGAAAAATTTTGAAAAGTTTCCTGTCAGTTTTGTTAAAATAGCTGGCGTATCTCTTTTGCGCACCACACCCAGGAATAGTAAGTGAGCGTCAATCAAAACAAAGAAGGAACAAAACATCAGCGGAAGTCCTAGGAGGAAAATGCAAACTTTGAGACGTTCTTCATTCTGTTGAATCACTAAACTGTCAGTAATTATGGACATAAAAGGTAGTAATGAATTATTTAGTTAAAGAAGTAGCATGCACTTTTATTTTAATAACATGAACCATGCAAGGAGTTAATGTATTAAAGTGTGTAGGACCACCAATCGCCAACGTTCCTCAGCGATAACAGACTGGTGGAATCGACGCTAGAGAAAATATCTAGACTGGAGGTGCAACAGACAAGAGTCCCATAGAAAGTGAAAGTTATGGCGGCTGCGGTCGGGATAGCTGTGAGGAGCGGAGAGTTTTTTAGAAGCATTTGCAACTCAAGGTGTTGTGGTGAAATGGAAGCGCCAGCTGTTTACGTAGAATTTGTCCTTGTGTGGTGAACATCTTTCAGATTTGACGGCGAAAACGTTATGTTATTTAATTTGGCTGAATACCATGAAAGAGATAAATTAATTAACTGAATTGCAAATAGCCCAAAATTTATTAAATTTGAATTGATACACGAAGAGTCACATGTCGAACTTCAAAAATGCAACCCATGGTGGGTGTCAAAATGTAGTAAATTTTAAAGTGATACATGGAAATTAAAATGCAAATGAATTTGCAGTGAAAACAAAGTCATTTGCAGTCGACTGGTGAGTTCTTCCACCTGGGCGCTACGGATTCGATGGGATGGTGAGGCCTACAGAAAACTGTTGCAGGTGGAGGTGGTTGCAGCAAGACGGACGGCGTTCACTGATGATCTTTATCGTTCCAGCAAGCTGGGACAGCTACTGGTGCTCGCCTCGTTCATTGGCACAGCTTGGCATTGACCCGCAATGTCCATGTTCTGCTGCGGACGTGGTTATACTACAGCGTGAACCAAGCACAGAATTTCGACTAAGAATTATTTACAAAAATTTTCCGTGATGAAGTTACTGTTGTCGCATTTCTTATAATAACGTAGGAAGAACTGTTGCCTAAATACTAAAACTTCTCTTCTAATTTCCGACAGAGCCGTTCATTGTATGGTGCTTCATGAATTCCGCTATCCACTGACGTATCTGTTTAGCTACAAGCGCTCTACCAGCTACAACTTGTACACATTAATTAAACTGTTATGACTCAATAACATTTTCTTCTTGTTGTAATTCCTGAAACGCGATTACGTTCTCCCATTACGACTCCCCTTATGCCTTGTACTGATCCTGCCTTTAATCTGCAGCAAATTCTCTACTATCACGTCGACTGAATTCTTCAAGGGACGAGGAGCGGTATAACAATGACATCATGGCCAGTGATCCACCTCACGTCCGTTTTGTCGCAGCGTGTTGCTACGCTATTTTGAGTCAGCGTTGTGTGGTGAGATGTCAGAATTATGACCCGTAAGACAATGTTGTGATAGTGATCTATTTTTATCCCGTTAGCTTTGTACCATGGCATATAACTACGTCGATAGAGAACAGAAAGAATGCAGTGTGGAAGGAAGAGACAAACTCTACATATGATTCAGGCAAACCATATATCTAGTAGTCCTTGGAGGACTCCTGAACTTTTAACTTACTTGACAATATTGTTTACAATAAGCTATACCTCCCATGACCTAATCTCCCCTGGTGTTAACGTACTACCACTTCTTAACCACATATTCGCTTTACACTGCTTGGCGTAATACTGTATTTGCTGGCATTCCCAATGTACCGTATCGTGTAACTCGGTACAAGGAGCGACATGACATGGTAGCTTCATGTTCATTAGTTCATGCACTGGTCGTTTCCAGGCTTCAAAACGAAATCTAGCCCTGACATAATCAATTAGGACAGCAGAGAGAACAGTACCAAGTACCAATAGACACAAAGACTTCAAGAGCAGCTGTATTATGCACCTAGCCCACCTCATTGTTGACTGTGTTGCTGACGACCCTAGCACCTCCACAGATCCCGTTTGTTATACCACTTGTAGAGGGTGTGGCTGGTTATACCACTTGTAGCGAGTGGCTGGCTGGGATGAGACAGAAATAAAGTCTCTTTTGGCTGGCAGTCCGCTCAATCTGCGGAGGCTAACAGGGGAGTAGACGTCCAGGGAGCGAAACCTGGTACAGCAGGTGGCTGGCAGTGACGTGTTGGCTGGCGCCCCTGTGGCTCGGTGGCCAGGAGGGTCTCAATTCGATGCTGATCTGGTAGCTGAACCGATGGTATGTGGTCCTCTCAGGATGGTAGTGGTAGCGACCTCACAGCGGAGGTCGTCCTGACAGCTGTAGAATCATTGAAAGGAAGTTTGAGGCATGTTAACTACCGAGTATAGCCTGGGACGTCTACAGAGTCACTGCTGGTGGTATGGACAGACAGTCCTGTCAAGTGTGTAGTTCTGAACATGTTTTCCGGAAACTGCATGGAGCAGCTAGTTCAACAACCCACTCGCTATGGCTATAGAAATATCTAGGTTAACTGCCACATGTGTGCCCTCTAAAAGACTTGTTGACGTAAGGGCCACTTCATCTCTATAGGAGCTTAATACTGTGTGTATATTGCTGTCACCTCCCAAACATGTTTGGTCAGCGTGAATGGCATCCTTGACAGTAGCGAGGAGGCGAGCAATAAGTATGCATACGAGTAGCGTATAATCCGAATCCATTAACGTCAGTGGGCGGAAGTCTTGCGATCTGCGCTTACCATTCGGTTTTCACACAGGGATTATTACGCCCTCCAAAAATTCGGGAGGAACGCAGATCTCCGGATCCAGGAGTTTGCAACATATCTGTCGAAACACTTTCCCGTCTGGTCAGAAGAGATGCTACAAAATTCAAACGGAAGACCAGGTCCAGGGGATTTGTTTCTGGCGCCCCGCGACAGGGCCATGCACTATTCTTCCAGCGTGACGGCCTCCAAAATGTGTCGTCTGTTCGTGTAGTAGCCAAAGTCGGCAGAGCGTGCAGGACGTCATCAACGTCTTCGTTAGATCATCGATCGTCCAGGTAAGATGGGAGATGGTCAGTGTCTCTGCACGTTGGCGTCTGCCGCACTGACTGCCATGGTGGGTCGCCTCTTACGATGTTTCCGTTCTCTAAAGACGACATAGAAAGAAGCTAACTCATCTGAGTCATTTTCTTGCAGCCTCGCTCAAACCAGCCTTCCTTCCAATCTACTTGCCATGATGTGAAGGAGCCGTGCTTGTGTCTGGTGGACATCTGTTTGCGTGCCAGCGAAGGTGGGCTGCCATCACATCCAGTCTCTCCTATACACCTATACTAGCATGTGATGAATAGCTGGTTTGACAGAGTGTGTCCACCGCCGTGTCGTGGAATCGTAGGACTGTCGTTGTCATTCACATTTGTGCAACGTATCAGTGAAAGCCTCTTTCTGGATAACGCTGACGTTAAGATTCCATGGCCATCTACGACAGTTCGCTTACTGTCGTGGCAGGGTCGCAGCACGGTTGAAGGCCTGATGGTCAGTGAATACAATGGGAGACAATTCGGCACCTGCAGTAACTGCCCAAAGACCTTGGGAAACGTAAATCCTGTCCAACCTGCAAGCCAAGGGGCTGGTGAAGTAAGTATATCTACATTGTTCACTGTGAACATATCGTCCAAAGCTGGATCGCTGACCGACGCATGAAGGGCTGGATGTGGGACATGGTGACAGATCTGCTCCTCAAGGTGTAAGACGCTGTTAAGGTCGCCACCAACCATTAAGTTCTCCAAGGTGCTCTGAAGAATGGAGGCATCTCAGTAGAGTTATAGACTGTTCACTCTGGAAGCTTCGCCATTCCAGATAGGGCATACAGATTCACAGAGCAGACCACACTGATAGGGAGCGCAATGTCTTGTGCTAATGGCAAATATTGAATATCCATTACTTGTACGCAATCGCGTATTAGTTTGGCTGTACTACCATCACCTTTGGTAGTTGGGTTGATTAAGAAGTTTATCCATAAACAACCAAATGCAGCCCAGACCGGACCTTTTGAAGATGCTCTATATCAATGATCACTTCCCAAATCATGTCCAGTACCGACTGGGATTTGATCGTGACTGACTGTACATATGCGATACAACTGGGTCATTGGCTAGAGTGACGACGTAACCCACAGTCGTTTGGGCAGTAAGCGCCTCATCGGCCATCTGACTGTCACCAGCAACACGTACATTACAGTCGACAAAGACAAGATGTCCATCCGAAGATCTGCCAGATGCGGCATTATGTGGTCGTTGAAGTGTGACATCATACTATCCATCTCCACTTCAGATGCCCATACACAATGGTGAAGATGTGGTACATAGGCGACGGACCCCTTAGTGGGTTGAGCGTAACCAAACTGACATCGTCCTTGGGCGGTCCTTGCCAGATGTGAACTTGGAACCGCTGAAGTTGGGTCCATAGCCTGGGCCGCAGAGGGATCATCCTCATCTTCCTGCAATGTGTCACAATATTGCGAAATGTGTCCTGCAGACAACCTGCTCTTCTTTCAAACTCTGGGTGACTTCCACATGCTGGAACGCGTGTCTGCGTCCAGTGGATCGCGACGAACATTAGGCATCTCCTGCATCTCCGCGTCTGCACTTGAATCGACCTACAGGTGTTCCTCTTCTTCACACGGATAAAGAGCGAAGGGATCGCTGTATTCGAGCACGTCAACGGATCCGATGCAGGCTGTGGCACCATGGGCATGGAAACGGAGCTCATAGAGTCTTTAACTGGGACGGAACAACGTCCGCGTTCGTGTTCATCGCTGCCTCAACGTAGATAATAGGCAGTGTCGCTGGCTGCGATGTAGGCGCCGTGTCAGCACGAGATATCTGGACAAGGCGTCTCTGCAGGCATTCGGAGACGGAACAAACCCACTCTGCACACACCCCAAACAAGACCGCGGTTGACCGTCATAAATGACGATCACTTTGCAGTCGTCAACGGTCTCTGACGACGGGATGTGTTTGCCCATTTCAGTTCTCACCTGACTCACTCCGTTTAGAACAGCATACGGCTAAACGTGTGCCACTTTTCTTCCACATGACTTAATACCTCCCTGTAAGACAGCAGTGCGTCCACGACAAGCGCGGCAAGAACTTCAAACGTCAGCTCGAAGATTCGTATGATTCGCGCCCCGAGTCCTGCAGGGCCGACAGTCACTACGCCCACATTACCCACCGAGTGATAGGTGAAACGGCGAATAAGCTGCCCGCGCGCTGCTCCATCGACAAATTTCAGGTACAATACGAGAGATTCGAGAAATGTATTCCGAGAAGGTCCTGTGGGTCGACGTGCAATACTTCACGCAGAAAACACTCTATTTCGTATGCATTAGGTAGTGCGTACTGGGCATGGGACGTTAAGTTTATCGTTGCTTTGTGTACGAAAGTGCCATAGTCGGTGGAGATTATCTGTTAACACAACAATAGCACTACTCGCCCAGGTAAACAACGGCTCACTCGGGGAGCGCCACACACAGCCTCGCGCACAACCACTTCGCAACTCGGCTGAGAGACGACTGATCACTAGACCACGCGTGACTTTCATGCCTCTCAATCTCTGACCATCTTTTATTGAGCTGATGAAAAGTTAGATAAACCATGAATTTTGCAGCGTTTTCCTATACTTTAATCCGAGAACCCAACAGGTTCCGAGTACAATGCTTCAGAAGAGTGTGAACAGTTCCACCACTAGTCTAAAAGAGTGTCTCGACAGGAATGGATGCCATTGAAATGATGTATTTTTTCAGATCTGAATACTTCATTCAGCCTTTCGAATTTCTTTCATAAGTAAACACCAACAGTTCAGTTTTAACTGAAGACCAGAGTGATTTTACATGTGGAAGAACAACATTGGATAATATTTACTTTGAGATACTTATTAATAAAAGATTAGAATTTACGACACACTATAGCAGTGCGTTTGACAGATGAAGTAGAACAAAATTCTGGTCAATATTACAATTCAATGGGATTCCACGACATTTGTTGTAGGTCATAAGAAGCTCATATAATCGAACTAAATTTGTAATAAAAACAGGGAACAAAATAAATAATAAATGTATTTTAAACAACCAAAGAGTTGAACAAGGTTGCAGTCTTTCTGCAGTTTTATTCAGTTTATGTATAAACAATACTTTTACAAAACGAAATGAGAAAATGAAAAAAAGGAAAGGAATAAAACTAGATAATTACTGTCTAATAAAAACAGTAATGTATGCTTCGACCAGACTACAATAGCCACTTCAGAAGATCTGCACAGAAGTATTTTTAAATTAAACCGAATTGGCCAAAATTATAATTTCAAAATATCTATTCAAGAGAAAACATAGTGGTATTCCGAGGGAAAGAAATGGTAATACAAATCAAAATCATCGACCAAGTGGCTCGTTTTAACTACCTGAGTTGTAGCATTTCTTTTGATTATAATGAAGAAATAAAAAATAAAACAGCAAAATTTCAAGGTATCTATGGAACAATAAAAGGAACACTAAACAAAAAGACAACCGAAAAACCACAACTCAAATTCTATAAAACACTATCTGTTCCAATACTACTTTACCGTTCTGGTGCTTGGATAACAGAGAACGAAACGTAACTCGAATAGTGATGGCTGAAATGAAATTCCTCAGAGGAGTTAAAGGACGTAAACTAAAAGATAGAATCAGAAACGAACATATTAGAAATGAGCTTAAAGTATTTGCAATAACAGAAAAGACTGACACATAAAAGGAGAAATGGAAGCAACACATAAACAGAATGGAGCAGGACAGGTATACTAAAAGAACCCTGCATATTCAGGTTGTCCCACCTAAACTTTTCACCACCATTAACTTTGATCCACAATGAATACTGACAAACGGCTTACATGGATATGAATGTACGGCAGGGGCTCACGAAAGTAAATAATATGAGTCATTCTAAATCATCTGCATATGTTGGTTTCAACACAAAGTTAAGTTTTTCTAAATGGTCACCCCATATTATTCCACACGCAATCATTCACATGAGAAATCACAATAATAACGGCGTTGGTTGCATCGCAAGACGTCAGTTACGATCCGAGAAATTGGAACGCGAAGTTGACGCGTGAAGTCAACGAAACATGCCGCAGTTGCACTTCCCGCGATGCAAGTGTGACCCGCACGTTTCTCTCAATAGCTTTGTGATTGACGTGCGCATTCCTACTTTACCTCTTATCACGAGGTCCTAAAGTAATAATATGGATTCCTGCACAAACTCTGATATGTACACAACGGTGTCCCTCGTGTTGTATTTATCTACGTTCACACTAGGCCGACTCGTTACACCGCCCAGGTCAACCCTTCGCCTCTGCAGTTGTGTACACGAGCGGCGCCGCAATAGGCGCTATGTGTAGGAACGGCTCACTACGAAGCAGGTTGTTTCACGCGGAAGTAAGTACAGTTACACTGCACCGATATACTGTACACTATAATTTGTGTCACTGTTGTAATCGTGATATTAATTTACCTGTCTATCCGTTCTAGGCATTCGACATGGTATTCACAAATGAGGATGTGGTTGACATGATATTACTGTACAGAGAATGTCATCAAAATGGCACACGTGCGAAACAGGTGTATGACCAGCGATATCCTAACAGGCACCATCCGACCCATCAATATTGTTGGAGGGCTTCGCGCGATTCAGTGGATTCGGTGCTGAGGCGAAACACACGAAGCAGCAGTGGTAGCTGTTTTGGTGGCCCCTGCAGCATAACCTCATGCAAGTATTCTTGAAATGGACAGACAGATGGGAATCCCTCGAACAAGCGTGATGCGTATTCTCTACAGGCATGGATGCCACCTATATCAAGGCCTCTATCGCAACGACGTTCACAATCGCCTCCAATACTTCCTGTGGGTTCTGTGGCAAGGCCACGACTTTATGCGTAGGGGTCTGTTTACCAATGAGACCACGTTTATAAACCACTGGAACGTCAACTTACACAATATGCACTACTGGTCGCCAGAGAAACCACACTGTATTCCCCGGGTTGAACATTAACGTCAGTGGAATGTCAATGTGTGGTATGGTATTTTAAGACACCACATAATTGGCCTGTATTTCATTGATGGCACTTTTAAAGGGCGACAATACGAGAGATTCGTGAGATGTCCTTACCTGAACTGATGGAAGACCTACTCCTTCATTTGCGTCAGATAATGTTGTATCAGAACGATGGATGCGCTGCGCAACATGATGGATGTCCTGCACGTTATGCTGTGGTTTCACGACAGGCGCTAAACCAACAATTCCCCATTCAGGGATCTGCAGTGTGGTCGTTGGACATCATCCCCAAGGCCTTTTTCCTCTGTGGACGTGTTTTACTGCTGCATACTGACACTCTGACAGCCGTGCGTGGAACCGTGATGGAGCGCACCCAGCATTGCTGCCAAGCAGATGGCGATCTCTTCGAACATATGTTGTAACGTTTCGGCTGTGAGACGTGTGATTGTACACCAGCGTACATTTTCGGTATTACGGAGTAGTCGTATGCTTGTTTTGGTGGTACTACTACACGTTTATGTAGGCGATTCACCGACTGGGTTAGGTTAGGTTAGATTAGTGTTATTTAACGTCTCGTCGACAACGAGGTCATTAGAGACGGAGCACAAGCTCAGGTTAGGAAAGGATGGGGAAGGAAATCGGCCATGCCCTTTCAAAGGAACCATCCCGGCATTTGCCTGAAACGATTTAGGGAAATCACGGAAAACCTAAATCAGGATGGCTGGAGACGGGATTGAGCCGTCGTCCTCCCGAATGCGAGTCCAGTGTGCTAACCACTGCGCCACCTCGCTCGGTTTCACCGACTGCAACAGTTCAGTTTGTCGCAGTCGTTATACAGTGAAGAGCCGAAGAAACTGCAATACGCATGCGTATTCAAATACGGAGATATGTAAACAGGCAGAATACGGCGCTGCGGTCGGCAACGCCTATATAAGACAACAAGTGTCTCGCTCAGTTGTTAGATCGGTTACTGCTGCTACAATGGCAGGTTATCAAGATTTAAGTGAGTTTGAACGTAGTGTTATAGTCGGCGCACGACTGATGGGACACAGCATCTCCGAGGTAGCGGTGAAATGGGGGTTATCCCGTACGACCATTTCACGAGTGTACCGTGAATATCAGGAATCCGGAAAAACATCAAATCTCAGGCATTGCTGCGGCCGGAAAATGATCCTGCAAGAACGATGACTGAAGAGAATCGTTCAAGTTCAACGTGATAGAAGTGCAATCCTTCCTCAAATTGTTGTAGTTTCAGTGCTGGGTCATGAACAAGTGTCAGTGTGCGAACCATTCAACGAAACATCATTGATCTGGGCTTTCGGAGCCGAAGGCCCACTCGTATAACCTTGATGATTGCACGACAAAAAGCTTTACGCCTCGCCTGGGACTGTCAACACCGACATTGGACTGTTGATGACTGGAAACACGTTGCATGGTCGGACCAGTCTCGTTCCAAATTGTGTCGAGCGGACTGACGTGTACGAGTGTGCTGACAACCTCATCAATACGTAGAACCTGCATATCAGCAGGGGACTGTTCAAGCTCGTTTAGGCTCTGTAATGGTGTGGGGTGTGTGCATTTGGAGTGGTGTGGAACCCCTCATACGTCCAGATACGACTCTGAGATGTGACACGTACATAAGCATCCTGTCTGATGACCTGCGGCCATTCATGTCCATAGTGCATTCCGACGGACTTTGGCAAATCCAGTAGGCCAGTGCGACAACCCAAACGTCCAGAATTGCTACAGAGTGGCTCTAGGAATCCTCTTCTGAATTTAAACATTTCCACTGACCACCGAACACCTCATAAATGAACAATATTGAGCATTCTGGGATGTATTCCAACGTGCTGTTCAAAAGAGATCTCCACCCTCTCGTACTCTTACGGATCTATGTACAGCCCTGCAGGATTCATGATGTCCCTCCCCCCCCCACCCCCCACTCCCCACCCCCCACCCCAGCACTACTTCAGACATTAGTAGTGTCCATACCATGCCGTGTTGCTGCACTTCTGTGTGCTCGCAGGGGCCCTACACGATATTAGGCGGGTGTATCAGTTTCTTTGGGGCTTCAGTGTAGATGTTCAGTGACATGCCCTGTACATGGCACGTACAACTACGTACAAATTGGACGTACCCCTGCGTACGACCGTTTGGTTATCAGTATTTCGTTACCGTTATGCCCATTGTAGCACTGTCGAAAAGTTCAATAAAGCATGTACGAGTGAACTGTGTCTGTGTTTTCGTTGTGGGTGACTGGACATCCACATTTTTCCCAAGCTTCGTACTGTTAGTGTGCATAACAATATGTAAGTAGAGCTTTAGTTGCGTTGTAGACCGTCAGTCACATCGCGTTTACGAGCAACGTGCGGGTCACACTCCCATCACGGGAAGTGCAATAGCGGCGCGTTTAGTTCATTACACGCTTCAGCTTTGCATTCCAATTTCGCGGGATGTAACTGACGTATTGAGATGCAACCAGTACCATTATTATTGTTATTTCTCATGTTATTGACTGCTTCTGGAATAATATGGGGTGTCCATTACAAAAAAAAAAAAAAAAAAAAAAAAAAAAAACATTTGCGCGAGGTTTAGAATGTCTCACAGTATTTACTTTTGCAAGCCCCTGCCGTATATTCTTACCTGTGAAAGCCGTTTGTCTTTATCTACTGTGGTTCATAAGATACTGGCGGTGAGAAGATTAGGTTGGACACCCTGTATACCCAAGGGGTATAGGGCATAGGTCAGCCCGACAAAAGTTGTAGCTAAGACGCTGAAACTTTAATCTATGCTGCGCAAGTGGGTAACAGTTTTTTCCACAATTACCGCACCTCACTGTCAAACTCTGTAAATTTCTTTTGTGTTCACAAAACAAGCGTTCTCTTAACGAGCCTCAGAGAGAAACATATTACTTTGAATAGCAGTTACATGTCCTCAAATCCACTAGCATTGCGCGAATTACTGTGTCTCCCGTGAATGTTACAATTCAGTTACCATGCTGAAAGGAGGAGAATAAGAGGGTGTTTACATCGAGAGTAGCGACTCGTGTGCTCTTAATTGCAAATTACGGGAGCGTTGATTCTAGTTTCAGTAATTCATGTTTTCCGCATTTTAGTCTTCTCCGGTGTGTAAAGCATACGTGATTTCAGACAAATACGTTTCGTTTCCTTGAGACGCCAACTGGTTTAATGGAAAGAGAAATAAACAAGCACCAAGCATTTTCTCAAGCGACCACTGAATTGTAGCTGACATCCTAGTATGTAAGTGGAGAGAAGAGAATCTTTCTTTTACGTGGCCAGTTGCAAGAGTTCCCATCAATTTATTTTTGTTTTATGTAGTCATCCTCCCTCACAAACAGCTTCCCGGTAGGTTTCCAGTGTTTTCGTCCCTAACGAATCCGTAGTTAGCTTAACTGTGGTGATTGTTTTCGCAACTCGACTTTTTCCTTTCGTGTTCATTTCCCGTAATTAGAGAGCTATTATTCTCACAGAACTGCAAATAACATAAAATCTCAAAGACTAATCGCTATAAATTAATACAGTGGGAAATTCAAGAGAAAAAAAGGGAAAATTAACATTGAACTTAATTGGGAGAAGCTAAATCACTATCGAGGATAGTCAATTGCACAAGCTTCCTTCAGTGCCATTTAATGTTCGTGAGGAGTTCCTACAAACTCATTCGCATTGCCACTAGGTCCTGCAGCATTTAAATGAAGTTGATTTTTGATTACAATAGTGTTCCTAGCATGCACTAGTGAAATAAAATTCTTGTGACTGTACATACTTTTAATTCTTAATATTCTTATTTATTTAGTCGCATTCTAAAAAACTAATGCAAAAGAAACGACGTCACTGTGAGGCGGCTTTCTTACTCTTTCTGATAAACGTACCCTGTGCAATGTCCTCTTCATCGTACAACCAACGGTTTATTTTTATACCACTTTACTAATCCAAAAATCTATTAATGGATTACTTCCATCAAAAAGACCATAATTGTAAATAACATTTATTTCCTTCAAAAAGTAGTCTGAAAAGTGAATAATAGGTCCTTAAAATAATATAAGTTGAAAGCAGCATATTCACACATGATATCCGCATTTAAATTTTAACGAGGTGAGTGGTACTGGTCCTTATCTTCGCACGTATTTATAACGTTATGCTTTATGGATGAATGCTGTCTTCTTGTAACAAGTTCGTCATCAAGTCTGTCAAGCTATTTATTTTTATCGACATATAAGCTGAAAACCCCGCCTTCGCGCATACCTGTAACTTCTAAACTGTAGAGGAATTTCACCAACGGTATGAATTTAAAATTTTCTTCCAAATGCGAATCATATAACACTTTAATAAAAGTGTCGCGTTCGTTTGGTTACATGATCAACGTTAACAATAAGAAGGTTTTTAATCCGAAATTGAATTCGGTATTTAATCTATCGTACATTTGGAAAACACTGATTTAAAGCTTCATACAAAGCTTTTAGGTGCTGTACAACGTTTTTGTTGAACATGTCTGTTAATTCAGTCCATTCCTCTTGTAAAAAGTCTTTTATTCTTGGAAGCAAACAGTCTCATTCTAACATACACAAATTGTTCAGAATTCTCTCTTTCTCTCGAGAGGAAGAATATTTTCCTGAGCAATAAAAACATTTAGTTGCTTGACTTGAAGGGTTAAATTAAGTTGATGAATTTTTATAAAAATGTCGCTGGAATAAACTTTAAGCAGCCAGTTTCCATCAAATAAGCGATCTTTTAACTGGAAATCGTATTCTTAAAATAAAACTCACAGTTTGTCGTCCACATCAAAACCGTGGGTTAGGAACTTTCCCTGAGGTAAACATCCGTCCTCGGTGCTAACACAAGAGATTATGAACATTTACCATGCCCTCACACAGTACACCGTAGAAACCTGTATTTTGTGGTCGACATTTCATGGTGTACATGATTTTTATGATGTTGTCAAGAGGATTTTTTATAAATGTTGTGGTAACTTTTACATTGAGTGCAGCCTATGGATCATGCTTTGGCTATTAAAACAGTATTTAGTGATATTTTTAATAATCTGTGCAGCCTCATTAATTAGGCAAGTCATGGGCTTTGCTCCATTGGTACAGAACAGATATCAATTAACCTGTCCCATTCTGCCCTATTCTCTTCAAGAGAATAATACAGATGACCAAATATTTCAACACCAGTACCTTAGCATTTCTTAGTACAAATTTCCTTAAAGGAATATCCTCCAAAAATGCATTTTCGTTATGACACCTAAACATTATAGTTAATACTGCGAGTCGAGGTACAACTTTAGGTTCGTCCCTTCACAATGAAAATATGCAAGATTTGGCAATAAATTTATGTTTATTCTTTATATGGCTGCTAAGTTTCTGAAGCACTGAGCCACCGTGTCATTCGTGAGACGGAACTTAGTAATTTCTTTCGCAGATTTTTTATCTAACAAATATATTACCATCACCATAGCGGAAGATTTGAAGAGATTTTCCGCTACTGAATAGGATTCACTGCGGTGAGATATCCGATAAATGACAAAACAAGTGCCGGCCGGGGTGGCCGAGCGGTTCTAGGCGCTTCAATCTGGAACCGCGCGACCGCTATGGTCGCAGGTTCGAATCCTGCCTCGGGCATGGGTGTGCGTGATGTTCTTAGGTTGGGTAAGTTTAAGTAGTTCTGAGTTCTAGGGGACTGATGACCTCAGCTGTTAAGTCCCATAGTGCTCAGAGCCATTTGAACCATTTGAACAAAATAAGAAGCTGTACTTGCTTTTTCATTTATGCTAGAGCGTAAACGGTTTTAATTTTAAGAATTCTTTAGGCTTTCGAATGAAGAATTCAACTTTTCTTCGTTTAAGCTCTCCATGAACAGTTTCCAAATGTTCCAACTGACCACTCATTTCATCTGCAGCCATAGAGCCATTTGGAGGAGCTGCGTATTAGACACAGAATTATCATTAGCCCTAGTATTCATAAATACTAAAAATAAATAACTTTCCACATCTATCTACTTATTATACACATCTATGTGAAGTGCATGACAGAGTGTACTTAAAATTGTACCGTATGTCAAGGTTTCTTCCTGTTGGGCGATTTTATAATATGGGACAACAACTGATTTTTAATCCGTCTCCATCATAGACTGTCTGCATTTCTCCAGTATCTTACCTTACCTTCATACCATGTTGCTATATATTGCTGTACATAGGCGTTTGTATAAGTTTATCGAGCTCCTCATCGAAGGCCGCCGTGTTATCCTCTGCCTTGTGGCATCATTCGGATGCGGTATGGTAGGGCGCGAGCTCAGTACACCGCTCTCCCGGACAGTTTTGAGACTTTCCAGACAGTGGAGCCTTTACTAGTCAGTCAAGCAGCCCCTTAGGTGCCGTAATGAGGCTGGTTGCATGCCACATCAGTCCTCTCACCAACGAAAACTTCATGACAGCGCCGGAAATCGAAGTCAGGCATAGCAGCCATCTACGCTGGCCCCAAATTACGGAGGTGGAGATTTTTACGAGTTTATTGACTAAAAATGTGAATCACTGTTATTGTAATCAGAGATTACTAGGCTTTTTTTTGTCAAGGGCACAGTTTTACGTTTATGTACCCTTAAAGTGCCCGCCGGCTAGCCGCACGGTCTAACGCGCTGCTTTCCGAGCGGGAGGGCGTGCCGGTCCCCGGCACGAATCCTCCCGGCGGATTAGTGTCGAGATCCGGTGTGCCGGCCAGTCTATGGATGGTTTTTAAGGCGGTTTTCCATTTACCTCGGCGAATGCTGGCTAGTTCCCCCTATTCCGCCTCAGTTATACTGTGTCGGCCATTGCTGCGCAAACACTGTCTCCCCGTACGCGTATACCATATTACTCTACCACGCACACATTTGGAGTTACACTCGTCTGGTATTAGACGTTCCCGCGGGGTTCCAGTGGGAGCAGAACTGCACAATAATCCTGTTTTGGGTGTGTGGCGGCGGTGGGGTGGGTGGACTGCTGTGGCCTGTTGTGGGGTAGTGAACCACTGAGGACTGAGGACTACAACGGGAGGAGGCCTCTACGTTGTGTCTAGGTCCTCGATTTAATACACAATACACGTTTAAAACAAGCTGCCAGTCTTAGCATCACTTTCAAATCTTATCAAGATACCGCTGTATATTTTTGCAGATTTTTTAGACAATTTTCCATTACAGGCAACTGCACATCATCTGCGGAAGAAGCGTAGGAGTGGTACTGAGTCAAATACTTTTCTGAGTCAAGAAGTACTGTATTTACGGGACTGGCTTGATCAGTGGCTTTCAGGCCGTCATGTCAGAAAAGAGCGGCATGGATTTCACAAGGCCGATTCTTTCGGATTTCGTGCTGGCTGGCACGAAGCAGATTATTCTGCTAGAGATACATCATTATGTTTGAATTCAGGATATGTTCTAGCATTATTCAACAGATGACTCTCAAAGAGACTGGTGTATTACCTCTGTTATGCCGGCCGGAGTGGCCGTGCGGTTCTAGGTGCTACAGTCTGGAGCCGCGAGACCGCTACGGTCGCAAGTTCGAATCCTGCCTCGGGCATGGGTGTGTGATGTCCCTAGGTTAGTTAGGTTTAAGTAGTTCTAAAGTTCTAGGGGACTGATGACCTCAGAAGTTGAGTCCCATACTGCTCAGAGCCATTTGAGCCACCTCTGTTATCTTCCTTGTTGACAGGTACAACCTTTGCGTTTTCCCTATCACTGTGCACAGTCTTTTGCTCGAGGGGTGTACTGTATGCTATGGCGAGAACAAGACCCAACTTAGTTGCAAATTTTATATAGAATCCGGCAGGGATCACGTCGGGTGTTCCTCCCAGTTTTAATAATAACGATTCTAGCTGTTTCTCAAGGACACTGACAGTAACATCGATACCACTCGTTTTTGCTGTGGTGCGAGAAGAAAAGAGTGGCAGCTCTTCTGTATCTTCCCTAGTAAAGAAACAAATGAACTTGAGTTCAGCGTTAATGCTGCTGCTTTGTCATCAGGAACTAAACTTCCTATGTCATTTACGAATATCTGGGCACTAACATTGGTGATATTGACAGCCTTTACACTTGACCAGAAATTCGTTGGGTTTCGGTAAAGTTTTCTTGATGCGATTCTGCTACAATAGTCACTGATGGCTTCATTAATTGCCCATGATAGCCAAATGCGTTTTATTCAGCATCTTTCTGACTACGACCATGTCTACTGTTTAATATACACTCTAAGAAAACAAAAAGGGACAGACGCACCACGAAGGATTTACTCGGATGGGACGGAAGTTGGTAGACGTGATATAAGTGTAGCGAGTAAGAAATGATTACAATTTCAGGCAAACTGGTTCATTCGTTCAAGAGAAGGAGCTTCACAAAAAAAGAAAGTCAATAACGCATTTGTCGGCCTCTGGCTTTTATGCAAACAGTTGTTCCGCTTGGTATTGAGTGATAAAGTTGTTGGATATCCTCCTGACGGATGTCGTGAAAGATTCTGTCCAATTGGCGAGTTATTTCTTCAAAATACCCAGCTAGTGGGAGAGCCCTGTCCATTATGCTCAAAAATTATAAATTGGGGAGAGATCCGGCAACCTTGCTGACCATGGAAGGGTTTGACAAGTACGAAACAAGCAGTGGAAACTCTTGCTGTGTGCGGGCGGGCGTTACTGAACTGTAAGTCCAGGATGGCTTGCCATGAAGGGCAACGTAACGGGGCGTAGAATATCTTCAACGTACCGCTGTGCTGTAAGGGTGCTGCAGCTGACAACAAAGTGGTTCTGCTTTGGAAAGAAATGGCACTCTAGACAATCACTGGTGAGCCGTATGGCGGGCGACTGTTAGACTGGTGTCTCGCTACTCTCATAGGTGTATCCAGACACGTATTCGCTGGTCATCGAGGTTCATTTCGAAACGGGACTCATCACTGCAGACAATTCTTCTCCAGAACGAATTTCCAAGACGAAGACGTATCTAGCGACGCCTTGCACAGCGGTGGCACCCAACTCTGACCATACGGCCTAACAACCAGAAGAGATTGTCTGGGGTGCCATTTCCTTTCACAGCACGGCCCCTATAGTTGTCATTCGAGGCATCCTTACATCACAGTGGTACGTCCACGACATTCTACGCTCCGTTTCGTTGACCTTCATGCCAACCTATCTTGGAATTACACTACTGGCCATTAAAATTGCTACACCACGATGATGACGTGCTACAGACGCGAAATTTAACCGACAGAAAAAAGATGCTATGATATGCAAATGATTAGCTTTTCAGAGCATTCACACAAAGTTGGCGACGGCGGCGACACCTACAACGTGCTGACATGAGGAAAGTTGCCAACCGATTTCTCATACACAAACAGCAGTCGACCGCCGTTACCTGGTGAAAAGTTGTTGTGATGCCTTGTGTAAGGAGGAGAAATGAGTACCATCACGTTTCCGACTTTGATAAAGGTTAGATTGTAGCCTATCGCGATTGCGGTTTATCGTATCGCGACATTGCTTTCGCGTTGGGCGAGATCCAATGACTGTTAGCAGAATATGGAAATGGCCTCGTAACACTAGCAGTCGAGATGAGAGGCATCTTATCCGCATGGCTGTAACGGATCGTGCCACGTCTCGATCCCTGAGTCAACTGATGCGGACGTTTGCAAGACAACAACCATCTGCACGAACAGTTTGACGACGTTTGCAGCAGCATGGACTATCAGCTCGGAGACCATGGCTGCGGTTACCCTTGACGCTGCATCACAGACAGGAGCGCCTGCGATGGTGTACTCAACGACTAACCTGGGCGCACGAATGGCAAAACGTCATTTTTTCGGATGAATCCAGGTTCTGTTTACAGCATCATGATGGTCGCATCCGTGTTTGGCGACATCGCGGTGAACGCACATTGGAAGCGGGTATTCGTTATCGCCACACTGGCCTATCACCCGGCGTGATGGTATGGGGTACCAATGGTTACACGTCTCGGTCACCTCTTGTTCGCATTGACGGCACTTTGAACAGTGGACGTTACATTTCAGATGTGTTACGACCCGTGCCTCTACTCCTCATTCGATCCCTGCGAAACCGTACATTTCAGCAGGATAATGTACGACCGCATGTTGCAGGTCTTGTACGGGCCTTTCAGGATATAGAAAAGGTTCGACTGCTGCCCAGGCCATCACATTCTCCAGATCTCTCACCAATTGAAAACGTCCGGTCAATGGTGGCCGAGCAACTGGCTCGTCACAATAAGCCAGTCACTACTCTTGATGAACTGTGGTATCGTGTTGAAGCTGCCTGGACAGCTGTACCAGTACTCGCCGTCCAAGTTCTGTTTGATTCAATGCCCAGGCGTATCAAGGCCGTTATTACAGCCAGAGGTGGTTGTTCTGGGTACTGATTTCTCAGGATCTATGCACCCAAATTGCGTGAAAATGTAATCACTAGTCAGTTATGCTATAATATACTTGTCCAATGAATACCCGTTTATCGTCTGCATTTCTTCTTGGTGTAGCAATTTTAATGGCCAGTAGTGTACATTTCAGCAAGACAATGCCCGCCCACACACGGCAAGAGTTTCTACTGGCCATCTTCGCACTTGTGAAATCCTACCTCGGTCAGCATTGTCATCTAATTTCTTCAGAATTTTCAGCGTCTGGAGCGTCATGGGCAGAGCTTTCCTACCAGATCGTGTTTTTGACGACCTCTGGTACCATGGAAGTTATTCCCAGATGTCTTAATAGATTTCCTGTCACCCTGTCCATTTTTCTTCTAGTGCTTTCCATATATTATTACCAAAGTTCCAACGTTCGTCTGTAAATCTCATCTAAAGTGCTTCGATACTGTTCTGTTCAGGCTTTTCCAGAGCCCATGTCTTTCTACCATACAATGCAGTGCTCCAAACGTACATTCTCAGAAATTTCTCCCTCAAATTGATGCCTGTTTTTGATATTAGTACACTTCTCTTGGCCTGCAATGCTTTCTTCCCAGTGCTAATCTTCTTATGATGTCGTCTTTGCTTCGTTCATCATGGGCTATTTTGCTGCACAGGTAGCAAATTCCTTATCGTCATCTACTTCTTGACCATCAGTCCTGATATTAAGTTTCTCACTGTTCTCATTCCTGCTACTTCTCATTACTTTCGTCTTTCTTTGATTTACTCCCAGTCCATATTTTTTACTCGTTAAACTGTTCATCCCATTCATCAGATCCTGCAAATCTTCTTCACTTTCACTGAGGATAACAATGTCATCAGCGAACCTTATCATGAACAGCCTTTCATCTTGAATTGAAATTCCACTCAAAAATTTCTTTTATTAGCATCATTACTTTTTCGCTGTGTAGATTGAATAGTAGGGACGAGGGACTTCACCCCGGTTTCACACCCTTTCCACTCCGAGATCTTCCTTCTCGGTCGGCCACTCTCACTATTCCCTATTGTCTCTTGATATGTTCTGCATAACCCGACTCTCCCTCTAGCTTACCCCTACTTTACTAAGAGTTTCGAACATCTTGTGCGCCATTTGACATGTGACTTTGTCGAATGCTTTTTCCGGAATATGAAATCCTGTGAACTCACTTGTCTTCAGCCTTGCTTCCATTATCAACCGAAACGTCAGAATTGCACCTTTCGTGCCTGTCCCTTTCCTAAAGCCAAACTGATCGACGTCTAGTATATTATCAATAATTTTCTTTTCCATTCTTCTGTATATTATTCTTTTGGATGCATGAGCTGTTAAGCTGACTGTGTGATAATTCTCGCATTTGTTGTCTTGCAGTCTTCGGAATCGTGCGGAGGATGTTTTTCCGAAGGTCAGTTGGTATATCGCCAGTGACATGTAATCTACAGACCGACTTGAATATCCGTTTTGTTACCACTTCCCACAATGATTTTAGAAATCATAA
The DNA here is from genome assembly GCF_021461395.2 of Schistocerca americana. Classification (NCBI taxonomy): domain Eukaryota; kingdom Metazoa; phylum Arthropoda; class Insecta; order Orthoptera; family Acrididae; genus Schistocerca; species Schistocerca americana. The sequence goes on along the minus strand of NC_060124.1, from coordinate 502,858,897 downwards.
TGAATGTTATCTATCCCTTATTTTTTATTTGATCTGAAGTCTTATAATGTTATTCTACATTTTTATTCTAATATCGGATACCCTATTTCTTCTATATCGACTTCTGTTTCTTCTTCTGTTAGGCGTACATCAAACAAGTCTTCACTCTCATAGATGCTTTCAGTGTACTCTTTCCATCCATCCAATCTCCCCTCTGCATTTAACAGTGGAATTCCCACTACATAAAATCTCTTAATGTTAATATTCTTGGTTTTAATTTCACCGAATGCTGTTTTTTTTTTTTTTTCAATTTGTATATTGAGTCAGTCCGCTGGCCGCTGTGGCCGAGCGGTTCTAGGCGCTTCAGTCAGGAACCGCGCTGTTGCTACGGTCGCAGGTTCGAATCCTGCCTCGAGCATGGCTGTGTGTGATCGCCTTAGGTTAATTAGGTTTAAGTAGTTCTATGTCTAGGGGGCTGATGAGCTCATGTGTTAAGTTCCATAGTGCTTAGACCCATTTGAACCAATTTTTGGGTCAGTCCTTCGAACAATCATTTCTTTCTCGATTTCTTCACTTATTCATGCATCCATTTCACCTTAACTTCCCTGCATTTCCTATTTATTTCATTACTCAAATGGTTCAAATGGCTCTGAGCACTATGGGACTCAACTGCTGTGGTCATTAGTCCCCTAGAACTTAGAACTAGTTAAACCTAACTAACCTAAGGACATCACAAACATCCATGCCCGAGGCAGGATTCGAACCTGCGACCGTAGCGGTCTTGCGGTTCCAGACTGCAGCGCCTTTAACCGCACGGCCAATTTCATTACTAAGCGACTTGTATATCTGTATTTCTGAATTTCCCTGAGCATTTTTGTACTTACTTCTTTCATCGATAAATAGAAATGTTTCTCCTGCTGCCCTCTGTTTCTCTGCATTTACCTTCTTTGTATCTATGTCGTTTATTCCAACACGTGTGTTTGCCCTTCTTAGAGTTGCCCATACCTATTGAACTGAACTGCCTGCTGAGCTATTCCTTATCTCAGTATCTAGAGCCTTCGATAACTTCATGTGTATCTTCCGTCTTTAGTACTTCCACTTCTTTGCGTATTCATTCTTCCTTACTAGTCTCTTAAACTTTAGCCTGCACGTCATCACTACTGAGATGTGATCTGGCTCTGTACTTGCTCCTGGGCACGCCTTACAATCGGGTATCTGGTTTCAGAATCTCTGCCTGACCGTGATGTAATCTAACTGAAATCTTCCCGTATCTCCCGGCATTTCCCAAGAATAGCTCCTCTCCTTGTGATTCTTTAACAGAGTATTGGCTGTTAGTAGCAGTAGTTTATTTGAGAACTAAATTAGTCTACCTCCTCTCTCATTCCCACTGCCAAGCCTGTAATACCCCGTGACCCTTTCTTCTGCTCCTTCCCCTACAATCCAATACCAGTCCCCCAAGACTATTAGATTTACACCACTCTTAACGTACAGAATTATCCGTTCAATATAATCATATACTTTCTCTATCTCTTCATTTTCATCTTCATCGCCACTCCGCGCGGTTTGGGGCCTCGTGTCACGGACTGCGCGGCCTCTCCCGCTGGAGGTTAGAGTCCTTCCTCGGGCATGGGTGTGTCTGTTGTTCTTAGCGTAATTTAGTTTAAGTTAGTTTAAGTAGTATGTAAGTCTAGGGACCGATGACCTAAGCAGTTTGGTCCCTTAGGAATTCACACACATTTCTTCATCTTGGACTCGCGACATCGGCTTGTATACCTGAACTACCGTTGTTAGTGTTGGTTTGCTGTTGACTCTGATGAGAATAACCTATTGTTGAACTGTTCACCGCATCTCTCTCTCTCTGTCTCTCTCTCTGACTCTCTCTCTCTCTCTCTCTCTCTCTCTCTCTCTCTGCCCTACCTTCCCATTCATAACGAATCCTACTCTTGCTGTGCTGCTGTTGATATTACCCTATACTCATCTGCGCAGAAATCCTTGTGTTCTTTGCATTTCACCTCATTTCCCCTTACTGAATGTAGATCTATCCTTTAGAATTCCGTTTTCAGGTTTTCTAGCTTCCCTACCACGTTCAAACTTGGGTAACAATCCAAGCCTTGAACATGTAGAACGTTATTCTTTAGTTGGTTTCTCATGGTCATCTCCTCATTGGCAGTCCCCTGCCAAAGATCCGAATGGGGGCTATTCCAGAATTCTTTGGAAATGGAGAGATCAGCATGACACATTTCCATTTACAGGCCACATATACTTTGGATACACATGTGTCCTTAATACAATGATTTGCATTGCCTTCTGCATCCTCATGCCTTTTATCATTGCTGATTCTTCCGTCTTCAAGAACAGTTTCCCACCCCAAGGGAAATGGGGTGCCCTGAACCACTGTCAAAAAAAAAAAAAAAAAAAAATGTTCAAATGTGTGTGGAATCTTACGGGACTTAACTGCTAAGGTCATCAGCCCCTAAGCTTACCCACTACTTATAGTAAATTATCCTAAGGACAAACACACACACCCATGCCCGAGGGAGGACTCGAACCTCCGCCGGGACCAGCCACACAGTCCATGACTGTAGCGCCTTAGACCGCTCGGCTAATCCCGCGCGGTTGAACCTCTGTCCGAGCGTACTATCAGCTGCGTGGTCAAATATTCTTTTGAACTTGAGCATCAATCCTTGTACATGGTCCTGCCCAGTAATAAATGTTTTGAGTTTCTCTTTGAGATGTCACACTGCTGTCTCTTTATCTGACTTCCTACTTCTTCTATCATTTGTGCTGGTACTCACTGTGGCTACAACGGCCTCATATTCGCTGATTCCAGTTTTTGTAATGACATCCTCACAGAGGTCAGATATATGTGTTATCATCAGGTCTAAATATTTCCATTCTGAGTGGGGCCCTGAACTACAAGATAGTTTTGAGAGATTCTATTTACACGCACCACCTACAATGTAACTATCCCAACTGACTGTTGAATGATTAAAGTCTCTTCGAGTAAGGTTTGCTCTGAAGTATTTGATTACATCAGGTGGTTCGTCTCTTGGTCGATATAAGACACAATTGCAAGTTTATGTACACCCTTGATACTGAATCTTGCCCAATTTCGGATATAGCTTCAGTTTCTGTCTCTAAATTCTCACTCATGTCGATTTGAGGCTTTAGTCAGCTTTCTGTGCCCAGTAATGCATGAGCCCCACTGTTTTTTGTGGCTACTTCAGCCTCTGCTACGTGGGGTCTTAATCGTTCCCTCTTTGGAGGCATTTTGTTTTACACTTTGCTTAATGATTCGGGTTCTCCTACAGCTACCAATGCATGTGCATGTGTAGTCACTTAATCTAAAAGGCCCTTGCGTGAAATCCGTAAAGTAAGCATCCTGGGTAGCAACCTCCCATGTGTAGTGCACCTCTATCCATTTAGGGGAGCCCTACAATTTCACTTTCTTCCTATGTTTTTAGTGAGGCAATTGCTCTGGACTGATTACTTGTAGAAAGATTAAATGAACTAAATTCATTTTAAGTGACTTTATTGTTCCCACTCAAAAGCGCTATTAGTTTAAGCGGAAGCAGAAGAGCTAAGTTCTGCAGTATAACGCCTTAGCGTGCATTTCTTAAGCTGCTCCTACATTCTTCAATAAAGTATCGAAAAAGATTTTAAGGCAGAAAATACAGTGATAGTGACCTTTCAGAATCGAGTAATTTTAAATGTTTACTTAGCTTCTTAACAGCACGTAGCGGAACATTCTCAAACAATGTATAATGTACTAAGCGAATCAGTATTGAAATTTCTATTGAAATTTGCGTTGTCATCTACTTAACACAAAAAAGGAATTGTTTTAAAGCAGCGCCACACATTAGACTCCGTTTACCATCCAAAAAGTTGATTATCGAATACGATCGAGCTTTAATCGAATTGCTTGTAGCCCTAACTTTTACCATTATGTAGTCATACAACAAGAAACAAAAATCATATAACATTATCCTTTCCAAATTAATGCACGCAAAAGAAAATAGAAACTAAGCATAGAAATTGTGTGAAACACTTTCCTTATAAATTTGATGTAAATGAGCACAAGCATGTTCAACGCGGATGCATAACACCGCTTTATTCACAACGCAGCAGTATCACAGCAAATGAAGCGTAGCCGTAAGAGCAAACTAGCAGGACCATAACCACTTGTACATTCGTGTCAGCACAACATTTGCTTGCAGCAATACTACACTGAGCGTAAATAATTAGGACGATGCCACCTACGGATGTGCAATTTAGTGGCAAATAATTTATATCGCAGTTCCGTTGTGCAAGTTGCCTAGTGCAATGCAACGTAACTATTCTCTTCGTAATTTTGAGCGACTAACTACGTGAACTGATTATTATTAAGTCTTTAAGTGATGAAATACTGCAACAGCTCACGGTAACGATTGTAATTCAGGCGAAAAAAAAATGTATAGTTTAGGATAAAAAAATTTCATATGGACAAAAAATAGCTAAGACTCATCTGAATCACTATACTCTTGTTTCTAATTCGTTTGAAGTTACTGAGTAGTCAGCCTACAAAACTGAGTGAGCAAATCAACACTTACTTGTCGTACAACGTCTCTTCAAATAATGGTGTGGCTATTTTCTCCAACTAGACAACACTCTGGATACTACCTATTGTAGAAGATAGGAATTCCATCACTTACCCGGCTCGTATTCATAGCTAGCCATCTTCCTTCTGCAGCATGTCCGTCGGGAAACAAACATTTATTTTAAACGACTACAATGTTCTTTTGACAACGCGCAAAATAAGTGTTCTTTGCAAAGATTTTCCCGTACAAAAACTTTCATTGCGTTACTATACTTTCATGACTAATGTTTACACATGTATACACATGAACTTTAAAATAACTCAAAGTTACGTAATTGAAAGAATTAGAGAACCGGCCTAAAGATGCCCCCCAAACACCTATAAAACATCATACATGCACGGTCAGTACAATAGATATAGTTCAGAACAAACGAAACATAAAATCTACGTATGCAGCCATTGTATTAGAAGCGCAATATAAAACTGAAGCTATTATTACGAACTTACAAACACAAACATTCTCTTTTATATAAGCTTCTTAAAGAGGGTGGGAAACACGAAGTGGCTATATGGAATGTTATACAGACATTGACTTTCCGTTACTTTTGTTGGACGTGAGACAAGTATACAAAATTTTTGCCAAGCTAGGTATAAAACTATAGTTTTCTATAACGAAGAAACATCCAAATGTGGCTTACCTTTCTGATGATAGGTAACTGAGAGATACTGGTGTACTGTGAGATTGGCGACGTTGGTAGTGTCAATGGACTGCTAGAAACACACCTTGTGCATTCATTCCCACATTGTTGAGTGTGATGCCTTCAACACTGCCGTCTTGTCTATTATAAATAGAGTCACCTTCGCTCTCGGTAAGTGGAGGTCATAGTAGGTCATTATTTAATTTTATTAATTTTGTAGAGATGTTAATATTTACTGATTTTTTTAAGATACTGTTTTGAAAGTTATGAAAAAAGGCAAGTAAGTTAGGCGAAAATATTGAGTGATCCCCATGAAATCCCACGATTCCGCAGAACACAGCCCTAAGAAATGGATTAACCCTCATTTTTTATCTAACACCAGAAAACTCTATTATGCAGTACATGTGCAAAAGAGCGTTCATTATGACAACTTCCTTTACGATTTGTACACATTTCCTTCTGAAGTTGTAGGACCCTTGTAAGAAACCATAATCACTTGTTATTTCTACACTCAAGCGCCAAAGAAACTGGTATAGGCATGCATATTCAATTACCGAGATATGTAAACAGTGTGAATACGACGCTGCGGCCGGCAACGCCTGTGTAAGGCAATTGCTAGATCGGTTACTGCTGCTACATTGGAATGTTATCAAGATTAAAGTGAGTTTGAACGTGGTGTCATAGTCGGTGCACGAGCGACGGAAGACAGCATATCCGAGGTAGCGATGAAGTGGGGATTTTCCAATACGATCATTTCACGAGAGTACCACGAATATCAGAAATAAGGTAAAACGTTAAATCTCAGTCGTCGCTGCGGTCGCAAAAAGATCCTGCACGAACGGGACCAACGTCTACTGAAGAGAACCTTTTAATGTGACAGATGTGCAACCCTTCCGCAAATTGCCGCAGATTTCAATTCACGGTCACCAATAAAGGCCAGCGTGCGAACCATTCAACGAAACATATTCGATATGGCCTACCCTACGTGACTCCACGACACAAAGCTTTACGTCTCGCCTGAACCAGTCAACAACGACAATGGACTGTTGATGACTAGAGCGGGTGGACGTGTACGGGTATGGCGACAAGCTCATGAATCCATGAACTATGCGTGTCAGCAGAGGACTCTTCAAGCTGGTGGAGGCACTGTAATGGTGTGGGGTTTATGCAGTTGGAGTGATATGGGACCCCTGATACGTCTAATATGAGTTTTGACAGGTGACACATATGTAAGCATCTTCTATGGTCAGCTGAATCCATTCACGTCTATTGTGCATTCCGACAGATTTGGGCAGTTCCAGCACGCAAATTCCCTTCAGCACTACTTCAGACATTAGTCGACTCCATGCCACGTCGTGCTGTTTCACTTCTGAGTGGTTTCGGGGGCCATAGGTTATATTACGCAATTGTACCAATTTCTTTGGCTCTTCAGTATATAATGAGTGCATTTTACAAAAATACTAGGCTTTATTAGAAGTAGCTTAACCATAAAAGCTGGAAAATCCCTTTCAGTCGTAATGAACACGTGCCTTTCATTAAAACTATATAGTTACTTAAACCTGCTGCCCAGAAAGCATCAGGAAACACATAGCACCAATGATATTGGCCAAAATTCAAAATCTGCTCCAGGAATGGGTATAATGGGGCTTCTGACTCTTATGATAATGATTTTTATAGCAAAATTGAAAAATTCAAGATGGTCGGTCCAATTTGGCGAAAAAAATTAGTGAAGTGGACGAATAATGTTTTCAGTGAACACTTATAATTCAATGATAAACTCTATAACTGAAAATGTATATTAGTAACAAAAAATTAAAAGTCTTCTTAATTTTCTTCCTATTGTTCTCCGTTCTCTTCTTTACTTTCATCTTCACTGAAATTTGTATCCTCTTCATCCTGAGCATCTGGTTCCTCATTATCCTCTCCAGCAGGTACCAAGGGGATAGCAATTCCCAATGATAAAGTTTTCAGTTTCCAGGGAGACAGTTTTCATAAAGAAGATTTATGTGGATTGGTGGTTGACAGATGTCTTGGGAACACATCCTCCAAATTTTTCAGGTGAGAAGATTTCAGGGCAAAGCTTAGGTGATCTTGGTTGTTGATTCCATCACACCTTCTGACAGCTGACCGATTGGCAAAATGGTAGACGCAATTATGTAAGTATTGGGGCAAAGATATTACCACCCCACTCTCCATTGTTGCCAGATGTAACCAAGATGGCGGAGATGATGTCATCCACGATGGCAGCACATATACTTGACAATAGCACATGACATAATCTAAGATGGTGGCGATGACATCATCCAAGATGGCGTATTTTGGCGGAAAGATAGGTCAATTGGGCTACCTCCACTAACCTAAGTCACCCAAACGCCACCTCTTCTTTGGGATAGGCAGAGAGAGGACTCAACCTGTGTTTGACATAAGTCTTAATTATTTTGCATGCACTGTTTTATTTAAACAATTAAAGATACTGCCACCATCCACTGTGGTCGCCAAGGGGTCCAAACTCCAACTGAACTAGTACACAGTACCACCACCAGACAGTGCTGTCATCCCTCCTGTGATGTAACCCAAGGTGGTGGGGGGAAATGGCGGGAAACAGTGCAGTCGCCATGGGGTCCAGAGTCCAACTGACCTATTACACAGTACCACCACCAGAGGGTGCTCTCATCCCTGATGTAATCCAAGATGTCTGCCAGGACATCAGCTGATGATGCAAGTACCATTATCCAATATGGTGGGAAACAGTGTGTTCGCCATGAGGTACAGGTCTAGTACACCATACCACCACCAGAGAGGTGGTCGTCTGTTCTGTGACTAGATCCAATATGATGGTCAGGGGTGGGGGAAATGGCAGGGAAAGGACTCTGCCTGGATTGTGTTGCTGGAGAGAGTACGGAAGGAATGTACTTTATTTTGGAACAAATTATTTAGGGATGGAGTATATTTATTGCAATGACACATCAGACACTCTGACATGGTTAGCCTCACGCCATGCAGCCCACAGGCCTGTAAACTACTCCTAAATAACGTTCTGCAGACATGCAAACAACTCCAAAATTACCGAAATAATTTCGGTACAGACATGTAAACTCTCCTAAATAATGCAGTACACATATATGCAGACACAAAATCAACTCTTAAACTGTCCAAATAGCGCATAGCACAGCCTACAGACCTGCTCTCAAAATAATGGAACAGACATGCATTCAACGTGCACAAGCACTGTCCGCCACCCCCTGTCCACTAGACCGAACAGGAGGCTACCGGCAGCCCACGCAAAGTGACGCATCCGTCAGCTGTCAAACCACAGACAGGTGCACATTTGGGCCCGACAAGCATGAGGCGGCGACATTCCTTTCATACTTGGTACCTGAGAAATTCTTCTCGAAATACGTGTTCACCTAGGCACCGCTGCTGATGCGACTAGACTGGAGTGAAGACCTATTTGCAGAGTGCACTGTCACTGCCACAAGACACCGCTGGATGCAAGCCAGCATGAACAATCGCTCTCACATCGCTGCTGCCTACACTGACTGAGTGAAAGTTTCTTCTGTTTTCGAGTATACAATTGGAGTTCTCTGAGTGATATCCTAATGTCGCAGAACAATGCGCACTCACACTGCCCAGAGGTGTCTCGCATGTGGGTTTTACCAACGCTGATGCAATACAAAGGGATTCTTATATCATCGAATAGCACAGAGTGTGAAATGCAAGACATGTCTAACCATGCTTAACCACACAGTGTGACTGCCGCAATGCTATGAAGTGCGTGCACTTAGCTACAAACCATCGCAAGTGCATCTAACAAGGTTCTCAATCTTATACTGATGTCACATGGCTATGCTTTCTCGATGACTCAGCTTGTATGCACGGAAATTCTTGCCCTAACAGAACCTGTTTACGAAACTAGGCCAGAATAACATCGAATGCAGTCTTCCTCGCGATCCTAACGTGGCACCCCCTCCATCATGTCTTACCCTACCTTCTTTCAACATACACAAACGTTCTCTCCACGATGTAGGGATTCCTTTATCCCAGCCCAAAGGATGTGAATGAATCGAGCATTATGATTTGATCTTATCGAATTTACCCTCTGAATTGCTGATGCCACAGGTGTGGGAGCATCCTTTACCTTTTTTATCTTTCTGCAGACCAGACCTTCAGCGGTTACTTTACACAGAGCGAAATATTGCACCGCCAATTAAATCTTGCAAACTACCCTTCATATCATCAAATATGGAAAGACCTTTACTCAGTTACACTGATCTCCCTTCAAGGACAGGAACTTGAATATTACCAGGGGAAAACAACCTGCGACCCATCAATATATCACCACATACCCTATGTATCATCAAATACAGAAAGACGCCAACTCAATTACACTGCTCTCCCACCACGGACAGGATCTTGAATATCAGAACATGAAACCAATCACTGACCTATCAATATGTCACTGCATACTGTGTCGACCTAGTAAATGTACAATTCCTATCCTGCGCCATACAAAGTCAGCCCTTTTACATCATTCGTACGTATACGGCAAAGATAGACAGCACAGTGTGTATACTCGCAGCACTAGATATTTATCTCACAGTCGGCTGGGCATCCACGCCCGACAGGTGGCCAGAACACTCTCAGAGGACAGAAGTCACTCTCAGAACTGTTCCAAAAATTCCGGCTCGCTTCCTATCGGCAAAAAAGCGTTACTGTTTCTGTTCCGGACCTGCTTGCTTCCTTGCTTTCCTATAGCCCTTTCCAGACTCTGGGATTACAAGAACACATGTCTTTTCGCATGGTTCACCATAATATTACACCATTTTCGCAGTACTTCTCGAAATCAAGCCCACAGCAGATCATACCGACCGCTCACACAACATAATTCCAAGGATATAGACTGGAAATTATTTCTCTACAAACCCGAAAGTTTAGCGCTTATCCTATCTGTGAAGACCTTTACATAAGAACTCGAAAAAAAAAGAAAGAAAAGAAATAGAGCCGGCCAGAGTGGCCGAGCGGTTCTAGGCGCTACAGTCTGGAACCGCGCGACCGCTACGGTCGCAGGTTAGAATCCTGCCTCGGGCATGGGTGTGTGTGTGTCCTTAGGTTAGTTAGGTTTAAGTAGTTCTATGTTCTAGGGGACTGACGACCTCAGAAGTTAAGTCCCATAGTGCTCAGAGCCATTTGAAGCAATTTTTTGAAAAAATAGAGGAAACTGATACTTCCATTCTGGATTACTGATGTCGGTGATGTAAGAGATTCCAAATCATGCCTATAATTTACAAGGTCAGCTGTTTCTCATGTCTAGAGAACGTGCAAATGTGTCTTCCACCTGCTAGATGCACACACCACAATCGATCTTCTCTCAACTAATGAAATATGCGAAATGTGCAGAAGCAGTCAGCCAAACAATTTATATGAGCGGGAATAACGGTCCAGCGCAAACACACTTCCATATTCAGTCTTCTCAAATTTCCACTTGTTCACGAAAACCGTCCAACACATACTAAGTATTAGTTTGTTATTCGATCGCCTAGAGGACAACATGATAATTGATCTACATTCCTACACTCCAACAGACCTCTCCATTCTGTCAGCTCGTACCATTAACGAGAAATGTGAATCATTCCCACTACAGGCCACACACACACGGAATCATCCTAGATAACCAGTCACATATATGTCTTAGCAATGTACTTGCAATTAAATGTTACTATCGAGGTCTCAATTGAACTACAGTTGACAATGAACGAAGTATCAGAAATACACCCTGCTGAAGGCTGTGGCTCTCTAAACAGAAATATCTGTCCCATTCTTATGACTTGACATATTCTTCCCTCTGCTATCACATTCACGCATTCCCCACTACTACTAAGTATAATACTTCATCAACAACTGATTGCCTTTGATACGAAATAATACTGAGAGAAAATCAGCGATGGGTGGACATGTCTCATAAGTTTCTCTTGCGAGTAATACCTCTGTAACTTAGAAAGAGAATCATAATGGGCCAGATGTTAAAAAACACAATCGCAGCACCTACTGTATGTTACTGTCACAAGTGGTCTTGCTTCTACAGATGCAAACAAGTAGCCATGTTAAAATCTGCTATAACGCCTGTGCTTCTTTATGATTTGGTTTGATTTGTACTTGGCCTCGGCTAAAACTCGGCGACAGTCAGTAGAGTGTTGAGATCGTTATCAAGTTAAGAAGACGACGTTACACAAAATAACAGTGCTGAACCGAAATGTCGACGTGCGTGAGATGTTTACTTCACCAAGAATCGTAATTAATCGTTCGTAATCGATGTTTAACTGATTAATGATGAAATATTAATGATAAAACCAATACAGTCACATCCACAACAAATTCCCTACAAGCTGGTCGTAATTTAAAGTCTCTAAGAAATCGTAACAGTGGGCTTCTTATTTGAGTCAAAGATTCTACACAAGCGCCGAGCGCGTAATTATTACTCGGGAGTTTCATGTCAATAATCTGATAGAATTTTAAATCACGAATGCACGACTTGGCACGAGAGGATGTTTACTTCACCAAGAATCGTAATTAATCGTTCGTAATCGATGTTTAACTGATTAATGATGAAATATTAATGATAAAACCAATACAGTCACATCCACAACAAATTCCCTACAAGCTGGTCGTAATTTAAAGTCTCTAAGAAATCGTAACAATGGGCTTCTTATTTGAGTCAAAGATTCTGCACAAGGGACGAGCGCGTAATTATTACTTGGGAGTTTCATGTCAATAATCTGATAGAATTTTAAATCACGAATGCACGACTTGGCACGAGAGGGTGTTTTATTGCACAATATCACTCACTTCCTAACCGAACCTTGAGAAGAAAACTTTCCCAGGTGTTGGGGGGACTTAAATTATATGCTTCGGACCTATCACTGAAGTTCCATAAACCAATGGCTATTACGAATGAAAATTGTCTATCAGTGTTCGTTGCCTAAATCACTGTCTAAGTAATTTTAGTTCAATTATCTAGTTAAAAGTTCACTTTATTCTAGTAGCTAAAAGTCCTCCGTTCGAATTCTAATGCCGTGATATTTGAAGACAGAAGATCATATTACTGCGTCATAATAGATCGCAATTATTCAATCTCAAAACCAATCTAAGCGCGCCTACATGTACGAGCATTCAAATATATGACCTGCTTCGGCTAACTCTCGTAACATAGTGACAATGTATTGAATTATACTTGGTCATTACTCACGATTCCCAAAGAGTACTCACATGGAGTATTCTTTGGGATCGTTGGTTCTACTTTGTGAATGTTAATTTATGCTAATTTTGCGATTTATTATAATTTTGATTTTAATTTTACTGAAATTTAATCTTTCTTTCGTAGATTGCTACATTGTCAAGTCTTAGATTCCCGATTTAATTACTTGTTATTGTCCTAATAATAGTATAAATAGAACTTCGTTCGCTTATTCACTTTTCTGGGAATTTGGGACCTGGGGGGAAATCTTTGGGGTATTGGCAGCTAATTTTTGATTTTTATTTCTCGTCTGAGGAAGTGGCATTACACTATACTGGCTTAATAAATCGAGGTATGAATGAGGTGGTTTTTCCAGACAGATATCGAGATGGTGATCCTAGGAATGTGTATTATCAGACCAACACTCCGGTTGCACATAGCCCATGATGCAACCTCATGATAAAATCGCTGAATTTTGAAAGTGATTCAGCTAAGGAATGTGGTATGTAAGCGGTATTTGCGACTCCCTCACGCCACCCCAGCTAGATATTTCTATAGTACGTGTAACGTATTGTGTTTCGATACCATGTCAGAGGTTCTGTGATATATCCACTGAGTTATAGGCGATGACTGATTGAGAAGGATCACAAACAGTAGTAGTAGATGATGTACTGATTGAGGTCATAAGAAAATGTACACTAGCTTTTCACATCTCTAGTATTATGCTATCTGCTAGAAATGATGTCCATGATTTGGAATCAAGTCTTTCCATTCAAGTACATACCTGCATTGGATCCTATTGAAAAGTCCTTTAATGGTTACAACAATTGCTCATTCAAATTTCTGGCACTCCCATATCTCGAAACGAGTCATCTTTCTCGAATTATACAGCTGATTTGGAATCTGTTACATCACCGACTTCGGTATTTGAGACTGGAAATACCACTTTCCTCTATTTGTTTCAAGCTCTCACGTAAAGGCCCTCACAGATGGGATAAGCGCTAAAGCTTCCTATTTGTAGATAAATAATTTCCAGTCTATATCTTCAGAATTATGTTGCATGAGCTATCAGTAGGGTACTGCTGTGTGCTTGATATCGAGAAGTACTGCGATAATAGTATAATATTATGGCAAACCATGCGAAAATACATGTGTTCTTGTAATCCCATAGTCTGGAGATGGCTGTAGATAAACAAGCAGGCAAGCAGGTCCTTACCAGAAACAGTAACGCGTTTGTGCTGAGGGGAGGCGAGCCCAAATTTTTGGAGCAGTTCTGAGAGCGACTTCAGTCCTCTGAGGGTGCTCTGGCTGCCAGTTGGGAGTGGATGCACACCTGACCTCACAGTAAATATCTAGTGCCACAAGTATGTGTACTGTGATGCCTGTCTTCACGATATATGTATGAATGATGTAAAAGGGCTGACTTTGTATGGCGCAGGATAGGACTTGTATGTTTACTACATCGACACAGGACGAGGTGGTATATTGCTTGGTTGGAGGTCGGTTTCACGCTCTAATATTCAAGCTCCTGTCCTCAGTGGGATAACAGTACAATTGAGTAAGAGTCTTTCCATATTTAACGATATGTAGGGGCACTTTGAAGGGTTTAATGGTTGATGCAGTACGCCTATCTGTGTAAAATAGCTTTTTCCCACTGAAATTCTCGTCTGGAGAAAGAAAGAAAAGGCAGATGGTGCTTCCACACCAGTCGCATCAGTAATTCAGTGGATAAATTCGGTAAGAGCCAATCACAATGCTCGATTCATTCACAAGACATTCTTTTGTGCTGTGTTATAGGAGTCTCTTCATAACGGAGGGAACATTTGTATGTGTTGAAAGCAGGAAAAGTAACATATGATGGACAGGGTACCACATCAGTACTGTGAGGAATACTGCATTCAATGTTATTTTGCGCAATTTTCGTAAACAGGTCCTGTCAGGGCAAGAATGTCTGTGCACGCAAGCTGAGACATCAAGAAAGTGGGCATTAACTATTTCTGGGACAGTATACAATTTCCGAGAGGTCGCCATGTGACATCAGTATAAGATTGAGAACCTTGTTAGATCACTTGTGATGGCTTGTAGCTACACTCACGCACCTTGTAGCATTGTGTCAGTCATGCTATGCGGTTAAGCATGCTTAGATGCGTCTTGCATGTCACTCTATGAACAACGCACAGTGTGTTATTTGGTGATATGAGTATCCCCAGGAATCGCATCAGCTATAGAAAAACATACCTGCCATTCAGAGGTGTGTCGCATATTAGACCCGGTTGAGCGTGCATTGGAGTTCTGTGACATTAGGATAACACTCAGAGAACTCTAACTGTATAAAAATAGAAGCAACTTTCACCCTGTCACTGTAGGCAGCAGCGGTGTGAGTGCAATGGGTCACTCTGGCTTGCATCCAGTGGTGGCTCACTGGGGTGTCAGCGCACTCTGCAAATAGGTCTTTTTCTCCCATCTGATTGTGTCAGCAACAGTGCCTAGGTGAACACGTATTTCGAGAGGAATTTCTCATGTAGCAAGTACAAAAGGGATGTCACCGCCTCATGCTTGGGGGACTTCAATGGGCAACTGTGCTTTATTTGACAGCTGACTGATGCATCACTTCATGGGGGCTGCCACTAGCCTCCTATGCAGTCTAGTGGACAGGGAGTGGTGGACAGTGGTAGTGCAGATTGATTGCGTGCCTGTTGATTATCTTGCAAGCAGGTTTGTAGGCCGTGCTATGCGCTATTTTGACAGTTACGAGTTGATTTCGTGTCTGCACATATGTGTACTGCCTTATTTAGGAGGAGTTTGCATGTCTGTACTGAAATTATTTCGCTGGCCTTATTAGCCGAGCGGTTCTATGCGCTACAGTCTTGAACCGCCCGACCGCTGCAGTCGCATGTTCAATATCATGCCTCAGGCATGGATGTGTTTGACGTCCTTAGGTTAGTTAGGTTTAAGTAGTTCTAAGGGACTGATGACCTCAGCAGTTAGGTCGCATAGTGCTCAGAGCCAATTTGAAATTACTTTGGTAATTTAGTACTTGTTTGCCTGTCTGCAGAGCGTTATTTAGGAGTAGTTTACAGGTCTTTGGGCTGTGCGGCATGAGCCCAAGCATGTCAGAGCGTTTGATGTGTATCAGTGTGATAAATATACTCCATCCCTAAATAAATTATTCCAAAATAAATAAAGTACACTCCTTCCTTACTCCCTGCAGCAGCCAGGCGCAGGCTGAGTCATTTTCATGCCTCTTTCCCTCTCCAGACCACCATCTTGGCACACTGGTGGAAGTACTGTGTACTAGGTCAGTTTAGAACTCGTGGTGGAGACACTGTCTGCAAAATAAAGACTTACGTCCAGCACAAGCAGAGTACTTTTCACACCATTTCCCCCACCCTGGACCATTTTCTTGGATTACATCATGGAACAGATGACAGTGCTGTCTGGTGGTGGTACTGTGTACTAGAACTGGACCTCATGGTGAACACACTATTTCACACCATCTTGGCTAATGGGACTTGCATCGTCAGCTGACATCATGGAGCCTTCTTGGATTATGTCATGGATGAGAGCACTCTCTGGTGGTGGTACTGTGTACTAGGTAAGTTGGAGTCTGGGCCCCTTGCCGACCACAATGGATGGTAGTATTGCCTCTAATTGCTTAAATAAAATTGTGTATGCAAAATAATAGAGACTTATGTCAAGCTCAGGTCGAGTCCTCTCCCCTCCTATCCCTAGGAGGAGGTGGCGGTCGGGTGAATTAGATTAGTGGAGGTGGCCCAACTGCCCTTTCTTTCCCGCCCTTATTTTAGGTTAGTAGACATAGCCAAAGTGACCTTCCTTTACCACCAAAATTCAAACTTGCCGCCAGTTAATAGGAGGAAGTGACGGTCGGGTGACTTAGGTTAGTGGAGGTAGTCCAAGTGCCCTTTCTTTCCTGCCCTTATTTTAGGTTAGTAGACATAGCCAAAGTGACCTTCCTTTACCACCAAAATTCAAACTTGCCGCCAGTTCATAGGAGGAGGTGACGGTCGGGTAACTTAGGTTAGTGGAGATAGCCCAAGTGCCCTTTCTTTCGGTCTATTTTCTTAGGTTAGTAG
Source organism: Schistocerca americana (assembly GCF_021461395.2). Classification (NCBI taxonomy): domain Eukaryota; kingdom Metazoa; phylum Arthropoda; class Insecta; order Orthoptera; family Acrididae; genus Schistocerca; species Schistocerca americana. The sequence goes on along the minus strand of NC_060124.1, from coordinate 502,842,319 downwards.
AGATACACGAAATTTACCCATCTTCCAGCCAAAATTCAAACTTCCCGCCATTTTTCTGGGGGGAGGGGAGGGGTTAGGTTATTAGAGGTAGCCCTAGTGACCCACATTGCCGCCATTTTTCTTAGGTTAGTGGAGATAACGATGGTATGATGCATTATCCTGTTGGAATTTGAACTTCTCACCATTTTTCCGGGTGAGGGGAGGGGAGCAGGGTTAGATTAGTGGAGGTAGCCCAATTGACCTATCTTCGCGCCAAAATCCGCCATCTTGGATACCGTCATGCACTGTTGCCAAGTCTACTCACCGCCATCTTGGATGTCGTCATTGCCGCCATCTGGGATACATCTGGCAAGAATGGAGAGTGGGGTGGTAACCGCCTTGCCCCAAAATTTATGCACTGTCTGTAGACCAACAGTCTATGGACTCCTGGTCGCATACTGTACCAGGAGTACTCTTGTCATAATCCCTGGCTGCTGCAACAGTGTAGATTCGAAACTTTTCGGTTTCTGTTTCCTCAATGTGAATAACGACACTGTCGCTTAAAAAATGGCTCAAAGCCGGAATTGCGGCTAGTAGCTGTATTTTACGGCTGATTCGCGAAGATAATAGTACATACTTGAGGAGTGAATGAAAAAGAAGGTGGAATGTTGTGGAATCTAAAACTTTTCTCTTTTTTTATCTCGCGTTTTACAGTTTCTTTCTTTGCCTTCCGGTCAGAAGTTAATCAACAAAAACCAACTGTTGATTAATGATTAAATAATATAATAAGAGTTACTAATTAATTTAATACCTTCTGGAATAGCGTCCATTTACAATATTTCTGAACTAATATACACTCCTGGAAATGGAAAAAAGAACACATTGACACCGGTGTGTCAGACCCACCATACTTGCTCCGGACACTGCGAGAGGGCTGTACAAGCAATGATCACACGCACGGCACAGCGGACACACCAGGAACCGCGGTGTTGGCCGTCGAATGGCGCTAGCTGCGCAGCATTTGTGCACCGCCGCCGTCAGTGTCAGCCAGTTTGCCGTGGCATACGGAGCTCCATCGCAGTCTTTAACACTGGTAGCATGCCGCGACAGCGTGGACGTGAACCGTATGTGCAGTTGACGGACTTTGAGCGAGGGCGTGTAGTGGGCATGCGGGAGGCCGAGTGGACGTACCGCCGAATTGCTCAACACGTGGGGCGTGAGGTCTCCACAGTACATCGATGTTGTCGCCAGTGGTCGGCGGAAGGTGCACGTGCCCGTCGACCTGGGACTGGACCGCAGCGACGCACGGATGCACGCCAAGACCGTTGGATCCTACGCAGTGCCGTAGGGGACCGCACCGCCACTTCCCAGCAAATTAGGGACACTGTTGCTCCTGGGGTATCGGCGAGGACCATTCGCAACCGTCTCCATGAAGCTGGGCTACGGTCCCGCACACCGTTAGGCCGTCTTCCGCTCACGCCCCAACATCGTGCAGCCCGCCTCCAGTGGTGTCGCGACAGGCGTGAATGGAGGGACGAATGGAGACGTGTCGTCTTCAGCGATGAGAGTCGCTTCTGCCTTGGTGCCAATGATGGTCGTATGCGTGTTTGGCGCCGTGCAGGTGAGCGCCACAATCAGGACTGCATACGAGCGAGGCACACAGGGCCAACACCCGGCATCATGGTGTGGGGAGCGATCTCCTACACTGGCCGTACACCACTGGTGATCGTCGAGGGGACACTGACTAGTGCACGGTACATCCAAACCGTCATCGAACCCATCGTTCTACCATTCCTAGACCGGCAAGGGAACTTGCTGTTCCAACAGGACAATGCACGTCCGCATGTATCCCGTGCCACCCAACGTGCTCTAGAAGGTGTAAGTCAACTACCCTGGCCAGCAAGATCTCCGGATCTGTCCCCCATTGAGCATGTTTGGGACTGGATGAAGCGTCGTCTCACGCGGTCTGCACGTCCAGCACGAACGCTGGTCCAACTGAGGCGCCAGGTGCAAATGGCATGGCAAGCCGTTCCACAGGACTACATCCAGCATCTCTACGATCGTCTCCATGGGAGAATAGCAGCCTGCATTGCTGCGAAAGGTGGATATACAGTGTACTAGTGCCGACATTGTGCATGCTCTGTTGCCTGTGTCTATGTGCCTGTGGTTCTGTCAGTGTGATCATGTGATGTATCTGACCCCAGGAATGTGTCAATAAAGTTTCCCCTTCCTGGGACAATGAATTCACGGTGTTCTTATTTCAATTTCCAGGAGTGTATTTCATCGGAACGATGCAGTACTTTTCCAGTCTGGCTTACTCGGCGCGAGGCTCACGAATGAATACCTCAAATTCAACCGTCGGGAGATAAAGCTGATCTCTTCTAAGACCGGTATTCAATAGTACGAACACTACTCTAGCCAACCTATTAAACGTAACTTCTTACTTATCTCTCAGGTTCTTAACTCCCAACTTTTTCTTCATTAATTGCCGTTTATTCGGGATTTTGACCCAGTGTGCGACGCGTTGATTTTTCATGGCAGCTGCGGCTTCTCCTAGAAACGTTTGACACAGTGCTCTGAGAAAGAATGATTTCTTCTGAAGTACGACATTGAAATCTGTGAATTCCTGTTCGTCTTAAGCACTTACGGTTCCGCACCCTGTTTCTTTTATTTTAAGGAAGAAATATGCAGAAATCTATTTTACAAATTCATTCTCTGGAGCTACACACAATTCTGAGTTACATGGTTCTTACGTTCGTGATTAAACTTTCTTGCTTGTGAAGGAAAGAGCATTACTAAATGACGTCAAGCTCGTTCTACAATGCAGAAAATACGGCCTCTTATCTCACCTCCACGAGCCACCATTTTTTTTTTTTTTTACTTGTACAAGGCCAAAAATCGGTATCAACCGGTGGAGATAATTAGCTGCTACTTAATGCCATGGAACTTGGTGCAGACATTTTTATTCACCCAGAACTAAGACGCGTGCAGAGACCCGTGTTTCAAGTCAAAGAACTACCTACTACTTGGGCCATGTTAGAATTTACAGTCACAACTAGAGTTACAGTGCTCTCTGTTCCTATACTTGCTCGCAGTTGTAAATTTTCGTCTCGGTTGACTGCAATAGGCTCACAATTTACGGAAGATAATATCAGATTCTACGTCCAATAACGTTATCCAGTCTTACGTAATGGGCAGATAGGTTCCAACAGCCGACACAATGCATAAATAGTGATGTGCCAGACAATATGCAACGGTTGGTCACGGACTGCCTGTTTCTGGAGTTCAAAACATGTGGACGTGTTTCCTCCTACGCTTGGTGAGATGTTTTCGTACCTCAGCCACGACCGTCTTCTTGTTCATCCAGTAACCGCTCTTGAATCAGTAGCGGCTGCCTGTGCAACCAGCAGTTGAGTTCTTCTTGCACCGTCGCTGCGCTGAATTTTTCGGACTACCTACTGAATTCTGGCGTTGGACGACGGCCACGTTTACTCGTACAAAATGCGGGCAGCCGGTCTAAAACGGTCGCTTTCGAAGACAGGAATAGCATGCAAGTGCGAGAATTATCGCACGATCAGCTTAACAGCACATGCAACCAAGTTGCTGAGAAGAATTATGTGCAGAAGAATGGAAAAGAAAATTGAGGATGTGTTAGATGACGATGACAGTTTGGCTTTAGGGAAGATAAAGGCACGAGATAGGCAGTTCTTTCGTTGCGATTGACAATGGTAGGAAGACTGAAGAGAAATCAACACATCTTCATAGGATTTGTTGTTGCAAAAAAACATTCTACAGTATCAAATGGAGCAAGTTGTTCGAAATTCTGAGAAAAAAATGGGTACGCCATAGGGATAGACGGATACTATACGACATGTACAAGAGCCGAGAGGGAACAGATCATAGGATTTCACGACCTGGAAAAGGCATCCGACAATGTCAAATGGTGCCTGATGTTAGAAATTTTGAGAAAATTAGGGGAAAACTGTAGGGGAAGACTGGTAATGTACATAATATGCAAGAATCAAGAGACATCAACATCACTGGAAGACTAAGACCTGTATTAGTGCCGTTTTTTAAGCTGGCTACGAGGTATTAAAGGTATCACTTTCCTTCACATATTAGTCCAGAAAACGCGAAAAGATCGTGAGGTCGGGTTGTAGTCGTACATTTGTTTACATTTTGGCATTTTTAGAGAATCCCGGTTAATTTATCTGTTTCTCTTTACAACAATTTAATCTGTGCATATCCATTCACTGCTAAGTTCATATTTCCGGAAAGTAGCGCAAATCTTAATTTGATTGATGCAGAATCTTTTGGACTAATCAGTTATTTTCGTGCGTTTTGCTTACAATTAAGTTACATTCTGTTGTTATTAATATAATTTAACAGACACTGCCGGCCTGGGTGGCCGAGCGGTTCTAGATGCTACAGTCTGGAACCGAGCGACCGCTACGGTTGCAGGTTCGAATCCTGCCTCGGGCATGGATGTGTGTGATGTCCTTAGGTTAGTTAGGTTTAAGTAGTCCTAAGTTCTAGGGGACTGATGACCTCGGAAGTTAAGTCCCATAGAGCTCAGAGCCATTTGAACCATTTTTTTTAACAGACGCTGCTGTTAAGTGTGTGCCAAATGAGCCATACCTTGTCGATAGGTCGCGTACGTCTTCGGCATGCCATCTTTGCCTCCAGCGGAGGGCGAGCCGTTTTGACACAAACAAGTGGCAGAGTGAGCAGTGGGTCGGACGGCGGCAGGCGGCGTGGAAGGAAGGGCTCTTCAGGCAGGGCGTGTTGTGATTTGGGCCGTGCCATTTCTCTGTCGATCGACATGACTTCGGTATTCCGCCTGCGGCCGCGTGTCCCGAGAATGAGTTTTCATCCTGACGGCCCAAGCTATTCCTACTGCCGAAGTCCGTGGTTGTGAAGCCTCGGATAAGATCGAAGTGTGACGTAAGGTACCTTACATCTGTAGAGTGAATTTGGGAACAGCGTGAGGTTCGCAAAATGTCCCTTTCTATTGTCTTTCCCACGGCGGAGCTGTCTGCTTATGCACCTTACCCGCCTTCACGGCTATTAGAACTCTAAAAATACCGGCTCAGTCTTCCTACTTCCTCAAGCTCCTGTTGTGGGTACGCTGTATGCGAGTTAAGGAGACCTGCACGTGTTTGTACCAAATGCTTATTGTACGAAAAGCTTTGATACTTGCTAGTTAACGTTTAGTCCTGGGAGAAAACGATTAATGCCAATTTCTTATATTTAAAATACTGTCTGTTAATATAACTGAAATTCGTTTGCCAACCGTGTGCATCCATTCAAACCTTGCTAATTTTTCGTACCGTGAAGCGATCCTTTGCTACCGTTACGCAACTGGAGGGCGAATTTTCTTACCTGCTTGTAGAGATTTTGGTTTGTGTCCAGTAACGAGGCTCCAGTTTGTGTTCGGCTCCGTAACTGGTGGGGGGTTAAAGATCATTTATGATTTGATTATTCGTTGAATTAAACATCCTTTTTCTTCCCAGGTAACACTAACAGGTACTAGCGCCACGCGGTGAATAGTCTCGATTATCCGGGTGATGTCTATACCTGTATTACACTGACTACCTGCATACTACCAGTTGGATTCTGTGGTCGCGGGTGAGCTACCTCTTGATCAGCAGTGTAGTGCATGGTGTTTGTGTTGAACCAGGGACCTAGAAACGACGGAGAGGCTACGTCCCCGCCTTAGCCCTCAGTGGTTCACAACTCCACAACAGGCTACAGCAGTCCACTCACCCCACCGCCGCCCCTTTCCGAACCAAGGGTTACTGTGTGGTAGAGTAATTATGGTGTACACATACGTGCAGCCAGTGTTTGCGCAGCAATCGCCGACATAGTGTACCTGAGGCGGAATGAGGTGAACCAGCCCATATTCGCCGAGGCAGATAGAAAACCGCCTTAAAAACCATTCACAGGCTGGCTGGCACACCGGAGCTTGACACTTATCTGCCGGGTGGATTCGTGCCGGGGACCGGTACACCTTCCCGCTCCGGGAAGCAGCGCGTTAGACCGCGCGGCTATCCGGGTGGGCTTTGATCACCAGTACTCGCATGGAAAAAAAAAAAAAAATTACTCCACGCAACGTTGCACCTATCTTTGTTTTTCAAAGTTATATATATTTTGGAACATGTGTGTATCCTTTTGAGGAACTGAATGTAAATTTCAAGGTCATAGTTTCAGTTAATTTTAATTCGTTTGGTCAATAGTGTTGTGGAACATTCTGTCATACCAAGCAATTGTAAATCAGTAACTAGCTGTCAGAAAATACGACGAGGTGAATTGCTAAATCGTTTATCAGACAAATTTTCTTGATGTAGCCGTCGTTTTGAAGCGTAGATACTGTATTAAATTTTTTCACGCTTCTTCTGTCCCATAAGCTTCTGCTAAAAAATTTTCTGTGTTCTAATAATTATACGGTATATCATCATAGGAACTGAAACTTAGTGATAACTGATTAATTCTCTAGGAACTGCAACAAATTTCTTTGCCTCTGTGATGTGGGTTGTTTAAAGTATTTGCTTCCATAACTGTGATAGTTAAGCACAAAGCTCATTTCTTTTCTGTGAACATAGATATTTTCATAACCATGTACAGCATTTTGTGTCTCCTATGATTTTAATAGTAGGGTGTAGGTCAGTGCGACAGTGCGACATAGTGACGATGTCCACTATGGACAAACAGTAGATACAGTTATTCTGAAGAAGGTTGGGTTATCCCGACTGAAACCTAGGTAAATTCTCGGTAAAGGGTGCAACTGAGGCTGTTCATTATTAAAATTAAAATTAGTAAACAAAGTTCTTAAAGGTATTATGGACTGGTTTTCTACAAATGGTCTCACCCTCAATTTTAAAGAGACATAACAAACTCACTTCTTCACATCTAGAGGTACTACACCAATGATAAGTGTAACACATGCTGAGGAAATAATATATAGGATTGAAACTTCAAAATTCTTAGGGGTCCATATTAATGAAAATTTAAATTGAAGAAGGAAAAAACAAAGCTTCGGAACTTGTAAAACAACGTAGTTCAGCCAAATTTGCGCTTAGAATCATTGTTAATCTTGGGGAGAGACAAGTCAGTAATTTAGCATATTCTGAATGTTTTCATTCAGTATTGTCATATGGAGTAATGGTCTGGGGTAACTCACCTTCAAGCAAGAAAGGCTTCATTGCGCAAAAACTTGCTGTAAGAGTAATATGTAGTGCTCACCCGCGATCGTCTTGCAGACAACTGTTGAAGAAGTTGGGCATTCTGACTACTGCTTCACCATATATTTATTCCCTCATGAAGTTTGCTGTAAATAATCCACTAGAGTTTAAGAGGAGCAGTGATATACATAAATACAATACCAGGAGGAAAAATTACATTCATTGCTCCACATTATTGGTTTCATTAGCACAAAAAAGGCTGTACAATGTTGCAAGTAAAATTTTTGATCACTTATCCAGTGATATAAATGTCTGAGAGACAGAAAATTAAAATTTAATAACAAACTGAGGAAGTTTCTCCTTGACAACTCCTGCTCTTCCGTAGAAGAATTTCGTTAACTATAATGTGTAGATGGTGGTGGGTGGGAATGACTAACTCACACCTGTATATTTATTTTAAGAAACAACAATCTTAGAAATATTCTGAATGTAGGCGTATGTACAAATAAACTTACTATGTTAATGTAAAAAGACTAGTTTTACGTCCTTACGATCTATCGTGCAATGTTATCCATGGAACATGTACCTACCTACTTACCTACCTAAATAACTAATTATGGTAACCATGAAGGGAGGCCTCAGACTGAAAAGAGTGTATGACAGAGACATAGCCTTTCACCCCTACTGTTCAGAAATAGTTCTGGACACGAAGGCTTCGAAGTCAATAAAATGCCGAGGGCAAGACGGTAGTTGGTATAGTGCCATAAATATGATAATCTCATTAACGTACGGAGGACGGTATCAGAGGGCTGCAAGGTTGCCAGCGGCAGGGGCTGAAGTGGGTAGTGCTGGATACTGTTTAGCACGTATAATGTATTACCACAAACTGCCGTTGACATACATGTGTGGAGGCAGGAGTAGCCCGGCGCACCAGCATGTACTCCGCGCTTTGGATGTGTTTCAGACACCAGGCAAATGTGAATAACTTCGTCTCGGAGAAACTGGCAAAGTCCTCCAGCGTGAGTGCAGACGACACTGATGTCCCACGAGGTAATTCTCAGTCCTCTAATACTGTGCATAATGCGGCCTTTGTGGTCTACATCCGGTGGTATTCGGTAGCTGACATAACTGCACCACTAATTTCCCGCTGAAGGAGCTCTGTCAGCTTTGTTACGCTGTTCGCCGCAGCCGTGGGTGCCTCAGTGAAGTTATTGAAATAATTGTTTGAACAGCTGTTACGACATAGTTGCTGGTCCTAGTTTCTCGGCTACTTCACAGGCAGTGCTCGTGGACCGGCGAACTTCATTTGTGCGTTGCTTTACGTCTACGGCCCTATTTTATCCCACTTACGTCGAGACCCTTCGCGTGGCTGCATCAGAAATGTGTCGAAAGTAAATTGCTGTTGGCTGCGGTGTAGTCTTCTGCGTCATCTTGGTGGTGCTTATCTGCTGTGAGGTGCTGGGGCGCTGCCGAACATATGCCTGTGCATTGAAAGACACCGTCGACTAGGTCATTTTATTTTGTTTCAGCTCAGAAGTTTGTCAACGTAGGACAGCTGTAGCGCGCTTCCGCGGTAGCTACTCGTATGACCTGTTCAATTTTTTTTCTCTTTTTCTCTGTCTCAGTCTTCTGACTGGTTCGATTCGGTCCGCCATGTGTTACTCTCCCGTGGTAACCTCTCCAACTCAATGTTGCACTTGCAGCTTATGTCCTCAATTATTCAAATATCTATTTTTCCCTAACACTTTTTGACCTCTACAGTCCCCTCTAATACCATGGAAGTCACTCCGTGGTGTCTTAATATATGTTCTACCATCACGTCCCTTCTTCTTATCAGTGTTGTCCTAAGATCCTTTTCCTCGCCTTCTTTAAGCAGGACCTCCTCATTCCTTGCGTTATCAGTCCACCTAATTTTCAACATTCTTCTGTAGCACCACATCTGTAATGCTTCGATTCTCTTCTTCTCCGGTTTTTCCACAGTCTGTGTTTCAGTACCATTCAGTGCTGTGCTCCAAACGTACATTCTCAGAAATTTCTTCCTCAGATTAAGGCCTATGTTTGATAGTAGTAGTCCTGTCTAGGTCAGGAATGCCCTTTTTGGGAGTCCTACTCTCCTTTTTATATCTTCATTCCTCCGTCCGTCATGGGTTATTTAACTATCTAGGTAGCTTGGGACCGGTGGTCTAGTTGTAGCTTCTTTGGTTTGTAATCAAAACATCCTCGGTCCCAGTTTCTAAATCTAGCCACCGCTTAAATTTCGAATAAAAATCATAAACAATGGCTTCCAAAGGCTTCCGGCGTAAGAAGTCAGTCTCATTCTGCTAACGGCCTTGTCAAAGACGGCGGGGGAGCGTACAGAGGTTCAAGGCGCTCTCTTGTCTTTGGGGTGGGAAACTGTCCATAAAGGCGGAAGAGTCAGCAATGATCAACGGCACGAGGATGCAGTAGGCAGTGGAAACCACTGCATTAAATACGTATAATGTGTATCCACAGGACATGTGGTTCGTTAATGAAAAAGTATCATGATGATTTCTTCATTGGCAAAAGAGTCCGGAATACTTTTCTGGGAAGGAACTGCAAAGGGGAAGATGACCATGAGAAAAACATTAAATAACCTACGATAGGATAACGTTCTACGAGTTAGGGCCTGGAATGTCAGCGGTTTGAACGTGGTAGGGAAGCTATAAAAGCTGAAAAGAGAGATGCTAAAGCTCAGTCTGACACTTTTGGCGTCAGTGAAGTGAATTGGAAAAAAGACAAGGAATTCTGATCAGATTAGTATAAGGTAATATCAACAGCAGCAGGAAATGTTATAACAGAGAACGATTCGCTATGAATCTGAAGTTAGGGCAGAAAGTGTATTACTGTGAACCGTTCAGTGTTAGGGTTATTCTCATTAGAACCGACGGCAAACCAACACCAACAACGATAGTTCAGGTATGAATTCTGTCGTCACAAGCCGAGGATGAAGAGATGAAAGAAGTATATGAGGTTATTGAACGGATAGTTAAGTACGTAAAGACAGATGAAAAGCTAATAGTCATACGAACTGGAAGCCGATTGTAGAGGAAGAAGGAACTGTTACGTGAGAATATGGTTCAAAATGGCTAGGAGCACTATGGGACTTAACTTCTAAGGTCATCAGTCCCCTAGAACTTAGAACTACTTAAACCTAACTAACCTAAGGACATCACACACATCCATGCCCGAGGCAGGAGTCGAACCTGCGACCGTAGCGGTCACGCGGTTCCGGACTGTAGCGCCAAGAGCCGCTCGGCCAACCCGGCCAGCGTGAGAATACGGGTTTGGTAGTAGAAATGAGAGAGGAGAAATGCTAATTGAGTTCTGTAATAAGTTTTAGCTAGTAATAGCGAATACTTTACTAAAGAATCACAAGAGGAGAAGGTATATTTGCAAGAGACCCGGAGGTACGGGAAGATTTCAGTTAGAATTATGTCATGGTCAGACAGAGATTCCGAAATCAGATGCTGGATTTTAAGGTTTACCCAGGTGCAAGTATAGACTCAGATAACAATTTAGTAGTGACAAAGTGCAGGCTGAAGTTTAAGAGACTAGTCAGAAAGAATCAACACTCAAAGAACTCGGGTAAGGAAGTACTAAGGAATGAAAGATACTCCTTAAGTTCTCTAAGGCTAAACGTACTGCGATAAATATATATAAATGACCTAGTAGATAGTGTTGGAAGTTCCATGCGGCTTTTCGCGGATGATGCTGTAGCATACAGAGAAGTTGCATCATTAGAAAATTGTAGCGAAATGCAGGACGATCTGCAGCGGATAGGCACTTGGTGCAGGGAGTGGCAACTGACCCTTAACATAGACAAATGTAATCCATTGCGAATACATAGAATGAAGGATCCTTTATTGTATGATTATATGATAGCGGAACAAACACTGGTAGCAGTTACTTCTGTAAAATATCTGGGAGTATGCGTGCGGAACGATTTGAAGTGGAATGTTCATATAAAATTAATTGTTGGTAAGGCGGGTACCAGGCTGAGATTCATTGGGAGAGTCCTTATAAAATGTAGTCCATCAACACAGGAGGTGGCTTACAAAACACTGGTTCGACCTATACTTGAGTATTGCTCATCAGTGTGGGATCCGTACCAGATTGGGTTGACGGAGGAGATGGAGAAGGTCCAAGGAAGAGCGGCGCGTTTCGTCACAGGGTTATTTGGTAACCGTGATAGCGTTACGGAGATGTTTAGCAAACTCAAGTGGCAGACTCTGCAAGAGAGGCGCTGTGCATCACGATGTAGCTTGCTCGCCAGGTTTCGAGAGGGTGCGTTTCTGGATGAGGTATCGAATATATTGCTTCCCCCTACTTATACCTCCCGAGGAGATCACGAATGTAAATTAGAGAGATTCGAGCGCGCACGGAGGCTTTCAGACAGTCGTTCTTCCCGCGAACCATACGCGACTGGAACAGAAAAGGGAGGTAACGACAGTGGCACGTAAAGTCCCCTCCACCACGCACCTTTGGGTGGCTTGCGGAGTATAAATGTAGATGTCGATGTAGAAAGAGTAGCTCAGCAGTCAGTTCAGTTGGAGAGAATCTGCAAATCTATGAAGGGCACTCGCAGAAGCAGGGAAGAAAAACAAAGGCACAAAGAAGGTAACTACGAAGAAACCACCGGTAACAGAAATAATACTTCAGTTGATCAATGAAAGAAGGAAGTACGAAAGTGTTCAGTGAAACTCAGGAATACTGAAGTACAAGTCACTTAGCAATAAAATAAATAGGAAGTGCGGGGAAGCTAAGGTGAAATGGCTGCATGAAAACTGTGAAGAAATCGTAAAAGAAATAGTTTCGAAAGGACTGACTCAGCACATAGAAAAATTGTAACTACATTCAACGAAATTAAAAGCAAGGCTGGTAACGTTAATAATGCAATGGGAAATGGAAATTACGCTGTTAAATGCAGCAGAGCGAGTCTGTGTGAGGAGGAAGACTTGCCTGATGTGATAAAAGAAGAAACAGGAGTTGATATAGAAAGAGAGGGCACCCAGTATTAGAGTCAGAAATTAAAAGAGCTCTGGAAGACTTAAGATCAAATAAGCCAGAAGGGATAGTGGTAAATGATTGGGGAAAGTGGCAACGAAACGACTATTCACGTTGGTTTGTAGAATGTATGAATCTGGCGACATTCCATCTGATCTTCGGGAAAACATCATCCACACAATTCCGAATACTGAAAAGAGTTGACAAGCTCGACAATTACTGCACAATGAGCTTAGCAGCTCAACTATCCAAGATGCTGACTACAAACTGCATACTGATCCTGCCCTTGTCTTAACCATTCACGTCTTAGTTACTGCATAGCTATCACCTATGAATTCACAGATCGACAGTAGCGTCCATGTAATCGCTTTTTTACATCACCATTGAGACAATTACGTAGCCAGAAATTATATATAGTCAGTATCTAGATCAAATTTTCCAGTAAGATATTGCTGGTGGCCCTTTTATTGTACCCAATCATGCACAAGTTTTTCTAAGGAAATTACATTTTTAATCATTTTAATTCAGTGCTGTTTCTTTCTGTTTGAAATCCGCGAATAAATTTCATCCTTTTATCAGATCAGACCACTTGTATTTCGTAATAAGATTCCCTATAACAAAATGGACGAATTCTCGGTCCATAAACAGATAGGTAAGGCCTCTGTAAATTTCAGAAGACTTAGGTAGCATTTCCTTAGGATTTCCTATGTGTCACAGTCGTAGCTGCTCCTATGTTCGCTTGTTTCACCGTATCATTTTATCATTACTTATGATCTGTCTTGACCATTTGCGTACCGTTAGAGAATTCGTTGAAACGATGCTTGGGCTTTACCGGCACCGACTTTTGGCAACTTTGTTAGGTGGGGTGCGTCTGTATACTAAGGCAGCTTTCTTTCCGATGCTTTCTGTGTCATTCGTCGAAAATCTGCGGCAGTAGTCGGTGACACCCTGCAATGATCTCTGCCAGTCATATTCTCGTTGAAAACAGTCGTTACCCAGTTACCAGGAAGTAACCGACTTCGTCCGTCGTCCGTCGTTCTGTTGAAATTAAAATACCAGCGGTTGATGTGGTGGTTCAACTTTATGAGCCGGACAAAAGCGTTCTGAGTTTTTGGATATTTAAGAGGAGTGCAAGTGCATTAGTAGTTTCAGCTAGGGAGGTTGGTAATTCTACTCATCGAACAGTTCTTCTGGCCCGCGCGAAGCCCTCGCCGTCGAGTGCTGGTTTCTTCATCGCTATTTAGGTTTCTGAACCACGATCGATACAGAACCCTTATGGGATACTTTGTTATACTTCTGTCTGTCTGTCTGTTTGTCCAAGTGTTAAAAACGCTTTTTGTCATGAATAGCTAGACGCATCGGGTTGAAATTTATGCCTCATACTAAGGTCTATGATTATGATGGCCTGGCGGTGTAAAAATTTGAAACTTCTAAGTCAGAGCTAATCAAAAGTTACTGCCATTTATGTTACATTCTTCGACAATCGCAAACGCGCTCGTAGAAGCCTGTAGGGGACTTTCCGTTCACCTGCAGTAAACCGAGCTAGGTAGCGCAGGGGTTAGCACACTAGAATCGCATTCGGGAGGACGACGGTTCAATCCCTTGTCCGACCTTTCTGATTTAGGTTCTCCGTGATTTTCCTAAATCGCTTCAGGCAAATGCCTGGATGGTTCCTTCAAAAGGGCACGGCCGACTTCCTTCCGCATATCTTTCCTAATCCGAAGGGACCGATTACCTCGCTGTTTGCTACCATCCCACCAAATCAACCAACCTGCCAATCATGTAATTTGGCAAGAAGCAAGGTTTCATAACAGAACTAAAAGCAAAATTAGAAAATTGTTAATTTGTAGTCATATCGCAAGAAATTCTTTTTTTGTTATTTGTTATGTGACTGTATGTTCGTCTGTCTGTTAAGATCCCATTTCTCAGGAATGGGCAGACGTATCCAGTGGAAATTTAAGTCACATTCTATGGTCTATGGACTATCGGTAGCGTAAAAATCCTAAGATTCTAAGTCAATGAAATCAAAAGATACAAAATTTCATACTCGCTGACGCACTGATCAAAACCTATATGCTATTGCCCTTTGGCTTAGAGTTATGAAATTTGGCAAAAAGTAAGGCTTTGCTGTAGAACTAAAGGATAAAAACCGAAAATTCTTAATTTGTCATTTGTTATCTGACTATCTGTAGGCCGTCGTTTAAGACACCTTCTTCTCGGGAGCAGGTGCACGTGTCAAGTTCAAACTAAAGTCCTTTTCTGGTGTTAAACATTTAAGCCTCTACGTCAATGCAGTCAAAAGAAACGGCCATTTATGTCACGTATTTTGATACCACGCCAGTGTCGATGTCGGTAACAGGCAAACGTTGTCGAAAATCTCGATTCTCGGGATGGATGAACTATATCTACAAGGTGCATTCCATAAGTAATGCGACCAAATTCATAAAATATCATTTATTGAATATATTCGTACAAATAATCAAAAATTTTCAAAATAGCACCTTCTTGCGTCGATACACTTCTGGAGGCGGTGTTTCCATGCCTGGAAGGCATCCCGGAATGCCTTTTCCGGAATGCCCTTTAGAGCTGATGTAATATGCGCCTGGATGCTTTCAATCGTGTCCCAATGTTTTCCTTCCATGACTTCTTTTAACCGAGGAAATAAAAAAAAGTCAACAGGAGCCAGCTCAGGACTGACTGTAGGGAGGTGGTGGTGGTGGTTAGTGTTTAACGTCCCGTCGACAACGAGGTCATTAGAGACAGAGCGCAAGCTCGGGTTAGGGAAGGATTGGGAAGGAAATCGGCCGTGCCCTTTCAAAGGAACCATCCCGGCATTTGCCTGAAACGATTTAGGGAAATCACGGAAAACCTAAATCAGGATGGCTGGAGACGGGATTGAACCGTCGTCCTCCCGAATGCGAGTCCAGTGTGTTAACCACTACGCCACCTCGCTCGGTGACTGTAGGGAGGCTGGGGAACCAATGGGGTCTTGGTCCTGGCCAGGAAGTCGTTGATAATGAAGGCGCTGTGACTCGGCGCATTGTCGTGATGAACTTTCCACGTGTCCTTGATGTCGCTTCGGCAGCGTGAGACCCTCCTTTTCAGTCTTTTTAGCACTTCCAAGTAGAAAGCTGAGTTCACTCTAGTCCCGGTAAGTACGAGTTTGTGGTGGACAATGAATGCCTCTGATGTCAAAGAAGACAATGAGCATGGTTTTGATCCTGGACTTGCTCATGCGTGCCTTCTTGGGATGGGGCGACAATGGGGTGTGCCACTCTAAACTCTGCCTTTTTGTCTCAGGGTCGCCTCAAAAATCAACGACTCATCACCAGTGATAACTGAGTTTAAAAAATGAGGATCATTCTCACACATTTCCAACGTTTCTCGGCACCGAAAACTCGCATGTGCTTGTGTTCGTCAGTCAACACTTTTCGGACGAGTTTGGCACACACCTTTCTCATGTTCAAATCTTCTGTCACAATGTAGAAAAACGTTGTTTCTGACATGTTTAGAGTAAGTGATGTGTTGGTAAATGGGCCAACACCTTGTAGATATAGGAGGCCGAAAGGCACGCTATCTAACGCAGACGGGCGTGAATTCTGGAACAGGATAAGTAGTGAATTCTAATAAGAAAAGTATGAAGCTCCTCGAATACTTATCTTTTATTCTTTGATGTGAATACAGCATTCTTGATGAGACATTTCATACGATAGCTATCAAACTATGTAAGGCTAA
This sequence comes from Schistocerca americana, assembly GCF_021461395.2. Lineage (NCBI taxonomy): Eukaryota > Metazoa > Arthropoda > Insecta > Orthoptera > Acrididae > Schistocerca > Schistocerca americana. Next base: position 502,826,399 of record NC_060124.1, on the reverse strand, counting down.
TGGCGCCTTGCTAGGTCGTAGCCATGGACTTAGCTGAAGGCTATTCTAACTGTCTCTCGGCAAATGAGAGAAAGGCTTCGTTAGTGCAGTCGCTAGCAAAGTCGTCGTACAACTGGGGCGAGTGCTATTCCGTATCTCTAGACCTGCCTTGTGGTGGCGCTCGGTCTGCGATCACACAGTGGCGACACGCGGGTCCGACATGTACTACATGGACCGCGGCCGATTTAAGCTACCACCTAGCAAGTGTGGTGTCTGGCGGTGACACCACAATTTCCATTCACACATACCGGGATTTGTTCCCCCTTGGAGAGGTTCGTATGTTGGCGGTGATAGCCGGAGTTCATCTTTTGCTTCTCAAGGCAGTTTCAGGGCTAATGGGTGGTTCATTTTCAGACTCCGAGGTCGGTACTGCCCTAGGCTGTCGCCTCTGAGGAAAGCCCCTGCGGCCGGCTATTGAGCGCCTCAGCATTCGCGCTATCTACTGCATGCTTCCCACCGCCAACTATCGCTAACTCGATTAACTCTAGTGTGCCGGACACCAGTGGTGTCGGCCTTAACATGCTAGCCGCGAGTCACGTGTTTCGCCCATGTGACCCACTTCTCGAGTCGTCTCGCCAGCTTCTGCCCTTGTGGATCTCGCAGCGGCCTTTATGGCAGTAGCGTCACCAGCTCTATCATCAGTGACTACAGTCATGGACGCGTTTTAGTACGAGAGGTGTCTGCAGTAATGTTAAAGACTGAAATCTCCGCGCCAGAGCACCGTAGAGGAGCCAATGCAAAATGCAAAATGCGGCAATGCAGAGATCAAGCCGAGTACCGAGTGGCAATTTCTTTTCTGGTTTTGAAGGGGAATAATACCGCAACAATTGATGCCGAGAATGGAAAGGCTAAAGGCCTCTGAACGACTAACCAATTCGGCTCATGTTTGGCAGGTCGCTTGGGTACGATTTAAACTGAAAGACTAAGATATTTCGGCTCAACATCCGTTCTTAAGAAAACCACCCGTAAATTTTATTACGCACGATCGTCTCAGAACTGATAGGGTCAATACGTAGTTGGAAACTGAGCGTTTTTCGTCATCATACGTTGGGTCCACGAAATCCTATTTTCCAAGAGGTCGAGGTAAGAAACTGTTACTGCCACTTGCCTACGCACAAGGTGAACGAAAGCGACGAAACATTTAGCTGGGGAATGGGGAAGCCATGTTCAGTTCCGGAACGAATTCTGTTCCTTTAATTTTTCCGTACTCAAGATGGTAAGGATATGAGGGTTAATAAGGCAAGTAAAAACAACAGCGAATAATAAGGTGAATGATGTTCAGCCCTACAGCAATTTACAAGACGAATTCAACTGAAATGAGTAGTCATGTGGCTATGGTAATGGATGTATTAAATAGCTTAGTGTGTGATCTGATAATGAGCTTAGGCTCGAAACTAGTCACCAAATAATAATAAAATTATACTGCAACTTTGACGATTATCTGCAGTTTTTCACATATTTTTTAATAATAGAAAGGTAGACAGGTAAATTCCTCAAAAGATTTAGATTTGTGAAGAATTAAAATTTTCAGCCTTGTTGTATGTATAACTTCGTAGTAAGACTGCTGTGAAATTCTCGCGAGCGACCACAGATAGTCAACCACGCATAAAGGGATAGAATTCTTTTACGAGGCTTCAAAATTGGAATGATTTTCTGGAAATGCAGCGGGAACTGCCCAAACAGGGATGCAGTTAGGATTCACGATCAACTGTCAGCACCGATTTTCCAGGCGATGTTATCGTATGAATGCCACGCATCAAAACCAACAAATATTTTAAACGTAAAACAAGTCTGTTCGAATTTTCAGAATAGCATAGTTGCGCGATTACTGGTTTCGTTAGTCTTGATGCTGCGAATATATTTACTTCTTGTGTTTATGTGCCAAGTACCACCCATGTAACTTTTCAAAGGAAACAGAGCATATAGCACCTGAGAAAAAGAGCCAATGTAAGGCGATAAGGATAAAAATTGTAATTCTTTATTAATCAAAGTAGATTTAGAAATTTATTATTCTTTATTGTTTTACTTTCCTTATTAATCATCTTCTTCCTACCAAATTCCATGCGGAAAAAATTAAACTAAAAGAAGGCCACAGTATCTTCCTGAATCGAACACGGGTCCTCTATTCCCCAGCCAAATGCTTTGGTTATTACGCCAACCTTTACCTTATAAATAATATGACGGAAAAGAATCACAGCACCAAGTAGGAGTTCGACTTAAGATAAAGTTGGCAGACGTGTTTCTACAGTGGCCGAGCGGTTCTAGGCCTTTCAGTCTGGAACCGCGCGATCACTACGGTCGCAGGTTCGAATCCTGCCTCGGGCATGGATGTGTGTGATGTCCTTAGGTTAGTTAGGTTTAAGTAGTTATAAGTTCTACGGTACTGATGACCTCAGATGTTTAGTCCAATAGTGCCGAGAGCCATTTTTTTTGTTTCTACATCTGAAAGATGTTTATTCAAATCTCGCGTCAGTCACAAAAGAGTGGTGCTAGTACTGGCACTATGAGGGTGGAAATCAGTTTTGCCTTAAATACACGCTGTGTCGGTCGTCCGAGTTAGTTACCTTTGAGACTGGACGTGGGTGAGTTGATATTAGTCAAGAATACCTTTAAGGCGACAAAGACACCGCTATCAACACCTCAATGAGTTTGAACAAGGTCGTGTAACTGGGTTACTAGAAGTTGGATGTTCCTTCTGCGATATTTCAGAAATACTTGACAGGAATGTTGCCACTATACATGACTGCTGGCAACAGTGGTCCCTAGAATGTACGGTCGCAAGAAGAGTGGGGTCCGGACCGCTATGTGGTACTACCGAGAGGGAAGGCCATCGTGTTCGGTATATGGCTCTGGCGCATCGTGCTGCAAATGCATCAGCATCTGAGAAGCAGTTAGCACCACAGTGACACAACGAAATGTTAAAAATCGGTTACTTGAAGGACAGGTCCGAGCCAGATGCCCTATTGGTGGATTCCACCGCCATTAGAAACTTCAGTGTTGTCAAGCGAGAGCTAATTGGAGGGCACGGTGGAGGTCCACTGCGTTTTCTGATGAAAGCTGTTTATGGCTCAGTGCCAGTGGTGACCGTGCCAGATCAGTTAAGGGCCTGCAACCGACCTGTGTGCGTGTTAGAGGCACTAGCCCTGCACCTTGACTTATGGCCTGAGGCGCAGTTTCATACAAAAGCAGAAGCGACTAGCACACGCAGCCTGACTGCAAATTTATGCGTCAGTCGGGCGATTGGGCCCGTAGAACTGCCATTCACGAAACATGTCGGAGGTGTTTTCCAACAGGATAACGCTCGCGCAAGTACCGCTGTTGTAACTCAATATGCACTGCAGAATCTCGATACATTGCCGTGGTCTACTCGATTACCGGATCTGTCTCTAATCGAACACATCCAGCGTCATCCACAGTCAGCATTAACCGTCCCTGTATTGACGCATCAAATACTCTTTTCCACGAACTGGCATGAGGCACCTGTAGAATACAATTCATTCAGATCTCGATAGTTGCATACAACATTCTGGCGTTTATGCCTGTTGTTAATGTACCAGCCATTTCACTTTTTCAATTGCTTATCTCTCGCTTATATTAAGATGTGATCTTGCAATGTTAATCACTTAAATGTGTTAACCTATTTCCGTAATTTTACTACTCTACAGTAATCATTTCTTGATGTTACTACTTCTTCTGTCATGTAAGGAGCAGCAGTCACAGTTTCTTACCTCAGTCTCTAGTAAAATATGCGTCTCCAGACCTCCATATATATATATATATATATATATATATATATATATATATATATATATATAAAATGATTGAAAAATTGTCACCTTTCAATTATCTGTCGATCCCGTTAGATTTGGGACGATTGTACGTACTGATATTTACTAGTGGCTTCCTCAAAAACCGGAAGGTGTTGAGCCAAAATATCTTATTCATTCATTTTAGGTAGCACACAAACGACGTGCCAAATATGACCCGAATGTGTTGGCCGCGTCTGAGGTCTTCCACCATGTGTGTTGGCGGAAGAGGACAGCTACAATGCACCATCATATGACACAGTGGTTTGGTGGCGCTGACGCTTCCAGTGTGGGCAAGCATGTCCAAATAGAGAAAAACGAAGTGGCGAACCAACTCTCCCAGGGAAGTGTGATAGGACCGCTGTTGTCCTCAGTATACATAAATGATTTGGCGGACAGGGTGACAGCAATCTGCGGTTTTTTGCTGATGATGTCTTGGTGTACGGTAAGGTGTCAAAGTTTCGTGACTGTAGGAAGGTACAAGACGACCTTAGACGAAATGTCTAGCTGATGTGATGAATGCCAGTTGGCTTTAAATGTAGAAAAAGTGTAAGTTAACGCGGATGAATAGGAAAAACAAACCCGTAATGTTCCAATACAGGATTAGCAGCGTCCAGCTTGACACTTGACATAGTCATGTTGTTTAAATATCTGCACGTAACACTGGAAGGCAGTATGAAATGATATGAGCATGTGAGGGTTGTGGTAGGGAAGGGGAATGGCAGACTCCGGTATATTGGAAGAAGTTTGGGAAAGTGTGGTTCACTTGTAAAGGAGCCGTATATATGGCGGTGGTGCGACCTCTTCTTGAGTATTGTTCCAGTGTTTTGGATCCACAATAGCTTAGATTAAAGAACGACATCGAAGAAATTCAGAGGCGGACTGCTGGATTTGTTACCAGATGGTTCGAACATGCAGGAAGTATTATGGAGATGCTTCGGGAACTCAAAAGGGAATGCCTGAAAGGAAGAAGTCTTTCTTTTCGGTGAACACTATTGAGAACATTTAGAGAGCCTGCTTTGGAAGCTGACTGCAGGACGATTCTAATACCTCCAACAGACATTTCGCCTGGGGACTACGGTGATGAGATACGAGGAATTAGGGCTCATACGGAGGCTCGTTGAGAGTCTTTTATCCCTCGCTGTATTTGTCTGGGGAACAGGCTTGCGGAGTATATATGCAGATGCAGATGTAGGCACTGATCGCTGCCCGTCGGGACCTTAAGGAGAAGGCCTGCACGAACAGAGCAAAAGAAATGGATAGTCAGAAACTGTTGCTCATAATCCTCAATTAGTTCCAGAGAAATGGACAACGCTTCCGAAATGAGTCAGCCAGTGTTCGCATTTTGGCTCATTCAGCTTTCGTCCATGTCATCTGCCACTCCGCCATCAAATCAACCACCGGAAATTGCAGAAGACGTGTGTAATTCTGTTGTTCGGTTCTGATGCCACTTCAGGACAATAGCTTTTTTCTCCAAATAGTTGTTTTCATCGATGAAGACACCCTTACAAATAGTGGGAAAATGAATATAATAAACATGTATTGTTGGGTTGCGGAGAATCCGCAGTATCTAATGGAGGTTGACCGATAGAGGCCACGGAGTGTGAACGTTGCGAGATAAATGCAGACTACGTGACAGATTCCTACGTCAATGGGTAACTTTAATGGATAAAAGATATGCTTAAATTTATACCGCAGTATTACCGGCTCTCTACAGAGGAAATATCGTTTGAAATATATAAATAAATGTCGTACCAGCACGACGAGTGCCCTTTTCACTACTCGCTTGCATGCAGAACAGCGATCACCCGGCTCTTTCCTCGTCACTGAACAGGACGAGAAGGCTGTATCAGTTGGGCTGCGCGTCCACCTCATTTGGCGTCACAGTACTGCAGTTAGCTCTAAAGTCAAGTCTATGCAGAAGCTCCGACGACTGAAAAGGATTTGACACGTCGTATTGTTGCAGCATATACTCATGAGCCATTCCAGAAATTCTTGTACTAGCGACTGCAAACTTGTATTACAGTAGATGGTGGGCATTTCGAACACTTGACGACATGAATGCAATCTTAGGGAAGCGTCTATCACCACATTTGTAACTCATATGTATTTTGTTGCCCTTGTTTGATCTCATAAATTATAGAGGTTACCTATTCTTAAACTTTTAATCTTTCTTGATCCATTATGGACTGTGGGACAATGGCTGGCATGTATTTATTGATGCAATAATTTACCAACAGCCGTATGTATCGTAGAAATTTATTTTATGAACTTTTTATATGCTACCAGTTTCGGCATTACATTGATGCCATCTTCAGGCCCCACATAGTCATAAAATGGCTATACACCGAAGGAGCCATGTAACTGGATCTACATCTACATCTACATCTATACACCGCAAGCCACCTTACGGTGTGTGGCGGAGGGTACTTATTGTACCACTATCTGATCCCCCCTTCCCTGTTCCATTCACGAATTGTGCGTGGGAAGAACGACTGCTTGTAAGTCTCCGTATTTGCTCTAATTTCTCGGATCTTTTCGTTGTGATCATTACGCGAGATATATGTGGGCGGTAGTAATATGTTGTCCATCTCTTCCCGGAATGTGCTCTCTCGTAATTTCGATAATAAACCTCTCCGTATTGCGTAACGCCTTTCTTGAAGTGTCCGCCACTGGAGCTTGTTCAGCATCTCCGTAACGCTCTCGCGCTGACTAAATGTCCCCATGACGAATCGCGCTGCTTTTCGCTGGATCATGTCTATCTCTTCTATTAATCCAACCTGGTAAGGGTCCCATACTGATGAGCAATACTCAAGAATCGGACGAACAAGCGTTTTGTAAGCTACTTCTTTCGTCGATGAGTCACATTTTCTTAGAATTCTTCCTATGAATCTCAACCTGGCGCCTGCTTTTCCCACTATTTGTTTTATGTGATCATTCCACTTCAGATCGCTCCGGATAGTAACTCCTAAGTATGTTACGGTCGTTACCGCTTCCAATGATTTACCACCTATGGCATAATCGTACTGGAATGGATTACTGCCACTATGTATGCGCATTATATTACATTTATCTACGTTTAGGGAAAGCTGCCAGCTGTCGCACCATGCATTAATCCTCTGCAGGTCCTCCTGGAGTACGTACGAGTCTTCTGATGTTGCTACTTTCTTGTAGACAACCGTGTCATCTGCAAATAGCCTCACGGAGCTACCGATGTTGTCAACTAAGTCATTTATGTATATTGTAAACAATAAAGGTCCTATCACGCTTCCCTGCGGTACTCCCGAAATTACCTCTACATCTGCAGATTTTGAACCGTTAAGAATGACATGTTGTGTTCTTTCTTCTAGGAAATCCTGAATCCAATCACAAACCTGGTCCGATATTCCGTAAGCTCGTATTTTTTCACTAAACGTAAGTGCGGAACCGTATCAAATGCCTTCCTGAAGTCCAGGAATACGGCATCAATCTGCTCGCCAGTGTCTACGGCACTGTGAATTTCTTGGGCAAATAGGGCGAGCTGAGTTTCACATGATCTCTGTTTGCGGAATCCATGTTGGTTATGATGAAGGAGATTTGTATTATCTAAGAACGTCATAATACGAGAACACAAAACATGTTCCATTATTCTACAACAGATTGACGTAAGCGAAATAGGCCTATAATTATTCGCATCTGATTTATGACCCTTCTTGAAAATGGGAACGACCTGCGCTTTCTTCCAGTCGCTAGGTACTTTACGTTCTTCCAGCGATCTACGATAAATTGCTGATAGAAAGGGGGCAAGTTCTTTAGCATAATCACTGTAGAATCTTAAGGGTATCTCGTCTGGTCCGGATGCTTTTCCGCTACTAAGTGATAGCAGTTGTTTTTCAATTCCGATATCGTTTATTTCAATATTTTCCATTTTGGCGTCCGTGCGACGGCTGAAGTCAGGGACCGTGTTACGATTTTCCGCAGTGAAACAGTTTCGGAACACTGAATTCAGTATTTCTGCCTTTCTTCGGTCGTCCTCTGTTTCGGTGCCATCGTGGTCAACGAGTGACTGAATAGGGGATTTAGATCCGCTTACCGATTTTACATATGACCAAAACTTTTTAGGGTTCTTGTTTAGATTGTTTGCCAATGTTTTATGTTCGAATTCGTTGAATGCTTCTCTCATTGCTCTCTTTACGCTCTTTTTCGCTTCGTTCAGCTTTTCCTTATCAGCTATGATTCGACTACTCTTAAACCTATGATGAAGCTTTCTTTGTTTCCGTAGTACCTTTCGTACATGATTGTTATACCACGGTGGATCTTTCCCCTCGCTTTGGACCTTAGTCGGTACGAACTTATCTAAGGCGTACTGGACGATGTTTCTGAATTTTTTCCATTTTTGTTCCACATCCTCTTCCTCAGAAATGAACGTTTGATGGTGGTCACTCAGATATTCTGCGATTTGTGCCCTATCACTCTTGTTAAGCAAATATATTTTCCTTCCTTTCTTGGCATTTCTTATTACACTTGTAGTCATTGATGCAACCACTGACTTATGATCACTGATACCCTCTTCTACATTCACGGAGTCGAAAAGTTCCGGTCTATTTGTTGCTATGAGGTCTAAAACGTTAGCTTCACGAGTTGGTTCTCTAACTATCTGCTCGAAGTAATTCTCGGACAAGGCAGTCAGGATAATGTCACAAGAGTCTCTGTCCCTGGCTCCAGTTCTGATTGTGTGACTATCCCATTCTATACCTGGTAGATTGAAGTCTCCCCCTATTACAATAGTATGATCACGAAACTTCTTCACGACGTTCTGCAGGTTCTCTCTGAGGCGCTCAACTACTACGGTTGCTGATGCAGGTGGTCTATAGAAGCATCCGACTATCATATCTGACCCACCTTTGATACTTAACTTAACCCAGATTATTTCACATTCGCATTCGCTAATAACTTCACTGGATATTATTGAATTCTTTACTGCTATAAATACTCCTCCACCATTGGCGTTTATCCTATCCTTGCGGTATATATTCCATTCTGTGTCTAGGATTTCGTTACTGTTCACTTCCGGTTTTAACCAACTTTCCGTTCCTAATACTATATGCGCACTATTTCCTTCAATAAGAGATACTAATTCAGGAACCTTGCCCTGGATACTCCTGCAGTTTACCAATATTACGTTAACTTTTCCTGTTTTTGGTCTCTGAGGACGGACGTTCTTTATCAACGATGATAATGTCCTCTCTGGTAAGCCGTCAGGTATTTTATCGTTTCGCCCAAGGGGGGGTCCCTCTAACCTAAAAAACCCCCGTGTGCACGCCACACGTACTCTGCTACCCTAGTAGCTGCTTCCGGTGTGTAGTGCACGCCTGACCTGTCTAGGGGGGCCCTACAGTTCTCCACCCAATAACGGAGGTCGATGAATTTGCAACAATTATAGTCGCAGAGTCGTCTGAGCCTCTGGTTTAGACCCTCCACACGGCTCCAAACCAGAGGACTGCGATCGACTCTGGGCACTATGCTGCAGATATTAAGCTCAGCTTGCACTCCGCGTGCGATGCTGGTTGTCTTCACCAAATCAGCCAGACGCCGGAAGGAACCAAGGATGGCCTCAGAACCCAAGCGGCAGGCGTCATTCGTTCCGACATGTGCTACTATCTGCAGCCGGTCACACCCAGTGCGTTCAATAGCTGCCGGAAGGGCCTCCTCCACATTACGGACGAGACCCCCCGGCAAGCACACCGAGTGCACACTGGCATTCTTCCCCGACCTACCCGCTATTTTCCTGAGGGGCTCCATAACCCGCCTAACGTTGGAGCTCCCTATAACTAATAGGCCCGCCCTCTGTGACTGTCGGGACCTTGCCGGAGAATCGGCCGCTGGCCCAACAGGCGAGGCATCCTGTGGTGGCTCGGAAACGATGTCATCACCACTAGGAAGCACCCCGTACCTGTTGGAAAGGGGTAAGGCAGCTGCCACGCGGCCAGATCCCACCTTCGCCTTTCGGCCAGGCACGCGCGAGCCCACCACTGTCCGCCATTCACCCTGGAGTGATGGCTGACCGGTAAGATGCTCACTGCCGGAAGACGCAGCGACATCAGGGGTTCCATGTGATTCCAAGGCCACCGAAGTAGGCATAGGTCTCACCACAGTTGCCCCAACGCCACTACGAGCCGATGCCTGCGCCTCGAGCTCGATGAGCCTAACAGACAAAGCCTCCACCTGCCCCCGAAGAGTGGCCAATTCTCCTTGCGTCCGCTCACAACAACCACAGTCCCTACACATGACTATGTTTACCCTACTCTATACGGTGACAAATTCCCTAGATAATCTTCTGATGAGCTACTCTGATAATCAAGAAACACTCACTGAAATACGAGACGCGAAAACTACGCTAGGTTTTCCCAGAAAAACTATTTAAAAGCTAAGCGCAGCAAATAGGTACAAAAACGCTTTATACAAACAGCACTCGCTGCTGATGGTGCTCTCGCTCTGGCTGTCACAAGACAACTGCTGATTCAAGTGACTAGTGGCTAACGGCCGCGAAACAAACAAAAGACGGTTTTAGGGCGCTTTCTGTTCTAAACGGTCAAGAAAACACTAAGAAATCTAACACGAAAACTACGTAAAGTTTTATCAAGAACTGTTAGTTACTATGCAGAGTAGATAAACACAAATAGAATCCCTTCCTTAGTGGATGGTCGTAAACAAAATGCAAAATAAACGCTTTATACAAACAGTACTCGCTGCTGCTGGTGCTCTCGCTCTGGCTGTCACAAGCCAGGTGACACAGACTCCCAGTCTGCGTCGCCTGGCCATCAAGAGCTGTTGCATAGCGATTTGATTCACGGATCCAGTTACATGGCTCCTTCGGTGTATAGTCATTTTATGACTATGACGTGTGGGGCCTGAAGATGGCATCAATGTAATGCCGAAACTGGTAGCATCTAAAAAGATCATAAAATAAATTTCTACAATACATACGGCTGTTGGTAAATAATTGCATCAAGAAATATTCTCAAGCTTTCCTGTATGTCTCTGTTGAATGTGAACCTGAACAATGTGAGAGGTATTATTACGTAAACGCTGTCTAATAAAAAGGTCGCCAAATGTCTGAAATTGTATAACTGTATTGCAATCAACTTTTACCAAAAATAGTTCGAAGACCTAAAACTATATACTAAAGAACCTATGAAATTATGCATCGTGCAGTGTAATGAACGGTGCTACAATCTGTGACGTCACAATGCATGACTTGCAGTTCCAATACATAAAGCTACCAGAATTAAAATTCTTTATAAAATTACAAGTCGGATTATGACTGAACATATGTCAAAAATGCTTCCACGAAACTGCCCTAAACGTTACGTATGCAAACTGACCAAATAAAATTCCCGGCATTAAATGATGCACACATGAATGTAACATTGCAGAGCAAGAATAAAACTGTCTGCAGAAGAAATGAGATCTGAACTGATCTCTGCTTCAGATATCCCTGTTAACAGTTTTTAAAAACAACACTTGACTGTGAATGATTTTCCGTGCCCTTTCTGTAAGGTTACACTGATGTTAACAAATTTTCATCACTTGCCTTACGGCGACAGAAACCCAGTATTGCTCTAAAATGGTGAAAATAGAAATACAGCGTAACAGCAATCCAGCTAATGGAAAGAAACCTTGCCCAGCGCAATGCAAGGAAAAACAGCTTTTCTTTGTATGACTGTGTTCCCTTTAGTCAAATCAGGCCACACAATTATGAAACAAATTTTCGTGAGGAGCCGATGATAAAAACTCGGCTTACAAAATGACCTAAAGAGAGACTAGCACTCATAACTGTCTCGTGAACCTAATTCATTAACACTGGTGATCATCTTTACAAAAATCACTTCGTACAAAAAATGTGGATCTGCCATGAAATTAGTTAACTGAGTTGTAAAGGAATGGTGAATCTATAACTCTGAGAACAAAGGATGTGAGCAGGTATTTTAAATCATGTCTGGACAATCAACTGATTGACCGAAACCAATAGAGAAAAATCACCGAAAATTTACCTGCCTGAAACTCATCACTAATTACGTGCGAGCAAGTAATGCAGCGTCACTATCTGAAAATCTTTACACTACTCAAAACAATCTTTACAAAATCATACTTCGAAAAAGCAGCAATTTGTACATTTGCATCTCTGTACTGTAGTTACTTCCAGACTACCCACCAGCGTAACAAACACCCAAGTCGCTCACTCACTTCTCACTGAATGCTACACCGGCAACTGGAATTCCACTGGCGACAAAAGATCACATTGTTTGTACTCAGAACCTCACAGGCGTAACATATCGGCTATTGAAGACATATGTCTGAAAAATATGCAGCGTACAAATATGAAGCATGGTACATCGAATAAAACGAAAGCTCACACTACTTTTATTGAATACAGGAAAAAAGGGCTGCACTGGTGTTTAAAATTAAAGCAAGAAACCGAAATTTTACAAGGTTGCGTTTATTTCGCCACAAAACAGTACAATCAGGCGAAAGTGAACTAAAAGAAATATAAAGAATGCAGAACGTGAACAACTGCAACATGCATAACGGTAGACAAAAATGTTCTTCCCATTTTCTAACTTAACTGATTTACGCACAAATTCCGAAAACTGGTTAAAGAACTCACAAGGGAAGCTCCCCAACGCAACCCCCTCAGGCTTAGTGTTAAGGTGGCCCAGTGCATAGCCCGACCAAGACTGAACACAGATCAAGCATGAAACCAGGAAGAAGGTGTACTCAACTGTAAAAAATAGCAAAATAGGAACAGTGAACGGTCCAACAAGAAGTGCAATAAAGAGCAGCCGGCAACAGCACTGGCGTCTTGGGTAACTGGTCATAGTGTTGGACTGTCAAGCGGACGAGCCATGTTCGAAACTCCCGTTCTTCCCACAATTAGGAACTGTCCGTTCGGTCATTGAAAAGCCTATTCTCTCTCTGTATGAGTTATGTGGTAAGAATGTGTTACCATCGCAAATAAATGTGATGACTAGTGAGAGCAGGCAAGACATAGCACAGACGTCTCGCAGAAATGGAAACAACAAATAAACGGGTTTGAACTATGTTACAACAAACCAATTAAAGAGTAGAAACATCCAAAACGGAACACAGCTTCAAAACCGAGAAAAATATATGTTTTGACAGACCACGGAGAAGCTGTGTGATTGTGAAACTGTTGCGTTCATTTTTTGCAGCTTATGTGACCAACTATTATGTTTTCATCAGCTTACCTTCCATTTGGAAAGCGGTTGCACTCAGCGACTGTTATATGGCTTGTAAATTATAGACTGCAGCAATCATTCGTCCTTTTTAAATTTTATTATGCAGATCTAGATTTCAGCTCGAAGCTAGCCATTCTCAGTGCTAAGAATACAAGAAATACACAGTCAGATGGTGTCATAAAAAGTTACAAGTAATGGCTTAACTCATATGGTTTGTATACTACATACCACTATTATTTTCGCTCAAAGCATGTAAGTCCCTGTTGGTCAGGCTTCACCAACAGTTCATTGAATACTACTGTTTGCTGAAGGCAGACTGTATGGAGAACACATCTGTTGGTTACATGGTGCCATCTACATGAACTACGTATATAAAATTCAAGGGAAGTGAACCACTCCAAATTTGCATGAGAATTACATAATATGAAACATAAGTAAAATTCTTTACATTGTAGGCTGACTTATTTCATATTTGCTGGCAAGTAACAAAATTTCCATGTTCACTCCTTGTGAGTCCGTTATTATTATTATTCCTCCTCCGTGACTCCCACCATCTCTACAATGCCTTCCCCCACACGCGTGACCCGGACACACTATGACGCCACCGGCCACTACAAAGACACGTCAGAAATTTGCTCGTGGCTAAGAAACAGCGGGACTGGCGACAGACTTGCACCCGCCTTAATGCTACACTTCCTATCAACTCGTCCAAGTACTGGTCTGTCTTCCACCGCCTTACCCGATCTAACCCCCCCCCCCCTAATACCCTCTCCTTCATGATGACCAACCGTTCCCTGACAAACTTAGTAAGGCCAATCACTTTGCCTCCTACCTTTCTGATACCTTCACCCTCCCCAGTTCTATTACTCCCTCTTCCCGGATGTCTGCGATCGAACTGACACCTCTGTCCCTCCCTTCGCCCCTGGCTTCCAGTACTTGGACAACATTAGACACAGAAAACTCAATGCCCTCATCACTACTCAGGATATCATCACTACACACCACACGAAATGCAACACTGCTCCCAGTCACGATCGTGTTACCTATCGCCACCCCCGTGAAACTCCCACCTCCTTCCTCTCCACCCTGGCCAGGCTATATAATGTGGTTGTGTCCACTGGCTACTACCCCGAACTGTGGAAAACCTCCCATATCCTGATGTTCCTTAAGCCCGACAAACCACCATCCGCTGTCTCCTCCTACTGTCCCATCATCCTTACCTCAGTCTTCAGCAAGGTCCTGGAATCCATCCTCACCCGACGCATCCACCTGCATCTCCACCAGCACCGCCTCCTTCCCACTACCCAGAGTGGCTTTCCACCATCCTTCTCTGCTGATGACCTCCTTCATCTCGCTCATCTCCTCTCCGAACAGCTCAACTCCCGTCGATCCGCCATCTTCCTCTCCCTCGACCTTGAGCGCGCTTACGACCATGTACGGCACTCTGATCTCCTCTTCAAGCTCCAAACCTTCGCCCTTCCTATCAACTACATCTGTCTGATCATGTCCTTTCTTTCCCAACGTCCTTCCTACGTCACCATCCATAACACGGATTCCTACACCTTCTACCCCTCCGCCAGTGTGCCCCAAGGTCCTGTCCTCTCCCCTCTTCTCTACCTTCTGTATACGGCGCACATGCCGCCGCCTTCAACCCCCTTCCACCTTCTGCAGTACGCCAATGACACTGCCTTCCTTGCCCTCGCCCCCACCCTGCAATGCTCCCAACACCAATCCCATCTTGACTGGTTCACCACTTGGTGCAACCAGTGGTTGCTCAAGGTCAATCCTTCTAAGACCCAGGCGATCACTGTAGGCAAAACCACCCCTTCACCATTTATGGCCATCCTATCGCCCTCACCCCTACCCTCAAGTAGCTTGGCGTTACTCTTGACTGTTGCCTCTCCTGGACTCCCGATCTCTGGACAGTCCAAGCCAAGGCACGCTCCTGACTCCATCTCCTCAAGCTCCTTTCTGGCTGCACTTGGGGTCTGGACCCCTCCACCATCCCACCATCCCACCATCCTTCACACCTATAAATCCCTCATCCGCACTATCCTCTGCTATGCCCACCCTGCCTAATCTTCGCCCCTCCTACTTTTTACAAATCCCTTCAAACCCTAGAATGCCATGCTCTCCGCTTCGCCTATCGCATTTGTCTCCCCTCCCCCTCATGGATCCTGTACGATCTCATTCCGTTCCTGCACCTCCTCCTTTCCCTTGAACGGATACAGATCCTCTAGACCTCCCGTGAACTTGATCCCCCTCACCCGCTTGTCTCTCCCGTCTTCTCCCACCCCAGTCCACTGCCACGTCTGTATTCCCATGTCAACCTGCTCTCCATCTCTCCACTCTTCATACCCTCGCCCAAGGTGGCTTCCACCAACTCTCCCTCCCTGATGATGCCCTAATCCAGTCCAGCTACCTACGAACTTAGATCTTCCCCTTCCACACCCTGATTTTTTTCCTTAGGGTACCCTCTCTCCCTCCTTCCTTCCTCCCCCCCTCCTCCCTTGGGATTCCCCTACCTCCAGTACTTTCTTTCCTCCCCCTCCTATCTCCTCTGCCACTGGCATCTACCCTCTCCCCTCTCCCTCCCCCCCCCACCTTTTCCCCTTTTGGCAGGTCCCCAGATTCGCACATGTCAAGTGAACATTCACGCACCGGAGATCATCGCCATCGGTTCTGTGTGTGTGCCATCATGTTAGTGCTTCAGTGTTTTCACAACACCACGCTCCATCGTTCACGTGTGTTATCTTAGTCGTCAGTGTTTGTGTACAGTGCTGACCGTTCTTTTTATATTTTTTACTATGCCTGTGAGCAGCTCCGTGTTTGTTACTCATGTGTCTACTGCTTTTTGTCCACCATTTTGTTTTGCTTTTCTGTGTATTCCATGTTTCTGTTTGTACTGTCTGTGGCCGAAGAGCGGCGTAATATTGCCGCTGCCGGCCCGCCTTTTGTATAAGGTGTCAACATATCAATAAAGAAAAAAAAAGTGTTACCTCGTTCCCCCTGGATCAAACGCTACACGGTCTGTCCACTGGGTACTCTTACCACTAAATCTCAGGCGAGTGAGACGGGGAGTTTCTCCTGTAAGTATGGGGTGTGAGCACCCCTGGCAGCAATACAGGACTGACAAACGACGGGACATGTTGTGAATGATGCCATCAGTCCCATGTAGAGGCAATAATTTCCATTCTTCCTGCAGAGCTGCTCGCAAGTCTTGGAGAGTGATTGTTGGATCCTGAAGTGACACAGAGTGACTCTCTAGCGCATCCCACAATATGGGAAGCAAATTAGGAGAGAGAAGAAGCCACGCCGTTAGTGTAAAATCTGAAACCCAGGTTCAGGATAAGAAAGGATCAAAGATCAACACGTGGAAGGGAGACCCATCAGATAGTTCGTCGTTTACACCAAATTAACATTTATTTTAGAAAACATACCGATCAATTAAATTCCTGATTAATAACAATCATGAAAACCATCAGAATATAGTGACATATAAAGGGACAAACTACTGAAATTTACCAATACAAGCAACAGGAAACAATATTCAATAAACACAAAGGATCTGAGTTTGTAACAGTGAGAATGAAATTTGATTCCTAATTTACAAAATTCATGAGTCCATCCCGCCGAATTCCACAGTCTATATAACCCTGGTGGCAGTCGCTCAACCCAGACATAGCTCCAAGGAACAAGACAACTACTCAACTTCTGCTAGGTATGACAGGCGACGTGCAAAGCGCTCCCGTGGAAATAATTTAGACCTCGAACGTTGGGCAGGATGCCGCCAGGATAGCGGCCGAGAAGTAACGGCTGCAAATACCAAGGTAGACTCGCGTGTTTTGCAATCAACTGTGAACATAAATCACACTCGAGGCAGCACTGTCAAACAAAAACAGAATATACACACACAAATGATGAGACTCGCTTTAGAAAGATAAATACGGCTTCTAACCTTAGGTAAAACAAATAGTTAAAGCCAAACTTAAATATTAAACTAAAATATACGACTTCACAAGGCTTTTAATCAGATCAGGGGAAACTCGGCTAAGATTAACAGAGATAATTAGAAAGGATACTGTCGTACACAAATACATACGCCACTGTCTACGTAAGATAACAAGCGAGTACATGTAACTGACAAGGTGCAGGTTCAAACAGAGCAGTTGCATTTAAAGCTTTAGGTAAGACAGAAAATTTTTCTCAATAATAGCCCTACGTAATTCAGTTATGACTAAAACACAGCCGGCCGCTGTGGCCGAGAGGTTCTAGGCGCTTCAGTCCGAAACCGCGGTGCTGCTACTAATCCCGCCTCGCTCATGGATGTGTGTGATGTTCTTAGGTTAGTTAGGTTTAAGTAGTTCAAAGTATAGGGGACTGATGACCTCAGATGTTAAGTCCCATAGTGCTTAGACCCATTTGAACCATTTTTTGAACTAAAACACATCAACGTAGGTTAGAATAAATACAGTTTACTAAATCATAATTAGATTTAAAAATCATACCCAATACCTGATACAGTAACACGATATTGCCCCTGGATACGGGGCCACTCACTGGTGTTACCACTTCAGTTCATAACATTGGGACCTAAGCAGTTTACCAATTAACAGAATCACGTGGTTTCAGAGAAGACGCACTAACAACCACTGACCACTCTCAAGCCAAGGCATACTGCAGGACAAACAAATACATATTATTCACTGAAAACGTCACAATATTATTGCGCCAAATTTCCTTTAAACAACAAAAGCACAGGGTCAGAATGTCCATAGGTAGTATATTAGGGTGCAGTCTCCCCACCATGGATTATCCTATTAACCCCTTTTCAAATAACAAAAGGAGTCCCTCGTCACCAGAGCTGCGGAGCACGAACTTCGTCACCTTCTTTAGCGGGTGCCCAACAACATTCGACAAGTCGCTCGACAATCCAGGTGTGTACATGCGTTGTCCATCGCAAATCTGCCCAACCGAACCCCGCGGCCAGGCACTGCTGCTCCAGCCCTCCTCCTTCCGTCACGTGCCGTTCACCACTCACCTCGTGCGCCGAGCCTCCACACCTCAACCAGGAAAACCAAAGATAAGTCACAGGACAGGTGACTATCGATACAGTTAGCAGAGGGAGTTAGGCCAGCTAACCGAACCGCCACCGCTGAATATCTTCGGTTTCCAGGAAAACATCAACTACCCGTACTCTAGGAGGTCGAGCATTATCGTTCATAAATGTGACATCGCGGCCCACAGCATCTCGCACTAAGCGCATGTGATGTCCCAGGATCTCGTCACGATACCTGACAGCCGCTAAACCTTGCTGAGTCACCCATACAATTTCATTAAGAAATGTTCTAGTGGTCAACATTATCGCTGTCCCCACCATCAAGCTTGATATGATTCTTTTTCCAGGATGGTTGGGCACCGAAATCGTGTTCCACGTTCCCTCCAGATGCATCCGCCGAGAATCACTGTTCAGACCAAATCGGGACCATCCAGGTGGTATGTTGACAGCTCCACGCTAGACGTCAACTTCAGTGAAGACGCGTCAGAGGTACACATACAGCAGGTCTCCGACAATAAGGGCCACTCTGCAGAAGTCTTCTGTACACCGTTTGCCACGCTACACACGTCCAGCAGATGCTGCGACGTTAGATACGAGTTACCGTGCAGTACTACGGCGATACTGTCGTGACCTTACAGCCAAATGACGGTTCTCTCTTTCTGATATTACACGTGGTCGGTCGCCACAGTCGAAAAACAACAGAGCGATTCACATTAAGCCATTAGGCAACATTAGTTTGCGACTGTCCTGTTTACATTCTTCCCATGGCCCTTCAACGCAGAGAACCTAGTAGGCTTCTTCTCTGTGCCATAATGCACCTCGTGTGACTTTGTACACAGCGATTGTGGATGTGGGACTACCCAGCAAACACTAACCCGTTTGATAAGTGTCCTGACGTCATCGTTGGCGTAGTTGTCCTTTGACCAGAATGCCATCTTCCGTGTACGACGCGATTGTACGGAAATCTGTTCAAAGTTTTAATGATTATAACGTGAGTTAAACTCAGGACAGAGAAATGGTGGTTCGTTGCTTTAATTTCGAACACCAGTGTAGCAACCCTACATTGTATTGTGGTTTCCATTTTGTAGATGTTTGGAGTGTAAGTGTATATTTTGACATTAAACCGAGCGAGGCCCTACAGAGGTTAGCAAACTGGACTCGTAATCGGGAGGACGAAGGTTCACATCCGCGTCTAGCCGCCCAGAATTAGGTTCACCGTGACTTTCCTAAACCACTCCAGGTGAATGCTGGGATGGTTCCTTTTAACTGGTGAAGAAACGTACTTTTCAAGCTCGAGTGTTGGCCCAACCACGTGTAACCGAGTGTCATCAGTGACACTTTTAAATTAAAAATTTCTGGATTATTCCACATTTGTAAGTAAACTGTCTTACAAGGGGAAGGTCCGACATATGGGTAACGGATCATGATCATGTTTTGTAAAGAAGTTCTATGTCGAAAATAAAGAGTCACCTGTTTCGACTTTTTGCTTGACACACTCTAGTTTTTGAAGACACTGTGGTCGAAATTGATGACGGAAAATCATATTTTCAAGGCTATATATCGAAAGATCGTCTAAAAACGAACATTATTCGTAATGCGTTATCGGGTTCAAACTTAATAAAGTACAAGTTATTAACGTTTTTGTGTTTTCGTGCTGTACCTAGGGTACGTGTCACTGCAGGCGTCTACCAGAGCGAGGTCGGTGGTCGCTCGTTCAAGTCACTACACTCCCACAGTGCTGGCCGGAGTTCACTTGTTGGTCGAGACTTCCTTTCAGTCTAAATTTTTCCGCGGTGTCTGATAATATTCTGATAACGGGAATACCTTTCTTCGCCTTTTTTGAGATAAAACATTTGGAATTGTGATTAATATTCAAATAAGTGTATCGACTGTATTCACAGTTATTTTCACCGTGATAGATACATAGAAGTAGACGTGTAGTATATTAGTATCCAATCCTAACTGACGTACACTCCTGGAAATGGAAAAAAGAACACATTGACACCGGTGTGTCAGACCCACCATACTTGCTCCGGACACTGCGAGAGGGCTGTACAAGCAATGATCAAACGCACGGCACAGCGGACACACCAGGAACCGCGGTGTTGGCCGTCGAATGGCGCTAGCTGCGCAGCATTTGTGCACCGCCGCCGTCAGTGTCAGCCAGTTTGCCGTGGCATATGGAGCTCCATCGCAGTCTTTAACACTGGTAGCATGCCGCGACAGCGTGGACGTGAACCGTATGTGCAGTTGACGGACTTTGAGCGAGGGCGTATAGTGGGCATGCGGGAGGCCGGGTGGACGTACCGCCGAATTGCTCGACACGTGGGGCGTGAGGTCTCCACAGTACATCGATGTTGTCGCCAGTGGTCGGCGGAAGGTGCACGTGGCCGTCGTCCTGGGACCGGACCGCAGCGACGCACGGATGCACGCCAAGACCGTAGGATCCTACGCAGTGCCGTAGGGGACCGCACCGCCACTTCCCAGCAAATTAGGGACACTGTTGCTCCTGGGGTATGGGCGAGGACCATTCGCAACCGTCTCCATGAAGCTGGGCTACGGTCCCGCACACAGTTAGGCCGTCTTCCGCTCACGCCCCAACATCGTGCAGCCCGCCTCCAGTGGTGTCGCGACAGGCGTGAATGGAGGGACGAATGGAGACGTGTCGCCTTCAGCGACGAGAGTCGCTTCTGCCTTGGTGCCAATGATGGTCGTATGCGTGTTTGGCGCCGTGCAGGTGAGCGCCACAATCAGGACTTCATACGACCGAGGCCCACAGGGCCAACACCCAGCATCATGGTGTGGGGAGCGATCTCCTACACTGGCCGTACACCACTGGTGATCGTCGAGGGGACACTGAATAGTGCACGGTACATCCAAACCGTCATCGAACCCATCGTTCTACCATTCCTAGACCGGCAAGGGAACTTGCTGTTCCAACAGGATAATGCACGGTCGCATGTATCCCGTGCCACCCAACGTGCTCTAGAAGGTGTAAGTGAACTTCCCTGGCCAGCAAGATCTCCGGATCTGTCCCCCATTGAGCATGTTTGGGACTGGATGAAGCGTCGTCTCACGCGGTCTGCACGTCCAGCACGAACGCTGGTCCAACTGAGGCGCCAGGTGGAAATGGCATGGCAAGCCGTTCCACAGGACTACATCCAGCATCTCTACGATCGTCTCCATGGGAGAATAGCAGCCTGCATTGCTGCGAAAGGTGGATATACACTGTACTAGTGCCGACATTGTGCATGCTCTGTTGCCTGTGTCTATGTGCCTGTGGTTCTGTCAGTGTGATCATGTGATGTATCTGACCCCAGGAATGTGTCAATAAAGTTTCCCCTTCCTGGGACAATGAATTCAAGGCGTTCTTATTTCAATTTCCAGGAGTGTATATTTGTGAGCGTTCTCCCAAGCAGTGGAATGAAACTTATCACAGAAACAGCAAAAACTTAAATATTTCTCACACCAGGCGCAACACACGCATGAAGTCCCGGCGCTTGACATATTTACCAGTACATAGTTATCAGACACACCGAAAAAAATATCGAATGAAGAAAAGCCACTACCAAGAATAGAACGGGCACCAGCGGTTCAGCAGTGCAACGCCTCGACCGCCCTTTATATTGGCTTTTCGGTTTCCGGGCATGCGCTTTAACGCATTTTTTATGATGCAGGAAATGCATGTATCAGAATGCTTGTATCGGCAGGAAAGAATGGACACAGTCAGCTGCAGGCTGAGCGGAAAGAGGCAGGGGTCGGGTCCCGAGACCTGGCCACGATGCCTCTCACACCCTCCCTATTTTAATCATCTATTTTTTAACCCTTGCAACTTACCACACAAAGCAAACTGAAGCAGAATTGGGGTTTATCCTACATGGCTTCCGTCACTTAAAAAAGGAAAATAAATTTTTTCCAGCCATTGCCTCCAACATTTTTAAAATTTTCTCTTTTATTAATTAAAAAGGAAAAACACGACAAGCAGTACCACAAAAGTGAAATAAACGTCGTAATAATATTCTTGAACGGGACCATGACGAAAAAGTCGCAAGGATCGATCATCTCAACCCATACCCTGACGACTAAGCACAAGGTTCAACATACTGGCGAATAAGAAGCGATACCGCGCCAAGGGCAAACACTTCCAACATCCCGTGCCCATAAAATAATGGACACCGATTGTGTCCCTATAACCCCCTCCACCTATAATGTAATGAACATAGTGGGCTAAGAACCATGCAATTGTATTTGACTTTGCTCTCGGAAAGAAGGAGAAGTGTGGGCGCAATAGGATGATACCCTAAAAGGCAGTCCTAACGGATCGAGTTATAAACATTGTTTCTGAAACCAGTGCGACTTCGCTTCGTGACAATGACAAGCATATCTATGTTGTCGCGTGTCTATTGCTGGACAGTAACTACACTGATCAATTACAATAAGTCCAATACGAAATAGGCGCACGTCGGCGGATAACGGATTGTGTACCACGTTATACCATGAGGACGCCACTGCCATTGGTAAAACAGGGAGGCTAAGTTCGTTGTGATGCCATTCAACTGACGCCCTACAGTCAACCCCTATCCCACGCATTATCACAAACGTGGTAGTGCGACGCTACCTTTGTACAATATCAACCCCCAAATAATTGTCAGCAGTGTAAAATTCTTGGACATGTTTTCACTGGAAATTCACTCGAATAACATCGACTGCCGGGTCAAGACTGTCCGGCCGCAGGCAGTAAAACAACCGAGACGACAGTCAGCACGGCGCAACGAACAAACAGCACTGGCGGTCTCCTTTTGTAAGCTCCACACTGTGTGTTTCTGTATGAAATTTACCCCAAATTTACCTCCCACTCTATAAAAAGTCTACGTATTACCAAAAACTATGTACCTACAAACTGTTATTCAAGTTAAACTCGTATGCTAACCTTTGAACTGTAACTAATCTGAATACAACATGTCTTCATAGTAAATGCGCAACTGAAAATAAAACAATTACCTGCACCGATCAAAATTTACACTTACTTCACGTCTTGGCAACACTGTAGCAGATTTCTTGAAAGCACAACAGCAAACAGCATGCAGGCAGCATCTAAGCAAAGTGTCTATTTTTAAATAAATTTTCCAAACTGTATTGGAAACTATTGCATATAATACGGTAATGCGCAATGATAAAACTTTCTTAAACAGCGGGATGGGGGGAGTAGCTATTCCTAGGAAACGATATTCAAAAACAACGACTTTAGACTCAGGTATGCATTCAAAAAGACAGAGTAAAACTTCACAAGATCTTTCCACATAACATTGGTCCAAGCAATACTAATTTTTTCGAAGTGAACAATGATTTAAAAAGGGTACAATATTAACGAAGAATTTCTATGAAATCCAAACAGCTTATCAACTGATATGTTACTGCGTGAATCAAGGAAATGGGTGATATTTATCTCAGCTCTGAGCAAGTGAACAAAGTTAACTAGCTGACAATAATCATTTCTACAAATTAGCTGCGCAGTGCCGCCGTCTTTCCTCAAACTTCTCCTCTTCAAAAAAACAATACTATTCCAAATTTATATTCCTTTCGCCTTTCAATATATGCATCATATTCATTATTGGTGTCCTTTATAATAAAGCTTTCTTCATCTAAGAGGTGCAATCACAAATCACCACCGCACCACTAAATTCATCCATCACCTACCACACTGGAACTAAGAATGTATCAGACTGCGCAGAGGCAAAGTTTGTGCCACAGCAACACTAAAGATTCCTCAACAGTAACGTATCTTACTCTCTCCCTGACGTGCACATCCGTAACTTACAAAAATCAAAATGACATGCTGGACTTACACTTTCAATATCGGGAAAACCCAAACCCCTGAGAGAAGGAGTACACGTAGCCGCCTCGTACCGTAATCGAAACAATGTGATACTTCAATAAAAAACGACTGGAGAGTTGATTTAGCTTCCTAGCCATCGTCGCGGGAAAGGGAAAGGTTTGAGCGATGTAACATGCTTTTCACAAGACGTAGGTATCCAGAATCTGAACTTTCTGAATCAGGATAGGGGGACGCGGTTTATATTCCAGGACTGCTCTTTGTATCTTCTCAAACCGAGTTCCAATTAATTGTAGCCATTGGACTGGAGAAAGGTCAGTTATGACTCACAAAGATTTACGTCTCTCGACCACTGTCGCCCACGAAATGACAGCATTATCAGATATCTGTAATTTCACAAATCGACATATTCCTTCCGTGATGCGGACACCAGATAGACAACAAAAGACACCCAACGTAGCCATGAGCTACGGAATCTCGCCGGGAGAACGGGGTGACGCCTGCACATCATCCGCGTATGCGCGCACGGAGATGGTATCTCCCAAGAGTGCCCATCTTTGGTACTGAGCGACGATTCTTCAAAGAAGGGGCTCAAGTGATAGAACAAACAATGGCACTGAAAGCGGACTTCCGTGAAGAAAACTCCAATAGATGGTAACAGAGGTTGTCAGTTGGCCATTTACAGCCAACGAGGCTTGGATACCCGTAAACAAATTGTACAAGACCCTGCGCCCGTCATTTGTGAACCCAACGGCTTCCACTAACTCAACAGGAAGCCATGGCTGACCCGGTAAACGCTTTGTGGGAATCCAAAACTGCCCGAGAACCAGGAACAGAAGTAACAGCGGCTACTGATCTGATATCACGACAAACTGCTACCAGTGTCAGAAAAACAAGCACAGGAATACTACTTTTATGGTCAGCAACAAATTTCCTCAGCAGCCCAGACAGCAAGCTTTTCACCGCTCTTGCCAAAGTCTTATAGTCATAATTTAGCAAGGTAATCTGGCGAAATTTATCAATTGCTGCTTGACCAGAACAGGAAGTAACCCTGTAACGGTGTTTTTTTTCTCCTTATTCTAGAACTGAGAACAACTGTGTGAGATGAAATGACAAGTTTAATGTCGCAATATTTCTCAGCAAATTACAGCTTTTCATAAAGTTTTCAACTCACCAACATAAAAACAGCTGAACGGATAACGCATCTTGCCAACATCAAAAAGTGAAATTATTTTATACACAACAATTTTAAATATTAACTCTCTGAAAGAGCATTAATCTTAAGCACAACATTATGAAAGTTAAATTGGACGTTTCTTTACAAAATTGCTTCTACACATACATTATGATGTTGGTCAGTACTACGAAAATCGCCCGATTCCGGTACAAAGTTCGGTACTATTTAGGATGACAATCAAGTCTACGGTGGATGGTTAGTCAAATGACAAATTCGAGCGCAAAATTACCTCTCGAGTTTACAGTGGATGCAAGCTGGTGAACCAACAAAGTTTACGCCTCTGCACACGGTATTTACCTTCCTACACTTCCCTGACTTTTGGAAGGCGGCCAAGGTCCTGATGTTCAGGAAGCCAGGGAAAGATCACTCCCTCCCACAAAATTACCGACCCATCAGTCTGCTGTGCTCGCTCAGCAAGATTGTTGAGAAGGTAATACTAAAACGTATCACTAGGCATTGCATCGCCAACGACACCCTAAGACCGGAGCAATTCGGCTTTAGGAATCACCACTCGACAACACAACAACTCCTCCGCGTAGTCGAACATATAACACACGGCTACAACATGAACAAAGCCACAGGGGCCGTGTTCCTAGACATCGAAAAGGCTTTCCATCGTCTCTGGCACAACGGACTCATACGCAAACTAAGCGAAGCTGGTTTCCCAGACGGACTCGGACGTCTCATACACTCATATCTCACGAACAGTTGTTTCAACACTAACGTGCAGGATAAACAATCAACACAACACGGTATCCAAGCTGGAGTACCCCAAGGAAGCATTCTGGGGCCCATCTTGTTTAACCTGTAAATTAATGACTACCCAGCGACACGAAACACGGCGTTAGCCGTCTACGCGGATGACACAGCCATCCTCGCGCAAGACTGGAAACCGTCGAACATCAACTCACGAATACAGACAGCACTCAGAACAGCTGAGCCTTGGCTGGAGCGATGGCGTATTAAAGTAAACGTCGACAAGTGCGAAGCAGTTCTGTTCACACGCAGACCGAAACTACTGCGCAAACACCAACACTGTAGACCGATAACACTACATACACGCCCAATATGTTTCCGAGAGAAAGTCAGATACCTTGGTGTCTGGCTGGACCGGAAACTTACATGGGGGGACCACATCGAATACGTTGCCAACCGAGCGCACGCGAGGCTCAAACAGCTCTACCCAATGCTCAACAGGGAAAGCACACTGAATAGGAGGGTGTCGAGGTCCTTACACACTACACTGATTAGACCTCTGATGACGTACGCAGCTCCCGTCTGGGGATATGCAGCTCCCACACGACTGCGCCGCCTGCAGATCATACAGAACAAAGTGCTACGAATCATTAGCAATGCTCCACGCTACACACGCACCGTGGATCTTCACCATGAATACCGCCTTGATACCCTCAAGGAAGTATTCAAGAAACACGCTACACGACTATACAGGAACTCGAGACACTCGAACAATCCTTTCATCCTCACTCTGGGAAACTACGATCACAACCACAGGTGGAAACACAAGCGACCAAAGACACTGCTAGCTAGGGCATAACCACCTATGGTAAACTAACATACGCAAACAGCGACAAACGTCGGTAAGCCCCTGCATATCAGCAACACTGAGTGGCAACTACCAGCTGCTATTAGAGCCGACCAACAGGCCACAGCAGGGACACCGACGAGCTCGCCCACAGACGCACGAACAATCTCCCAACACTCCCTCACACTGTGCCTCCGGTATATGACCTATCGGACACAAGACCGATAACAAACATAACTGTTGCAGGTTGCAGGACGCTGAACGAGGACTCTGTACCAGCACCCAGCGCCAGCCGCCGAGCAGCACAAACGCACAACGTCAAGGTATCGACACGCATGATACCCACTACTAACAAAGCCTATCCTTGCACAACCTATCGCAGGCAGCAAGACAACCGCTACTGCTCTTGCCGCCCGACCTAACTTTCGCAGAGGTTTTTTTCCCTTGGCTCTTGCCTTGGCACTTTTTTTCCTCTGCCCTTCAAACCGCTACCCTTCGTCAGATTTCGACCAATCTATCTCCAGATGAGCGCGTATTAATCGTTAATCCTAACCAGACGTACGCAAACATCGCAGTACCCACATCCTGCGACACCTCACTTTAGTGAATACTAACCCTTATGCAGAGATGGCAGTAGACCTTTTGTGTTGGCCATCATGCCGGTGTGGGCGTGGAGGGGCTCCACCTCTTGCAAATAAAGGTATTTACCTTAAGCTGCGACGTGCTGCTGTCTGCAAAGCCGCTCTCTCCTACTGAAATTCCTACAAAACTAATCTGGCCTTTGCTGAACTTTCCAGCAGAAACTCTCCCTATGTTTTTCGTTATGCGAGAAAACATGTACTCAGCCCTAGTCTTACTATGTGGCGATATACACACGCATTGTGGGAGCAGCGTGCTTATTATAGTGCCCTCTCAGTTCTCGCAAGAACAATTAACTAATTTGGCTGCTTCGTTTCTCCACAGTTGGAGCTAAACGTTGCTACAGCTAATTCTTTAACTGGAGTGCAGCCGCTGTGAACGCAGTGTCCACACAAATTTCTTCTCTGCGCCATAAAGTGCATTAAGCACTCCGTTCTGCACTTGACGCCAGTTCAGAGACCAGTCCACGAAAATTTCTCTCTTGTCCTACACATGGCAGAACTGCCTCTCTCCTCTGGGGTTCCTTTTTCACTTCACGGCTTTTTTCGACCAATAGGAGCGTTCCTCTTATTTTGTAGAAACACCCTCTACCAATCGCAACGTCCCTTCTATCGAACTGCGTTGAAACTTCAGTACTTTTCTCCTTCCTAGTGCGTTTCAGCTAATGGTACGTTTTGTGCCCGTTACAGACGCCGAAAGTACACTGACCTTTCTGTGTGTCACACTTGCTGGACGAAAATGTTTCACTTGCTTTTGTTGGTAACCCGTTAGAATTCCGAAACGCAGTTTCCTAAAGCTTCTTCTCTGCCCTTGAGCAGATGCCTCGCTACAGGCGGTCCTCAGGCTTGAATCACCTGGTCTGTGGTCGCTGTCCTCCTTCCTGCCACCCCTTTAAGTGGTTGCCGGCATAACTCCCGCAGTGCGACTTTGTTACGCCATTGTGGAGCTGGCTTTTCAAAACTAAAAACGATTCGACTCGCATTCCCTGTGCTACCTTCCGCTCAAAGACATGCATTTTATAGGAATGGTGTGTTAATTACCGTCGATTGACTGTTATCTCTTTTTGCATTACATATTGATAGGCAAATGTTCTCATAACTGTCAATTTACGCTAGATGTCATCTTCACCTTCTCATTGCGATTTGTAAAGGTCTCACGTAAGATGCGAAACTGACCACCTTACAACCCTAAATAGCAAACTTTTAATGAGTCGGGCACAAATCCTCTTCTGAACATTACGATTAAAATCAGTGTAAAAGTAATACCGACAAAGGCCAAAAACTCACATAAAACTCCTTAGGCAGACCACCAAACCCCGTCGACTTATGAACAAACAATCTGACAATAAGGTCATAGAAATCGTGTCATTGAAAAGCTTCTAAAAACGTAACATTAGGAGCAGGTGTAAGTCTACGATCCTACGATCCACAGCCTGAACAAAAAATCTGATGTATCGATGGAACAGATATCTCATGCAGCCCGACATAGAACTGATGTAGAGCATGAACAATGTCCTTTTGTGCTGTCATAACATTGCCGACATTGTCTTAAGAGAGACACTCGACATACATTCTGACATAGACGACGAATCTGATGTCGACTTAGATGATACAGAGGAGTTAAAATCATCCGGTACCACGGATTATGATTTGGATCCTATTCGTAACCCTCCCACTTGACGGTGCTTCAATCGCAATAATTGCGCCTTTACACGCCTGACATCTACAGTCTGTAGCGGAGCCTGACGCACACTTTCATAAACGTCACGTTAAGAGAGAGAGAGAGCGTACTAAAATTCTTGTGTCCGCCGAAATTCCACGCGATCTATCAGCGCAGAATTGTATCAATGTTTGTCTGAGGCCGGCCGGTGCGGCCGAGCGGTTCTAGGCGCTTCAGCCTGGAACCGCGTGACCGCTACGGTCGCAGGTTCGAATCCTGCCTTGGGCATGGATGTGTGTGTGATGTCCTTAGGTTAGTTAGGTTTAAGTAGTTTTAATTTCTAGGGGACTGATGACCTCACATGTTAGGTCCCATAGTGCTCAGAGCCATTTGAACCATTTGTTTGTCTGAGCCTTCGCTCACCCACCATTCCTAAATAGAGATGTATCGCGCAGTTGATCGGAGACTACGGCTCCTCACTTGTCGGATCACTTCATGGAGAGAGGGATCCTTCGATTGCGCCACGTTCAGCATCCAGGCCATCGGGACAATTCCACCGACAGACAGTCAGGTGTGATTTAAGCCTTTCAGACTCTGTGGCTACGATTGGACATATTAAATTTTACTGCGTCTTAGATGCAACAGAAGTATTTTAAACTTGAGGTGCACATTTGTGAATGTTCAATTTTTCCATCATGCGCAAGTACTGCCAACTGTTCGGGATCACTATGAAAGTATGAAAGTACCAGCAAGTCAATGCAGCAGCTTGCAGCATCTCGTGACCACCAGAATACTGGGATGTGGTTGGTTTACCATATTCCATACTATAATTCAATATTGTTATTGCTCTTTTGAATGAACATTTCACTATTTTTTAAAATAAAGAACATTTCCTAATTAGTTATTTTAGTCCATAAAGTGAAGCTGAGTGTACAAAGTATGTTTTGAAAACGGGTACTTTTTTTAAATCATCAGTTTTGTGGCTGGTTGGATGCAATCCACCACGAATTACTCTCCCGTGCCAACCACTTCATCTCGTAGTAGCACTTGCAACCTGCTTCCTCAATTATTTGCTAGATATATTCCAATCTCTGCTTTCCTCTACAATTTTTTCGCTCTACAACTCCCTATAGTACCATGAAAGTTACTACCTGATGTCTAAACCGATGTCCTATCATACTGTCCCTTTTCCTTGATAGTTTTCTCCATATATTCGTTTCCTCACCGATTCTACGAGGAGGCTCGTTATTCATTACTTATCAGTCGACCTAATTTTCAACATTCTTCTGTAGCACCACATCTCAAAGGCTGAAAGTCTCTTCTTTCCCAGTTTTCTCACAGTCCTGTCTCACTCCACACCATATTTTTGTATAAATCTTGAATCTAAAATCATTAAAAATCATTTAGAAGCATTACCATCACCTAAGAGCATTTCCATATAAAGATATTTTATTTTCTCTAGAAAAATTTCAAGTCTTAGAGGATTAAAGTAACAGTCACTGCACAGTGGTCAGTAAAGCTGTGGGAAAGGGGGGGGGGGGGGGCGGGAGGAATTACACAGAAAACCAAAACCGTATCACACTTCCTATCAGATAAATAATATCTGTCAAGCCTACTACTAGCAGCAGCAGTGAAATAGGTATATTTTTGCAAGAGTGGGATATTTACAGACCCAAACATCTTGCATTTTCAAGGAACGAACTAAATCTTGCAGAAATTAAAATTGGGAGACCGATCTACAGGACGCAAAACACAGGTAAAATCACCACCTATCAAAATATTCTCCGGACTATTACGGAACGAATGAACTACCTCTTCCTTATAAAATCGGGTACAGTACGAAGTGTGTCCGGTACCGTACGGTGCATAATAGAGATTCAAGGTCAGGTGTAAATAGGTGCATATTATTCCTCTACCATTGTAAAGGTTCAATCTCTTCAATGGGAATTGCCTCCCTAAAAAAACAAAACAGTTCTCATGGAACGTTCGGGAGCAACATAAAAACACAATATAAGAACCAGGGAGAGAATTGCGTGGAAATTGTACTTCTTGTAGGAATGGACCATCCGTAAAGGAATCACATAAACTGACGCAACGAAGCGAACCGCAGATCCGATTCGATCCTATTAACATTCGAAGAAAGAAACTTACAGGCCAGTGTACTTTAACAGCCACCAATCGCATCCACTGGTGTAACAATACTTGGTTTTTCCGACGTTACCTGAATGGGTGACATCAAGGGAACAGGTAATTGTAGGGACGCCTCACTTTTCTAATGTTGAGTCATTAGAACATCAGAAAGCTCAACGACTTCCTCACCCTTAGGTGGTTCCGGAGGAGTAAGCTGAATCACAGGGAGAATGCTAGGAGAAACACTCGAGACCTGACTAGTTCTTTTCGCACTATCGACCCAATCTGGAATACAGGACTCAGCACTACAAGAACATCAACCGACGAAGTTACTTCAGGCAGGGGTCGGTAAGGGGGAGACTATCCGGTACCTCACCAACCTGCATACGACGTCTCTTATGTTGCACTGCGGACCCTGCTGCCTTAGTAACAACAATTTCAGGACTGTGCAGCAGCGGTAAAGGTGGGAAGCCTGGAGCAGTAAACTGCACATTCCTCTGGTGTTCCATTGCCCCCGGGGAAGACGGGGCACCAATCTCGTGAGCAGTAGAAACGAGATCGGCTAACGTAAAGTTTCTACGCTGTTCCAATGAGGACGTCAATAGAAATACCCGCAGGGGGCAATTAGATCTAAGGTGGCCACTTTCACTACAGAAAAAGCACGTCCCTACACTATATATGATGTGAGTGCAGTAACCACAGGCCTGTAGGTGGGAGGGAATAGTACGTTTAACCGCAGTCTCGACGGAACGGATCCCGCGATAACATTGCAACTGGTGTTGAGCTGTCCGGTTTTGGCGTCGTGTACCCCTCACATCATGACAAGGGAGCTACATCTCCTTCAGTTGACTGTCGTCAACTTCCGGTGGGAGACTGAACACTCTGACATTGATATAAGCCAGTCCCGAGTTAGCAGGAAAACCATACTTACGGAACCGTCACAGTGCTTAAAGGAAACGCGAGACCCAAGACGCAAAAACAACCTATCTGCTTCTAGTGGATCCAAAAATTTTACGAGAAAAGACATAGTTGTCAGAATCAAAATTGGCCCTGTGGACCTGATGAGATGTTACATGCACTGTAACAACGAGCCAATCGTCAATCTCCAAACATCCGGGCTGCTCGGAACGCTTTGGTTTATCGAAACTGAAGCTGACTGTACCTTTCCTTGGAACGAACTTGTAACCCGTGGCGCACATTATGAGCGGACTACGCCACTGCTAACGGTCACATACAAAAACTAGCACTACGTATCAAACAGAGATGCGACACACACGAAGATACAAGCAAGACTGTGCCGGCCGAAGTGACCGAGCGGTTCTAGGCGATATAGTCTGGAACTGCTTGACCGCTACGGTCGTTGGTTCGAATCCTGCCTCGGGCATTGATGTGTGTGATGTCCTTAGGTTAGTTAGGTATAAGTAGTTCAAAGTTCTAGGGGGCTGATGACCTCAGATGTTAAGTCCCTTAGTGTTCAGAGACATTTGAACCAAACAAGACAGTACACAAGCGACGTTGCAGTGAGGCAATAAACTAAAAACATCGCGTTCGGCGCTCGATTCGAAACTACTGCGCGACCACCGACCTCCTCCACTGTTGTTGTTGTTGTGGTCTTCAGTCCTGAGACTGGTTTGATGCAGCTCTCCATGCTACTCTATCCTGCGCAAGCTTCTTCATCTCCCAGTACCTACCGCAACCTACATCCTTCTGAATCTGCTTAGTGTATTGATCTCTTGGTCTCCCTCTACGATTTTTACCCTCCACGCTGCCCTCCTGCTAAATTTGTGATCCCTTGATGCCTCAAAACATGTCCTACCAACCGATCCCTTCTTCTAGTCAAGTTGTGCCACAAACTTCTCTTCTCCCCAATCCTATTCAATACCTCCTCATTAGTTACGTGATCTACCCACCTTATTTTCAGCATTCTTCTGTAGCACCACATTTCGAAAGCTTCTATTTTCTTCTTGTCCAAACTGGTTATCGTCCATGTTTCACTTCCATACATGGCTACACTCCATACAAATACTTTCAGAAACGACTTCCTGACACTTAAATCTATACTCGATGATAACAAATTTCTCTTCTTCAGAAACGATTTCCTTGCCATTGCCAGTCTGCATTTTGTATCCTCTCTACTTCGACCATCATCAGTTATTTTACTCCCTAAATAGCAAAACTCCTTTACTACTTTAAGTGTCTCATTTCCTAATCTAATCCCCTCAGCATCACCCGATTTAATTTGACTACATTCCATTATCCTCGTTTTGCTTTTGTTGATGTTCATCTTATATCCTCCTTTCAAGACACTGTCCATTCCGTTCAACTGCTCTTCCAAGTCATTTGCTGTCTCTGACAGAATTACAATGTCATCGGTGAACCTCAAAGTTTTTACTTCTTCTCCATGAATTTTAATACCTACTCCGAATTTTTCTTTTGTTTCCTTTACTGCTTGCTCAATATACAGATTGAATAACATCGGGGAGAGTCTACAACCCTGTCTCACTCCTTTCCCAACCACTGCTTCCCTTTCATGTCCCTCGACTCTTATAACTGCCATCTGGTTTTTGTACAAATTGTAAATAGCCTTTCGCTCCTTGTATTTTACCCCTGCCACCTTCAGAATTTGAAAGAGAGTATTCCAGTTAACGTTGTCAAAAGCTTTCTCTAAGTCTACAAATGCTAGAAACGTAGGTTTGCCTTTTCTTAATCTTTCTTCTAAGATAAGTTGTAAGGTTAGTATTGCCTCACGTGTTCCAACATTTCTACGGAATCCAAACTGATCTTCCCCGAGGTCCGCTTCTACCAGTTTTTCCATTCGTCTGTAAAGAATTCGCGTTAGTATTTTGCAGCTGTGACTTATTAAACTGATAGTT
Organism: Schistocerca americana; assembly: GCF_021461395.2. Taxonomy (NCBI): domain Eukaryota; kingdom Metazoa; phylum Arthropoda; class Insecta; order Orthoptera; family Acrididae; genus Schistocerca; species Schistocerca americana. Next base: position 502,792,342 of record NC_060124.1, on the reverse strand, counting down.
CGGTAATTTTCACATCTGTCAACACCTGCTTTCTTTGGGATTGGAATTATTATATTCTTCTTGAAGTCTGTGGGTATTTCGCCTGTCTCATACATCTTGCTCACCAGATGGTAGAGTTTTGTCATGACTGGCTCTCCCAAGGCCATAAGTAGTTCTAATGGAATGTTGTCTACTCCCGGGGCCTTGTTTCGTCTCAGGTCTTTCAGTGCTCTGTCAAACTCTTCACACAGTATCTTATCTCCCATTTCATCTTCATCTACATCCTCTTCGATTTCCATAATATTGTCCTCGAGTACATCGCCCTTGTATAAACCCTCTATATACTCCTTCCACCTTTCTGCCTTCCCTTCTTTGCTTAGAACTGGGTTGCCATCTGAGCTCTTGATATTCATACAAGTGGTTCTCTTCTCTCCAAAGGTTTCTTTAATTTTCCTGTAGGCAGTATCTATCTTACCCCTAGTGAGACAAGCCTCTACATCCTTACATTTGTCCTCTAGCCATCCCTGCTTAGCTATTTTGCACTTCCTGTCGATCTCATTTTTGAGACGTTTGTATTCCTTTTTGCCTGCTTCATTTACTGCATCTTTATATTTTCTCCTTTCATCAATTACATTCAATAATTCTTCTGTTACCCAAGGGTTTCTATTAGCCCTCGTCTTTTTACCTACTTGATCCTCTGCTGCCTTCACTACTTCATCCCTCAGAGCTACCCATTCTTCTTCTACTGTATTTCTTTCCCCCATTCCTGTCAATTGTTCCCTTATGCTCTCCCTGAAACTCTCTACAACCTCTGGTTCTTTCAATTTATCCAGGTCCCATCTCCTTAAATTCCCACCTTTTTGCAGTTTCTTCAGTTTCAATCTGCAGTTCATAACCAATAGATTGTGGTCAGAATCCACATCTGCCCCTGGAAATGTCTTACAATTTAAAACCTGGTTCCTAAATCTCTGTCTTACCATTATATAATCTATCTGATGCCTTTTAGTATCTCCAGGATTCTTCCAGGTATACAACCTTCTTTTATATTCTTGAACCAAGTGTTAGCTATGATTAAATTATGCTCTGTGCCAAATTCTACAAGGCGGCTTCCTCTTTCATTTCTTCCCCCAATCCATATTCACCTACTATGTTTCCTTCTCTCCCTTTTCCTACTGACGAATTCCGGTCACCCATGACTATTAAATTTTCGTCTCCCTTCACTACCTGAATAATTTCTTTTATCTCGTCATACATTTCATCAATTTCTTCATCATCTGCAGAGCTAGTTGGCATATAAACTTGTACTACTGTAGTAGGCATGGGCTTTGTGTCTATCTTGGCCACAATAATGCGTTCACTATGCTGTTTGTAGTAGCTTACCCGCATTCCTATTTTCCTATTCATTATTAAACCTATTCCTGTATTACCCCTATTTGATTTTGTATTTATAACCCTGTAATCACCTGACCAAAAGTCTTGTTCCTCCTGCCACCGAACTTCACTAATTCCCACTATATCTAACTTTAACCTATCCATTTCCCTTTTTAAATTTTCTAACCTACCTGCCCGATTAAGGGATCTGACATTCCACGCTCCGATCCGTAGAATGCCAGTTTTCTTTCTCGTGATAACGACGTCCTCTTGAGTAGTCCCCGCCCGGAGATCCGAATGGGGGACTATTTTACCTCCGGAATATTTTACCCAAGAGGACGCCATCATCATTTAATCATACAGTAAAGCTGCATGTCCTCGGGAAAAATTACGGCTGTAGTTTCCCCTTGCTTTCAGCCGTTCGCAGTACCAGCACAGCAAGGCCGTTTTGGTTAATGTTACAAGGCCAGATCAGTCAATCATCCAGACTGTTGCCCCTGCAACTACTGAAAAGGCTGCTGCCCCTCTTCAGGAGCCACATGTTTGTCTGGCCTCTCAACAGATACCCCTCCGTTGTGGTTGCACCTACGGTACGGCCATCTGTATCGCTGAGGCACGCAAGCCTCCCCACCAACGGCAAGGTCCATGGTTCATGGACTAGACGCATAGAATGACGGGTTCCTTAGTTACCACATGAAAACATAAAAATGTTGGTAACTCGAACGTTATTAACTTTAGACTCCGTATTATATTAATAAAAATATTTATTTTTATACGATCTTTCGACGTGTAGCATTGAAGATACAATTTTCAGTCATCAACTTTGTCCTCGATATGTTCAAAAACTAGGGAATACCTCGCAGAAAACCGAAACATTTATTTTTTGGTTTTCAATACAGAGAGTCTTTGCAAAACTTTATCAAAAACACTGCCCCCACATGACAGACCCTTCCCTTCTTAGCTCTGTCGAGCTGTATCACCCAATCAACTAACGCGACAGTACTCTATAACAAGATGAGTATTACTCAGCATTCGGTGTTCAAAACAGATAAATTCTAAGTTCTAAATATGGCAGTTTCTCCGAAACTATTATTCGTATTTCGAAATGTGAAAAGCTGTTGAATTTGTCTCTATTATATCTACGACTTTAGAGGCAGAAATTGCCACATTTCCTTTCGATAAAGTGAAGTTGACTCTGGTATCCCTATAATTATCATAGCTTTGAAACGGGACTCTTCGCCGTTTAATGAGAACTTTTACCTACCGCTTTCGTGAGAAAAAAATTTACGATATCATAAACTGTTCGAGAAGTATCTGATGTTAACAGACAAGCGGAATCGCCTTGTATACTGGTGAGCAAACCATTACGATCATTGTCCACCGCGAGACTGAATGTTGCGTCTAGAGTTGCAGGCAAGTAATGTCATCCCTGACCGTAATAGCATCTTACAACAGGATAAGTCAAAATAATGATTCAAATGACTCTGAGCACTATGCGACTTAACTTCTGAGGTCATCAGTCGCCTAGAACTTAGAACTAATTAAACCTAACTAACCTAAGGACATCACACTCATACATGCCCGAGGCAGGATTCGAACCTGCGACTGTAGCGGTCGCTTGGCTCCAGACTGTAGCGCCTAGAACAGCACGGCCACTCCGGCCGGCCAGTGTAAGTCTGTGTGAGAACACGGGAGTCGTACACAGTGCTTTGATCAGCGTGATAGTCAAGTCATTCGACTGATCTGACCTGATGACGTAGGGGGCGCTGTCGGGAGCCAGTTTTGGCCCTCAAAACAGTGGCCAGTATTTTAAGGGAATCGCGTGCCTGTGCTTAGAGATATCTTCGAAAACTTACCAAGGACGCAGAATCTCTGCTATGTTGCTTTACAAAAGTAGACAAACATGCTATTAAACAGTAGGTCATAATATTTTGTCTCAATGGAGTATACGCAATATCTGACCAAAACTGTTCCGACAACTATGATGGCATGAACTCTACTGGGGACACTTTCAGTCAGCTCTCGGAATGTGTGTGGAGGAGTGGTAGGCTATGCTTCCTTAAGAGTCGGAACCGAGAAGGTAGTGATCTGGGACGCTGGGGTCTTGAGTGAGGTCGACCTTCTAATACATGCCAAAATTTGCCATTGGGTTTAGGTCAGGGCTCTCATCATGCCTGTCCATTTCAGGAGTGTAGTTGTCCACAAACTATGGCCGTTTAAGTGCCGCTTTATGATAGGGTGCATTATCGTGCCAATAAAGACTATCATCGTCACCGAACTGTTATTCTAGTGTACGTCATACAAATGGTGAAAAAAAATATTTTCATAACCTTCCACAGCTAGCATTTCCTTAAGCGCAATAAGGGGAGCACGAATCGAACAACGAGAAACACCCCGTACCATCATCGGTATACTTTATGGTTGGCACTACGCGTGATGACAGGCAACATCCTATAGACATTCGCCAAACACAAAAACTTCCATTGAATTGCAACAGGGTGTAGTATGATTCATCACTCTGAATCACTTGTTTAAAATCATCCACCATAAGGTGGCGTCGCTCTTTACGCTATCTCAAGAGTCGCTTACCCCGGTGTTACACTATCAAATCTTCTTTGACAAACAAATTTGATCAAATTTTCTTTTACAGTGATCTTCGATGTGGCACAACAAGGAGTATTATATTGTCATTAAGAATCTGTTGAAAGTTAATTCAGAATGACCGACAAAGGCTTAACACTACTCTCTGCGGTTGATGTACTGCAGTTGCGTTGTTCCTATACTAGGACGAGGAGCCGGAGAAAAGGAAAAGGAAACGTATGTAGGTGAAGCCGTGGGTTTCACAACACGGTGAGAAAGGCACAGAACAAAATTACTTGCGAATGGACGAGAGTACATTTTAGGATATGCTTAGGAAAGTGGCTCCTCATACACCGAAGAACCAAAGAAAGTGGTACGCCCGCCTAATCTACATCTACATCCACACTCCGCAAGTCACCTGACGGTGTGTGGCGGAGGGTACCTTGAGTACCTCTACCGGTTCTCCCTTCTATTCCAGTCTCGTATTGTTCGTGGAAAGAAGGATTGTCGGTATGCTTCTGAGTGGGCTCTAATCTCTCTGATTTTATCATCATGGTCTCTTCGCGAGATATACGTTGGAGGGAGCAATATACTGCTTGACTCTTCGGTGAAGGTATCTTCTCGAAACTTCAACAAAAGCCCGTACCGAGCTACTGAGCGTATCTCCTGCAGACTGTTCCACTGGAGTTTATCTATCATCTCCGTAACGCTTACGCGATTACTAAATTATCCTGTAACGAAGCGCGCTGCTCTCCGTTGGATCTTCTCTATCTCTTCTATCAACCCTATCTGGTACGGATCCCACACTGCTGAGCAGTATTCAAGCAGTGGGCGAACAAGCGTACTGTAACATACTTCCTTTGTTTTCGGATTGCATTCCCTTAGGATTCTTCCAATGAATCTGTCTGGCATCTGCTTTACCAACGATCAACTTTATATGATCATTCCAATTTAAATCACTCCTAATGCGTACTCCCAGATAATTTATGGAATTAACAGCTTCCAGTTGCTGACCTGCTATATTGCAGCTAAATGATAAGGGATCTCTCTTTCTGTGTATTCGCAGCACATTACACTTGTCTACATTGAGATTGAATTGCCATTCCCTGCACCATGCGTCAATTCGCTGCAGATTCTCCTGCATTTCAGTACAATTTTTCAATGTTACATCCTCTCGATATACCACAGCATCATTCGCAAAAAGCCTCAGTGAACTTCCGATGTCTTCCACAAGGTCATTTATGTATATTGTGAATAGCAACGGTCATACGACACTCCCCTGCGGAACACCTGAAATCACTTTTACACGCTGCGTTCTGTTATCTAGGAACTCTTCAATCCAATCACACAATTGGTCTGATAGTCCATATGCTCTTGTTCATTAAACGACTGTGGGGAACTGTATCGAACGCCTTGCGGAAGTCAAGAAACACGGCATCTACCTGTGAACCCGCGTCTATGGCCCTCTGAGTCTCGTGGACGAATAGCGCGAGCTGGGTTTCACACGATCGTCTTTTTCGAAGCCCATGCTGATTCCTACAGAGTATATTTCTAGTCTCCAGAAAAATCATTATACTCGAACATAGTATCGTGTAGGGCACCTGCAAGCACACAGAAGTGCTGCAACACGACGTTCCATGGACTCGAATAATGTCTGAAGTAGTGTTGTATGGAATTGACACCATGAATCCTGCAGGGCTGTTCATAAATCCGTAAGAGTACGAGGGGGTGGAGATCTCTTCTGAATAGAACGTTGCAAGACATTCCAGATATGCTCAAAAATGTTCGTTTCTGGGGAGTTTGGTGGCCAGCGGAAGTGGTTAAACTCGGAAGAGTGTTCCTGGAGCCACTCTGTAGCAATTCTGGACGTGTGGCTTGTCGTATTCTCCTGCTGGAATTACCCACGTCGGTCGGAATTCACAATGGACGTGAATGGATGCAGGTAATCAGACAGGATGGTTACGTACGTACCACCCGTCAGAGTCGTATCTAGATATATCAGGGGTCCGATATCACTACAACTGCACACGCCCCACATCATTACAGTGTCTCCGCCAGCTTGAACAATCCCCTGCTGACATTCAGGGTCCATGGATTCGTGAGGTTGTCTCCATACCCGTACACGTCCATCCGACCAATATAATTTGAAACGAGGCTCTTCCGACCAGGCAACATGTTTCCAATTGAAAGGGTCCTATAGTCCCCTTTCACTTTCATTTTATTTGGTTTCCACTATAATTTGCATCCTACAGAACAATTCGGGTGTTGTCGTTGCTACATTTCGTACCAGAGGTGACTGAGCTATGATTCAGTCTAGCCGTAGCCTATTTCCTTCTACGATTGGAAAGCATCATATGGCTGTAATGTTGGTTCTTATCAGACTTGCAAATGCGTCTATAACGCCATTATAAGTCTTCCATACTTTATATGTAACCCAACTGACGACTACGCTTCCATAAAATGTTTATCCCTTGTTCTCCTATTCCAAATCTCACTGGTATGCGTGAGTGAATGACTGTGGGTGTGTTTCATTTCGCTGTACGGTGGTTTAATCTGCTGCAGAATAAGCGGTAGTCTTACAGAATGGCCAACCCTTGTAGTTTTCAGATAGCCAAAGAGATTTGTGGAAGTTGCCGGTGTTAGGTTGGTGGCGGAAGCCTCATCTCTGTGCTTTCCTGGCCAGGGGGTTGTGTGGGAGAAGCTTTAGTGTGAGATAGTCATTCTGCTTCCAGCTCTCCAAGGATCTGCAACCGAGGTCTCTTTGGAGAAGGGTGAGTTGATTTAACCGTGTGGCGCTTTGTCTCATAACGAGAGGGGAGCTCTAAGCTTTTGGCCCCTCGTTTGGTCTTCTATAGATTGTTTTGCTGGGTCGCAGCAAGGAATGCAAGGATCTTGCAGACTTTCAGTTTGATTCCTAATGTAGACTTTTGTCTGTAAGAAGAACGTAGCACAAGGGAGTTGCATATATTGAAGCTATCTCACGTAGGAAGTGCGCCCTCGGTTCAGATTGAATGTTTGTGTGCCTCCAACTGCGTCTGTATACATTCTAATCTTTTCCGAATCTTGATACTTTTTGCCTCTTTGTGAATTTTCTTTGTTTCATAAATATATATCCGTTGAAAACCACCCATGTGGGTTAATATTAGAGTTTGTTGGCCGTCTGCCATTATCCTTTCTCTATTCAAATGTGTCCTCTGTAAAATGTTGTTTGCGGCTGGAAGGTTTAATGTTGCTAAAATTTGGACGTGGTGTGTAGAAATTGTGTCCGCGAACCACGTGGCCACACGAGTTAACTGTGATCCTAACATTCCTGTGCCTTCCTGCCTCTGTCCTAGGGTTTAATAATTGCTCTGATTTTGAAATATTAAATATATTCTGTCGGGGTTATTCAATTGTATTTGTGGTTTGTGATATCATGTTAGGCACGTTCAGCTTTAAATGCAACCGTCATATTCAGATTTGCTCTTTCATTCAATCATTTCTTAACACAGCGGAACAAACCTCCTAGCTTCGTTGCATGTTAGTGTTAGGGCCGTCCTTGCTGTTCTTGAGTGATTGTGAGTCTGAATGCGAGTATTAAACCTTTCCCGTCGCCCTCGAATTACGATCGCTATTCCATATTAAGAGATTCTGTTGTGAAATGTATAGCGTTTTACAAGCAATAGTACGTGGTTACCAGGCAACAGCAGTTATACGGATGTCTTATATCAACGTCTTAAGAAATAAATACTTTTGTTTCAAGTCCTATCCTGTGTACCGATGTGATGTCTCCTTTACCTATGCCATTTACCTCGTAGTTTCCTTGTTAGCCCATCGATAGCGTTTCCATGCGCACAGGTCCAACAAATAATGTTCCCTTTTTACTTAAAACAAATTCCTTAGAATAGATCTTGTTTTCAGGAATGTTGCTGCAAGCTGCTCTTATTCACAGTATTTACACACTTTTTACATTATTTTAATATTTGTTTCATGTGAACAGTCCCTGGATCACATTAGTAATTGCATCCCATTTTTTATGAGTGACATTACAATGAATATTCTTTTATGAGTTTTTTCTGATAACTAAATTACTTAATTTTCCAACTCAGTCGAACCTCTTCTTTGTCGTGTGGCCAGAGCTGGTGGCGACCCAATCTTTTACTTTGATTATGATCTCTGATAGCATTTCCATTTGCGTGTGGGTCTTTTAGCCATCAGGATATAGCTCAGGGCTCAACTCATTTCATAAACTCCACTTAAGTGCACGTCACTTACACATGGCTTACCCTGCTCTAGGATTTCGGTAAACCATAGAACTTCTTATGCGCAGTTGGGTTTAGTTTAATTTCTTTTGGATGTACAAACTGATATATTGCTGTCCCACAGCGCCGAAAAACTTTTTCGTTGATTTAAACTATAGGTGTAGATAGCATTGTTTCCGCGTTTTATCTTTTTGTTGTGTCTAGACAAGACAGCCTAGACACAATGAGAGGAAGCCGAAAGGCACGCGCTAAGCCAAAGCAGGGTGCGTGAGATCTGAAACAGGATATGTAATGAATGCTATAAAGAAAATACATAGCTTCTGGAATACTTAACTTTAATCCATCCTTTTGGTACATCTGGAGATTGTGGCGATACAAGTGAGACTCTTTAGATACATGCAATGTTACTAATGGCGCCTTGCTAGGTCGTAGCCATTGACTTAGCTGAAGGCTATTCTAACTATCTGCTCGGCAAAGGAGCGAGGCTTCGTCAGTGTAGTCGCTAGCAAAGTCGTCCGTACAACTGGGGCGAGTGCTAGTCCGTATCTCGAGACCTGCCTTGTGGTGGCGCTCGGTCTGCGATCACACAGTGGCGACACGCGGGTCAGACATGTACTAATGGACCGCGGCCGATTTAAAACTACCACCTAGCAAGTGTGGTGTCTGGCGGTGACACCACATTCCTGCCCCGCAAATCGGCGAACGGTCGTGTTATAAGGCTTCCGCCCGCCGTGGGGAGGACCCCATGTTGACGTATGCGATGAGGTGGGGAGCCTAGCAACAGGCGAGGCTGTGCCACCCGCACCCGGCCATTCGGTCCGAGGGGAGCTAGGAAACGCCTGAAAACCTAGTCCAGGGTGCACGTCAACATGCGGTGTATGCGCCCGTAAAGAGACAGGAGGGGCCGAAGGGTCTACCTCCATTGCGTCGGGGTACCCGACGCGCGAAGACGCCATGTGGTCCGGAGCGGGTAAGAGTTCCATGGCGGAGGACGGCTGGTCACGGGAAGCGATCGGTGGCGCGTGACCCAGGGAGGCGCTTGGCGGCTGCAGCGAAGCGTCCACTGCGGGCGGCGCCGGCTGGAGGACAGGCGGCGGCGGCGGAGGCGGCAGCGGCGCGTTGCCATGGGGCAAAATGGAAGGCATCGTCGGTAACATTTGGGAATGAGGCGAGCCAGTAGATGAGTCCCCAGGGCGCTGACCGGACGGCACCGTCGCTGAAAGCAGACGGGGAGCTGCAGAACCCGTGCGACGACAGAGGCGCAGCTGATTGAGATGCCGACGCACCTCACCAGAGGCCCCCAAAACCAAGTAGATCGCGCGGCCGAGGCAGCGAAGAATGTGCCCTGCGAGCCAACGCCGTGAACCTCGATAGGTGCGATAGAATACAACGTCGCCTGGAGCAAAATCAGAAGACTGCCGCTGCACAGGAACCTGATGCGGCGGGTGCAGCAAAGACATCAAGGTTCGATGAGGACGACCGTGGAGCAACTCAGCCGGCGAGCGACCATCTCGGGGCTGAGAGCGATACGATGACAAAAAGAGTAACAACGCGTCCTCCCGAGAATGCGACTCTTTCAACTTCAACATCTGTGACTTGAAAGTCCGGACCAATCGTTCAGCGGCACCGTTTGACTGAGGCGAAAACGGCGCGGATGTCAGATGTTGAATACCATTGGCCTGGCAGAATGACTGAAATTCTGCGGACATGAATTGTGGGCCATTGTCGGAAACAATAGTCTGCAGAAGACCTTCAATGCAAAAGATAGCAGACAACGCTTGGATGGTGGCAGTTGACGTCGTGGAAGACATCCGGACAACAAACGGAAAATTACTGAAGGCATCTACCAGAACCAACCATCGAGCATTCCAGAATGAACCAGCAAAATCGATGTGCAAGCGTTGCCAAGGGGAAGTGGCTTTTGGCCATGCAAAGACTTTCCGCGGCGATGCGGATTGTTGTTCGGCACACGCCATGCAAGAAGAACACATATTCGTAATCGCAGCATCGACTCCGAACCAAGTACAGTGCTGACGAGCAAGTTGTTTCGTTCGCACTATACCCCAATGTCCTTGGTGAAGAAGCAGTAAAACAGAGGACTGTAACGAATGTGGGACCACGACTCTGGACTGATCATTATCAGAACGCAACAACAAAACACCACGTCGTACAAAAAGTCTCTCCTTGTGAGCAAAAAATCGGCGAACCAACGGATCCTCGATCCGAGACTTTGACAAACGCCATTGCATAGCAACAAAACGCAAAACGGTAGCAAGGACTGGGTCAGCAGCTGTGGCTGTAGCTACACGACGAAAATCAATCGGAAACGATTCGACCACTTCATCGGTTTCCGAATCAATGAACATGCAAGCAAGTTCGGAAGAATCGAATGCTCTATCCTCAGCAACAGGCAAACGGGACAACGCATCGGCATTTCCGTGCTTAGCAGTGGACCGATACAAGATATCGTAGCGGTACTGCGAGAGGAAAATAGACCAGCGAATGAATTTCTGCGCTGTACGTGGAGGTACAGGCTTGTTCGGATGAAAAAGCGATGTCAAAGGTTTGTGGTCTGTGATGATGGTAAAGTGACGACCATACAAGAAATCATGGAACTTAGTAACACCAAACACGAGAGCCAAAGCTTCTTTCTCTATCTGTGAATAATTTCTTTGCGCAGACGAGAGCAATTTTGACGCAAAGGCAATAGGGCGATCATGCGACCCATCTTTGTGCGCAAGCACAGCACCGATCCCGAAATCCGATGCATCTACCATCAACAAAAGGGGTTTCTGGGGATCGAATGGCGTAAGGCAAGTATTTGAAAGCAACGCCGATTTCAACTGGCGAAAGGCGCGTTCGCATTCCGTCGTCCAGACGAACGGAACACCCTTACGGCGTAAGCTATGAAGCGGAGCTGAAATGGAAGAGGCATTGCGCAGAAAGCTATGATAATAGTTAATTTTACCAAACACACTCTGTACCTGCTTCAAATTCTGCGGCGAAGGCAAGTCTTGTATGGCACGGAGGTGCTCTGGACTCGGATGTATGCCTTGGGCATTGATTACATGTCCCAGGTATGGTAAGTCACGAGCAAAAAACACACATTTGTCCTTCCGCAAGCGAAGACCATTTTGTCGCAATACCTGAAATAATGTTCGTAGGTGTGCTAAATGCTCGTCTGCTGTCTACCCGGAGATCACAATATCGTCCAGATAGTTCACAGCAGTAGGGACCGACGCACAAACAGTTTGTAAATATTGCTGAAACAATGCAGGGGCGGAGGCACACCCGAATGGCAGTCTTTTGAATCGGTACAAACCAAGATGCGTGTTAACCACCACGACGCGCTGGGATTCGGCGTCCACTGGGATTTGCAAGTAGGCATCTGCTAGGTCCAACTTCGAAAAGTACACTCCTGGAAATTGAAATAAGAACACCGTGAATTCATTGTCCCAGGAAGGGGAAACTTTATTGACACATTCCCGGGGGCAGATACATCACATGATCACACTGACAGAACCACAGGCACATAGACACAGGCAACAGAGCATGGACAACGCCGGCACTAGTACAGTGTATATCCACCTTTCGCAGCAATGCAGGCTGCTATTCTCCCATGGAGACGATCGTAGAGATGATGGATGTAGTCCTGTGGAACGGCTTGCCATGCCATTTCCACCTGGCGCCTCAGTTGGACCAGCGTTCGTGCTGGACGTGCAGACCGCGTGAGACGACGCTTCATCCAGTCCCAAACATGCTCAATGGGGGACAGATCCGGAGATCTTGCTGGCCAGGGTAGTTGACTTACACATTCTAGAGCACGTTGGGTGGCACGGGATACATGCGGACGTGCATTGTCCTGTTGGAACAGCAAGTTCCCTTGCCGGTCTAGGAATGATAGAACGATGGGTTCGATGACGGTTTGGATGTACCGTGCACTATTCAGCGTCCCTTTGACGATCACCAGTGGTGTACGGCCAGTGTAGGAGATCGCTCCCCACACCATGATGCCGGGTGTTGGCCCTGTGTGCCTCGGTCGTATGCAGTCCTGATTGTGACGCTCACCTGCACGGCGCCAAACACGCATACGGCCATCATTGGCACCAAGGCAGAAGCGACTCTCATCGCTGAAGACGACACGTCTCCATTCGTCCTTCCATTCACGCCTGTCGCGACACCACTGGAGGCGGGCTGCACGATGTTGGGGCGTGAGCGGAAGACGGCCTAACGGTGTGCGGGACCGTAGCCCAGCTTCAAGGAGACGGTTGCGAATGGTCCTCGCCGAAACCCCAGGAGCAACAGTGTCCCTAATTTGCTGGGAAGTGGCGGTGCGGTCCCCTACGGCACTGCGTAGGATCCTACGGTCTTGGCGTGCATCCGTGCGTCGCTGTGGTCCGGTCCCAGTTCGACGGGCACGTGCACCTTCCGCCGACCACTGGCGACAACATCGATGTACTGTGGAGACCTCACGCCCCACGTGTTGAGCAATTCGGCGGTACGTCCACCCGGCCTCCCGCATGCCCACTATACGCCCTCGCTCAAAGTCCGTCAACTGCACATACGGTTCACGTCCACGCTGTCGCGGCATGCTACCAGTGTTAAAGACTGCGATGGAGCTCCGTATGCCACGGCAAACTGGCTGACACTGACGGCGGCGGTGCACAAATGCTGCGCAGCTAGCGCCATTCGACGGCTAACACCGCGGTTCCTGGTGTGTCCGCTGTGCCGTGCGTGTGATCATTGCTTGTACAGCCCTCTCGTAGTGTCCGGAGCAAGTATGGTGGGTCTGACACACCGGTGTCAATGTGTTCTTTTTTCCATTTCCAGGAGTGTATTTACCCGGGCACAGTTTATCAAAAAGATCTTCCGGGTGGGGTAAGGGAAAAGTTGCAATCACTAGTTGTGGATTCACTGTTGCCTTGAAGTCCACACAAAGTCTCAGTTTGCTGGAAGGTTTTGGTAAAATTACTAAGGGTGAGGCCCAGAGAGAAGCCTGCACACGTTCAATTACACCTTGTGATTCTAAATCGTGTAATGTTCTTGCGACCTCATCACGCAATGCGTGAGGAACATTGCGCGCTCTGAAAAATTTCGGTTGCGCGTTGTCTTTCAGTTCCAAATGTGCTTCATAGTTTTTAGCGCAACCTAATCCCGGTGCAAAAATGTCTGCAAATTCTTCACACAGACGAGAAACACTGTCTGAAGGCACAGTCTGATTCACTGATAGGACCTGATTTACTATAGACATGTTAAAGAATTGAAATAAATCTAAACCAAACAAGTTCACTGCAGAAGAAGAACGAAGAACGTAAAATGACACAAGTTTTGTTTGACCCTTATACGTTGCAAGAAGAGTGCACTGTCCTAACACAGGGATATTCTGACCTGAATAACTATTTAACTGAACATTTGCGGCACGCAACGGAGGTTTGCCCAGTTGTTTGTACGTGTCGTGATTGAGCAATGAAACTGCAGCTCCGGTATCGAGCGGGAATGGTATGACCTTGCCATTAAAGTCCAAATCTACAAAAAGTTTATTGTCCTGCTGACGACAAGAGCGACTGTCTCGTGCAATTTGAACTGATACAGGTACAGCAGCACTTGCGACTTGACGCGATTTCCGGCGACGTCGATGCACAGTATTTGTGGGACGAACACAGTCACTGTTAGAGACAGTGGCACTGGATGAAGTGGAATTAACTACATGAATGTCCATGGGCGAAGGTTCACGAGCCTGAGTGTCCTTGGTTCGATTTCGGCGCGAAGCAAAGGGCATGGATTAAGAGTGTCTGATCTGAGCTTTTTCTGGCAAACACTTTGAACATGTCCGTTCTTATTACAGAAAAAGCAAATAGCTTGGCGTGACGGGCAATTTTCATGCAAATGTCTAGTTGCACACTGCGGGCATGATTTCACTGCATTTGTATGCTGGCGCGGCACACCTGGTTTAGAGCGTGGCGGCAGCTGCACGGACGTGTGCGAGGGCAGTTTACTGGGCCGTGCAGCGCGCCCGGCGTTCCGGTTAATGTTACACACGGCTGGCGAAGTTGCAAATGATTCCTGAGCAAAGTCAAGCATATCTTGTCTATCCAATATGTCTATCACTTGTTGAAGGGAGGGATTAACTAGTTTCAAAATCTGTTCCCGTATGCGAACATCAGAAACGTTCTGTGATATTGCATCACGTACCATAGCATCGGAATAAGGGAGTCCACATTCACACTCAAAAGCACAATCCCTTGTAAGGCCTTGCAATGTTGCAACCCACTCCCTATTAGTTTGACCGGCCGTACGTTTTGTACGAAAGAAAGTATACCTTTTTGCAACTACATTAACTGTTTCCTTGAAATAGGCATCTAAAGCAGACAAAATTTCTTCGTAGGACAGAGTTGCTACGTCGCGTCGGGGAAATAATTTCACTATCACACGGTACCTTTGCACACCGACACACGCCAATAAATGAGGCTGCCGCTCGTTACCTTGAATTCTGTAGGCGGCGAGATGAAATCCAAACTGGCGTGACCACTCCGTCCATGTTTCCTTAGCTGGTTCAAACGGCCTAAAAGGCGGTGCAACTGCGAGTTGTGGCTGCGGTAGCAGTGGAGCGGCGGCTGCCGCATCGGTTTGCAGTGCACGTTGACCCTGGACGAGCTGTCCAAGGGCATCCAATAACGCCTGCGTCTGCTGATTCTGCAAGCGATAAAATTCGGACAGTACATCTGGCGAAGCCATGACACAAGTAAATGTAAGCAATTAGAAAGAACAAGACCCTTTCCGTTGACTCGTCGCAAAAAATTGTTGTGTCTAGACAAGACAGCCTAGACACAATGAGAGGAAGCCGAAAGGCACGCGCTAAGCCAAAGCAGGGTGCATGAGGTCTGAAACAGGATATGTAATGAATGTTATAAAGAAAAGTACGTAGCTTCTGGAATACTTAACTTTAATCCATCCTTTTGGTACATCTGGAGATTGTGGCGATACAAGTGAGACTCTTTAGATACATGCAATGTTACTAATGGCGCCTTGCTAGGTCATAGCCATTGACTTAGCTGAAGGCTATTCTAACTATCTGCTCGGCAAAGGAGCGAGGCTTCGTCAGTGTAGTCGCTAGCAAAGTCGTCCGTACAACTGGGGCGAGTGCTAGTCCGTATCTCGAGACCTGCCTTGTGGTGGCGCTCGGTCTGCGATCACACAGTGGCGACACGCGGGTCCGACATGTACTAATGGACCGCGGCCGATTTAAAACTACCACCTAGCAAGTGTGGTGTCTGGCGGTGACACCACACTTTTTATGTATTGCTTTGTAGGCATTGTAATTTATTTCACTGCACTGCAGTTGTGGTAATTAGTGATTCTTGATCAATGGCGTGTGTCGGTATACTGTAGCAATTTTTTGAGTACTTTGTGGGAAATCTGTGTTGATTAGGAGCATTTTGGTATTATTTTTTTGTTTTGAACACTGAATAACTAAGTATAAGATGGAGACGCGTAGCCGTTCAGGGAGTCGCAATCGGGGAACCGGTCAGACAATAATGCTGAACAAGGACGAATTGAAAACGTGGAGGCCGCCCGGGTGGAAAACACTGGAAGCACTGAAAACGCTGTTTGTGTGTCAAACAGCTGCAGCGATGTTATGGTTACATTTCTCTATACAGTAAACAGAATGCGAAAGCTTTCTTTGATCAGGTCTAGGGCGAAGTGCTAGATCTCATCAAGGAATATTTGACAAATCCTTGTCTTAGACAAAGTTCCTTATGACAATGTCAAACTGAATGGGTAATGCTGTCTTTAAAGTTGACAAACTTCCGCTAATTTCATGCCATTTTTTACAGCTACTCTCTGCAATGATCGACGTTCCATGTCCGTCAGAACATGAGGTTGGTTTGATCTTCGTTTATTTGTGATTGTTCCTTCGCGTTTCCTTTTCACCATTAGAGTAAAATACCTTGTACTAAATGACGATCGTAAATTTAAAATGGAAACCGCATCTACATACTGTACAACAAGAAGCTCGCAACGTACATGGAGATTGCATTCCTACAATAAACTCCACACTTACGAAGTCTCAAGGCAGTCAGTCATCTCTTATGCCAATATGTGGTCCACCGAAGTTCGACGTCTCCATATTTTCGAAGCCAATGATGACCGCCATATCATCCGTATCCCTCCACTGAATAATGTTTGAACGTATGATAGACCCCCCCCCCCTCCCCCTGCCGCTCTCTCTTTACCCTCCCACACTGATCACCTTCACATTTCCTAAACATTTCGTGATGTCCTCTGTTATATCGTTCCTCTCCTTGTTGCACAAGCTAACGAAAAAAGAAGTTTATTTTTTGTTAGGCATTAGCTACATCTTATGACCTTTTGGGCTGTGAATGCATATCTTTATATTATAGTCCATTACTTTAAGAGCTCGTAATTACTACACACATTCACATGAACTGCTTGAGCATATTACTACCATCTACGGACGTGATAAAAAATTACAAACACTTTCGTCAAGGTGAAGAGATACAGTGGTGAGCAAAACATGAGAACGAAAGTAAGTTCCGCATATTGTATCACTGCCAGGGAACATACCTTGATGAAATTTAGACCATACATAGAAAGAACTGCAACAGTAAAGAACTAAAAGAAATATGCATCGAGACGAATAGGGTGGCACTTTTATCCACAGACAGTTATTACAATGGAGTTACCGCGATAGATAATGATCCCATGGACATTATAAAAGGTAAAACAGGGTTCTTAAAAAGGTATATAACCAACACGGACGGCAGTGCATGCTCTGTAAAATGATCCCATGCTGGCCACAAGTTTAGTACGGAGCTGTTGTGGTTGGGTTCCATTTCTCTACCAGCGAAGTCAACAACTGAAGGATTGTCGTTGGCGGATGTGGAAGAGCTGCAGTCCGTCTCCCCGACGTATCCCACACGTTCTCGGTTGCTCTTTCTCACCCAAAAGTGAAGTCAGGACCGAATGTACCAGTGCGATTTTACGCACGTGAGGCAGGAGTACAGTGTCACAATAACGTTGATCGGTGACTGTACCGTATTCAAAGATCTGCAAGTCAGTATGTGGATGCAGCTCCACGCCTCTGCACATTATAAAACCTGGACAATTTCGAAATTGATCATTTTCGTGGTCCAGGTGTTATGGTGGGTGAAGACATAACGTTGCATGAGTAACTTGTAACATTTCAGTAAAATAGCCAATACTTCTCTTATGATTAATTTTATTTTGTATGAAGTGTAATCTCTGTAATGCGTGCTCTGTGATATACTACGATATGCTTTGTCTTTCCTACATAATCTCTTTGGTTATCTTTAGAACTGAATAATTTTGTTTAAATAATTTTATGTTGAACTGCCGGTATGAGCAAATGATATGTTTTCTTTAAAATGTTTGTTTGCTACTCTGTAATTGCTGATCCTCATTGAGGGTTCTTAGTTCTCTGTGTATGAAAAGGTGTTGTAGTTCCCCTCTGGAATGGAAATTAAGTAGTGCGCGAAGAAAGTGGTTGATGCAGGAGAAAAGGTGGACAAGGTGGTCAGTCGGAGACTAGGTACCGAATCGCTAGCACCTAATGATCAAATAGTGCATGGCGCAGGTGCCGAGAGGTTTTTTGTGCCAGTTTCAACTACGACCAAGCCTCGGGTGGGTGGACGGATTAATTATTATGCTCTGTCACTGGAAATTATGTAAGTGTAAAGTGAAGGATCAGAACTTTTAATGTTTTTTAAAAATACAAGGTAACACAGAACAAAATTTGTAAACTTACCTTGATTTGTTTCCAATAAAAAAACCTATCAGGGTCTTCTCCACTTGAATTATGATTACCGAGTGTTCTTGATGTGGAAAAATGAATGTCTCAGAGCATAACAGCTATGTAATTAATGTTGTTTGATATTGAGTGAAAAATATTAGTTAAAATTACTGTGGATTTGGCAAAATTGAGGGAGGTTGTAGGTGCAGCTTTGTGAAAGCCTCCCAGTGATTGAAATAGTTCAATTTAAAGTTTTATGGACTTTCAAAATTGACATTAAAGTAAAAGATTGTGGTAATAACGAATAGGCAATAAACGATTTTGAGGTTAGTTTCAAAAGTAAATATTATTAAAGGTTGGCTTGAAATGTTCTTCTTGGAAAATACTAGTTGTGCAGTCTACTGACATAGTACAAAAGGTGAGTCAGTGTTTCAGAAAGTGTGTCAATTTTCTTTATAACTGTAGTAAAGTTTAAAGTCCCCACTATTGAAAGTTGCTCAAAATACAAAAAGTTAATATATTTAAATTTATGCTGTCTAAAAGGTATTTGCTAACTTGATAATAAGTCCATACCAAATTTCCAATTCAGTACTGATTTTCATTAGTAGTGTTAATGAAGTAACTCAAATTGATAAAATATTTAATATTGAAGGGAGTAACAGTGTATGTTGTGTTTGTGAGGACAGATTTGTTTTACTATGACTGTTAGCACCCACTTTAGCATTTTCATATGCTTGTGACTTGGTTAATTGCACTTTCGTACGAGAGAAGCATAGGCTGTGTCTTTCCACTAAAGTTGCTTATTTCAGCCTAACTAAGCTGGTGACGGTATTCATTATCATTTGAGCGATCTGATTAGTAAAAACTGTTTCTAAGTAGTATCTGTTATTTGTTGCGCGTATTTATATAACTCTAAATTAATGCCCGATAGGCTACACCCTTTGCCGGACGCGGTGGTCTAGTGGTTCTAGGCGCGCAGTCCGGAACCGCGGGGCTGCTACGGTCGCAGGTTCGAATCCTGCGTCGGGCATGGATGTGTGTGATGTCCTTAGGTTAGTTAGGTTTAATTAGCTCTAAGTTCTAGGGGACTTATGACCACAGCAGTTGAGTCCCATAGTGCTCAGAGCCATTTGAACCATTTTGCTACACCCTTTAGGCATTTCACGGTCAAAACTACAAAAATCCTTACAGAGGGTAACATTGTACTGCTTCTATATACCATAATTTGTTAACAAAATAGTTTCAGAACACATACGAGAGGCAGTGATAGTGTTATACACTGACTTCCAAATCTTCCCCCATTTTTCATTTGCCAATCGAGATTATTGTGACACTACTCTTTCCTCAGAGGTGTCTTTTCATTGAAATATTCGGCCATGACTTCATTTTTTACGGACGACAATGCGTGACAGCATCGAAAAACACAGGTGGAGCAGCTCTTGTAACGAGAGGATAGTCGACGAATGGACTGACCTGCCGTTCCTCGGCTTGAGTCCCATCGAGCACGTATGGGAGACTTTGTCTTTGAATATAAGTTTCATTCCCGTTCTTCTCTTTGCATATTCCTTTGACTTACCTTCCTTTGTGCTCTACTGTTGCCTACGAGGGTCATTCTACAAGTAATGCAACATATTTTTTCTCTGTCAGTTGCGCTTGAACAGATGTGGAATTTATGGGACATCGTGAAATATTCCGATAGGTGGCGGCGCTGTACATAGCCTCCAAAATGGCGTCTGTAGCGTAGGTGCGTTCCAAGCAGAAAACTGTCATTCAGTTTCTTATGGCGGAAAAGCACCGCAGATGTTTATACGCGCTTGCAGAATATCTGCGGAGTCTGGCAGTGAATAAAAGCACTCTGAGTTGTTGGCCGAGGCGTTTGTCATCATCGCAAAAGGGTCGCCAAATCTGTGCGATCTCCCATCTGCCAACCGGCTGCACACAGCTGTGACTCCTGCACTGTTGGAAACTGAAGACACTCATTCGAGGTGATGTACAGACTCAATCAAACACCTCTCTCCCAACTGGACGTCTCTTTTGTTGGTGCTGTCCACTCGTCCACCAGTTAAGTTACACAATGCTGTGTGGCCGTTGGGTTTCTCGTTGGCTAACTGAAGGCCATTAAGAGCAACGAAGGACCATCTGTGTGGTACTGCTTGCGCGTCATAAGGCTGATCATGACATGGATGCGTCACTTCGAATGGGAAACAAGACGGCAATAGATGAATTGATAACGTCCCTCATGGTGGAGTGATGTATGATGTGCTACCCTCAGGAAAATGAAGAAACGACTTCAGCGTGTTCGTCGTCACAGAAATGCAAACTAACTTCTCCTTATCCATGACAACGTATTGCCTAACATAAGTTTGCGCACCTGAGGGGAGGTTGCAAAATGTCATTAAACTCTTCTTCCTCACCCACCCAACAACCAGGATGTCGCACCTTCCGACTTCCATCTGTCTGGACCAGTGTAGGATGCACTCCGCGTGAAGCAGTACGTGGAAGATGAGGAGGTTAATAATGCAGCAAGACGCTGACACAGACATCGACCAGTAATGTGATGCCTTGCGGGCATAAAACATCTCCCAGTAAGGTGGCGTAAGGCCGTCGCATTGAAAGGAGATTATGTTGAAAAATAGGATTTTGTAGTGAAAATAATAGGGAATAATATGGTGTATTTGAATCCCGAAAAAAAACCAACATGCCTTCACGAAAAATGTGTTGCATTACTTGTTGAGTGTACCTCGTATGCATGGTCCATTTTTTATCGAACTGTCTTACTTGACACATCCTGCTAAAGTCACATTCGTCCCTAATTTTTGCGCACCACTGTGGTTATATGCATCATGCGGAAAGATTTTGTGAACTTACAGCACACCTGACGATGGAGATAATATGGTGAAACCAATACTGTAATTGTCCGTAGTAATTAGGAGATTTTGACATAATAAATCATATGTGGGTTTATAAGATCGCTTGTTTGACAGTATGTCAGTTCTTTGAATATATATCTGACACCAAACTGTTGTGTGCAGCAAATATTTTGCGGCGATATGACCTCGTTATAAGCTTAAAAGATCAGCTAGGGATTTTTGGGATTTCTCCTCGGAGAGAGGACTGGTACGGGGTGCAAACAGCCTCGTGAGATTACCTGGGCAGCTAGTCGACCGATTAGCAGGTGTTCCGAGGTCAAGACACCCGACAACGCCCGAGGGAACAGCATATTGAGAACACGCCAGCCCCCCTCCAACCCCCCCTCCCCCCCCCCAACCGCATCGGATGGCGAAGTTGGCGGAGGATCAGACGGACGTCGGTCGAACTCGATTGGCCCGTTTAACGTTTAAGACCAGCAGGTGGAACTATACCTCACCGCTAGTGACACGAGAAACTGGATCCGGGTGGCGTGTGAGTAGACCTAAAATATTTTTCTCTGATTATGTGTAAATTGAAGGAGGGAAGGGGGGGGGGAGAAAGGAAAGCAAGGGGTTATTGATGTCAGCTGCATCGGAATGTTACTCGGAATCAGCGGCGACGAGTGAAAATGTGCCACTCCCGAATTCGAACCCAGGATCTCCTGCTTACCAGGCTGGTGCAAGAAGCACTGCCCCATCCAGTAAACAGCGTTATTGTAACTGGGCGGACTGTCTCGGTGTGCCTACAGGCCGACCCACACTCCTACCGAGCGCCACCTATCCGCTGTCCCTGTCCACTTCCGGTCGCAGGTTCGAATCCTGCTTCGGGCATGGATGTGTGTGATGTCCTTAGGTTAGTTAGGTTTAAGTAGTTCTAAGTTCTAGGGGACTGATGATCACAGCAGTTAAGTCCCATAGTGCTCAGAGCCATTTGAACCATTTGTGAAGTCACTGGCACGGAGCCAAATGATGTAAACTGGCATTTTATAATGAAAATATTCAAAACTCCAACGGCCGCTGGCCGTTAAAAACTTACCACAAACAAAATTCTGCTATAAAGGTACAGTTTAAACAACGACCGACAATTTTTACAGATTCACTCAGTTATAAAAGGGGGGGAGGGATTTAACAGCAGCCAAAGACTCTTAAAATGTTATTTACACTCTCCCCCCCCTCCCCCCCCAAAAAAGAAGAAACACTAGTTACTTAAGCAGCTTGAACACGAGTGGCAGCCATAGGAGTTTATAAGGAGGGATAGTTCATTTTTCTCACAGCAGTCTGTTTCTGGAACATTACAATCAAAACATCTCACGAACGTATAAATTTTAGTTGTAAATTATTTCTTTTAGTTCTTTTAAGAACTGGAAAAAGCAAATACGTGGTATGTCCTGAAAGTAAGCGCCTTTTCGTTTCACCGCCAGCGCAGCCCAAGTCACAGTTCCGCACATTCGTTCTAGTCTCTCTGG
Source organism: Schistocerca americana (assembly GCF_021461395.2). Taxonomy (NCBI): domain Eukaryota; kingdom Metazoa; phylum Arthropoda; class Insecta; order Orthoptera; family Acrididae; genus Schistocerca; species Schistocerca americana. Next base: position 502,770,024 of record NC_060124.1, on the reverse strand, counting down.
TGCACTGTCTTTCCACTGTCGCCATTACAGCCGAAATATGTTTTGTTTACATTTGTTAGTCATCGTTGAAAATGTTTACGACTGTGAAGTGCGTTCTGTAATACGGTGTCTGAACCTAAAGAATGTTAAGAAAGCTGAAATTCGCTGTCAGCTTGTAGAGATTTACGATGAAAATTTAATGACTGATGAGAAAGTGGGTAAGACAGTTCAATGATGGACGAACTAATGTTCGCGGCGGAGCACGGAGTGAGCAGCCATTTGTTGTCAGTGATGATGTGGTTGAGAAAGTGAATGAGAAAATTCGTGAAAACAGACGGCTCACGATACGAATCCTTTGTAATGAGTTTCTACAAATGTGAAAAACTGTATTGCATGAGACTGTCACATATCGCTTAAATTTTCGCATGTTGGTTTCCTGTTGGCTTCCGGAAATGCTTCCGAATATCCACAAAATGAAGCGGCTTGGTAGTGATTTAACATTTCTCGCCCCGTGCAGTGATGAGGAAAATGAATTATTAAAGATTTGTGACTAGTGAAGAAGTTGGGTTTGTCATCTCCCTCCAGGCTCTCACGATCCCCCCAAAAGCAGAAATCAAAGTGACGTTGTCGGCACAAAAAATGATGTGTACTGTGTTTTCGGACGGACAGGGCATTCTGCTTGTTTTGTTTCTTCCGATAAGTGAAACTGTCAGCGCGGTACGATATTGTGAAACACGGAGAAAACATCGGCACACAGCTAAAAACAAAAAAACAAAAAAGACATGGAATGCTCAGTCAAGGCACTACACTGCTTCATGGCAACGTACGTCCCCATTCTACTGATGTCACTGAAATCCTTATTCAGCAATTCAATTGGGCACAGTTCGATCACCTGCCGTACAGTATGATCTCGCACCCTCTGACTACCATTTGTTCTTGAGCTTGAAGTGTGATTTCGGAGGAAGGCAACTTGAAAGCGATGACGACGCGGAAAACGGTGTTCAGCAGTGGCCATCTTCAGTGAAGAGGGCATAGAATAGTTGGTTTCCCACTATGACAAATGTCTGAACATTGGGGTCAATTATGTAGAATAATACTTTAAGAAATTCTGTCTTACAAAAGTAAATTTTGATTTGAAAAAAAAAAAAGTTTTAAGAGTTTTTTTTTTTCAAAACGGTACTCACTCTTCGGACGTGCCTCGTAGTTTCAAGACAAGTTGTTTACAATACTAGCTCCTGATCGGTGGCACCTGGCATACAGCAAATTCAGCAAGAGCAGTTGGTGTAAAATCCGTTGTTCCACACAGGCCCTTGCCATTTGTACTTTCACAGTTGAGCATTCTGCAATCATGCATGCACCAAAAGGTACAGCCTTGTCACGATTTACTGCAAATGAACTTGCGGATAACTGACTCGTTAACACTAGAACGACGGAGGGGGGTCAAGATGACCTCTGTGATACTTTTTCGTTCATTGTCACATCCAGTTTCTTTACATCCTTAATAAAGTCAAATGACATTTTCTTATTCTGTCTCCGCTTTCTAAGGATGTTTTAGTATTTACAAAATATTTTAATTTTCTTCGCCATTTCATTCAGTATCCTAGAACGGCGGAAGGGGTCAATTTCACCTCGCTGTAATTTCTCTTCTGAATATAAGTAAATTATCCAACAATTCAGTGACAACAGTGAGCAGTAACGCTGAGTAGTTGCTCGTCAGTGTTGCAACTTGGTACGTGTACATACCAGTCCACCACAGCTTATGTTGTCACTCAGGCAGTCCTCATCCGTGAAATATGTTTCCAAATATGTATCGTCAGCGTGGACTTTCTGATGAAGAAGTCTTACATCTCTTAGAGAATTCCGAAGTTGAATCTGAAATTGACTTCACTGATGAAAAAGATGATTAGGTACCTGACACAAATGAAGATGAAGATATAGTGAACGAGGGGCAATTAGTGGAAGGGGATTCATATGCTGATATACGTCAATAATCATCTCTTTCACCACAGTAGGTACAGTTGCGAACGTCTACAAAGATGATTGCAAGGGATGGAACCGTGTGCGAGATTGGAAATTATTCATCTTCTGGAAGGCGGTCAGCTGAGAATGTTCTGAAGGAGAGAGGGGGACCCATTGCTTATGCTTGCCAACGAGTAGACAGCTTTATCATCAGTGCCTTCCGTCTTGTTTTTAATGAAGTAATGCTACATGTCATGAAGAAATACACAGAATCAAATGCTCAAAAAGTACTAAAAACAATGATTTGACTGTCACTTGAGTAACTGGAGAAACTGATAGCCATCATGTATGTTCGGGGTGTATTGTGCACAATAGGTATGTCTGTGGATGATCTCTGATCACACTCATCGTGGCCTGCTTTTATCAAGGACATTATGCCAACGGACAGATTTAAGAAGCTTCTCAGATTTCTCCTTTTTGATGAAAAATCAACCTGGCCTGAACCGGGCAGCCCTGGAGAAAATATAACCATTAACGAGCAACTGTTCCCCACAGTCGTTTAATGAACAAAGTAAGAGCATATCGACTATAAGACCAATTGTGTGATTGGACTGAAGAGTTCCTAGATAACAGAACGCAGCATGTCATTCTCAATGGAGAGAAGTCGTCCGAAGTAAGAGTGATTTAAGGTGTGCCGCAGGTAAGTGTCGTAGGACCGTTGCTATTCACAATATATATAAATGACCTTGTGGATAACATCGGAAGTTCACTGAGGCTTTTTGCGGATGACGCTGTAGTATATCGAGTGGCTGTAACAATGGAAAATGGTACTGAAATGTAGAAGAATCTACAACGAATTGATGCATGGTTCAGGGAATGGCAATTGAATCTCAATTTGGACAAGTGTAATGTGCTGCGAATACATAGAAAGAAAGATCCTTTATCATTAGCTAAAAATTATCAGGTCAGCAACTGGAAGTAGTTAATTCCATAAATTATCTGGGAGCAGGCATTAGGAGTGATTTAAAATGGAATGAGCATATAAAATTAATCGTCGGTAAAGCAGATGCCAGACTGAGATTAATTGGAAGAATCCTAAGGAAATGCAATCCGAAAACAAAGGAAGTAGGTTACAGTACACTTGTTCGTCCACTGCTTGAATACTGCTCTTCAGTGTGGGATCCGTACCAGATAGGCTTGATAGAAGAGAGAGAGGAGATCCAACGGAGAGCAGAGCGCTTCGTTACAAGATCATTTAGTAATTGCGAAAGTGTGACGGACATGATACATAAACTGCAGTGGAAGACTCTGCAAGAGAGACGCTCAGTAGCACGGTACGGGCTTTTGTTGAAGTTTCGAGAACATATCTTCACCGAGGAGTCAAGCTTATATTGCTCCCTCCTACGTATATCTCGCGAAGAGACCATGAGGATAAAATCAGAGAGATTAGAGCCCACACAGAGGCATACCGACAATCTTTCTTTCCAAGAAACAATACGAGACTGGATTAGAAGGGAGAACCGATAGAGGTACTCAAGGTACCCTCATTCACACACCGTACGCTGCATGCAGAAGTGGCAATAAGCGAGGAAGGAAAGAAAAAACCTGAAACTGTGACGTTCTACAATGCAACAAAGCATGGGGTTAACGTGGTTGACCAAAAGATCCAAAAATATACTACGAAAGTTGCATGTAGGAGATGGCCAATGCATGTCGTCTACAACATACTGGACATGGCCGTAATAAATGCATGGGTCATCTACAACATAGTAACCAACAAGAAAATGGAAAGGAAGAAGTTCAATGAACTCAAGGGAACGAAAGAGCAAGAACATAAAAAATGGTTCAAATGGCTCCGAGCACTATGGGACTTAATATCTGAGGTCATCAGTCCCCTAGAACTTAGAACTACTTCAACCTAACTAACCTAATGACATCACACACATACATGCCCGAGGCAGGATTCGAACCTGCGACCGTAGCAGTCGCGCGGTTCCGGACTGAAGCGCCTAGAACCGCTCGGCCCCTGCGGCCGGCAGCAAGAACATCAGGAAAATTAAGAGAATATGGGACTGGAATCACCTAGAAGGCGGAGAAGTGCCAAATCAGCCTTTGCAAGGGCAACAAGAGCAGCAAAAATAGTGCAAAGTGCCAGAAAGCCATGTGTGAAAAATGTTGTGTAAAACAGAAATCACCTGTGCCTCAAATGACTTGAGTGAAAAGTAATATAGAGCTGTTTGTAAAACACATGTGAGAGCAACGTGGACCAAATGTGCTAAATGTGTCTAGAAAGTTGTATGAATAATTAATAAATTAAAGTCTATAGTTAAGAAACTTGTTAGCAGTAGCAACAATAAATTTGTATAAGACATAGTTTTTCAAATAAATTATTAATTATTATTTATAATTGTAAATAATTGTTGTGGTTACTAGAAATAAAATATGTAATAACAAACACTAAAAAATACTTCTTTGAGTCAAACATGAAAATATTTTATGCGGGGTCAAAATGACCCCTTTCCACCGTTTTAGGAATGTCAGAAACTCCGCCGTTCTAGTGTTAATAAACTCCACACAACTGACTAAGGAATGATAAAACCTTAACAGAAAATTCGACCATATTGGCGTGCTTACACTGTAGCCCAAACGGACTTGATAAATGCTTACAGTTCAGTATTCACAGTAACTACAGGGTGTAATGGGAATAACTGAAGATATACTCTTGGTGACTCAGGACGATGTACTGAACAACTTTTACATCATTTGTAAAATACTAATTATAGCTATTAAAAGTCGTGTGGTTTTACGTTGGGCAGGACCTCTGAGTACAAGTCGTAGAGGAAACAATTAATACTTATTTTCCTCTGGGCAGCTTGTTAGATGTTGCAGTGTGGACGCGTGGACGCAAAACGGCGATTCTGCACTGATGGCCGTAGTCCACTTAGTTTCGCGTTTACGTCCATGCAGAAAACATCAGGTCGTAAAGTTAGTGACATGTTTGTGGGAACATTGTTATTCACAGAGGAAAACCAGCCAACACACTGATGTGTGTACATTTAAGGTACCACAAACAAAAAATTTTAATTTCTAATTCCATTGGGAACCATGTGCACCATGACCGTACTACTTTCAATATATTTCGGATAAATGGCAGCATCGGTCGTAAATACTGAAATCATTTATTTTAAAGATGGATTTAGGTCACTGTGCGACAACCTTTAGTGCATATTTTTCTAACTTTATAGGCTCATATCATAAAAGCACAACATTTTCTGTGAGGTGTAACACTGTGATGATTACTTCCAACAGATATCCTCACTTTTACTGCACACAATAATTTTTAGATTCACAGAAAAGCCTCTCTTGTAAACTTAGCAGTAGAGTCAAGTTCGAAGTCAACATTCTGAATCCTTCACTGCCCACTATGATCTGTTGGTCGGTTTCTTAACGAAATGTGGCACGTATACTCATCGCAATATCCGTACCATTTTCAGTCTCCAGATACTCTGCAATATTCAAATCATGATAATCCATCCAGATGTCGATTTTCTTTTAAAAATTTATCGGTTTACAACATAACTCTGTTGCTGCTTTTCTGTTCTCTCACTCTCTTTTTCAGGGATAGCAACTCTTAGATCCAGTTTTGAATGAAAGGAATGATGGCGTCATGAGGTCTGCTTCCCCTCTATCCTCGCCCTGTTCCCGGCCACACAAATATCTCACCTCTTCTACAACTAATTAGAGAGTAGTATTGAAATAAGGTTTCCAGTAAAAATGTTGCTGTGAAGTTATGGAAGTTTCTGTAGCCAAGTTCAAAGATACACCATGTAATCAAAAGGATCCGAACGCTTGACTGAAAATGACTTGCAAGTTCGTGGCGCCCTCCATCAGTAATGCTGGAATTCAATACGGTGTTGGCCCACCCTTAGCCTTGATGACAGCTTCCACTCTCGCAAGCACACGTTCCATCAGGTGCTGGAAGGTTTCTTGTGCAATGGCAGCCCATTCTTCACGGAGTGCTGCACTGAGGAGAGGTATCGTTGTCGGTCGGTGAGGCCTGGCACGAAGTTGGGGTTCCAAAATATCCCAAAGGTGTTCTGTAGGATTCAGGTCAGGACTCTGTGCAGGCCAGTCCATTACAAGGATATTATTGTCTTGTAACCACTCCGCCACAGGTCGTGCATTATGAACAGGTGTCCCCGAATTGCTCAGGTCAGGTCAGGACTCTGTGCAGGCCAGTCCATTACAGGAATATTATTGTCTTGTAACCACTCCGCCACAGGTCGTGCGTTATGAACAGGTGTCCCCGAATTGATCAGGTCAGGTCAGGACTCTGTGCAGGCCAGTCCATTACAGGGATATTATTGTCTTGTAACCACTCCGGCACAGGTCGTGCGTTATGAACAGGTGTCCCCGAATTGCTCAGGTCAGGTCAGGACTCTGTGCAGGCCAGTCCATTACAGGGATATTATTGTCTTGTAACCACTCCGCCACAGGTCGTGCGTTATGAACAGGTGTCGAAGTCCGTGTTCCGCAGAGCGCCGCATTCTGCTCTCTCACGATGTCTAATGACTACTGAGGTCGCTGATATGGAGTACCTGGCAGTAGGTGGCAGCAAAATGCACCTAATGTGAAAAACGTATGTTTTGATCACATAGTGTATGCATTATTTTCGTAACCTTCCATTTCACTGGCGTCAAAGCCAAAGATATTTACATAAAATAATGTCATGTTCAAAGATATTTATCTCTGAATTCCATAAACACTAAGATACATTTTAGCAGTTCAGTATTAAAATTACTTGGTCGTTTACTTGAATTGCGTAAAATGGTGTCAAGTTCGAATATATATTCCGAGAATATTACGTAAGCTTCCCTCGAATGGTCCTTTTATTCAGAGATCCTACTGACATAAAATGGTGTCGTTTTTTACAGTATTCTGAATTGTGTATGTACATGTGCGCACACACACACACACACACACACACACACACACACACAAACGAGTACTTATGTCACACACGGTAGCCTTGTCAGTGAATTTCGTTGCTTTTTGTGCTTTACTCTTTTCGTATGTCGGATACACTGCTATATTGTCTGTAAATTTCCTCTCTCTCTCTGTAACTCTGGTCTCATACTCCATTAATGTTTAAGCTAAGAGCTGTCTCATCATTAGTAAGCCTCATGTCTCTCTGTTCATGTCAAATACTGTAATGCCTAATTATCACTAAATTTCATCACTGCCTTTGTGATATAGTACAGAGAGAATGGGAAAGAACAATATCTTAAACAACATATCTCTAGATATAAACTTTAAAAAAGTACAAAAGGTTACATTCAAGACAAACATAAATGCACATTTGATGGACTGGGCACATTTAGATGCACTCTAGCTATGACAAGTAATATTCAGAGCTTTTAATTTTGTACGCTGTTCTTAAATGCATTAGTTTTACATTTTTTTCGTAAATTGTTTCAGGAAACTTGACCTCAGTGGAGGGGGGTTGTCCGACTGATCGAGCAGGGACAACAATAACACTTTAAATATTTATCTTAAAGTCACAGAAAACTTGATCATTGATAAAATAACAACAATACTCAATACAGTCGTCCAATACAGCGTAAAAACTTCGACTGAAGTTATTTCCTTAAGGAAACAAATATTTAAAAAATCGTATTACAGCCATACCAATACACTAAAATTTACAATTAAATATATTTACCGATCGACATTCATATATTTCTCCATACCCATTTCAACATTCATTTACAAACTGTCTGATATACCACAAAGCACTGATAGTCAATAGACAAAATTGTGTTGCACAGGTCGAGCAGAGCGCATACAGGTTCTCGTTAACCATAGCAAACGTGGAATGCAAATGGCCTCCCACACGCCTTTCTTATCCTGATTACCTTCTCTCCACAACCCTTCCTTATACAACCCTACCTGCCACACTTTCATCACGTTACCTTCTATGATATTATTTCACTCCACTTTGGAGAACAGGGGTTTTTTCTTGCGATGTCCTACAATACTTGTGAACTTCCTATTTTCCTTCTGCCTACCTAATTCTTACCGCCTCTTGTTTTGCGTCATGTGAACGCCGATGCACAACTATTGACTCCATAACCTGTATTCATATTTGCATTGTTACTTCAATCAGCTGAGCAGAAGTCCCGAGAATCTGACAAAATATCACTTTCTATTACTTTCAGGATTGAACTCATCTAGAATATGGCTTTCGACCTATTCTTCAGTGCATGCCAAATAAATCGTTACCATCTTCTCTTAATTTGCTCCACATATCTTATTAGTGACTCTCTAGTGCCGTGTTCATTCCAGTATTGGTTATAAACTAACTCTGGTATGGATCTTTGTGGAATTATTTAGCAGATCCGACCACGGAATTGCTTCCATGTACTTTTTTCCTGTATGACCTTCCACATTGCCTTGATGGTAAGCTGGGTCTATGACTTCGTGGGCTCTGCGCCACATTCGAACATCACCATCTGTTCTTACCAACTGAAATCTGGACTCGTCTGAGCAGGCCACGGTTTTGTAGTCGTCTAGGGCCCAACGGATATGATTACGAGTCCAGGAGAGGCGATGTCGTCCTGTTAGCAAAGACATTAGCACCTTTCGTGTGTTGCCGTAGCCCACGAACCCCACGAACACAACATTTTGCCACACTCTCGTAACGGTTATGTTCGTCGTAGGTCCCTCATTGATTTCTGCTGTTATTTCTGGCAGTGTTGCTTGTGTGTTAGCACTAACAACTTGATCCAAACGCAGCTGCTCTCGGTCATTAAGTGAAGCCCGTCGGCCACTGCGTTGTTCGCGGTGAGAGGTAATGCTTGAAATTCGGCATTCTCGGCGCTCTCCTGACATTGTGGATCGCGGAATACTGAATTCCCTAACAATTTCCGAAACGGAATGTCCCATGCATCTAGCTCCAACTACCATTCCGCGTTCAGCGTCTGTTAATTCCTGTCGTGCGGCCGCAAACACGTCGGAAAACATTTCACACAAATCACGTGAGTACATATGGCAGCTCCGATATAGCGCTGTTCTTTTATGTCTTATGTACGCGGTACTGGCCCAATCTGTATATGTGAATACCGCTATCCCGTGAATTTTGTCACCTCAGTATATGAGCCACGCGGTGCCACTGTTGAGAAAGTCTAGTTCCTCTTCACTGATAGTCGTGAATCTTGAGGATGCATATATTTTACAATATTTTAGACAGACCATCATCCCTTTCCAATTTGGTGTGGAGGTGTCTTTTTGTCAAGACACACACTTCTCCAATACTGAAAGTCTTTTGATACTATCTGAATTTCCACCACGACCCAGATAGTTCAAGTTCTGTAACTTGAAATCAGAAGAATGCATACTTCTTTGAGTGATGACAAGTAATTGACAGTCAAAATTTAGTGCACATTATACGCTCATACACAGGTCACGCACAATGGAAGTAGCAACAGCAACAATGTCTTACTTCGACTAATAGTTGTATTTATACATAATTTCCTGCAGAGGCAGCAACTGTCGCCGACTTGTTCTGACACATTCTGGCAAGAAAGGTGCTTCGTCGTCAAGTTAGTATATTCTGCGGTTTCCAAGGGCGTTAGATTTTACCAGCTCGAGAAGTGCGACATTTCTGGCATTGGAGCCGTAAGATTCCAAGATTCACTCCATAGTTTGGTGCAATACATGAGGCACGACATAAGAAAAGCGGCGAGAAGAGACGACAGACGGTACAGTAGTAAGATAATCTGACTGACTACCGCCACATCAGCCAGTGAGCCAAATTCTAAATTTCATTTAATAATATTTGATAAGGTCTAAATAATATGTAAGTAGGCTGTTTATGCTTTTTTGTTGGCAACGTTACGTAGCGCTCTGTATGAAAATCACAGGCTCTGCTGTGTGCAGTCTGTGGCTAGTTTGCATTGTTGTCTGCCATTTTAGTGTTGGGCAGCGGCAGCTGGATGTGAACAGCGCGTAGCGTTGCGCAGTTGGAGGTGAGCCACCAGCAGTGGTGGATGTGGGGAGAGAGATGGCGGAGTTTTGTAATTTGTCATGAACTGCTATATATATTATGACTTTTGATGATACTAAGGTAAATACATTGTTTGTTCTTTATTAATATCTTTCATTTGCTAACTATCCCTATCAGTAGTTAGTGCTTTCGTAGTTTGAATCTTTTATTTAGCTGGCAGTAGTGGCGCTCGCTGTACTGCAGTAGTTCGAGTAATGAAGATTTTTGTGAGGTAAGTGATTTCTGAAAGATATAGTTTAATGTTACTCAGGGCCATTCTTTTGCAGGGATTTTTGAAAGTCAGATTGCGTTGCGCTAAAAATATTGTATGTCAGTTTAAGCACAGTCTTGTATAATTGTTCAAAGGGGACGTTTCAAATATTTGTCTACCACGCCACATACACACTCAGTAGCAAGTTATATAACACTTGCTTCAGATCTCACTTTATAATAATTTCTATTAACATTAGAATAAGTTTTTGAGACAAAGCTCTTCTTGTATCTCCCTCTGCTGAAAAAAACTGCTCTGCGAAAGGAAGTGATTCGGGTATGGTTCGAATTACAAGCTGCACAATTGAGATCTCGAATGAGCGCCGTATGAAATTGTATTCAAATACCGCGACTCTGCGTGGAAAGCAGAGAAGACCAGAATAAAAGTGTGTTAGTCGTGTTGGCTCGTATCGGTTTCTCTTTCGGCCGACTTCCTCTGCTTGGTTTTTCCTCTGGTCGTCTGGTGGTGCTGCAGTCGCGCCGCGGCCGTTGGGCGGCGTGCGACTCCGTTTGGACAGCGCTGGGAGGAAGATGGGGTTCCGAGCTGAAGCGGTCTGGACGGCGGTTGGCCGATTGTGCGCGAAATGACCAAAGGCCGAGTTCCGCAAGAGGCTGATGGTTATTGATTTTCCATCGAAAGAGTGTTGCTGCCGCCGCACATTGTGTTGCCGTCCGCCGAAGTGGCCTCTAGGTAACAAGGTGTCAGTTGGCGTCTATTTTGCAACCTTTTGCATTACCTGCGATTTCATCGGGAACGACCGTTGGTTTGTCGGTCGGTCGTCTCAACAGACGTCGTGTATTGGTTCTTCTGGCCACCTCTGGGATCTGATTACTTAACCCTCTAACGGTAAGGTGAAGTTTCCTGACATAAACGGTAATGTGGGGTTGGATCAGACCCCACCCTCCAAATATCGATTTTTCGGGGTAAAATATAAAATGAATAATGGGAAAAAGTTTTATTATCAATTAAACTCATATAATATTTGTTATAACAAAGATTTTTTATTTTTATAGTCAATAAGTAAGAATATAAAGTACTTTTGGAAAAAATAGGAACTTGATTACGAAAAATACCTTAATAGAAATATTCTCTATAAAATTATTGAAAACATAGTAAAAATCAATTGATTTAGTCATGAACTAGGAACTTGAGTGCTTTAGAAATTCTAAAGATATGAACTAAATGAGAAACATCTTTTACTAATTATAGAAAATAGTTATAGTCTCAGCAGTTTCGAAATAAAAAGTTCTCAATAATAAATGTCTTTGTACGCATAATGTAATAGGAATAAATAATAAATGTATAATTTTATCCTGGAAACGATCACATATAGCCCTAAAAATACATATTTGGCACAATTTATCACATCTCAGTTTGTTTACAGCCAGGGCATATAATAACTTTGTGCTCCCCACATATAGAACGATTACACTTACTACAAAAAGCATTCCCCTTCCTATCTTTTGATCTGTCACAAAAATCACAATCTTTTCTTTAGTGGCTGTGTTTGGGTAGGCTTGTCTAATTCGATTGGTTCTTTTTCTAAAAGCTCACGGGGAATATGTGTGTTGTTCAACCTCTTTTTCATAAGAGGTTTTGTCAAAGAGAGCGCAAGATTTTTGAGAAATGATATTCTCGCGTCATTTGGAAAGCTGCCTATTTTGCTATTGCTTTTGTAAATGATAAAACTATTTATAGCAGCGACGTCTAAAATAGCATAAAAGTAACTCATGGGCCATCTTCTCGATTTTCTTTTTGTGGTCCTGCTGTGGCAAAGCATATCTAATACATCGACCTCTCCTTTAGTTAGATTGTAGAACTCCACAATTTCAGGCTTATTTGATTTTTCATTTCTCTCTCCTGAGAAGTGCATAGGCGATATCAGTAAAACTTTTTTATTTTTCTTTGGGGTAAATGACACCAAAGTTTTGTCGTCCTGATACATAAATGTTGAAGAGCCTACTGGAGCGGAAAGCGGCACTGATGGTGGTATTTGCGCTTTGTTACTCCTCAACGTACCTACAAATGAGAGTTCCTATTGGAGGAGGGCGTCAGTCACCTGCAGTGAGGAGAACCAATTGTCCGCTGTAATGTTTCTATTTGAACCCCTGATATATTCCGTCAGGCGCAAAACATACTGGGCAGGTAAAGGCAAATCTCCAGGTCTCCTCTTTATTCTGTTGTCCTTGCCAGTGTATGGAATGCCACGTAAAAAATAGAATGTCCTTGCGTCGCATAGTGACATTATTTTCAACCCATAATTGTCGGGTTTCGATGGGATATAAGTTTTGAATGGACAGGCACCCCGAAATCTCAGTAGAGTCTCGTCTACTGTGACATATTCAGAGGGACTATATTTTTTTTCGCTGTTAGATTCAAACATGTCCCACACTTCTCTGAAATCCGCAAATTTGTCGTTCCTTTATCTAGCCTCTCTGGTGGCTTTATCATCGAAGCGGAGGTTTTCTAGAAGAAATGCAAACCTTTTCTTGCACGTAGTGCAACGGAATACCGGAGGTCCATAGGTTGCTGAGAACATCTCATCTACACTGAGCATAGTTTTTTAGGACACCACTCATGAAGAGAAGGCCCATCAACCCTTTTATTTCAACGCTCTCTGTTGGTGAATGAAACCACTGGACCGTATTGCCTAGATTTCTCGATTTCAACATTTGTGTACAAAACACTTTTTTCTACAATTTTCGAATCTATAAATTATAAAAATATTTCCAATTCACTAGTGACCCCCCTTGCTTCCCCACGTGGACCAGGGAGATGAGTAATAATATTTGACGCTGGTGTCCTAGAAAATTTTGAATGGATGGGTTTCTTGCTCCATATTGTCTCTAAGTCTTTACCTAGCTCAAAATTTCTCTCATCATATACATCTGACTGAGAATTATCAAACTCGACTGCTCCTGCCGCACAATGAAATACATCATCCTCGTCATCAGTTGGATAATACATCATACTCGGTTTCTGAACAGTTTTCAGTGACGGCATTTGGTATTGTTTGAGTTGCTTGTGGCATCGTTTTTAAGTGGATCTGCGAAGATGTCCTACTGGGACCGACAGGGCAATTATTGCGCCGAGTTGTTAAACTCTCTTTTTTTTAATTGTGTTTTAGAATTACATCGACCATTCAAAGGAGTGTCCGTTACCCCTAGCCGCACAGGGAGAAGGCTGTCGTGTAGCAGACACTTTGGACTGTTGATGAATGTCCTATATTCGTAAGGTGCTGTATTAGTATCTAGCGAAATTCTTGAATGAGCAGTCAATCATATACCTGTGTGAGTACTGGATTCTTGGAGGCTACTTGCTGTAATTACCTTGGATTAATCTTGTGTTTATCACCCTCTTGTTTAAATGTTTGTACCTCTCTCTCTCTCTCTCTCTCTCTCTCTCTCTCTCTCTCTCTATATATATATATATATATATATATATATATATATATATATATAGTGTGGTCCATCTGACGTTTTGGATCAGATTATCTCAAAAACTATATATCGGTTAAAAAAAGTGGGTAAGAAAAGTTCGTATTCTCAAAGGGGGTCATGAAATTATACTACATGTGACCCCCCAGCCCCCGACCCCTTGGGGGGGGGGGGGGGCGGGGGGGGGCAACTTTTAAATCTTAAATGGACACCCCCACTTTTTATTGCAGATTCGGATTCTCCATAAAAAAAGTAATCAAGTTTTGTCTGAAACATATTTTTAAACCATTGAAAGATGGCGCTGAAATAGAGAAAAATTAAAATTGGGGAAGAACTCCCATTTATTTAGAATGATTGGAGAAGGACGCATCAAATCAATACAAAATGTGCACCATTTCTTTCATTACGCCAAATTAAGCTCTTTTCTTACACAATGTATCCTACCTGCCACACTTTCTGATGGAGGGAGCCGGAATGGTCTTAAAATCCCTTTAGGGAACTCTTCACAATTGCATTACTCACACCGAGCGAGGTGGCGCAGTGGTTAGCACACTGGACTCGCATTCGGGAGGACGACGGTTCAATCCCGTCCCCGGCCATCCTGATTTAGGTTTTCCGTGATTTCCCTAAATCGCTTCAGGCAAATGCTGGGATGGTTTCTTTGAAAGGGCACGGCCGATTTCCTTCCCCATCCTTCACTCACCCGAGCTTGCGCTCCGTCTCTAATGACCTCGTTGTCGACGGGACGTTAAACACTAATATCCTCCTCCTCCAATTGCATTATTCACCCGACATTCAGTATACTGTGCCATAGTTCGCAGTTTGGCCACGGTAGCGCCATACACACACACACACACACACACACACACACACACACACACATATATATATATATATATATATATATATATATATATATATGGGCTTAAGTGTTATAAGCTTATTTGTTTGTATTCTTTTTTTTTTTTAAAAAAAAAACAACAAATTTGCAGAAGATTCAAATGGTAAATCATTTTTATGTTTCACGTGGGTTGCTGCCTATGTGGATCTAACACTAATATCAGTTTGTCAGTTTTGGAGGCTGGGCGAATTAGTCTTATTGTTTACTGATCCAGCTCCTGGTTGCCCGACCGGCCAACAAATTTTTCTTGTGTGCCTCACCAGCTGGGAGACTTGACGACGGGAGAGGAAGCGGGAGTGGTTCTGGTCGGAGGTCGGTACGAGGACCACATTGGGACAGCTGTTCCGCGCCTAGTTGCAGTTGCGGGTCGTCGGTCACTAAAGTTCTTACGCTTATTGCGACGCTCTGCCGCGGGGATCTTCTTAATTTTCCTTTCCTCGTTAATTTTTCCCTTACCTGCTTTCGTCTCCCGCAATCAAGCCTCAAAATTGTGCAAATAGGAAGGTAACAAGCTATCAGACAGTTACTAAATTTTACCAAGTTAAAGTATATTGCAAGTTCAGTTCAATTGTTTTCAATATACCAAACGTTGAAGCCCGTATAGACCTGCTGACTGCCACTGTCGTTACATTTGTTGTGTACCTAGTAGCCGTCACTGCGGCCTACTGGTTTTGAAGCGGAGCACTTACTCTCTTAAATTGTTTTGGAAAAATTGTAAAATATATTGATCAGTATCTATTAAAGAGCATTTTTTACAGTTTTTTTAAAGGCGGTATTTCTAAGCTTTCTGGGGCTCTGTACTGATTTTGACATTGTTGTAACACTCACAAATTTCAAGGCAGTTTCTAAGCCTTCCGGCACTTGGTGGTTGTTGATTTTTTTGAGAGAGAATTTTAAAGTAAATTCTAAGCCTTCTTCCACTCTGAGATTATAGATCTTGATCTTTTCGTATACGTTTTTAAGTGGATATATTTTAAAACGTTTTTTAAACTCTTCTGACGCTCTGTGATAGTTGGTTGTTGTTATCTGACTTTTCTCTTCATTCCATTGTAAAGGAAAATTTTGGCTGGCCCGGGTGGCCGAGCGGTTCTAGGCGCTACAGTCTGCAACCGCTATGGTCGCATGTTCGAATCCTGCCTTGGGCATGGCTGTGTGTGATGTCCTTAGGTTAGCTAAGTTTAAGTAGTTCTAAGTTCTAGGGGACTGATGACCTAAGAAGTTAAGTCCCATAGTTTTCAGAGCCATTTGAACCATTTGAAAAGAAAATTTCAATTTTTTTCACGAAATAAACCTAGATCTTGTAATCGACAAGTGGTGTTGAATCTCGGGCTTGGCTCTTCCATGAATTCATACTACCACCAGTGAGACGTTTCAGTGTCTATTATATATCTGAACATAATTTCTTCAAGATACTTTAATGTATTAGACTTGTGACTGAGGCCGGCAGCTGTGGCATAGCGGTTCTAGGCGCTTCAGTCCGGAACCGCGCGACTGCTACGGTCGCAGGTTCCAATCTTGCATCGGGCATGGATGAATGTGGTGTCCTTAGGTTAGTTAGATTTAAGTAGTTCTAAGTTCTAGGGGGCTGATGACCTCAGATGTTAAGTGCCATAGTGCTCAGAGCCATTTGAACCATTTTCATCTTGTGACTGTTAGTATCAGTCACAAACATTGGCAATACACGTGCGTATATGCAAAACACTTATTAGCAGAGTATAGCTTTATCTGCTCAATATTTTTTGATGAAAGTAAAGGTGTTGGCATCCCAAATTTGGAAGTTATCCGATCATTTAGTAGAAGTGACAGCTTTATCTTAATCCCTCACCTCAAGAACAGTGACCTCGGGACCCGAACACTACAATTGCGCTGGGATAAGGACGCCGAGTAAAGACGATCTCAATTTAGTGGAGTGTTTCAGAATATCAATATTCTACCTTGAAGCCGCAGAACACGTCTATGCCCCTTGCGTTTTCAGTACAAATCGAAACAGTTACATATCGTACGTGGTAACACGGAGGAGGGAAAATGAAGGCGGAGTTATTGTGGAGATTGAATGTTGATTTGAAAGCAGACTGAAATCGTCACATTGTATAGACAGATGAGTTAGAGCTGGACTTGACGGGATTCCACACAAGCCCTAATTTCGCTCTTATTCGATCACTCAAGGGAACATCTCCTGTCTAAACTTTTGCTCGTACAAACACATATGGGATCCCTTGTGTGGATATAGATGAAGTTTACGTCATTTGAAGGAAGTTTTTTTAGGAAGTGAAGGAGGTGACTTCAAAAACTGCAAAAGTAAAGTGTGTTAGAACTGTATTTGATTGCGTTAGAATAATATTTGAAATGTACTCGAACTGTGTGTAAACTGCGCATGAGTTGTGTTTGTACTATGGAAACTAGTGCCTCGAATTGTTAGTTACGTCATCTGGAGCACAGTGTATGTAGAAGCTCAGTGCTCAGTTTGTGTCAGAATACATTAAACTATGCTGGAATAATTTTAGTGTGCGAGGTTCTTGGATTACGTGAGTGCTGATTTTAAGATTTCGTCATGCTACGAGACAACCCAACGTGGTTAGAAGCGCAGTGGGACTAAATCAGAAGCAGCCGACAACAACAGGTGTGAGATTCATCATCTGTGACAACGAGACGCATTAGCAAAAGCGCCGGAACACATGATTCATTTGTCCTGGAAGCAATACATCACACTAGCTTCAGGAGCTGGCAGATCGGCTGAGCTTCTCTGTGGCAGCACGTGGAATAAAGCAGATTAGACTGTTACGCTTGTACTGCGCAGTTTAATGAATGTAGTGGTTAGCAGAGAAAGTTGTCGGACTGAGCTGACAGAATTTATTTGTAGTCGCTACTATATTGTCGAAGTGCTGTAATAATTGAAGTAATATCATAATACTGCAAAAATGGCAGATAATAATAAAGTTTTTGTGGCAGAACCAAACGAAGAGTTGGCACAAGAGTCAATCATTAGACTGAAATATACGATAAAGTGTATGTTAGAAAGACATGAAGGTGAAGAAATTGTTTGATTGTGATGTTATGGTTGAACCACAGAAGGACGTAGTGAAGCAAGAATTTCGTAAACATTATGAGTTACCGTAAATTTGAATTGACGACTTTAGCAACAGGAACACGGAATTGGGTAGAAGCAGACTTACGCGGACGCAATAATAAAAGTTGTGACGGAACAATAAGGCTAATGTATAATCACTTGATGTAGGGTCGAATCCCTTTTTTGCCGTTAGAGGCAATGTTAAAATTAGAAAGTATAGAAGAGCGTGGTCTAAAAGAAGCGAAGGTGAAGAATGTTTTAAAGAGGACGGCGGAAAGTCCAGAGACTTGTTCAATTCACTGGTGTTAGGAGCATCAGAAGAGGCTGTAGTGATAGTGAAATAAAATTGGTGAATGCTGCAGCTGTCCTGCGAGGATAAATTGTGGAAGTTAGTGGTGCTAATGCAAAAGTAGATAAATGGAAGGCGATGTCAGCTAAGAACATTTCACATGAGGTGATCGAAAACTATCAGGAATAGAAAAATGGGAAGAAATACGGGCAGAAACGAAGGAGTTTGGCGAAAACATCGCTGAAAGTCAGGAAAAAGAAGTGGAAAGACTGCAGGAACAAATCAACGTTCACTGTGTAATGAGCTGCTCTGACAAACAATTCGAAGCACATTCAGTTAATAGTTATCGGTTATATTCTGAAATTACTAATGAATTGGTTAATGTACAGAGTAGTTGAAGTGAACTTTTTCATAGATATGAGGAACGTCAGCACAATAGTACTATGTCATTGCCTGACAATGAGACTGTTAATGTAGAATCATTTAATGCGGATGAAATGGATGTAAGTGAAGTTAGCAAGGCAACAATACGCACTAAAATTAATCAAGCTATCAGAACGAAGTTAGTGAACACCACGGTATTGAACATTCACTTCAGGAAGCACATATTCATCCATTGATTATGGAAACATGTGTAATATTTTGAATGTAGTAACCTTTTATAAAGGCAATGAAAATGTAATCCAAGTCAGTTCGACAGAAGTCGCGGGTAAAATGAGGAATTTTACCCAATTAGTTAACGTAATTATGACCATTAATTTCACCAAACGTAGTGTTAATGCGTAGCCTTACCCAGACGCACGTACAACATCACAGCCCAGCATCCTGTGATCCACTTACTAGATAACTAACATGTTTACGGATGTGACAGTAGAACTTTTGGTTTGGTCACCACGTTGGTGCGGACGTGGAGGGGCCCCATCTCTCGGGAGAGGGAGGATTAAATCCAAAGTCGAATCGCAGTGTGCTCAGGAAAAGAGAGTAAGCTGCGATGGTAACAACAACGCAGCACGTTGAGACAACGAGTACGCAAAGTTCACACTGTGTCGCCAGAAAGGAACGCGTGCTCAAAGACCTTCATGTGAGAGTTGGAGATCAATATATCTATCACATGGACACAACAGGAACAAGTACAGTAAGTTGGGTGCAAATTGAAAGTCATTCAGATGAGAACAGTATCCACAATGTTGTTGATTTCCAGGTGCAAATAGCAGCTGGCAAAAGTATTTAAGACGAAGTTACACTGCAGTAAATGATGAATGAATAAGTACCTCAGAGGGCATTACACTCGTTACAATGCTAGGTGACAGTCGCCAGGCACCCAAATTATTGACAATATTACTTAATTTCCATTCATATTGTCAATATTCATCTTGTATCACTCAGAACTAAATCTGTCATCCGTACCATTCTTCACCTTTTCTTTGAGTCAACAGTCTTCTGACTAGTCTGCGAATTCTTCTCAAGTGCCATCTCAGACTAGCACTTGCAACCTACGTCCTCACTTACTTGCTGTACGTTTCCCAATCTCTGTCTTCCTCTAACAGTTTTTACCCTCTACAGATCCTTCTACACTCCTGGAAATTGAAATAAGAACACCGTGAATTCATTGTCCCAGGAAGGGGAAACTTTATTGACACATTCCTGGGGTCAGATACATCACATGATCACACTGACAGAACCACAGGCACATAGACACAGGCAACAGAGCATGCACAATGTCGGCACTAGTACAGTGTATATCCACCTTTCGCAGCAATGCAGGCTGCTGTTCTCCCATGGAGACGATCGTAGAGATGCTGGATGTAGTCCTGTGGAACGGCTTGCCATGCCATTTCCACCTGGCGCCTCAGTTGGACCAGCGTTCGTGCTGGACGTGCAGACCGCGTGAGACGACGCTTCATCCAGTCCCAAATATGCTCAATGGGGGACAGATCCGGAGATCTTGCTGGCCAGGGTAGTTGACTTACACCTTCTAGAGCACGTTGGGTGGCACGGGATACATGCGGACGTGCATTGTCCTGTTGGAACAGCAAGTTCCCTTGCCGGTCTAGGAATGGTAGAACGATGGATTGGATGACGGTTTGGATGTACCGTGCACTATTCAGTGTCCCCTCGACGATCACCAGTGGTGTACGGCCAGTGTAGGAGATCGCTCCCCACACCATGATGCCGGGTGTTGGCCCTGTGTGCCTCGGTCGTATGCAGTCCTGATTGTGGCGCTCACCTGCACGGCGCCAAACACGCATACGACCATCATTGGCACCAAGGCAGAAGCGACTTTCATCGCTGAAGACGACACGTCTCCATTCGTCCCACCATTCACGCCTGTCGCGACACCACTGGAGGCGGGCTGCACGATGTTGGGGCGTGAGCAGAAGACGGCCTAACGGTGTGCGGGACCGTAGCCCAGCTTCATGGAGACGGTTGCGAATGGTCCTCGCCGATACCCCAAGAGCAACAGTGTCCCTAATTTGCTGGGAAGTGGCGGTGCGGTCCCCTACGGCACTGCGTAGGATCCTACGGTCTTGGCGTGCATCCGTGCGTCGCTGCGGTCCGGTCCCAGGTCGACGGGCACGTGCACCTTCCGCCGACCACTGGCGACAACATCGATGTACTGTGGAGACCTCACGCCCCACGTGTTGAGCAATTCGGCGATATGTCCACCCGGCCTCCCGCATGCCCACTATGCGCCCTCGCTCAAAGTCCGTCAACTGCACATACGGTTCACGTCCACACTGTCGCGGCATGCTACCAGTGTTAAAGACTGCGATGGAGCTCCGTATGCCACGGCAAACTGGCTGACACTGACGGCGGCGGTGCACAAATGCTGCGCAGCTAGCGCCATTCGACGGCCAACACCGCGGTTCCTGGTGTGTCCGCTGTGCCGTGCGTGTGATCATTGCTTGTACAGCCCTCTCGCAGTGTCCGGAGCAAGTATGGTGGGTCTGACACACCGGTGTCAATGTGTTCTTTTTTCCATTTCCAGGAGTGTAGTACCATGACAGTTAATTCCTGATGTCTTAACAAATGTCCTATCATCCTGTCCCTTCTTTTTGTCGGTTTCTTTTCTCGCCGATTCTACAGGGGGAATCTCATCATTCCACCTAATTTTCAACATTCTTCTGTAGCACCACATCTCAAAGGTTCCGATTCTCTTCTGTTCCGGTTTTCCCAAAGTCCATTCTCACTACCATACAATGCTAGGCTCCAAACGTTGATTCTCTGAAATTTCTTCTTCTGTTTTGTACAAGCGGATTCCTCTTGGCCAGGAATACCCGTTTTGTCAGTGTCAGTTTGCTTTTGATGTTCTTCTTCCTCCGTCCGTGGTGGAGCCTAGGTAGCAGAATTCCTTTACTCCGTCGACTTCGTGATCCCAAATTCTGATAAGTTTCTCGATTTTCTCATTTCTGTTACTTCTCAATACCTTCGCTTCCTTCGATTTACTATAAATCTATAGTCTGTACTCATTAGATGGTTCATTCCATTCAACACATGCTGTAATTCTTATTCACTTTCACCGAAGATGGCAGTGTCTTCAGCGAATCTTGTAATGGATATTCCTTTACTCTGAATTGCTTCTTCAATATATACATTGAACAATAGAGGCGAAAGACTACATACTTGATTTAAATCCTTCTTAACCCGGAAACTTTGTTCTGTATTACGACTCTTAAAGTTCCTCTTGGTTCTTATATATGTTGTATATTATCCGTCTTTCTCTACAGCTTACTCCTGTTTAACTCAGAATTTCGAACATGTTGCACCACTCTCCGCTATCGAACGCTATTTCCAGGTCGACAGATCCAATGACGCGTCTCAAGTTTTCTTCAATCTTGCTTCCATTATGGACCTTCAGGTGAAAAGTGCCTCTCTGGTGCCTTTACCTTCCCTAAAGTCAAATTGATCCTCAATTTTCTTTAGTATTCTTCTATATATTACTCTCATCAGCAACTTGGATGCATAAGCTACTAACCTGATCGTGCGATAATTCTCGCACTTGTTGCTTTTGATAACTTCGGAATTGTGTGGTTGATGTTCCGAATCTCTGATGGTGTGGAGCAATCTCATGCATTTCTCTCAATGCTTTTATAAATTCCGATGGACTGTCATCTATGTCTTCTGCCTTATTTGATCTTACGTCTTCCAAAGCCCTTATTCAAATACTGGATCCCGTATGTCTTCCCTGTCGACTCCTGTTTCTCCTTCTGTCACGTCATCACCCAAGTCGCAAGTTTTCCTCTTTGTAGATGCCTTCAGTATATTCATTCCACCTATCTGCTTGCTCCTCTGCATTTAGCAATAGAATTCCCATTGCACTCTTAATATTACGGCCATTGCTTTAAATTTTACCAAAGGTTGTTTTCACACTTATGAATGGAGTCAGTACTCCCGGCAATGTTTTTCTTTTTTCGGTTTCATCATTTTCCATACAGCCATTTTGCCTTAGCTTCCTTGCACTTCTTGCTTATTTCGTTGATACGTTACTTGTTTTTCTGTACTTCTGCATTTACCTGAACATTTTTGTATATCCTTGTTTCATTGATCAAGTGCAGTATTTCATGTCCATGGTTTCTACGCAGTTGCCTTCCTTGTACCTACGGTTTTCTTTCCAACTTCTGTGACTGCGCATTTTAGAGTTGCCATTCCTCTTCAACTGAGCCTCCTACTGACCTGTTCATTATCGCAGAATCTACTGCCCCAGAAACTACGAGCATGGCCCTTCATTCCTTAGTGCTTCCGTATCTCACTTCTTTGCGCATTGATTCTTCCTACTCTTCATCATTACTAAATTGCGATCTAGGTCTATATCTGCCCCTGAGTACATCGTACAATGCAATATCTGATTTCGGAATCTCTGCCAGACTGTGATGTACTCCAACTGAAATCTTCCCGCATTACCAGGCCTTATCCAAATATACTTCCTCCTACTGTGATTCTTGCGTAGAGTATTCGGTATTACTAACATTCTTTCTCCTTTCCCATTCCTACTACCAAGCCCATATCCTCCCGTAACCTTTTCTTCCATTCCCTTTCCTACCATCGTATTCCAATCCCCTATGACTATTATATTCTGATCTCGCTTAACGAACTGAATTTGCTGTCGATTCCGAATGAGAATAACCCTATCACTGAACTGCTCACAGTAACTCGATCTCTGCAATACTTTCCTATTCATAAAGAATCCTTCACCCGCTATATGACTTTTTTCTGCTGTTGATATTACCTTATACTCGTCTGACCGGAAATTCCTTTCTTCTTTCCATTTCACTTCACTGACGCCCACTATACCTAAGTTGAACCTAAACATCTCCATTTTAGGATATTATAGCATCCCCTACCACGTTCAAATTTCTGACTTCACACTCACCAAGTCGTAGAACGTTATCCTATCGTTGGTTATTCAGCCTTTTTCTCACGGTCTCCTCCCCCTCGACAGTTCCGTCCCAGAGATACAAATGAGGGACTAATCGGGTGCCGTGTGGTTCTAGGCGCTAAAGTCTGGAGCCGAGTGACCGCTCCGGTCGCAGGTTCGAATCCTGCCTCGGGCGTGGATGTGTGTGATGTCCTTAGGTTAGTTAGGTTTAATTAGTTCTAAGTTGTAGGCGACTGATGACCTCAGAAGTTAAGTCGCATAGTGCTCAGAACCATTTGAACCATTTGACTATGGAGAGATCATCATGACACTTTTTTCGTTTACAGGCCACATGTCCCATGGATAAACATTACGTGTCATTAATGCAGTAGTTCCCATTGCCTTTTGCATCCTTACGTCATTGAGCATTGGTGATTCTTTCACCTCTTTCCCACCCCAAGGACAAGAGAGAGCCATGAATATCTGTTGCCCCCCCCCCCCCCCCCCCTTCGACAAGGCCTTTTGCAGAACAAGGGTGACTTCTTATTCCTGTAGTCATCGACCGCCATTACTGATGATTTTTTTTTCCAAATTTAAACAGTCTCAAATTACGAACCTGGGATTGAGGTCGTTTTGATTACTAGTCAAAGATGCTTTCTTTTTTTATTTTTTTTCTACCAATTCAGTTTTTTTATTTCCATCTTGTAAAGTTTAAAAGTGAATGACAAACAAAAGCAGTACTGGCAACAGGATTCGATCCAGATACCCCTCGCTTGTGAAAGTATATTTTGAAGGGACCAGAGTGTCAACTTCGAGCAGGTGGAGACAGGGTCGTCAGGTGTCGAACTCCGAGGGCTGGCCATGATGCTTCCCCCTTCCCGTCCCTGAGCCGCTACCCGCCAGTTTTTTTAAAGTAAACAAAACGTCATTATTTGTACAGCATAAACACAACAGAAAGACTATTGAATAAACCGTAGTGTCCGACAATGCGTTTGCGTGAAGACTTTTATTTGTGGCGTATTATCCATATGCGACCTGTTACCACGCTGCCCTGACGTCGGAGGGAAGGAAACGCTTGTGGACATGTCAGACAGTGGGCCACTGGGTTGATGGACGTTTGAGTTTCGACTTTGTTGCTGGGTATGTAACGAAGCAGTGGGGTGCAGAAATCTTTGGTTCGAGGGAGGCGCGTGCTCTGTAAGTGAGTGTGAGAATAACTGAAGTAAATGATAAAATCAGAAATGTGCGTCAGACGGTACATGATGCCTTCTGGTATTGACGGGGTATGATCGCGGGCATAAGAATGTCCAGTAATCTGCGCGTGAGGGAGGCGCGCCATTTCACTGCTTGTGCATGGTGGAAATATACTAGAATACTGCTCGGAGTCGCACACTGACAAAGTCGAGGTTGAGCGTTTTGTAACGGACATCAGAGAGCGTACCGGCCGTAATAATGTATCCGAACGCGCCCTGGAGGCTGCGTCCAGTAGTTGATGGCAGAGGGAGTACCTGCCCGATGTGGACCACCCTGTTCGCCACATATTGATTGAGGTATTGTACACGGCAAGAACTGAGTTGGAGGAGGAGATTTTGTCGCACTACCGTGCAGATTTGGAGAGTACGCCGAAAATTGATGGCAGTGGAGCGGCTCACGATGGAGGTGAAAATGATACCAAGGTATCGTAATTTCTGTATGCACGGGAGGGGTGCTAAGTCGATGTGTGAGAGGCTGCGTCCAATGGACACCGCCGAGGATTTAGCCGCATTAATGTTACTGCCCGCTGCTGTTCTGTACGTTGATATCAAATCAAGTACCATCTATCAATCCATGGACGGACAAAGAGGAGTAGGTCGTCTGCATACGCGCGACACCTATAAGTGTGCTGCTGCAAAGTGAGACCAGAAAGTTGGGTCGTCGGGCTTCCGATGAGTGGCTCCAGGGTTATGGCATAGAGTAGTGTCGAAAGTCGGCAACGCTACCTTATGGAACGACGGATGGTCACTGGGCCCACCACACGGCCATTGAGCTGAATCAGGGATTCGGCGCTGCCTTACAGTCGCCAGATAACGATTCCACACCTTGTCGAATGCGCTGTGAAAATCAATGGCAATCACAGCGGCTCGAAGTCTGAACGCCGCTGCCAATGCGATTAAGTCACGGAATTCCCCACTGGCCGTTTATACATTAACTGAGCCACCCGGAGTGTCTGTTCTGCGGATGGAACGCTACGCAGTATCCTTAGGCAACCTGACGCCAGGAGTGGTGCAAAAATTCGTGAAGCACAGTTAGAGGGTGGTAATGTGTTGTCGTCACTTCCGGTGTCTGTTTGTGAGTGGGTATAATAATTTACGTGAGAAAGGATGGCGGTACGGCGTTGCCCATCATCAGTTCCTCCACTGCGACACTATTAGCTCAAGGAAGGCGCGATAAGGTTCTATTGGCAATCCGTAGACACCAAGTGACTTATTCAAAGACCCTTCATCATTGCAGCGCGTCAGCAATCGTAAGTATCGAAATTGTTATGAAAAATCCGCCTCGACTGCACAAACTACCTGGTGTTTACCTAGGTTTCAGCGTGGGTAACCGCGCCTTCTTCAGAACAAATATAAAACAGCTTGCCTAAATGGGCATAGTGAAAGGCTAAAATCAACACCTACAGCGCAAGACCCCATAAAATTTTTTTACAAATACGGGGTACATACGTGCAAGTTAATAATATTACTTATCTCAACCCTGCGTGTGTTTATTGACTTGGTACATATGTACTGCATATTTGTAAAATTTTTTTATTGGGTCTTGCCGCTGTAGCCGCTGTAACCTTTGACATTGCCCATTTCGGCAAGCTATTTTATATTTGTTCTGAAGAAGGCGCGGCTACCCACGCTGAAACCTAGGTAAAAACCAGGTAGTTTGTGCAATCGAGGCGGATTTTTCTTAATTATTATTCAAAGCACCTTTGTTGATTGCATCGTGGACTTCGTCGCACGTAATCATGAAACGTCCCCTTAGAAAAATTGTACAGGACTGTGCTTTAACTGACACACAATATTTTTAGCGCAACGCAATCTGACTTTCAATAATCCCTACAAAGGAATGGCCCTGTCTAATATTAACCTATACGTTTCACAAATCATTTACTTCACAAAAATCTTGGTTACTCGAACTACTGCAATATAGCGAGCACCACTACTGCCAGCTAAATAAAAGATTCAAACTACAGAAGGCACTAACTACTGATAGGCGTAGTTAGCAAATGAAAGATTTTAATAGAGAACAAACAATGTATTTACCTTAATAGTCATAATATATATAGGAGTTCATAACATCCATTCTTACAAATATCATAACTCCGCCATTTCTCTCCCCACATCCACCACTGCTGGCGGCTCACCTCCAACTGCGCAATGCTACGCGCTGTTCACATCCAGCTGCCGCTGCCCAACACTACAATGGCAGACAACAATGCAAACTAGCCACAGACTGCACACAGCACAGCCAGTGATTTTCATACAGAGCGCTATGTAACGTTGCCAATAAGAAAACATAAAAAGCCTACTTACAATCAGCTCCATCAGCTCGTCCATCCCGTCGCCGCCGAGGGCGTGAGTGTCGTGTAGTAACACAAACTACTCAGCGCGGGTGTTGGTTATGTCCTCTGGTACAATGTGCGGTAGTCGTCTGCAAAGGCATTGACGATTTCGGCCTGGCAAGTGATGTGCTGGGCGCGACAGCTGTAGATCTCGGAGGCGAGTCGTTGTCGGTATTTCCTATCGGAGGTGGCATGATATATCCTGTGGTGTTCCTGTTCCGCCGAATCTTGACGTTAGGTCCGCACCACCACCTCCTGCCTTGCACGGCGTGTCAACGTTACAATTTGTGCCTTAATCCTGCTGAGTTCAAAAAATGGTTCAAATGGCTCTGAGCACTATACGACTTAACTTCTGAGGTCATCCGTCACCTAGAACTTAGAAATAATTAGACCTAACTAACCTAAGGACATCACACACATCCATGCCCGAGGCAGGATTCGAACCTGCGACAGTAGCAGTCTCGCGGTTCCAAACTGTAGCGCCTAGAACCGCACGGCCACCTGCTGAGTTCCCTCTGGGTTTCAGGGATGGGTGGCTGGGCTTCCAGGTCGCAGAGAACGGCGTAGAAATAGTCAGTACTGTCACCACCTGCTACATAGTCGCGAATATGAACAGTGACCCAATAATGTCAAACGTTTTCGATAACAATATCAATTCTTTTGACGGTGACCGGTTTCAGTCCGTAATGACCATCCTCAGATCTGCTCTACACCATGTCCTAATGCAATAAGGCCGTAATGGCATTTTAGATCTATGTGACGATGCTGTGCTGTGTATATTTATATGTTTTGACGATGCCATTACAGACTTATGACATTAGGACATGATGTAGAGCAGATCTGAGGATGGTCATTACGGACTGAAACCGGTCATTGTCAAAAGAACCGATATTGTGATCAAAGAATGGAATAAAAAACATTAGTCAGTAGTGAGCCGGCGCCACACAGCTACTTCCTTGCAATACTGAATCAAGGTACGTCGAATGGCGGGTTTGGCACATTCCAGCCATCAAGTCATGGTTGTACAGTACGTTGGTAGGCAAGTTCTGCGGTGGCCCGTGTCTCGGTAACACTTTGAAGACAATTGAGATCGTGGAGATAGAAGGTTTCAGCTTCCATGGTGCATGACTGTGAGTATTGTGGGTGCAGGCACAGTGGTCCGAAAAGGCCAACGGCGAGAGTTCTGTAGTTTGGATGTGTAAATTCCCGAGAATCGTAAATCATGTAAAGTTGGCTCACGAAGTGACCCGTCTGGTAAGTATTTCGAGCTGCGTCGCCGTGCTGAACTTCCTAATTGTCGCTGACGACTGGGTGCAGTTCTTGACAGATGTTGCAGTGGGGCATTTGACTATTAGGGTGTAGAACACAGTTGAATTCACCCGCAAGCAAGTAATGGACACAGCGCCCAAGAAATAAAGGGGGGATTTCCTATGTCGCGTCTGCAAGTGCAGCCTGACGAAGCTAAATATTGAGAATACGTGTCACCATGACGGTCACTGCAATGTCTCTGGCGAACGAAAGGAATGTGATGTCAGCCACCGGAATGCCCTCTCAGGGGAAGATGGCTCCGCCACGTCCCAGGTGGTCACCACGAGAAGGATAAGTGTTTTATCCCGCGACGACCGGATGTGTGGCCAAGTAGACGTGTACTAGTGCGGTGTCGGCGTACATTGCCCATATTATTTCCTACAGCAGTTGAATTTTCACGCGGGATCCAACTTTCTTGCCGGGCGCGGTGGTCTAGCGGTTCTAGGCGCTCAGTCCGGAACCGCGAGACTGCTACGGTCGCAGGTTCGAATCCTGCCTCGGGCATGGATGTGTGTGATGTGCTTAGGTTAGTTAGGTTTAAGTAGTTATAAGTTCTAGGGGACTGATGACCACAGATGTTAAGTCCCATAGTGCTCAGAGCCATTTGAACCAACGTTCTTAGTGTTGATCGTTGCTATTCGGTTGTTTGGTGTCAGGCCCCGCCGTGGAGGCGACTCCATCAGCGGTGGGTGTAGAGGGGCAAGGCTGCGGCGAGCCGTACCGTACACCATCTGACAGCGTTATCGTCCGCGTAACTAGGTCTCCGTCTGGGGCATCTCCGTCCCCAGCGTGTGGGGCTGGCCATCGTCGACGTCTTCACTCTCCGCCATCGAGAGCGCCGTCGTTGTGGTGTTCTTATGTTCCACCTCGTCTGTAGGAGCGAAGAACACCTCGGCGGCAGTTGTAGCCGTTGGACGCTTTGGTTCAGGTGCACCTGGGCGAGCCGGCAGAGTAGGATCCGGCACAGCCAGAGCCATCATCTCGTCGGACCGGCCTGCCTGTGGAGCCTCAGGGGGAGGAGAGCTGTCTAGGTCCACAGCCGTTTGGTGCCTCCTCTTGAGCCTTTTAGGTGACAGTTGCTTGCATTTCCGTCCCTCTATGTCGGAAGATGAGAGGGAGTTGCGTCGGTCTGGGAG
This sequence comes from Schistocerca americana, assembly GCF_021461395.2. NCBI lineage: Eukaryota > Metazoa > Arthropoda > Insecta > Orthoptera > Acrididae > Schistocerca > Schistocerca americana. Next base: position 502,740,688 of record NC_060124.1, on the reverse strand, counting down.
GAAGGCTGTCGCTGGGACGATAAGCGACGGGAGGTCAATATCATCGGCCGGGAGGGGATTGGAAGTCGTCGCTGCTGGTAGTGGCGTCAGAGTAGCTTCAGGTTGTCAGGGGCAAGGCTGCGTCGACCCCCGCGGTTACCGTAGCAGCGCGAAGGTACAATGGTATATAGTCCGCCTGACGACGGTCGGCTGGAGAAGAAGAAAGCACCGATGCGTTGGTGATCGGAAAAACCGTAGTCGGAGTCCGAGGTGCCACGAAAGAGGCCAGCAACTGGAGACACTGAGATCTGAGGTGGCCTTCTTTGGCGCACCCGGAACACGTCTTGGTACGGCTGTCGTATGTGACGAGTGCGCGGCACCCGCTCACTTGCAGGTAAGGTGGCACGTGGCAATGCTGATCAATGGTGACCTATCGCACAGCGTTAAGAACGGGTTACATTTGGAACTGCGCCCAGCATTCGGCAGTGTTGCCAAGTACAGTGCCATAGGGGTAGAAAGCCGCGATGGCGTCTGCCACTGGGAGCTCGAATGGAAATTCGAAAACCCGTGCTTTTCGCCGGCGTGGCAAAAGAGTAATTCATGTTTGGTATCACGAAGTATTCGTTCGCACAACGACTTTGACGTACACCACACTGTTTAAGATGGACAAATAAATGCCCAAAATGTCGGAAGCTGGAATCTTAGCTTTGTCGCGTTCCACTTCCGAGGCCTTTGGTTGAATGCAGTCATTGCAGAAGGTGATGCGTAGTGTCGATTTTAGAAAACGGTTGGCCGTGATTCTAATAGACGTAAACGTCACTGAAAGGACTGCCGCTAAAGGTAAACAACAGCGAGCGCACGCTCTCCGCCGGGGGAAGCAACAGAACGGCCGCGCTGCAAAAGCCGGACCAGCCCCGAGTTTTTACTGGGCTTAAGGCGATGTGTTTCCGAATGTGATTAACGAGATGTTAGGAAGAGACAAACACATTTGGGTAAATACAAAACACAGTGTCAGCAGTATAAAGCATTAAAATGAGTTAATATATAGCACGTATAGCAATTCAGTATTATGCCATCATAAATAACATACATACAGAATGTAAAACGCTTAACAAAGGTCACAGTTGCTTCACAAAAGAAGTAACTCGGTATCAGACAATTCACTTAGCCTCATGAGGAGTATCACACTTTCATACGAAAATTTTGTGTTGTCACGGACACTAAATACAGCATGGACCACGTGCAAACACAGAAATGTAGTAATTCATAAACATCGTTCCACGAATTTTAAAGTAAGGTAATCCAATAAATGTATAACAGAACTGGGAGAATGAATTTTTTCACAGATAATAAATGGTTCAAATGGCTCTGAGCACTATGGGACTTAACATCTGTGGTCACCAGTCCCCTAGAACTTAGAACTACTTAAACCTAACTGACCTAAGGACATCACACACATCCATGCCCGAGGCAGGATTCGAACCTGCGACCGTAGCTGTACTGCGGTTCCGGACTGAGCGCCTAGAACCGCTAGACCACCGCGGCCGGCCACAGATAATACCAACATAAGGAATAAACCTCTAACTGTCGGGTGAAAGCAATAACACACTATACAGGTAGCTTATTTTTCATTTCTTCAGACACTGAAAAAATATTTGATCTTCATTTGACATACCGAACGAAGTGTTCTTGTAAATGGACTATCTTAACAACAGACCCAGTTCTAACTAGAGTATGAATCTTCTTAGCCCTGAAATTAAGAGACGGTATTGTTAATCTAACACGTCGCATTGTAACACTAACTTCGTGCATCCTTATGCATACGGCTACTTGATCATTGAATGATATTTGCACCTCTCAGATTTATATTACCACGATTTATTGGGACTGTGAACAACGTAACGAAAAAAGAATGAATCAACGTCGTAGAAAACTGACATTAAATTTTGTTACAAAATTATGGTGAATTGCTAAGCACTGCTCGGTGTAGCGCAGATGATATAGGGCCTACAATGAGGGAATCAATCCTAATTTTTGACCCAATCTTAGCTATATAGGCTTTAGGCAGAGCAAACACAGGTCTATATCGGAATGGCTAAGTTAGAGCACCGATGATTAAAGATTCGGGAGACAGTAACAAAATGGACATCTGCAGGACCCTGCTTTGCAAAAAGAGCTGATCAGTCACTTTCGCTAAAACAACTGAGCAACACCGAATGTTCACTGTTCTCGTCAGCACTAATGCTAACAAATTCCGCCGTGGCCTATACTCCTCACTAATCTCGCCTACAATTACACGTTTTCTTACAACTTCAGCAGAAATAGTTTTGCATGGCGGCAACCTCTTAAGCTTTCCATCAACCTTCTGCCGTGGCATATACAAATCTGATTGATACAATGCCCAGTATCTGTCGGATACTTTTAGCATCGAAGTTGCTGCTGACAAATTCTCACTACTATCTGACTGAACTCTACATTTCCCACGGCCATCTGTCTATATACATCACAATTACTTTCCACCATTCACGGACATCTGGCCCATATCACTCCGCACGGCTATCTGACTGTCCTCTATGAAGCCACATAACTATCTCCATTTTGGCCACTGAAAGACACTGCTACACGCCCGCGTTCTCCAGTCCTATCTGACCAGTCCACTATCACACTTCCTTTCGTGGTACTCTAGCTCAATCAGAGCCCTACAAAAGTGCATAGGAATACACCTTTTTGGCACACTTGCGAAAAGAGAAACCCACAAGATTCCTCTAAGAGTCTTTTTCGAGAGATCTGACGAGCCAAAAAAAAAATTGTCGCCTAAAAATTCGGCAGGAAAGCTTCTTTCACCACCTGTATATGCGTCACAAGTCACTCGCACAGCAGGCAGCCGCGTGCGCCCGCTGGCTCCGAGAAAAATAACATAAGACGCTAGCCTTGAGAAAAATTTTAGCATTCTTTACCGATGTATACAACATGATAATTGCTTTGAAGTTGAAACTCTGTGCACTAGGAAGAGTAAAGGTTTACACCACATTTCACATGTAAAACCGTTTATTGAAAAATAATCTGCTTTTTAACTTTGTTTTGCCATATAACTTTCCACTTTACATTACTAGTATGCTTTGTCAGACTTAGAATCTGTTAATATGCAACAATGTTTGAAGTTAAATATCCAATCAAGAACCAAGAGAACTTATTTAAACAGAAATTACGAATGCATTGTTATAGTGAACAGACGTCACAGTGTCATTGTGTGTGCACATTCTTGCGTGTTAGTTGCACGATTACGTAATGACTATAAGGCTCACATACGTAGAACATTTACCAGTACTGCTAATGAGATTTTAATGCAACATTTTGGTTTATTTGAAAATACATTCTGAATTTAAAGTGCTTTCTGAGAGATTCCAGATGACACAGAGGTTAGCTTATGTGACAGCTACACGATTTTATCACGATGCTACTAATGAGTGACAATTTACAATGTTGCTTTTGCGGTGTATCTGTTTTATTTCTGCACAGTTTTTCTGTATTATTCTGGAAAGTAAAACACGTTTTAGTAGTAACTTTGTTGGTATAGCTACAATGAGACAGCCTTTTTCGTAGCACAACAATTCGTTACATTATAGTGCTTTCTTGATCACGGTAAGGTACGTAATAACTACGGTATCCATACGCAAAGCATTTCACTTTCGTTTATGATGAGGTAAGTATATTGACTTCAGCAGAACTTTGCTTACAGAGGACAATAACTACGACACTTCTACAGAATTATCTTACATCAAGACGCACATTTAGCGCTACTGGAGACACATTTGAGAGAATAATTTTGTACTTAAGCAATTTATTTTTCAAGATTTTTGAATTACAAAGAAAGTTTTCCATGATACATTTCATTCCATTGCTGTAACCTGTAACACCTGAGGGTATAATTACATTAATCCTCAGGGGGGTACATGCTTACTTTGTGTACCATGTGTTTGGCAAGCACAAGGAGCCCTAGCTAATATGGTATTTGCTTATACAACTTTACACATCGGTACCATATTTCTCTAACACATAAATTACACAGCTATCCTCGCTATTGACATTCCTTTGTAGAAAGCACCGCAAATACGACACGCTCGAACTTGAAAACATATGATTACACTGTGGAGCTCTTAATTTATGATATTTACTAAAATGCCTAATGAAATGATGAGAAACATTTTGCATCCATTGTCTTTCTAGTTGAGAGATTGCTCATTTTGTTTAATATATTGTTTCTAGTGGCACTGCAGCATTGGTTAAAATAAAATTTTATAGATGTACTAATATAAATATTTTATGTCTACAGATCGAGTAAATAATAATTTTTCAAAAAAATGAGGGAGCACAAAAAGACATTTACCTTCACAGGAACTGCATTCATAATTTTCTTTTCAAGTATGTGGTAACTTTTTTGGTAGAATAACTTCTTGTGGTGCACCACTTTAATTACTTAGACATTAAGATGTGATTATACATTTCCCTTATCTGCATTGTTATCTTTAGTGTACTATTTTTTCTGCTTGAGCTATGTCATGTTTAGGTATAAGTTATTTCATTTTCTGCTGCTGTTTGCCAGGCATAGTGCTATTAAATTTCACTTTGTATTACTCTGTTAATCTAGTTTTACTACTGACTTATTTTTCTTGTTGCTGCACATTGGCTCATATTAGTTGTAATGTTGCATTGCGTGGTAATTTAGATGTACTGCAGCTTGCTTTGACAATTTCCATTTTTTTCCCCATTGCTGTTTGTGTTAATTGTTTTGTGCTGCTGCATTGCCTCGTCTCTTAGTTTAGCATCTGAGCTCAGTAGATTTAAGTTAGCTTAAGAGGGGGTAGACTATATAAGAGAATGAGTTGCGATGAATTGGAAGAAACGCATTGAGAAGTTATACGAAAAATGTACAGAAAGCAGGTATAGATAGGACCTTTTGGGAATAATGAAGAACGAAGGGAGATGTCCGAGAAGTAAAGAAAGTGTTTGTGGACTCTTGTGTATTTATGTTCTTCCTGTCTTAACATGTTTATCTGATAAGACTTATGTTGTAGAATGTTTCTCACACTCAGCTACATCAACTATGACGAGGAATACTGTTATCCTCAAATATAATTTGCATTAATAATATGTTATTTACTTTGTAAAGATGTTAGACATTATTAATTCTGTTCAGTTTAATGCTCATGTGTGAAGTCGATGTTTCAATAATTATTCTGATCTTTTATGTATGTACTTATGTCATAATTCCTGTAACACTGATGTATATGTTATTTCGATTCTTTTGTAAAGCCCATATTACTACAAATGTTATCTCTACTATTATGTTCTTTAATGATGTATTTTGTACCTTTGTAATTGTATTTTCATGTTGTAAATTTATAATTGTATAGACACCAGTTCTTCAAATTAAGTTACATTTCACTGCACACGTTTCTGTTGGTCATAGTATATGGACAATATGTGAGAAGTAGGGACTGATAGTGTTTGCATGTGTGTTAATGATTCAGCAAGGGACTGGATAACAGCATTGCTGGTTCTAAGGACAATTCCAGAAATTTTGTGAATGGACAAGTGGTGGTTTATGGACTTGCTATATTCTCCTCAAGACTCTTCGATGGTGATTGTGCACCTGCACAGTCGCAACAGATGGCTGCTGGCCGTCTCTACAAGGACTACAGTGGGTCTGCGCCTCTGGTGGCCCACCAGTACCGTAATCTCTACCAGGACTACAGTGGGTCTGCTCTGTGATGACCTACCAATACTCTTCAAAACTTCGATTGACTCTGCTGTGGGTTTGCTCTGTTGTGGCCCATTACTTGTCTGCATGTCAAGAGTCAGCACTTTCTTTCCATTGGAAGGACAACACTACTTCTTCAAGACAGCATGGAAATCCACTACTTCTGTGTGCATTTTCTTTTACTGCTCAGACTTTGAGAAAAACACTGCTATTTTACTGTGATGAACGATCAGGACTGTCTTTATGGACTGTGAGAAAATTTTAGCTTTTGACCAACAGTGTATCAATAAGTGTGTGCATTTGATATCTTTGTTATTGTAATTATGAAAATTTTTATCAAATCTGTATTGGCCACTGCCCAAAACAATTTGCAAAATTTTTTGTGGGGAGCATGGGGGCTATGTAAGTAGGCAGTTTATGTTTTCTTATGTTTTCTTATTGGCAATGCCACGTGGCGCTCTGTATGAAAAATCACTGGCTGTGCTGTGTGCAGTCTGTGGGTAGTTTGCATTGTTGTCTGCCATAGTAGTGTTGGGCAGCGGCAGCTGGATGTTAACAGCGCATAGCGTTGCGCAGTTGGAGGTGAGCCGCCAGCAGTGATGGATGTGGGGAGAGAGATGGCGGAGTTTTGAAATTTGTATGACTGTCATGAACTGCTATATATAATATGACTATTAAGGTAAATACAGTATTTGTTCTCTATTAAAATCTTTCATTTGCTAACTATGCCTATCAGTAGTTAGTGCCTTCCTTAGTTTGAATCTTTTATTTAGCTGGCAGTAGTGGCGCTCGCTGTATTGCAGTAGTTCGAGTAACGAAGATTTTTGTGAGGTAAGTGATTTGTGAAACGTATAGGTTAATATTAGACAGGGCCATTCTTTTGTAGGGATTATTGAAAGTCAGATTGCGTTGCGCTAAAAAATATTGTGTGTCAGTTAAAGCACAGTCTTGTATAATTGTTCTAAGGGGACGTTTCACTGTGTGCCGGACCGAGACTCGAGCTCGGGTCCTGTTAACTCGTTAACTATCAGCAGGCTCCTGACATGGAAGTTATGGATGTAAAAACGATTTTAGCAATTACAGCCTCGATTCGAAGCCATTTTGAAATTTTCACTATTTCAAGAAATTTCTTAGAACGAAAAATACGGTTTGAGTGTAGGAAGTTGCCAAATACTTCGATTCTTGCTGCCATTATAGATATTAGCTTCTTCATTCTGCTGCTGCTCCACGCGTGCTTGAAAGAAACATTTAATGCTCCTCGCTCATTTTTAGAAAAATTTGCACAAAAGATATAAATATTTAGTTTACAGTAAATTCCTACGACGTTCTGTGGCATGTGGACCTTAGTAAGTGATTATTTAGATCTTTCCATATCTTAGGACCAGTTTTCAAGTTAATGTAGGACATCTCCAGTTAGCATTTGTAGACTTAGAGAAAGCTTTTGACAATGTTGACTGGAATACTCTCTTTCAAATTCTAAAGGTGGCAGGGGTAAAATACAGGGAGCGAAAAGCTATTTACAATTTGTACAGAAACCAGATGGCAGTTATGAGTCGAGGGACATGAAAGGGAAGCAGTGGTTGGGAAGGGAGTAAGACAGGGTTGTAGCCTCTCCCCGATGTTATTCAATCTGTATATTGAGCAAGCAGTAAAGGAAACAAAAGAAAAATTCGGAGTAGGTATTAAAATTCATGGAGAAGAAATAAAAACTTTGAGGTTCGCCGATGACATTGTAATTCTGTCAGAGACAGCAAAGGACTTGGAAGAGCCGTTGAATGGAATGGACAGTGTCTTGAAAGGAGGATATAAGATGAACATCAACAAAAGCAAAACAAGGATAATGGAATGTAGTCTAATTAAGTCGGGTGATGCTGAGGGAATTAGATTAGGAAATGAGGCACTTAAAGTAGTAAAGGAGTTTTGCTATTTGGGGAGCAAAATAACCGATGATGGTCGAAGTAGAGAGGATATAAAATGTAGGCTGGCAATGGCAAGGAAAGCGTTTCTGAAGAAGAGAAATTTGTTAACATCCAGTATTGATTTAAGTGTCAGGAAGTCATTTCTGAAAGTATTTGTATGGAGTGTAGCCATGTATGAAAGTGAAACATGGACGATAAATAGTTTGGACAAGAAGAGAATAGAAGCTTTCGAAATGTGGTGCTACAGAAGAATGCTGAAGATTAGATGGGTAGATCACATAACTAATGAAGTATTGAATAGGATTGGGGAGAAGAGAAGTTTGTGGCACAACTTGACCAGAAGAAGGGATCGGTTGGTAGGACATGTTCTGAGGCATCAAGGGATCACCAATTTAGTATTGGAGGGCAGCGTGGAGGGTAAAAATCGTAGAGAGAGACCTAGAGATGAATACACTAAGCAGATTCAGAAGGATGTAGGTTGCAGCAGGTACTGGGAGATGAAAAAGCTTGCACAGGATAGAGTAGCATGGAGAGCTGCATCAAACCAGTCTCAGGACTGAAGACCACAACAACAACATGCGAAAGTGTTTCACTTTTCTACTGTTATGGAACTGTGTTGTGTGTCAGGAGAGGCGTTCTTGGCGTTGATGCTGTTCACCCACTGTTGAGATATTCTTTCACAGCTAGAAATTAAGTATGGCCTGTCATTTTATGTGGTGGTGATTTGGCGTAATGATTCAACAGCACATGAACCATCTCTGGAAATTCTAGAAACGTCGACCCATCTGTGCAGCCGCAAAAGAGCTCGATAATTCTCATATGACTGTTTTGTATTGTAGAGGCTTCGTTTATATTAAAACGTTAGGCGCTAAATTAATAATATGCATAGAATCCCAGTACCGCGCTCAGTTTCGTGAACCTGTTATTATTTCGAGTTCTCTGTGTCTTAAGTTAACTGCACGCTGAAAAACTCTCTAAAGATAGCCGCTTTTCGCTTTTAATGGCAAATCATCAGCAGCCGATATATTTTAATCATAGTGAATAAATGAAACATATACCTCATTTATTACTCGTGGACTTTCGGATTACGGTTAACCTTGAAAACTTTTAATAACTCATTAGCGAAACATAATGTGCCAGTACACTACTGGCCATTAAAACTGCTACACCAAGAAGAAATGCAGATGATATACGGGTATTCATTGGATAACTATATTATACTAGAACTGACATGTGATTACATTTTCACGCAATTTGGTTGCATAGATCCTGAGAAATCAGTACCCAGAACTACCACCTCTGGCCGTAATAACGACCTTCATACGCCTGGGCATTGAATCAAACAGAGCTTGGATGGCGTGTACAGGTACAGCTGCCCATGCAGCTTCAACACGATACCACAGTTCATCAGGAGTAGTGACTGGCGCATTGTGACGAGCCAGTTGCTCAGCCACCATTCACCAGACATTTTCATTTGGTGAGAGATCTGGAGAATGTGCTTTCCAGGGCAGCAGTGGAACATTTTCTGCATCCAGAAAGGCCCGTACAGGACCTGCAACATGCGGTCGTGCATTATCCTGCTGAAGCGTAGTGTTTCGCAGGGATGGAATGAAGGGTAGGGCCACGGGTCGTAACACACCTGAAATATAACTTCCACTGTTCAGAGTGCCGTCAATGTGGACAAGAGGTGACCGAGACGTGTAAGCAATGGCACCTGAGTATTAATAGTAATGACGTTCTAGTTCATAAACCCAGTTACATAAACGCAAATAAGTCTCATTGATACATTATATGGGTATTTCGGCGCTCGACTGCCACGTCTTCGAGTCATGAACTCTAGTCACTTCCTACACCTTTCAAGGCTGGTGTTTTTCCTGCTGGCAGGGCTTGGCAACAATGGAGGATATGTCTGGCATCCCCGTGACTGGACGAGCTACTTCCTGAATTCAGCAGTGTTAGCCTACAAAATTTGCTAGATATATTCATATCATTTCTATCAAATAATCTGAAAGTGTTTCGCGTAATATGTTAAAGTTTTCATCTCATGGTTTTGAGCCCAGGAAAGTCTTTTGATGAGGAAATTGTATCTCGTCTTTTTAGTTGCGACTTTACCTGCCCTAGTCAGCGCTGGAGCAGTAAGGGAGACCACAATGATGCAGTATTCTGCTAGCTGTGAGATAACCTGGTCACTTGTATAGTGTGTGCTGCTTAGCTGCCAGATCACAATTTTATTGGAAGGTACACTTTCAGCCCTCTTGTGACAGAGCTACAAGTAGTCAGATCGAAAGTTAATAAGGAAATTTTATTTACGAATTGCCTCAATTCCATACCACTTCATCGTGACACAGGATACCAAGTAAACACAGACCGTTTAGAAGTCCAGAATGAGTAACATCTTAGTAATTGAAGCTGATATATCCTTACTCCTGTTACAGATACTTTATATTGTATTAAAATAGTTTTGTCACAAGGATTTCATGGCAGTTTGAATTTCATTTGAATTAGAATAGTGTATAACGTTGTAACATTGTTCATTATTTTATTGGACACATCAGTAAATATCAGAGAGAAATTAATCATACACAATTTATTCTCTTAGATTAGCTAAAAGAGTCTGGTAAGGCTCAGGTGGTTTACTGATACCACACTTATTGTACCAGAGATGAACATGTCATCAAACCCGGCTTTGAAGTTCATTCTCGCCCAGAGAGGACTTTCCTTGACTGTTTTTCGATAATGCAGGGGAGTAAGTGTGTGACTTTTCAAACTCCTAGATATTTTTGTTAGTGAAATCAGCAGAGTTTATTATCATGCGATGAGGTTTTCTAGGTCGCTTTTTTTGCACTGGGACCAATACATGTACTAAATGTTGGCAAAAAATACTAGCAGCGGTATACTCTTCCCCGTGGAGGTTTTCGTAGTTCGCAACACTCTTCTTGAGCCACCAGAGGCAAAGTATTAAGCTCATATTGCTCTTTGCTCTAGTGTATGTCTGTTGCTAGAGCTCAGCCATTATTTCTTCTTAAGAAGTTAATATTAGGAAATCATAAATAGTCACCAGACGAATATTGCACTGGAATTCCCAATGTGCCAACCGATGGGGATCGAGCAAAAATACATCTTGCCACCCCTATGATTTCTATTGCTTTAAATTAAAGCATGATGTACAACTATTTCTGACTTCTGAACCTCGCATATTGCACGATGCTTAAATAGTCGCACTTCATCACACAAGTCTGTTATCGATGCTAACTAAGTACGCAAAATCATTCATTCCACAACGATCTTTCCTGAAGCACAAAATCGTTTTATGGAGGGTTTTGTCCAAAAGCATTAGCCCTAGACACCGCATAAATTTTCAGAGCTGCCCCTGCTGCCTTCAACGCCTGTAGAAAACACAAAGGGAGCAATATGTCAAAAATATTAGACCTTTTTCCACTTGTGACTATATTTTATCACACTTGAACAATATTCATAAGTTTCACGCATGCTAAATCCAAATTTTAACTGCTAGATAAATATGAGAACTTCAAGTACGAGAATTACATTTGACAAATTCACAACCGCGCGGTTGCTACGGCCGCAGGTTCGAATCCTGCCTCGGGCATGGATGTGTGTGACGTCCTTAGGTTAGTTAGGTTTAAGTAGTTCTAAGTTCTAGGGGACTGATGACCACAGATGTTAAGTCCCATAGTGCTCCGAGCCATTTGAACCACTCGATAAATTCACTTGTAGCGCCCCACAACTTTCACCTGGTCAGAGACGTCTTACTTGGGCTGTGGGAGGCTCATTGTCAGCAGCTTCTGTGGCGTGAGAAAACCCTCGAGCACAAAATGTTCTGATCTTGATGCAGCCATAGCTGTTTGGCGAAAATGTTTCTGGAATTTTTTGTTATTACAGGTGGATTAGAAAATGAAACGAATTATGATCAAGGTTCCATCAGATTGATAACTTAAGCAGGTATCTAATATGCAGCTTAAGAAACTAGGAAATGAAGTGGAATCGAACACACGACTTTATGTTTACAGAGCACAATGCTTACACGCGATCATACATAGATATATCTTCATAACTGTTCGTAAAAACTGACACACCTTCCGACTCATTCCTGCATGCTACAGTGTTGCCAGTTCGAGCATGCGGCCGGACGTAGATTTATGTGGGGTGGTCAGGAATATTGGACATCTTAAGTGACTGACTTAGACCTCGTATCTGCAGGGGGGGGGGGGGGCGGGGGGGCTATTTAAAGTGTAATACTGAACTTTCTTGCCATCTCGATGAAATATTCCGAATGGCTTTCATTTGAGAAGTGACATTAAGTAAAATCCGTTGTTTGAACCCAGATTTGACATTTGGCGCCTAACCTACGTTTGCTCTCTAATATCACGTTCACAACAGTCCACATTAGGAAATATAAATGTAACGAAAAAATGTATACCACAGCAGTGTGATGTTGCATTAGCGGTAACAAACTCGTTTTCCAAAGTGTTGGTTGATATGGAAGACCTCCCTGGAGAAACGCTGCGGTTTGCAAGTCTTTCTCTCGTTTTCTTTATTCAGTCTGCAAACGGTCGAATTTCGGTGACTGAATCATAAGACAAGCTCTGCATTATAATCCATCTCACAAACCCCATTCAATGCATTCTAAGAGTGAGCAGAGGTTCCTGTTTTGGAAAAACTAAGTCCTTTCACCAGAAATGTTCATAAAAGGCTAAAGGAACCATTAATGACAGTAATTTGTGTGTTGCTTGCCATTTAGGGATTTATAACCCTAGGCAATTATTATGGAACGAAAGAACATATTGAGGTAAATATGGAGGTGAAAAATGTACTGAGTAGCAGAATTTCACGCTTTTTCGTATCTTCCTTTTTATAGGTGCATCAGAAGAGATACATTTTCCTAGAAAATATACAGTTTAATTACTGTGTGATATGTCCGCAGCTCGTGGTCGTGCGGTAGCGTTCTCGCTTCCCGCGCCCGGTTTCCCGGGCTCGATTCCCGGCGGGGTCAAGGATTTTCTCTGCCTCGTGACGACTGGGTGTTGTGTGATGTCCTTAGGTTAGTTAGGTTTAAGTAGTTCTAGGGGACTGATGACCATAGATGTTAAGTCCCATAGTGCTCAGAGCCATTTTAACCATTTTTTACTATGTGATGTACTTGAATAATTTCACAACTGTGACTGAAACTGTTTTCTTTCATTACATCGAACAGGTGTATAGCTCGAATGCTTTTTCTCATACATTTCAGTCAAGGTGATGAAATATATGCTTCAAAGAGTCTCATACCATTTTCTGCGTTAGCAGTAACAGAATGAGTAACTTTTCCAACACTGTGTAGAAATTTTATGACACTTGCGATAGCACATCTTATGATCTCACAGTCTCCGACGCACAGCATCTCCAAAACAAGCAGATCTAACTTATGTTCTTCATATCTCCGTTCATGGAATTCAAAGTCAAATTGACTGTCTACTTTTACTCGAAGACACACTGCTCTGCTTTCTCTCGATACACGACATCTTCTTCTTGGACTAGTGTAATATCAGTGACCATATCATATAATTTCTTAATGACAGCTTCTGCGATTGGTAGAATGGGTTACGGTTAAAGCCAGTGAGTTTATAATCTGTAGGCAGGGGGTTCGAATGCTGTCACTAGCATGAATTTTAATTCGTGGTAAGAGTTATTAGTTTAGGAGGACATGGGAAATTATTAAGTATTCCTAATATTAAAAAATTCATATGTGCGTAACTGACGATGTTGTGAAATCAAACGCTCGACAGAGTCTGCACCACCAGTCTTACACCACTTTTTTTTCTTTATGTGTAGTGATTTCTGTCTGGCATTAAAAGAAAATGATATCTACTTTGTACTTTCGAGGGTATTGGACTCCTGCCTGCATGTCTGTAAAGACAACACAAATTAATATGATGCCTTTTCACGATGGAAAAACTATAAATACTCTCTCTTTGATGGCTTCGTCGGTACTGTCGTCATGCACCACGTGACAAAATAATTAGTTTCATGTTTGTCTTAGTCTTTTTGATCAGTATTTAAAATAAAGGTTGTATATAACGATTGAAAAGAGTGAAATAGCAGCCTACTTTATATGTATAATAACTCGTTTTTAGATAAGGTAAACGAATTTTCGTCTTCTTCGAGGAAAAACAAAACGTTCATTTGTCATAAACAAAATTTCCTCCCTAACAACACAATAATTCAGTTACGCGTTCAGTGTCCGATGTCCACTAAGCTGCATTTATCTGCCAGGGAATATGGGCAACAAGTTTGTGAATGAATCTGTTATTCTGTGACAACTCCTCCCATGCGCCAAAAACTGCTTCGAACAGCGCCTTCTTGTTTGTCAAAAATGGTTCAAATGGCTCTGAGCACTATGGGACTCAACTGCTGGGGTCATTAGTCCCCTAGAACTTAGAACTAGTTAAACCTAACTAACCTAAGGACATCACAAACATCCATGCCCGAGGCAGGATTCGAACCTGCGACCGTAGCGGTCTTGCGGTTACAGACTGCAGCGCCTTTAACCGCACGGCCACTTGTTTGTTTGTCGGTGCTGGTCTTGTACACCTAATAATTTTCTCCATCTCGGCCCATACATACTCATTGGGACTGTGGTCAGCAGCTTAGGGAGACCAGTCCTACAGCTCAACGTCACCGTTCATTTGAAAGCAGAATTTTACACATATCTATGTGTGGACAGGAGAACGGCTATGCTGGAAGATAGTTCTGCGTCCCGAAAATCTCAGACGAACTGAAGGGGGCATTATGTTCAGCATTATTTCGCAGTAGTAATGGCCAGAGAACGGACGGTCCAGTTGCCACAGAATGCTGCAACCACATGCTGATACCCATACCCAAACTCTGACAGCAATTCGGTCACACCTTTGCCTCTGATGGACGTGTTTGCTGTGGAATCTCGCTCCATTTAGTCTTTATAGATGGACTGAAGTATTTGGTGCAGTAGAAAATACCTACTCTTCCGTAAATATTATCTGTTTGCAGTATGATAGCAGTTTTCGTCAGCATGCAGTCCGCAGCTCGTGGTCTAGCGGCAGTGTCGCCTTGCGCGTCGAGCGAGTAGGTCGTAGTTTTAACTTCCGCCTGTGCTGCAGCACCGCTTGTGTCGAAGCTACTCAGTCTTGTTGGTGTATCGGCCGGAGTCACACCGCAGTTGCGTAGCGGAGTTTGTTGTCGTTTTCTCTTGGCGGCGGTGTTTTCTGCCCGCGCCATGGCGTCTGTCGAGTCTCCTAAGTCTGTTCCCAGTCGAGCTACTGTTTGTTTCAGTTTTGACAGGAGTACGCGTCGTGTTCAGCCCGGCTCTTTAGAAATTCTCGACTATTTAGCTGATGTTATCCGCGTTACACCGATCAGGTAGATGTGGCGTACTTTGATTCTGAATTGTATGCGTTATTTGCGAAGTTTTATGATCCCGTTCAAGTAGAACGACTTCTCCTCGGGTTGGTTCTGAAGTTTTGTTTTCACATCGCGATGGATCCGTTAGTCAGGTCCTCCTTGAAAATACGGCACTCGAGAATAATTAGGTTAGAGTTTGTAACCTTCCTCCTGAAGTGGACGGTTCATTTCTTAAAACGGCTAGGCGCTCAGTCCGGAACCGCGCGACTGCTACGGTCGCAGGTTCGAATCCTGCCTCGGGCATGGATGCCTGTGATGTCCTTAGGTCAGTTAGGTTTAAGTAGTTCTAAGTTCTAGGGGACTGATGACCATAGATGTTAAGTCCCATAGTGCTCAGAGCCATTTGAACCATTTTTTTTTCTTAAAACGGCGTTGCTTCCGTTTGGAGTAATACGGCGTATCAGCACAACATCGCTTCCAGTGTTATAATGGTATCCGGATTGTGGACATGTGCGTTAAAAAGAATATTCCTTCCCACTTAACTGTTTGTGGTTACCGGATCCACGTTACGTATGCAGGACAAGAAGGAACCTGTTTTCTCTGTAACGAAAGCGGTCATCTCAGATCCGATTGTCCGCGCCGGACTACTGTTCTGACGCCGCCTTACCAAAAACTTCTTCCTTTAACATTAGCAGAAATAGTGTCTTCGCAGTCTACTGGCAGTCAGTCTCCAGCTGTAAGCGATATTGGGGCAACATTACCCTCTACTCCCCGCGAATTCCCACCGTTACCGGCGCGTCCCAGTGCGGTCTCTGTCCATGAGGGGACGACGGCTGGTGCAGCGCAAGTCAAACGCCAGCGGAGTGAGAACGGTACAGATTTCGAGAGCGCCCCTCTCCAGTCTCGTTCTTCTCATACGGCGTTGAAGAGGGTGCACCTTCTGGCGGTAATGAGTTGTCTACTGACGTTAATTGTGATTCCAATATTACCAGAAATGTTGTAGCTGCTTCTGTTGATATTGAAATGTGTGTTGTATCTCCGTCCCCCACTTCACCTGTAGACGCGACGGTTTCCGTGAGTTCAGATGTTCCCGCAGAGACGTTGCCTGCTGGCCAGTATTTACAATGTTCCAGTGAAATACCACCCCTCCTCCACGCTGAGACAGTGGGGCAACGGGATTCTACGGGTTTCCCTCCTGATGACCAGGTGATGCAATCCGACACCGGCACCGCATTACCTGTCTCTTCTGTACCTGATGTTGCTGTAAGCCTTTCTGAGTTGTGCTCCCCGATTTCTGATGAGTGCAGTGGAGATGGCTCCTCTATCAAATCGGATGCTTGACGTGCCCCCAACCCTTCCATATCAGGGGTGTATGTTTTCACGGAGTGGTGTGATGCAGCGTTTTGAACCTGCACATGTAGCGGTGAGCCGTAACAAGAAAAACGAGGATTCCCCGGCTTCCGGAGGGGAGAATTAGAATTATACCTTCTTTCCACCGCCTCCGGACGCTGAGGAGAGAAGGGCGTGATGAGTGCATTTTCCTTAGTATTGTTTCATTGACCTCACATGTGCTGACGGATGCAGGCATATAGATTTCCAACCCTCAGTGTTAATAGGATATGTTAGCAATTACGGCTTGGTGCGTTACGCCAGTTTATTTACAATTCCCAAGCTGATATCGTGTGTTTACAAAAGGTATTATTTGATGTGTTTTGCCTTCTTGGATACTCTATGTTTTTCAATGTTGCGCCTGAAAATTCTACCGGTACGGCTTTGCTTTATCGAGATGGAATCCCCCTGACGGAGTTCGAAACGCTGGATGATGGTCGCAGTATAGGCTGTAGTTCTTATGACCTCACCTTAATTTTTCTTTACTCTTCGCCTGGATTCGGTCGTTCATCCGATTGCTGGCGGTTTTATAAGGAAGAAGTTGTTTATTTACTCCGAAGGGACCCGCGCAAGGTTTTGTTGGGGGCGATTTTAACTGCGTCTTACATCATGTAGATCAGACCCCCAATTATACATATTGTCGTGAACTTAACGATATGGTGACCTCTTTGCATCTCCAAGATGCTTGGGTTTGCAGATCTCCTACATTGGTGCGGTTTACGTTTTTTACAGCTACTTCAAGTAGCCGATTATACCGCTTTTATTTATCTGCCCCCATATGTAGTCAGCTTCTATTAATGCAATTCCTGCCAGTTTCACTATGCTGTTTCAGTGACTTTTAACCACGTCCCGCGGCGGGTCCATCTCTCGCGCCCTTTACGGAAGCTAAACACTCTACACCTCACGGACCCCTCTCTGGAAGGCACCATCGCAGACGTATGCCGGCGGACAATCCAGTCCCGGGCGCGTTCTCCCTCAATTCTAGAATTGTGGTTTACCTTTGCTAAACTTCGGATTAGAAATACACTCTAGCATTTTAGCGCTGAAAAAGCGCATGAAATACGGCGAACTATGGAATTTTATTATGCTGTCCTTCGCGATCTTTACGATAACGCTCGTGATGCCCTCTTGAGAATTGTAGACGTCTACCCTGTGAAGGCAAAACTTCTACAACTCAAACGTAGGCAAATGGATGGTGTCCGATTTCGTTACCAGCCCCGTTCAATCGTACAGAATGAGTTGTCCTCTCTCTGTCATCTTCTTTGGCTTCACAAGCGATCTCAAAGGATGTGTCTTACTACGTTCTCTAGATGGGCGGGAGTGGTCCTCTCAATCTGATATCATGTGTGAACTTTACCAGTACTTTTCCGAACTTTATACTGAAGTGGATTCAGACGATCTACCGTCTGTTGATTTTACCTCCCTCCTTGATAGTGTTGTTACGCCAGCTCTCCAGGAAGAGTTTTTCTCTGTATTCCATCGCGATGATATACATGATATTGTGGCTTCGATGGCCTTCCCAAAGAATTTTATACTCGATTTTGGCCCCTGATAGGAGATACGAGAACGTCTATGGTGAATGAAGTATTCCACGGAGGCCGTATCCAGCCCAGCTTTAAGATTGCTAAAATTGTTCAAAAAAATGGTTCAAATGGCTCTGAGCACTATGGGACTCAACTGCTGAGGTCATTAGTCCCCTAGAACTTAGAACTACTTAAACCTAACTAACCTAAGGACATTAGAAACATCCATGCCCGAGGCAGGATTCGAACCTGCGACCGTAGCGGTCTTGCGGTTCCAGACTGCAGCGCCTTTAACCGCACGGCCACTTCGGCCGGCTGCTAAAAATGTCCTGAGCCCCCAAAAGCCGGGACGTTTGCATGTGAATGACGTCCGCCCGATAACCCTCTTCAACTATGATTATAAAACAGTGGCGCGAGCGGTAAATATCAGACTATCGATGTTGTTGGCTACCGTCAACGCGAGCCATCAAAGTTGTCATCTCAGTTGACTCCCGTTGCTGAATGTCGTGATCTCATTTCGATTGCTTGCACTATTCCAGTGCCAAGCGCTTTGCTTTTCATTGATTTTCACCAAGCGTTCGACCGCGTTGATCATGGATTTCTTATGCGAGTATTGACGACTGTTGGTTTTAACTTTGCTGCACGACGGCTGTTTAGCTCTCCAATTACTGATATTCGGCCGTCCATTGACGTAAATGGCCGTCTTACTTCCCCCACGGCGATATGTCAGGGCGTCATTCGAGGAAATCCATTATCTGTGTCGTTCTACGTTCTGTTTCTGGAACCCTTATTGCGATCTGTAGTTGCTCGTTTGGGTGGCTGCTCGCTGTTGGGAGAAAGGTTTACCGTTTGTGCATATGCTGATGACGTTATGGTTCTTCTACGTACCCATGATGGTATACCACTGCTGAAGGAAGTATTGGATGCTTTCTGTCGTCTTACGCGAGCGCGGGTTAATGACTAGAAATGTCGCTTACTCAATTTGGGAGGACTTGACGCTGATGACATTCCATGGGCTTTGAAGGTCACCCGACGTCAATCGTTAGGTGTTACAGTTGACAGTTGTCCGCTAAAGATGGCTACGAAAAACTGGAAGTCTGTCACGGAAAGGATTCAGAGAGCACAATCATTGAACACGAGCGTCGCTCTCTCTCACTTCTTCATAAGGGCCGGCCTGAGTGGCCGAGCAGTTCTAGGCGCCACAGTATGGAGCCGCGCGACCGCTACGGTCGCTGGTTCGAATCCTGCCTCGGGCATGGATGTGTGTGGTGTCCTTAGGTTAGTTAGGTTTAAGTAGTTCTAAGTTCTAGGGGACTAATGACCTAAGAAGTTAAGTCCCATAGTGCTCAGAGCCATTTGAACCATCTTCATGAGGTCTGGGCCATGGAAACGTATGTTATTAATGCATGCTGATAATTCATTACGAACACCATCAATTTGACCCACGATCTGTCAGTGGATGACAATATTATTTTTATCAGTTTCCTCCCGAACTACAACTTTCATACTCCCGGATTGGAGCGTCAAATTAAATATCCTTTTTCGTTAGCGACCGTTCTTCTGTAGACTAGCGAATGTGGTCTTTTGACCTGGAATGAGTGTTTGAGCTAGTTAGATTTTAAGGCAGCTAATTCAGATTTAATCTCTACGTTAGAGGTCTTTAAACTAGTCATATTCCGGTTTTTACTACCTAATTCCTGGTTTAGTATTCTGACCCACACACACACCTTTCATCCACATCCACAACGCTCTCTTTCGACATTGTTACTGTTAATTCAAAACACGGGTACACTCTCTACCTGTATATCTACATTTATACTGCGTGAGCCACCCAACGGTGTGTGTCGGAGGGCACTTCATGTGCCACTGTCATTTCCTCCTTTTCCTGTTCCAGTCGCGTATGGTTCGCGGGAAGAACGACTGCCGGAAAGCCTCCTTGCGCGCTCGAATCTCTCTAATTGTACATTCATGATCTCCTCGGGAGGTATAAGTAGGGGGAAGCAATATATTCGATACCTCATCCAGAAACGCATCCTCTCGAAACCTGGACAGCAAGCTACACCTCGATGCAGAGCGCCTCTCTTGCAGAGTCTGCCACTTGAGTTTGCTAAACATCTCCGTAACGTTATCACGCTTACCAAATAACCCTGTGACGAAACGCGCCGCTCTTTGGATCTTCTCTATCTCCTCTGTCAACCCGACCTGGTACGGATCCCACACTGATGAGCAATACTCAAGTATAGGTCGAACGAGTGTTTCGTACGCCACCTCCTTTGTTGATGGACTACATTTTCTAAGGACTCTCCCAATGAATCTCAGCCTGGTACCCGCCTTACCAACAATTAATTTTATATTATCATTCCACTTCAAATCGTTCCGTACGCATACTCCCAGATATTTTACAAAAGTAACTGCTACCAGTGTTTGTTCCGCTATCATATAATCATACAGTAAAGGATCCTTCTTTCTATGTATTCGCAATACACTACATTTGTCTATGTTAAGTGTCAGTTGCCACTCCTTGCACCAAGTGCCTATCCGCTGCAGATCTTCCTGCATTTCGCTGCAATTTTCTAATGCTGCAACTTCTCTGTATACTACAGCATCATCCGCGAAAAGCCGCATGGAACTTCCGACACTATCTACAAGGTCTTTTATATGTATTGTGAAAAGCAATGGTCCCATAACACTCCCCTGTGGCATACACATACAATAACCCACCAGTAACACGGGGAAAGTTATGTCTGTACATTACAGAACACTTCTAATGATTATCGACGTGAATTGCGCCCACTGAATTTCCTGTATTGATGGTTAGTTGGCTCGTAGTGTGGGCTGCGACTCGCCAGTACCCGAAGTTTCGCTCGGCTGCTGCTGCCCAGGCGCGACGCCCACATCACGTCGCACACGAATTCAGCTTTTCGACTTTTCGATACCTCCACCAGGACGCGATACGCGAAGCTCGATGCTGTTAACGGCCGGCACCTACCCACCAGGAAGCGTTGCCACCGCACGAACGCGGCGTCTCGTGGTCGTTGTATTCGAAGTCAACTGCATGGTCGTTGCTTGTAATATCGGCTGCCCCACCTGCCAGGAACCTGTGCCTTGTTACCGCCCCTCTCTCGCCCAGGAACGAACGTAATATTCTCCAACGCACTGGCTCACACTCCTCTTCACTCGTGCGTCAATCAGTGTCCAGTTTTGTATTTCGTCCGGTCTCTCCCTCCCATCGCTCGAGCTTCGCTGCTGCAAATTTATGCTCACATATCACTGTATCAGTCACCACGTGTGGCGCCACATCTTCGTTATGGGTTGTTATTACTTAAATATCCAACATCAGTAGATGAAGTATCTTACAGCAGTTGACGAAAACATTCAATGAGGTACGTATAATAACTCAGCTTAAGCGTTTCAAACTTCTTTTCCGGAGGGACCACCACAACTAATTTGAATTTCTCCAATTAATTGGTTAAATTAACTTCCAGCAAGCACGGATGTAGAGAGAGGCAAAAATTCAATCATTTGCGTAACATCAGCTTCACAAAATTTCCGTGATTTCTCGAATGGTAACATTTGGCGTATAATCTCTTCTCTTTCCTTTAAATATGGATAACTAATTCACTTGGAACATCAATAATTATAGTAATTTCAGCAAAGCTCAGTCATGCAGAATAATCAATCTTCTTCTAATAAAATCAGATTTAAAACCAAACAAAATTGTTTCACATAAACCTTCACTTTAACTTTTTTGGCAAACCTTCACTTTAACTTTTTTGGCACATAAATAAATCAGTTATCACTTTTTTAAAAAAGTGGCTAGCGTTGCTGCCCCTGGATCACGGAGTCCCGGGTTCGATTCTCGGCCGGGTTTGGGATTTTATCTGCCCAGCGACTGGGTGTTTGTGTTGTCCTCATAATTTTACCATCATCATCATTCGTGATAGTGGCTAGATAGGACTGCATGAAAAATTGTAGTGTGAAAAAATTGGGACTTTGTATGGGTGCTGAGGACCGCTCAGTTAAGAGCCCCACAAACCAAACGTCATCATCTTCAATGCGCCAGTACGAAGTTTAGCCCGGTAGCCTTATGTTGCTCCTGCAACATTTCCTTAACGGCTGATTTGCGTCCATACCGTCTTTTCTACAGAGACGATGACGAATGGTCGAACTATTTACTTTTACCTGGAGAATGTTCCTAATTTCTTAGTCCTGAAAGGGTTCATCACTGCACTGCAGTATACTATTGTCTTGATTCTCCGTGGTAGTCCGTGGACGTCCAGAGCGACGATGGTGGTAGATGTGGCCTTCCTCTCCATCCTCTGTATCTAGAGATGTATAGTAGATTTCTTTTTAATCCTAGGGCACGGGAAGTGAAGCTAATACACTACCCATCTTCATAAAGGGCAAGAATGCGCTCTTTGTCAAACACCTTGAACTGCGACAATTCTCAAGTAGAGATCTACTGACAAGGCAGGAAGAAACGAAGTGCCATACAAGGTGGAGAGCACTTCATTCGCCTGATAAGTCTAATTCGTTCCGGATTACGTGCTTTGAAAAAAGATTTAATAAATTAGTTATTTTTGAGTATTGTTTAGTGTATCGTGTAAATGTATTTCGTCTCTAAACGTCACCCATAGTAATAATAATGACACCGATTTCAGAGATAAAAGGCAAAATTTAGATTTGGTGCAGGTCATGGTGCTCCGGCTACTGTATTTTAGTTAACTGTGTTACCTTTCATAATAGACGACAGAAACCTGTAAAAGCTCTTCATACAAGGAGTACTGTGGAGTAGGTAAGCCTGTAGGTCTGTAATCTCTCGTTATTGGGTTCGAATTCTGTTGCTTCTACAAATTTTGCCAGCCGAAGTGGCCGTGCGGTTAAAGGCGTTGCAGTCTGGAACCGCAAGACCGCTACGGTAGCAGGTTCGAATCCTGCCTCGGGCATGGATGTTTGTGATGTCCTTATATTAGTTAGGTTTAACTAGTTCTAAGTTCTACGGGACTAATGACCTCAGCAGTTGAGCCCCATAGTGCTCAGAGCCATTTGAACCATTTCCACAAATTTTAATTCCTCACAAACGAGGAATTGTTAATTTAGAAGGATAACGTCAATTGTATCATTCAGAGTCGTCGTAGTATTGTAAACGTTTGAGTATGTGGCTTCCAATGCTCACAGGAGGAAGACGAAGGCAAACGGTGTCCCCTGGTTTCCCTATTATAAACACACCTCATTAGGAGGGTGAACTCAGCCTTTGATTGTTAACCGTTTTGTGTTTTTGAGCGTACCATACCCTTGAATGTTAAACTCGGTTTCAACTAATAATTTCCAAAACAAGAGGAACAAGACGTGTGATGCTTGCTAGGCAAACTATAATTCAGTGCTATCAGACGAAAAGGTGGACCTGGCCCAGACTGTGCAGTGTTTGTTTTTAAAAAATTTTCCACCTGGACAACAAGCTTTCCTTGTTCGGAAAATTTGTGAACGGTGCTGCTTAAGATGTTTTAATATCAAACTAAATTCCTTCACCTACGAGTACGTTAAAAGGTTAAAAGAAAACTACTTAACAGCATTAAATAGCGGTTTGTTAAAAGTTTACTGGCCGAATTTTGTCTCATTTCGTTGGTTAGAAGGGAAAAAGCTTTCTGAGCAGAAAACGTATCTCCGAGAAGAAAAGGAGGAATGAAATGAAACCTCTCATGTTGAGAGGTCATGTGACTTTTATTTCAATGATGAGAAAATTGAGTGAAACCAACAATGGAGCTGGCAGTACGAGCACACTTTTGGTGTCAGTATGACGTTTCAGTACCTGTGGCTTAAAGTGATTGAGAGCGTGTGTAATTCAGGAACATACAGAAGCGGAAACAGCGGCACTATTAAATTCTGCAATTCGTATACATTGCGTATGCATTGATTTCTCGCGACATTATTGTAGCAGTATAGGTATAGAGTCTAATGCGTCAATGTCAGGCTTTCCGTTGAAAAAGTTCAATGGTAAACAGTCTTCGCTGCATCAGTTTATTGAAACTGGTGTTCCACACAGGTAGAACTTCTGCTTGGCGACTAAGAGTAAGGCCAGTCAGTCAGATGCCAGTTTTGAAATGTTGAGATCTTTTCTGCATTGTTGATGTCGATAACTACAGTTAGAGTGACTCGGCGAAAATGTGAACATGGACCACGTAAAATAAGTTTATTGCAAGGGATAATGATATTATGCAATATTTTCTTCGTTGTACGACTTGAAATGGATGACGTCGACCAAGTCGTCTGGAGAGAATGATCGTGATTTTTAATAGACGATATTAAAAGCCTGTGGGTTTTAGCATTTTACAACCGTCGTTGCTAAGCGCAAATAAAAGAAGCAGTGCAAAGCAATTACTGTCGTGAAGGAACGCCTTCATCAGTCAATTTGGTTTTAACGTGATCTGCGAATAATTGGAAATGTTGGGTATTAACTTGAAAATTATTCCGTAGACATGGAAAGATCTAAATAACTACTTGGTAAGGCCCACTTGCCACAGAATGCGGCAACCATTTGCTGCGAACTGAATATTGAGGGCATTCGAATAGCTACGCACCCTCCGTTGCAATATTAAAAGTTTTTGCTGGTTTCTTTGTCTACGGCCTGGGATACGTAGTTGCGACATTACAGGCCAAATACTGCGGAGTCAACAGTATACGATATACACACATGAATCGACTGGTCTAAGATTTCTATCACTCGGAAATTGCGAATTACGAAAGTAACAAATAAATTTATAAATGAAAGATTGCAATTAAATAAAATCTGCAGGTACTAGCTCAAAGACCTTAAATGATGAGTACGATAGTAGAAGTACTTTCGAGAATGTGGTATATTTCTGCAAAACACTTATTGGTGTCGATGGTCCAGCAATTAAATAAAATAGAAGTTGAATGACAGAGAAACAATAGATTTCTACCGCACTTAATTAGTTGTGAACAACAACATAGCTCGCGAGATTTTCACTTCTAAACACGCACTACGTCTTCACTGTAGAAGCCACGGAGATCTCAAAAGCGCACAAGTGGGCACTCCGAAGTATTTCTATCTGCCGCGACCACGTGCAAACTGCTCCACTCCAAGTCTTTCCCGCCGACTGTGCGTCCGTCGCGCTGTACTGTTCGCGTCTAGCACTCACTCCCGTGTCCAGTGTCGTACCCTCTAGAACTCCCTCTTGTGTTCTCTCTCGATACGATCTCCTCCCCCACTTCCATACAGCCCGTGTCCTTATTGCAACGATCGTTGTGATTGGCTAGAGTCCTCCCGCCCTGTCTTCAAACCAACGCACACTCACAAACATAATGAAACATATTCGAAATACTGGATCTACACTTAAATACTTGAAACTAAATAAATATTCCTATGGCTGGGCCATAAACACGCTCCGACACACAATATTAGATACATAAACAATTAAACATATATCAAAAGAAAAGAAGCAAAAGGTAGGCCAGTAGCGTAATGTCTCTGTGCTTTCTAAAACACAGTAAATATTTAACCAATTTCTTCATAAACAGTATATATCGGATATAAACAAAGACATAAATGAATAAATATATTTATAAGCATGCTGCTACCGTTTTTTCGTGTAACTGTGGAGTACTTATGGCCTGACGTGATCGATAGTAATCGGCCATTTTGACCTCCAATAAGTCATGTACTATTTAACTCACATGCCTGTAATTCATACCAATTTAGGTTTATACTAATAGCTGTCTAAAGACACGGCGATCAAGAAAATCGGGCGAAGCGTTTATATTTTGGAATTTCTTTACTGGGTGTTACTTGTATAATTCACCATCAGATACTAAACTTTAAACTAACAAAGATATTGAAAATCTGATTACACCATCAGAATCGTCGTGCAAATAATAGTAATGTACGTGTCTCTTTTTGAGATATCATGATTCATCTGGCTACTATTAATTTTTGTATGAACTGTGAAATGTCTGCCATTAAGGTTTCATAAAGTCCGCCATCTTTGGCACTCCCGGCATAGGCATCTCCTTCATCGGCACAAAGCACCGTCCTCGTCACAGCGGGATTCCCACCCACGCGGCTGGATTATGCTCTGGGGCTACCCCTCTCGTCCGGCTAACGATTGGCACCACGTGTTTCCTGCCATCCCCCGGATTTGACGGGCGTCCTTTGCGACCACCCCAATTCCGAACATATTTTCAGGGCGCTGCAACTCGCCCGTTAACTCACAATATTCATCTGTTTCTGGGCAACTGCGTCTAAAATTGAGCAAGAAGAATTAAATTCTTCCTTCCAGCACGCGTGTAATAGCAGCAGAATGAGGAAGTTAAGAGCGATAGCGGCAGTAACAATCGAAATATTTGGTAACTTCATACTCTTGGCAAATATGATGAAGTGTCACCAGGAAGCGCCAGCTAGAAGTCTACTGCTATGAGTCCACAGCTGTGGAAAGAACTTCAAATCGGCAAGCTGCACTCTTCCCAGTCACACCTGTGATTACCCAGATATGAGGTCCGGGACAATATTTTGTGAATGCAGAACCGCTCTGCCAGTTTGCGAGCTGCTCATGTGCCTGACCCGCCGCTCCTGGGCAGGAAAAATACTGTCTTATCGGTTTCATGGAGGGACCGCCTCTCAGGCTGTGTTCCGTGTCGCTGTTGGACCTTCCACCTACACGCCACCTCGACGACTAACAACAGAGCATGCAGATTTATGGGGCCGAGCCTAACTGCAGCTTTACTCAACAAGAGCATTGAGGCCCAGAGAGAAGTCTGCAGCCACACCAGGCAGCAGCAACGAGTCGGTCGATGTGCCCTCTACGCTGTGGTAACAGTGGCACCGATATCGACAGATTCCGCCGCCGACCGATCCGAAGTCGGCCGATCGTTTCAAATCAGTACGCCACTACGTGCGCGCTCACAATGAAGCCAATCTCATCGCCCGAACGTAGAGATTTACGACGACAGTAGGTGAAATTCAAATCAGTTTGCTTTTCTCGGTCATAATGGCCGACACGACACGGAACATGACAGTGAGAAACTCATCAGTCTGGTCAAAGGAGTACTTTGTGGTATCCTGAGAATGGAAAATATAATCGAAATATAGTTCGGAAACTGTTGACTGAAATGACAGGTTTATTGGAAATCACAACTAGGCAAAATCTTTTATCAGAAATTTTAGGTGTACATCTACATGTAAGTGACTTCTCTGCTATTCACAATAAAGTGCTTGGGGGGCGGGGAGGGGAGGGGGGGGGTTCAAGGAACAACCTTCAAGCTGTCTATACCGTTCCACTCTCGAACGGCGTGCGGGAAAAAAAGAGCACTTAAATTTTTCTGTGCGAGCCCTTATTTCTCTTATTTTATCGTGATGATCATTTCTCCCCGTGTAGGTAGGTGCCAACAGAATGTTTTCGCAATCGGAGGGGAAAACTGGTGATTGAAATTTCATGAGAAGATCCCGTCGCAACGAAAAATGCCTTTGTTTTAATGACTGCCACTCCACGTATCATGTCTGTGGCACTATCTTCCCTATTTCGCGATAATACAAAACGAACTGCCCTTCTTTGTACTTTTTCGATGTCATCTGTCAGTCCCACCTGATTCGGATCCCACATCGCACAGCAGTACTCCAGGATAGGGCGGACAAGCGTGGTGTAAGCAGTCTCTTTAGTAGACCTGTTGCACCGTCTAAGTGTTCTGCCAATGAATCGTAGTCTTTAGTTTGCTCTACCCACAACATTATCTATGTGATCGTTGTAATTTAGGTTATTTGTAATTGTAATCCCTAAGTATTTAGTTGAATTTACAGCCTTCAGAATTGTGTGACTTATCGCGTAATCGAAATTTAGTAGATTTGTTTTAGTTATATGAATAACTTTACATTTTCCTTTGTACTGGGTCAATTGCCACTTTTCGCACCATACATATATCTTATCTAAATCATTTTTCAATTCGTTTCGGTCATCTGATGACTTTATAAGACGGTAAATTACAGCATCATCTGCAAACAATCTAAGACGGCTACTGAGATTTTCTCCATGTCGTTAATATAGATCAGGAACAGTAGAAGTCCTATAACACTTCCTTGGTGTAGGTTATAAACTCGAAAAATAGTTCGTTCAAGTGAAGAGGTTGAAAAATCAGCCAACCGGTTGCAAATAAAGGTTTGTTAGACCTTGACCAGCAGGATGAATAAACCTTTAGTTGCAACTGGTTGGCTGATTTTTCTACCTCTTCACATTTACACAGTTGCTGTTCCGCAGCCATGTTTAAGATTTTGTTCAAGTGGCATGGATGGAGTACCTTTTGATTAAAGTTACTGTAATGGATCTTTTTGGGTTGTAGTTAGTGGTCATTTTTAGCTCTCTACAAATTATTGTTACCACTTACTGGAGTTTTGATGTCAGTGGGCCGGTAGCTCTGTTAGATGAAGTGGTTTGTAAATGTGGTGTACATATGTGTTTCCACTTTACAGTGCTTTATGTGACAGAGTATCTTACTCCAGACTTTGTGTTTGTCTTCCACACATACATGCTGCATGACAGTCTTTGAAGGATAATTGACGTATGTCTGCACAACTTCAAAAAAATTTAGCAAAACAGACTTCGAGCTCTTGCCTAGAAGTATGATTTGAGCTGTATTAAAAAATGCGATATTCACATTAAAGATGCAATTCTGGCTCAAGTAAAACTAGAAGTGACACACTGAAATTTGGCATCTGCCGATTAAATCTTTGCAGTGATTTGGTCTTTACCGCGTTCTAAAAATTACAGTTTCAGAATGTTTGTGTGATACGGTGGACGTTAATTACCATGCCCTAAATACCAATTTAAAAGATAATATTTTCACTCTTGTGCCCAAAAATACTACGATATTTTTAATTTGTTCTATATCGAATGTTGGAGCTATGTTTCGTGCAAGTGCCCTAGACGACACTGTAACGTAATTTTTTGGAAATTTGTGCTAAGATCCAATTAGCAGCAAACTGCTGAGGTCATCGGTCCCTAAGCTCACATACTGCTTAATCTGATTTATACTAAGTTACGCTATGGACAACACACACACCCATGCCCGACGGAGGACTCGAACCACCGACAAGGGGAGCACTGTGGCATAATTGATTTTCGTAACTGAAAGCTATACTGAATCTGAAATAATACTGCCACCAGAAATCTTGTTACGAACTTTCTCAAATGCACTGGGCAAGAGGCAAAGAGCAGAGAAGTTTCCAGCGGTGTAATCGGATTATCAGAATATATCTACTGCCAAAACTGCATTAATATTCACCTGTTTTAAAGGAAGTGAGCTGCTTTGGAATCACAAATCTGCTTTTTATTAATTAAATAATGCTTATTTACTAACACACCAATTTTAAACAGTCTCATGTAATAGAAACATCTACTTTCACCACTTAAATTAACCGTAACCTCATAACCTCATTGGCAAGACCTTTACACACAGTAGTCGTTTCTGTAGCATAATAAACCATACTCTGAACAGCGTGTTTGGAAGAGATTCTTACTGCAGTGTAGCACTGAAACTACCATTATATATTTTCATAATACATGGGTATTTCGTGAAACTTGCCTGGTAATTCCAGTAACTGAAGACAGGGTGTACAGTACTCGAAGCGTTCTTTTTGAGACAGTCATGGCTCATTCGGCATCTTTTCAATAGCAAACGCCACACTGCAGCACTCGTCTCTATGCATAGAGGTGTCATGGTGTCTCTCCCACCCTTAGAAGTTATAATCTAACCTACTTCGTTCAAATGGCTCTGAGCACTATGGGACTTAACATCTGTGGTCATCAGTCGCCTAGAACTTAGAACTACTTAAACCTAACTAACCTAAGGACATCACACACATCCATGCCCGAGGCAGGATTCGAACCTGCGACCGTAGCAGTCGCGCGGTTCCGGACTCAGAGCCTAGAAACGCTAGACCATAGCGGCCGGCTACTTCGTTAGCGAGACAACGCCGGGAAGAAGAGCAATGCGGTTGTTTTGGATCTTTAGAGCGTGTATTAGACCTCCATAGACACAAGATTTCAGTAATCTGTAGCATATCTTACTCAAGATAGGGGGAAAACTTTTATTTCTAGGAACTCAGGATTTTTTTAGTACCGTGAGATTGATCCTTGCAATGTTTTCTCATTTCTTCCAAGAAGAGTACTATGCTGATAATGGGCTTCTCGAATGCACACACATCTGGAACCTGAATATATGTAGTAAGACAATTCGAAGTTGTGTGCCTATTTCAGGAGGCCGACGTCATACTTAAGGTAAGAAACACATCCTCTCTCATTTAGTATTATTTTTTGCTAGCAGTAGATTGCTTGTTGCTATGTTTACGTACAACATCATCTTCGATTGTGAAATGTTCCGACAATCGATTTTTGTTGAAGGAACTTGCCTTTCGGATATTGGGTGGTGCTCGACGTAACGTAGTTGCTTCTGATGGTTTCATTGTGCCTTGGACAGGGCTCTTTTATGAGTGGGGTACAGCTTGTGCAAAATGGTTAAAAGGTAGTCACCAGCATTACAGTATGGGCTCAACTGATGTGCCACTGGAGATGGTCCCGAGTAGTGTATGCTCAGTTATTCCACTTGAGTTACATGTCTTTGTGAAGGGTTTGGGGAAAGTAAAGCGGATTAAAGACTTGTTACCAGAATAGATGTGCATAGTACTGAGAGCAAGGGGTGTCCCTCATCTCCTGCGCTCTGAATTAAAATATGAGTTGAAAAATACGAGCCTGTGACTACAGAATTATTTGTGAAGGTGTTGGAAAAGCGGTGGTATGATTCTCACTTTACAGGTTTCCCATATGACAACAACGAGTGGAACAGACTTCGTCGTGAAAATGAAAACATATAACATTTCTTTAAGGTCAATGAACGGAATGGACCGTATTGTTGAACAACTACAGAAATGTGTAGTTTTTATGTTAAAATTTATATCGTGATGCCAGTTAGTAGAAAAGGCCTCATTGACGAACGATGAAATTGTAATGGTTTGTAATGTATCTTGGCTTGTTTTGGTTTTTCTCATCTTCCCCTGAAAGGTACAACGTAAAGAAACACTTGTTGCTGATGCGTCACTGCTACAGGATATTTCTATAGTTGCCACCTTCATTGTAATCAGCTGAAGAATTTATTTGTTCAGAATGTAAAAGTCTATCTGAAGAGAGGGGTTATCACAAAGGGAACTGATGACCTTCATCAAGTTGAATTAGTTGGCCTTATTGCAGATTTTAAATAAACTTCAGGTAATGAATATTTATTAAGAGTTATTGACATGTACTCCGAATACAAATGGGGCGCTGCTCTAATGATTAAAACTGGCGCTGGGGATGCAGATGTATTTAGAAAAATATACAGGAAAGGTAATACGATTCCGATACATTTAGAAACAGACTTAGGAATGAATTTTAGAACAGTCAATTCAAGAAGCTAATGGAAAAACTTAAGATTAATTACTGTTCACCTCTTTCCAAATTGAAAGCTTCATCTACCGAGTGATTCAATAGAACTCTTACAGGAAAGAATTTTAAACCTTTCACTGCTTGGATACAGTGCTAGGGCTAATCAATCAATATAATTACACAAAAGATACAACAATTAATACGAAACCTGAAATGCCTTTTGTCAGCCGTATATAATATGATCAATATTATAGGTACACGAAAAGTTAAATCCATATTCGGTTATTGAGTTGGAAGTAGTATCATATGTCGATTTTCGAGACACCTTTCACCCCAAACTGGTCTAATCAGACATTCAAAATTCGAGTAGTTCAGGAGAGCAACCCAACAACGAATGTTCTGGAAGATTACATGTCGCGACCTGCACTAGGAGGTTACTACAGCACGGAAATACAAAGAAACAAATTTCCAGCAACATATAGAGTTGGAAATACTCATACGAAGGAAAGGACTGGGTTTTGATAAATCATGCGATTCCTGCATTACTTCATAAGCGTACATACGTACAAGTAGTGAGACAAACAGCTGCAGACGTTGCATAATGTATTCCTGATTCCTACGAAGAGAGACAAGTCAAGACATGAAGAATACGTTGAGGAAAGCATCACACTACCCTGCTTGCCTCCATTACGCAAGGGCGGAGATTCTCAGACAGAAGAAAAGAAGCAAAGACAGTGCTTACAATACGGGACTACCTGACTCGCAAACGCATATCGATTTTCATCAGTTTTCGTCATTTCGGCCTTCGGAATATCTGGACCCAGGGTGATAGATTACTTATCGAACCAACAGCTGGAAAGAAAACAGTTACTGATATGACTGATAACATTAAGAGTAAAAATGCGACCCCACGTGTAAACTTATAGCTACTTGACTTGGTTTAACACTACAAGTAACCCAACATAACATCCCCTTTTCTCTAAAATACTGCCTTAAACTGCGTAAACTCTGTAATTATCTTTGATTTTGTACCTTCACCTAATTGTAATTATAATTGTACCAACATGGTAATTATTCTTTATTTGTAACTGCAGCTGTTACTTAATTTTACACTACTGGCCCTTAAAATTGCTGCACCACGAAGATGACGTGCTACAGACCCGAAATTTAAGTGAGAGGAAGAAGATGCTGTGATATACAATTGATAAGCTTTTCAGAGCATTCACACAAGGTTGGCGCCGTTGGCGACACCTACAACATGCTGACATGAGGAAAGTTTCCAACCGATTTCTCATACACAAACAAACAGCAGTTGACCGGCGTTGCCTGGTGAAACGTTGTTGTGATGCCTCGTGTGAGGAGGAGAAATGCGTACCATCACGTTTCACTGTGATAAAGTTCGGATTGTAGCCTATTGCGATTGAGGTTTATCATATTGCGACATTGCTGCTCGCGTTGGACGAGATCCAATGACTGTTAGCAGAATATGGAATCTGTGGGTTCAGGAGGGTAATACGGAACGCCGCGCTGGATCTTAACGGCCTCGTATCACTAGCAGTCGAGATGACAGGCATCTTATCCGCATGGCTGTAACGGATCGTGCAGCCACGTCTCGATCCCTGAGTCAACAGATGGGGACATTTGCAACACAACAACCATCTGCACGAACAGTTCGACGACGTTTGCAGCAGCATGGACTATCAGCTCGGAGACCATGGCTGCGTTTATCCTTGACGCTGCATCACAGACAGGAGTGCCTGCGATGGTGTACTCAACGAACCTGGGTGCACGAATGGCAAAACGTCATTTTTTCGGATGAATCCAGGTTCTGTTTACAGCATCATGATGGTCGCATCCATGTTTGGCGACATCGCGGCGAACGCACATTGGAAGCGCGTATTCGTCTTTTCCATACTGGCATATCATCCGGCGTGATGGTATGGGGTGCCATTGCTTACACGTCTCGGTCACCTCTTGTTCGCATTGACGACACTTTGAACAGTGGACGTTACATTTCAGATGTGTTACGACCCGTGGCTCTACCCTTCATTCCATCCCTGCAAAACCCTACATTTCAACAGGATAATGCACGACCGCATGTTGCAGGTCTTGTACGGGCCTTTCTGGATACAGAAAATTTTCGACTGATGCCCTGGCCAGCACATTCTCCAGATCTCTCACCAACTGAAAACGTCTGGTCAATGGTGGCCGAGCAACTGGCTCGTCACAATACGCCAGTCACTACTCTTGATGAACTGTGGTATCGTGTTGAAGATGCGTGGGCAGCTGGACCTGTACACGCCAACCAAGCTCTGTTTGACTCAATGCCCAGGCGTATCAAGGCCGTTATTACGGCCAGAGGTGGTTGTTCTGGGCCATTGGTTTCTCAGGATCTATGCACCCAAGTTGCGTGAAAATGTAATCACATGTCAGTTCTAGTATAATATATTTGTCCAATGAATACTCGTTTATCATCGGCATTTCTTGTTGGTGTAGCAATTTTAATGGCCAATAGTGAAGTTACTGTTAACCCTAACACTTCTTTACCCCAAAGCTGTCTACCTGTTTGTAATAGCAGCACTGTATTCTCTTTACCTTGATTCATTACTCTGTCAGCTTTTTTGTTTAAACCGTCAAACAGCAAAAATAACAACCACTGCTGTTATAGTAACTTATAATTTGCTTCTAGCTGTCTGTGCCGAACCTATAGTTATCAAACTTACTTATTCTTTTCTGCTGGCGGCATCGGCCTTGTAAATCCTCCCTGTTCCTCTTTCCATCCGGAACCGCACAATACGCTAATTACATTTATCCTTTAAAACGGACGGTAGATTCACAGTGACTTCTTATGCCATGATCGAATGGATTTCACATTAAAACCTAATGTTTCGTTTTTATCCTTACAGGACGTCATGAAGGAAACCGGAGCTTCTTTAAGAGTCCTATTCGTACAGAAGCTGTTGGAATTTTGGCTCACATGAAGTCTCCAAAGAGTTATTTAACTGTGGACGAAAGAAACGCCACAAAACGCCTGAATGTGGACGATAGTATTATTAACCTCCCCGCTGACAACGGGAATGGCGACGGTAGTTTTTCATGTGACTCACTAGCATAAGAAAAATTACGAGTTGTTATATCCTCAGACATATAGGAATCTGAGTCAAGACTCCACTGTCAAAGGTCTTAGAACTGTTACGTCGTTGATGAAAGACCGTTCAGAAAAGTCTGTTCAACTGCGGTACCACCAAGACCTTATGGGTTGCCAAAGGTACATAAAAAAACATTTTCCCTTTATACCCATAGTGGCAGTGAGTGGTAACGATTCGCTCACCTACTCGATTTCCAAGATCTTAAGAACATTATTATGATCTTACGTAAGCCGATCCTACCCCTATTTCAATAATCCTGCACATTTTATTAATAAATTAAACGTTATCGTGGTCCAGCCGGAGGCCATATTATTTAGTTTTTATGTTGTATTTACTATGATTCCACTCAGTGAGGTGTTGTAAAACCTGAATCGGATTTTCCTCCCGATGTGGAAGAACTATTTCAATATTGCCCTACGACCACGTATTTCTTACGGAAGGATCATATATGAACAAACGGATGGGAGACCTTTAAGTCTAATTATAGCGAATTTTTTAAGGGAAAACACGAGGAGCCGTCATTGGAAACTGCCAACAAAAGACTGAAAATTTGGTTCCGTTACGTAGATGAAATGTTTGTTTTGTTGAGGCATGGCAGAGAGGAACTAGGTCTTTTTCACAGCAGATTAATCTGAAGTTGACCTTGGAAGAGGGGGCAGTTGGAAGATTAAATTTTCTTGATGTGCTTTTTCTTAAGATAGAAGATCGGAATTTAGGCCACACAATTTACCGACGACCCACGCGCACAGACCGTTATCCACACCTAAATTCGAACCACCACCCACAACAAAAGCGAAGGGTCACAAAACGGTGGTGGATAGAGCAAGGAACATTTATGAACCAGAGCTACTTGATGCATAATTACAACACCTCACCAGTCCATTGCTCAACAATGGTTACCTGTCCGCTGAGGGAAAAAGGGCGTTAAGACCGTACGCAAACATGATAGTGATGCACAAGCACCTGTGAAATCGAGTTTTCCTGTCTTTCGTTGAGGTCCTTACTGGCCGTATAGGAGAAACCTGACAAATAGAATGTCGCGGTAACTTGCAGCCCCATCCGAAAGGTGTCGGATCACATAAAATTGCAAAGGATGCTCGCAAACTGCTGTAAAAAGCAGGAATTTACAGGAATCCATATTGTTTGGGAGGCTATACGCGGGTACTACAAAAAGAAATCTCAATAAACGACCGCAAGAGCACAAGTGGAACTGTAGTTGGTGTAACACAGGCTGATCAGCCGTTCTGGAACAATTTTCATTCAGGAGACTACCACATTCAATTCGGTAGGACTCAAGTACTGGCAGACACAAGGGAATACCATGAATGGCTATTCAGAGAGGCCATACAGGTGGTTAAACTTCTCAGGAAGATGGAGGACCTGAAATCGAATGATATCTTGATCCCAGTGCTCAAGAAGATGTGTACAAGTATTTCATCATGGGTTGACAGCTATAGTAAGGCCAATTGTGACCGGGTATACAAAGCGTGGCGTCACACCACTCCGTGGGAGCAAACCCTAACAAAATTTTGCTGCAATCAGTAGCAAGCCAGGGTGTGAATCGAACGCTCAAGAAACCTACAAATTCCCTTTAAAATGTTTCGTTTTAATGTGAAATCCATTCGACCACCGTATAAGAGCACGCAATATTTTATTGATTGTGACCTGGCCAGCCGGCCGCTGTCCCCAAGCGGCTCTAGGCGCTTCAGTCCGGAACCGTGCGACCACTACGGTCGCAGGTTCGAATTCTGCCTTAGGCATGGATTTGTGTGATGCCCTTAGGTTAGTTAGGTTTAAGTAGTTCTAAGTCTAGGGGACAGATGACCTCAGATGTTAAGTCCCATAGTGCTCAGAGCCATTAGTACCATTTTTGTGACCTGGCCGTGAGGGTAAATTGTCTCACAGTCGTCATTACATCGGTTATTCCTCACAACGAATTCTACTACTCTATTTCCCACACCTCTGTAACCTTAGAGAAAACTATCGCCCTAATGAGTGACAACCACCACGGCCTGCAATGTCATGACCACCCTCAGAGAATGCCGCCTCATCAGGATTCTTTCATAATTTTCGCTGGGTTCAGCTCAAAACCACCTCCCAAGCCGCTCCCTGTAGTTTTACATTTAGCATGTTACTTGCTATTTCCAAAGCTCCGGAATATATTATTAAGTACTGAATACTTGTGCAAATTGAACCTGTATGAGAAATATTAGTCGGCTTTCGTAACCGCCATAACATGCACTGCTCTTATTTAACTCGCCGGTAATCCAGTACCATATAGAAAATGGTGTGAAACTTGGGTGTATGTTTGGATGAGCTCAACCCGTCGGAGAATACTGTCGAAATGTTCCGCGAGACTTCCGCTTGCCTCTATGTCCTCGCACAGTTTGGGAACATACCTCCTCTGGACGCAAAACCTAAACTCGAGCAATCTTTGGATCTACCGCACCTCCACTATTGTGATGCGATTCAAAATGACACGAGTAGTGAAAACTGAAGACGGCTAGTACTAACCACGAATGCTTGTGTACGTTACACATGCAACATTTGTCGGTGTGACGATATCAGTGATTCATACGTCCAGTTAGGGTGCTTGTGGCCATACAAAGTACGTGATTACCACACACTTTGTCTACTTTATCGGTTCCATATTATCTCGCATCAGATATGACACACCTCTCAGCCATCATACTCGAAACACAAAGTCTATTTATTAACCATCTTAGATTCACCCACTCACAAAACAAAAACATTCCCGAACTCCTTCTCTGTCGTTGCTGTCCGCCTCTGGAACGACCTGCCCTGCAATCTGGACCCTGCTACTTTTAAGAAGAAGTCGAAGCACTTCCTTCTGTTAGCCTCATGGTTTCCAGCCAACACTCATATATTCTCCCAGTCACGCTTCCTTCTCTTTTCCTTTCTTTGGGAGTCACGCCACCTTCTTTTCCTTTATGTTCTTTAATTGTGTGTTATCAAGTTCCTCTTTCAATTTCTCTACATCTACATCTACATCTACATCTACATTGATACTCCGCAAGCCACCCAACGGTGTGTGGCGGAGGGCACTTTACGTGCCACTGTCATTACCTCCCTTTCCTGTTCCAGTCGCGTATGGTTCGCGGGAAGAACGACTGTCTGAAAGCCTCCGTGCGCGCTCTAATCTCTCTAATTTTACATTCGTGATCTCCTCGGGAGGTATAAGTAGGGGGAAGCAATATATTCGATACCTCATCCAGAAACGCACCCTCTCGAAACCTGGACAGCAAGCTACACCGCGATGCAGAGCGCCTCTCTTGCAGAGTCTGCCACTTGAGTATGCTAAACATCTCCGTAACGCTATCACGGTTACCAAATAACCCGGTGACGAAACGCGCCGCTCTTCTTTGGATCTTTTCTATCTCCTCCGTCAACCCGACCTGGTACGGATCCCACACTGATGAGCAATACTCAAGTATAGGTCGAACGAGTGTTTTGTAAGCCACCTCCTTTGTTGATGGACTACATTTTCTAAGGACTCTCCCAATGAATCTCAACCTGGTACCCGCCTTACCAACAATTAATTTTATATGATCATTCCACTTCAAATCGTTCCGTACGCATACTCCCAGATATTTTACAGAAGTAACTGCTACCAGTGTTTGTTTCGCTATCATATAATCATACAATAAAGGATCCTTCTTTCTATGTATTCTCCTTATCTACAGCTACATCTAAATACATACTTCGCAACCCAACGTTTAGTGCGTGGCAGAGTGTACCCTGTACAACTACTAGCTATTTCTGTTACCTTTCCACTCGCAAACAGAGCGGAGGAAAAACGACTATGGGTGAAATGTATGTTGGCGGCAGTAGAATCGGTCAGCCTCAAATAGCGGTTCTCTAAATGTTGTCCATGATGCTCCTTGAATTGAACGTCGCCTTCCATCGAGTGATCCCCATTCGTGCTCGAAAATAATCTCCCAAATACTTGCGTGATGTTCGAACCTACCGGTAACAAACGCAGCAGCCCGCTTTTGAATTGTTTCGATGTCTTCCTTTTTACCCGACATGGTGCAGATCCCAAACACTGGGACAGAATTGAACAATCGGTCTCTCTAGTCTCCTGTATGCGGTCTAATTCAAAGATAGAACACACTTTACTAAAGCTCTGTCAACAAACCGAAGTCGACCATTCCCCTTCCCTACTACAATACTTACGTGCTCATTCCATTTCATATTGATTTGCAACGTCGGGCCTACATATTTAACCGAGGTGACTATATGAAGCATCACGATAACAACACTGTATTCGAAAATTAAGGGTTCGCTCTTACTACTCATCTGCTTTAACTTACGTTTTTCTACATTGAGAGCTAGCTACCATTCATCACCGAACTAGAAATTTTGTGTAGTCATGTTGTATCCTCGTACAGTCACTCAAAGACCACGCCTTCCCATATACCACAGCATCATCACCAAACATCCGCTGATTGCTGCTTATCCTGTCCGCCAAATCATTTACGGATATGGAGAAAAACAGCTGTCTTGTCACAGTTTCTTGGGGCAATCCTCTGTCGATACTCTTGTCTCTGATGAACACTCGTCATCGAGGTCCACATACTGGGTTCTATTACTTAAGAAGTTTGCGAGTCATTCACATATTTGGGTACCTGTTTCGCCGGCCGCTGTGGCCGAGCGGTTCTAGGCGCTTCAGTCCGGAACCGCCCTGCTGTTACGGTCGCAGATTCGAATCCTGCCTCGGGCATGGATGTGTGTGATTTCCTTAGGTTAGTTGTAAATATAGGGTTTCGATGACCCCAGATATTAAGTCTCATAGTGCTTAGAGCCATTTGAACCATTTATGAACCTGTTTTGTATGCTTTTACCTTCTTTAACAGTCGACAGTGTGCACCGTGTCAGACGCTTTACGGAAAGCTAGGTATATGAAATAAGCCTGTTGCCCTTCATGCATAATTCGCAGAATATTGTGTGAGAAAAGGACAAGTTGAGTTTCGAATTCTAAAACCCTGCTAATCTGTGGACAGAAACTTATCCTTCTCAATAAAATTTATTATATTCCAACTGAAAATGTGATCTAGGTTACTGTCGCAAATCAGTGTTAAGTACATCAGTATGTAATTTCGCGGGTCCGTTATTTTACCCTTCTTATATAAATAAGTCGCTTGAGTCTTTTTCCAGTCGCTTGGGCTCTCCGCTGGGCGAGAGATTCGCGATAAAACAGGGGCCAGTGCTGTAGAGAGTTCTTTATAAAGCCCAACTGCGATTTCATCAGGACCTGACGACTTACTTGTTTTCAACTCTTCCAGTTGTTACTCGATACCAGGGATGCGTATCACTTTGTCCTCAATACGAGAGTCCGTACGATGGAAAAACGACAGTACGTTTGTACGAATCCCTGCGTGAAAGATTTCTTAAATTTAAAAGTTGAGCTTTCGTTTAGCTATCTTCAGCGGCCAAAATAAAATGATTGAAGAGAGCTTGGTTAGAAGCCTCAAACTCAATTAGTGATTTTACTTAGGACTAGAATTTTCTCAGGTTCTCGGCAAGATGCTACCCCTAAGATCTGTTGCCACCCTTTTCTTCCATCGCCATTGTTGCTACTACTCAGAACTACAATAACACATTACCGCATTTTGCATCTACTGTTGTTTTTATCATGTACGAATACAAACAGTGTGCGTGGTTTTTTGTCTGTGCTAATGTAATTACTAATTTCTAAATGTAGTATAGCATGCTAATTGAAATATATGTAATGAAGAATATGTAGAATGCTTAGTTATACACTGAAGCGCCAAGGAAACTGGTACAGGCATGCTTATTCCAATACGGAGATATAGAAACAGCCAGAGTACGGCACTGCGATCGGCAACGCCTGTGTAACACAACAAGACTCTGGCGCAGTTGTTAGATCGGTTACTGTTGTTACAATTGCAGGTTATCAAGATGTGAGTTTCAACGTGGTGTTACAGTCGGCGCACGAGCGATGGGACGCAGCATCTCCGATGTAGCGATCAACGGGGATTTCCTCCTACGACCATTTCACGAGTGT
Source organism: Schistocerca americana (assembly GCF_021461395.2). Classification (NCBI taxonomy): domain Eukaryota; kingdom Metazoa; phylum Arthropoda; class Insecta; order Orthoptera; family Acrididae; genus Schistocerca; species Schistocerca americana. The sequence goes on along the minus strand of NC_060124.1, from coordinate 502,700,121 downwards.
ACTGTAAATGTCAGGTATACGGTGAAACATCAAATGTCCGACATCGCTGCGGCCGGAAAAAGATCCTGTAAGAACGACACCAACGATGACTGAAGAGAATTGTTGAACGTGACAGAAATGCAACCCTTTTGCAAACTGCTCCAGATTTCGACGCTGGGCCATCAACAAGTGTCAGTTTGCGAACAATGCAACGAAACATCATCGATGTGAGCTTTCGGAGCCGAAGGCCCACTCGTGTACTCTTGACGGCTGCACGAGACAACGTTTTACGCTTCGCCTGGGCCGGTCAACACCACCATTGGACTGTTGATGACTGGAAACATTTTACCTGGTCGAACTTGTCTTGTTTCAAATTGTATCGAGCGGATGGATGTGTGCGGGTATGGAGACAACCTCATTAATCCACGGTCCCTGCATGGGGGCGCGTGCAATTGGAGTGATACGGGACCCCTGATATGTCCAGATACGACTCTGACAGTTGACACGTACGTAAACATCCTGTCTGATCGCCTGCGTCCGGTCATGTCCATTGTGCATTCCGACGGTCTTGGGCAGTTCCAGCGGGACCAAGGGACACCCCACACGTCCATAATTGCTACAGCGTGACTCCAGGAAGATTCTTCTGCGCTTAAACGCTTCCGCTGGGTCAGACTCCCCGACATGAACAAATTGAGCATATCTGGGATGCCTATTAACGTGCTGTTCAGAAGAGACCTCCACCCCCTCGTACTCTTACGGATTTATGGACAGCCTTGCAGGATTCATGGTGTCAGTTTTCTCCAGCACTACTTCAGACATTAGTCGAGTCCATGCCACGTCGTGTTGCGGCACTTGTGCGTGTCCGCGCTACACGATATTAGGCAAATGTACCAGTTTCTTTGGCTCTTCAGTGTATGTAATAGATTTTCCGACGGCGTTAATCTTGCCAGGTAAAATAAATAAGATAAAAAAAATTATGCAACGTATGTCTCGTTTCTGCGAAGTCATACGACTCTTCACTTGACAAAGATGCTGACGAAGGCATCATATCTACATCAACACTTCGTAAACTACCTGACAGTGTGTGGCAGAGTGTACTTCTGGTACCACTAACCGATCCTCTCCTTCCATGTTCCATTACGGATGGCGTGTGGGAAGAATAATTGTCGATAGGTCTGCGCATTAGTTCTAATTTCACGAATTCTCGCTGTTTGGTCATTTCGTGAGACGTATATGAGAGGGTACTGATCTCCTTGTTGCCATCTGGTGCTGGAAGCTTTCATGAATCATGTGCAGATATGTTTGCGTGTGTCTTCGCAATTCAGAGGAAAAAATCTTTGAACATAAGGAAATTCCGAGAATAGTCTACGTCACGTTTCCCGAAATATCTGCATGTATTTGAAAGTGACGTCATTTTTCGTTAATTCATGTAATTGTCTGCCTGATTTTAAAACTATGCTGATGACATACAGATGTATGTAAAAGTGTGCGTGTGTGTGTATGCAATTCTGAGGTAAATATCTGTGACTGGATACCTCATTTTAATACTATGCTGTAATTGGCTGTACAGGGGCAGGGGAGAGAGAACGGTGGGGGTGGAAGGTGTGAGAAGGAGGCAGAGAGGGAGGGGAGAGGCTGGCCGTGAGACGTTATCATTTCTCACGTTCCTTGAATTCCATATTTGATCAAAGTGTTGTTATGCCCACTTGTGGGCTTCGGCGAATCCCAAAAGTATGCTGAGAGTGAAGCATGAGCACCTGTTCAGCCTGTATGTATCGCCAGGAATTACAGGCAATCTCCTCCTGGGACCAGACATTCTTACTCAACACATGGTTGTTAGCAAGCATACTATTTGTGACGTATTGATTTGTTTCCTTGTTTAATAGTACTTGATATGGAGATGATGTAGTTCCGGAATATGGTGTGGTAAATATGTCACACGTTTGACAACTGGCACGCAACATTCTCAGTAGTGATTCATGACGGAGTTGTACGCTGGAGTCACAACGGATAACTCAGTACTGACCTCACAGGTGAGGCTATCTGCGCTTGATGCGGGTGACCCTGCCTCGTTTGCTTGAAGACATACCTTTGGTAGTACGAAGGGTACTGTGACCACTACACACTGGTACTCCAGCTCACTTCCTTCTTGACTTTATTTTATTCGTGTCAGCAGCATTTATTTACGATGTATAAAATAATATACAATATTTACATGTCGTGTGTACATATATTTACAAGACAACTATTTACACTTTTTCCGCCCAGAAGTTAGCGACCTCTATTGCATTTGGCGTTGCATGTAGCAGGTCTTCTGTTGTGCACGTTGCTGGACATTGGGCACACTGGAGCAGCTGGAAGGTCGTCTGCGTTGCTCCACACTCACAGAGTGGCGTCTCCTCTAGGGAACCTCATTTAGTCAGATTGCTCTTACATTTCGTGACACCCGAGCGTAGTCTGTTGAGGGATCGCCATGTACTCCAATTCTCTGTGTAGCCGGGTGGTAGTCTTTCGCTTGGTGTAATCAATCCCACAGTACTGGTAAGCCTTGCATGGCATCGCTCGATTCGGCATTCCTGTGGTGCCCCAACTAGAGCCTCGGTAGATCTGAGGAAACTCTTTCTGAATTTGCTGGGATTTCTGGATTTTTTGGGTTTGCTGATTGATAGCCATATAGCGGGTCAGCTTCAGAAGTTTATGATTTTTTCTTCTCACTTTTTGGTGCTACCTCTTGGCGGGTGTCGGGGGGTGCAATGCCAGCGAGGCTGTACAGTTTATCAAGAGGAGTAGGCTTCAGGCACCCGGTGATGATACGACAAGTATAATTAAGAGCGACATCTACTGTTTTGGCATGGCAACAATTGAACCACACTGGGCTTGCGTATTCTCCGGCAGAGTAACACAATGCAAGGGAAGAGGTTCTCACAGTGTTGAGGTGTGCTCTCTATGTTGTCCATATGACCTTCCCTGCTCCTTAAACTATGTGCAGTCGTATCCTGCTGTTTGGCTCCACTTACCAGAATGGCCCTGTATGTGTTTGTATCTGTGTGTGTTGCTATGTGTTTGAGAGATGGTACATATTTCAAGAACAACAATATGAATTCATAGTGTAATACATTACGGCATTGATGGGTGGCGGAGCCGCTAGGCATCATATTTAGTTTAAAAAGGTCTTGAAAATTCTTGCCGTGTTCCTAACATGTAACTAATGGAAAATCATGGACCATGGCATCATAAAATAGCATTCTGTGTTTGAAATTAAAAAAAAAACGTTTTATCACTAGAAATAGATGTAGATTCCACTGAAATTCGTATTTCGTTCAGTTGGATCCAAGATTTTCAAGGTGACTTATTGGTGGTGCTAATAATTCTGCCTTACCAGATTATAATTTGCTTGCCGAACTCTTGGACAGGTTTATATACAATACGTTGCAGAGTTGTTGTTGTTGTTGTAGTCTTCAGTCCTGAGACTGGTTTGATGCAGCTCTCCATGCTACTCTATCCTGTGCAAGCTTCTTCATCTCCCAGTACTTACTGCAACCTACATCCTTCTGAATCTGCTTTGTCCTATATTCATGTCAGGTAAAGTAGAAGGAAAGTCCTAATAAACATATGTGTAGAAAACTCGATGAGATACGTGTCATTAAATCCTGCGACAGCTGACTGTGGAACTACGGGAATTGCTCTGTTATTAACACACATTGTTACACATTCACCAGCCGGTCTTCTCAACAAATCTAGAACTCGTGTGAACACACCTGACTGCCCTCAGATTTGGTGCAAAACATAATACATAGATTTCTGTAACGTGTGCACGTTGTTAACTGGTGTGCAACACAGTGTATTTACACCGTATGTCACTGTAGCCGTGAGCTAATGGAAGAGGATCTGGTGAGCGGGGAGGAAACATTAACTGGAGCACCTCGACCAATCCAGCGCTTATTAAACATTTGTGTTAAGTACTAGCGTACGAGTCACATGCTCGTTAATTAAGGTTTACACGCCTACCTGTTGACGAAAGCCTTTGCCTAAACAATACCAGGATATAGTCTGCGATTTACCGGTTGGAAAACAGGACTAAATTTCACTTTGTACGCTGTTCCCACTTTACGGATTCACTGACTTTGTTCTGATGCTGTAATATCTCCTAACACATGTATGGGGTATTTGACGTAGCAGACAGTTGTCAGTGCTATGTGTGACTACGACGTCATAGTCTGAGGCATAAGTTCACTTATTCTATTTTTATGTTATCAGTGAAACGAGTTGCTGAGTGTACTTGAACTGTGCCAAGCATACAGACAGTGCTCGGTCTACGGTAGAAGGCCGCACACAGCAATCACTGTAATACAAGGAGGATGAAGGTGTATTAAAGTAAGTTTATGTCAAATTATACTGCAGCAGCAGCAGAATGTTAAGCGTTGCATTCGCGCAAACATGAATGACTCCGAGGACGTGATTAATCGTTTTTTCGAGCTACTACCGTAATCTGCACTGCTAAAAAATAAATGCAAAACGCTGAAGGACTGTATTCAGTGGCACTATGAAAGTATGTCCGCACTGTGCCTCTTTCTTCGTGCTCAATCGCACGTGGAAAGAACGCCTGTACGCATGAGCGTTCTCGTATCCACAAGTTGCCTCATTGTGCAAGCAGTCTTCTGTGAACTACATTCTCTGCTTGAGAGCTTCTATTGCGTTTATTGAGATAAAAAAGCGATAGAAAAATAAAACACAAAAGCGACTGTAGGTAAAGTAGTATCGGCATCTATAAAGCGGTATGAGAAATACGAAGTGGTGTCAAACTTTTGTCAACAAATTTCAGAGGATTTTAGATCCTGTAGATTTTCTGCTTGGAGAACTGCAGCGATAAGGCTGGCAATAAAATTTCGTTAGCTAGTAAATGGTGATTTGTATACGAGTTTGAACTACTTATTCCTTATTTCAAAACAAAGAATTTCAGTGATTTTTCCTGAAACCGAGAAATACTGAAGGGAGGTTCTTAGTCGTTAAATGAAGATTAATTACCTTTCAGTTCGTCATTTGCATTTAATTTGTTTATGTAACGTTAATTATGAAAGATGATATGTAGACCGACATCCTAGCACTCGACTAATCCGGAAATTTCATGGACGCCAGAATCAACTGGAACGAAGTTTGTACTTACCAATTTTGCATTTTTTACATCATGAGTGTACGTCATTCAATTTTTAGTAGTTTTTTGAAGAGTTAAACACACCCCATCATTGTGCTTTTATGTCTCCATAGCATGAATGTTCGTCCACAGTTTTCATATAAGCCCATACTTTTCATAAATTTTTGGTTTATTCTTCTCAGCTTTTCTGCTAGTAAACTTACTTTCATTACAAACGTATGATCGGAGACATTTCATATACTACATGACGCTGAGGGCAACAGATCTTCAATTTTTTTTCGAATTATCTTCTCACGGGGCACTCCATATGACTTCCTGCTTTCTCTGTAATCATGTATTAATTTAAGAGTGCTTCCTTGACATTACTTCACATAATTCGCTTCATGGCATAACCTCGGCACATTGTATAAACACACATGGGTCTCAGCTACCTGTCGTCTGCTAAAAAGGGCAGAGATTCCCATTGAAGGTGGGTAGCAATGCGCTTTACACGCTGCCTCCATTTCCAGGAAATTAGGCATGCACAAAGGCGCATGTGTAGTTGCGCTGTTGGAAATTTACGCTCATGCGCAAAGTCGAACACAAAAAAGGCATCGTGTGGGCGCACCTTAACATGTGCATAATGATGGTTGTATTGTTGGTGATTCATGTGTCAGGTTCAGATGGTGCACTGGAGGCGTCTGTGTGGGCCCTCTCTTTTGACTCTGCAGGTAATAACTGTTAAGAGTTTGGAGACAAACAGTTGTACAACATTCATTCCGAAGTACAGCCATGCCCCTGTTGAACAACTTCAGCCATCTGAAAAGGGTCACATTATGGGCCTGCGGGAAGCTGTATGCACATATCAACAGGCAGCTGCATATGTTAGGCACAATGTATCGGTGGTTTGTCACTTGTTTCCGCAGTCGTTTCCCATGTCCGTAGACCAGGTTAAGACGCCCCCGTAGTAGAGACGCATATCACAATCGACGCGATGTGGTAGTGGATTCGGGGATGAAATCTGGGAGCTTGTTGCACCTGATATCTCACCAAGGACCACTGGGAACTTTCTTCTCACACCAGGACTAAGATCAGTTGCGCCTCTAGTCGCGCTACGGGTGACATTACGACGCTGCAAATCACGGTTGAGTTGACTGTAGAATGCCACTCAGCTGCCGTCAGTGACGAGAATAATATCTGTATGGGAGCGATGGACGTAGACGTGTACGGCATCGACCTAGTGAGCAGCACGACACAATTGTCTCAATCCAGGCTTCACGGTATGAGGGGACTATCAGTTACAACTCGCGGTCACCTTCGGACTTTCTGCAAGATTGATACTGCCATTTCTTCGGCAGTGATGTGATGTGATTTTTCAGCAGGACGATGCACTTCCATATACAGCTGCTGCAAAGAACTCTGTGCTCGTCATGGTGTGGAATATCTTCCCTGGCCAGCAAGACTGCCAGATCTCTCACCACCTGAACACCACAGGACATGGCGGAATGGGAACTTATTCGTTCTCCAGAGCCTAGGATAACGATTGCCGAAATCGAATGAGAGGTGCAACTTCCTTGGGACACTCTGTGTCAGGATAACATTCGGCACCCTTACGTTCGTTTGCACTCGAGAATACAAGACTGTGGTGGCACCAGAGGAAGGCAACACTATGTACTGATGGGACTGTTTACTGTGTCTTGTGTGTCTCATTTGGTCTCAATTTATCATACACTTCTACAATGATGAAAAACGTGTCACATTACTTGCCAGCAAAACGGCCTTGTCGTTGATGGTGATGAATTTTTTCAGCAGTTTGTAAGCTATTACAAAACGCCTAAAACAGTCACACAATTCCAGGTATAGGTTGTCTATCTAACAAATTCCAGGGTCAATTTTCAGTATTTCATTCAGTTACTGGCGGATTTTCTAACTCTGAAGAACTCTTTAAGGGGAACAAACTTTCGTTGAAAGTTTAACGCAATATGTCTATTTTTAAAGTTAGAAGCTACATACATGTGTTGAGGTATCGTAACGTGGCACTAAAATTCAGCCTGTATCTGAGAAGGAGAGCGCTTAGCACTTCTGACAAGCTTTACAAATAATTTCAAACCCTTCCGAAACTTCCTGCCGACAGCCTTCGCAAAACAAGGGAGAGAAAAACGATTGCCTCTTCCCACACTTTCACTGTTAATACAGTAAAACTTCAGCACCAGGTATGACGTCTAAATTTATTACTTCCGAAAAACTAACTCGTCCGTCTCCACAGCTCAGTGGTCAACGTGTCTGGCTGCTATGTGAGGACCAGCCGGTACATCCAGGGATTTTTCCTTAGTGGTAGGACTGCAGTGGGGTGCAGTCTCCCTCGGATACCTGCTGAGGAGCTAGTTGAGACAGAAGTAGCCGCTCCTAGGTCGAGCAAGCTCACAAAAGGCGAGAGAGTGGTGTTCTGATTCCAGTCCCATTTATACCGCACCCAGTGACTTAATTTATAGATGATGACATGGTGGTCGGTCAGTCTCGACTGGTCCATCAGGGCGACAACACGGATCTTTGTTTTGCCCACTGACAACTATAGAAGCAACTCATTTTGCTGATAGTATTCACAGAACAAGCGCACTGCTGTGTAGTAGCAATAAGCGCACAAGACAAAAAATATTAGTCTTCCCTAGAGAAATCATTACTACCATCATTTAATACCGTGTAGTTCCGTCCCTGGACTCCATAACTACTTGGATTCGGTTAGGAAGTGAGTCCACTAGATTATGCAGCTACGTCGAATCCAGGTTAAACTACTTGCTGATGATTTGATCGTTCATTTCCACCAAACTCAAGGGATTCTGATATGTGCTTCTTACCCGCTGTTCCAACATGTCCCGCGGGTTTTATATGGGTTTCTAATGAGGAGACTTTGCAGGCTAATAGAGATGTGGTAGGGTTGGAACGTCTTCAGAAAACTAGTCACGTATTCTTATATCACAATTAACTTCGCTGTTGTTTTTATGTTTCTGTGTGAGCAAAGGCCTCTTGCGAGGTGACCGACTCCAAATGCTCATTGCAAGCAGTTACCGTTGCAAGATTCTCTCGTTAATATGTTGGGCCGGGCCTTCATTCAGTACCCGCAGCAACTGTTATCGGGATTGGAACCTGTTTTGATTCACAAGCGGTGAAAAGCGTCTCTGGTCCCTCTCAGTCAGAATCTCTTCGGACCACAATTCTAAATACGTGTTTCACGGCCAAGTGTAACACACTGCTAATCGTAGAAACCTTGAACAGTCCTCCACTAAACACCAACAAATCCAACAACTTCTACATCTACATGGATACTCAGGAAATCACCCTTAAGTGCTTGGCAGAGGGTTCATCAAAGTATCTTCATAAAAATTCTTTATTATTGCAATTCCAAACAGCGTGCGGTAAAAATGAACACCTATATCTTTCCCTACGAGGTCTGATTTCCCTTGTCGTATAATGTTGATCGTTTCTCCCTATGTAACTGGGCGCAACAAAATATTTTCGCATTCGGAGGAGGAACTTGGTGATTGAAATTCGTGAGAAGATTCTGTGCCTTTGTTTTAATTACGTCCACCCCAAATCCTGTATCATAACATTGACACTCTCTCTCCTGTTATAGTTTCCAAGTGTTCTGCCAATAAAACGCAGTCTTTGGTTTATCGTCCCCACAACATGTTCTATGCGTTCCTTCTAATTTAAGTTGTTCGTAATTGTATTTCCTAGGTGTTTAGTTTAATTTACGGCCTCTAGATTTAACTGATTTATCGTATAACCGAAGTTTAAAGGATTCCATTTAGCACTCTTGTGGATGACCGCACACTTTTCATTATTTAGAATCAATTGCCATTGATCTTCTGATGACTTTACTAGACGATAAACGACAGAACCACCTGCAAAAGTCCTAAGACGGCTGCTCAGATTGTCTCCGAAATCGTTTTTATAGATAAGGATCAATAGACGGCCTATAATACTACTTTGTGGAACGTCAAAAATGACTTGAAATCCTTTGTCAATAGCACTCAGCACTTCTTGTTATGTTTCACAAGAACTGTACTCCTCCTACTTTTCTTGAAAACTGGTGTGATCTGTGCCATCTTTGTGTACGGATCTTTCGTCGAGTGAACGGTTGCATATCATCGTTAAGTTTGGAGCTATTGCATCGGCATGCTCTGGAAGGTACCTAATTGGTATATAGTCTGGACCGGAAGATTTGTTTCTATTAAGTAGTTTAAGTTGATTCACTATTGTAGGGTATTTATCTCTAAGTTACTCGTGTTGGCAGCTGTTCTTGATTCGAATTCTGGAATATTTACTTCGTCTTTATTGGTGATAGATTTCGGAAGCGTGAGTTTAGTAGCTCTGCTTTGGCAGCACCGCCGATAGTATTTCCATTGCTATCATGCAGACAAGGCACTGATTGTGTCTTACCGCTGGCATGCTTTACATACGACCAGATTCTCTTGGGATTTTCTGCCATGTTTCGAAACTAAGTTTCGTTGTCGAAACTGTTATAAGCATCTAGCATTAAAGTCTGTGATACATTTCTGTGGAAGGTCGCCAATCTTGGAGATTTTGCGTTCGTTTAAATTTTGCATGTTTTCTTCTTTGTTTCTCAAAAATGGTTCAAGTGGCTCTGAGCACTATGGGACTTAACTTCTGAGGTCATCAGTCCCCTAGAACTTAGAACTACTTAAACCTAACTAACCTAAGGACATCACACACATCCATGCCTGAGTCAGATTCGAACCTGCGACCGTAGCGGTCACGCGGTTGCAGACTGTAGCGCCTACAACCGCTCTGCCACCCCGGCCGGCTTTCTTTGTTTCTGAAACAGTGTTCTGATCATTTTGTGTACCAGGGAAGATCAGATCCGTCGTTAGTTAATTTATTTGGTATAAATGTCTCAATTACTGTCGATACGATTTCTTTCAGTTCAAGCCAGATCTGGTCTACACGTTCATTGTTAATTTGGAAGGAGTGACGATTGTGTCTCAGGAAGACGTTAAGTGAATTTTATCAGCTTTTTTGAGTAGGTATATTTTTCGTTTATTTTTGGAGGGTTTGGGGCTTACAATATTCAGTCTCGCTACGACAACCCTGTGTTCACTAATCCCTGTATCAGTTTTGTTGCTCGTTATTAGCTCAGCATTATTTATTCCTAAGAGGTAATGTGCGTTTTCACAACCGTTTACTATTCGCGTGTGTTCATCAACTAACTGCTCCAAATAATTTTGAGAGAACGCGTTTAGCATAATTTCGGGCGATATTTTATGCACACAACCGGATTTAAACACGTATTTTCGCCAACATATCGAGGGTAAATTAAATTCACCTAAACTATAACTGTGTGAATCGGGTGCGTTGTTTTCACACACTCTATGGCCATGGGCATGACCTAACACGATTTCCCCTCTTTGCCACTCTGTCATGTTCTTATATTTACCATATTTACCCATGTTTACATACAATGCCCGCCTGAAACACAAATGTTTAACTGATCGCTACTGCCTGATAGTCACGTAGAGGCAAAGCGCTCATGGTTGAGTACGTGACTCGATGGTTGCGACTTCTGTTAAGGCTTAATCAATCATCTGTCCGTTCGCGGTAGGGTGATTAGTTGTTTTGTCCGGTGAGCTTGTATCACTGAATGTTCATGCAAAATTGTATCATGGTACGACAAACAGTTGTGGGTGTATGAAGTCATGGACATTGAGATGCGTTTTGTGCATGCGAGTAGGATTCTCCATTATGGGTATTTGCAAATCGAGCTATCGCCGAGAGCGAGCAACTAGATGCTTAAACGGTTTGCTCATCGAAAACAAGCGGCTATACCCGACCGTTGGAGGCTCCAGTACGCAGTGACGCTGCTGCAGCACGGCGCGTGAACTGTTGATCCATGTGGCTTGGAGGCTGTTTCAACCTGTCGTGTGAAAGCTTGGTGACTTCTTCCCGGCAGCCAATCAAGTGAGAGCTACTGCTGGTTTTGAGAACTACACTGACACGTAAAAAACTACAACACTATGAATTTATTGTGCGAGATGAACGACTGTTGATCGGCATCTTTCTACATCTGGAAGTTGATGTCTGTTCACATCTCGCGGCAGTCGCGTAAGACTATCGCTAGAAGCGCCGCTATGAGGATGCATAACAAGTTTGCTTTAAATGCGGGCTGTAATGGTCATGAGGATTAGTTACATTTGAGATCGTCATGGTCAACTGATGTTAGTCCAGAATGTCTTTAGGTCGACGGAGACACAATTGTCAACAGCTCACTGGGCTCCAAAGAGGTCGTGTGAAACGACTACGGGCGGCTATGTGTTCCTTCCACGATAATGCATAAGGACTTGGCAAGTATGTAGCCACCGTAAATAATTGCTGGCAGTGGTGGTCGCGAGAAGGTACACTGGCAGGAAGACCGGACTCCGAATGGTCACGGGGAACTCCCCAGAGGGCAGACCATCACATTCGGCGTATGGCTCTGGCGTATCGTACTGCATCTGCAGGAGCATTTCGAGCAGCAGCTGGTATCACAGTGACACAACGAACTGTTACAACGAACTTCAACAGCAACCCAGAGACAGACCCTCTGTAACGTACTTTCCACTGACCCCTAACCATCGCCGTTTCAGACTTCACCGGTGTTAAGCGAGAGCTCGTTGGAAGGCGGATTGAAGATTAGTTGTCTTCTCTGACGGAAGCCGGTTCTGCCTCAGTGGCAGTGATGGCAGTATGTTTGTTAGGAGGAGGGCAGGTGAGCACCTGGATGAAACATATCTGTGGCCTAGACACACTGGACGTACGCCTGGAGTTATCGCCTCGGGTGCTATTTCGTACGAGCAGGAGCAGCAGTTCGTGGTTATCCCAGTCACCCTGACTGCAAATCTGTAGTTGAGCCTAGTGATTCGATGTGTTGTGCTGCTATTCATGAACAACTCTCCAAAGGGTGTTTTCCGGCGTGAGAACACACGCCCACATACCACTGCTGTAACCCAACATGCTCTTGGCCTGCTCGGTCACCAGATATGTCTCCAGTCGAGCAGGCATGGGACATCAGCGGACAGCAGCTGCACCACCATTCACAACCAGCATTAAACGTCCCTGTACTGACCGACTAGTTGCAATAGACATGAAACTCCGTCCTACAAACTGACATCCGCCAGCTGTACACACAATGCATGCACGTCTGCAAGCTTCCATTCAACATTCTGGCGGTTACACTGGTTATTGATGTACCAGCATTTCACATTTGCAGTGGCTTCTCTCGCGCTTACATTACTCTATAATCTTGTTACCTTAATCACTTAAATATATTACCTAGACAAATGTACCCTCTTAATTTCTTTATTCCACATTAATTATTTCTTGGTGCTGTGATTTATTTTGTCAGTATAATTAAAAACTAGAGTTGAATTTAAAAACTCGTACGAGCATAAGGAAAAGGTTTCCACATATATGGGTAATAGAACCCAACACGTTGACCCTTATGGCGGGTATTCACCCGAGATAAGAGTAATATCAAGAGTGCACCGGGGAAGTGTAATAGGACTGTTCTTGTTCTGTACATACATAAATCATCTGATGGAAAGGGTGAGCAACAATCTGCGATCACGCTGGAGTGTATGGGAAAGTGCCTTCACTGAATGACTGCAGGACTATAGAGGATGATGTAAGCAGAATTTCTATTTGGTGTGACGAGTGGTAACTTGTTCTAAATGTAGAAAAATGTAATCAAAGAAAACAGTGCTCTAATATTAGAAAACCGTATTATGGTGTGCTGCTTGTCAGAGCCACGTTCATTAAATGTCTAGGCGTATCGTTTCAAGACGATATGAAATAGAGTGAGCTCGTGAGGATGATAGTCGAGAACAATTAGCTCCGGTTTACTGGCAGAATTTTAGGAAATTGTAGCTCATATGTTGACGTAACCACGTATAGAACACTTGCATGACCCATTTATGAGTACTGCTCGAGTGTCTGGGATGCCCACCAGGTGGGATTAAAGGAATGTATCCAAGCAGTTGGGAGCCGCGGAGTTAGATTTGTTAGTGGCAGGTTCGATCAACACGTGAGTGCAACGGAGATGCTTCGTGAACTCAAGACGGAATCCCTGGTGGGAAGACGACGTTCTTTTCACGAAATACTATTGACAAAATTTAGAGAACAGGCATTTGCAGCTGACTACAGAACGATTCTTCTGCCACCAACGTAAATTTCGCGTAAGCTCCACGAAGACTAGATAAAACAAATCAGGGCTCGTACTGAGTAGTTTTTTTCCACTCACTTTGTTAGTGAAACAGGAAAAGAAATGACTGAGGGAGGTACAAGGTACCTTCCACCATACACCATACGGTGGCCTACGGATTATGAATGTAGGTGCAGATTAATCAAGGCTTGGTCACTCTCACATCGTACAAGAAAACTGATATGCAGATTTGTACATTCATTAACTATTGTAGTTTCTTAATTAAGTTTAGTCTTACATAATTTATTTTCTTTAATCCAAGTAATGATAAAGTTCCATGAGATTCTGGCATCACAAGATACACATTTTTGACCAGTACTGTCCGGTGGTGGAATGCGGGACATGTTTTTTAGTGTCCTCTATAGCTTTCTCCTTAACAGTTTTTATCCAGATATCTGAAATACTGTAATTTGAAGCATCAAATGGCTGTAGTTTATTTTCATAGTTTGTAACAGTGATTTAACCCAGTTAATATTTCACATATAGAGAAATCCAGTTGCTGTGTATAGTATCATGTAGGGAGAGAGAGAGAGAGAAAGAGAAAGAGATAATTGTGCTGAATTACTGCAGGGGTGACTGTTGAGAGAAAGGCAGGCAGAACATACATCGCGTGGCCGTTGAATGGACCCTAAAAGCTTTTTGTGACATCAAAAGGAACGACCTACCAGCTGAAAGCTATTCACTGATTGACGTTTTCATTGTGCGGGCGCACGGACTGCTTCTGGGACGCTCTAGAAGCACGAAACGTCCACTTCAGTTCTTTCACTTCGCTTTAGTGGAGGTTGTGTCGTTGTGGGCGTTGCTCATGAGACTAGAAATAACCCTTCCGGTTATGATTTTTTTTTTTCGGTGACATTGCCTAGTGCTGACATTTTCTAGTCGCCTGTTACCGCGAACAGTGTGCTTCACCACCGCTATATAACGATTTAACTGTGGGATCACGACAGTTATTCACAGTTTTAGATTACTGGTCTTTTACAATCATTAGTGAAGCCTGATATTGTCAGGGAGGAGACGGCCGTCCTGATGTGACTTATTAAATTACTTTCGGCTGCTTTCTAAAACCGCCTTAGCATTGTTCAAATAGTAAAAAAAGTGGTGAACATGCATTGAGAAACATCATTAATTACAGTCATCCAGTGATATGCATTCATTTTGTGGGCCAACAAGACTGATACTATTTAGTTTAAAGGTTCATAGTGAGCAAGTAGTTTTCAAACCATAATCTTGCAAGATGACGATAATGAAGAAGGAAAATTGCCAGTTGCATTAATAAAACTTGCATCACATGCCCGTATAAATTGCAAATTACGACCTGAAGATCGTCGTAGAAAACAACAGATAGTAGTCTTCATGCTGCAAATCTGTACTGAAAACTGTGGTCTAGGCTTAAAAATTTTTGTACGATGTCTTAACACGTGTATCTTACTGTGCCTTCTTCCAGTCATTGCCTTCGATAGCCGGCCGGGGTGGCCGAGTGGTTCTAGGCGCTAGAGTCTGGAACAGCGCGACCGCTAAGGTCGCTGGTTCGAATCCTGCCACGGGCATGGATGTGTGTGATGTCCTTAGGTTAGTTATTAGGTTTAAGTAGTTCTAAGTTCTAGGGGGCTGATGACCACAGAAGTTAAGTCCCATAGTGCTCAGAGCCATTTGAACTATTTTTTGTCTTCGATATATTCCCTTCCTCGACGATTCTCCGGATATTTCTTATCAGTCCTTCTTTTTAATCGAGAATCCATTGCGTGTAGGCAACTCCAGCTGTTTCTGACGCTCATCAATGCCATATCTAAACTGACATTTGAAGAAAGTGTCATAAGTCAAATAATTATATTTTTGCCCATCAGCCTTGTAATGCGGACAGGCAAGTTGTAAGGGTTTAGGAAGTGCGTCTGGTCAAAGGAAAGTAACTGCGAGCATCACTTTTTTTTCCTGTCATTAGAACCAGTAGCTGTTTTGATGCGACTGAAAAGATCTACTCTCCTGGACTACTCCTTTACATGTAAGTAGATTTCCACCCAACATCATCCACTGTGCATTAAAAGTACTTCCCCCAAATTTCGTGCACACTTTGGCTCCCTCTAACAGCATAATAACATGAAAACTCTTCTACTCCACGATGCCTTAACACGTGTATGTTGCTGTCCCTTCTTCCAGTCATTGTCTTCGATATATTCCCTTCCTCGACAATTCTCAGGCGTACCTCCTGATTTATTATCTTATCAGTCCACCAAATTTTCAACGATCTTCTATAGCATCAGGTCTCAAACCCTTCGATTCACTTCTTTTTCTGTATATCCATGACCCATGGTACATTAGCACAGAATGCTGTATTGCAAACGTGGAATATAAAAAGGTCTATGTCCGATACTCTTCGACTTTTGCTAACGTTTAATGCCCTCTTTGCCTGTGCTAGTTAGTTTCGTATACCCTCCTTAATCTGTTACACGTTTATTTTGCTTTCAAGATAGTAAAATTCCTTCAGACTGGGCATCTATTATGTGGACCCCAATTTTGATGTTAACTTTACCGCCGATCTCATTTCTGCTTCACATAAATATTTTTGTCTTTCTTTCGTTTCCTCTCAGCCCATATTCTGATCCCCTTGGGCTACTGTTCGTATCATTCAACAGATCCTCACATTCTTCCACACTACTGCCAAAGAAATCAACATCACGGGCGAATGTCATCACTGATATCATTTCACGTTTAGGTTTAGCCTCACTCCAGAAACTTTATTTTATTTCTCTCATAGCGTCTTTGATGAAGGGTTTGAATACTAGGAGAGGAAGAGTGCCCTGCTTTACGGACATCTTAATATGAGCGCTTCCCTCTTGATTCTTCTATGTATAGTATTGCACTTGTCTTTCCTATTAGCTTAGAGCTATATCCCTGAGAATTACAAGCATGTTGCACCATTTCACGTAAGACCGCTTTATCAGGTCAATAAAGCCTATAAAATTACTTTAGTTTCTCCCAAGTGTTGCCCCATTATGGAGCACAATGTTAGAATTGCTCCGCTGGTGTCTTTAACTTTGCTACAGTCAAAAAGATCATAATATAACTGATTCTCAATTTTTTATATTCATCTACAGATTATTTTCTTGTCTTGTTGGAAGCATGAGATGTTAAGCTAGGCAGCAAAGGTTGGATGGGTACAAGTCTTGCAAGTAAAGTTGGCTGCTGTTGGCAACGTCACATAAATGAAAGGAATGCCACCATCTTGTAAAACAAATTGTGCAATTCAAATTCTTGCTGGAAGGGAGGGGTTTATTAGTAGTGGAGCAATCTATGTGTCACCCCACTCTCCATTGTTGTCAGATGTATTCAAGAAGGCCATGATGACATCATCCAAGATGCTGACAAGTAGAATTGGCTACAGTGCGTGACGTAATCCAAAATGGCGGCCGTGACGTCAGCTGATGACACGAGTACTGTTATCCCGCTTTTGGCGGGTAAAAACCACATCCTCTGGTGGGAAGTTTGAATTTGGTGGGAAATTGAATTATGTACTTCTATGGGTCACCCAGCAGTCCCCTACCCCCTTTCCGGATTTTTGCATGATGGCACATTATCCACTTGGAAAATGGGCGTGAATTTCCAATTTTGGAGGGAATTTTGCTCTAAGAGCTTACTCCTGCAGCTGAGGGCAGTTAGTATGGGGTTGCCCTCACTAGAGACTGCTCATGATGTCATTCAATTCGAATATAATTTGTTTAAATTTCTATAAACTTTTTTAAATTTGTTGAAATTTCTTATCTACCTTCACCATTAGTGGAATAGTGTGGTGTTACCACCACAAGAGGCTGAGATGTCAGTGGTTGTTGAGCTGTCAGTGTTGGAAGAGCATGTGTTCAATTAGCAGGATGTTGGTGAGAGACATGAGGAGTTTTAATTGCTGCATTACATGCACTCACCCAGGTGAGGAGTGCATCCACAGCTCACTGCATGAAGAATGGAAGTGAGCATTAATGCTTGACTAGAGGAAGAATACGGTCCTGCAAATAAATGCTTTTACCAAGATGCGTTGGAGCTGCATTACACAATACATGGAAACAACTGCCTCCGATCCAGCAGACCAAAGAACTGAGCTAGTTCTCGAGTTCACCACTAGAGGGTGCTGCATTAGGTCACATGATCATGCAGTTCAGTCAATAGGAACACAGCTTCACGTAGTTTATTTATTACTCTGATACAAAACCCCTAACCTGACATGCTTGGGGTTACAATATACAGTTTACAGACCTGGAAACTACTCGTAAATAATGCAGTACACTAATGTGCAGAGAGGCAAACATCACGTAAATTACCGAAATAATCCAGTACACGGTACATAGACGTGCAAACTACTCGTAGATCACAAAAATAATGCATTTGTAACACTATGCAAACACGCTCACAATGCTTAAAGACCCTAAAATAATGCAGTGAACAAACACACAGTGCACGTAAAAGTGCAATGTATCAGTGACTCGAACCCTGGTCCTTCTGGGTGGAAAGCCCAAGTGCATCCCCATAACACAATTAAACCACTAGAGGTGCTTGAAATATACTGGAAATTAAAAATGGCAGATGAGGGAGAGAGAGGTTAGGTTAGTGTACTTTATTTATTTTTGTCAGGTAACTGGCGCAAATATCAATTCTAATTATGTAATTAATCACAAAGGTCGAACCTAATTACAGAACTATATGCATAGCATCACAAGGACGGCACAAAATCGCAATACACCGCAAAAACTGACGATACCATACAACTGGCATTATCCTGCTGGGAAAAAATGTTGCAATACCACTCGAAACCAATGACAGAAACAGTCCAACTCTACTCCACACCTACAAGCTAGGGGGAAAAAGCTGGGATGTAAGGTACTGTCTTTAATCTTTTTGGTGGGAAATACGTCTAACTGGCTAGAAACTGGTGTTGGACAGAGAGGAGTTAAAAAAAAGTGTATTACCTGCAAGCATACAACATCTATCGTTGTTTGACGTCGGAGTTCGCTACAGACACCTACTAAAAATCTCCCTATAGCCCAGGTAATCGAAGCCAATTCGCACTATCACAGTTTATGGACAAAATGCGTCACAGTTCTAATTGCAGTTCGGAATTGTAGTGAAAAACCAGAACTCGTACTGAACAGGTCATAATGCAGCACATGTACTAGGGGAAAGCGTCGTCCTAAAAGATTACAGACGAAGCGGTAGTTCAACTTGCGTTCTCGTCGATGTAAAATCACAAAATGCCGAAAATCGAGGCCCTCTCTGCACCTACAGGGTGGATGGACCAAGGGAGGGAGCTACTCTACCAGCAGCCTCACGACACTGGCTGCCAGGTCTCCGACTTGGCCGGCCGAAGTGGCCGAGCGGTTAAAGGCGCTACAGTCTGGAACCGCACGACCGCTACAGTCGCAGGTTCGAATCCTGCCTCGGGCTTGGATGTGTGTGATGTCCTTAGATTAGTTAGGTTTAAGTAGTTCTAAGTTCTAGGGGACTTATGACCACAGCAGTTGAGTCCCATAGTGCTCAGAGCCATTTTTTTGTCCGACTTGATTCGATGGTCCTTCGCCAACACAAAAGCAGGTATAATTGACTAAACAATAGAAGATAAAAGGACGACGTTCCAGTATAGTGACACAGTCCCCTAACGGTTAAGGGGCACATGAGCTGTCACAGACTAGACAGGTCCCCAACTCCTCCAATAGGTCTCTTCTTCTGGGATGGAAAACCTTTTTGTTTAACGTCACACACCAGCTGGGACCGAGGGGGAGCCACAGTCTCGTAGAGAAGTCGCCCGCCATTCTGCGCTGGACTGTTTAACATCATTTCGAGTCCTATAATGAAGATACTACTAAAAAACGAAAAAAAACATTCGCGACGATAATAAATGTCCTCTTTCCATGAAAATAGACAAAGGCCGTTTTCATTTTGTTTTATGAGCAAACTCGGTATAGCTTTTTACGTTCTACTGTTCTCGCATCTCATTACTTTGTGATGTCCAGCTAAGCGTACCGCCACTGATCACAAATGATCAGCAGAGACATACCTACCCTACATAAAATCTGGAAAAAACACTTCGACTATTTTGATGCGAAAACTACCGATCAGCACAGGATGTCCTCATTTCGAAATTAAATTTATCATGAGAGTCACTTTGCATGGCGAGTAATTTTTGTTTTCGCTTTTTTCTGTAGTCGGATTACACTCACCAGGTAGGTTAAAGGGGAACCCGTGGAGGGAACAAATGTTCTTTTCGAGGAACACTGTTGAGAAATGACATCTGAAGCTGACCACAGAGGGATTATACAGCGCACAACATACATTTCGCATAAGGATCATGCTATTAAAAACACTATCGGGGCGACCATTTTACCGTCACCCTGCATAAAACGCAGTCTTAAGTCTACAGGTACACACACACGAGCCTCTGATAGTGTTAGGTTTTCTGGCAGAAATGCTGTCCACGGTTTGGAATCGAGTCTATCCATTCAACCACTTACTTGCGTTGGATCCTGTAGAGACAAGTTTTAATGATTACAGCCACTGGTGAATCATATTCGTGGCACTCTCATATCTAGAAATGAGTCAAATTTTTCGAACCTATCAGCTAAGGATCCCATACGACAGAAACTCCGGCGCTGTTTTCTGGACAGTCCCTCCGCATCTTGTAACTGCTCCTAAGTCTCTGCCCTGACCTCCCTGCAGCATAGTCTATGTGATCGGCCCCATTTAAGTCTGACCTGTTCGGGATTTGGAGAACGCTATATCTAAGACCTTCTGCATCCTGTAGGGAAAGAGGACGAGCTGAGTTAATGCGACAGGAGCACGGTTTGACCACTCGGTGGAAATGGGAATGTGGTGTCTTAGCCAGCCATGTACAGTCGGTAAGACCAGCGCCAAACTAAGCTTTCCCCTACAACACGAGGTAGTAGGAGAGATAGTACGAGCAGTTATGGTGGTGTTTCTTGCAGGGAAAATTAGGAAGACTACACATCATACATGGCATGGAGGAAGGATGAAGTTTTCCGACACGTCTCCTAACTACATACAGCTAGTCCGAAGGAGATCTGAGTCTGTCAGTGTGCATTCATGTCTATCACCCAAATATATGTGGCGATCCTATTAAATACACAGGTATTTCATTGGAGCGGGTGGTTCGTGATCGAAGTCGTTCCACAGGCCGATATAAAGTTTCAACACCTATACTGTAGGATGAGCATATCCAACAGACTATCAATCACACGAGAGGGTTCCTGTATTGCTCCTTCATAGACAGTTTAATACATTGTTTTTTCGGTTGTAACACGCCCAATCTGTGTACACCTACATACACTTTTTTTATTTTTTATTTTTTTCCTACCATGACTTAGAGATCCGTGTCAACTGCTGCTAAACCGACATTAATCATAGAAAAGTGAACTTCGCATGACATGAACTATACAGCTACCACACCACAGGCTGGAAGAAATAAAACACAGACGCGATATTTCTCATTGACAAAAATGTGGAAGACATCGCAACGGTTCCAATAGCTATGCCTATACAGTTAATCTCATCTTCCCATCGAAAGGGTAGGAGATGTCTTGGTGCTCCGTTTCGTAATGCATTGGTCCTTCATTTTGCAGTCCTGTACATGATTACTGTTCCGGTGCTGACCATCACCGAAAGGTGCTGTTCACAACACGTGTGAGGTAGTACAAATGAAAAGAGGTGCTCTTGTCTTATTGGTGAAAAAAAAAGACATGTGCAGGGTACCGCAGCATATGGAAATAGGAAGAGTCTGTAGCAATGAGGAACTTTTCTAAACAGCTGTATTAAGGTGATGGCCTCTACACTTCATCCCATGATTCACAATGATAAGTAGCAGATATCCAGCATTCCGTCAAGGTTCCCTCCATCTCAAAGGATTGGTGTCAGTCATTCATTATGCGGTAGTCAACAGCGTACTGAGTCGACGATCGGGATTGGAAAGACGCCACTGATATGGAGCGATGTACTGTAATACACACTGCAGTTGACAGAGAGATCAGTTTTAGCAATTTTACTCATAAGTCGGAGAGAGCAATATCCAACACATTCTGCAACCTGTGTATAAACAGAGTGAGCTGAGTTAATGCTACAGGAGCGTGTTTTGACCCCTCGGTGGAAGTGATAGCATGCTGTCGTCCCTCAGGATCCATTCGCGACTATCACCCAAACATTCTACCATCGTTATTCTTTACCATCCAGCAGAGTAAAATTACGAGCTATAAAAGCTCCATTAATTTCATCCCATAGATTTTTACCGCATCTCTCTCTTCCGATGTATCGAAAACGAATATCATGTACGTACCGGCATCGAGCATATGCGGCGACGGTTCAATCCCGCTTCCGGCCATCCTGATTTAGGTTTACCGTGATTTCCCTAAATCGCTCCATGCAAATGCTGGGATGGTTCCTTTGAAAGGGCACGGCCGACTTCCTTCCCTAATCCTATGAGGCCGATGACCTCGCTGTTTGGTCTCTTCCCCTAAACAATCCAATCCAATCTAATCCATATGCGGCGATCCTATTAAATATACAAGTATTTATCCATTGGAGCAGGTGGCCAGTGATCGATGTCGCTTACACAGACAGGTGTAAGGTTTCATCGCCTGTAATGTACGATAACCTTCTCCCACATGTGATCAGTCGCAGGAGAGGGACCCTGTTTCGTTGTTTGATACATCGCTTTTTCTGCTGTAACATGCTTTGTACAATGCCATACATATTTTTCTGCCACAACTTTGACGTCTGTGTCAGATTCTAAACTGACATTAACACGTTTGATCCATTGACTCCCGCAGTAAAGTAGGTATCACACAGTGTAAATCACATTCTGTGGTAATCAACAGCGTACCTGAACTGTTGGGATGGAAAAGACACCATCGATGTACTGTAATAATAACCATCATAGTTGATAGTGCGACCAATTTTAGCAATTTTATCATAATTTTCGGCTGGTCCCGGCGGAGGTTCGAGTCCTCCCTCGGGCATGGGTGTGTGTCTTTGTCCTTAGGATAATTTAGGTTAAGTAGTGTGTAAGCTTAGGTATTGATGACCTTAGCAGTCAAGTCCAATAAGATTTCAAACACACTTTTTAATCATAATTTTAGAACCTACCAACGACGCGGCAGTATGCTTCCCAATTGCTGTATCATAGCTAAACAGACCCTCCACTGCTTTGCGAGTACCATCGCGAATGTAAGTATGTGACTGTGCAGTATGTTCATTAATTGTTAATTCGCGGAGATATACACCAAAGAATAACAGACAGCGACAGACATGCCCCCCTGCGGCTCTGGGGTAAGAATAGGCCCGAGGTATTCCTGCCTGTCGTAAGAGGCGACTAAAAGGAGTTTCAACCATTTCGGCCTTCAATGTGATGGTCCCAATTGGGGTTTGACCTCCATTTTTCAAAATTCTACAGAAGTACGAGCCTTTTTCGGAAGGACACCTTACGTGGTGTATCACTGGTCCTCAGTGCACCAAGACCTTGGCCCTCATCATCGAAACGGCGTCGTGACTGCACCCACTGTTCATCAATTTGGTCCTAAATACTTGATGGGTTGCACAAGTCACGCCCATAGTGCGTCCCCATCTGCACCTACGATCATGATGGACTTTCCATGGCACCCGAAATCCAGCACGGTAGGCAGCCCGTTGTGGTGGTGTCGTCATGTACCCTCTAGGTTGTAGCCCCCTGACAACACAGGGATCGTACTGCTGATACCTGAGCTGCACCCTCCCCACGTCAGCCAAGGAGTAGATGCCCATCTACCTGGGGCATCAGGACTCCCAGCAATGGTCATCCTGCCAGGTGGCCCTTGCTGAGGCTGGGTGGCGCCCATGGGGAGAGCCCGTGGTCGGAGTGGGCGGTATCGGGGCGGACGTTTCGCAGATGAAACGTCAACATGCATCAGGTCGCTCTGCGGCTGCGTATTCTAAGAGGAAAGGTTCTGTCTCTGTCTATGGTTCCGGTACTTCTGGTACTTCTGCCTTTCCCCCCTTGCCCACTCCCGGCTTGGGGCGAAATACTTCCCCCACTATTTAGTCTGTTCTCGGACCGATGGGGGAACGTTCGCCACCTCCAAGCCCATGTTCTTTGTACAGCATATCGGAGATATCTTCGGAGAAATCGAGGCTCTTGGTAAAATGCGTCTGGGGACTATTCTCATAAAGACCACCTCCACTACACAGTCGGCAGCGCTCCAGGCATGCGACCGACTAGGGGATATCCGAGTGTCCATTGACCCGCATCTGGCGCTCAGTAGGACGCAGGGGATTAATTTCCATCAGGACCTCCTGCTGCAATCTGATGAGGAGCTCAGGGCCAACCTGGAGCGCCATGGCGTGCATTTCGTCCGGCGAGTCCAGCACGGCCCCAAAGATCGTCGCGTCGACACTGGGGCCTTTATCCCCGCCTTCGAGGGGGATGTTCTCCCAGAGAAGGTAAAGGTGATGTGCTACTGATGTGACGTGCGACCTTATGTCCGGCCTCCTATGCGTTGCTTTCGATGTTTGCGCTTTGGGCACATGTCGTCATGGTGTGAAGCTGAGCCCCTTTGTGGCGATTATGGACGTCTTCTTCGTGAAGGACATACATGCACCCCACCACTTCGGTGCGTCAGTAGTCCTGGCCTCCACTTGCCTAGATCCTTCGACTGCCCTGCATATCAGAAAGAGAAGAAGATACAAGAGCCGGCCGAAGTGGCCGTGCGGTTAAAGGCGCTGCAGTCTGGAACCGCAAGACCGCTACGGTCGCAGATTCGAATCCTGCCTCAGGCATGGATGTTTGTGATGTCCTTAGGTTAGTTAGGTTTAACTAGTTCTAAGTTCTAGGGGACTAATGACCGCAGCAGTTGAGTCCCATAGTGCTCAGAGCCATTTGAACCAAGATACAAGAATTGAAAACCTTGGACCATCTGTCTTATTTTGAGGCCACGAAGAAATATGACCACCTCCATCCCGTGATGTTGACAATGTCGTTTGGTTCAGTCATGTCCACTCCTTCTGCGGTATCCTCACCCCTATCCTGTCCCCCCTCCACCTCCTCACCCCATCTGAGGTCTATGCCTCCGCCTCCCCAATCCCTTCCTTCCAAATCCTGCTCCCTCGCGGCCCCCGCCCCCTCTGCCCCAGGGGCCACCCTTCCTCCTCCTCCTCGTCCTCCGCCGCCTGAGAAGCGATCCACCTCTCAGGCGTCCATCAGGGAAACGTTATGGACCCCAGCTTCCGAGGCCCGGCGTTGAATAAAGGACCCCGAGCGTGAGGACTTTCTTTGGGTCCAGCTCCCGCAGCCTACCATCCCTGTGACTCTTCCAAGAAGGCCTCAAAGAAGAAGTCTTTATCCCCCTCTCCACGCCAGCGCGTTTCGTCTGATGATCCATCTGACAGTCGCTGCTCCCGGCCGTCCTCAGTTTCGCCGGGACGCTCTGCTGCCAGGCATTCAGTTGGCCTATTGTTGGCGGACGTTGCTGCCCCTCCTGCGCAACCCAGGAATGTGGCTGCAGCTAGCGGCGACGCGATGGAACAGGATCCGCCTCCCAACGGTTGTAGCGATGTTCCCTCGAAACCTGGCCCTCCGCGGCCGTCGAGGTGACCAACTCTTCACCCGTTTCCTTCCCTCTTTCTCTGATTCGCGATGGCTCTGTTACATTGGAACATAAGAGGTATTCGATCTGATCGGGAGGAATTACAACTGCTCCTCTGCCTGCACTGTTCGCTCAGCATTGGTCTCCAGGAAACGAAGTTACGCCCAACTGACCGTATTGCTTTTACCCACTATACCTCTGAGCGATCTGACCTAACCCCTGTGGACGATATTCCAGCTCTTGGTGGGGTCATGTTGCTCGTTCGGGACGATGTCTATTACCATACCATCCCATCCCATTGACCACCCCACTCCAAGCAGTAGCTGTCCATATTACTCTTTCTGCCTTTATTTTTTCTGTTTGTACTGTCTACACTCCATCGTCATCTGGCTGACATGATGCACCTGATTGCTCAGCTTCCTCCGCCGTTTTTATTGTTTGGCGACTTCAATCCCATCATCCCCTTTGGGGTTCTTTTGCATCCTGTCAGAGAGGCCGCTCTGGGTGGATGTTTTCAACCACCTCAATCTTGTCTGCCTCAATACGAGCGCCCCGACTATCCTCTCGGACTCTACTCGTACATACTCCTACTTGGACCACTCGATCTCTTCTACCACTCTTGCCCATCGGTTCGAATGGTATGTCGTTTCTGACACCTACTCGAACGACCATTTCCCCTGTGTCGTTCGTCTCCTGCACCACACCCCATCCCCACGTCCCTCGAGCTGGAACATACCAAAAGCTGACTGGCTCCCTGGCGTCCTTTCTGGACCAAGATTTTCTCAGCTGTGACAGTTAGGTCCAATACCTCATGGCTGTTATCATCAATGCTGCCGAACGTTCCATTCCTCGTAGTACCTCTTCTTCACATCGCGTTTCAGTCCCCTCGTGGAATGAGGCTTGCAGTGATGCTATCCGTGCTCGACGACGTGCTTTGCGCGCCTTTCACCGCCATCCTACGCTGGCGAATTGTATTGATTACAAACGCCTCCGAGCGCAATGTCGTTGAGTCATCAAAGACAGCAAAAAAGCTTGTTGGGCCTCTTTCACAAGCTCCTTTAACAGTATTACTCCCTCTTCTGTCGTCTGGGGTGGCCTGCGCCGGCTGTGGGGCATTAAGGCCCACTCCTCGATACCTGGCCTCACTTCAGGTAATGAGGTACTTGTGGACCCTGTGGATGTCTCCAACGCCTTCGGCCGCCTTCTTGTGGAGGTTTGAAGCTCCGCCCATTACCACCCTGCCTTCCTTCCCAGAAAAGAGGCAGAAGAGGCTCGGTGACCTTCCTTCCACTCGCTGAATCTGGAAGATTATAATGCCCCCTTTACCATGCAGGGACTCGAACGTGCACTTGCACTGTCCTGGTCCTCTGCTCTGGGGCCAGATGCCATTCACGTTCAGATGCTGACACACCTTTCTCCGGCAGGCAAATGCTTTCTTCTTCATACCTATAATCGCGTCTGGACCGAATGTCAGATCCCCATGCGTTGGCGTGAGGCTGTCGTTGTTCCCATACCCAAACCTGGGAAGGATAGACACCTTCCTTCTAATTACCGCCCCAATTTCTCTTACAAGCTGTGTCTGTAAGGTGATGGAGCGCATCGTTAACGCTCGGTTGGTTTGGATTCTTGAATCTCGATGGCTACTTACCAATGTTCAATGTGGCTTTCATCGACGCCGCTCCGCTGTTGACGACCTTGTGACTTTGTCGACGTTCATCATGAACAACGTTTTGTGAAAGCGCCAAACGGTAGCTGTGTTCTTCGATTTGGAGAAGGCTTACTGTGGTGTCACCGCTAGACACCACACTTGCTAGGTGGTAGCTTTAAATCGGCCGCGGTCCGTTAGTACATGTCGGACCCGCGTGTCGCCACTGTGTGATTGCAGACCGAGCGCCACCACAAGGCAGGTCTCGAGATACGGAATAGCATTCGCCCCAGTTGTACGGACGACGTAGCTAGCGACTACACTGACGAAGCCTCGCTACTTTGCCAAGCATATAGTTAGAATAGCCTTAAGCTAAGTCAATGGCTATGACCTAGCAAGGCGCCATTAGTAACATTGCATGTATCTAAAGAGTCTCACTTGTATCGCCACAATCTCCAGATGTACCAAAAGGATGGATTAAAGTTAAGTATTCCAGAAGCTACGTACTTTTCTTTATAGCATTCATTACGTATCCTGTTTCAGACCTCACGCCATCCTGCTTTAGCTTAGCGCGTGCCTTTCGGCTTCCTCTCATTGTGTCTAGGCTGTCTTGTCTAGACACAACATTTTTGGCGACGAGTCAACGGAAAGGGTCTTGTTCTTTCTAATTGCTTACATTTACTTGTGTCATGGCTTCGCCAGATGTACTGTCCGAATTTTATAGCTTGCAGAATCAGCAGACGCAGGCGTTATTGGATGCCCTTGGACAGCTCGTCCAGGGTCAACATGCACTGCAAAACGATGCGGCAGCCGCCGCTTCACCGCTACCGCAGCCACAACATGCAGTTGCACCACCATTCCGTAATTTTCAAGCAGACGTGGAAACATGGAAGGAGTGGTCACGCCAGTTTGGATTTCATCTCGCCGCCTACAGAATTCAAGGTAACGAGAGGCAGCCGCATTTATTGGCGTGTGTAGGGGTGCAAACGTACCGTGTGATAGTGAAATTATTTCCCCGACGCGACGTAGCAACTCTGTCCTACGAAGAAATTTTGTCTGCTTTAGATGCCTATTTCAAGACAACAGTTAATGTAGTTGCAAAAAGGTATACTTTCTTTCGTACAAAACGTACGGCCGGTCAAACTAATAGGGAGTGTGTTGCAACATTGCAAGGCCTTACAAGGGATTGTGCTTTTGAGTGTGAATGTGGACTCCCTTATTCAGATACTATGGTACGTGATGCAATAGCACAGAACGTTTCTGATGTTCGCATACGGGAACAGATTTTGAAACTCGTCAATCCCTCCCTTCAACAAGTGATAGACATATTGGATAGACAAGACACGCTTGAATTTGCTCAGGAATCATTTACAACTTCGCCAGCCGTGTGTCACATTAACCGGCCCACCGGGCGCGCTGCACGGACCGGTCAACTGCCCTCGCTCATGTCCGCGCAGCTGCC
Source organism: Schistocerca americana (assembly GCF_021461395.2). NCBI lineage: Eukaryota > Metazoa > Arthropoda > Insecta > Orthoptera > Acrididae > Schistocerca > Schistocerca americana. The sequence continues at coordinate 502,672,047 of NC_060124.1, read as the reverse complement.
ACCATGCTCTAAACCAGGTGTGCTGCGCCAGCATACAAATGCCGTGAAATCATGGCCGCAGTGTGCTACTAGACATTCGCGTGAAAATTGTCCGTCACGCCAAGCTGTTTGCTTTTTCTGTAATAAGAAAGGACATGTTCAAAGTGTTTGCCAGAAAAAGCTCAGTTCAGACACTCTTAATCATTCCAGGCCCTTTACTTCGCGTCGGAATCGAACCAAGGACACTCAGGCTCGTGAACCTTCGCCCATGGACATTCATGTAGTTAATTCCACTTCGTCCAGTGCCACTGTCTCTAACAGTGACTGTGTTCGTCCCACAAAAAGTGTGCGCCGACGTCGCCGGAAATCATGTCTGCAGAATTTCAGTCATTCTGCCAGGCCAATGTTATTCAATATCTGACGTCCGCGCCGTTTTCGCCTCAGTCAAACGGTGCCACTGAAAGATTGGTCCGGACATTCAAGTCACAGATGTTGAAGCTAAAAGAGTCGCATTCTCGGGAGGACGCGTTGTTGCTCTTTTTGTCATCGTATCGCTCTCAGCCCCGAGATGGTCGCTCGCCGGCTGAGTTGCTCCATGGTCGTCCTGATCGAACCTTGATGTCTTTGCTGCATCCGCCGCATCAGGTTCCTGTGCAGCGGCAGACTCCTGCTTTTGCTCCAGGCGACGTTGTATTTTATCGCAAATATCGCGGTTCACGGCGTTGGCTCGCAGGGCGCATTCTTCGCTGCCTCGGCCGCGCTATGTATCTGGTTTTGGGGGCCTCTGGTGAGGTGCGTTGGCATCTCAATCAGCTGCACCTCTGTCGTCGCACGGGTTCTGCCGCTCCCCGTCTGCTTTCAGCGACGGTGCCGTCCGGTCAGCGCCCTGGGGACCCATCTACTGGCTCGCCTCATCCCCAGGTGTTACCGACGCTGCCTTCCATTTTGCCCCATGGCGACGCGCCGCCACCGCCGCCGCCGCCGCCGCCGCCGCCGCCTGTTCTCCCGCCGGCGCCGCCCACAGTTGACGCTTCGCTGCAGCCGCCAAGCGCCTCCCTGGGTCACGCGCCGCCGATCGCTTCCCGTGACCAGCTGTCCTCCGCCATGGACCTTTTGCCCGCTCCGGACCACATGGCGTCATCGCGCGTCGGGTACCCCGACGCAATGGAGGTCGACCCTTCGGCCCTTCCTGTCTCTTTACGGGCGCATACACCGCATGTTGACGTGCACCCTGGACTAGGTTTTCAGGCGTTTCCTAGATCCCCTCGGACCGAATGGCTGGGTGCGGGTGGCACAGCCTCGCCTGTCGTTAGGCTCCCCACCTCATCGCATACGTCAACATGGGGTCCTCCCCACGGCGGGCGGAAGCCTTATAACACGACCGTTCGCCGATTTGCGGGGGAGGAATGTAGTGTCACCGCCAGACACCACACTTGCTAGGTGGTAGCTTTAAATCGGCCGCGGTCCATTAGTACATGTCGGACCCGCGTGTCGCCACTGTGTGATTGCAGACCGAGCGCCACCACAAGGCAGGTCTCGAGATACGGAATAGCACTCGCCCCAGTTGTACGGACGACGTAGCTAGCGACTACGCTGACGAAGCCTCGTTACTTTGCCGAGAAGATAGTTAGAGTAGCCTTAAGCTAAGTCAATGGCTACAACCTAGCAAGGCGCCATTAGTAACATTGCATGTATCTAAAGAGTCTCACTTGTATCGCCACAATCTCCAGATGTACCAAAAGGATGGATTAAAGTTAAATATTCCAGAAGCTACGTACTTTTCTTTATAGCATTCATTACATATCCTGTTTCAGACCTCACGCCATCCTGCTTTAGCTTAGCGTGTGCCTTTGGGCTTCCTCTCATTGTGTCTAGGCTGTCTAGTCTAGACACAACAGCTTACGATACCCATTGTAGAGGAGGTATCCTGCACACTATGCACAGGTGGGGCCTATGTGGTCACCTGCCCCTTTTTATTGATTCATTTTTAACAGATCAAATGTTTAGAGTACGTGTGGGTTCCATATTGTCCTACGTCTTCCTCCAGGAGAACGGAGTGCCTCAGGGCTCCATTCTGAGAGTACCCCTTTCTGCCATAGCAATCAATCCAATTATGGATTGCATTCCACCTAACGTCTCAGGCTCTTCAGCGTTGTCTTGACAGCCTATACTCATGGAGTGTGGCTAATGGCTTCCGGTCCTCTGAAGACGGTTTGCATCATCTTTTGGCGATATAAAGCATTCCTTCCACCATCTTTACATCTCCGTCCCATTGTTCTCCTATTCATGGAGACGACGAAGTCTCTAGGGCTCACACTGGACAGGAAACTTTGTTGGTCTCCGCATGTCTCTTATTTGGCTGCCCGTTGTACACGTTCCCTTAATGTCCACCGCGTTCTTAGTGGTTCATCTTGGGGAGCGGATCGCACTGTCCTGCTTCGCTTGTATCGGTCCATAGTCCAATCAAAGCTGGATTATGGGAGCCTCGTCTACTCGTCTGCTCGGCCATCATCGGGGGTTACGTCTTGCGACCGGAGCATTCTATACTAGTCCCGCCGAGAGTCTTTATGTTGAAGATGCCGAATTACCATTGACCTACTGGCGCGACATACTGCTTTGTCGATATGCCTGCCGGCTGTTGTCAATGCCCTACCACCCCTCTTATCAGTCCTTCTTCGACGATTCTCTCGTCTGTCAGCATGGGTTGTATGTGTGTGCCCTGCTGCTCCCTGGAGTCTGCTTTCGTCGCTTGCTTCGACAATTGGATTTTGCCCTCCCTACCACCTTCAGAGAGGGTGCGAGGCCGACACCACCTTGGCTCCAGGCTCCAGTTCAAATTCACCTTGACCGCAGCTCGCTCCCGAAGGAGGGTACTCCGTATGCAGTGTATTGCTCATGGTTTGTCGAACATCGTGCGCGACTCTCCAGTAACACCTTTATTTACAGTGATGGCTCCAAAACTGACGATGGTGTCGGCTGTGCCTTTGTCGTCAGGACTTCACCTTTAAATACTGGCTCCTCGACCAGTGTTCCAACTTTACAGCCGAGCTTTTTGCTCCCTCTCAGACCGTTCAGTATGTCCGCCGCCACCGCCATTCTCCGTATTTACTCTGCTCTGATTCACTCAGTGCTCTTCAGAGCCTTGGAGCTCCATATCCGGTCCATCCCTTGGTGCAACGGATCCAGCAATCCCTCCATTCTTTTGCTGATGATGGCTCTCCTGTTAGCTTTATGTGGGTTCCACGCCATGTAGGAGTGCCTGGAAATGAGGCTGCTGATGCTGCGGCCAAGGCTGCAGTCCACCTGTCTCGGCCAGCCTCCCTTTGTGTCCCATCGCCTGACATTAGTCGGGTTGTTTGTAAGAGACTTGTGTCATTATGGTGGGATACTTGGTCGTCACTTCAAGAAAATAAGCCCTGGCCTGTAAAACCGTTCCCAACAGCTTGGACAACCTCCTCTCGACCATCGTGGTGAGAGGAGGTCCTTTTGGCCAGGTTGCGGATTGGGCATCGCTGGTTTAGCCACCGCTACCTGCTATCCGGTGACCCCACCCCGCAGTGCCCTTGTGGTCATGCATTGACAGTTCGCCATGTTTTATTCTCGTGTCCCCGTTGTAATCAATCCCGAGTTGTTCTGTCTCTACCATCTACCTTACAGGAAATTTTCGCTGATGACGCTCGAGCAGCTGCTCGTGTTCTTCGTTTTATTACTTTGACGGACTTGTCCAAAGACATCTAACTCTTTTAATTATTTTATCTGCGTCTTTGTAAGAACTTTCTGGTGTCCCCCCCCCCCCCCCCCCCGTGAGTTTTTTCCAGATTATATGTGCACTTACATTTCATTTGTGACTGGGCGCTAATGACCTTAGTAATTGAACGCCCTAACCCGCCCACCCCCCCCCCCCCCCCCCCCAAAAAAAAAAAACGACATACATATCTCTAGCACTTCGATCATAGTGTGTAACTTACGATCTTTCTCTATGTGGATGGGAGTCACAGGGCATTCTCGTATTCTTAGGATAAAGTTATAGACCGAAAGATCTCTCATTTTCTTTCACCAGCGCTCCCTGCAGCTGACCAGAAGTATACCGCTACATTCCACGTTACGTGTGGACCAGTGAGAACTGAGGCTGTAACAAAAGTCCTGCACCGATCCAAGAGCACAAGATTTCTCCAGATACGCGAATGTCGAAGAGGTTGGCACCCATTATCGGTGTACAGTAGGTATGAAACCATTGTGATGATACACTACTGGCCATTAAAACTGCTACACCAAAAAGAAATGCAGATGATAAACGGATATTAATTGGACAAATATATTATACTAGAACTGACATGTGATTACATTTTCACGCAATTTGGGTGCATAGATCCTGGGAAATCAGTACCCAAAAAAATGGTTCAAATGGCTCTGAGCACTATGGGATTTAACAGCTATGGTCATCAGTCCCCTAGAACTTAGAACTACTTAAATCTAACTAACCTAAGGACATGACACACATCCATGCCTGAGGCAGGATTCGAATCTGCGACCGTAGCAGTCGCGCGGCTCCGGGCTGAGCGTCTAGAACCGCTCGACCACCGGGGCCGGCAAATCAGTACCCATAACAACCACCTCTGGCCGTAATAATGGTCTTGATACACCTGGGCATTGAGTCGAACAGAGCTTGGATGGCGTGTACAGGTACAGCTTCCCATGCAGCTTCAACATGATACCACAGTTCATCAAGAGTAGTGACTGGCGTATTGTGAGGAGCCAGTTGCTCACCCACCATTGACCAGGCGTTTTCAGTTGGTGAGAGATCTGGAGAATGTGCTGGCCAGGGCAGCATTCGAACATTTTCTGTATCCAGAAATGTCCGTACAGGACCTGAAACATGCGGTCGTGCATTATCCTGCTGAAATGTAGGGATTCGCAGGGATCGAATGAAGGGTAGAGCCACGGGTCGTAACACATCTGAAATGTAACGTCCCCTGTTCAAAGTGCCGTCAGTGCGAACAAGAAGTGACCGAGACGTGTAAACAATGACACCCCGTACTATCACGCCGGGTGATAGACCAGTGTGGCGACGACGAATGAACGCTTTCAATGTACGTTCACCGCAATGTCGCCAAACGCGGATGCGACCATCATGATGCTGTAAACAGAACCTGGATTCATGCGAAAAAATGGCGCTTTTCCATTCGTGCACCCAGGTTCGTCATTGAGTACACATTGCAGGCGCTCTTGTCTGTGATGAAGCGTCAAGGGTAACCGCAGCCATGGTCTCCGAGCTGATAGTCCATGCTGCTGCAAACGTCGTCGAACTGTTCATGCATGTGGTTGCTGTCTTGCAAACGTTCCCATCTGTTGGCTCAGGGATCGAGACGTGGCTGCACGATCCGTTACAGCCATGCGGATAAGATGCCTGTCATCTCGTCTGCTAGTGATACGAGGCCGTTGGAATCCCAGCACGGCGTTCCGTATTACCCTCCTAAATCCACCGATACCATGTTCTGCTAACAGTCATTGGATCTCGACCAACGCGAGCAGCAATGTCGCGATTCGATTAACCGCAATCGCGATAGGCTACAATCCGACCTTTATCAAAGTCGGAAAGGTGATGGTACGCATTTCTCCTCCTTACACGAGGCATCACAACAGCGTTTCAAGAGGCAACGCCGGTCAATTGCTGTTTGTGTATGAGAAATCGGTTGGCACCTTTCCTCATGTCAGCACGTTGTAGGTGTCGCCGCCGGCGCCAACCTTGTGTGATTGCTCTGAAAAGCTTATCATTTGCATATCACAGCATATTCTTCCTGTTGGTTAAATTTCTCGTCTGTAGCACGTCATCTTCGTGGTTCAGCGATTTTAATGGCCAGTAGTGTATAACAAACGGTTAAGAAAAAGAAACGGGCGATTTTTATGTATGATGGAGCTCCAGATGGACGGAGTTTGGTGCGTTTTCCTTAAATCAACTTCGCTAGCAATTGTAAAGTATTGTTCTAATGTATGGGGTCATTACCAAGAAGGTGTTGCTAAGAGAGAGCATAAACCCAGAACTCCTAAGGCTATAATATTCTGCACTTAAAATACACTGTAGTGTTAGATCGTTTTGGTTTACGACCTACTAGTCATATGGAATGCAACACTGTCACTACCGCAATGTAAGAAATATACTTCCAGCACATGACGTACATTCTCCTTGCAGGTTTCTCTACGATAAACTACGGTGATAAACTGTAAAATGAAAAACTACAATCTACTTCATTAAAACATCGATTCCTTGTAATATGCGTACAATATACGTACAAGATAGCTTTCCAGAGGTGTATAGGCCCCATTATTCACATCTGATGACGGTTCAGAGAATATACTATGCTCGCATCAGTCCTACATGAAATGATCATTAGTAACGGAGAATGGCTCTAACAAGCAAAGAGACAAACGCATAGCAGCGGCGTTCGACATGTGAAAATACACGTCATGCCGCCACTAACTCTGTAAATAGGACATATGTCAAGCAGATGTGTACGTGGGGATTGTAGTACCTCAGAGACACCTGCCGCTATCTTAGAATCACGGTAGTTATGAAACTGAAGACTCGATTTTATGCCAAAGATGCGGCAGGGGGATGGAGTGCCTCGCATAAATCTTCGTTCGTCTAGAGGAATTTGTCAAAACAGGATTGTCATGTTTCATCACACATGAGATGGAAGTCCTCTGATGAGGAGAGTTTTGGTGTTAACGATCCCAAGTAGACAGTGCTCTAAGTCAAATGGTTGGTGGTGTGGTTGTTTGGGGAAGGAGACCAGACAGCGTGGTCATCGGTCACATCGGATTAGGGAAGGATGGGGAAGGAAGTCGGCCGTGCCCTTTCAGAGGAACCATCCCGGCATTTGCCTGGAGTGATTTAGGGAAATCACACTAAGTCAAATAAAGAACACGTGGTTGTATACGAGTCGAACGCAGGCTATGCCACGCGACTGATGCATCCTGACAGAACAACGGAAAGAATAGTCGAATGACTTTCGCCAACATCTCCCTCCCTCTCTAGAACGCATCATCAGTATGCCATTAAATCGTACCTCGTTACAACTACATGTCAATCGATCACCCCGTCCACTCTCTGTTATTCTTTAACGCAGATGCATGTAAGTTTAGGGGCAGATGGTTCTCTGTTTTCCTGAAAAGCGACAAATTCAGTAGTCAACTCGCGTGTGTCACTGTTACCTCAATAGACGTACAGTAGAATGCTGCCTCGACGGAAAAAAGTGACTATTTCCTTTGTCGCCTTCACTTCCATATCGACGTTTTCTGGGATTCCTCTTGCTGTCGCATGCTTGTTCCCGTATAAAAGAATTGTTCTGCACCAACCAGAAGACATGAAATTACTTCCTCAATTTCCCCGCATTTCTGCGTATTTTCTCTCAATTTATACGTATATTCCATCATTTTTCGCAATTCTATCGATTTTTTATGTCACTTCTACCGATGCGATCATGACATAACCTCTCGTTCTGTGTTATAAAACTGCTTGTAAATGTAATACAGCTGCCAACGCCTAGCGCAAATACACTGTTTTTCTGACCGGGGGGCGCAGTACAGCACTGTATTAGATTGCAACCAGTCACCTCCACCCACATATTGCACATTTGCAGTGCGTATGCTGTTTTCTATATGTCTGTGTATGTGCATGTGTCGCCGACGGTTCCCAGGACTCTGTGCTCCCGCTGGTGGTTTCGATTACCTGGGCTGTAGGGTAATTTTTAGTAGGTGTCTGTAGCGAACTCCGACGTGAAACAACGATAGATGCTGTATGCTTGCAGGTAATACACTTTTCTTTAAACTCCTCTCTGTCGAACACCAGCAGCTAATCAGCTGAATGTATTTGCCACCAAAAAGAATAAAGATAGTGCCGTACACCCCAGCCTTTTTCCCACCAGCTTGTAGGTGTAGGGCAGAGTTTGAGTGTTTCTGTCGCTGGTTTCGAGTGGTATTGCGAAACTTTTTCCCACCAGGATAACACCAGTTGTATGGTATCGTCAACCTTTGCAGCGTATTGCGTTTCTTTGCCGTCTTTGTATATCGCTATGCATATAGTTATGTAATTAGGATCGATCTTAGTGATTAATTACGTAATTCAGATCGATATTTGGGTCACTTTCGAGTGGTATAGCGAAATCTTATCCCAGCAGAATAAGACCAGTTGTAAGGTATAGTCAGTTATTGAGCTGCGTTGCGATTTTAAGCCGTCCTTGTGGAGCGCTATCCATATAGAAGTGTAATTAGGACCGATCTTTGAGCGCCGGCCGGAGCGGCCGTGTGGTTCTAGGCGCTACAGTCTGGAACCGAGCGACCGCTACGGTCGCAAGTTCGAATCTTGCCTCGGGCATGGATGTGTGTGATGTCCTTAGGTTAGTTAGGTTTAATTACTTCTAAGTTCTAGGAGACTGATGACCTCAGAAGTTAAGTCGCATAGTGCTCAGAGCTATTTGAACCATTTTTGAACCGATCTTTGAGATTAATTACATAATTAGGATCGATATTTGGGTCAGTTTGGAGTGGTATTGCGAAATTTCTTCCCAGCAGGATAACATCAGTTGTATAGTATCGTTAGCTTTTGCGCTGTATTGCGATTTTATTCTGTCCTTGTGCAGCGCTATGCATATAGTTGTGTAATTAGGACAGATCGTTGTGATTAATTACGTAATTAGGATCGATATTTGCGTCAGTTTGCCGACCAGAATAAACAAAGTACACTAACCTAACCTTCTCCATCCGGATCCGGACAGTTTCCATGTGTTGGGGGTGCACTTCAGCTTTCCATCCAGGAGCACCAGGGTTTGAGCCCTGGAAAGAGCACTACCGTTTTCAATTTCCCGTCAATTCCAAGCCCCACTGGTGGTTTAATTGTGTTAAGGGGGTGCACTTGGGCTTTCCACCCAGAAGGACCGGGGTTCGATTCGATGATACATTGCGTTTTGTACGTGAACTGAGTGTTTTTGTACTGCATTATTTTCGGTTGTTTAAGCATTGTGAGCGTGTTTGCATAATGTTACACATTTGTTATTTCAGTGATCTATGAGTAGTTTGCACGTATGCATCCTGTGTACTGGATTATTTCGGTAATTTACGAGATGTTTGCCTCTCTGCTCATCAGTGTACTGCATTATTTATGAGTAGTTTCCAGGTCTGTAAACTGTATATTGTGCCCCCAAGCATGTCAGGTTGGGTGTTTTGTATCAGCATAATAAATAACTACATGAAATCTGTCCCTAAACAGCCGGCCGGTGGGGCCAAGCGGTTCTAAGTGCTTCAGTCTGGATCTGCGCGACGGCTACGGTCGCAGGTTCGAATCCTACCACGGGCATGAATGTGTGTGACGTCCTTAGGTTAGCTAGGTTTAAGTACTTCTAAGTTCTAGGGTTCAAATGGCTCTGAGCACTATGGGACTTAACATCTGAGGTCATCAGTCCCCTAGAACTTAGAACTAGTTAAACCTAAGTAACCGAAGGACGACACACACAGCCATGCCCGAGGCAGGATTCGAACCTGCGACCGTAGCGGTCGTGCGGTTCCAGACTGAAGCGCCTAGAACCGCTCGGCCACTCCGGCCGGCTAAGTTCTAAGGGACTGATGACCTCAGATGTTAAGTCCCATAGTGCTCAGACCCATTTGACCCATTTGTTCCTAAATAAATTGTTGCAAAAATAAATAAAGTACCCTCCTTCCTCTCTCCAGCAGCCTGGAACAGGCTGTTTTCACGTCACTTTTTCCCCTCCAGACCGCCGGGGGTTCAGGAGGCTGGGGCACATGTGCAGCTGAGAAATACACGTCATCATGATTCTGTGCTCCTATTGACTGGACTGGACGATCACATGACCTTTTGTGGCGCCCTCTAGTGGTGAACTCGCGAACTAGCTCAGTTATTTGGTCACCTGCATCAGAGGCAGTTGTCTCTTCTGTGGTGGGTGCTTATACGTACAGAAAATGGAAAGTGGAGTGACACATAGTTTGCTCCACTACTTTTACTAACTTCTCTTAGCACTGTAGCAATGGTCCAGAACTTGATTTATGTAATGTACTGACAGATAATTCCAGCAGAGACATATGTTTCCAAGCATTGTGTAATGCATCCTTAATGTATCTCGACTGTATTCTGCCTCTTCATATGTTCAAGCATCAATGCTCACTTCCATTCTTCAAGCAGCGTGCTCTGAATGCACTCCTTGCCTGAATGAGTGCATAATACGGCTCTTAAAACTCCCCCTGTCTCGCACCAACATCTCACTAATTGAACACATGCTCCTCCAACACCAACAGCTCAGAAAGCACTGATATCTCAGCCTCTTGTGGTGGTAACACCACACTGAGCCACTAATTCTGCAAGTAGATAATAAATTTCAACAAATTCTTACACATTTATACAAATTTAAATAAATTATCATCGAACTGAATGATATCACGAGCAATCTGTAGTGAGGGCAACCCCATACTAACTCCACTCAGCTGCATGAGTAAGCTCATAGAGCAATATTCTTTCCAAAAATCGAAATTCCCACCCATTTTCCAAGATCATAATGCTCCACATGCCAAATCCGGAAAGGGGGACAAGGAACAGCTGTTTGACCCATAGATGCACATAATTCAATTTCCCACCAAAATTCAAACTTCCCACCAGAGAGCATGGCACTTTCCTGCCAAAAGCTGCCTTGTAGGGTAATGGTACTCGCGTCATCAGCTGACGTCACGTCCGCCATCTTGGATTACGTCATTCATTGTTGCGAAGTCTATAGCTGGAATCTTGGATGACGTCATCGCCGAAATCTTGGATACATCTGGCAACAATGGGGAGTGGAGTGACACATAGTTTGCTCCACTACTTTTACTAACTTTTCTTACACTGTCGCAATGGTTCAGAATTTCATTTACGTAATGTTTGATAAGAATATATCAGTGACAGGAGATATATGAACCTGTAGGTTATTATTTCTGAAGACTTTATAAATTAGTAACGTTGCCCTGAGGAAAAGTGTCTTCTGGGTATTTCAGCAGGGAACGAGATGACAGCAGGTTTCCCTGAACTGAGTGCTGCGAGGACGTCCAAGTACGAGGAGTTTTCAACTAATACAGCTGCGATCAGCGCAATTTCTAGTAGTACACTTAACTGGTTAGTTACTTTTTGTTTATTTAACTCTTTAACTGTTATGACTTGTTGTTGGAACATAGATAGTTAATTACTGTTGTTATTGATGTCGCAGCAGAAAAAGAAGTAAGAAACTTTTATTTTTCATCTTGTTCACGCATCTTTTGGTCTCGACTTCTTCGACTAGGTTGAGAAGCGCCTGTCACTGTCATTGGCCAAAGCATTGCGTTCAGAGCTCAAGTTAATGTTAAGTAGTGGTACGAATGGTACAAATTTTACTTTGCGTCAAGTCAGTTTCATCCACTTTGGACAAAAATGAGTAACGCAAGGAGGACAGTTAACAGTGAGAGTAATGCTGATTACGGCTTGGCCTGTTGCCAGGAGTGGAAAGTTTATTTTGCGGACATTTATTATCCCTGGAATAGCGGAGAAAGGGCGACAGTAAATTTTGTTTCTGGCCACACACATGTTTCATTACTGATTCTCGCTCAGTACCATAATCAAAACAAAATACTACAGCTGAAAACTTGTTGCGGCCTGAATAAATAGGCATTTTTTTGTGAGAAATATTGCACTGTAGGGTCCTGATTTAAAATCTCAAGCATTATGCACAATACGCGCTTCTGAGTCTAGTTGTGGTAGTGGGAATGGTTCTCGTACTTTAACTAGCAGCAACATTGTCTCGTGGGACATAAAGAACATTTGACTCCGCGTCTTGTTTATGTGTCGCTGAACTATTTCTGCCCGGTTTCTACAGCTGCATTTGCCTTACCGTCGATATTGATTATGGTGCTCAGGAGCCAACGAGATTGTTGCGCAGACCCACAATAACTACTGAATCTCGTTCTCTGAAAGTATGCTGAGATCGTGCTGGTGGCTAGTTTCTGTCTCGCTGTAGGAGACAAAGTGCTATCCTTGGTTTTCATGAAGAAGTTCAGGTGGGCTCTTTCCGGCGATGGGTGTGGTATGGTATGTAGCAAGATGGTCAGTGTTGTTCTATTCTCCTGTTGTATGCTCTGGGTTGTGTGTTGTGTTCAGCAGCCCACAACAGACGTTCTGCTGCACCGTTGGAAAGGAGGGTGGGACAGTGGAAGAAGCTTCATTTCGTTAGAAGTGCAGAGGTTTGAAAACCTTAGCGGCTGGAATAGGGCTCCATTAACGAAGACCCTCGACTGTAAATATGTTGGTTAACACCCACATGGTGCCTTCTGGTGAGGTGGAAGATATTTATAACTCATAGAGTACATGTGAATAGCCATCCATTGCTACTACCCACTGCTGCTTCAGAAACAATCCCAAGTTCCCATGTGGAGGTGGTCCCAGCGACCCTAACAGAGGTGGATAGGAGTGGAACTGCTGATGTGCTGGCTGGGGTGTGGTGTACAGCTGGGAGTGTTCACTTATGTTGGCGATGTCTTGACTGATACCATACGTGTATGCATAGTGTGTGCAATTTGTTTGGCTCTTTATATGTTCCAGTATCCTTCATGGAAAAATGCTGGCACCTGAGGCTTCTGGAATAATCACAGAGGCGCTTTCAGCAGCTGGTGGGTCTTTTGCTTCCCAATAAGTCTCAGTGGAGGATTATAATGCCTTGTCTGGAGAAAGGATAAAGCGTCTTCATTGGTGTGGCTATTGGCGGATCTACATGTGACCTTACAATAGTCATTACTGAGAAACACTGACAACCACTATAGGCAATCAGCTGTGCATTTTGGTAAGTGACGATAAGGTACATATATTGCCAGCAGTGTCTTGTGATAAATGACCATTAGAAATTACTGTACATATATTCACTTCATTTTCGTTTGACTTAGATCATGGAGAGAACTTCTTTTTCAATCCGCTGTTCTGTTCGGCATGTTACAAGTTTTCATATACCTAAGCTGCAGGACACTCAGAACCATGAATTATTTGATGCAACAAATTGTTCCAGCCCTATAATGGAAGGCATGTGTTGGGAGAAAAATGTGACTGAGGCACAGAGCTTACATTATGCTGCACTTGAGAGCCGACAACACTTTCTTAGAATCGCAAATCCACTGAAAAGAGAGACCAGCCTTATGGAATCTTTTCAGTGGTGCAGCTATTGCGGCATAATTTGGAATGAAACGTCTATAACAACTCTGTTTAACTGCATTTTTGCCACAAAGAATATGAATGGTGTTCTTAGTATGAGTGGTGTTCGTGGTTTCTGAATTCCAAAATAATACCCATTTTTGCCTATCAGGCTCATTTTTCGTGAAGTGGTACCCTCTGCCTATAAAATAACATGAAAATACTGCATACTGGTTACTTTGGTATTGTTTGGTTAATTTGCTTTTATTTATTTTTTGGGAATGTAATTGTCTGTAAACAATCGTAATATAAAGGATTTCATAAATTATCCTCAGCTCCGACTTTCACTGCCAGGATATGAAGTTGTCTTACCAATGGCTCATGCCCATATTGCATCGCATTATGTTGTGTTTCTTGAACCAGCCGCAGTAGTGAGAGAGCTTTGACCTTATGAAGTGAATTGGTGTAGGTTCGTGAAGGCTTGTGTTAATTTAGAAGCGTAGGTGTCTCCTACTTGAATAAATAACCCAGTTCCCTTTTGTTATGTCTGTGATTTGTTAACTCTGAAATCGCAAAAACGAAAAATGAATCATCTTGTTCAAAAAATTCTATAAACTTTGAGTGAAAGTTTGGGGCCACGACAGAAAACTGGCCCCCACGTATGCTGTTCGACACGTGTTACACTGCTGACAGGATGGTTAGAAGGATCACATACCTTTTGGTATCCCCATGATTTCGAGAGAACACGCAACAGACTGTCATTTCCCTGTGGTAAAAAAAAAAAAAAAAAAAAAAAAAAAAGAATTGGTGGAATGACCTCTAAAACAAAGAAAACGGTGCAGTACCTTCATTTACCAATTTACCACTTGCGTTAAGACTTATATGCCAGAGTGAAGAATTGCCCGTGCCACCTGAGAATGTGACTTTGAGTAAATATAAATACAGAGACTAACATCCAGAAGACAAAAAAAGGAGATATGCATACCGATCCAACATTCGCGCCCCCTATGAGCGAAAAGAGCCACATTTCTTTTAGTCAAGGTGATTCCAATGGTCTTATTCGTAATTTAAAATTTTCGAAGCAACAGGCTGAGCTTCTAGCTTCATGGTTAAGAGAAAGGAAACTCCGTCCTGATAAGAAAGTGTTCATCGTGTCCACCACGCTCTTTTTTCCGAGTATTTCTCCAAGGAAGATGACACTGAATCCCTTACGGGGACTATTAGGAATGATTTTAGTGTAAGTGACTGGCGCTTGTTCATAGATTCTAGCAAACCACAAAAATATATCTTACTCAGCTACATATTAAACATCATGAAAGCCATGCACAAAACATCACATGAATTCATGTATTTGCGAGGTAAATTCCCAGGGATCACTGGTGCAAAAATTAGTGTGGGAATTTTGTAGGACCGAAAATAACGGAATTAACGACAGCCGTGATTTGTTGATTGGTACTGAAGAAATGACATGGCTGTCTTTCACAAGTGTTTGAAAGTACTTTTTGGGCAACTATAATGCAGAAAGCTACTGCGATATTGTATCAGAACTGGAGAGATCCTACCACCTCAGCAGCATTAGTGGCAGAACCACTGAGAGAAAATTTGGAATACATTTCACATACATTTTCTCAGTATGTTATAGTCTTAGGTGGAGATTTCAATTTACCAGATATAGACTGGGACACTCAGATGTTTAGGACGGGTGGTAGGGACAGAGCATCGAGTGACATTATACTGAGAGCACTATCCGAAAATTACCTCGAGCAATTAAACAGAGAACCGACTCGTGGAGATAACATCTTGGACCTACTGATAACAAACAGACCCGAACTTTTCGACTCTGTAAGTGCAGAACAGAGAATCAGTGATCATAAGGCCGTTGCAGCATCCCTGAATATGGAAGTTAATAGGAATATAAAAAAAGGGAGGAAGGTTTATCTGTTTAGCGAGAGTAATAGAAGGCAGATTTCAGACTACCTAACAGATCAAAACGAAAATTTCTGTTCCGACACTGACAATGTTAAGTGTTTATGGAAAAAGTTCAAGGCAATCGTAAAATGCGTTTTAGACAGGTACGTGCAGAGTAAAACTGTGAGGGACGGGAAAAACCCACCGTGGTTCAACAACAAAGTTAGGAAACTACTGCGAAAGCAAAGAGAGCTTCACTCCAAATTTAAACGCAGCCAAAACCTCTCAGACAAACAGAAGCTAAACGATGTCAAAGTTTGCGTAAGGAGGGCTATGCGTGAAGCGTTCAGTGACTTCGAAAGTAAAATTCTATGTATCGACTTGACAGAAAATCCTAGGAAGTTCTGGTCTTACGTTAAATCAGTAAGTGACTCGAAACAGCATATCCAGACACTCCGGGATGATGATGGCATTGAAACAGAGGATGACACGCGTAAAGATGAAATACTAAACACCTTTTTCCAGAGCTGTTTCACGGAGGAAGACCGCACTGCAGTCCCTTCTCTAAATCCTCGCACAAACGAAAAAATGGCTGACATCGAAATAAGTGTCCAAGGAATAGGAAAGCAACTGGAATCACTCAACAGAGGAAAGTCCACTGGACCTGACGGTATACCAATTCGATTTTACACAGAGTACGCGAAAGAACTTGCCCCCCTTCTAATAGCCGTGTACCGCAAGTCTCTAGAGGAACGGAAGGTTCCAAATGATTGGAAAAGAGCACAGGTAGTCCCAGTCTTCAAGAAGGGTCGTCGAGCATATACGCGAAACAGTAGACCTATATCTATGACGTCGATCTGTTGTAGAATTTTAGAACATGTTTTTTGCTCGAGTATCATGTGGTTTTTGGAAATGCAGAATCTACTCTGTAGAAATCAACGTGGATTCCGGAAACAGCGATCGTGTGAGACCCAACTCGCTTTATTTGTTCATGAGACCCAGAAAATATTAGATACAGGCTCCCAGGTAGATGCTATTTTTCTTGACTTCCGGAAGGCGTTCGATACAGTTCCGTCGCCTGATAAACAAAGTAAGAGCCTACGGAATATCAGACCAGCTGTGTGGCTGGATTGAAGAGTTTTTAGCAAAAAGAACACAGCATGTTGTTATCAATGGAGGGACGTCTACAGACGTTAAAGTAACCTCTGGCGTGCCACAGGGGAGTGTTATGGGACCATTTCTTTTCAGAATATATATAAATGACCTAGTAGATAGTGTCGGAAGTTCCATGCGGCTTTTCGCGGATGATGCTGTAGTATACAGAGAAGTTGCAGCATTAGAATATTGTAGCGAAATGCAGGAAGACATGCAGCGGATAGGCACTTGGTGCGGGGAGTGGCAACTGACCCTTAACGTAGACAAATGTAATGTATTGCGAATACATAGAAAGAAGGATCCTTTATTGTGTGATTATACGATAGCGGAACGAACACTGGTAGCAGTTACTTCTGTAAAATATCTGGAAGTAGGCTTGCGGAACTATTTGAAGTGGAATGATTATATAAAATTAATTGTTGGTAACGCGGGTACCAGGTTGAGATTCATTGGGAGAGTCCTTAGAAAATGTAGTCCATCAACAAAGGAGGTGGCTTACAAAACACTCGTTCGACCTATACTTGAGTATTGCTCATCAGTGTGGGTTCCGTACCAGATCGGGTTGACGGAGGAGATAGAGAAGATCCAAAGATGAGCGGCGCGTTTCGTCACAGGGTTATTTGGTAACCGTGATAGTGTTACGGAGATGTTTAGCATACTCAAGTGGCAGACTCTGCAAGAGAGGCGCTCTGCATCGCGGTGTAGCTTGCTGTCCAGGTTTCGAGAGGGAGCGTTTCTGGATGAGGTATCGAATATATTGCTTCCCCCTACTTATACCTCCCGAGGAGATCGCGAATGTGAAATTAGAGAGATTCGAGCGCGCACTGAGGCTTTCAGACAGTCGTTCTTCCCGCGATCCATACGTGACTGGAACAGAAAAGGGAGGTAATGACAGTGGCAGGTAAAGTGCCCTCCGCCACACACCATTGGGTGGCTTGTGGAGTATAAATGTAGATATAGATGTAGATGTAACATGCCACTTAAAATGAATTTCCCGAACGACCATTTGGACCATTTCCCAGATAACTTTGGTGCCGTTAGTGAGGAACAAGGAGAACTGTTCCATTGCGACAGTTCACAAATTTAAAAGCGTTATAAAAGCTATTGGAGTACTGCAATATTGTCCGACTATTGTACCTCTCGAAGAGGCGTTCCTGAGTCAACGTATCGCAGAAAACCAGGAAAAAATATTTTTAAGTACGTTTATTCACTGTTCTTTACTCTTGTGTTACTGATTTTTGGGATTAATTGATGTGCTGACAGATATTGTCTTTCTTCCGTTTTTCCAGACACATATACTGCTGTAATAAATAGGCTGATGTACACATTTACAAAAAGCAGCATCACACGGAAACTGAGACAGATTGAATTCAGGGTCGAATTATTTCCAGAAACAGCGTGTTTTTTGTTATGAATGATAAGAATTATTTTGTAGAATGTTGTTGATCTATTTTACTAAGGACTGACTGAAAATCCTTCTGTCTATTCAATTCAGGAAGTTATATATCGATTACATGTGCGGTTGTTTGGTCTCATTCCATCTTTTCCCATTTACGTCCTAAGTACTCTACTTCAGGGTGAAAAATTGCCCACTTTCAGGGTGCAGTGTGATAACTTGCTGGAACTTGCGTAAATAGTCTTCTTTATTGGATGCAGTACTATGATAAACTGAGCAGTAGGAGAGTGTCCCACAGTAAATGTGTCAGTAACATTTGCTGGGTGCATGCTGCATAAAATGGCAACCAGCTGACAGAGTAAGAACCCACCAGCAGTCCAGCAAAGTGAGACGATGAATATAGCAGAGAGCAGTGGAGTGATGCCCTAAAAGAAGTATAGTGGCAGTGATCGTGAAATGATGATGGCATAGCTTAGGTGGCGTTATCGGTTTGAGGTGGCTGCCGGAAGAAAACGTGTCATTCTGCTCTTCATCATACACATTCATAAGGCCACTTTCGAAATTCGGACACCATTTTCTAAGCTTTTCTTCACTGGCTGTAGGTCTATAAATTAGGTACAATCCCAATGAATTTCAGCGGCGTTAGATCCTCTTGCACACAAAAATTGAATTACTGCAAGTATTTCACAACTGGAGACATCAATTATTTTCATAGGTATTGTTGGTCGATTTCAGCTTCAGTCTAAAGATTATGACTAAAACCAATTTAGACAGTAAGTTGCTTACATGTTCCACAGATCGTTTGATCGATCTGTCTATTGGATATGTACACATTTTTTGTTTTAACACTACTGATCGTATTGTGATCCTGCTCGTGGAACTAGACTTAAAAATAATTTTCCTCTCCAAGCTAATAGCTTTTTTTAAATCAATTCGTTCATGGAATAGAAAGAGATTTAAAACTTGCTTTGCTACCTGTCAGACATTTCATGTTATTAGACAAATGATCAAAGATTTTTGTTGCTACATATTGAACTCTTTTCTGAGCCACTGACACCTTTAATGGAAAATAAAATTAGTTATTTACTCTAATTGCAGGTATGAACGTAACTATTCTTCTCAAAAAGTATTTGATTACTGATGACGATTTTCATTAGCGAATATATATATATATATATATACTGTGGCGGTGCGTTCAAAATGCCTAGCTCCTTGAAGAGTTACCTACAAGATGACTGCTCGTAAACACCACATTGTTCTCACTGCTTGTTTTTGTTTCGCCAATACTTTCTTTCTAAGTGAAGAGTTACCTCAGAAAATTATTTCAAAGACATTACCGAGTGGAAGTATGCAGTATATGTTAGGAGGTTGATACGTTTGTTTTGAAGACTAGCAATTATAGGGAGATCAAAAGTAACCTAAGTCGTTTGAGCAGCTTCTTCCATGCACATGTGGCTCTAAGCAGTATGGGCCCTAACATCTGAGACCATCAGTCCCCTAGAACTTAGAACTACTTAAACCTAACTAACCTAAGGACATCACACACATCCATGCCCAATGCAAGATTCGAACCTGCGAACGTAGCAGCAGCGTGGTTCCGGACTGAAGCGCCTAGAACCGCTCGGCCACAGCGGCCGGCTCTTCCAGGCTTTCTTCATGTGATCCATCAATGGTTCTATTTGTTGTACAGAAATGAAAACAGCGTTTTCTTTTCAAAACTTGGGTAAAGTCCATTTTAAGAGAACCACTTAATGATTCTCTGAAAAATAATAATCTCTTTTGTTGTTTTCTGTCTAATGGGATTTATAATTACCATCACCTGCAAAAAGTACCGTTTATACTTGATAAATGTTAATTCGAAGGAAAATCGCGTATAGAAAGAAAAGGAGTGGGCCAAAATTTGAACCCTGTGGGACTTCCTATGTGGTTTGTTCCCAATGACTAAAATTTACTCTTGTTCCAACATCGTTTCAATTATGCAGTGCAAGAAGCTAAATTTTGTTTGTAAGTATGATTCAAACCAGTTTTCTTTGTAAAATCATTACTTCTGTAACACTTAATTTTTTCTATAAGTGTAATATCATTCATACAACAAAATCCGTTGGAAAGATCACAAAAAATATCATCTGTCGATATTGTATTATTTAAGAGTAATAACATTTGGTGAGTGAATGTACAAATAGACTTCTGAGTCAAGAAACCATTTTGTACTCCTACTAGTGATGTACTAAGTAAATTGTTTACATTTAAATGTGAAACAACTCTAGAGTGCTTTACTTTTCGAATATTTTGGAAATGAGATCATCAAGGAGACTGCATGATAATTATTTAGATCTTGGTTGTCACCTTTCCTAAAGTGCTTTGTTTAATCCATCTGAAATACTGCCCTATGCTAGTGTTGCAGTTTGTATATCTCTGAGGACATTACTTATGAAGTTAGAATAACTTTCGAGAATTATGTTTGAATTTCCATTAACATAATATGTCCTTTGTTATAACTTTTACAATTCTGTTAATTTCAGTGATAGATGGTGTTGCTACTTCTATTTGATTCAAGCTTTGTGAAATATAATTTCTAATGCACACTCTTCCCTCTTCAACTAGAACATTTAGCCCTATTCCTGCTGTTAGAATGAGGAAGTGCTGGTTGAAAACACTCGTAACTTGTGCACTATCAGTCGCAAAATTGTTATTTAGTTTAATTGTGCTGGTATCTTGGGCACTGTTCCATTGTCATGTCTCCTGTGCCACAATATCCACATGGTTTTGATCTTATTATTTACGTGATTGGGTTCTATCAGGGAATGCAAACTTATGGACATTTTAAAGACTTATTTAAAATATTACAGTATGTTCTGTAGAATGCAGATAACGTCAGATCTTTACTTGGTCGGACGTTGATACGAAGTCGCCTTTCCCTCTTAATTAGGATTATAATTACTTCAGTTATCCATCACTGGGGACGACGTTGATACCCCAGATGGTCACAAACATTTTCTATCAGGGACAGATTTTTTGAATTTCTGACCGTGGAAATATCTCAAAATCACATGTGCATTTCAAAGAGACACATGTCATTTGCTGACTAGCACTGTCCTGATGAAGAGTTTCACCACAATTCTGTCACATGACAGATCACACATGCAGCCCCTGGACATCTGTTACATGCCATTGTTCTAGCAGAGTTCCCAGAATCGTTACCAGCCATGACCTGAAGTCATACTCAGTGGCTCCACACACCATGATGCCAGGAGTAACACCGCTGTGGCTTCTAAAACTTTGGAAGAATTGGACCTCTTCCCGTTCTACTACCATCCTCACCAGTGATGGTCATCCAGAGTAGTATAGAACTGCGATTTCTGATTGAACACAATGCAAGACTATTCAGTAGTATTTCATGCTTCCCAGTTAAGCACTCATCCAAACTCAGACATTTGTGCTGTTGTGTTAACTACAGCCTATGCAAGGGATGGTAATTCTGTAGTCTAGTTGCTGCTAGTCTCCAACCAATGCTGCCAGATGACACAGAATGTAGCAAAGAGTCCATTATTTATTCTCGAATAGTAGGCATACATGGAAAGAGGATATGATGTACCTAGTTCGCAATACAGCGAAACTTCTTCATGGTGGTCTGGTTGGGAAGAAGCTTGAGGCCGAGTGTGCTTGCTGACACTTTCCCATACCTTCCAACATCGTGACACTGTCGCATTCAAATGCCCCAAAAATATAGATATTGCAAGATTCGACCAGCTTACCAAATGGAGACTCACAATGAGGCCCCCTTCAAAGTCTGTCGGCACGCGGGATTAGCCGAGCGGTCTAGGGCGCTGCAGTCATGGACTGAGCGGCTGGTCCCGGCGGAGGTTCGAGTCCTCCCTCGGGCATGGGTATGTGTGTTTGTCCTTAGGATAATTTAGATTAAGTAGGGTGTAAGCTTAGGAACTGATGACCTTAGCAGTTAAGTCCCATAAGATTTAACACACATTTGAACATTTTTTGAAGTCTGTCAGTTGCTGATAATGCTGTCTCATACGAGTATGTGGTATAACCCTGTCCTCGACAGTGATCACTCAACATTTGATACTGTTCGCGCCCCTTCTTATATACCCTACCAGGCGTAGTAAACACACTAAAAACTGACTATACCAGTCGACTCTGGTGGCCATCCTACCTGTCACAGAGAATTTCAGCTCTAATCATTTAATCAGATGCCCACAGGTAGTGTGTGTGTATGTATGAAGGTTTATTGTAAACGAACTATGACTTATGAGTGCGTCACTTTTCTCGTCAGGCACTAATTATTGTATATCCACATGCTTGTATTTTTGGTTTTGAGATGTTAAGAGTTTTTATCATTTGCATTACACTTTTGTACAATTAATATGATATGCTAGCGATTTACCAGAAACTTCTCCAGCATACTTGTATGTCAGACATATTGCACACTTGTCTTCCATACCCCTCTCCACCCACCTTCTCCTCCTCCACTCTCTCCATCTCTCTTCCTTCCTCTCTCTGTTGATAGTCCATATCAACCTCCCCCTTTTTCAGTCCATCTCTTCCTCTCCCGATTTCTGTCGATGTAGTCCTCCCCCCCTCTCTCTCTCTCTCCCTCCCCCCCCTCTCTCTCTCTCCCCTTCTCCTCCTCTCCCATGCAGGTACGTTAATAAGCGGCATAACCGCCAGAATTTTCAATACGTCTATGCAAACGTGCATGTATTGGGTCATACAGATGTCGGATATCAGTTCGTGGAATGGAGTTCCACACCTATTCTACTTAGTCGGTTTGTACAGGGACAGTTAATGCATGTGGGGGACGACACTCAAGCTGTCTGATGATGTCCCATACATGCTCGACTGGAGACAGATGTAGTGATCAAGCAGGCCAAGGCAACATGTTGATACTTTGTACAGCATGTTGGGTTACAACAACAGTATACTGAAGAGCGTTATCCTGTTGGGAAAAATCGCTTGGAATACTGCTGATGACTGGCAGCACAACAGGTCGAATCAGCAAACTGACATATAAATTTGCAGACAGGGTGGACGAGGTAATGACAAGAGTGCTCCTGCTGTTACACGAAATAGCACCACAGGCCATAACTATCGGTATAGGTCCAGTGCTTAGCACAGAGACAGATTGGTTGGACGTCCTCAACTGACCTCCTCCTAACCAACATCCAGCGATTACTGACACGGAGGCAGTACCAGCTTTCATCAGAAGGCTCAACAGCCCTCCACCCGACCCTCAAATTAGCTCTCACTTGACACAACTGAAGTCGCAAATAGCAGTGTTTTGGGTTTAGTGGAATGTACGCCACAGGGCATCTGGCTCTAAGCTATTCTTGAAGAAACCAATTTTTAATAGTTCGTTGTGTCACTGATGTGCCAATTGCTGCTCAAATTATTGCTGCAGATATGATGCTCTAGAGCGATACGACAAACTCCATGGTCTTCCCTCTTGGTAGTGCTACGTGGCCGTCCGCAGCCCGGTCTTACCTCCCCCTGACCTCTGCAGGTAGGAATCATGTACAGTAACTACATTCATGCCAATTCCTTCTGGAAAGGAACGTCCAGCTTCTCGTAGCCCCTTTACCCGTCTCGCTGAGAGTCACTGAGCTACTGATAATGGCGTCTTCGTCTTCTTAAAGACATGCTTGACTAACATCGACTCACTATGTACCGAGTGATGAAAAAGTCAGTATAAATTTGAAAACTGAATAAATCACGGAATAATGTAGACAGAGAGGTAAAAATTGACACACATGCTTGGAATGACATGGGGTTTTATTAGAACCAAACAAAAAAAAAACAACAACAAAATATTGCTAGACGCGTGAAAGATCTCTTGCGCGCGTCGTTTTGTGATGATCTTGTGTTCAGCCGCCACTTTCGTCATGCTTCGCCTCCCACGTCCGCAGACCTCAGTCCGTGCGATTATTGTCTTTGCGGTTACCTGAAGTCGCAAATGTATCGTGATCGACCGACATCTCTAGGGATGCTGACAGACAACATCCGGCGCCAATGCCTCACCATAACTATGGACATGCATTATACAGTGCTGTTCACAACATTATTCCTCGACTACAGCCGGCAAGAGTGGCCGTGCGGTTAAAGGCGCTGCAATCTTGAACCGCAAGACCGCTACGGTCGCAGGTTCGAATCCTGCCTCGGGCATGGATGTTTGTGATGTCCTTAGGTTAGTAATTATTGCTATTCTGATCAGATGAAGCGCCATCTGTCAGACATTTTTTGAATGTTTGTGTTTTTTTGGTTCTAATAAAACCCCATGTCATTCCAAGCATGTGTGTCAATTTGTACCTCTCTATCTACATTATTCCTCGATTTATTCAGTTTTCAAATTTATACCGACTTTTTGATCACCCTGTACAATCTCGAAGGTAACTAACGCTCACGATAGTTACATCGCGTATTTAAAGGGAACCCCAGTTGCTCTCTTAAGCTACTGGCGGAAAGTTTGAATGGACATTGTCATTGCAGAAACACACCTACGGTGGTGTGCATACTGTAAAACCTTCAGTACACACACCATCAGATTATTTGACTTGTCGCTCTAACTTAGTAGGCGAGTGTCAGAAATATGTCTCGTGGTCTTATCGTGGCGTTTTTATCTTCTGCCGTTAGGTCAGACGATAGAAATGCCACTTGCACGCTTAGAGCAGCAGATTGACAGTGACCAACTTTAAACAGAACTTGATTAATTTTCACACACATTTATTAAAATAATAAAAATCATAAACATTACTTAACTTGATTCTGGATGCTATTTACAATTGACAATCTGAAGTTCCTTTGGTCTTGGTACGTTAATCTTATTCTCACATGTCTCTGATACTTGATGAAGTGTCTATACATTTATCTTCATGGCTATGTACAGGAATATGATAATCTTATCAGGCACAGACTGAAACTTGACTATAGACTGGTAGAGACTAATGCAGACTTGGTTGCTTGTTTTGGGGAAGGAGACCAGACAGCGAGGTCATCGGTCTCATCGGATTAGGGACGGACGGGGAAGAAAGTCGGCCATGCCCTTTGAAAGTTTTTTGCTTTATTGTGATTTTAATACCCGTATAAAAACAGGCAGGCTGGCAGCAGCACAATACGCCGCTCTTCAGCCAAAGATATTACAATGATAAGACAGTGAAGACACATGAGTTGGAACAAAACGGCGGGGAAAAAACAGTAGACACATGAACATAAACATAAATGAAGCCATTCACACTCGATGACAATCCACACTACAAACTGTTGACACGACGCACAAACATTGAAGATGTCGATGGCACTGGTGAACTATGGAGTGTGACGGTGAACACTGAACACTAAACACGACGACACACATGAGACACTAATGGTGATGATCTCCGGCGCACGAATGTCCATGTAGTGTGTGCGAGTCCGGAGACCTGCCAAGAGGGGAAGAAGGGTGAGGGGGGGGGGGGGAGAGGGGAGAACAAAGATGTCAATGGCTGAGGAGATGGGAGGAGGAGTAGAGGGACAGGGGGGGAAGCCCGGGGGAGGAGTGGGGAGAAATAGAGGAGTGTGGGAAGGGGGAGAGAAGGGAGGGAGGGTGCCCAAAGGAGCAAACACAGGAAGAGGGAGGGAGGATCAAAGTTGGTAGGAGGGGTAGATGGAGGGGAGGAGGGCATAATCAGGGAGGGGGAGCTGGCGGATGCCACCTTGGGAGAGGGTAAGGAGGGTGGAGAGATGGGAGACCGGGTGGGACGTGGGAATACAGGCGCGGCAGTGGGCGGGGGTGGGAGAGGATGGGGGAGACAAGCGGATGAGGAGGATCGAGTTTTCTGGACATATACAGGATCCCTATCCGTTCAAGGAAAAGGAGGAGGTGGGGGAACGGAATGAGGTCGTACCCTTTGAAAGGAACCATCCCGGCATTAATGCTGACTGATGCAGGCTGAGGCAGACTAATGCAGACTGACTAATCGGAGGTCTGTACACTCTTTATAATAACCTCGCACGTTCAGGTATCACTGCGCGAGTGTGATCTGCGGGGAGAAAAGGTTATACGTTAGCAGCAATCTCATTGGCTGCGTTACATATCAATACGCGGATCGGCGGAAGCAGAATTTGGTTCGTCTTTATGGCAGCGCCATCTCGTAGTGCGGAGACGGACGAGCGCTGCGCCTGCGCTGTTGTAATTAGCGGGGCGCGCTCTAGTGGGAAAGTTGTGTACGCGCTGACTGCGCGGAACTATGTGCACAACACGTACCAACAACTCTTTCTTGGAGTTGCGACGTTTTCCAGTCCCTTTTGTTCAGAAATAAAATATCCTCACAGCTATCATACCCTCTAAGTTTGAAAATAAGAATGGGAAGTAAAGCGAAGTGCTGGAGTATTAGGAGTCTAACAGCGAACGTGGAAAGGTCACACGACCGCTACTTGCAGTGATGCTACTTGCTGGGGCAGCGCACGGCTGCAAGCAGCGGCTTCCCCCCACCCGCCTACGGTCCCTGCCCGCAGGCCCGGTGCGGTCGCGTCGCTCCGAGCAGCCGCACCGGCCATTCCGCCGATGACGCAGTACACACCCAGCGCATCCCAGCCCGCTAACGGTAATACCCGCCTAATTACGCGGTGGCCGCGCGATGGCAGCCCCGGGGCGTATCGCCGCAGCGGCCGCCGCAGCGCTGCCGCCCGCGGACGTCTCTTGTCGTCTCTCTGCGTCTGCGACCGCACAGTGGCAGCTAATGAACATCCCGCTATCCCTGCGATGCCAATACGATGCGCTGACGTCGGCAGTTGTTGTTGTTGTTGAAGTTCATGGCTCAGAGCCTCCTGTACTACTGCTAATCTTCATTGGGATGCTACCGAGGTCATTTCAAACGTTTTGTACACTATATGACAGAACTGATCCTTAACATAGATAAATGTAATGTATTGCGAATACATAGAAAGAAGGATCCTTTATTGTATGATTATGTGATAGCGGAACCAACACTGGTAGCAGTTACTTCTGTAAAATATCTGGGAGTATGCGTGCGGAACGATTTGAAGTGGAATGATCACATAAAATTAATTGTTGGTAAGGCGGGTACCAGGTTGAGATTCATTGGGAGAGTACTCAGAAAATGCAGTCCATCAACAAAGGAGGTGGCTTACAAAACACTCGTTCGACCTATACTTGAGTATTGCTCTTCAGTGTGGGATCCCTACCAGGTCGGGTTGACGCTGGAGATAGAGAAGATCCAAAGAAGAGCGGCGCGTTTCGTCACAGGGTTATTTGGTAAGCGTGATAGCGTTACGGAGATGTTTAGCAAACTCAAGTGGTAGACTCTGCAAGAGAGACGCTCTGCATCGCGGGGTAGCTTGCTCGCCAGGTTTCGAGAGGGTGCGTTCCTGGATGAGGTATCGAATACAGGGTGAGTCACCTAACGTTACCGCTGGATATATTTCGTAAACCACATCAAATACTGACGAACCGATTCCACAGACCAAACTACGTGAGGAGAGGGGCTAGTGTAATTGTTTAATACAAACCATACAAAAATGAACGGAAGTATGTTTTATAACACAAAACTACGTTTTTTTAAATGGAATCACGTTAGTTTTGTTAGCAC
Source organism: Schistocerca americana (assembly GCF_021461395.2). NCBI lineage: Eukaryota > Metazoa > Arthropoda > Insecta > Orthoptera > Acrididae > Schistocerca > Schistocerca americana. The sequence goes on along the minus strand of NC_060124.1, from coordinate 502,644,824 downwards.
ATCTGAACATATAAACAAATACGAAATCAGTGTCAGTTGTTGCATTGTAAAATGTTAATTACATCCGGAGATATTCTAACCTAAAGTTGACGCTTGAAACCTCCGACGTTCAGTTGCGTGTTGTAACAAACACGGGCCACGGTCGGCGAGCAGCATCTCCAGGGACATGTCCCACTGGAAACGCGTCGAAGTATGTGGTATCAGCATGATGGTGCACCTGCACATTCCGCAATTAACACTAGGCTGACCCTTGGCATGATGTTCGACGGGTGTTTCGTAGGACGTGGAGGACGCATAAATTGGTCAGCCCGTTCTCCTGATCTTACACCTCTGGACTCCTTTCTGTGAGGTACGTTAAAGGAGAATGTGTACCGTGATGTGCCTACAACCCCAGAGGATATGAAACTGTGGTGTCACCGCCAGACACCACACTTGCTAGGTGGTAGCCTTTAAATCGGCCGCGGTCCATTAGTATAAGTCGGACCCGCGTGTCGCCACTGTCAGTGATTGCAGACAGAGCGCCGCCACACGGCAGGTCTAGAGAGACGTCCTGGCACTCGCCCCAGTTGTACAGCCGACTTTGCTAGCGATGCTACACTGACAAATACGCTCTCATTTGCCCAGACAATAGCATAGCCTTCAGCTACGTCATTTGCTACGACCTAGCAAGGCGCCATTACCAATTTATATTGAAATGGAAATTATGTACCGTCAAGAGCGATCTACACCGTTTATGGATTAAAGTTAAGTATTCCACCAGTTACCTCCTTTTTTGCTAGTGTTATTTCTCTGACCTGTTCCAAACCTCGCGCCAGTCTGCGTGTAATGAAACGCGTGCATTTCGGCCTCCTCTAGCAACACGGTGTTGGCTCTTCTGCCAACACTTCAGAAACAACGTATTGTGGCAGCCTGCGGCGACATTACACCAGATGTAATGCGGCATGTACGACATTCATTACGCCAGAGATTGCAATTGTGTGTAGCGAATGATGGCTACCACATTGAACATCTATTGGCCTGACATGTCGGGACACACTCTCCTCCACTCCGTAATTGAAAACGGAAACCACGTGTGTACGTGTACCTCACCCCTCATGGTAATGTACATGTGTGTCAGTGAAAAAGACCAATAAAAAGATGTTAGCATGTGGACGTAATGTGCTGTTCCAGTCTCTTCTGTACCTAAGGTCCATCACCGTTCCCTTTGGATCCCTACATAATTCGGTGCTCTCCGATACACACGATCGAACAGCGGAGGAGTGGTACTCAAGCGTCAACTTTAGGTTACAATATCTCCGGATATAATTAACATTTTACAATGCAACAAACGGCACTGATTACGTATTTGTTTATATGTTCAGATGTGCTAACAAAACTAACGGGGTTCCATTTAAAAAACCGTAGGTTTGTGTTAAAAAACATACTACCGTGCATTTTTTTGTGGTTTGTATTAACCAATTACACTAGCCCTTCTCCTCACGTTCGGTCTGTGGAATCGATTCGTCAGTATTTGATGTGGTTTACGAAATATATCCAGCGGTAATGTTAGGTGACTCAACCTATATATTGCTTCCCCCTACTTATACCTCCCGAGGAGATCACGAATGCAAAATTAGAGAGATTCGAGCGCGCACGGAGGCTTTCAGTCCGTCGTTCTTCCCGAAAACCATACGCGACTGGAACAGAAAAGGGTGGTAATGACAGTGGCACGTAAAGTGCCCTACGCCACACACCGTTGGGTAGCCTGCGGAGTATAAATGTAGATGTAGTTTTAGAACTGTAGAAAACAACTTATTTTACGAAATACCCCTACAGGCCTTAAATACACTGAGGAGCCAAAAAAAGGCGGAAAGGTCTGGGAAGAAGGCCAGTGTTCACTCTGTCTGCTTGCCCGGGGGTCTTATCCGAGATGTGGAGGAGGCCCTGCCGGCGGCGATAGAGAGCACTGGGTGCACCCGACTGCAAATTGTTGCTCATGTCGACACCAATGACTCCTGCCGTCTGGGTTCAGAGGTCATCCTCAGTTCGTACAGGCGGTTGGCGGAATTGGTGAAGGCGGAAAGCCTCGCTCGCGGGGTGGAATCTGAGCTAACTATTTGTAGTATCGTTCCCAGAACCGATCGCGGTCCTCTGGTTTGGAGCCGAGTGGAAGGCTTATCCAGAGGCTCAGACGATTCTGCGGAGATCTGGGGTGCAAATTTCTCGACCTCCGATATCGGGTGGAGAAATTTAGGGTTCGCCTGAATAGGTCAGGCGTGCACTACACGCCGGAAGGGCTACTAGGGTAGCGGAGTACGTGTGGCGTGCACATGTGGGTTTTTTAGGTTACAGTATTTTCCCTACTCTTTCCACACCTTCACCGAAGACTCAAGCAGTATATTGCCTCCTCCTACGTATATCTCGCGAAGAGACCATGGGGATAGAATGTGAGAGATTAGAGCCCACACAGACAATCCTTCTTTCCACGAACAATACGAGACTGGAATAGAAGGGAGAACCGATAGAGGTACTTAAGGTACCCTCCGCCACACACCGTCAGGTGGCTTGCGGAGTATGGATGTAGATGTAGATGTAGAAACTGGAACACCTTTCTAATATCTTGTAGAGCCCCCGCCAGCATGCAGAAGTGCCGCAACACGACGTGCCATGGACTTGATTAATATCTGAAGTAGTGCTGGAGGGAACTGACACCATGAATCCAACAGGACTATTCATAAATCCGTGAGAATATAACGGAGTTGGAGGTATCCCAGATATGCTCCATAATGTTCATGTCTGAGGACACTGGTGCCAGACGAATTGTTTAAACTCAAAAGTGTGTTCCTGGAGCCACTATGTACCAATTTTTGACATGTAGGGTATCGCATTCTCCTGCTGGAATTGCCCACGTCCATCGGAATACACAATGGACATGAATGGATGCAGGTTATCTGACAAAAATGGTTCAAATGGCTCTGAGCACTATGGGACTCAACTTCTGAGTTGTCATTAGTCCCCTAGAACTTAGAACTAATTAAACCTAACTAACCTAAGGACATCACACACATCCACGCCCGAGGAAGGATTCGAACCTGCGACCGTAGCAGTCTCGCGGTTCCAGACTGCAGCGCCTAAAACCGCGCGGCCACTTCGGCCGGCAGTTTATCTGACAGAATGCTTCGTATGTGTCCAGAGTCGTATCTAGACGTATCAGGGGTCCCATATAACTCCAACTGCGCACGTCCCACAACATTATAGATTAGATTAGATTAGTACTTGTTCCATAGATCATGAATACGACACTTCGTAATGATGTGGAACGTGTCAGGTTAATAAAAGGTGTCAATACAAGATATTACATTACACAAAATATTACATGACACCTAATATTTTTATTTTTTATTTTTATTTTTTTACTTTTATTTATTTATTTATTTATTTGGTGGGGGTGTTGGGGAAATTATCCACTTACTATATCCAAAAATTCATCTAATGAGTAGAAGGAGTAGCCATTAAGAAATTCTTTTAATTTCCTTTTAAATGCTATATGGCTATCTGTCAGACTTTTTGATGCTATTAGGTAAGTGACCAAAGACTTTTGTGACAGCATAATTTACCCCTTTCTGAGCCAAAGTTAGATTTAACCTTGAGTAGTGAAGATTATCCTTTCTCCTAGTGTTGTAGCCATGTACACTGCTATTAGTTTTAAATTCGTTCGGATTGTTAATAACAAATTTCATAACTGACTATATACACTGCTGGCCACCGTAAATGCAACACCCTGAAGGAAGCATCCGAATCAAGTGAAATTTACACCATGGGTTTGCAGCGATGAGATATGCAACTGATTAGAATTTCAGCGCAGACGCACATCACGCGCGCCTTTGGCGCCACCTCATAGCGACATTTAAGGCTTGGCGATTTCGACGAGTGTACGTTCGGCACGTGTGTTTACCTTGTGGTTGTTTCACAAGACGATCAGTTATGCCTCGTAGACAACAGCGAACATCGTTTGATCATGTATCCGAGTTCGACAGAGGAAGGATAGTGGCTTACCGAGATTGTGGATTATCATACAGAGAAATCGCTAGTCGTGTTGGACGAAACCAAACAACTGTAATGCGGATATGTGTCCGTTGGATGCAGGAGGGTACGACGGACCGACGTGGTCGATCGCATTCACCTCGGTGCACCACTGCACGTGCTGATAGGCAAATTGTGCACATGGCAGTGACGGATCGCTCAGTGACATCCCGAACCATAGCACAGCACACTGCGTCTGTAACGCATCATCCAGTGTCTGCGCGTACCATTCGACGCCGTTTACAGCAGAGTGGTCTGTCCGCAAGACGTCCATTGCTTCGTCTACCATTGACGCAGAACCACAGACGTCTCCGTCGCCAATGGTGTGATGACAGACGGATGTGGACGGCAGAATGGAACGACGTTGTCTTTACTGACGAGGCACGCTTCTGTCTGCAGCAGCACGACGGTCGGATTCGAGTGTGGAGACACCGTGGAGAGAGGATGCTGGACAGCTGCATTATGCACCGCCACACTGGTCTTGCACCGGGTATTATGGTATGGGGCGGTATTGGATATTACTCTCGCACGTCTCTAGTACGCATTGCCAGTGCTTTAAATAGCCGGCGCTACATATCCGAGGTGCTGGAGCCAGTTGTCCTTCCTTACCTTCAGGGCTCGGCCACAGCCATATTTCAACAGGATAATGCGCGACCACACGTGGCACGCATTGTCCAAAGGTTCTTCGTCAGTAACCAGATTGAATTGCTTCCCTGGCCGGCTCGCTCTCCGGATCTTTCGCCGATAGAAAACATGTGGTCCATGGCTGCTCAACGGGTGACCCAGGTTACATCCCCAGCTGCCACACCAGATGATCTTTGGCAACGTGTGGAAGCTGCTTGGGCTGCTGTACCCCAGGAACACATCCAACGTCTCTTTGACTCAATGCCGAGACGTGTGGCAGCGGGGATCTCCAACAATGGCGGCCACTCTGGCTACTGATTCTGGCAGGAACCACATGTCACAGACGTCTATAAACGTAATCATTTGATACTTGGTCAACATGTTATCTACAAAATAAATTTTGTTGTGCTACCTCTTGTCTTTCTTGGTGTTGCATTTACGGTGGCCAGCAGTGTATATTGTGAGGCTACAGTGAAGATCTCTATCTCTTTAAATAAATGTCTGCAGGATGATCTTGGATGAGCTGCAGGAACTATTCTACATCTACATCTACATCTACATGACCACTCTGCAATTCACATTTAAGTGCTTGGCAGAGGGTTCATCGAACCACAATTATACTATCTCTCTACCATTCCACTCCCGAATAGCGCGCGGGAAAAACGAACACCTAAACCTTTGTGTTCGAGCTCTGATTTCTCTTATTTTATTTTGATGATCATTCCTACCTATGTAGGTTGGGCTCAACAAAATATTTTCGCATTCGGAAGAGAAATTTGGTGACTGAAGTTTCGTAAATAGATCTCGCCGCGAAGAAAAACGTCTTTGCTTTAATGACTTCCATCCCAACTCGCGTGTCATATCTGCCACACTCTCTCCCCTATTACGTGATAATACAAAACGAGCTGCCCTTTTTTGCACCCTTTCAATGTCCTCCGTCAATCCCACCTTGTAAGGATCCCACACCGCGCAGCAATATTCCAAAAGAGGACGAACGAGTGTAGTGTAAGCTGTCTCTTTAGTGGACTTGTTGCATCTTCTAAGTGTCCTGCCAATGAAACGCAACCTTTGGCTCGCCTTCCCCACAATGTTATCTATGTGGTCTTTGCAACTGAAGTTATTCGTAATTTTAACACCCAGGTACTTAGTTGAATTGACAGCCTTGAGAATTGTACTATTTATCGAGTAATCGAATTCCAACTGATTCCTTTTGGAACTCATGTGGATCACCTCACACTTTTCGTTATTTAGCGTCAACTGCCACCTGCCACGCCATACAGCAATATTTTCTAAATCGCTTTGCAACTGATACTGGTCTTCGGATGACCTTACTAGACGGTAAATTACAGCATCATCTGCGAACAACCTAAGAGAACTGCTCAGATTGTCACCCAGGTCATTTATATAGATCAAGAACAGCAGAGGTCCCAGGACGCTTCCCTGGGGAACACCTGATATCACTTCAGTTTTACTGGATGATTTGCCGTCTATTACTTCGAACTGCGACCTTCCTGACAGGAAATCACGAATCCAGTCGCACAACTGAGACAATACCCTACAGGCCCGCAGCTTGATTAGAAGTCACTTGTGAGGAACGGTGTCAAAAGCTTTCCGGAAATCTAGAAATACGGAATCAACTTGAGATCCCCTGTCGTTAGCGGCCATTACTTCGTGCGAATAAAGAGCTAGCTGCGTTGCACAAGAATGGTGTTTTCTGAAACCGTGCTGATTACGTATCAATAGATCGTTCCCTTCGAGGTGATTCATAATGTTTGAATACAGTATATGCTCCAAAACCCTACTGCAAACCGACGTCAATGATATAGGTCTGTAGTTCGATGGATTACTCCTACTACCCTTCTCAAACATTGGTGCGACCTGAGCTATTTTCCAATCTGTAGGTACAGATCTATCGGTGAGCGAGCGGTTGTATATGATTGCTAAGTAGGGAGCTATTGTATCAGCGTAATATGAAAGGAAACTAATCGGTATACAATCTGGACTTGAAGACTTGCCCGTATCAAGCGATTTGAGTTGCTTCGCAACCCCTAAGGTATCTACTTCTAAGAAACTCATGCTAGCAGCTGTTCGTGTTTCAAATTCTGGAATATTCCATTCGTCTTCCATGGTGAAGGAATTTTGGAAAACTGCGTTCAACAACTCCGCTTTAGCGGCACAGTCGTCGGTAACAATACCATCGGCACTGCGCAGCGAAGGTATTGACTGCGTCTTGCCGCTTGTATAGTTTACATACGACCAGAATTTCTTTGGATTTTCTACCAAATTTCGAGACAATGTTTCGTTGTGGAAAGGCATCTCACATAGAAGTCCGTGCCAAATTTTGCGTGTCTGTAAATGTTAGCCAATCTTCGGGATTTCGCGTTCTTCTGAACTTCGCATGCTTTTTCCGTTGCCTCTGCAACAGCGTTCGGACCTGTTTTGTGTACCATGGGGGATCAGTTCCATCTCTTACCAATTTAAGAGGTATGAATCTCTCAATTGCTGTTGCTACTATATCTTTGAATTTCAGCCACGTCTCGTCTACATTTGCATAGTCAGTTCGGAAGGAATGGAGATTGTCTCTTAGGAAGGCTTCTAGTGACACTTTATCCGCTTTTTTAAATGAAATTATTTTGCGTTTGTTTCTGGTGGATTTGGAAGAAATGGTATTGAGCCTAGCTACAACGACCTTGTGATCACTAATCCCTGTATCAGTCATAATGCTCTCTATTAGCTCTGGATTGTTTGTGGCTGATTACACGCTTTTGTGCAATGAACACTCTTTTACTCAATGATGAGTTAGCCCAGAATATGATGCCATACGAAAGCAGAGAATGAAAATAGGCGTGGTAAGCTAACATACTGAGACGTATATCGCCAAAATTTGCAATGACCCTAATAGCATAAGTAGCTGAACTCAAATGTTTCAGCAGTGTGTTTCCAGTTCAACCCCTCATCAATGCATACACCTAGAAATTTTGAATATTCTACCTTAGCTACCAATTTCTGATCGAAGTCTATATTTATTAATGGTGTCAATCCATTTATTGTGTGGAACTGTATGTATTCTGTTTTGTCAAAGTTTAATGAGAGCACATTTGCAGAGAACCACTTAATGATTTTCTGAAAAACATCGTTTACAATTTCACCAGTTAATTCTTGTCTGTTGGATATGACAGCTGTACTTGTATCATCGGCCAAAAGTACCAGCTTTGCATCTTCATGAATATAAAATGGCAAGTCATTGATATATATTAAGAACAGCAGAGGACTCAAGACCGAACCTTGCGGCACGCCATTCTTGATTGTTCCCCAGTTTGAGAAATCACCAGTTTTTTGCATATTATGTAAACTGCTTATTTCAATTTTGTGCACTCTTCCAGTCAGGTATGATTTAAACCATTTGAGCGCTGTCCCATTCATACCACAGTACTTGAGCTTATCTAGAAGTATTCCATGATTTACGCAATCAAAAGCCTTTGAGCGATCACAAAAAATCCCAATGGGTGACTTCCGGTTACTCCACGAGCCTTAACAGTCCCCTGCTGACATGCAGGGTCCATGCATTCATGAAGTTGTCTCCATACCGGTACAGGTCCATCCGCTCGATAGAATTTGAAACGAGACTCCTCCGACCAGGCAACATATTTCCTGTCATCAACAGCCCAGTGTCGGTGTTGACGAGCCAAGGCGGGGCTTAAAGCTTTGTGTCACGCAGTCATCAAGGATAGACGAGTCGGCCTTCGTCTCCGAAGGCCCATATCGATGATGTTTCGTTGAATGGTTCGCACGCTGACATTTCTTCGTGGACAACACTGAAATTTGCAGCAGGTTGTGGAAGGGTTGCACTTCTGTCACGTTGAACGACTGAATGATTCTCTACAGACGTCGTTGGTCCCTTCCTTACAGGATCTTTTTCCGGCAGCAGCGATGTCGGAGATTAGATGTTTTACCGGATGCCTGATATTGGTGGTACACTCGTGAAATGATCGTACGGTAAAACCCCACCTTCGTCTCTACCTAGGAGATGCAGTGTTAGCCGGCCGCAGTGGCCGAGTGGTTTTAGGGGCACCAGTCTGGAACCGCGAGACCGCTACGGTCGTAGGTTCGACTCAAGCCTCGAGCTTGGATGTTTGTGATGTCCTTAGGTTAGTTAGGTTTAAGTAGTTCTAAGTTGCAGGGGACTAATAACCTCAGATGTTAAGTCCCATAGTGCTCAGAGCCATTTGAACCATTTTGAGATGCAGTGTCCCATCGCTCGTGCGCCGACTATAACAGCACGTTCAAACTCACGTAAATCTTGGTAATCTACCATTGCAACAGCAGCAACCGATCTAACAACTGCGCCAGACACTTTTTGTCTTATATTGGTGTTGCTGACCGCAGCGCCGTATTGTGCCTGTTTACATATCACCGTATTTGAATACCCATGGCTATAACAGTTTCTTTAGTGCTTCACTGTATAATCTCCATTCTAGCTCATAACCGTTTCCTAACGTTTTGGCAACGTCTGTATTTCAGATACGGTACCTTCATTGAAGAGCTGTCTAATTACTCGGGTCACCTCACTGGAAACTCCACCAATATTGTTTCAAGAAGTTTTCTCTGAGTTGTTCCTTCAGTTTGGGAAATGAAGTCTGGTAGGGTCATAAAAGGACTATATGGTGGGTAAGGAAGTATTTCCCATTAAATTTGTCGTGCATGTCTCTCACTGGTAGGGTAACTGCATTATCGTGAAAAATGATGACAACTGCTACAAGCACATAAAGAATTCTCTGACCAATATCCGGAACCAAAACATCTCTCAGAAACAGCTTGTAATATTCGCCTATTGAAGACGTGCCCTGGAGAACTCTTATCTGTGTCTATGAATCCATTCATATCGTACACAAAGATAATTAGCACTGTCACCTTTGACTGTTATCGGCTGAATGTCTTTGAGTGTGGAGAGTCTGAACTTTTCAATTGTGACTACTGAGACTTCAGTTGTGGCTCGAAATAGCGTAGCCGGGTTTCATCAAAAGCAACAATCCTTTTCGGAAACTGTTCTCCCTATGTGCGATAACGTAGAAGCAATTCTTCTGCGATTCTTTTGCGCCGTACTTTCTGCTCTTCACTCGGATTGTGTGGAACCCATCAGACAGCAACCGCTCTCATCTTTAACTTTCCAGTTACGATTGTGTAATCTGAAGTGAGATACATTCTGGCCTCATATGCAGTTTCCTCACACGTTTTTCGTCGATCCTCTCTCAACATGTCAGTAACCTGATAACCGTGAAGGGTAGCCGCGCGTTCTGAGGCGCCTTACCGCTGTTCGCGTGGCACCCCCCGTCGGTGGTTCGAGTCCTCCCTCGGGCATGGATGTGTGTGTCGTCCTTAGCGCAAGTTAGGTTAAGTAGTGAGTACGTCTAGGGACCGATGACCTCAACAGTTTGGTCCCATAAGAACTTACCACGAATTTCCAAATAAACTAAGACTTGTAGTGATGTTGCGCTTGATGGCCTTCCACTTTTTGGGTTGCCCTCCATGCTTACCCGACGTTTACAGAAATGACCAGAGAACCCTGATACTGTGATACAATCCATTAAAGTATTCCTACACTTCTCTCTTAAGGCATTGTAAATTTCCGTTGAGTTCTTTCCACGTAGGGATTCAGTTATGGTTTAGAAACGCTGTTCGCTACGCGTAATTCGATCTGACTCGGTTTCAGCTTCCATTTAAAACTGAATTACTCACGAAACAGCCACGTGAACCAGCAAACAAATATAAGGCCGTCACACCTAAAGTCTCGCATACAGATGACATGAATTTCAACTTGGTCGCACCACTGTAAAATGTGTGTGTGAATTCCGAAGGTACCAAACTGCTGAGGTCATCGGTCCCTAGACTTACACACTACTTGGACTAACTTATGCTAAGAACAACAAACACACACCCATTGCCGAAGGAGGAATCGAACCTGCGGCTTGAAGGGCCGCGCAATCCGTGTCATGGCGCCTGTAACTGCTCGGCCACTCCGCGCGGCGCGCCACTGCAACATTCGGGGATGCGGGTAGGGTGGTTTGGGGGAAGAGACCAAACAGCAAGGTTGCGGGGGTTGTTCTGGGGGAAGAGAACAAACTGCGAGGTCATCGGTCTTATAGGACTAGGGAAGGACGGGGAAGGAAGTCGGCCGTGCTCTTTCAAAGGAACCATCCCGGCATTTGCCTGGAGTGATTTAGGGAAAGCACGGAAAACTTAAATCAGGATGGGCGGACGCGGGATTGAACCGTCGTCCTCCCGAATGCGAGACCAGTGTGCCAACAACTGCGCCACCTCGCTTGGTCGGGCATGCGGAATGTGCAGGAAATATGTAATGACCCTCGTACTTCTGGCTTCACATTTCTGCCTTACGTTGTGGCAACGCTACTACTGACGGAAATTGCCATCCATCGCGTCATCTAAACACACTCAATCCCATTAAAATTACAACACCGTGAAGGCGACATGAAGCAAACGTCGCATTGGCATACTACTCAGTGGTTAAGATTAAACTGGCGGTATTCCAAATGCCTGGAATTCGGGTTATATACATCTTAGGACACTAAAACAGCAGAGGTATGTTTATTAATGGGTGCTGTCTTGGAGTAAGCCGAAAAAAATAATAATGTTTCCACTTTCTGCCACCAGGTGAAAATGGAACGCTGTTAGCAATCACAATGTTGTGTGGATGCAGGAAAAGTGGGAGAATGATCAAACACTCGGTAACGGTGGTTTTGGAGCGTTTCGCACGTTTATTAGGATATGCTTGCTAGCTATAACACGTGTCTTATATGGTTCTGGACTCAGCAATATGCTGGATCCCTAACACGGCATAGTCAGTTGCTCTAAGCATGTCTGGTGTAATCAAATCGTTATATCGTATACTATCCTTCAGATCAGGAAGAGCCCAGATAAATCCCTGACAGACGCGATCTTTCAGATTTCTCTACAACGAGGAGTCACATGGGTTTAGGTCGGTAGAACTGGATGGCAACACATTTTGAAATTGCCTAGAGTTGATGCAGTCGTTTTCGAAGGTTCTTCGAAGCAAATCTTTCAGCTGGCAAGCAGCTTGTTTTGTCGCCCCATCTTGCATGAGAAGAGTAGTGTGGACACAGCTACGTTCTTGCAAAGCTAGAATCACGTATTGCAGAAGGGGGTGCTTATAACACGCAGATGTCGCTGTACACCTAACAGGCCCGCGAGGTGTCATCTTTTCGAAGAGAAACTAACTGAGAATGAAGGAGCTTGTGACACAACAGGACATAGTAACATAAGTTGCGTGCAGTGGATGTTCCTGCACCACTAGTGGCGGAGTAGAACTTCACAAGCGACAGCTGTGTGCATTCGAGAGAATATTCCCCAGGCACATCTCATCCTTTTCCACGTGTGCCAAGAAACGAGCCGGCTGTTGTGACCGAGCGGTTCTAGGCACTTCATTCCGGAACGGCGCTGCTGCTACGGTCGCAGGTTAGAATCGTGCCTCGGGCATGGATGTGTGTAATGTCCTTAGGATAGTTAGGTTTAAGTAGTTCTAAGTTCTAGGGGACTGATGACCTCAGATATTAAGTCCCATAGTGCTCAGAGCCGTTCGAACCAAGAAACGAAGGGCAAGGTCAATGGGTTGTAGCCTATCTTAGGGCTTCATTTGGTGCATATTCTATATATTGTAAGGACATCATTCTAAAATGCACCGCAAAATCTTAAAATCTTTTGAATTGTTGACTAGTGGAGGGACAATTACCCCACACAGATCGAGCACTGGCTGTGGAATTTGTGGCATGTGCTGCACAGTCGATTATGGGCCGCTTAAAACACTCTGCTGCACCACCTAATTCGCCTGTTTGTTCAAATTTCTTCATTGTTTTTCTCAGCCTTTCTACCGACAAGGGACCTCTTTTGAAGTTTATGTCTGCGACAATCCAGCAGTGCACCGCTGTTATTGCTGCCGTTCTGAGAGAACAGCTTTACCAGTAGTGCACTGTCTTTCTTCTCAGCAGCTGTTGGAAAACTTCAAGCTTCTGAACCCTTTACATCAACAGTCATTCCACAAAATAAACCAAAACATGTCACCAAAGAACAAACAGTACAGCGATGCGAAACAGGAAATGTTTCACATTCTGACTGCTTACAGCGCTATGATTTCACATGTTTGCAGAAAGTGGAGCTACAAATTTTTTTTTCAGGATGCTCCACGACTGCACTGTTTAGTGAGCTTACCTACGACGTTCCAGTGCCCTGCGATGTATACAGACCGCACTGCAACACTCGTAACACCATCAGTTTAATTATAATCACCTGGTACATGCTTGGATTATAATATGATTACTATTTCAGTGTAACAGCACAAAATACGTACGTATAATGTTATCTACATTCTATGTAGAAACAAGAATTGCTGTGGAGGATTTTTCATTCACATTTGAATGTTGTTTCTTTGTGAGAACGTCGCGTTATTCCTCGTGTATCAACGATAACCATCAGTCAGCACGCCGTGCAAATACGGAATCGATCTGTTCAGGAGCGACATACTCAACGTCACTGCTCTATGTCATTCGTTCTGGGCACCTAGCACCCTAGAGAAGAGACGTATTGTTCACTCTACAATGGTGGATTTCACACCCACGCGACGTATCAGGAAATGAGCTCATTTGCAACAAGTCGAGTATCGACAAGAACAGCGCGATTATGTATAGAGTACAGCTGACAACTCGTAGACCGATCATTGCTGCTCCTTCGCTTCACATGGTAGCAGAGAGAGCCAGACTGACAGTGCGGAAACTAACGATTAACACGGGACACAGGAGAGGTGACAAATCATCTTTTCAAAGAAGTATCAGATGGTGGTTGATGTATCCGTGAGTGGGGGCCCCAAGGATAACGTAAGTGTCCAGACTGCATTATTCATCGACGTATGGGCCCAGCACGTGGTATGGTGCTTTGATGTGCCAATTGGTACACAAAACGCTCCCCTTTATTTGGCAAAGACGGTAGTCTGATCTTCAGGGGCTACTTTTACGACCCGTTAAGGCTGTTGGCTGTGCTCTACCTTTCCACACTATAACTCACGACAGCTTTCTGTTGTCACCCACATCGATAGGGAGGATGTTCGCCTACTGCTCTCGCCATCACGTTCTGCACATGTCTAACACTCTAACAAAACTGGTCATGGAGTGCCAGGAGCCTGTGAACTCCAGCAAAGAGCTCAAGGAGCATGGAAGGACGTACCCGCGAAAGTCATCCTTGCTCACTGCGACTCGATGCCCATCTGGGCAACAGCCGTTGTTGTTGGCAGCAGTTTAATTTCCATGGCGTGAAGGTTCATATTGAAGTAGTCGACGAATAATTACAGCAGTTTAATTGCTGGATACCTAACGGTTACAAGAGTGGTCAATATGACAGATATTGCTGCCTCGGTCATCCATGATGCGTGGTGAGGTAGCTGCCAAAGTCGAAAGAAAAAAATCATTATGTGCCAACCATCTATAGAATATGGTCTAGGGAGAGCTGTATGAAAGCCAGAGACGTCTTCAATAAGTAGTGTAACGCTTTTCCTCTCACCCAGTTTCGGTTGAAAAATGCGTGAATTTTGTGGGACATCGTTGAATATGCTCGCTTCAGTCCTGCAGTTTCATGAAAATACGGTAGGTGGTGGCGCTATACCTAGTCTTCAGTATGGCGTCTGTAACAGTGATGCGTTCCGAGCCGACAGCTCTGGCTGACGGTCTTTTGGTGGGAAACCAGAGCATCGCAGATACTCATAGACGCATGCAGAGTTGTCTACAGAGATCTGGCAGTGGACAACTGTACGGTGAGTCGTTGGGCGGGGCGTCAGTCATCACAGCAACGAGATCGCCGAAACATGTCTGATCTCACGCGCCGGGCTGCCGCACGCGGCTATGATTCGTGTAATGTCGGAACGTGCGGACACCCTCATTCGAGGTGATCGGCAGATCAAAGACCTCGCTGCTCAACTGGACGTCTCTGTTGGCAGTGCTGACACACTCGTCCACCACTTTGGTACTCAGAGGCGTGTGCCCGTTGGATTCCTCGCTTGCTAACAGAAAACCATGAAGTACAACGGAGGGCCATCTGTGCGAAACTGCTTGCGCGTTACTAGACTAATTGTGAGAATGTTTTGTCGAACATCGTTATAGGCGATGAAACACGGGTTCATCACTTCGAACCGGAAAGACGACGGCAGTGGCACCACACCACCTCCCCTCTGAAGAAAAAGTTCAAAGCCGCGACCTCAACCGGTAAAGTTGTGGCGACGGTCTTCTGGTACTCTTAATGGGCTAATGTGTTTGATGTCCTCCGTCGTGGTGCAACGATCAACCAACTGTGAAGTGTGTTGTGCTACCCTCAGGAAATTGAAGAAAGGACTTCAGCTTGTTCGTCGTCACAAAGACGCAAATCTACATCTACATCTACATTGATACTCCGCAAGCCACCCAACGGTGTGTGGCAGAGGGCACTTTACCTCCCTTTCCTGTTCCAGTCGCGTATGGTTCGCGGGAAGAACGACTGTCTGAAAGCCTCCATGCGCGCTCTAATCTCTCTAATTTTACATTCGTGATCTCCTCGGGAGGTATAAGTAGGGGGAAGCAATATATTCGATACCTTATCCAGAAACGCACCCTCTCGAAACCTGGCGAGCAAGTTACACCGCGATGCAGAGCGCCTCTCTTGCAGAGTCTGCCACTTGAGTTTATTAAACATCTCCGTAACGGTATCACGGTTACCAAATAACCCTGTGACGAAACGCGCCGCTCTTCTTTGGATCTTCTCTATCTCCTCCATCAGACCGATCTGGTACGGATCCCACACTGATGAGCAATACTCAAGTATAGGTCGAAGGAGAGTTTTGTAAGCCACCTCCTTTGTTGATGGACTACATTTTCTAAGCACTCTCCCAATGAATCTCAACCTGGTACCCGCCTTACCAACAATTAATTTTATATGATCATTCCACTTCAAATCGTTCCGCACGCATAGTCCCAGATATTTTACAGAAGTAACTGCTACCAGTGTTTGTTCCGCTATCATATAATCATACAATAAAGGATCCTTCTTTCTATGTATTCGCAATACATTACATTTGTCTATGTTAAGGGTCAGTTGCCACTCCCTGCACCAAGTGCCTATCCGCTGCAGATCTTCCTGCATTTCGCTACAATTTTCTAATGCTGCAACTTCTCTGTATACTACAGCATCTTCCGCGAAAAGCCGCATGGAACTTCCGACACTATCTACTAGGTCAAATGAACTTACTTACCATGATAATGCAAGTCTATGCACTCGAGACCAGCCCACAAAACTTCATTGGACTGTTCCCTCTCTCTCATCCACCCTACATCACGGATCTCGCTCCTTCCGGCTTCCATCTGTCTGGCCCAATGAAGGACGTATTGCCGTCGATGTATCCGAGCGGTTCTAAGGTCTTCAGTCTGGAGCCGTGCTGCTGCTACGGTCGAAGGTTCGAATCCTGCATCGGGAATGGATGTGTGTGATGTCCTTAGGTTAGTTAGGTTTAAGTAGTTCTAAGTCTAGGGGACTGATGACCTCAGATGATAAGTTCCATAGTGCTTAAAGCCATTTGAGCCATTTGAAGGACGCACTCTGCGTGAAGCAGTACGTGGGGGATGGGGTGGTTATGTTGAAGCAAGACGTTGGTTCTGACGTCGACCTGTAGAATGGTACGACGCCGGCATACAGGCCTCCCAGTAAGGTGGCCTGAGTCTAACGCACGCAACAGAGATTATGTTCAAAAAAAGGGTTTTGTCGCCAAAAGAGTGAGGAATAACATGGTATACCGAAATCCTGAACGAAACCGTCCCAATTTCAGGATGAAAATGAGTTGAACTACTTACTGAAGGCCAGTTTTTGGTTTGGGGTTGGGTTGTTTTGGGAAGGAGACAATGCAGCGAGGTCATTGGTCTCATCGGATTAGGGAAGGAAGTCGGCCGTGCCCTTTCAAAGGAACCATTCCGGCATTTGCCTGGAGCGATTTAGGGAAATCACGGGAAACCAAAATCAGGATGGCCGGACGCGGGATTGAACCGCCGTCCTCCAGAAGGCGAGTCCAGTGTGCTAGCCACTGCGCCACATCGCTCGGTCCTACTGAACGCTCCTCGTAAGAGCAGAAATATGGAAATGTCAGTTTCGACCGATCTTCATTAGCCTCATTCGTCTGACAGCCTCTCACCTCGTCACCAAGAGGGATTACACGGCTCGCTCTCAATCGCCAACTCCATGGAATCGAACGATCCAAATGTAATTTCCAAAAAGTCGTCAGTAAGAGCTGCGAAGTGGAGAAGCTTGTACCATAGACGACTTGCCCTCCTGCCGGCATATTGCCGCACCCTGCATCGACCGTAAAAACCAGTTCAATTTTGCTTAAATTTATGGAATTTTTTATTGAGAAATTATTTCTTTCCTTCTTAACGAATTCTGGTATCTGTGCGTACGATCCCTGCTCATGTTGACCTGGACCTTCTGTCCCTGGTGCGAGTCCATGTCAAAAGTCTTTTTAGGGAGTTATTCCATCTTTTGTCACTTCCCCTTCTTGGTTCGGATAAGTTAGAGAGCGGTACGAATTCTGTCTGCTCCTGTGATTCCTCCTGTTATATGAAGAATCTCAGTACTTGACGTTAGACTACATTTATTTTTATGGAAAACAGAACGCCAAGTCATTATAAACAAAACAGGTAAACAAGGAATTTGTTATTATTTCTGATTCATTACCGCCGCCCATTGTCGAATCAGTCTATTTTTGTTAATGTTTCACTTGTAGTGTCGAGATAATAATCTAAGGACTAATGCTGCCGCTGTGCGAGATGTATTATATAGTTATAATCGCAATCCCGAAGATTAAATCAAGTGGAGGTGCTGAATCGAGCTTGTTTTTATGTGACGAGGAATTAAAGAACTTATTGAAAGGAATGTAGCGTCTAATAAGCATTGGATATGGACTACAAATACGAAAGAGATGAAGAATAACAAAAATGAGATTACCACCAAAACTGACACCAGAATTGACAATATGAACGATTTCTGCAATGCATAATGGGTGATGCATGAACAAGGTATTACACCTGGAAAACACAAACAAATAATCTTTATTACACATTAAGGGACGCTATAAGATTATCAGGTGATATTCATAAGAGCAGTCCACAACGGGTCGTTGAAAAATTGCAGAAACATACTAAGTGAAGACTGCAGATCAAGGACGGCCACAGCACGCCAAACGGCATGCGAAACAGATGTGGGGGGGTCACCTGTCGACCGAGGCTTGGCCTGTCTCGGTTTGCGCGGTCCCTCTCGGAAGAACCCGGTACTGGGAGACATTTCATTTAGGATCAGCTGCTCCCGGCCACACGTTTCTGTGGCTCAGGCCTGGTTAAATAAAAATAATAAAAAAACAGAAAAGAGAAAGTACGTTGCTTTAGTATATACGGGAATTTGATATATGCCATCATCTCCTTCTCCCCCCTGTCCCTGTGCATCTGAGCTTCCTCCTTTCTTTGTCCACCTTCTCCTCCTCCTGGTCTCTCTCTCTGCATCCCACCACCTATCTCCTCTCTCTCTTAAACGTGAACATCGTCACAAACGCAAGAAACTACCTTTTTATGAGTTTACCGGTTTCTGTCTGTTTTAGACCATCTTCAGGCTTCATACCGAGATCGAAGACGGAGGCTACGACTCAACTGATAGTCCATAATGTTTGTGACTGTTCATGTTCATTTTTAGGTAACAAAGAAAAACCGCTGCCGGCCGGAGTGGCCGAGAAGTTCGAGGCGCTTCAGTCTAGAACCGCGCGACCACTATGGTCGCCGGTTCGAATCCTGCCTCGGGCATGGATGTGTGTGATATACTTAGATGACCTCAGATGTTAAGTCCCACAGTGCTCGGAACCATTTGAACCGAAAACCGCTGTACTCCAAGAGAAATGTTCTCAAATATTACTCTTTCTCTCTGTTCATCTTCTCCTCCTCTCTCTCTATCTCCTCATGCCACCCTTCTCTACGACTCTGTCTGTCATTGATCTCCTCTCCCTTCTTTTGTTTATCTTCTTGTTCTCCCACTCTCTATCTTCTCCTACCTCCACCATTTCTCCATCTCCTCCTTTCCGTATTCTTTGTCCATTTCCTCACACCCTCTGTCCCTCTCCAATTCATCTCTCTCTTTGAGCTTTGTTTATTGTTATTGCAACTTCAGATTCAGTAGCAATATTCTAATCGTATTCTGATAAGCCTTAGATACAAGTCTCCTATCTGGTAACAAAGTTTCACTATTTTATATTATACATATATATTATATGCATTAAAAATATACACTGAAGCACCAGAAAAAATGCTATAGGCATGCATATTAAATACAGAGATATGTTAACAGGCAGAATACGGCGGTGCAGTCGGCAACGCCTATATAAGACTCCAAGTGTCTGGCACTGTTGTTAGATCGGTCACTACCGCTACAATCGCAGGTTATCAATATTTAAGAGAGGTTGAACGTGGTGTTATAGTCGGCGCACGAGCGATGGGACGCAGCATCTTCGATGTAGCGATGAAGGGGGATTTTTTCGCACGACCATTTGAAACGTCCCCTTTGAACAATTATACACGACTGTCCTTAAACTGATACACAATATTTTTTTTAGCGCAACGCAATCTGACTTTCAAAAATCCCTACAAAAGAATGGCCCTGACTAACATTAAACTATACCTTTCACAAATCACTTACCTCACAAAAATCTTCGCTGCTCAAGCTACTGCAATACAGCGAGCGCCACTACTGCCAGCTAAATAAAAGATTCAAACTATGGAAGGCACTAACTACTGATAGGGATAGTTAGCAAATGAAAGATATTAATAGAGAACAAACAATGTATTTACCTTGATATCATCATATATAAATATAGCAGTTCATGACAAATTTCAAAACTCCGCCATCTCTCTCCCCACATCCACCACTGCTGGCGGCTCACCTCCAACTGCGCAATGCTACGCGCTGTTCACAGCCAGCTGCCTAACACTACAATGGCGAGTATTACAACAATGCAAAGCAGCCACAGACTGCACACAGCACAGCCAATGATTTTCATACAGAGGTGGCGTTACCAATAAAAAAATCTAAACAGCCTACTTACACATTTCAAGAATGCACCGTGAGTATCAGGAGTCAGGTAAAACATCGATTCTCTGACATCGCTGTGGCCGGAAAACGATCGCGCAAAAACGGGACTAACGAGAACTGAAGAGAATCGTTCAGCGTGACAGAAGTACAACCTTTCCGCAAACTGCTGCACATTTCAATGCTGGGCCATCAACAGTGTCAGCGTGCGAACCATTCAACGAAACATCATCGACATGGACTTCCGGAGCCGAATGTCCTTGATGACCGCTGGACTCTAAGCATTACGCCTCGCCTGGGCCTGTCAACACCGACATTGGGCTGTTGATGACTGGAAATATGTAGCCTGTTAGGACGAGTCTCGTTTCAAATTGTATCGAGCGTATGAACGTTTACGGGTATGGAGACAACCTTGTGCATCCATGGAATCTGCATGTCAGCAGGGGAGTGTTCAAGCTGGTGAAGGCTCTGTAATGGTGTGGGCCGTGTGCAGTTGGAGTGATATGGGACCCCAGATATGTCTAGATACGACTTTGACAGGTGACACGTATGTAAGCATGCTGTCTGATCACCTGCATCCATTCATGTCCATTTTGCAGTCCGACAGACTTGGGCAATTCCAGCAGGACAGTCCGACACGCCACACGCCTAGGATTAGTACATAGTAGCTCCAGAAACACTCTTCTGAGTGTAAACAATTCCGCTGACCACCAAACTCCCCACAAATGTACATTATTGTGCGTATCTGGGTTGCTTTGTAAATACGTTGTTCAGAAGCAATTTCTACCCCCTCGTACTCTTACGGATTTATGGACAGGCCAGCAGGAATTATGGTGTCAGTTCCCTCCAGCACTGATTCACTCATTTATCGAGTCCATTCCACGTCGTGCTGCGGTACTTCTGCGTGCTTGCAAGGGCTCTACATGACGTGTCGTAGGTGTATCTGTTTCGTTGGCCCTTCAGAGTGTATAGCTATTGTTTGTCCAGTTGTTCATTAGTATATTGTTAAAAATGTGAAATAAGTCGTCCAGAACTTTTGGAAATTTTTGGTAATAATGTTCCCATTTATATATTAGATGTTTCTTTATATATTCCGTATAATAAGAAAATGAGTGTATAAAAATACGCGTGTATTCGAATGTAACATTGTGTCAAAATTTAAAAGAAATCGGTGGAGAACTTTCAGGGATTTAAGATTTTGAACAAAAGAACATTAACTTTTTTGTATAGCGTGCTGCCACAAGACGTCTTGCAGCTGTGGTCCTTTAAAATCCACGCCACTCGTACGGCGCGGATTGTCGAGTAATTCAGAGGCGGGGTTGCGCCACATTCATCGCTGCACACACTCGACCGCGAGAAACTTGTGGAGGGGACGAAGCGGAAGTGGGGTCTTGTTTTGGAGAGCGAGCGAGCAACAGGTAGCGGGCAGATGCCAAGAGAGGAAACGGTTGTTGGATTTGACTGCACGCCGTGGCAGCTGAAGTTGGACGGCGTCAACAAAGAAGAATGTGCTGGCCTGATGTTCCCGATACGGCGAGGCTGAGCGCAGTTTGCCGCACGGCTACCTGGCTGGTCGTTTCCAAAGCCGAACCTGGAGACAGAGAGGTTTTCTGTGTGAGTGTGTAGTAAGACGGGGCAGTCCTCTGCTGGTTGGATGTCTGCAAATATTATAAGGCAGCGTGCGCTGTTGGATGTACTGGGAGCTATTTTAGCTAATCAGCACACGTTATATTACCAATGTTCGCCGTGTGACTTGCGAGCTTCTGAATTCTTTATCTGTATTGCCAAAGTTGTCAGATGCCGGTTTGGTTGGCCGCTTTCAGTTCGACGTCATTTGAGCTTCATTTATGTTTTGACAACTTATTTGTTGTGTATTTCCTTTTAAGATTTCAAGTAGAAGCTTCCCCTTTGGAAACGGTTTTAGTGTCCGATAAAAATTACTGACAATTTTTGAGTAAGTTGATGTGCTATTGAGTGAAATTAATTAATTCCTTACACTGCAGTTAGTTTTCATTGATTTTAATTGCGACACTATACTGCTGTTCTACGTGTGGTATGTTCCATTGTAAGTGGGTTTTACACTATTTGTTGGCCATCTTGTTGATTTCGTAATTTTTTTTATATTGATCTGCTGCAGAGCTGAATCGGTATTTCAGTTGTACTAGTACTTCTTCTGAAACATAAAACTGCCTAAAAACATGCTTAAAAGTGTACTGTGTAATTAGGAAGGGACAAGAAGCACTCACAACTCAATTCAGCCCTACTACTTCCTCTAGCGGTATATATAGATTTCCCTTATAATTATTACTTATATATCTATATATTACATGTGGCGCTGCAGTGTGTAAAGGAACTGGCTCTCTACTTCTAAAAAAAAATACCCTTTTAAATAATAGAACATGACCTATACAAGGAATCTGATTACCCCTGTTAGCCATGGACGAAAAAGAAAAAAAATATATATATACTAGGTAATTGAGTACAGTTATTATACAGATGCGATACATCACTTTAACGGGGGCCGATAGAACAATTAATGTCAATATAATTACAGTAAACCTGCAAAAGCAAAAACAAATTATTGTAGGGTCCTACATAGACATCGCGCATCTGCTAGATGCCCACGAAATAGGTAATTTTGTTTTGAAGCTGACAGCCAATGAGAAAATAGGTGCAGTTTTCAAGCAGTAATGGCGGACAGCATCAGCTGGTAATATACGTAATTTTATGGTAGCTAATTTTACAACAGGAAAAAATGAAATATGTACTCCCTCCAAAAAACGTTACTCACAAGCATTACAATAAAATTATGATCAGCAGCAAAATGTCTGAGAAGAATTTTGAAAGAAAATTATTAATTGAACTTTAATTTGGCGAGTTTTCAACACTGTCAACAAGGCGAAATAATGGAAAGAATATTTATTGGAACTAAACAAAATTGAGATATTGTGACAGTGTTTTTAAAATAGTTAATTTAACTGCAATTGTCTTTAATTTTGAAACGAGAGAGAGCGTAATAATTTTCTTTTAATATCTTAACTGTTGCAGCAGGCAGTGCGATGACGTCAGCGGTGGTCCGCGCGAACAATGTGTGAAGTAAATACTGGTTCGTGGCGTGAAGATAATGATGGATCCTCCTGTTTCATTAATATTCCAGTTACGGCGGTGGTCCACGTTTCCGTTGCAGTCGAATCAGCTGGCAGCACTAGCGCCGTAATAATAGTTCCAGTGTATGCATTGTCATTACGCGCGCGACGTTTTATCATTAAAAGTTTATTAATCACGCGGTGTGGGTAGGTCAGAATTATGCAATGTCTTTAGTATTTACGATATATAGCCGGTTAATGCCAATACTTCGCACAGTTCTTTCACCGTGTTGCCACAGGAAAACAGTCACATGTGTTTATAACAGTCCGTTAAACATCAGTTCAATTTACGTCGTCGTATTTAAGACAGTTCGGATGATATAGTAAATGTTTCTTGATCAAATCACAGCACTGTTCTTTTACTTAACATTTTGGTTTGTTCCACTTTCACGCAGTTCTAACAGTTAGTGTCGCCACACGACAATGGTGTCTGATTCATGGCTAATTGTCACAAGTTCACACAGTTTGTAAAATTGTCACCGCAAACACTCGATATACTTTTCAGGATTTACTGTTCACTTAATAATGCACGATCTCCTATTAACACAGATGACGCACTGTAATTAATTGTTCCTCCGCGTATCACCGTCTTTCGCGCCGAACTTCGCCACGTTTTTTCACCCCAGAGCCGGCCACGTACCACAACAACTCGCACGCTCTCTATCGATAGTCGTTCGCTCTCTCTCTCTCTGACACAGTACTCCTAGCCAAACCAAAGATTTACAAAGCGTATAGAACCAGAACATTCATATTCGTACAATATAGAATATAAAACAGTAGCGAAATGAATGTAGAAGCAAAGAATAGTTGAAATAAATGATACATACGCACTATGACAAGGTAATGCACAAAAGAAAAAAATATTATCGACTTAAGGGGAACGCAATGTCTTTACTAGTGGCGATATAAAACACGCTCGTATTCGGTAGCAACATCGTGTCAAAATATGAAATGTACCAGTGAAGAACTTCCAGCGATTTAAATTTTGAACAAACGAACATTTTCATGTTTATTTACGTAGACGTAGTCTAGTTTCACATTTATATAAATAAAAATTAAAATGTTCGTTTGTTCAAAATCGTATATTCCGAAATTTCTTCGGCGATTCATTTGAAATTTTAACCATATTACCTTCGAATATATGCATGTTTTGTATACATACGGGAGCATTATATAGCATATAAACATATATATTAAATACAATAAATTTTTATTTATTATTGTGTGTATTTGCTCTATAAAAACACGCTCGTATTGGAATGCAAAGTTTCGTTAAAATTTCAAAGTAATTGATGAAGAACTTTCGGAGATACAAGATTTTCAGCAAACGAACGTTTCTATGGTAGATTGGAACGTGACATTTCTCACTCGGCACGACTCTCTTCAGGTAATCAGAATCGTCGTGTCAGCACTGTTTACCCTTCGCTATTTGTTCTTGGTATGATGGACGTTCACAGGCCCAGTGGCTGTTTGCACAAAAAGAGGCAATCTAGCGATCTGTCGTCACAAGCCTTTAAAAGTGAATGGGAGTAACAGTAGAGGTGGATGAGAATTCTCAATACTATAATGCAGTAGCATGATCGATGAGTACTTCAAATTTGCCATGAAACGAGATTAAAATACAATACAAAAAGAATTTCATGATTTAGTTGACAATGAAAGAGCAAATTACAACGATAGACAGATGGGATTCATTTTTCTGAACATCAAGAAGCACTACGTACTAAATATGAAAGCATGGAGCACGTGAAGAATCTGGCGGTACAAACAGGAATAACGCATTATTTCATTGTCAGCTACAACAGTTTGTAACAGAACTGAATGACGTCAGTGGATACTCTATATATTGCTGCAAAGTACGATGGTTAATTCAAGGGACATGCCTGAAAAGATTTTTTGATTTAAAACACGCTGGTGTTGAATTTAAGAATGGAAAGGAGAGCAGGAACGAAAATTAGAACATTCAGAATGGATTGCGGACCTCGCATTTTAAGTAAACTTGACTGCACATTGCCCACAGTAAGACACTGCAAGATGAGATAAAACTTATTTCTGATTTGTTGGGCAACAATTCAAAACTGAAATCCCACTGCAGAAGGTACAAATTCTGACAAATACAGTCCAGTTCCCTAAGCTCACAGACATTAAGAAGAAAGTAAGGCTTGAAGAGTGAATTGTGGCCTTGAAGGAATTACGAGGATGGTATTCTAAACATTCTGAGGGCACTGCCAATCTTATATCGGTTTTGAGCTATTTTCGATACAGTTTGCCGTTCGACTTGAAAGAGCCTCTGAGATTGTGCGGATGTGATTGATAAGTAATATATTTCATGTCTTAAATACTAGACCTTTTACGTTAAAACTCTCCAGGACATGAACTTTTCCTCGGGTAGTTTCCACGTCTCCATAATGAGATTAAAAAAGTGCTACAATAGCTCTATCAACATATGTTAGTGAAAGATCGTTCTCTGTTATGTAACTAAATAAGCTATATTGTATGAAGGGCTTATTTCAGTAGTGGTACAAGTCCATTTTTGTTCATTCTCAGATACAGAGTCCTAAAGTGAAATGAGCACTGAAAAATCTGCATTTGAGATACCAGATATGTTCCAGTATGCAGATTTTTCAGCGCTCATTTAACTTTAGGGCTCTGTATCTCAGAATGAACAAAAATGGACTTGTACCACTATTGAACTAAGCCCTTCATATGGCATAGGCCTACGTAAATAGCCTGCATCTTTCCGTACAATGACAGTTTTTTCGAGATAAAAATTCTGTTATGTCATAAGCATGCTAAAAATAATTAAATAATACTGAAACTCCGTTTCGTTAGTGATCTCTGTTGTTTTGATCAATGTGCTAAATGAAACCATGTCATATCCTGTGCGACTTCATGGCCATATAAATACGCCGTGTTCAGTTTCTCCCTCTTCCCCCTCCTCCCACTCAGATAACGTCATGGGGTGGTGGGAGAAGTGTGCAGCCAGGATGCTTTGTAGTTGAAAGTCGCTTGCATCGTATTTATTCGCCGACACTAGGCAAGTGACTTTCAAGTAAAGTGTCTGCCCTACACGGGAATACATAATGGATGTACGAGTCCAGATGTGTAGACGCATGGTTGACGACGTGTGAAAGTTTGGGTCGGAGGGGGTGGGGGAGGGGTGGAGTTCATGCTCGGATAGTCTAATGGTAAGGGCGACTGCTCGCTACAAGTGGCAAATAATGGTTTGAGTCCCGGTCCGGCACAGATTTTCATTGTAGTCATTGTATTAAGCAGCTAGTGGTTGTTCATATTGAAAGTTATCTAAACAAATAAAAAAATTTCTGAAGTACTCTGTTTCTGATTGTAAATCATAGCTGTGGTAGTAAATCAACTGTCGTAAACTGAAGGCAAAGCTGCACTATAATATTAATTAATTGTCATAGAAAAACGGAAGTGTTTCATATTGTAAAAGTTAACAATCTCACTGCAAGAATTTTCAATAGTATAAACTGCCTGAATAATTAAAATGGCTCTGAGCACTATGCGACTTAACTTCTGAGGTCATCAGTCGCCTAGAACGCAGAACTAACTAAACGTAACTAACCTAGGACATCACACACATCCATGCCCGAGGCAGGATGCGAACCTGCGACCGTAGCAGTCGTTCGGCTCCAGACTGTAGCGCCTAGAACCGCACGGCCACTCCGGCCGGCCCTGAATAATTATCTTGGACATGAAACCTAGAGACAATGGCTTAGCAAAATTTCATCACGAAAACTGTCTCTGAATAGCGTTGAGATGGCCCTGTTTGAATAAATAAAAGAGAATCACAATATTTTCTCCATACTCTAATCTGCGCAGCTCTGGATAACGCGTTGCAGTACTGCTCTGTCTATCGCACCGCTATGCTAAAGCTGCAAATTACTGTATCTGTACAGAGAGATTCGAGAGGTATAGTGAGTTCTCTGTTAACTGCTAATCGAACATACCTGGTTCGATCATCCATTAAAAAGAACTGTAAGACAAAGGTTGCTAATAAAATGAAATATCCGCATAAATGACAATACTATATTTTCTTTTATGTAATGAGAAAAATTACTCAAAACAGATATTAAAGTTAATGAACTTCTCAGCATCCAAACAGTACATTTTTCTATCTCTCAAATCTAACAACTTTCAGTACAATAACCATTTTCGTTCGATGGCGCAGCAATAGAAACAAATAATAACACCTTTATTGTGTTTGCCTCACATTCTATTAGATTTCGTCATTCACAGATCAGTTTCATAGTCGTGTTTGTTGAACTAACGATAAATTTTAATTATAATCATAATATCGCCATGGATTCCTCACTAACACTGCTAAATCAGCTTAACTCCAACACAGATGTACTTCAACTTCACTCGCAACCAGAGATAAATATTGTCTTCTCTACTCAAACAGAGCTAAACTTCGACTGTTCCTCTGCGCCCTCACGCAGCTCAAAGATGTTAGCTTAACTTCTACGATACGGCTTACCACATCGCTGCGTGGTTATAGTCGATTCAGATACCAAAAATTCACATACCAAAATTATACATGACACCTATCAATATCCGCAGCTGTCAATACATTTCATGTATTTCATAGTGGCTACAGTCACTGCAGTGCCTGTTGCATGCATGTCCGAAATAACATTCCATTGTATTTACGAATAACACAGACGCTGCGATATCGTATAAAGGTATATCGTCGATCTGATATTCTTGGATATTGAAAATTAAATACGCTGTAGAAATTACTCTGGAAAAAGTTTAGAAGCCGTTCTTAGTGAAATAACGAAACTGATAAAAATACTCTTGACTGTTTCCATAACTACATCAGAAGCAGAACGCTGCTTTCCAACACTGAAAAGAAAAACAAAAACTTTGCAAAGAAGTGCTACGAATTCGGAAAGACTATAAGTGCCTGCAGTGCCTTCAATGGAGTAAAATTCTTCAGCTTTCATCCAAGGCCGGCCGGTGTGGCCGAGCGGTTCTAGGCGCTACAGTCTGGAACCGCGAGACCACTACGGTCGCAGGTTCGAATCCTGCCTCGGGCATGGGTGTGTGTGATGTCCTTTAGGTTAGTTAGGTTTAAGTAGTTCTAAGTTCTAGGGAACTGATGACCTGAGACGTTAAGTCCCATAGTGCTCAGAGCCATTTTTTTTCATCCAAAAATTAAGGAGAAAATTATTGACTTTCTTGTGCGAGTTAAAATACTTCTCTAAAATGAATTAATTCTGTCTCTTGACAAATAAAACGGTAGGTCATACACATAGAATGTAACAATATGTCCGCTGTAATGTTCCCCTTGTAGCTACCTTGAAGTTCACAAGAAAAGTATAGAGTTTATGCCTAGGCCTATTCCGGCTGGCCAACAGCTGCCTACAAGTCATAAAAGTAATGAAGTATGATCGAGGTAAACGTGATAAGCAGGTCGCCAATCCCTCCAGCCGTTATTGCCAGTAGATGTATCCTGACGGTGCTACTGCTTCTTTGTTCAAGTAGTTCCTCATCTGGCCTCACTAGGGCTGATGTATTTTAACCAGCTGTGAACAAATCATTTTAAATCACATTTTTATGACATTTAGTTTGGGAGCTAGAAACCTTCAAAGTGTTAGGGGTGGAAGCAACATGCTGTACATAATACTTGGCTGCTGTAGATGGATGATCGGGCTGCGGAATATTGATGTAATGCACAACGTGATGTGCCTCTAAATAAATTAATTGTGGATAGGATGTAGCATCGCTGGTGTCACAGAGCGAGAGACTTGCTCGTTGCGCAGTTTGAAAATGTCTGGCGATGTGGCTTCAGCAACATAAACACGATTCTTCAGAGGCTCCACAAAAAGGAATCTGATGATTGAAAATTTCACTCTGCAGCGTTGTGTGCGCTGTTATCAAACTTCTTGGCAGATTATAACTGTATGCCGGACCGAGACTCGAACTCGGGACCTCTGCCTTTTTCTGTCAAGTCCTTAGCGCACACTCCGCTGCAGAGGGAAAATTTCATTCTGGGAACGTCGCCCAGGCTGTGGCTGAGCCATGTCTCCGCAATATCCCTTTATCCTTTCTTCCAGAAGTGCTAGTACTGGAAGTTTCTTAGCAGAACTTCTGTGGAGTTTGGAAGGTAGGAGACGAGGTACTGGCGGAAGTGAAGCTTTTAGGACGGGTGGTGAGTCGTGCTACGGTAGAGCACTTGCCCGTATGGCGAAGGTCCTGAGCTCGACTCACGGTCGGGCACACAGTTTTAATCTGCCAGGAAGTTTCATATCAGGGCACACTCCTCTGCAAAGTGATAATTTCATTCTGAAAACTCCCCCGAGGCTGTGACTGGGCCATGTATTCACAATATCCGTTCTTTCTGGAGTGCTAGTTCTGCAAGTTTCGCAGGAAAGCTTCGGTGGAGTTTGGAAGGTAGGAGACTAGGTACTGGTGGAAGTGAAGCTGTCAGGACTGGTC
The DNA here is from genome assembly GCF_021461395.2 of Schistocerca americana. Taxonomy (NCBI): domain Eukaryota; kingdom Metazoa; phylum Arthropoda; class Insecta; order Orthoptera; family Acrididae; genus Schistocerca; species Schistocerca americana. The sequence goes on along the minus strand of NC_060124.1, from coordinate 502,615,368 downwards.
GTGAGTCGTAGTAGGACAGTTCACTCGGTAGAGCACTTGCCCGCGAAAGGCAGAGATCCCGAGTTCGAGTCTCGGTCTGCCTGGTAGTTTCAGGAATCTACTGGTTGAAATCGGGTGACTGCGTACCGCAGGCCATTCCTGAGGTCCTCGGCGCCCCATCATTGTTCCAGGGATTCTGTTGTTCGATTCCTGCGCAACATCACTGGCTGTATGGGATGGGTGACTATCGTGCTGCATCCACATGTGGCATCGAATGTCTACACGATAAATCTGTCAGCGTTTCCGCGAAGTAGTGTGGACCTATGATTTCATCCGCAAGGATACACACCTCACGTTAACGGACCATCTCCGTTCACGATAGACAGCCATATGGGAATTTGTCTGCTCCCGTAATGCATATTATGATTGCTCACTGACCCGTAATTTGTGAATATAGAACACCTTTTTATGGGTCCAGCACAGCCCAATTTTAAGGAGTAACCCACTGATTGAAATCGTTCCAATGCATCTCCTGTGTCAGTGACAGGTGGTACGGGTGAAGCTGAGATCCTTTATTATACGCCACTCAGATGTAAGCGTGATACCCACGATTGCAGGAAATTCTCGTAAGGTGATATGAGCACCCTGGCGTATTGCAGCTAAAAGAAAAATCTCCATCTCTTCATTTCTTCTCGTTTTTTGCTGGTCTTCGTCTGTTATAGCCACACCTTCTCTGTTTCCCGAAATTATTGTTCAGCACGTAAGAACGCAATGACTTTCGGAGCTTTTCGACCAGGATCGAAGATCAGCGACATGTCAGTGTACTCGTTGGATGTGAATGCCCTGTTTGTTCAACGTCATTATCCGCGGCACCTGAAACCTGTGCTACCTGTCGTGTCTATGGCGGGGTAACGCCACAGTCGGCAATCTAACCGAAGATGACTCCTAGCGCATCGAGGAAGTTTGTCGTTCCGTGACACCGGAAGCGTTACGTTCCGTCCGGAGGTTGTTAAGAAGGCGCACTGCGTTGTGTATTCAGGAACAGGGCCACACATTTGAACATCTCAGTTACATCAACATTTTTCCGCCAGAACATCCATCTGCCCGCAGCCAAGTACCATTTATAGCTTGTTGCAACCACACGTAACACTTCGAAGGTTTCTGTAAGGGACGATCATAAAGTTACCGTTCAAAGGCCGCGCAGTACGGAATCGGTATGTTAATCAGGCAAAATCTCCGTGAGTACTGATGCAATTATCCCATTGACACACTACATTGAAGATATCCATCTGGTAAAATATACTGTCCTGCTGCGTGAAGAAGTCTGTAGCTGCCTGCTGCACATCCTGGTTTCATCGGGAGGGCACTCGAATATCTCCCACGGGAATTGGCTTAACTTCTGCTTTACAACATTTGAAATACAGGGACGTGCTGCTGTGCTAGTGTCACTCTTAGTCGAGGAAAAGGAAAATTTTATCAAAATTCAATGAAGGCGCGGTTGGGCGATGAAAGCTGGGGCCACTGGCAGAGTGTGGTAACAGTCGACAGTCAGTGGGCCAATCAAGGTGAACATGGCAGTCGCGGGCACGGAGCTGGGACAGCGGTATTGCACGCATGATTTGTTTTGAGTGGAGCAGCAATGAGGCAGGAAATTGCAGCATTGCTTCGACTTATTGTAATGTATGAGGCGGAGCACTAGGCCAGAGCCAAGAGTGGCGATTTGTAAGTATCTGCTTTGTGGGAATTTATCTCTGCCATAGTTTCTGTCTACCTCTGACAGTACATCAGAAGCGAGGGCAAAACCACTATAAATAGACGGGCAATTTTAGCTTGGTTCAGAGTGTGTTAGGTCAGTCGAGTGTCGGGATGGACCTGTGCTGGTCTTCGTTTATAGGGGCCAGTCTGAGAGCAATGTTATAAGTAATCTGCATAAACTTATATTCCGTTTACTATGTACTTGTTAGGGCTATATTCTGCCTCTGGGGACACAACACTGGGGTGGGATGGAACGGCAACCAGGAACTTAGAGATCGCACAGTCTGCCTGAGAAAGGACAATAACAGCGGTCTGCAGCAGGTTCAGGAAGGGCTCGGTTCAACTCCAGTCTACAGGCCACGTTTGCTTCCCACCTGGTGTACCAGGGTCTGGGCGAGGTGATGCTAGGTGCAGCAGTGCTGCGACATCACCGGAGACAGTGGTGGGTGTTACCTTCCGGCAAGCACCACTAGTGGCAAGTTGCGGCACAGTGTCCAGGAGGGCGCAGGTTCGAGTCTGGTCCTGTCCTGGGAGCAGCGGCGGCCTGAGGCCACAGATGACCAGTACACCCACCTTTGTCCCATGTGTAGTGGCAACTTCTGGTACCAAATGTATAAGTATGACCAAATGCAGAGGGAACATATTAAGACCCATCCTATCTTTCCAAGTGATTTATTGTTTCCAACTACAGTGCCGTGTTCCCCTTGGTCTGTGTCACTGGGCCCCGCAATGCTGAGGACACCACTTTGCTGTCTGCAAAACAGCTTGGCGTGGAATAGATTCCTTAGCAACCCGTGCACACACTGTGTGTTAGCCTTGTACACCAGTGGAGTTGCGTCGTCGTCAGGATGCCAGCAGTTGACTCAGCAGTCGGTTTCCTGCCGACTCAGCGCCGCTTGGTGTGAGCCGCAGATGGCCAGCTGTGTGCTTCTCGCCGGCATGGCTGAGATCGCAGCGACAATAAACACCCGCAATCCAGAGTTCGAATCTGTGGCCCTCGCTCTCGGATGCCTCCAGCATGTGTTGGAAGCCAGGACAACTGCCCGCAGTAGTGAGCCGTGGAGTGGCTCGCCACTGGCTGGCTATGGACATCTGTGTCGGCCTCAGAGGGTCGAGCCAGTGACCTGTCATGGACTGGAACACTGGCATCCCATCTGCTGCTCTGTGTAGCTGGTGGTGTGACACAACCTGCCATCTAGGAGAGCTGCCACACTTGAATGAATTTCGTTAGGAATCTGCACCTATTTTTACGTGCCTGTATGCCTCTGTTCTGCCATATGTGTTGCTTCGCGTTACATATTCATAACACACTAGGTTGGCTAGTGGGCCCTTCTGCCTGTGATTTGCGACTTGCAAAACCCCTACGCACGTTCTTTCAGCAATCTGACAGACCTATGGCCCCTGTTTTACTTTGCAACTGTTGGTATGCATAACTCACTGCCATCTGGCCGGCACCTGCCTGTAATTTCTGCTCAGAATATTGCACAAAAATAACATTCCCTATCCTAAATGGTGGTGCCACTACATTATTCTGCTCTTCAGAAAGACCTGAAGCCTGGGTCGACCATTAACTAGCTCTTAACTTGTTTGGATCGGCACCTATGGCATATTTCCTTACTATTAGAAAACTTAAATGTGGTATAGTGCTCCTTAAAACCATGGCATGAAACAAAACGTAAATATTCCTTACTTGACGACCACTGCTCGATGAACCCATTACCTACTCATCTCGCGCCCTAGGTATCCAATCCACTGGGACTTGGACTACCTTTGGTTCCCTCTTGGAACTATCTCTCCGCCTGATCAGAAGGAAAATAACACATAACAATGTTAAGGCTGCGATGACACTTGGCACAGAGGTGCTCAAAATGATCGTTATTTGCTGTTGCCTTTCCCTATACTGAGCGATATGTTGCACAAGCTGTTCGGCTGATATGCACCCCTCTTGCTCTAAAATGAACTGGTTTGTGGATCTCAATAGACCTGGCTACAGAGTTCGATTTAACAACGTCAGATTCTGCCTTGGCAAAAACTCTAAAGTGGCTTCTGCCCTGTACAGCTGTGACTGCGTAAAATTCAATTGCGTGACTCCTGAAATTGACACTGGCATTTGGAAGGTTGGTCCTATTATGTTACACTTAGTTACATTGATTAAAAATCCGATCCCCTTGAGCTCTATACGTTTCGCTTCTGCAAATACTCACTGCTCAAAACAACTTGCTACTACGACCAAATTCTCGTAGTTGGAGAAGATCCAATGCATCCTGACCCATTGCAAGCTCAATTTAGGTTCCACGATGTCCCTTGGACAGTCTGTCCCTTTCTCCCTGGCTAAAAATAACCACACCGTGCATGTGTCCAGATTGGTACTTACTACCCTGGCTGGACATACCGTTACCTTCCCTCTATGACAGCTTCGTAATTCCTGCATTGCCATCTCGGCGTACCGGTTTCTAGTTGCCGAGATCAGCAATACCTCTTTAGTGTCAACTTCCACAAACTTGCTCAACGTTCCCCACTTCACTGGATATGGGTGGACCTAGTAACACTGAAACCTCACGTTCTTCCCCATAACTGGGAACTGGACCAAAATATACACTCGTGCGCGGTCGGTTGTTATCCTTACTATTGCACCATGGTAGAAAAACGGCAAATTTAGCTAGCTGGGTTCCATTATTAAATATAACCCAGATGGTAGTTCCTTCTACGCCTTGCGCAACCTGCATAAGTATTGGTCCGTTGGTAACAAATCGGTACTTATCTGGCCTTGCAGTGCGTGATGCAGCGCTTCCAACAGATTCGTTATTAGGCCCTACTCCCTGCACATCCCACACACTGTCAGCTACTCCTTGCAAAAGTCTGGTTAACACCACACTGCTATCTAATACTTCTAGATGGCCCTGTAAGGATCCCAGGCTACGATATATTATGTCTTCCGACACCTTAGCGTACTCCACTACGTGCCCCTCTCCTCTGCGAGTTGCCTCATCGCTTCCACTGTGTTGTTCAGTTCTTTTATATTGCTTTCCTGCTTCCTCCATCCGTCCTACCTGATTCCATAGCGTCTTATAAGCCCCGGCAACTTCCTTCAACATTTCCTTGCCCTCTGCACATTGCCTAAGCTCTTTGAACACTTCCTCAAGCCTCCTTACTTCATTCCACATTTCCCATATTTTCCATATCAACCTTAATGCCCACTCGTGACTTGACACCACCGCATCTTCCTGCCTTGAGTACAGCACACCCCCATCCAGGTGCTGCACCTGTAAGGCATCCACCCCGATGATGAAGAGATGAATCACTGCCAACGATCCCCCTTTCAGTAACCTGGGTTTCCATGTGCTTAGCACCTCTCTTCACTCTCCCTTTCTCCCACTTTCCTTCCTGTGACACGCCTGGAATCACATCCGGGCAACCCTTAAATGGCCGTAACCGCCCAATGTGTACTATCGTTGTTCTAGTTGGCAGCTGAAACTTAACATTAACGGGGGATGTGGTTTCAACAACTTGGTTTGGCCCTTGATACCTCGTGAGAAAACATATTCGTTTTCCCTTTTTGCATTTTGATGCTGGGCAGCATTAGCCATTGCCTCACTCTATAATGCGGTAAACTTCCTTTTCGCTTTATTGCGTCTTCCTGCCTTTCCAATGCCTTTGTATTCTCCTTGTGTACCCGTTTCTAAACATCCCGACTTTTCCTTGCGAATTGACGTACAGATTCATCGGTCCTTCCTTTCTGCGGCCTCACCGAATCAAACGGTGACGGCATTTTTCGCTCGTACACTACCTCATATGGTGACAAGCCAGTATTTGTATTGACTTTTTCATTGTATGCGCATACAATGTGCTGCACATACTCGTCCCACTGACGGTAATGAGAATCCACATAAAAACTCGGCATATTCCCGATTGTTCTGTGTACCCGTTCTGTCCTTCTACTGCCCTGTGGATGCAACGCACTCGTCCTCGACATCTTTACTTTCAACAATTTACATAGTCCCTTCATTAAAATTAATTATTGTCTCTGGTACACCAAACTTCAAAATCTAGTTGTTTACTAATGCTTGCACAACCATTGCTGCCTGTTGATACGGCATAGCCACCATCTCCAAATACCTCAAAAATGGTTTGTTATTGTGAGAAAGAATCTGTTCCCTGATGTTGTTCGCCTAAAAAGTAATAAGACATCAACTCCAACTTATAAAATGGACATGTCGCTCCCGGTAATCGTTGTGGCTGTATCTGTTTCCTACTCAAATCTGCTCTCTGCGCACATGGTATACAATTCTTGACATACTGATCCACATCTACTTTCCTACCTCTCCACCAATACCTCTGCGCCACTCTCCTGTTCGTGCTCTACACCGTCCATGACCAGGTAACACGTGATCATGTGCTTCCTTTGAAACCTCATTCCTCAACTTCGATGACACTACTACCCTTGGCCCTAACTTCGTTTCCCTGCACAGAAGACCATCGTACATATTAAATTGTGGCTGTGTCTGATACAATTTACAATCGTTGTCCACGTCCTGTAATTCTTGCCATACCGATAGGTCGTAGCCTATGACTTCTATTTTTGCCACCTTCCCACTTAGAGTATCCACATTACCGTGTTTCTTCCCATGCTTGTGCATCACCTCGTAGTCGAATTCACCAAGCCTCACAGCCCATCTAGCGAATCTAGTGGATGGATCCTTCAACCCCATCAAACACTTCAACGCACCATGATCTGTCACTAACCGAAATCTTCTCCCATATAAATAACATTTAAAATATGTGATTCCATAGATTACACTAAGCATCTCCCTCTCTGTTTTTGAGTAATTCCTCTTTGCTGCATTCAACTGCCTAGATGCATAGGCTACAGGATGTTCTTTCCCATCAATTTCCTGACTAAGAAGACACCATAATGCTTGATTCGATGCATCGTATGCTAGGATAAACTCCTTTCCAAAATCCTGGTTCACAAGAACTGGACTTGATGTTAACACTTCTTTCAGTTTGTCAAACACTTTCTGACACTCGACTTTCCACTCAAATTTCACACCCTTCCGTAGCAATCGCGTCAACGGCTGTGCTAAATCTGCAAAACCCTTCACGAACTTTCGATATAAACTGAAAATTCCGCTGAATGACTGCACTTCATTAACTGTTTTCAGTTCCCGAAAATCCCTTACAGCCTTTACCAACCTCGAATCGGTTCGCACTCAATCCTTACTGATAATACCACCCAAATATTTTACTTCTTCTAATGTAAAATGACAGTTCTCCAGGCTGAACGTCAAACGAGCTGCTCTTAATCATACAAAGACTTCGTTTAACCGCTGTATATGTTGCTCCATACAACGTGAAAACACTATAATGTCATCCAAATAGACTACACACTGCCCTGGTTTCAAACCCCTCAACACACTGTCTAGCAACCTCTGAAACGTTGCCTGAGTGTTTTTCAAACCGAATGGCATTCTAATGTACTGGTAATGTCCTCCAGGAGTAGAGAAAGCACGATCCTCTGGAGCCACCTCTAACTGATGATAACCACTTATCAAATCCATCGTAGAAAAGTACTGGCACTGTCCTAAGTGATCCAAAGTCTCCGATATGTTAGGCATGGGGTATGCGTCCGTTACTGTCTTATTATTGAGGTATCGGTAGTCACAAAAGAACGTATATTTCCTAGTTCCATCCGTAGATTTTTTAGGCACAACGATAAGGCCCACACCCTAGCAACTATTACTATGCTCTATTATACCGTCCTCAAGGTGTTGATCAATGAAATCCCCCAGAATCGGCTGTAAATACCTTGGTTAAAAATGGTTCAAATGGCTCTGAGCACTATGGGACTTAACTTCTAAGGTCATCAGTCCCCTAGAACTTAGAACTACTTAAACCAAACTAATCTAAGGACATCACACACAACCATACCCGAAGCAGGATTCGAACCTGCGACCGTAGCGGTCGCGCGGTTCCAGACTGTAGCGCCTAGAACCGCTCGGCCACCCCGGCCGGCCAATACCTTGGTGTTCTGTATGGTTTACGGTAAACAGGTGCTTCATTCCCAGTTGATATCCTTTGTTGAACTAATGGAGTTGCTGGTAACGGCCCTTGGGGAAAAAACCAATCCTTAAATTCCCACAATAATTCTTCCATATGCTCTCTTTCCCCTCCTTTCAAATGCTTAATTTTGTCAGGCAATGTAGTTCCATTGGCAGTTAGTGGTTGATCGCTTCGCCTATCTCTCGAACACTAGTCTTCGTCATCTGGCACATCCAAATTTGCTAGTAAAGCTCCTTTGCTCAAATTCGCGTCTACAGCGCGAAAACTATCCACATTCACGGGAACTACTCGCCCCTCGTTCCCCTCCTGTACGCGTACAACATTATGTTTCACAAAACAACCCAATGGACCCAAAACTTCATTATCCTCCATTGGTTCAAAAACACATACTATACGCACAGGTAGATTTGACTCCACACTTACCCAAAGCGAATTCCCTGTGTCACTAGACACACACTCATTCTAATTAAGCCTTAATGCTTATGTACGCGGTTCAATTGGTTTGTTCATTACGTTGAACGCCCCTCGCGACAGCTCTGCATTGACAGCGGTTTCCCTTAGCTGAAATAACATTCCACTAAGTTCCACTGTTCGTTGTCGAAGGTCAATTTTGGCATGAAGTTGACGCAAGAAATCTAGTCCTAGGATCATGTCGTAGCCCTCGTTTACCCATGGTACTACCACCATGCATGCATTAAGTCGGACTTTCTCTATTCGGAAGTCAACCTATAACGTGGTGGGTCTAGGTTCCTTCATCCCATTACATTCCTAGTAGCCACTGACACTTGCGCCCCTGTGTCCAACAAATTCTTATACTTTTTAGTTCCTATGGATCCTACCACTGAATATTCCACCTCTGCATCCGTAGTCATAGCATTAAAATGAAACGGGAGGTGGGTCTTGGGCCCCCTCTGCCATTTAACGCTTGTCCACCCCTCCTATCTCCTCCATCCTCCCCGCTGGCGGTTTCCATCCCTACCTTTATTCCTTGGTGACGGGGTACATTGCCTCTGCACATGTGCTATACGACCACACTTAAAACATTTCACACCCACCGCAAACACTGTTTGCATGTCGCGTACCCCTGTTGCCATGTCTATTTCCTCACATTGAATTGCCAGCTGAATGGCCGAATACAAATCTTTCGCAGTCCCTTCACGCACTTTCCGTGATATATTCCCTGGTAACCCCTTCAAAAATACCTCAAGTGCCCTTTGCTCGGCCTCCTGCGACAGAATACTACTCGCTTCATTGCTCTGACCCAACACGTAAGTATACTCAATAATTCCTTATTCTGTCTGCAAATTTCTCCATTGTCTCCCCCTGTCTCTTTGTCACTGTACTTAAACTCTCTCTAAAGTACAGAGGGCTATTCTGTTTTTTGTACCTTTGTAAAAGCCCTTCATTTAACTGCTTAAACTGTCCTGCCTTCCTTAAGGCCTCAGATCACTTTACATATGTTTTCGCTTCACCGGATAATCTAATCTTGGCTATATGTAACAACTGCACAGCAGATCAACCATTCATCACCGCTGAAGTCTCCAGGTTCTCAACAAACGAACGCACATCCCCAGAAGCTTTGCCAGAAAACGGAATAATCAAACTCATGGCAGCTGGATCTATCTCCTGCACCCTAGGGAACATAGACTGATCAGATGCGGTTTCCCACTCACTTCTAGACGTTAATTCATTTCTCAACTGGGTATTGTCTGCTGTCAATTGTGCTACTTTTTCCAACAAAATCTGTATCGCTTCTGGATCCGACACACCTCGCATCCCTGACTCTGCCATTGTGTTGCTTTCGTTCCCAGTTAGCCCTGAAACAAAACATTTAAATACAAGAATAACCCGACACCATACACCTCAGTATCATCATACTCGGTAACATCATACTCAAGCCAATACAAAAGTAATTAAATGCAAAGAAAAAAAAATAATCTTATTGCCCCAAACACACTAACATTTATTCTAACAAAATATAATACACCTACGCAAAACATGTAAAATGGCCTGCCATGAGACATACTCAAAAACACACAAAGGCAAGAAAATGTCCAATACTCAAAAGAAAACTGGTCAAAACTCACTAGATCTTGTGAATGTAATGCGGGTGGTGGGCTCGAAAGTCGTACTGTACAGACGACGTCTGCTATTCTGACACCAAACGTAGTGCAAATTTTTGCCACCGAATGTATCAAGATGACCAAATGTAGCGGGAACAGGTAGAAGGCACCATATTAAGACTCCGAGCTTTCCTAGTGATTTATTGTTTCCAACTGCAGTGCCATGTTCTCCCCTCAGTCTGTGACACTGATTCCTGCAATGCTGAGGACACCACCACGCTTTCTGTGAAATGGCTTGGCGTGCAACGGCTGCCTCACGCACTGTGTGTCGGCCTTGTACCACAGTGGAGTTGCAGCATCGTCAGGATACCCACAGTTGACTCAGCAGTAGGTGTCGCTGCTGAGTCAGCGCCGCTTGGTGTGAGGCCCAGGCAGCCAGCTACATGCCTCTCGCCGGTGTGGCTGAGATCGCGGCGACAACAAGCACCTGCAATCTGGAGTCCGAATCTGTGGCCCTCGTCCCAGGATGCCTCCAGGATGTGATGGAAACCAGGACGACTGCCTGTGGTAGCGAGCCATGGAGTGGCCTGACATTGGCTGGCTACGGACCCCTGTGTCAGCCTCAGAAGGCCGAACAAGCACCCAAATGTGGACTGGAAAGCTGGGCCCCCATCTGCTGCTGCGTGTAGCTGGTGGTGTGACAAGACCCACCGTCCAGGAGAGCTGCCACACTTGACTGAATCTTGTTAGAAACCTGCACTTATTAATACGTTGTTGTGTGCCTAGGCTTTGCCTAATGCACTGCTTCGTTTCACATACTCATAACATGCTAGGTTAGTCAGTGGGCCCCTTCTGCCTGTGATTTGCAACATGCAAAACTGCTATGCATACTCTTCCAGCAATCTGATGGCCCTATGGCCTCTATTGTACTTCATAACTGTTGGTATGCGCGACTCACTGCAATCCGGTTCGCACCTGGCATTAACTTGTGCTCATAATATTGCACAAAACTAACTTTCCCTGTCCTAAACGGGGTTGCCGCTATACATCGTTGGACAGAGCAGACCAAATGAGGCAGTGTGCGGCGAAGACCAGGGACTGTAGCAGTCTCCTGAACTGCGGGCAGCAGTGTGGCGCAAGTCGCAACTCATCGGCAGGTAGCGACCAGGAGAGCGCGGCCGACTTCCAGCAGGGTGGCCTTGATGACCGCAGCAGCAGCAGCAGCATATTAGGAGTCTGCTGAGCCAACTGGACTTGCGGGACAGCACGCAGATGGCATGCCATGACTATGCGTCACCCATTGAGTACTGTAAATTATCGTAACAAACAAATGTTACTGAATATCGCTGTATCACTCTGCACTGCCCCTTGACGCTCTTGAACTTCCTCAGCCTCCTGACAAAATATGGATCGGAGGGTCCCGGCTTCAGGTCAGCCATCTGGGGTCTCGGGCTCGACCCCCCAACCCCATAATAGTGGCGTCAGAAGTGGTGCCAGTTACAACATTGGTACCAGATTTTCACTGCCATATCTTATGTCGAGCAAATAGCATTCAGGTATGCCCGTGTAGAGGGGTAGTTGAGATGTTTGGTTGCGTTCATGATGGGTGGTCATGCACTTCTTGTTACGTCTTGACATTTGGGAGGTGTTTGTCCATACAAGTGTAGGCAGGAAAGCAGGACTGTTCACCTGCACACGAGCACGATGTGGAGGGGTGAGTGACGTTTGATTTATGGGTTATGTGTCAATCTTTTGTTAATTAGTATGGACTTTTTAAAAGTGTCTTTTCTAAGGCTGAAGGAGCCTGTAGGTTTACATGGATTCAGGGAAAATGGGGGACATGCTAACATAGCGCCTAAGTGATGCAATTTGTGTAACCTGTCACGCCACGGATTACCGTGTACAAAGTGGCTGCCAAAGAATTGTTTTATTTGTAAGAGATTTGGTCATTTGGCGCACAATTGTTCAGAATGTAAGTGGGTGATGATTCGTCGCAAGAACTAAGCTTAAGGAATAGTAGAGTGAAATTAATGGCAACAGTGGAGCTATAAGCAAGAATGGTGGAAACACAGCAAGCAGTGGAGGCTGCAGCAGTGACTACAGCGGAAGCTGTAGCCGCTCTAAAAGAGCAAATTCGGGTATTGTCAGTGGCGAGGATATGAGACAAAGAAAAACGTGAAGATTTAGCAGGGAGATTTGAGGCACTGCAAGTAGGGGAAGGGACCTCAGGTAAAAGTAAATTACAGGCTGGGGAGTGTCCAAGACCGTTTGACCGGCAATTTTGGCATTGATTAACCCCTTTTCGGGTAAAGAAATGGAGGATGTGTCGGTATTAATTAATGAAATTATCACAATGGCTGAGGCCAATGGGTGGTCGGATGTTGTAATGTTAAGAGTGGCGAAGCTACGCTTGATAGTGAATGCCAAGTGGTACACATTGTACCATGAAATGTTGAACAATGTTGGGACGTTTTCAGAGCTTGAGGCTGGGTGACGCCAGAGGTACCAAAAACATAATACTACCAGGTTTTTTCGTGAAAAATTAAGTGCATCAGTTATGAGGAGAAATGAGACTGTGGAGTTTTTCTCAGACAGAATTCGAAAATTGAATGTATAAATGTTCGAACTGTCACAGAATGGGGAAACTAATAGAGTGCTGTTACCAGAGGCCGAGAACAGGGCGTTAGATGTGTGTTTGCGGGGAGTACTGTCGGAGATATCACGTCGGGTGAGTATGGAGAATCCCAGTGGTCTTGCGGTGGCTGTAAGGATTGCTAGTAATTAGAGGAAGTGGATTATGCGTCGAAGCAAAGGGTGGAGCATAAAGTTCTGGCAACGAAAATTAAATGTTTTGGTTGTGGCCAGCTGGGCCATATTAGGAGGCAATGTCAGCGTCAGTTTCGGTGTTACTCATGTGGGAAAATGGGTCATCGGGCAGTGAACTGCAGGAGTAAAAGTAGGGGGGATCCGCGGCGGCAGAAGCCGTTAAACGAAAACGGGATTGCTTCAAACTATCAGAGAGCAGTCCCAGTAAAATTAGGTAATGCGCTTGTAGCTGCACAGGTGGAATGCTGCTTATTAGGCTTGGTGAACGGAAGCGAACAAAGGTTTCTGGTTAACACGGGGGCACATCTGTCTATTATTAGTCTAGACCTGGTTAGCAGGAGAAGGCTTGAGCCACCACGTTATAGGCTACGTGGGGTGTGAGATAATAAAGTAGAGTCACTGGGTACGACGGTACTTCAATTCGTGATAGCTGGAACTAAGTTTCGTGAGCAAGTAGAGGTGTTACCATGTGTAGGTGCTAACTTAAAAATTTCAACCCGAATTAACTCTCAGATCGTAGTTCCAAATGAAACGTGTGTACCCACCGAAACTTATAACAAGAATGTCTAGGCCCCAGAACTTAACGCCCTTCGCTGCACACTGAGAATGTGTTGGGGGCGGTCTGGTCCCATCGCCAACGCCCACTACACAACGCGCCAAGCTAAGCCACTCAAACGGATTGCAAGAAGCGCAGGAGGCTAACAGCCTCAGTGCATTAAAGACAGTGGACTATTTAGTACATTCTGGTAGCTTCCGCACGCGATCTCCCAAGTCTTGAAAACGGCTGGAAAGCGCCTTATCACCTTTATGGCTTGCACCTTCCAGGCAAGTTTTGAAAAAAGCCACCGAATTTACCATGTTCCTGATGTAGAGAAAGATTAAAGGAATCGTGTCAAACTAGCCCCAAACACGTCATGTTACTGTTCTCAGCAAGTGGCTACGTAAGGTATTGGGATATGGAAAGATATGAGGACGCTGATATTAATCACATGAGGAATCATTCCCCAGCTATCGACAAGTGACAGAACGATGCGAGTTACACAAAGATTAAATGTACACCCGCTACACCTCAAAAATAAAAATAATAAAACAATATTAATCCACTACATCTCAAAAGCGAAATTATGAAAGATACACGCAAGTAACATCCACATTATGAAAGATACAAACAGCTGACACACACCTTTTACAACATTCTCTCTCCTGCAAGAGCATCTTCTGATTTCAGCCACTAATAACAGAGTGGTCATACAATTGTAGATACAGCACCACATGAGAAGAACACTAGAATAATAGAAAGACCGTTCCAGACGAATAACAGAGGTTCAAATTTTTCTGAGCTGCAGGAGAAACAGTAGAGGATCGTAGTAACTAGTAGAGTTACCATTAGATTAACATGTCCCTTGGGAACTAACAGGAAAAGCTGATGTAAGGCTGAGATACACTGGGAGAATTTTAATGAAATGTAACACATGCACGCAAAAACTGATTTTTAAAACTCTCGTTCGACCAATTCTTCAATATTGTTTATCATTCTAAGACTCAACTAAAACCGGTGCGTACCGTTACGGAATCTTTCATCTGCGTGAGAGCTTTATGAAGATGCTTAACTAACTACGCTAGAAATCATTGTGCGTCACGGAGCAGTCAGCTGTTGAAATTTCGGCAACGTATGTTACAAGAACAGACGGATGAGGTATTACAATATTTCCCCCACGTACTAATCGCCAAATGACTTTCATGAGAAAATCAGATGAATTAGACCTCGTCATTAGTTCCATGCGCCATGGTGAATGGCATAGGGATGAGAAGAAAACGTAGTGGTATCAGAAAAATGCTACACGTATGGGGTATAGATGTAGATGTAGATTCAGCTTCCTAGCCAAGGTTTTTTCCTGTGACATAGACTAAATCAACAGCGACCAGGACTATGGATTATTAGTTAATATGAGGCTCCCATATCGTTGCATCCATTTTACGTTTATAATTCACAAACAGATGCCAAGATAAGACACCTGTTAATGTAATTCAGTGTTACAGGCGTTATCAGCTGTTGCGAGTACATAGCGTTGTTTTTGGGTTATATGTAGGATGTGTCGTAAATGCAAAAAATAGAACACATAAACGAAATGCTGTATTTTATCGAAGCTGAAAGAAATTCCTGTCACAAACGTCGCACTTTAAATAGGATATTTTCAGAGTGATCCCATTAATTCACTCACGAATGACGTTTATTGCAAAGGTGAGGACTTCCGTACCTCAGGCATACTGCGTCCATGGTCCCGAACGCAGAGAGTTTCAACATTTAACAACTCATGTATACTGTATGTCTTTCTTTGTCCGTGACAGCCGCGAGCGAATCGGGAGCCCAAATAAATATTTGGAGTTTGGTATAATATACTGCAACACGCGGAATATCTATCGGAGTACAGCTAAACATAAAGCAACAAAACTCCAATCAAATACACGCAAACGTTTCCCTTGATATGAATAATTGAGACACACTAATGGAAACCTTCAATAGACCACATGATGAACAGAACTAAACAAGTTAAAATGAACGGCTTTTGTTTAAAAGTCTGCTCAGCAACAGGAAAAAGAAATAGCATATCCAGGTACTAGCCTACAATTTAAATGAATACAGCAAAACACAAAACGAAGTAAAGGTTATCCTTCCGGTATTGTATCAATATAACCGTAGGGTACGAACACTTTTCATAGCAAAAGCAAACACACTTCACTGTTTGCACCAATAATATGGTTTCCGCTTCTGTACGTACGTCGTCATCTCAGTAAACTCGTAAAAGTTATCCCCTGATGTCTCAAATAATGCCCTATCACTATATGCCTTCTTCTAATTAGTGTTTTTCACATATTTCTTTCCACGTCAGTTCTGCTGATAATTCCCTCGTTTCTTTGCTTGACAGTCAAAAAAAAAAAAAAAAAAAAATGGTTCAAATGGCTCTGAGAACTATGGGACTTAACATCTGTGGTCATCAGTCCCCTAGAACTTAGAACTACTTAAACCTAACTAACCTAAGGACATCACACACATCCATGCCCGAGGCAGGATTCGAACCTGCGACCGTAGCAGTCGCGCGGTTCCGGACTCAGCGCCTAGAACCTCTAGACCACCGCGGCCGGCGCTTGACAGTCCATTTAATTTTCAGTGTCTTCTCTAATACTTAGATTCCTCTTTTCCCGTTTACCACATTATATAATTCATTTCACTTACTCCAGAAGCAAATTCTCAGAAATCTCTTTCTCGGATTGAGCCCTATGTTTCTTACCAACTGAGGTATTTATCGAGGAATGTCTGCTTTCCCTGGGTTAATCTACTCGTTAAATCTACCTTGCTTCATCAGTTATGACACGTATTTCGTTTCCAAGGTAACAAGATTTCCTATCTTATCCCATTCGACAGGTACTGTAGTGTTTTCCCATTTTCAGAGTTCGTGAATTACTGTTAGCATCATTTCTAGTTTCACAATTTTTTATTTTTTAAGTCTTAACATATTTTACACAGGAACTGCACAGCGACTAAAATGTTGACATATGCTGTGTAGTATGTTTTATTTAAAATTTGTTTGGCCGACCGGTGTCGGACCTTATGCTCTTCTGCACCTGTACCACGGTTAAAAGAACTTTTACACACAAATTTTGCAAATTTTCACTGACTAATAGGTTGCAGTAAAAATTTCCGTGTTAATTAATCTCTTAGAAAGAAAATACTGATAGCAGGATAGGGGAACAGTGAGAAATATATCACTCATAATATTCTTGTGTACGCCTCTGTAAGGTGTAAGACATTCAGACCATTAATTCATAAGGTATATGTACATTTTATACCAAAATTCTTCATGAACAGTACATGAGAAGTTTACAAAAGTAACAATATCTAAACTGCAAAATCAATAGAAAAATTCCCTCTTCAATCCCCCACAAAAAAAAAAAAAAAAAAAAAAAAATTGCTAAGAGGTATTAATAGCCAAAAAACACATTTAACATGTATCTAGAGAAATCGTTTTTCGTTTGTATAGTAATTCAAAAATCTTGCGGGTAGAAAGGCAGATGTGAAATACAAACAGAGTTTCCTCTTTTCTCTAGGCCAATTAAAAATCAATAACTATATAGTATGTAAAACTCCAACTCAGCTGGACGTCTTTTATTGTACTACTAACGGTTAGGGATCTACAAGCAAATTATACAAGTCCATTTTGAAGTGCTATGACAATGATGACATCTCCAGTATAGACGGTGGTCACAATCAGTCTGAAAAACTTATAAGTGTGTTGCAAAGTAAGCTGTGATGAGAAGTAATTGTTAAAAATAACTTCGATACGTGGGCCGTTTCCCATTTAATTAGCATTGCAGTTAGCCTAAAAGGCCGTTGGTCACACAAATTCAAGCGGCCCGCCACATACACATGTCGGTTGTTCTCATAGCGCAGATGATAGCGCAAGGGACTGCTCGCGTTCAGTTATTACCACCGACCGATGAACAATTTTTGTATCGTTCAGTATCAGGAAACCAAACAAAGAACACGTTTGGTGGCAACGTCGCTGACGGGCTTCTTGAATTTACGCGCGCAGTACCCGTACTGGAAAATTCCACTCGTAATTTACCTGTAAACGGCACAGTGTATCGAATTTGTTTCTTAACAATTATTTCTCAGTACAATCCACCCTAAAACAACTTTACAAACTTTTCAGGCTCTGTCTGACCACCCTGTAAAAGATGAAAATGGGACAAATGGGAGAAAGTAAGTAAGTTATTTATTATTGCATAAGGTAAGACAGTAAATGCCTTCACGCAAAATTTTTTTCGGTTGCCTACTGAAAATAACTGTACCCAGACGCGCTTTTCGTCCGAACCAAATAGATGACAACGAATATGGAAAACACGTGGGGAATGTGTAACGCCTTCCCAGAAAACTTCTGCAGGTTAAGCGAAACAACATTGGCAACACTGGGGTGGGCATTATCCTGCAACAAGATACTGTCGTCCGTCAACGTTCCTGGGCGTTTGGAACTGAGTTTTGCAAAACGTCCAGGAGGATCACATCCACCCACATCGCTTCCTGGGAACGAAAACACTGTACGTCAAGGCTGCCACTGCGGTATCAGGCTTGAGTAGAAGGATGCTGTAGAATGTTGGAGACAAGTTGAAAGAAGTTACCATACAAAATTAATTCAGCGTGAGATGGAACAGTGAGTTGAACGTCATCTGTAGCTTCATTCCGTGACTGTGGAGAAGATTTCAGTTAAAAAGGAAATAGCCAACGACAGTGCTTGAAATCTGATCATGTGCTGCAAGGTAGCGCCGAGGTACAAAATCACCCAGGTTGTCCTTGTTATATATCTCGTACTTTGACCACCAGATCATTTACCGTGCTTCTATATACCCCACGAGCCACCAAATGCATATCTGCTCACACAAGGGTATTACGAGACATGATAAATGTGGTACTCTTCTCATCATGAGTGAACACCAGAGCAGGCAGTTAGTGTATCGTGCAGGAATGAGTCCTGGTTTAGCATGGAGAGTAAGTCTTGTCATCCATTCACCCGCCACTCTCCAGGAAACCGTAACAACCAAATTGTCGATATCTCATTTGTCATGGAACGTTACTGATCACGTGATGCCCAGTGTCGGTTTGAACCAGACGGCGAAAAATGACTGACAATTAAGACGAATGGAAACCTGTAAACATTGTGGAAATCGATGTTAGCATGTCGCTTCAGTATCAGGATCACCTCTCGTATATCCAAGGTGAGTAGCTGCACAGTGGAGACGTTTGCTTTCCGGAAATGAGCAAAGCAGCCCGCCGACTGTAGCGTTCTGGCTGGGAGCGTATCTCCATAGATGTGTGTAAGTTTTTGGATAGATATTCTGAGAGAATATCTCCAAAGTTAAGAGGAATTTAAAAATATTTATTACAACAAATTCGCATTGTCCACGAGTAAAGTTTACAGCTCTCCTTGGCTCCATTAAGAATGATAAATTACTGAGGACGTTTACTATTTATAAAAAGCCTTGCCCTTGTGGGAAAACATATAATGAAACGCAGATAGTTCCTCCTGTCTCTCGCTAGTGAGACAGTGCCGTAATGGAAGGAACCGAAATTAGACTCGTAGATAATATTACAAATAGAGAAAAGTATTATGTGGAACCGTGATATTAAAAAAGAACGGTCCAGTTCCTGGCGCTCTGCTTGCAGACCCGACAAGAGTATTAATACCTACATGTCCACAGTACAGAAGGACAGGTGGACTTTTGTTTCCTCTTTCAATTTTACGATGTGCTGCCATTATGTTGTGTCTTTCCTTTTTATCTCTTTTTCTTCCCTGAAATAGAGAGTAGCTCATGCAGCTCGGTTACGAATTTCCCGCGTCTTATCGGATGTGCCCTCATGGTTGACGGTTGTATGGTAAAACTCTGCTGTTTAGGGTGATAGTGAGAGAGGTGCACTCAGGAAAATTAAAAGAGTGTGGTGAAACTATTCCCCTAATTTGAGTAAAACCCTTATCTCGATATTACGAACATCCACGCTACCCGCAAGAACTCTCTCTCCCTACTCTGCACGAGGATACCTGAATACAAAACCTTTAATTTGGCCCTCTTTTTAATAGCAATTCATGGACTGACTCCTTTTACATAATTTACAATATATTGAATAATCTCCCACAAAAATGTGATTAAGTGCAGGATATTCTAATGTGGTTCTATAATTACTGAAATGACAGAGGGATTATTACTATAAAACACAAAAAAATATTCAAATGTGTGTGAAATAATATGGCACTTAACTCCTAAGGTCATCAGTCCCTAAGCTTACATACTACTTAAAATAAATTATCCTAAGGACAAACACACACACCCATGCCCGAGGGAGGACTCGAAACTCCGCCAGGACTAGCTATAAAACACATATGAATACTATCTCTAGATATTATGGTGTTGTTGTTGTTGTTGTTGTGGTCGTCATTCCTGAGACTGGTTTGATGCAGCTCTCCATGCTACTCTATCCTGTGCAAGCTTCATCATCTCCCAGTACCTACTGCAGCCTACATCCTTCTGAATCTGCTTAGTGTATTCATCTCTTGGTCTCCCTCAACGATTTTTATCCTCCACGCTGCCTTCCAATGCTAAATTGGTGATCCCTTGATGCCTCAGAACATGTCCTACCAACCGATCCCTTCTTCTAGTCAAGCTGTGCCACAAGCTCCTCTTCTCTCCAATTCTATTCGATACCTCCTCATTAGTTATGTGATCTACCTATGTAATCTTCAGCATTCTTCCGTAGCACCACATTTGGAAGGATTCTATTCTCTTCTTGTCTAAACTATTTATCGTCCACGTTTCACTTCCATACATGGCTACACTCCATACAAATAATTTCAGAAACGACTTCCTAACATTTAAATCTATACTCGATTTTAACAAAATTTTCTTCTTCAGAAACGCTTTCCTCGCCATTTCCAGCCTACATTTTATATCTTCTCTACTTCGACCATCATCAGTTATTTTGCTCCCCAAATAGCAAAACTCCTTTACTACTTTAAGTGTCTCATTTCCTAATCTAATTCCCTCAACATCACCCGACTTAATTCGACTACATTCCATTATCCTCGTTTTGCTTTTGTTGATGTTCATCTTATATCCTCCTATCAAGACACTGTCCTTTACGTTAAACCGCTCTTCCAAGTCCTTTGCTGTCTTTGACAGAATTACAATGTCATCGGCGAACCTCAAAGTTTTTATTTCTTCTCCATGGATTTTCATACCAACTCCGAACTTTTCTTTTGTTTCCTTTATTGCTTGCTCAGTAGACAGATTGAATAACATCGGGAGAGGCTACAACCCTGTCTCACTCCCTTCCCAACCACTGCTTCCCTTTCATACCCCTCGACTCTTATATTATGGTAATACATTGATATTCAAAGCATGATAAGTACAACAAGTTTCCAAGAATAATTAGTTGACGAAGTTGAAAAGGTGGCCTATCAAATGATTTTAGTTCCCTTCCCTCTTCTGGGAGTGGATTGATTGTCCTAACAGATTGCTAATTCGCAAACTCGTGGTACAGTGATCGAGTAACAGAACTCATCTATAGAACCCCTCACAGAAATCAGTCCGCAGCTCGTGGTCGTGCGGTAGCGTTCTCGCTTCCCACGCCCGGGTTCCTGGGTTCGATTCCCGGCGGGATCAGGGATTTTCTCTGCCTCGTGATGACTGGGTGTTGTGTGATGTCCTTAGGTTAGTTGGGTTTAAGTAGTTCTAAGTTCTAGGGGACTGATGACCATAGACGTCAAGTCCCGTAGTGCTCAGAGCCATTTGAACATAAATCAGATCTGCTGTTGGCACTATGTGGGTAGGCGCGGTGCTGGAGCGTCAAATAACTGACTGGGGCCCTGCCGAATACGTTACCAAACGCTGTGCTCGATTCGTATGGAGTCGGCTATTAGCGGTGGGCTGGACTGCAGGCTGAAACCAGAATTGCTGACCACGCTGATGTTCCGACAAGTCGCGATATACACCCCGCGTTATGCGGAGGTCTGGAACGCGGCATACGAAACACTGTCTGGGCTACCGAGACAGTGAATACCGGTCACCAGTCTCTACATCACGGCTTTTCTCAGGAATAGAGTCCCCTGAGAAATTCCATTTTCTACACAAAACTCCTAAACAATTAGGATGCGCTAAACCCACCAAGTTGCATGGCTGCCAGTCGTGGTTAGTCGTGTATCTTAGCGCCAATCAGAAGTGTACAAATCGCCACACACAACCCCCGAAACACCACGAAAAATGATGCTCTAATTGAAAAGCTTGCGGCCAAAGCTACCGGCACATTGTTACATGAGCAAGCGTCACCAACTGATCGCCACTAAGTTAGCTCTTTTTAGTAAACATGGGAAGACCGTGCCGTGGGAAGAGTAACCGACACAGAAAAACGATTTGCCTACCTGAGGCACCAGCTAGTTGGACAACACACTGTCACCGAGTCGTGATACTAAGAAAGCAACGACACAGTTCCGAACCGCCCTGACCCAGGCACCAGCGTAGCGCCGGCAGATTCCACGCGCTCTTCATTGCCTTCCCGCCGGCGAGAAAAAGCCGAGGGTTCCTTTGAGAGAGAACGTCCCCGACCACAGCTATTGTCGCCTGGGCGGGTCCAAACATCCTGGAACTCGGTAGACGCGGTCGCACACAACTCCCTGACCCGCGTGCCCCTCCCACACAGAATGTGCACCATAGCAAATGGAGTAAGACTCATCGCCTGATTTAATTTGAGCAAAGAGTAACTCATACCAGACCACCTTGCTATCATCATTAAAGAAAATAAATGAGATAGGACAAGCCAAGAGGGTTTGGTACCTCCTGCCCTGTGCAACCCGTAGCCCAGAATGCTATCGGGTTTCCAATATACTTCCACATCGAGGGAAGGAAGGAATAAGTCATTTTACATTTTCGTTGACACTTCCGCTGATCTTCTCCAGGTGACCAGCTGAACAACACCATCTATTACAAGTGCTAATATTCAGGGCATTTGTAGAGGAGAGCTTCAGACGGATGTTTGCTGAAATTGTAAGGGTCAGAATCATCTGGATGTGACACCCATCTTTACCTGGTCATTTCTTTACTTCGCATAACAGAGATCCACGGGCTCCACATTAGGCTCCATGCACCCTTTAACATGTTCACAACATTGTCCACGGGTAGTTCATGATTAAAGACTTGTGTGAAAACTGACTGTAAGGTCCATGGACGAGATGAACCTTTCATTCGTGCTTGTAAAGGTGGGAGGGAAAGAAAATACATTAGGATGCTGGGAGATGAAAATCTAATAATACTGGGGGACTGGAACGCGGATGTAGCAGAATTAATAGACGAAATGTTTACGGGAGTATTTGGACTTGGTAGTAGGAACGAAAGAGGAGAATGACTGTTTGAGCAGTGCAATAAATTACAGCTACTAGTTGTGAATGTTCATTAAAGAAACAAGACGTGTGGCCTGCAACTCAAAGTGTCTTGGCCAAGGATTCCGGATTAGATTCCCATCTGGATCTCCAGCAGCGGACTGCCAGTTGTGGGGCGACCATCAGGAGAAGGTGAAGCAACCAACGACGACATAACATGCCACTATTAGGAGCGTAGAATCTAAGAAGTTTGAATGTTGTAGAACAGTTAGAAATCCCGAAAGGGAAAGGCAAAGGCCAAATCTGGATGTAGTGGGGGACAGTAAAGTGAAATGGAAAGAAAATAAAGACTTTTAGTCGAACGAATATAGGCTAATATTAACAGCAGCGGGAAGTGGTATAAATGGAGTACGATTCGTTGTGAACAAAAAATTACGGCAGAGAGAGAGCTACAGCAAACAGTCAGTGATAGGATTGGTCTCATCAGGATCGAAAGAAATCAACGCCGACAATGACAGTTCAACTATGCATGCCAACGCCGTAAGCAGAAAGTGAAAATTTATTTATTTGTTTGTTTTATTAATTTATTTATTCCATCGTAGCCTGTTACCTACTATTTAAAGACATGCTGTAGCTGTTCTTATACAAATTCTTACATAAATTATGCGGTATTATAATTTTTTCCTACAAAGTACTATCTCCCACCACCGCAACTATTTCACTGTTAATAGTAATAATAATTAGTTAAAAATCTATTTCTACGGTATACAAACCTACACGTAACACCAAATTTGACTTTGTGAACTACAGTAAAAATAACGTCCGTCCTTGTCTGTCATATTCCACAGTGCATTCCATCGCTCCCCATTCTGTAACCGAGCCCTGCCCGGTCCTTGGGCTATGTCGAGGGCGTTGTGGTTGCATACAAGTCCTTCATTTTTTGTTGGCTCCGTACTTGCCGGGGACGATCCCCCAGTTCCGAGGCAGCATCGTTGTTGTCGGTAAGGAGCACAGCCACTCTGCCGACCCACGTTATCGCGGTTCTAGTTCCTTGGGAGGCGAGATACGGTACCCGACTGCGTTTCTCTCTGGTGTTGTTACGATGGTTGCGCATGCGGTGTTGGCCGTTCTTCTGCACCAACTGTCGACCTCAGCTGCCTTTGCGGCGTTGGTGCTCGATCTCCTGTCGCAACCTCTCGTAGTGCAGTAGAAGAGGGTTGATTGATAAGATAACGAGCCACCTTTCTCGCAGTAGCACCGCCAGTGTTGTCCAAGATCTGAGATTCTGTCTCGGAAAATAGTATTTCCTTGGCATCGAGTATTTCGTGCTCAAACCGTTTCTGCCGGTCGGTTTTGGTAACATAGGGATGTAGCGGACATCTCCGGATAGTTTAGCCTGACGTACCTTCGTAATCACAAGCACACTCATAGGATTTTTACCCATCAGTTCCATGTCAGTAAGCGGTGTAGGGCCTATGACCAATCACGAAATGTGGCAGGTCTCCTGAGAGACTGAGGTGCCTCACACTCAGTGTTTGTATAAAAAAATGGTTCAAATGGCTCTGAGCACTATAGGACTTAACATCTGAGGTCATCAGTCCCCTAGAACTTAGAACTACTTAAACCTAACTAACCTAAGGACATCACACACATCCATGCCTGAGACAGGATTTGACCCTGTGACCGTAGCGGTCGCGCGGTTCCAGACTGAAGCGCCTAGAACCGCTCCGCCACACCTACCGGCGTCTTTGTTTCATAATTGACAGAAAACTATAGCAGTGCCTGTTATTTAGGCATCATGCCATAGTCTTTGCCATAGGTGGATGATCTGATTGCGAATTATCTGCTTGCCTATGGCCCGTCTTCTTACTAGATCCAGCACTTCCTGATACTGTTCTACCTTCATCCGGTGTAAAGCCGCTTTTTCCTTATCTGGAAATCGAATCGACATAAAATGCGGTGATAAATGTCATGGGATACCTCCTAATATCGTGGTCGACTCCTTTTCACCCTTTTGCATGTCTATGTGCCGTCGACTAAGGAACTCTTTTGATGGCCCCTGCAGAAATATTGAGCCACACTGCCTCCGTAGCCGTCTAAAATTGTGAAAGTTTTGCCAATTATGCCCCATTAGGGCGATGTGGGTGCTACAATTATTCGCTCTAATTGTCTACAATGATCTTCAAACCATCGCAAACAACTGCGGCCCAGTGACGCGGCGTATTGTCATCCTCCAGAATTTCATCTTTGTTTTGGAACATGAAGTCAAGGAATGGCTGCAAATGGTCCCCAAGTAACCGACCGTAACCATTTACAGTCAATGATAAGTTGGACCAGAGGACCCAGTTTATTCCATATAAACACTGCTCACATCATTAGGGAGCTACCACTAGCTTGCAAAATGCCTTTTTTAACAACTGGGTTCCATGGTTTCGTGGGACCTGCGCCACACTCGATCCCACCATCAGCTGTTAACAAATGAAATAGGGGCTTATCTGACCAGGCACAGTTTTCCATTCGTTTAGGGTCCAACCGATGTGGTCGTAAGCCCAGGAGAGGCGCTGTGGGCGATGTCGTAGTATTAGAAAATGCACTTGCGTCAGTCGTCTGCTGCCATAGCCCATTAACGCCGAATTTCGCAGAACTGTCCTAATGGATACGTTTGTATTACGTCCCAGATTGATTTCTACTGTTATTTCAAGTAGTGTTGCTTGCCTTTTAGCATCGACAACTCTACGCAGACAACGCTGCTCTCGGTCGTTACGTGACGCCGTCAGCCACTCAGTTGTCCGGGGTGAGAGGTAACGCCTGAATTTGCTATTCTGGGATCCCGGAATATTGAATTCTCTAACGAATTTCGAAATGTAATGTCCTGTGCGTCCAGCTCCAGCTACCAATCTGCCTTCAAAGTGTATCAATTCCCGTCGTGTGGCCATAACCACGTCGGAATCATACGACTAGAAATGACAGCTCTGCCAATGCACTACACTTTTATACCTTGTGTACACAATGCTACCATCATTTGTAAATGTGTATGTCGCTATTCCGTCACTTCTGCATCTCAGTATAATTCCAGTTCTACTTGGAACGCATCAACTTCCTCAGTGCCAAAAACTTCCGTCAGTTGAGGAGGTATATCTGTTATGATGATGACGAACGAGTCGTCGCCAAAGTTGACTGGTGGCCCATGCTAAATAGAAACATATAAATCACAACAGGTTTGCCAGTAACGTCGATAAAGTGCTGGCTACATGGTCTGGATCTGCCACGAATTTAATTATAAACAGATAGCTATTGAGGCCTCACTTAGGCCATACGTTACTAAGCGCCTTGTTAGAGTTTGCTTCCTATCAGCTGAAGGCTATGCTACTTTACTACTTGACGTCCCGAGCAAGAGTGGACAAGAGCTCGCTAGAGACTTGATACAAGCCGCGGAGCGGCGCTGGTCGCGACTCGCGGGCCCAACGATACTAATACGAACCGCGGTCGATAACTGCAACCCCTAACAAGTGTGGCATCGAACGCTGATACCACTATGTCACTTTGCGCTGTGTTAACTATCAGTGCTGGTGTTAAGAGCAGATACCTGTGTTCCCAAGCAGTCGCACGGTAAGGCCTCTCCCGTGGTCACAGTTAAGACAGCGCTTTGTTACCTTATTATTTATTCTTCGCTTTGGCAGCTTTTACTCGTAACTGGTGGGACTAATAGCTCTGTCCATCACTTGTTCAATGTGTGCACTATGATTTTGCCGTTCTCCCAAGAAGACGCCTAAGTATCTGATAAAGGGCTCTCTATTTATGAGACTGTAGCTTAATTTCATGATCGAGTCTCTTAAAAGATTCCCTTTTAACAGCATGTACCTGGTCTTTTCAGGCGCAACAGACAGTTTGACACTTTGGTACCACTGATGTAATAATTGGAGGACTATGTTATATCCCACGGTACAGGTTGCTTCTGGAGCCTCCCTTCACAAGAATCATCATGTCGTCGGCATACACCACTACCCCTACGACCACTTCATTATCCTGCAGCATTCCTAATACCGGGTCGATTACTAGATTCCAGAAAACCGGGCCGCTTGTGGATCCCTTCTGGCAGCCTTCTGAAATTTCTTTTGTTAGGATCTCTCCTGGGCATGACAGTGTTGCTTTTCTGTTTCCACAATAGTTCTTACAGCTGTTGTATAACGCTCGTGGGTAGTCCATTTCCCTCAGACAATAAAAAAATAATGGCCACTGTAAATGATCGAACGCCCCGGCGATGTTCACGATTATGGCTATAAGGAATCGGTTTTCAAATATCGCTTCTTTTACAGCATAATCTCTTGAGTACCAGCTTCTGATATGATACTGTAGCTAGTTCACTTCATGAAGAAATCTTTTATCCCGAGTCTACTGCACAGTAGCTTCTGCAGAACTTCCCTAAGGTATCGAGGAGGCGTATCGGTTTGTAAGACTTGGGAGCTGGGAGATGATTGTCATCTCCCTTTTTCAGAATAA
This sequence comes from Schistocerca americana, assembly GCF_021461395.2. Classification (NCBI taxonomy): domain Eukaryota; kingdom Metazoa; phylum Arthropoda; class Insecta; order Orthoptera; family Acrididae; genus Schistocerca; species Schistocerca americana. Next base: position 502,588,265 of record NC_060124.1, on the reverse strand, counting down.
TCATATTTGCTTTCTTCCATGGACCTCGTGTTCTTCCCTGCAATAAACACGCGTTCTAGAGTCGGCACAAATCTAAACTTACATGAGTACAAAGCGTTTGTAGAGCTTCAGCACTGATGCCATCATGGCCAGGTGATTTATTCCTTTTCAGTTTCAGGTTATTTTTCCTCATCACCTCTTCCGAAAATGGTCAAACTCTTCTGTCTTCTCAGTATGCTTTCCTACGTTTGTTCTACAGTTCCCTGTGATTTTCAAATTCATCCTCCCCGAATCATCTAGAAAGAGGGTGCCCAACAATCACTGTGCGGTTTTCCACCAGTTGTATGTGATGCTGCAGCCTGCTCGTTTAAAGCTGATAACATTGTCGGAAATTTTAGCTTTTGACAGACGATTTTATACGGAGTACTCCATGGCTCAAGATGTACGTTCCGTGCCACAAATTAGTTCCAACTACCTGTTCTTGCCTCTCGCAGGAGGGTTTTACGTTACTGCTTTATATGTTTATCTGTATCGCTGAAAGCCATTGAGTTGTTATATCCGTATTGCACCGATACTGGCGGTAACTGTAGTTCACTTGATGTGTGTTCTCAGTATGTGGAGACACTCGCAAGTTGTTTGAAAATTACAGATCGTTTGTTTCATGACGATGATGTAAGATGGTGTACGAACACATGATCCACGCTTTGGATTACCTCGATCCATCCTTCGGATTGCGCGTCATTGAATGATCTTACGAAACGCTCACTATTCTTAAGATTTCATCCCTTTTATTGTTTTAATTGTTATGGTTTGACAATTTATTTTACCAATACGATTTTGAATAACCTACATGCCCGTTTGTCCATCCATGGGACCCCCAGTTTCATTACCTCCAGTTGCGTAAGTCAACTTCGGTTATTCCTCGAGATGAATCCAGTTGGGAATTCACCGTACTGACTGTCTTGCATCCTTCACAGTGCTCATATATTAGTAGAAACTCTTACAGTTATAACTTGTTACCTCAGTTGAGGACTGTGAGATATTTGTAAGGTGTTCAGTAGTGCAATATTGTGTTAATGTAAACGAAAGACAGTGATAGTAGTGCTAGTACTCACAAGAAATCTACAGCCATCGTGTCTAAATGTAACAGGTGTAAACAACAATATATAAATGACTAAGAAACTAATCCTGAATTTAAAGGTTGGTTGTGTACTGACGAATCGAATTCTGAAAGGGCTAGTGGTAGAATTTGTATCGTAACTTTTGTTTCTGAATTGGGATGTGTTAAAAAAACATGTGTGAAAACCATGTCAGAAAAGTGAAGGTGGTGTTATCTAAAAAACAGACAATTTTGAGATCATTTGTGAAATCAGCTACAGCTTGAAGTCTCTTTGAATAATCATTCTCACATTGCTGAAATTAAGCCAGCAGGATTCATGACAAAACGCAATATTCCTTTCAGAGTTACAAATCACCTGGAGGGCGTAGTTAAGAGCAGCTTTCCTGATTCTAAAATCACCATCTCTATACATCTGTGTCGCACTACATGTTTCCAAATCGTAAAGAACATGGTAGGAGAGATCCACAAGAAAAAAATTCAGTGTTCTTACTGATGACTCAACAGACGTAGGACCTGTTAAAAGGTCGTGTGTCGTGGTTAGACATTTTGATAAAGATACAAAATTGAAACCACAGCCGTATTATGCAGATTTACTGTATGGTTGAATGATGATGGCGTGCTCTTGGGTAAAATATTCTGGAGGTAAAATAGTCCCACATTCGGATCTCCGGGCGGGGACTACTCAAGAGGACGTCGTTATCAGGAGAAAGAAAACTGGCGTTCTACGGATCGGAGCGTGGAATGTCAGATCCCTTAATCGGGCCGGTAGGATAGAAAATTTAAAAAGGAGAATGGATAGGTTAAAGTTAGATATAGTGGGAGTTAGTGAAGTTCTGTGGCAGGAGGAACAAGACTTCTGGTCAGGTGAATACAGGGTTATAAATACAAAATCATATAGGGGTAATGCAGAAGTAGGTTTAATAATAAATAAAAAAATAGGAGTGCGGGTAAGCTACTACAAGCAGGATAGTGAACGCATTATTGTGGCCAAGATAGACACGAAACCCGTAACTACTACAGTAGTACAAGTTTATATGCCAACTAGCTCTGCAGATGACGAAGAAATTTAAGAAATGCATGATTAGATAAAAGAAATTATTCAGATAGTGAAGGGAGATGAAAATTTAATAGTGATGGGTGACTGGAATTCGATAGTAGGAAAAGGAAGAGAAGGAAACATAGTAGGTGAATATGGATTGGGGGTAAGAAATGAAAGAGGAAGCCACCTGGTAGTATTTTGCACACAGCATAACTTAATCATAGTTAACACTTGGTTCAAAAATCATAAAAGAAGGTTGTATACATCGAAGGAGCCTGGAGATACTGACAGGCTTCAGATAGATAATATAATGATAAGACAGAGATTTAGGAACCAGGTTTTAAATTGTAGGTCATTTCCAGGGGCAGATGTGGACTCTGACCACAATCTATTGGTTATGAACTGTAGATTAAAACTGAAGAAACTGCAAAAAGGTGGGAATTTAAAGAGATGGGACCTGGATAAAGTGGCTAAACCAGAGGTTGTACAGAGTTTCAAGGAGAGTACAAGGGAACAATTGACAAGAATGGGGGAAAGAAATACAGTAGAAGAAGGATTGGTAGCTTTGAGGGATGAAGTAATGAAGGCAGCAGTGGATCAAGTAGGTAAAAAGACGAGAGATAATAGAAATCCTTGGGTGACAGAAGAAATATGGAATTTAATTGATGAAAGGAGAAAATATAAAAATGCAGTAAATGAAGCAGGCAGAAAGGAATACAAACGGCTCAAAAATGAGATCGACAGGAAGTGCAAAATGGCCAAGCCGGCAAAGCTAGGGGACAAATGTAAGGATGTAGAGGTTTGTCTCACTAGGGGTAACGTAGATACGGCCTACAGGAAAATTAAAGAGACCTTTGGAGAGAGGAGAACCACTTGTATGAATATCAAGAGCTCAGATGGAAACCCACTTCTAAGCCAAGAGGGGAAAGTAGAAAGGTGGAAGGAGTATATAGAGGGTCTATACAAGGGCGAGATAGTTGAGGGCAAAATTATGGAAATGGAAGAAGATGTAGATGAAGATGAAATGGGAGATACGATACTGTGTGAAGAGTTTGACAGAGCACTGCAAGACCTAAGTCGAAACAAGGCCCCGGGAGTAAACAACATTCCATTAGAACTATTGACAGCCTTGGGAGAACCAGTCCTGACAAAACTCAACCCTCTGGTGAGCAAAATGTATGAGACAGGGGACATACCTGCAGACTTCCAGAAGAAAATAATAATTCCAATCCCAAATAAAGGAGGTGTTGACAGATGTGAAAATTACCGAACTATCAGTTTAATAAGCCACGGCTGCAAAATACTAACACGAATCCTTTACAGAAGAATGGAAAAACTGGTAGAAGCCGACCTCGGGGAAGATCAGTTTGGATTCCGCAGAAATATTGGAACACATGAGGCAATACTGACCCTACGACTTATCTTACAAAATAGATTAAGAAAAGGCAAACCTACATTTCTAGCATTTGTAGACTTAGAGAAAGCTTTTGACAATGTTGACTGGATTACTCTCTTTCAAATTCTGAAGGTGGCAGGGGTAAAATACAGGGAGCGAAAGGCTATTTACAATTTGTACAGAAACCAGATGGCATTTATAAGAGTCGAGGAGCATGAAAGGGAAGCAGTGGTTGGGAAGGGAGTGAGATAGGGTTGTAGCTTATCCCCGATGATAGTCGATCTGTATACTGAGCAAGCAATAAAGGAACCAAAAGAAAAATTCGGAGTAGGAATTAATATCCACGGAGAAGAAATAAAAACTTTGAGGTTCGCCGGTGACATTGTAATTCTGAAAGAGACAGCAAAGGGCTTGGAAGAGCAGTTGAAAGGAGTGGACAGCATCTTGAAAGGAGGATATAAGATGAACATCAACAAAAACAAAACGAGAATAATGGAATGTAGTCGGGTTCACTCGGGTGATGCTGATGGAATTAGGTTAGGAAATGAGACACTTAAAGTAGTATATGAGTTTTGCTATTTGGGGAGAAAAATAACAGATGCTGTTCGAAGTAGAGAGGATGTAAAATGAAGACTGGCTATGCCAAGGGAAGCGTTTCTGAAGAAGAAAAATTTGTTAACATCGAGTATAGATTTAAGTGTCAGGAACTTGTTTCTGAAAGAAATTGTGTGGAAGTGAAACGTGGACGATAAATAGTTTAGACAAGAAGACAATAGAAGCTTTCGAAATGTGGTGCTACAGAAGGATGCTGAAGATTACTTGGGTACATCATGCAACTAATGAGGAGATATTGAATAGAATTGGGGAGAAGAGAAATTTGTGGCACAACTTGACTAGAAGAAGGGATCGGTTGGTAGGACATATTCTGAGGCATCAAGGGATCACCAATTTAGTACTGGAGGGCAGCGTCGAGGGTAAAAATCGTAGAGGGAGACCAAGAGATGAATACAATAAGCAGATTCAGAAGAATGTAGGCTGCAGTGCGTACTGGGAGATGAAGAAGCTTGCACAGAATAGAGTCTCATGGAGAGCTGCATCCGACCAGGCTCTGGACTGAAGACCACAACAAAAAAACAAAATTGAAAGTAAATTTTGGAATCTTTGCTGAATATTTAAGCAGGGTGAATATGATAACGCAAACAAAGTTACAAGAGGTAGAAACCTTTATTCTAATCTAATGCTCTCATTTTCTGAGTAAATTGCTTCTGAAAACAATATTAGAGGACACTTCGTACCGTAAACATACGCGAAAATATTAAGAACTGTTCAGAAGTGGACGTATTTTGGGGAAACATACCCAATATAAAAACTTTGTTTGGTGAGAGAAAATTCCGGGCCCTTCCATAGTTTGCGCTCTCATTTTTATCCCTTCTATATTCAAATGCTGACCGTGAAATAGTTTTAAGTAAGATCAATCTTATAAAAGTGAAAAACTGGAACGGGCTCGTTACTTCCACAGTGAATGGATGTTTGGTTGTCAGGCAGTACGTGAGGAGCAGTAACTCATGCAAGAATTTTGTTCCTAACGAGAATATTATCAGTAGCATGAAGAAAATGCAGCTGTATTAGTGGCCAGACACTTCCAGTTCTCTTTTGCTCCTGACCTTCCAGAGGAGGAAGATGATGATGATTCATTCAGTTTTTAAGTCTTCTTCCAACATAAGCAAATAACTAAGTAACTTTTTATATAATGTTATCAACCGTACTAAAGTTTTTTAAATTGGTTGAAACCAAAAAATAAAAATCAGTAGCATTAAAATGTGGAGGAGTTAACGTGAAATAATAGGAGACGCCTGTTTTCATGCGGTCGCAGTATAAAGCCCCGGCTGAGGCCGCCAGGAGTTCTTCCCAGTGCATTGCTACAACCATAATAACGCATTAATTCCGTCATTGTGCACGATAAGTCTGTAAATAAGAAAAAGTTTAGAAAAGGACTGAAACTATGCTTAAAATTCGTTGGAAATCACTAAGCGTTTTTTTAATGAAATACTGGATGATTATGGGATAGGTAATTTGGTCTCCCTTTTAAGCAGGAGCCCGTTTTTGATACGTCTCATTTTTTCTGGTGTCGTATCTTCTTATTCTTTTTGCTGTACAGTGGCATTATGTTACAGGTGCATTCAGTAATATATGTTGATATTAGATGCAAACTGTGTTGCGAATGGCATTAGTAGTAGGATAGTGATAAATTAAATCGTCACGCCTGATGTAGACGTTTTACTGAATGCCATTGTAAGCAGAAGCTCTTTTTTGACACGTCTAGGAGTCTATCACGTCATACCCCATGAACTATTAGCCGTACAGTGATATAATTTTGCAAGTGCATTGAGGGGCACATGCATATACTGTTTGTAAAGTGTGTTGCGAATGGAGTTAGTAGCAAAGAAGAAAACATAAATAAAAGGTCTGGCACATGCTGAAGTTTGACCGCATAAACAGTGAAAATGTAGTAGCGATACATTGTCAATAAGAAAAAGTTTCATAAAGGTTTGAAGTAACATGTGAAGTTTGTTAGAAGTCACCGAGTGTTATGATTTTCGAGTAATGGAGGAAGGAAATTGGAATATTTGAGCGCCATCAGCTTCAAGACAAATTCTTGGTTTCTAATTGTAAAACGTATCTTATCGTGTTAAACATTTATTACTCTTAATGAGTAGATTATGGAGCATGTTAAATCTTTAAAGTCGGTCAATCATTACGCGAAATATTTAAAATTAACTTGTCCCTGAAAGACGTTGGATAGGCCACCCGCAACAAAAGTCCAGGACAGACACCCTAAAATGAATGTTATATTGTAGATTGTAGACATGTAGGGTCCCTTAACAAAATGTACGATAATTTCGATGCAGTTATGCGATCCAGTAGCGATTGTCATCAATTTCTGCCAGTCGCGGATGGTGGGATACACTCCTCAGATGTTTACAGTCGGCTTTCCTTATGTTGTAACGTGTGTTTAATGTGTCGTCATTACCGAGTTCATTTTTGCAGGAGTCAACTATGAAGATAACGTTGTGGTCATTTGACTTTCCAGGTTCTGACATTTCTGACAGCATCTTTGTTAACAATTGCGACATCTATATTGGGCTGCGTACCAGCTCTCCCTTCAAATGTCGGTGAATTTCCACTTCCATTCCCCACTTCGATATTTAATTCCGTTATGGCTTCCTGTAGTATAATGCCTCTTTCATCTTGCACTGAGCTGAACCAAAATGGCAGCTCAGTGTTCGCGTCCATGTTGTAGGTTAGAAGTTTCCTTTGGCTAAGGTGACTGGTGTCTTGGAACTGCTCTATGTAATCATTCACGGCGTCCTTGAACAGGAAATGCATATAGACAAAAATCGAACTTTCAATTGTAAGTGAGAGTAACGAAAAACAAAAATTGAACGACTGAAGAAATTCGTGGAGGCTAACTTAGAAACCGAGCCTTGGGAAGTATCATATAAAATAGTGTGCGAGAAAATACGATCACCAGCAGTCTTATCGACGCTCAAAAGGAATGATGAGACGGTAAAAGAAAGTTCGGAACAGTCTTTGGCCGTATTAACAGAAACACTACGTCCTGTCAGGACGTAGAAGAAGAAGAAAGCGACAGATGATCAGCTTAAGTTACGAGAAACGGTGTGGGAAGGCTATAGAAACAAAAACTTGGTATCCTTCCCACAAGAAGAAGTTAGGTAAAAATTATATGAATGAAAAAGAAGAACTTCCAGAACCGGTCGGGAACTCAGCCGAAGTAAAACAAGCCTTATGTGAGCAATTAGATAGTTACTTGTGCGAACTGCACAAGTTTCTCTTGCGAGGAAGGGTCCCCGCACAGTGTAACAACGCTGACGTGGTAATAATTGGTAAAGGGCAAGATAAGTACCCATTGATACCCAAAGCCTACAGATCAATTTATATTTTGAACGTTCTCGTCAAGATATTTGAAAACCTATTGTGCAAAAGGATTGTTAGTACGTAGATAGCCACACGGGATGCGCTCTCACCAGTACGGCATCAGAAGAGGCAAGTCAACTGAAGACACTATTAATAAGGCGATTTCACTAGCGACAAATAATTCTACGTACGATCTAGCGACGATGATCAGTACTACTGGCACTTTCGATAACCTTAGGTGGCCGTATTTTTTTGGTCGCCTTAAGGATTACCTTGACGATCTCTGTATTTCAGTTGAGGACAACATGAGAAAGGGAAATATTGACAAGGCCTATAAATGTGTGAGACATTTGTTTGGAGACAGAAGAAACAAGTGTAGGGCTGTGATGGATGAAAATGACAGTATGTTGGATGACGATGATGAAGTTGCAAGAAGATGGAAACAATATATAGGAAAACTGTACAGCGGACCAGAACTGTCTGAAAACACCATGGAAGAAGAAACAGAAGTATATGCACACAGCATAAGTGAACCTATATTAAAGGAAGAGTTTGAACTACCTCTGAAAAAAATTGAAAAACAACAAATCGCCTGGTATAGACAATATCCCAGCTGAACTTCTGAAATCTGGAGGAGCAAAACTGAATCAGGAGTTGTATAATGTTGTTTTCAACATGTACGAGCAGGGTAAAATTCCAACAGACTTTGAGAAAAACATTATGATCCCCATTCCAAAGAAGGCAAATGCTACAAGATGTGAAAATTATAGGACGCTCATCCAACTTACTCACGCCTCTAAAATAGTAACCTCAATTATCCTAAAACGCATAGAACAAAAAGTCGAAGCTACACTCTCCGAAGACCAGTTTGGATTACGGAAAGACAGAGGAACCAGAGAAGCAATATTTGCTCTAAAACTAATAATAGAGTAACGACTAGATAAGAACCTGACAACATACATAGCTTTCGTAGATGCAGAGAAAGCCTTTGATAATGTTAAATGGGATAAGATGTTTGAGGTACTCAAAAAAGTAGGAATAGACTATAAGGATAGATAAATGATATGGAACCTGTACAAAAACGAGACCGCAGTTATCCGTGGACAGACAAAACAAGAAGAGGTGCAGATACGGAAAGGTGTCCGACAAGGCTGCGCACTGTCCCCTGTTATTTTTAACCTATACAGTGAAGAGGCGCTGAAAAAAGTAAGGGAAAATTCACAGACAGGTGTAGTAATTCATGGCCAACGAATAGATATGATAAGATATGCCGATGATATAGCTGTCCTAGCTGAAAGTGAAGAAGATCTTGTAGTCCTAATGAATAGAAAGGATAAGGTTATGGGGGAAGAATATAATATGAGAATTAATAAAGCAAAAACAAAAGTAATGGCATGCGACAAAAAAGATCAAGTGAAAGTCCAAGTTCATGAAGGCAATGAACTGCTTGAACAAGTTGATAAATTTACTTATCTGGGCAGTAATATTACCAGGGCTGGAAGGAGCAAGGCGGAAGTGAGAAGTAGAATTGCTCAAGCAAAGGCTGCTTTTAACAAGAAGAAAAACATCTTAACATCTAAGAGCATCAGCCTTGAAATCAGGAAAAGACTTTTGAAATTATATGTGTGGAGTGTGGCATGCTATGGGTGTGAAACATGGACTCTTGGGACAGTGGAAACCAGAAGCTAAATTCTTTTGAAATGTGGTGCTATAGACGTATGCGCAAAATAAAATATATCGACAAGATCACAAACGAAGTGGTTCTGGAAAGAGGAGGTGAGAAGAGAAGCTTCTGGAGTTTAATTGTTAAAAGAAGAGTGCAATGTACAGGCCATCTATTAAGACATAAAGGACTCCTGAACACAATCATAGAGGGATATGTCGAGGGAAAAAGACCAAGAGGAAGACCACGGCTGAGGTATGTAACGTCTAGAGAAACAAAAACAATATATCATGTAGTAATTAGAGAATTAGATGTATCATATTGTGTCATTGTATAAAATTATGTATTTTTTTTATTATTTATTTCTGAAAACGTCTGCGTCGGCGAGTAATAAAACCGACACAGAAGATAAATGTTAAACAGAGATTAAAAAAGGAACTAGTATATAATACGTGTTGAATATGAATGTCTTTGTCGTCTTAATTTGGAAGTTGTGCGAGTAAGATCTCCTGTTGTTGTCGTAGAGAACGCCAATGTAGCATTCTTTTGTCGAGACTAAGCAATGTACGCCATTACGTGTGAATTCACAAAGGTCTGTAATCACTGAGATATTTAAAGGTTTTAATAGAGGTGTTTAAATGAAAACTTGTATTATTTATTGTTAAGCTTGCTTGCATATTATCCCATCCTGTTGAGACATTTTTCAGTTATATAAATATTATCTGTGGTGCTGAGCTGCGTGGAGAACGAAGAGCCGCTGCCGCGGCGTATTTAAACGACTTACAATATAGTCGAGCATACCGCAAGGAAGCGGTAAAATAATAGTAAAAATAATATTATTTCTTTTAGCTCCCAGACTGGCAGTGAAGATCAGCAGATTTTATGATGTGTTACAGATTGACGCGGGCTGCTGATAGGATATAATTTACAGTGCAAAAAATTTAATGTACCTTCAGAATCTGATAGGAATCTTGCTGTGCTCCGTTCTGATCTGGCAAACTTTATAGTGACAACGTATTTTTTAATGAGAGTCTCATGTTCTTGGGCTAGTCGTGGTATGAAATAGCATTTTAACGAGAAATAAAATGCACTGCAAACTTGTGTTTTTGAACGATCACACGAACTGTAACATCAGTGTTCATAACAAAGTAATTTCAACTTTTAATCACTATGAAGTAGGGAAGATATATTGATTCTTAGCATGAGTTGCAGTTATGAAAAATCGTTCCTTAAATTGTAGGCCAGATACAGAACAATAAGACTTCCATATATACATTTTATTCCGCTAAAAGGTAATGACGATAAAGAAAAGCAAAGCACAGCATTGCTAAAAGTATTTCACGTAACTCTTTTCGTAAATGTGTTGTTACAAAGAGAATAAATAAACCAAAGAGCAACAATTTTACAATCCGCGAGAGAGTTGGACGTGAAACTGGCGCCCAACGTGGGGCCATGCGGAGAAGCCGAGACGAGTGCCGTGCCGCCAGCCAGCCGGTCGCGGTAAACCACTGCCACTCGCCGACATCGGCGAATGGTTCGCCGCGATTCGCGACTGCTTGGGCGCCACGGCAGCACGACGTCGCTGTTACTGAGAGCCGGTCGTCGAACCCAGCGGCCGTCGGCACGCGGCGTTCCAGACGACGCTACTCAACAATTGCTTCACGCCGCCAGCTCCGTACAACATTGTTGTCATTCAAATGAACTATCAAAGATGTGTTTAATGCACTAACATGAATAGGGTTTAGTGGACACGAAATGACGTGACAAACATTTGTTTTTTTTCTTGAGTTATTCAATACGGACTCAAAGTATTCATTGGTTCAGTGATATATAGATATAATATGTTTTCGTCATGTTAATGAAGTATACTCGCATGAATGCTGGACATTTTAAACCAATTGTCGCGAGTAAATGCAAGGACGATTCATGATACTACTGTAAAAATGTGTAACAAGTGACTTTCATTACAATCCAAAACACAAATATTATATGGGTAACAATGAGACTAAATGTTTAACATGCTCTCACAAATAGCCTTTGTTATATGTGAACATTGGATAGAATCTGAACTTTTTGTGATCAAACTGGGTATTAAAACAAACCAGACGAGATGACCATGGCTCCGGCGCAGTTTTCCCAGGTTTTCTGATCGCACGTAGCCCGAATGGGGGAGCCAAATAAATGTAATGACCCTGGGACTAGGTTGACGGTCACCTCGCAAAGTGAAAGAACAGTATAAAAAGTGTAATTAAACCTACAGTGTAAAAGAACTAAAAAGTGTAAAGTGAATGATCCAACCAAGGTAACAGACAGTAACCAAACAGACGTTAGTGGCAGCATATTGCCGAACATTTCCAACGTTAGTCAATTGCTGCCAGGGGGCATTGTAACGTCTAGAGAAACAAAAACAATATATTATGTAGTAATTAGAGAATTAGATGTATCATATTGTGTCATTGTATAAAATTATGTATTTCTTTTTTATTATTTATTTCTGAAAACGTCTGCGTCGGCGAGTAATAAAACTGACACAGAAGATAAATGTTAAACAGAGATTAAAAAAGGAACTAGTATATAATACGTGTTGAATATGAATGTCTTTGTCGTCTTAATTTGGAAGTTGTGCGAGTAAGATCTCCTGTTGTTGTCGTAGAGAACGCCAATGTAGCATTCTTTTGTCGAGACTAAGCAATGTACGCCATTACGTGTGAATTCACAAAGGTCTGTAATCACTGAGATATTTAAAGGTTTTAATAGAGGTGTTTAAATGAAAACTTGTATTATTTATTGTTAAGATTGCTTGCATATTATCCCATCCTGTTGAGACATTTTTCAGTTATATAAATATTATCTGTGGTGCTGAGCTGCGTGGAGAACGAAGAGCCGCTGCCGCGGCGTATTTAAACGACTTACAATATAGTCGAGCATACCGCAAGGAAGCGGTAAAATAATAGTAAAATAATATTATTTCTTTTAGCTCCCAGACTGGCAGTGAAGATCAGCAGATTTTATGATGTGTTGCAGATTGACGCGGGCTGCTGATAGGATATAATTTACAGTGCAAAAAATTTAATGTACCTTCAGAATCTGATAGGAATCTTACTGTGCTCCGTTCTGATCTGGCAAACTTTATAGTGACAACGTATTTTTTAATGAGAGTCTCATGTTCTTGGGCTAGTCGTGGTATGAAATAGCATTTTAACGAGAAATAAAATCCACTGCGAACTTGTGTTTTTGAACGATCACACGAACTGTAACATCAGTGTTCATAACAAAGTAATTTCAACTTTTAATCACTATGAAGTAGGGAAGATATGTTGATTCTTAGCATGAGTTGCAGTTATGAAAAATCGTTCCTTAAATTGTAGGCCAGATACAGAACAATAAGACTTCCATATATATATTTTATTCCGCTAAAAGGTAATGACGATAAAGAAAAGCAAAGCACAACATTGCTAAAAGTATTTCACGTAACTCTTTTCGTAAATGTGTTGTTACAAAGAGAATAAATAAACCAAAGAGCAACAATTTTACAATCCGCGAGAGAGTTGGACGTGAAAGGTACATGATCAAATCGTGAAAGATGTGGGATGTAACATCCATAAAGAAATGAAGAGAAAAGCTGAAAGACGCACAGAATGGAGACAAGCTGCCATTGTAGGTGTTGCAAGCCAATCCTTGGATTGAAGAAGAAGAAGAAGAAGAAGGATTTGAAGCGTGTAGAAGCTCTGTACAACTGCCTGAGAGGTTACTGTCTCCGAAGAAATTCTTCTTTAATGTGTCCAGGAAAGAAAATAACGAAGACAATAGTAAAAGGCTGTCCGCAGGGATGAGTGTATGTTCCAGAGTTTGGGGATATACCACTGGAGCCCATACTACAGAACTTAAATGACAGAGGTAGTATAACTGGATTGGTAGCATTTGCAGATGAGGTGCTCTTCGATGTTAAGTGGTGATTCCAGAAGAATTATAGGAGACAATCGTAATGTGGTCCTCCATGAATTTGAGGACTCGTGTCGAAGTGTTAAATTGTCACTAACACCTCACAGAACAATGTACCTCCTGCTGAAAGGGAACCTAGTAAGAAACACTAAAATATAATTAAATCACGTAACGATTAGGAGAAGGGCATAAAGAGATATCTAGGTGTATTTCTCGACGAACGTCTTAACTTTGTACATTGTGTAGAGGAAGGAGGCAAAAAAGGTACAAACGTAATGAATAAACTTATAACCATTGCAAATAGGCAATTTCGGCTTCTATTGGAAGCAATCAGTGTATACCACCAATCTATATTAGCATCAGTCGTTGGACATAGTACGACCATTTGGACTCATTAGATTGCAGCTTGTGAAGCCAGCCTGATTAGTGCGAACAGTTCAACGAAGGGTGCTAGTAAGATTAACAGGCGCCTACTACACAACCCCGAATGATGCTTTTTAGTAAACCTAGGAATATGTCAACTGGGCTTTGAAATTAGGAAAAGGGGAGACTTTTACTGGTTAAAGAAAGGCAGTCAAAAGGAATTACGATGGGTGCTTGAAAGAGGCCACTTGGAGAAACGTAATAAAAGGTCACATAATACAACTGTGTCAAAACGAATGGGACTGTGTATATCGAAGAAGCAATGGCGCATCAAAAGAAATTTTCACAGCTGAATTAAAATTCAGACTAAACGATAATAGTGTTAAGATTCCTTGATGACGTAGCTATCCTAGGTGAATGTGAAAAAAATTACAGAATCTATTGAATGGAATGAACAGTCTAATGAGTGTAGCATACGGACTGAGAATAAACTGAATAAAGACGAAAGTAATGGAAGCAGCAGACATAAGAACAGCGAGAAGCGTTAACCTCAAAATTGATGATCACGAAGCAGGCCGAGTCACGAAATTCTGCTTCCTTGGAAGCAAAAGAAAACATGACGAACCAAGCAAGAAGGTCATAAAAAGCGCACTTTTGCAAGAAAGGCGACATTCCTGGGTAAAAATGTCTGCTAGTGTCAAAGGCAGGCCTTAATTAGAGGAAGAAATATGTATGAATGCAGTTCTAGAGTGCATAATGGACTGTGGGAAAACGGGAGCAGAAGAGAATAGGAGTGTGAGATGTGATGTTACAGAAGAATGATGAAAATTTGGTTGGCTGATGAAGAGAGAGGAGATTCTCCACAGAATCGGCGAAGAAAAGAACATTTGGAAAACACTGACAAGAAGAAGAGACAGGATCTTAGGACATGTTTTAAGACATCAGGGAATAACTTCCGTGGTACTGGAGAGAACCGTAGAGGGTAAAAACTGTAGAGCACAGCCAGACACAGCGTGCTAAACTTCACACAGGCATGGTGTGCTGGGCACGGCTCGACCCGTCCCGAATTTGCTAGCTCCTTCTCGGAAGTATTCAGAACAGCGTAACACTTCATTTAGTATTGCTGTGTGCTATACTTCTGTACGTACAACTCTCTTCAGTTCAGTATAACTGTGTTGTCAGCGCCGTGGAATGAAGTTCGTTCACAGGTTCAATGGATGTTTGCTCACAAAAAAAGGCAGTAACGATATATCGTCACAAGGCTTTACAAATGGAATGGCAAGAGAGGGGTGAGATTCTCAATATCTGTTATGCAGTTGCCTAAGTGACGGGTACTGCAAATTTGCTAAGAAACGATTTTACAATGCCATGCAGAAAGAATTTAAAAATTTTGTTGACGATGAAAGGGCAAGGAATTACATCACGAAGCAGTTACTTTTATAACTCCCTAGCAGATTAAAACTGTGTGCCGGACCGACTCGAACTCGGGACCTTTGCCACTGGCGGGTAAGTGTTCTACAATCCGAGTTACCAAAGCAGAGTTCACGACGTGTCCTCCCACGTTTAATTCCGCCAGTACTTTGTCTCCCACCTTCCAAATTTCACAGAAGCTCTCCTGCAGACCTTGCACTCCTGGAAGAGAGGATATTGCGGAGACATGGCTTAGCCACAGCCTCGGGAATGTTTCCAGAATGAGATTTTCACTCTGCAGCGGAGTGTGCTCTGATATGAAACTTCCTGGCAGATTAAAACTCTGTGCCGGACCGAGAATCTGACTCAGAGTGCTAGTTCTGCGAGGATTGCAGGAGAGCTTCTGCGAAGTTTGGAAGGTAGGAGATGAGGAACAGGAGGAATTGAAGCTGTGAGGACGGGTCATAAGTCGTGATTGGGTAGCTCAGATGGTAGAGCACTTGTCCACGAAAGGCAATAGGTCCCGAGTTGGAGTCTCCGTTCAGTACACAGTTTTAATTTGCTAGGATGTTTCATATAAGCGCACACTCCGTTGCAGAGTGAAAATTTCATTGAGGCGCTCAGCACCTGAAGGAGTTGGTGGTATGAACAGCAAAATTTATGAACTCGCAAGCATTGTCCTCTATCATTGATAACTGTTTTTGGATCATGTGAGTGAATAACATGGAGCCTTAATGAATACTGCAAAGTATGTTGGTTAATTCTAGGCTTATCGGCAGAGTGACGTTTCGCATTAAAACTTTCTGGTTTTGAATTTATGATGGAAAAAGGGGTGCATGAATGAAAATTAGGACTGAAGACGTCAAATTTTAAGTGGATTTGACTCATATTGCTCGCAGTAAAACACTGAAAGGTGAGAAACAACTTCTTTCTGATTTGATGGGGAAGCATTTAAGAAGAAAATCGCGTTGTAGAAGAGTCACATTCTGACAAACGCAGTCAAGTTTCCTAAACCCGCTGCTGTTAAAGAAAATACGAGGTTTGAATGATTCATTGGGGCCTTGAGAGAATTACTTGTATTATTTTCTAAACGTTTTGGGAACACTGAAGCTTTCCTTTGTGTTTTCGTGCTGTTCTCGAGACCGTTTGCCGTTTCAGTTGAAAGCGCCTCTGTGCATGTCCAGATGTAATTGATTGACCTGCAAGGTAATTACAGTTTTAATGATAAATTTTGTAAGTTATAAGCAGTCTAGGGCATCCATATTACTTTCTTCAGGTATAATGCCACGTCTCCATAGTGAGGTCGCAAAAGTCCTACAATATTTCCATCGACACATTTGTGTTAAAAACCTTTTTTCCATAACTAAACTGAATAAGTCACAGTACCGTGGAAATCTGGGTACAAAAGTCTGTGAAATTGTCTGTCTCTGTCCGTAAGCCGATAGCCTGTACTAGCGAAAAATTATATCTTAACGGTACCGAAAATATTAAATAACACTGAAATTTTATATTTTTTTGCGACCTATGTTGGTGACAAAAGTGAAATATAAAACCAAGTCGTATGCAGTGCGAATGTAATACCATTTAAATACGACGCGGTCGCAGTATCCTCTTTTCCCCTGCCTAGCCCTCAGACAGCGGGGCTTGGCGGTGGGGGAAGTGTTCAGCGAGGCTGAGTGCTTTGGCACTCGACGAAGGCATGGCCTGCAAATGTTGGCCGCCCATGCTGTAGAGGAAGACACAGATTGGAATACATCCAGCAACTAATTGAAGTAAAACAATGAAATGTCGTGCGACTGAGGCCCCCCGTCGGGTAGACCGTTCGCCTGGTGCAAGTCTTCCGATTTGACGCCACTTCGGCGACTTTCCTTGTCGAACTAATTGAAGTATGGTGCGAGGGCTAATGGAGATGAAGAGGTAGACACAGGAGATGATTTCATGGAGGGTCACCCAGTGAGAAGATGGAAAAAAGGAAGTCCATATGGATAATCGGTTTTAGGTTTCAGATCTTCGCGCTCACATGAGCTTCCATTGACATGTAGCTGGACTATAAATTTAAGAAAGACAGATTTGTCTGAACAGTCGATTTTCGTTACATCTTCATCGCCAAGCCAACAGTAATAGCTAAGCGAGAAATCTTGAGGAAAGACCTTCTGCGTGTTCAACATCTACATCTACATTTACTCTCCGCAAGCCAACCAGCGGTGTGTGGCGGAGGGCACTTTACCTGCCACTGTCATTACCTCCCTTTCCTGTTCCAGTCGGGTATGGTTCGTGGGAAGAACGACTGCCGGAAAGCCTCCGTGCGCCCTCGAATCTCTCTAATTTTACATTCGTGATCTCCTCGGGAGGTATAAGTAGGGGGAAGCAATATATTCGATACCTCATCCAGAAACGCACCCTCTCGAAACCTGGACAGCAAGCTACACCGCGATGCAGAGCGCCTCTCTTGCAGAGTCTGCCACTTGAGTTTGCTAAACATCTCCGTAACGCTATCACGCTTACCAAATAACCCTGTGACGAAACGCGCCGCTCTTCTTTGGATCTTCTCTGTCTCCTCCGTCAACCCGATCTGGTAGGAATCCCACACTGAAGAGCAATACTCAAGTATAGGTCGAACGAGTGTTTTGTAAGCCACCTCCTTTGTTGATGGACTACATTTTCTAAGGACTCTCCCAATGAATCTCAACCTGGTACCCGCCTTACCAACAATTAATTTTATATGATGATTCCACTTCGGCTGAGCGGTTAAAGGCGCTACAGTCTAGAACCGCACGACCGCTACGGTCGCAGGTTCGAATCCTGCCTCGGGCATGGATGTGTGTGATGTCCTTAGGTTAGTTAGGTTTAAGTAGTTCTAAGTTCTAGGGGACTTATGACCACAGCAGTTGAGTCCCATAGTGCTCAGAGCCATTTGAACCATTTGATTCCAGTTCAAATCGTTCCTCACGTTTACTCCCAGATATTTTACAGAAGTAACTGCTACCAGTGTTTGTTCCCCTATCAAATAATCATGCAATAAAGGATCCTTCTTTCTGTCTCACATACCAAATCCTTGTACGATGCGTGAAAAATTTGTGACTGAAATTACTGTTCCTTTGCACAGGAGCGATTTTAAAACGTTTTCAACCACGCCTGTCAACAAATGGCATGAGAGAAATATGTAGCTCTTAATTTGCTGTCATGTAGAATAGAAGAAATTCACCCTCTCACTGGCGTGCAGTAACTTGCATAAGTCGACCGGATGTACGCAATGCGATGTATGACAATCCTCACTGACACAAAGATCCTGACCTGTCACCTACATACATTTCCAACTAGCAACCACAGAGTAGTGCCTGGAATACATTTAAGACACCACACATTAAAATTTATTACTGTTTCTTTTGCGAATTGAGCGTGGCAAGACCAACTCTTTATATGCCCTTAAGCACATTGCAACCATGTTCCTGTACAAAGCACACAGATTATTTATATCCTGCCCTGTGTGTGCCGTTTGGTGGGACAAAACCACCATACAAAACACATGCCACGGACTGCACGTGGCCAGTGGGTGACTGAGAGTAAGGCCGGTTAAAGGCTCAAGCGACACAAGCAGCTACTTGGGGTGCCAAGATGTGGAGAGCACCAGAGGCGCCACAACTGTAAGATGTTTGCACAAGAAGCACCACAAATGGTAGAGGCTGTTTCGGGCGCCAGGGCTGCCCAACTGCAAGATTTATATACAGTACAAAACCTCATATGGGTGAAGGGAAATAGGAAAAGTACGAAAAAATGCTTTGGAATCGGCCCTGAGAGAACAACTCTGCGTCTGACATCGAGGTGACAAAAGTTGTGGGACAGCGAATTACACATACGCAGATGACGGCAGTATCGCTTACAAAAGGTATATAAGAGCAGTCCACTGGCGTATCTGTCATTTGCACTCAGGAGATATGTGTGAAACGGTTTCCGACGTGACTGTGGCCGCACGACGGGAGTTAACACACACCGAACGTGGAATGGTAGTTGGAGCTAGACGCATGGGACATACCATTTCGGAAATTGTCAGGGAATTCAATATTCCGAGATACACAGTGTCAAGAATTTACCCACAATATCAAATTTCAGGCAGTACCTCTCACCATGGAGAACGCCGTGTCCGACGGCCTTCACTTAATGGTCGAGTGCAGAGGCGTTTGCGTCGAGATATCAGTGCTAGCAAGTAAACAACACTGCCTGAAATATCCGCAGATATCATTGTGAGAGCCGGCCGAAGTGGCCGTGCGGTTAAAGACGCTGCAGTCTGGAACCGCAAGACCACTACGGTCGCAGGTTCGAATCCTGCCTCGGGAATGGATGTTTGTGATGTCCTACGGTTAGTTAGGTTTAACTAATTCTAAGTTCTAGGGGACTAATGACCTCAGCAGTTGAGTCCCATAATGCTCAGAGCCATTTGAACCATTTTATCATTGTGAGATGTAGGACCAACGTATCTATTAGGATAGTGCGGTGAAATCATGCGGTAATCGGCGATGGCAGCAGACGTTCAACGCGAGTTCTTTGCTAACAGCACGACATCGCCTGCTGTACCTCTCCTAGGCTCGCGACCACATCAATTGGACGCGAGATGAATGATAAACAGAGTCCTGGTCAGGTGAGCCCTGATTCCAGTTTGTAAGAGCTGATGGTAGGGTTCGTGCCCGGCGCAGAGCCCACGAAGCCCTGTCAACCAAGCACTGTGCAAGCTGGTGGTGGCCCCATAATTGTGTGGGCTACGTTTTCATGGAATGGACTGGCTCCTCTGGTCGATCTGAACCGATAACTGATTGGAAATGATTACGTTCGGCTGTCTGGAGACCATTTGCAGCCTTTCGTGGACTCAGTGTTATCAAAGAACGATGCAATTCTTATGGGTGACAATGCGTAGTGTCACAAGGCGGCAGCTGTTACCCACTAGTTTGGAGAACACTCTGGACAGTCCGAGTGGATGATATAGCCATCCAAAAAAAATGACTCTGAGCACTATGGGACTTAACTGTTGAGGTCATCAGTCCCCTAGAACTTAGAACTACTAAAACCTAACTAACCTAAGGCCATGACACACATCCATGCCCGAAGCAGGATTCGAACCTGCGACCGTAGCTGTCGCGCGGCTCCAGACTGTAGCGCCTAGAACCGCTCGGCCACTCCGGCCGGCATTTAGCCATCCAGATCGCCCGACATGAATCTCATCGAATATCAATGGTACGTTTTCCGAGAGATCGTTTCTTGCACAAAATCCTTCACCGGCACACTTCCGCCTATATAGGCGGCTATAACGGCAGCAAGGCTCAATATTTCTGCAAGGGACTTCCAACGACTTGTTGGCTCTATGACACGTCGAGTGGCTGCACTATGCCTGGGGAGAAGAGGTCCGACACGACAATTGCGGTATCGGATGATTTTCGTCACCTCACTGTAGTTCTCGTACAGTGGCTATCGTAGTCGGTGTTGGTTAAGAGTGAAATCGTCATTTAAAGGGTTACATATATCCATGAAAACTGTACCAGTACCACACTATGTAATTTGACTCCAGCCCTGCAGAATATCTGGAATACCAGGCTGCCCGTGCATCATTATGCTCACGGAATGTGCATCGTTATCAGCTCATTGAGTCTAGCTACGCCCGGCCACAGATTCACGGTGCGGGGCCGAGCATTAACGCTGTCCGTTTCGTGCGCAGTTAATATCCGGTAGCGAAAACCACAGAAACCGTGAGGCTAATCATGCGCGTACCGAGAGTAGCCGAATGCGGCTTCGCTAGTATTCGGACGCCGCACAGCGATGTGGGCTGAATATAGGGAGAGAGGGGGAATCACTTTTGCGGCTACGCGGGTGGCGAATATTATTGCGGATTCCGAGAAATTTAATCAGGCGCAGTGTTGCTGATGGGGAATCCCCCGAGGGCAAGTGGAGTGCCCGACTGACGCGGACGGATTGGAAGGTGCAGCGCCAAGGGGATCAAAGCGACGGGCGCCTTTGCGGAGGGAGGAAAGGGAAGAGGAGTGTGGAGCACCACCAAGGTGCCTTACGATCCGCGCTGCGGCTGGCGTATAGTTACGAGATAAGGCTGTCTGGTTGACACTCTCTCTGGCGTCTGTTCTCTGAAAAGCCTGCCTCCACAGTGTCTCGGGAAAATGATGCCAACCTTCGTATTTCATTCGCGGATAATGCGCGGGACGCACAAATGACTCTAACTTCTCTACTACCCTTCCTTATTCTTTTCAGGCTTGACGTCCATTATATTATACACCGACATTATGCTCATTTTGTAACAGCAAATGATTTCGTTGACTTTTGAGGACCAGTGGCCTATTTACTGGACGTCTGTCGCTTTTAGTTTCATGATTCTTGCTGAGCTCTATCACTGGAATGGTGTACTACTTCGGAAAACAGTGAAGATGGTAGATCCATTGATAATTTCTGCAGGCAAGTCATATTTATGTATTTCTGCAATGTGCAGACTTTCTGGTATTAAAACAAAT
Organism: Schistocerca americana; assembly: GCF_021461395.2. Classification (NCBI taxonomy): domain Eukaryota; kingdom Metazoa; phylum Arthropoda; class Insecta; order Orthoptera; family Acrididae; genus Schistocerca; species Schistocerca americana. The sequence goes on along the minus strand of NC_060124.1, from coordinate 502,566,911 downwards.
ATGCTGAGAAAGAGGTATCTGTAAAGATTGTGTTTATGGTGTCCAACTTATTGGACATTTTTCTTAAAATTTTGAGCCAAGTATGACAAATTCTAATGTTGCTCCTGCGCTCAATAAATAGTCCATGTACACATGAAAAATACAAGAATATTTTTTTCTATTTGTAGAACAATCTAAGATAGAAACGGTTAACTATACTGTCATAGCCGTTGTGTGAGATGCTAACTGAGTAACGATCCTCTGTAGATTGTAGATGTTGAGTTATATGCACCTCTTTTATTCCTCCCTTAAATAATTATTTAAAACGAACCATGGACCATTGGTGGGGAGGCTTGCGTGCCTCGGCGATAGAGGTAGCCGTACCGTAGGTGCAACGACAGTGGAGGTGTATCTGTTGAGAGGCCACAAAAACGTGTGGTTCTTGAAGAGGGACAGCAGCCTTTTCAGTATCTGCACGGGTAACAGTCTGGATGAATGTCTGATCTTGGCCTCTTAACATCAACCAAAACGGCCTTGCTGTGCTGGTACTGCGAACGGTTGAAAGCAAGGGGAAACTGCAGCTGTAATTTTCCCTGTGGGCATGCAGCTCTAGTGTTTGGTTAAATGATGATTTCATCCTCTTGGGTAAAATATTTCGTAGGTAAAATAGTCCCCCATTCGGATCTCGGTTTGGGGACTAATCAGGAGGACGTCGTTATCAGGAGAAACAAAACTGGGGTTCCACGGATCGGAGCGTGGAATGTCAGATTCCTTAAGAGGGTAGATAAGTTAGAAAAATTAAAAAGGCAAATGGATAGGCTCAAATCAAAATGGCTCTGAGCACTATGGGGCTCAACTTCTGAGGTCATTAGTCTCCTAGAACTTAGAACTAGTTAAACCTAACTAACCTAACGACATCACACACATCCATGCCGAGGCAGAATTCGAACCTGCGACCGTAGCGGCCTCGCGGTTCCAGACTGCAGCGGCTAGAACCGCACGGCCACGTCGGCCGGCGGATAGGTTAAAGTTCGATATAGCGAGAACTGGTAAATTTGGGTGGTAGGAGGATAAGGTCTTCTGGTTAGGTGAATACAGGGCTATAAATACAAAATAAAATAGAAGTAATGCAGGATTAATTTTAATAATAAATTTAAAAAAGTAAGAACGCGGATAAACTACTATGAACAGCACAGTGAACGCATTATTGTAGCCTAGACAGACACGAATCCCACATCCATCACAGTAGTACAAGTCTATATGCCAACTAGCTCCGCAGATGCCAAATAGATTGAGGAAATGTACTATGAGATAAAAGAAATTATTCAGATAGTTAAGGGAGACGAAAATGTGATAGTCATGGAGGGCTGGAGTTCGATAGTAGGAAAATGAGGAGAAGCAAAAGTAGTAGGTGAATATGGACTGGGGGAAAGGAATGAAAGAGAAAGACGCCTGGTAGAATTTTGCACTAAACCTAATTTAATCATAGAAAACATTTGGTTTAAGAATCATGAAAGAACTTTGTACACGTGGAGGGTACCGGGAGACATCGGAAGGTTCCAGATTGATTATGTAATGGTAAGGCAGAGATTTCGGAACCAGGTTTTACTTATAAGACATTTCCATGGCATATATGAACTCTGACCACAATTTAATGGTTATGAACTGCAGATTAAAACTGAAGAAACTGGAAAAAGGCAGGAATTTAAGGAGGACAACAAGAAAGAAACAGACTTTGTAGAGAGTTTCAGGGGGAGCATTAAGGAACAATTGACAAGAACAGGGGAAAGGAATACAGTAAAATAAGAATGGCTAGCCCTGAGAGATGAAATAGTGAAGGCAGCAGAGGATCAAGTACGTAAAAAGACGAGGACTAGTAGAAGTCCTTGAATAATACAAGTGATATTGAATTTAGTCGATGAAAGAAGAAAATGTAAAAATGCAATAAATGAAGCAGGTGGAAGGTAATACAAACGTTCACTATGTAGCGGTTGTATACATGGGAGATGAACTTGAGGGAAATATTATAGAAATGGAAGAGGACGTAGACGAAAATGAGAAGAGAGATATACTACTGTGTGAAGAATTTCACAAAGCACTGAAAGACTTAAGTCAAGGCCCCGGGAGTAGACAACATTTGGTTAGATCTACTGATAGCCTTGATAAAATTCTTCCATCTGGTGAGCAATGTGTATGTGACCGGTGAAGTGCCTAATTTCAAACAAAGCACGTGCTGACATGTGTGAAAATTACCGAACTATCAGTTTAATAAGTCATGGCTGCAAATACTTTACAGAAAAATGGAGAACCTGGTGGAAGCTGACCACGGAGAAGACCAGTTTGCATTCCGGAGAAAAGTAGAAACACGCGAGACATTACTGACCCCACGACCTCTCATAGAAGATACGTTCAGTAAAGGCAAACCTACGTTTCTAGTTCTTGTAGACGTAGAGAAAATTTTGACACTGTTGACTCGAATACTCACTTTCAAATTCTAAAGATGTCAGGAGTAAAATACAGGGAGCGAAAGGCTATTTACAGTCTGTACAGAAACCTGATGGCAGTTACAAGGGTCGAGGGGCGCGAAAGGGAAGCAGTGGTTGGGAAGGGAGAGAGACGGGGTTGCAGCCTATCCCCGATGTTATTCAATCTATATATGGAGCAAGCAGTAAAGGAGACAAAAGAAGAAATTGGAGAAATGAATTAAAGTCCAAGGAGAAGAATTTAAAATCTTGAGGTTTACGTTGACTGGAAAAGTGGTCCCCTTAAGAGCCGAGAAAAGTTCCCAAATTGTTTACCTGGTAAGGATTAGTTACTTCCATACATCAAGAATAATACTTCAGGTCAGATTTACTTCCAGTCTCTTTTACATAAAAAGCTATCCCCTGGCATTCTATCGCCTGAATTAATTTACATTATTTTAAACCGTCTCCATTCTGTTACATATGGCCTAATGCAAAAATTCCGATTAAAAACGATTTGGCCAAGGCTCTTGGTTTTGTTTCAGATACCGGGATGTCTAGAAAGTACGTCCGAAAATCAGAACAACAAACTTGGGATGCTTTTGCAATGGAACTGACATTATCCCCCTAGGTAGTGAAAAGTGACCACTTCGTAAGCCTTCAGAAAAAAATGCCTATAGCTCCTCTATATTATTTTCATTTTCATTTACAAACATTTGATGTGATGCCTTGTAATATGTCTATTCAAAAAATGTTGGCAGTAAACTTCTATCGATGACAATAGTCTGCTGAAAATTCAGTTTCCCTGAGAGACCGCTTTACCCCACCTTCCCTTATATCTAACAGAATTAAAGTGGTTGCCCTCTAAAATAATGATCAAGCAATTCCTTACCTACAGAATTAAGGAAGGACCTTATTTAACTGAGATTATTACATAAAATTCAATCGAAATGGATTTACAATCGCTGACAACGATACGCTAATGCGTTGGCAAGTTTGGACGAGGAATCTGGAATGTGATTCTGTCAACGCCATAAGCAATTATATTCGCGTAAGTCGTACTGTGCTTGAGAAAGGGGCACTGCTGAAAGATAATGCTACTGAAGGACAGGCCCATGCCTCGTGGCTGGTCTTGGAAGCATAGTGGATCTTTAACTGCAAACAGGTCTTCAGAAGAAAGACTAAAATTTCTGAATCTCAACAAAAATGCCTCGACTTTCCCACAATTCGCGTCGCTGTTGGAACTGTTATCACCATATTCATCTGCAGCAGGTGGGTGAAGTGACTGTAGAGTCAGTCATTGATTTCGTACCAACAACTTGGGTATGCATCTAAATTCAAGGCACGTCGCCGGGCAAGCGCTCAACGGAAGAGATGGTCACATGATCGCTCCTGACTGCTGAGAATTTGCGTCACATAACCTTGATTGACTGATAAACATATCGAATACCGACCGGTAAAAGGTTGTCTTGAAAGACACTGGCCTCCTTTCCTTACCGTCACATCAGACAGTTAACGCGTAGCAAACTGTTTAACTCACAAGGTGGAGTGTATGACATTTAGGGGAGGGACTTGGAGAACTATAGTGGGGCAGCTATCTATGCAACATTAGTAACGGAGAGGATAGTTGGGATCAAGGGATTATAGGTGTCGAGGATAGTGGAAGGGGGTAATCCCAAATTTTAGTGAATAGTTCTAGTTATTTAAGTGAATTTTACACTTTCTGTTGGGTTTTTAGTAGGTTAGGTTTCCCATGTTAGTTGCCAGTTGAGGGTTAGTCAAACGTATTTTTGTGTATCAGTTAACGGGAAAGTACGGCAGGGTAAAACTCAGGAGGATGTAAGGTGCACGCAGTTCCTCCTGTGCTTATTACCTGTACTTTGGACGGGTTGATCTTAAGGAGTCATTGGCTACACCAGCAGGTAAACTGATTGAGGTTGTTTCGCAGGGATCTTGCCGATTTCTGGCGTGTTTGACAGACGGCGAGGAAGGCGGTATCGTGAGCATACTGAAGGAGCTTAAATGGCATTGGTGGTCGGGGCATATGGGCAGTGTAGAGGAGAAAAAGGTAAAGTGAAAATACCGTATCTCGGAGCGCATCTGCAATGGGATGGAAGCTATGGGAATTCGTATTGTTAATAGTGACAAAGGCTGGGTGAACCATACAATAATGGAGACAGTTAACTGGAAATACGTATGTCTGGAGTTTGAATAAGAGACTGAAATGGCATACATGGTCATATTCTTTCTTTAAGTCGAGGTAGACAAAAATAGCGGATTTAAAATGGAACAGGACATGTTTGAGTTACAGAAGCTGCTGGTGAGAGGGAAAGGTGGGATGGAAGCCACAGTGGCTGATGGAGAGGAGGTGTTGAGGTGTTGTTGGTTCAGGTGTTGAAGGATGTGTCGGGTGCATTGGAAGATCTTGCTAACACTGATGTGAGGCTGTTGGGGTAGTGAGGTAAGTTATCAGTAGGGGGTTCGTGCCGCTTGAGTAGGATTTTGGAGGTTTTCCACTGTGTGGGATAGTAACCTATAGATAGGAAGATGCTACACATGGCTGCAAGTGTGAATAGAAAGGAGAGCAGAGGGACAGTTTATGGAGTTACAATAGGTAATGTGGTCATGACCAGGGAAGATGTTGCCTTTCATAAGAGAAGTACTTGTTTCATGTCATGTTCTATGATTGTTGTATTTAATTCTAATTGTAGTATGGTGTCAAAGTTGTGGAAACTGGGTGCCAGGTGTTGGACAAAGGTGTCTGTTAGTTCCTGGATTATAGGTAACAGGGAGTAATGAAAATGGCGGTCATCAGGAATTAAGAACATGTCAGACACACTTGATCAGAGTGTTCAGCTTTGCACATGTTATCAGATAAGGAATAGTCATTATGAAGGAGAGTGTAGTGAGGGAAGAAATTATTGCCCTGGATCGATGGTATGCTTCCAGTACTTTGGAGAGTTAATGTGGAGTTCGGCACTGAGTCTGGTGCACGTCTGGGGCCAGTTGTTTAGTATTTAACAAATTCCTGATACATCTCTGTACTTTTCTTGTGTTTTTTGAGAGTGTCCCAGTCTCGAGCCTATAGGAAGGAGGGGTGTAAGGGATGGGGATTCTTGGAGATGCAGTAGGGCTTTTGGGGGAAGAGTTGGACAGTGAGGTTAGGAGGAATGTGGGCAGATACAGCACGTGACAAGATGTGCTGCAGGAAGGGCGTGACATGAGCGATATCATCAGATTGCTGGAATTTTTTGCTTCCAAGCTGGGTATCTACGGATTTCCAGTAGCAATACTAGCTGGTGTCGGGTAGTCTAGATAAGTTTCAGTCAGAGACAGTGATGGAGTGTGGGGAATGGAATGGGGCATATGGTGGTGCATAGCAGATGACAGGGAGAGCAAGTAAGTGGGCACTTGTAACTGGATTGACAACTTCTGCTATGTGGCTTCCACAGAGATTGGGATATGTGGGGATGATATCTGGAATGGAACTACTTACACCACAAGAGTGCTGTGGGATGGGGACAAAGCACTAATAATTGGTCTCAGTGATATGCCATATTTGTGTATTTTAGGGAGACCATGACAACAGGTGTGGCCTAGGTATTATTCAATTTATATTTTTCACAAGTGGGTCAGAGAGGTCATAGCTCTTTAATAGCTCCCCTGTCTTCATGCTAAGTGATGATGGAGGATCTGGTTTGACAATCCAGTATTAGTTACGTTCCAGTAACAGACCCACTCTCTTGCGATGATCTGTAACAATGAGAATGACTGTAGCACTCCCTTTGTCAGCTGGTAAGACACTTTACTCTTCATCCTTCTCCAAGAATTTCAGTCCCTTCTTCTCCACTCTGCTAATGCAGAGCTTACTGGGCTAGGCTAACATTTGGATAGTAGCACGTCTTAGGGCATCTTCCGCTTACTGAGGAAGATGCTGCGCTGCTTGTTGTATTACAATGAGAATCTCAGCAACTGATAGCACGTAGCTGGAGTGAAGTTCAGTTCTTTACTAGGTGTTGTCTTGCTTAACACTCGTACGCCCAGAGGAGTCAAAATGACCGTTTTCAGTTTTTAGGTGCTAGCTATGTTTTGAAAAACGATTAAAACAACATTTACTTTCGTGACATTTACTTATTTGGCATGTAGTTTCATTATATTAAAAGACAGTGCATTTCGTCTCATTGATTATCACTTTTTCCCAGATTTACCTTTAACGCCAAGAGGGGTCTTATTGACCTCTTTAGAAAAAAGCTATAATTTTACTTACAGTTACGCCATACATTTATCTCATGCATTCTCAAGCCTCGGATATTTTTCTCTGTAGTGCAATAATTTACTTTCGTTCATATTATTGACGTATAAAATGAGAACAACGAACTCGGTTCATCATTGTTCGTCTTTCTCTTGTAAGAATCAGTCTTTCAATGGTGATTGCGAGTTGAAGATTGAAATGAATCGGAAAGAGTATTTACGAGATGAAGAGAATCTTGCAGAGTTAGGAAGAGTTATGGAGCGCGAGTCAGACGGTGGGGAAACTTTTTCTTATGATTCTAAGGAAAAGTTTTCCTGCAGACGTTGAGAGAAGATGAACCATCTAGTACTAATTATTCTGATTCTTCAGATACATATAATGGAAGTTTACAGTCTAGTAAATACACTATTATTATTGCTGCTAATTTATAATCAAAAATGTTCAAATGTGTATGAAATCTTTTGGGACTTAACTGCTAAGGTTATCAGTCCCTAAGCTTACACACTACTTAACCTAAATTATCCTAAGGACAAACATACACCCCCATAACCGAGGGAGGACTCGAACCTCCACCGGGATCAGCAGCACAATAATTTATAATCATCATATTCTTATTTACATATAATGTTACTGTGGTTCATTTAGATTTTCTGGTGGCTTTCTTACATTTGATCTACTATTCGTGCTCTATAGATCGAGAGGAATCATGTAACGGAAGAGGAAGTAATCCAGTTCCTCGGAGTGACAACAAGTGACTGCTTCTTCATCGTCAGATGAAAGACATAAAGAAGTTGCTCCTGATGGAACAGTGTGGATAGAAGCAGAGTCTAATACACAAGGTGGGAACTTCCTAATCACAATGTATTGAGAGAATTTCCTGGACCTACACCACATCCAAAAAGAAATGTAAGTGATGAACTTGCAGTCCGCAGCTCGTGGTCGTGCGGTAGCGTTCTCGCTTCCCGCGCCCGGGTTCCCGGGTTCGATTCCCGGCGGGGTCAGGGATTTTCTCTGCCTCGTGATGACTGGGTGTTGTGTGATGTCCTTAGGTTAGTTAGGTTTAAGTAGTTCTAAGTTCTAGGGGACTGATGACCATAGATGTTAAGTCCCATAGTGCTCAGAGCCATTTGAACCATTTTTGATGAACTTGTATGAAGTGCTTGGCACTTGTTCAGAAAATATTATATAATCAAACATATCTTGAAATGCACTAAAAAAGAGACACACAGAGTACTAGGAAATGACAGCTGGTCAATGACCACGGAAGAACTAGAAAAATTTATGGCAATTATTTATGGTCGTGGTGTGAGTGGTTACCGATGTACAGACCTTCACAGCTTATGGTCAGATTCCTGGGGCCTAGCATTTTGTGTGAAAACCATCAGTAGAAATAGATTCTGTGAGATTATGAGATTCCTGAGGATCGATGAGAAGTCTGCACGCTCTGTACGATTACAGAATGATAAGTTTGCATTGGTTTCTGCTGTCTGGAACAAATTCATAGAAAACTGTACAATGTGTTAAGAAACCTGGAAGTGACATAACAGTAGATGAGCAGCTCTTCCCAGGTAAAAGTAGGTGCCTGATCACACAGTTCATTGCTTCAGACCCTGACAAGTATGGGCAAAAATACTGGGTAGCTGTAGATGTTGGAAGCAGTTATATATTCGATGGTTCCCCTTATCTTGATAAGGATATTGCATTATCTCAAGACGAAAAGGTTTCACATTATGCAGTGATGCGTCTTACGGAACCATTTCTGGGCAAAGGAAGAAATGTCACTACAGACAAATACTTCACTCAGACTATCCGAAAAATTGAAAGAAAAAGCAACCTCCATTGTAGGAACAATAAAGAGAGCAAGAAGAGAAATACCACATCCTCTGACGTTGTTTAAGAGCCCTCTGTATTCCGCAAAAGTTTTAAAACATGATGGTATTTCCTTGACGGTCTATCAATGAAAGAAAGCAAAAAATGTGCTGTTAATGTCTTCCCTTCATCCTAGTGTTGCCATAGATAGAAATGAGAAAAAAACTCCACCGTATGTTATTACAACAAAACAATATTTGGGGTCGACATAGTAGACAAAACGGCGAGGAAGTATTCAGCCAAGGCTTCCTCAAGAAGATGGCTAGTGCACTCCTTATACAACATCCTTGACCTAGTAGGAATAAATGCATATGTAGTATTTAGGGCTGTTACTGGGAAGAAGATCAAAGGAAGACATTTTATTCAGAAACTTGCAGATGAAATACTCTCTGACTAGCTGAAGAGTCACTTTTCTCGTACGGTCACAGACCGGTATGAAAAGAATGAGAATGAAGATGAAGACGAAATGCCTCAGAAGAGCCGTCAATTCTACAAATGTAATAAAACTATTTCCAAGTACAGAGTTTGTAAGAAGATAGTTGGAAAATGTACAAAGGAAACTATATACAAATGCGTCAATTGTGTAAAACAATGAAGTAGCTGAAATTTCTATACAAGTGAAAAGTTAGATTTTATGAATTTAGAACAAAAAAAGCCTGTCACTTGCATACACTTGTTTGGGTGTTACCAGGTTCAGTGAAATTTGTTTGTATGTCAATAAATAATATATGTTGTGTCTGTTCTCTTTGTAAAGAACTCTGTATCTGAAATGGTTTTATTTCGTTTAAACATTACTGTATAATAAATGCATAAAATTTCGAAATAATAGTTCAGAACTTTTTTTTTAAATGGTAGGGGTCAAAATGACCAAACTGTGCGTTCGAGGGGGCAGGCCAAGTCTGGGCGTCAGAGTGTTAAGTCATTGACGTGCAGCCAAAGTCATGTCTATCCATTCTCAGTCACATGGTGAGAGAACTGCGCACCATACAAATACATGACAACTAAATAAGGAGCCAGAGTTGGCGTCAATTTCATACCGCATACGATGTATACTCTCTTTGACGATAGCGTAGCTTTTCTTGTTAAAATTCTGTTCGCTGCAGCGGTTCGCATGTGGTGTTTGATCACTGTAAACTTCGTTACAACCTCGTTTTTATCCAACGACTCCAGAGAGAAAGACTTTGTAGATACTAACAGTTGTTTCTTCTTTGGAATTCAAACTTTTGATTAAATTGTTTTACGGGAATCTCCCTGCAGCGTCGGAACCTTAACATTACCGAGCGAGGTGGCGCAGTGGTTAGACACTGGGCTCGCATTCGGGAGGACGCCGGTTAAATTCCGCGTCCGGCCATCCTGATTTAGGTTTTCCGGGATTTCCCTAAACCACTCCAGGCAAATGCCGGGATGGTTCCTCTGAAAGGGCACGGCCGACTTCCCTCCCCATCCTTCCCTAATCCGATGAGACCGATGACCTCGCAGTTTGGTCTCTTCCTCCAACCAACCAACCAACCAAGCCTAACATTACACTGTCAGTTGCTTATTTACGTGAGTACATTTAGTCAGCTCCATTAAGGCGATGTTTCCCCAAGGAGAATTACGCAATTATTCAAGAATGGTTTTTAATGATTTATAAAAAGTTGAAACAACTTTTTTCCACACTTCTTAAAATAAAGTGAATATTTGTCTATTACAGCGTGACAATTAGTTATCGAACTATAAGAAAAAAAACGTAAATTAGTTACAAACTACGGCGTGTAAGCACTTTATTCAACATGTAAACGTCTGTACAGATATTCGGGTTAAGATTATGACTTGCCTGCCATCATTGACAATAATGTGGCGTAGACGAATAGCGAAATTCTGCATGTTCGGCTGAAGTGTCGGAACATGGATGCTCTCCATGACATCCTGAATGGCTGTTTTCAGCTCGGCAATGTTGTTGTGGTTATTGCTGTACACCTTGTCTTTAATACAGTCCCGCACAAGGAGGTCGAATCTGTTCAGATTCGGAGAGTACTGCGGACAATCGAGGCCCATGCGAGTGGCCTTTGTGTACTCCAGAGCCAGAATGGGGTCACCTAGCGAGGTGGAGCAGTGGTTAGCACACTGGACTAGCATTCGGGAGGACGACGGTTCAATCCCGCCGCCGGCCATCCTGATTTAGGTTTTCCGTGATTTCCCTAAATCGCTTCAGGCAAATGCTGGGATGGTTCCCTTGAAAGGGCACGGCCGACTTCCTTCTCCATCCTTCCCTAATCCAATGAGACCGATGACCTCGCTGTTTGGTCTCTTCCACCAAATCAACCCAACCAGAATGGGATCCCCAAAGTGCTCCTCCAGGACATCAACCACTCTCCTGCTTCGATGGAGTCGAGCTACATCTTGCATGAATCACATCTTGTCGAAACCAGGGTCACTTCGGGTAATGGGGATGAAATCATCTTCCGAGACCTGCATGTGCCGTTCGATAGTCACCGTACCATCAAGCAATATCGCTCCGATTATTCCGTGACTGGATATTGCACACCAGATAGTCACCCGTTGACGGTGGAGAGACTTCTCGATCGCGAAATGCGGATTCTCAGTCCCCCAAATGCGCCAGTTTAGCTTACTGATGAACCCATCCGAAAGAAAGAGGGCTTCGTCGCTAAACCAAACAATGACAGTCCTGTTCGTCAATTCTGGGGACAATAGTTCCATGGCCCTGGGGTTTAATGGCTGATAGGTTTGAATTTTGTACGGGAAGAGATGCAGGTCTTCAACAGCAATTTGTCGCAGTGTCTCCGGTTGATACCCACCTGTTGTTCAGCTCTTCTGATCGATTTCTTGGGGCTAGTTTGAAACACAGCGCGTGTCTTCTGGATGTTTTCAGGCGTTTTCCTCCTTTCTGGTCGGTCGACATTGCCAACACTCTCATCACGAACACTACCCAGTCTCTCAAAATTGCGAATTATTTTTAGCATACTTGGACCTTTGTCTTCAGTTTGAACTCGGTCGTCAACCTCCTTTGAGTCGCAGCTGGGCTGTTATTGTCCGCATAGTAGGCCTTCACAAGCGCTATACACTCAGGCACGCTGCACCGTGACATTTTCACGTGCAATAACAAAGCGCGTGCGTATGCGCATACCAATTCCCATCATGGCCTGCGGCCAACCATACATTTTGAACGTCCTAACGCAAACCGTTCAGATGTTACAACGATTGTATTTCATATAGTTCAATAACTGTCACCCTATACATTTTCTTGTGACAGCTGTTGTATTATGATTCTTGAGTTTCTCCCGGCGTATTTGACAATCAAAATATCCACGGGTGTACTGCCGGTCTACAGTGTCCAACGGGCACCCGTTGGACACTGTAGACCGGCAGTACACCCGTGGATATCTTGATTAGCTATTTTATTGTTATAGCACAATCAGCTACAAATATATTTTTAATATTTTTATTTGCAGATAACTACGTATAATCTACCACTTTCTAAGGTGGGCCTTGTTTTCATATTATTTAATTTTACTTGTACTTAAAATTAAGATAATTTGGTTTCTTACCGTATAACAACTTTGCTGCTTTATATACATTGAAACTAAAAACAAATTAAAAATCGGAAATGGATCAGATTAACAACCGATGTATAAGAAGGAAAGAATTTTGATATTTAGACCTCGTCCATGAGCGAGGACTTCAGAAAGACGCTGTTCCTATAAGCAGCCATCTGCCGGTTTACTACTACTCACCATCCGAGGGCTAGGACCTCAGTAACGCCTAATACTTTGAGCCTCCCGCCCTCAGACGACCTTGTTCTATTTATAATTTACGTTCTATTTTTCCATCTACCCTATGGGGCAGAATGTGTTTCTAAATTCGTCTTAAAATCTAATACCCACCAATCATGTAGATCTTTTTTTGTTTCCAGTGATAATCACGTTTAGTTATGATACTGTTTATAATGTTACAATTCTAGTTTGGTGGAATTCTACTACATGTGTAGTGTGTATGGGCACCGTGCGTCTTTCGTGGTGTAGTGGTCTGTATATTTTCGTCACTAAGGCATCTGATCCACCTACGTTAATAGCTGGTAATTCTAGTGTACCACCTAACCGAACTTAGTAGTTCACAGTCCTTAGTCAATATTGGTCACTACTCACTTGTGAGCTATCGTCTGGTATTCTACCACCACTACTATTGCCATCACCACTACTATTGCCTGTCTCGAAAGTATTGTCTGCAGAATGATTCATTGGTGCTCATTGCCGCCCTTGCTGTACGCTAGATAGTCTGTAAGCACTGACCTTGAGATCAGTCGGCAAGATCTGGCCTCTTAAGTGATTGCGTTTCTTCATTGCCTGTGTGGCTAGTTGTCTTTCCGGCAACCGATTGTTGCAGCATAGGAGTACGTGTTCTGGTGTCCGTCTTTCTCCACAGCTGCAATAACCTCCCCACCGAAGTTAACATACAGCAAATGTGAAGGGTAAGGCCAGTGGCCGCTCTAGAAGTGAAATACGTCGGGCTGGAGGTCAACTGTATCATCTACTACTGATTCCCCCTTTTCATGGAAGAATACATTCCGATTGCAAAATATCAGAATTTCATTAACGTAATGATGCCTCTCGATTACGTGTTCCTGATATTCTGGCTGTAAATAAACGCAGCAAAGCGAAGGCTGTGGCACATGTGAACACAGGACCACGATGTCACGTTTGTGCCCTAATCGAACGGCAATAAAATTCTAAGTTCTTACGGAGACCTTTTAGATGACTTCCTCTTGTTCGAAGCTGACTGTTTCGTTCACTCCAAGGGTGCAAGACGTGATTTACTATAGGGATTTACAGCAGAGCAATGCAGGAAACGTAGCTGATTTGCCTGCAAAATTCACTTTTGCTGGTAGAAAAATTTTCATTAAACTGCTCAAGTGCTGTTCTTGTTTCCAACTGGAAATCTGTCGTGTTCGAGAAAGGATATATCTCAACAGGCCACAAAAAAGCAGTCTACGATTATTTTGTTGCTTTCCAGTGAGACAGTTGTTTTGCTAATTACTGTGTATGTAAATACCCATTTCTGATTTTTTTAAGACCAATGGCGGATATCATCTAGATGCTCCATAGAGGAGGACCTGTACCCTCATTCACCTGGCGTTCTGTAAAGGCAAACCTGAGTATGTCCTTGCGTCTGACTGGCCAGCTCTCTTTCTTCATCTTGTCAACACTTTCGTTGCTCTGTCACAATGCACTTTCTCCCCCACAAAAAGAAATATACACTCCACAAAATATGTTTCAAATTTGCAAAATTTAATACATATTTTGATAGCAGTTTTTTTAAATTTTTTTCCCACTTTCGAGCTATATGATCATTTCCAGATAAATCTATAAAATACAAAAATAGAGTAAATACTGTACGATGACTCTGGTTTTGCACTAACGGGGATGACAGTTCGCCCATGACGACCGTCAGTACGTAATTTTAATCCTCGTGTACATCATAAAAATAGGAGATTTTAATCGCTCAATATTGTTGAGCGGACAGGCAAAATTACAAGTGGGGGATCAACTTTTGCTAACACGTGTGGAAACATGTTGCAGAAGCAATTTATTGTACCGACGTAATGCAGTATCCAGATGTGCTGGGGAAGGTGAAGTTACCTTTCACTCGACTGTGTGAGCAACGACAGCAGGGCGACAACAGCGGCAGCCAACAAATGTCGGGGTGCCATTGCTGATGAACAAGAGACATGAAAAAATCTAATACCGTACTCTGAGTCGTTCAAATATATTCTTCAAGATAAAAATGTAGAAACTTCCCGGCAGATTAAAACTGTGTGCCCGACCGAGACTCGAACTCGGGACCTTTGCCTTTCGCGGGCAAGTGCTCTACCATCTCAGCTACCGAAGCACGACTCACGCCCGGTCCCACAGCTTTACTTCTGCCAGTATCTCGTCTCCTACCTGCAGGAGATCTTCTGTAAAGTTTGGAATGTAGGAGACGAGATACTGGCAGAAGTAAAGCTGTGGGACCGGGTGTGAGTCGTGCTTCGGTAGCTCAGATGGTAGAGCACTTGCCCGCGAAAGGCAAAGGTCCCGAGTTCGAGTCTCGGCCGGGCGCACAGTTTTAATCTGCCAGGAAATTTCATATCAGCGCACACTCCGCTGCAGTGTGAAAATCTCATTCTGTAAAAATGTAGACTTCGTGATAGTTAGGGAAACACGGCGCACTTCGTGCATCTGGTCTCTTCAGAATGGAAGCAGAAAATAGTAACAGCATTTATATCTTGTGATTAGTAGTTTTGTGCTACCGAAGCGATAGCACTTTGCAGTTATCATTGATTTGAAGTTTCTAATTGATCAGTTTTAATTAATTTAGTGTGGAGAAACAAATATGAACAGAGCCAAATGTTTATTCTTTGGGAACTACTGAAACTCTTAGAGAATTGAAAATATTAGATCGTGTGAAGGAACGAACTTCAGTTTAACGTAGTCAGACGCAGATTGTTAATCAGGACCGCCATTTTAATTAACCATTTTGTTTTCACTTGGGATTTACATTAGGTACCGTACTGTTGGTGATCGGATGGAACGGAATTTCTGCGTTCAGCATTCAGGATCTGTAGTGACAAAGAAGACAGGCAGTGTAAGAACAATTAATATTCACCTCCTGATAGGGAGACTGGCTGCTAGGCCATTTCAGTTTGTTGATCATGTATGATACGTGAGCAATGTTTATTTCTTCCAACTTGTGACAACGGCTATCTTCGCTACAAGAGTTTTCCTCTTTACATACTTGTTTAGCGAGACATAATTGTTGTCCTGTGACAACTTTTAGCTGCCTTTCATGTGATTTAAATTAATTCTACTTTCAGTACTGTAGTACAATGACTAATGCTTAGATAACCATACATAGATAACCATGCACATTTTCTACGTCTTTTTTGGTCATATAGACAGACGTACTCTAGACACAGAGACATAGGCTACACAGATCCCCTCCTAGTGTGATGATGGGTGGGGGGTGGGGAGGGGAGAGCGATCAAGAGACTGATGACCCTCGATGTTTAGTCTCCTGAAACCCATTACCAGAAGCAGTAGCAGCTACAATCTGCAAATGCTGTGCTCCACAGAGTCATAGATATTCATGCATTCGGAATCGTCAAGTCACAACCACAACTGAAATGCAATCCAGCAACAAACCATGAGTGTGGTAACGAGGACTCAGAGCTGCAATAGGTCTCCTGCTGGCTAACCTGGAGTGTTACTGCTGATGACATGACTCCACTGAGCTTGCGCCCAGGCAAAATGTGCTAATCGATTAATTCCTTTTGCAAAAGATTTTAATTGGGCTGAAATTAAAAATGAGTGATTGGGGAAGGGACCAAGTAGGGAGCTCATCGATCCAATGATCTAACATTGAAGAAATGATGGGTGAACAACACAGTTCAATCAAGGGGGAGGGAAAATGGGTAAACAAAGAGCTAAAAGGAACTTCGATGCAGCAGCAAAAGGAAATAACAGGGGGGAGGGGGGTGGGGATGCAGTGAGAGCAGCGGTGCCCGAGATGAGCTAAACAAGTTGAGGCACCAGCACCAGCACTTCCTGATCCCAACACCATACCATGATCATGACACAACAGGTACAAGACCGTAAGAAGAAGACACAAGAAAAGGGGAAACAAACGGCAAAAAAGACAAGACAAAATGTAGGGAAAAAGTGGATGGGGGATGAGATCCAGAACGGTGTGGAGGGAACGTCAAGGCCTCCATAACCAACGCGAACACCAATGCTAACCGATGGACTCAAATTAAAAACGGAAATTCAAGGATTTAAAACTGTCAAGAAAAACCACTTTCACAGGCGAAATAGAGGACAGCGGGGCGTCTACTAACATTCAGGAGAAGGAAAGTGTGTGTGTGGGGGGGGGGGGGGGGGGGAGGGGGTACATTTGGTGTGAAAGGCCAAAAGATGAATGCAGTCTAGCAAAATATGGGTCACTATAAAAAGGGCCCTGCAGCTACAAAGGGGGAGAAGAGGTAGTAAGAAACAATTGGTCAACCTAATGTGTGCGATAGAAGATGGCAGAGGGTGGTAGATTCCCGATGGGTGAGGTGAAGAAGAGAATGCGACATGATGGGAACTCGTTGACTGCATGAAGTTTATTAGACAGATAGGTAGCCCCCAAGAGTCGGCCACAATTGAGCAAAAAGGAATTTGACATAAAGCCACAAAACCGCCGCCAGAGGGGTCATGAAGAACCATGGGGATAGGTGGCTGCCCTCACAGTGGGATGATCAGAAAGTCCATTACATGGTTGGAAACCCAAAGGAAATTGACCGAACAAGTAGCATCACCAAGATCGGCGGAAAGGTCGTGGATGGCAGAGGCCAAGGAGTGGCGGGATCAATGTTCATCGTTAGCCTGAAAATCACTCGTCGAGTCTGTACATAAAAAAAACTGTTTAACAAAACATGGCTTGATAGATGGCCATCAAATCCGGCATTCACACTCCACACATGACAAACAAGAGATGATATTCTGTGCCAACAGAAGATGTGAAAGCGAATCTCACATGATCAGCAGATTTAGAGCCATCAGTGTAAAAAGGAATGGCATCCTGAAACTCCTGTAAGAACAGGCGGTACAAACAACGAAAAACAATTGAACAGACCCCAGTAGAGATCCATCCAAGACTGGGGCTAAGAAACTAAACAAAGGGAGAGGGGGCTGGATGGCAGAGAAAGTGGGGAAGAGGAGAAGAGGGTGGCCAGAGGGTAGATGATGTCCCAAAGCCACAAAGAGAATAGGAATGGATAGTGGTGGCATAGAAAACCGGGAACTGGGACCATCGAACCGGAAGAGGAGGCATCCCAGTGTCAACCAGAAGACCATAGACAGAGCTAATCCGAAAGGCACTGGTGGTTAAATGGATATCTTGAAATGGGTCCCAGAGGAGCTGATCCATAAACTTGACAAGCATAGTCCAGACGACACAGAAGTAATGCCCAATAAAGTCAGGGAAGGGTCACACGATCTGTGCCTCAAGAGTTGTGGCAAGGAAGCGAAGGGCACTAAGTTTACGGGAACAGCCAACCTTTAGAATGTCGATATGGAGCAACGATATAAGCTTGTTTTCCAAAAGAAGGCCCAAGAAACCGAACTGGGGACCTGAGTCAGGTGATGGGCGTCGAGGTAGTGCTTCAGATGAGGATGGGTCATAGTACACATGCAGAAGTACACCATCTTCCACTTAATGGGAGGGGATTGAAAACAGACGCCAGAATGTCCACGTGGCAGCTTGCTGGATGGCACTCTGGAACTGTCGTTTCACAGAGACCACTGAGTGGCAGCTAGCTTAAATGCAGAAAATGATCCACGTACAGAGCAGGGGCCACAAGTCCATTAATAGTAATGAGAAAAAAAAACAGTTTCTACAGAGGTCTGTGGAATGCCATTCTCCTTGACGTACAGAGATGTGAGAACGTTGCCAACACGAACTCTGGTGGGACAGGAACTGGTGTACAGAAATAGAGATTTGTCCCAAAGACCGCACTCACGGAGCATAAGTAGGATATGTTGGCGCCAAGCTCTGTCATAGACCTTACGATGGCCCAAGAAAACTACGACAATATGGTGGTGCTAAGAAAAGGCTTGCTGAACTGAAGTTTCCAATCAAAGCAGACGATTCATTGGGGACTGTCCCTCTCAAAATCCACACTCATAAAGAGACAAATGGTCCAGAGATCCGAGGATGTAACTGAGGCGACGAGCTACCACCCATTCAAGTAATTTGCAGGGGTCGTTGGTCATACTATTGAGAGAGGGGAAAATATCTTAGAGCCAAATACGGTTAAACGCCCGGAGCAGACATAGTCGTTGTGTAGGATTGAGGTGTTGAAGCAATTGTTTGTGGATGCAGTCAGGGACACGGCTGAATCGTGGGATGAAGGGAGTGCCAAAAGAAGTTCCGAAACAGCGAAAGGTTCATTGTAGAGGGGAGCTTCAGCTCGCTGTTTTTGGACCAGGAAAGTGGCTGGGTAGGAGGCTGACACTAATGCCACTGCAAAATGAGTTGCGAGGTGTTCTTCAAGAACCGATGGATATGTACAAAGGAAACCTGTAAAGGCAAGCCCAGAATTAAAGACCGCCGCTGACAACATTGGAGGAAGCATAGTGTAGCCCATATCCATGACAGAGTGAGAGAAGGAGGGAGGAGAAGGAAAGGACGTATCAGAGGTAAAGCTAGAAGTCGTCGACACAGGGTGAAGTCAGTCATATCTGTGACATGTTTCAATATAGGATACTTCTGTATCTTCATTTCGTTCTTATAAACGGGTAATCTGGCGAGCGTCGAGGGAGATGGTCGTGATAATAAATGCACATGATTGGCGGAACACAGGGGCTCTCCTCATGGAGTGGTTGTCCTCATTCACCTCGCAAAGGATCTGCTGTACAACGAGAAAACACGTGCGCAAAGTACAAGAACTGAAAACACCTAATGGGTGGTGGGATATACGTGTTCACATCTCATCGATAAGTCATAACCTTGTCCTCCTCTGGGAGGCATCTCCCTCAAATGCCAGAATAAAGTCTCCGTTATGAGTACGATTGCCTTAAGACATTTCTGAACACGCCAAACTAACTGAACATTTCATCATTCCAGATTGGCCTGGAGTTCGTCATAAGTTTGAAGGATGAGGTCCCTATGCCTCCCTGAGCCCTATTCAAAGACTGGTGAGGAGTAATTGACACCAGGATGTCGTCAAGATGGCCACAAGCACGAAGGGCTGCAGGTTGGGCAGCAGAACTAATCACAGCAAAGCTGACCGCATCTTAGTGAGAAACTCCACTTCGCCAACCTTGTTTTAGATATTTTCCACAAAACATAACGGCTGGTGAACATGTCCCTGAAAGACCTAGTACAGACCAGGTAGTGAGGAAAGTGTTTCACACCAAGGCAGCAAGCTGGCCCTCCTCGCAGGTTGTAGCCAGGGAAGGAAAGACCACAGGGTCATAAGCAGCAACAGTAACTGACCCATTACCATCCAAAGAGACGTCCATAGAAGAATGGCTTAGTTTTTTGGAGCTAAACTTGTTTCATATGCAACGGAAGGATAAAGTTCTACGAGTCAGGCCGTGGGATGTCAGAAGCCTTAACGTGGTAGGGAAACTAGAAAATCTTAAAAGTGAAATGCAAAGGCTCAATCTAGATGTAGTAGGGGTCAGTGAAGTGAAGTGGAAAGAAGAATTTCTGGTAAGATGAGTATAGGATAATATCAACAGCAGCAGGATATGGTATAATGGGGGTAGGATTCGTTATGAATAGTAAGGCAGGGCAGAGAGAGTGTTACTGTGAAGAGTTCAGTGAAAGGATTGTTCTTATCAGAATCGACAGCAAACCAACATGGACAACGATAGTTCAGGTATAAATGCCGACGTCGCAAGCTGAAGATGAAGAGACAGGGAAAGAGTATGAGGATACTGAAAGGGTAATACAGTACTTAAAGGGATTTGAAAATCTAATAGTCATGGGAGACTGGAATGTAGTTGAGGGGAAGGAGTAGAAGGAAAGGTTACAGGAGAATATCGGCTTGAGACAAGGAATGAGAGGAGAAAGAATAATTGAGCTCTGTAACAAGTTTCTGCTAAAAACAGCGAATACTCTGTTCAAGAATCATAAGAGGAAGGGGTGTACTTGGAAAGGTCCGGTGATGCGGGAACATTTCAGTTGGATTACATCAAGGTCAGACAGAGATTCCGAAATCAGATTCTGGATTGTAGGGCCTACCCAGGAGCAGACATAGACACAGATCACAATACGGTAGTGACGAAGAGTAGGCTGGAGTTTAACATATTAGTCAGGAAGAATGAATACACAAATAATTCTGATACGGAAGCGCTATGGAATGACGAGATACGGTTGAAGTTCTCTAAATTTGTTATAGATACAGCAATGAGGAGTAGCTCAGTAGGCAGTAGAGTTGAAAAGGAATGGATGTCTCTAAAAAGGGTCATCACAGAAGTTGGGAAGGTTCAAAATGGTTCAAATGGCTCTGAGCACTATGGGACTTAACATCTATGGTCATCGGTCCCCTAGAACTTAGAACTACTAACCTAAGGACATCACACAACACCCAGTCATCACGAGGCAGAGAAAATCCCTGACCCCGCCAAGAATCGAACCCGGGAACCCGGGCGTGGGAAGCGAGAACGCTACAGCACGACCACGAGCTGCAGTTGGAAGGAAAACACCGGTACAAAGAAGGTAACTGCGAAGAACCCATGGGTAACAGAAGAAATATTTCAATTAATCGAGAAAGGAGGAAGTACAAAGGTGTTCCGGGAAACTCAGGAATAGAGAAGTACAAGTCGCTGAGGAATGAAATAAATAGGAAGTGCAGGAAAACTAAGACGAAATGGCTGCAGGAAAAATGTTATGACATCGAAAAAGAAATTATTTACGGAAGGTCAGACTTAGCAACGGCAAAGTCAAAGCAACCGTCGGTGACATTAAAAGCAAGGGTGGTAACACTAAGAGTGCAACGGGAATTCCACTGTTAAAGGCAGACGAGAGAGCCGATAGGTGAAAAGAATACATTGAAAGACTCTATGATGGAGAAGATTTGTCTGGTGTGATAGAAGAAGAATCAGGAGTCGATTTAGAAGAGATAGGTGATCGAGCATTAGAATCAGAATTTAAAAGAGCTTTGGACGACTTAAGATCAAATAAGGCAGAAGGGATAGATAACATTTAATCAGAATTCCTAAAATCGTTTGGGGAAGTGGCAAGAAAACGACTATTCACGTTAATGTGTAGAATGTATGAGTCTGGCGACATACCATCTGACTTTCGGTAAAGTATCATCCACACAATTCCGAAGACTGCAAGAGCTGACAAGTGAGATAATTATCACACAGTCAGCTTAACAGCTCATGCATCAAAGTTCTTACAAGAATAATATACAGAAGAGTGGAAAAGAAAATTGAGGACGCGCCGCATGACGATCAGTTTGGCTTTAGGAAAGGTAAAGGCACGAGAGAGGCAATTCTGACGTTGCGGTTAATAATGGAAGCAAGACTACGGAAAAATCAAGACACGTTCGTAGGATTTGTCGACGTGGAAAAAGCGTTCGACAATGTGAAATAGAGCAAGATGTTCGAAATTCTGATAAAAGTAGGGGTAAGCTATAGAGAGAGACGGGTCATACACAGTATGTAGAACAGCCAAGAGGGAATAATGAGAGTGGACGACTAAGAACGAAGTGTTCGTATTAAAAATGGTGTAACCTTTCGCTCCTACTGTTTAATCTGTACATCGAGGAAGCAACGATGGAAATAAAAGAAAGGTTCAGGAGTGAAATTAAAATTCAAGGTGAAAGGATATCAATGATACCATTCGCTGATGACATTGCCATCCTAAGTGAAAGTGAAGAAGAATTACATGAGCTGGTGAACGGAATGAACAGTCTAATGCGTACGGAATAAGGACTGACAGTAATTCGCAAAAAGACAAAGGTAATGAGAAGTAGTATAAATGAGAATATCGAGAAACTGAACATCAGGATTGTCGATCACGAAGTAGATGAAATTAAGGTATTCTGCTGCCTAGGCAGTATAATAACCAATGACAGACGGAGCAAGGAGGACATCAAAAGCATACTAGCAATGGCAAGAGGGCATGCCTGGGCAAGAGAAGTCTACTAATATCAAATACCGGCCATAATTTGAGGAAGAAATTTCTGAAATGTATATCTGGATTAAAGCATTATGTGGTAGTGAAACATGGACTGGAAAAACCGGAACAGAAGAGAATCGAAGGATTTGAGATGTGGTGGTACAGACGAATGTTGAAAACTAGGTGGACTGATAAGGTAAGCAATGAGGAGGTTCTGCGAAGAATCGAAAAGGAATATGTGGAAAACACTGATAAGGAGAAGGAACAGGATGATAAGACACCTGTTAAATCATCAGGGAATGACTTCTATGGTATTAGAGTGAGCTGTAGATGACAAAACCTGTAGAGGAAGTCAGAGATTGGAATGCAACCAGCAAATAATTGAGGACGTACGTTGCAAGTGCTACTCTGAGATGAAGAGGTTAGCACAGGAGAGAAATTCGTGGCTGGCCGCATCATACCAGTAAGAGGACTGATGATCGAAAAAAAAATGCAAAGCATCCGCCCTGTTACCACCCATTCCGACCATCGGCTCTCGCCATGGGTGCCAACCGGCCACAGCAAGGGCCAGCTGGCACGGCGGCCATTAGCTGGAGTTCAGATGCTCCAGAATGACAAGCAAGCCAGAATGACAAGCAAGCACTACTAGGCATAAATAAGAAGACAACAGCTCAGGTATGAGAAGTGTGATCCCTGTTTTGTCAGGGGGCTCAGCCAGATGGGTACGTAACCCCCACCACATGGACTGGTTATACGTGTAGGTCACCTGGCGGGAAGGGGGAGGCTACAGCGCGGAAGGAAGAGGGAACGAAGGGGGAGAGGAATCCACGCCAAAAATGAAGGATGGAAAGGAAAAGGCAAGGGGAACATAAGGTAGAACGAATACTAGAAACCAGGTGGATAGCCATGTCGACATAACCAAGAACACCGAGAGAGGGGAAGGTGGGAGCAGATGCGAAGGAACGAGGACAGGGTAGGAGGGAAGTGGGGAAGGAAATGCAGCCAGGGAATGAAGAATGGGCCGCAATATCTCGGGGCCCCGTATGCGCCATGCACGAACTCACGAAAGAACCATGAGCCCCTTGTGATGGTGGGGGGGGGGGGGGGGAGGGGGAGGAAATTAGAGCTCAGCTAATGACACCATATCAATGTCCACAGTTCGGTTTTTACATGCGAAAACAGTTACGTTTAAATAACTCCGCACTGATCGACTGGTGTGTCGGACCTTGGACTAAACTCTTGCTTTGTTTAGACTTGAAGTGCCGAAAACATGTTTTGCTGTTGGCTTTTTGATGCGCGTCACATTTATGCTTTAAATTTGTACGATCCGGTTCAAACGTTGCACCAAAGTAGGTACAAGGATAAAGTGAAAAAGAAATTCTTTTTATCCATTAATGTTTATCTGTTATAGAGATACGATGGTTTACATTCGAGCTAAATGTAGCTCGTGAAATTCGTTCGTAAATGTACGGAATGAGCGGAAATGGTTTAACCCTTTCGTTCATGGCTTCCTCATATTAGGACATAGTAAATAAATGCGCGGTATATTAAAATTCTTTAAATTTTACCATTTGTGACGGTTGTCCTCATATTCTCATAAACGGAGCATTTGTTTGAGAACAGTGTCGACATCTCATCTCAATCTGTGGTACCACAAACCAAAACTGTTTGTGCACAGTTTCATGGACGCTTCCGAGTAATCTTCGTACCTTCCATCAGCAGGTTAATATCTTGTGACTAGGTAAAAAAGTTATGTGTGTAGCAAGGTGCATTCTTGAAGGTGAAAACTACTAGAGATGTCTTTCAGAATGAAAGGTGTGACATATTTATAACTTTACATATGCCTCCAAATAGAGACATTGTGATTGAAAGTTGTATTTGCATAGAAATTTAGGACATTACTTTTCACTGTCTTTTTAGTCATCTTGCGGTGATTTCTCAGTATCCCGAGTGCAAGATAGACAAAGGCCACTTACAGAAGAAGAAGTTATAGAGCTCCTTAATTAATCTGAAACTGACGATCTATCCGATGATCCTAGCGATAATTTTGGACAAGAGGACAATGATGGAGGTAATATTAGACGTTTTATATCATACGGTGTATTGTCAGCTGAGTAGCCTGAAAGCAATGCCCGCTAACTGCATGATACGTGACACTGAGATAATCACGAAACACTCGTCCCATCCAAACGACAACGCATTACTGTTGCATACGAATTTGTTACAGCGCAGCCAACCTATAGCTGAATAAGAGAAATATCCATTCTAATCGTAACTGACTGAAAGCTGGCTTTGAATGTCCAGGATGGTAAGCCTGATGTCTGTTCACGCACGCGCTTTGCTCCGGGCATGGCAATGCGACAGCCACGCCTATTGGGTATTTAGCGAAGACAACACGCAGTTAGCTGTTTCGAGAGCCATTTTCGACAGTTTATATCTGGTTTTGCAACCTGAAACATATTCCATCACGTAGGCGCTGAAAAAATCTATAAGGCAGTGTGCCCACCTCATAATTGACATAAAATGAATTTTGCAGCTTTTTCATCTGGGTTACTCAGAAGTACATTTTTTTATGAGTTTCTCTTTTTGTAATAGCATTTTTACTATAGGTTCTGGAAATCCCCTACCATCGGGTCGCAAAACGATGATGATAATGAACAAGACGGTCCTGAAATAGATATTTTGCCTGAAACTGGTGCGATGGACGTTGTTGATCTAGAGAGGCCTCATAATTTTGGACACTTAACATCTAAAAAAGATATATGGTGGAGGAAAAGAGCACTCACTTATGTATCTCCTTTTATCGAATGGTACAGATGTTACTCTAAGCCAGTGGACAACCCTGAGATTCCCTACCAATTTAAAAATAAAGTATTTCACTGATGTTCTTTTGCAGAAATGTGTGGAATGCACAAATATTTACGCAGTTTAGAGAGGTAATTTTCCTCCTACGACAGAAAAAGAAATACTTTCATTTATAGCAATTCACATTCTGATGGTAATTTGAAATACCCGAGGAAACTGATGTTTCCCAGACACTGTATCAGTTCACCGTTACCTAAAATTGAGACAGAACTTCCACTGTGTTGTCTGAACCGTAGTTGTGTCCGGCTCCTCGAAAATCGCGCCAGGCGGAGTGCTTTCGCTTCGCGTCTAGCGTTTGCAGTGGCGCTTTCGGTTTGGCGCGCTGTTTGGATCACTACCTCCCTCTGGCGGGAGGTGGAGCAAGTGTACGGTCGCTTGATGATCGGGCGGTGACCGAGAGAGCGGGGCCCTGCTGTTGGGGTTCGTCAACTGCTCGCCACGTGCTTTGGCCGACCTCTTGGCTGTCAGGGGCTAAGTCTGCCTTACCAGCATGTACGTGGCTTATGAAGCTCAGAAGCTGTGGTGCAGGAGATGAGTGCGTGGGACCGTATGTCTTCTTATCGGCCGTTGAAACCACTGGCAGCGGTTGACTGTGAAGAGCATTTAGAAGTGCAACGAGTTCCCGGCGCTGTGGTGAAGTGTGAGAAGTTGAATACTGTTTTTTCGTTTGCCTGTCCGCGGGAATGTGGTAATTGCTTCTTGGTCGGGCCGTTTCATTCACACCTCGATTGGGTGATTTAGGGTTGGTGTCGCGTGTCTCTGTGCTTCAGAGTCTGTGCAGGCACCACCCTTGCTACATCTTCTGGTTTTGGGTAACTCGGGGAGGTGGTGGCTTGTAATGGAAGTGGTGTGGCTGATCTGCTGTGGCCCTGTAGAGCACCAATAACTACTCCACCTGTTGTGATTTGGGCCCCTTTACACGTGACACTCCCTCACCGAGCTAATGATGATTTTTTTGGGAATTGCCTTTAATGTGAAGGTTTGTGTGCTGGCTCATTCACATTTATCTTGTTACAACTGACAGGTGTAATATAAGTTATTTAATTGGTGAGAGACAACTATTTTAGTTTTAGTAACAACTAGCTACTTAAAGGTGTCTTTTTAAGGAATTGTAAGTTAAAATCTTACTATTGGGAAGTTGTTAACGCCATACATGGCAATCTCCTTTTCATAAAGAAAATTTGTCAGCTAAGCGAAATTGTTTTTGAAATTGTTTTTTTTTTTAAATACCAGACTTAAAAATTTATTATTGAGAAAGCCTTTTAAAATGAAAAGATAACATTAGCAGTGTGTGTTATTTCACCAGCACCTCCTGGCCTCTACTTCCACAATAACGTTTTTGGAATAAAATGTGTACTTGAGTTGTTGTTTGTGAACCGTTCTAATTGACGGTTCATTGTCATAGTAAGTGATCCTGATAAATATGATCGATTTCGGAAAGTCAGACCAATATACAATTCATAAGAGAACGGGTGCTGAATTCATCAACAGAAGAGCACTTAGTGTTGACGAGCAAATGGTGCCTTTCAACGGTGTTGAATGTAAAATAGTGTGTGAAGGGCAAACCGAAACCATGGGGAATAAAAATATTAGCACTCTGTGGAACAAGCGGCCAGATGTTTGATTTTATAATATATCAAGGCTGACCATAGAACTTGAACCTGCAATGTTAAAAATTTTTGGCCTTTGTGCTTCAGTAGTGGTAAAATTAGCAGAAAGTATCAATGAAGCAAATGTGCTTCTCATTTTCAATGATTATTTCCCAATTACTTTGTCCTGCAGTATTCGAAAAACAAGAGTATGTACGAAATATGTACGGTGTGCCAAGATCTCTTCAAGAACCCACCATTTTGAAGCGACAAACACATGAAGTAACGTAGTAGAGGCTCTTCTGAGGAACTGATAAGATGGAGACGTTATAGTAACAAATTTACATCACAGTAAGCCAGAGGTAATGGCATCGAATTTTGTGGGAGTTGGAAACAAAGATGTGTGTGAAAGATGGGATAATACTGAAAAGAAATATGTTAAAATTGACCGGACCAGAAGTTATTCAAGTTTACAATCAACATGTTGGAGGAGTCGACAAGATAGATTTTCTGATCACAGTTTATCGCACATTCATCAGATGTCGAAAGTGGATTCTTCGCATATTTGCTCATGCAATTGATATTGTATGTGTGAATGCTTGGATTGAGTACGACAAAAAGGCATCAGAATTAGGTGTTCCTAAAAATAAGACCCTTGATTTGCTTCACTTTAGGGCATGTGTGGTCTAAGCAAAGACCAAAATAGACATGCCAGCTGCCAGGAAAAAGGGGCGTCCCACTAGTGAGAGTCCAATGCCATCTCCAAGTACTTCAAAACGGGCCAATGCGGACGTTGGTAAAAAAGCTGATGTTCGTTTGGACAACGTTGGGCATTTTCCAGTGGTCATTAGCAAAAAATCATTTGACAGTTCCAAGAAACCGGGCTGTAAAGGCAAAACCAAATTTTATTGTGTAAAATGCAACATTCACTTATGTGAAAGAAATTGTTTCTTTGATTATTATTCTTCACAAGTGTAAAACCATAGTTTATGTATAAATCATTAAGTAAGCTTTGTGTAATTTATGTATTTTGGTGAAATAAAATTAAATAAAATACTTCAACTTTCGACTTGTACCACACCCACTTGAACACAATGTCCTAATTTTGGGACGGGTTGTATCTCTCCTTTGGGAGCACCTTGTAATATTTTATACATCTGAAAAATCATAATTTGATTCTAAGAACTGGATAGCAAAGCCATGATTTTGTTTTAAGGGAAAATAATTCATAACCGAAAGGGTTAAAGTAAGCCAAAGAAATAAAAAATGCGTTGTTGCGATAAAACTGACCACTCGCTTTCAGAAATTTAGTTCATTCTGATTTTACCGCAAAAAACACGATTTCCCTGTTCTTTTTTCAAGTGCCACTTCTGTGTTTCACACTTTTCTGAATCGGTACAAATTCTGTAAGAAGGTGGGCGGATATATGTAATTAATAATCGTCCTGCTGTTTTGTGAAAACTTTATCCATTGCTACAATATAGCGGTCTAAAGCTGCTCATAAAATGCACGTGAAATCCAGTTTCACGCGAATCGCAATCTCCTGAGATGTTTTGAAGTGATAAAGATGACAATAAAGAAATATTCACGTGCGTTTTTCTAGCAGTAGTGTCTCAGTTTTCAGTTTTTATTATTGCATATACTTTCTAAATAAACAATGTCAAGAATTTTAAGGTAAGAGATAATAACGAGACTTAAACTTTTCAATAGTTTATTATTTGTTGCACGTATCGTTCAGCTTGAGATATAATAAGCTTTTAAGAAAGTGTATCTACGTAATATTGTCGTACCATTAGTTTACCTACATAATGTGAACTATTTACCTAGATTAGTATCATAAACTTCACACAGTATTTAATATTTCGTTCGGTATCCTATTTGTGTTTGCTGTTATTTTGTGCACTGTATTAAATACTTATGGTTATTTTTCGTATCCTTTGATACATAATCTCATACATATGTGAATAAGATGTGTGTAACTGTAAAACATTAAAATTAAGAAAATAATAAAAAAATAACAAAATTTTTACAATTACAAAATATAAAAATAACAAAATTAAGAAATTTAAAAAATATGAAAAATTAGAAATCTAAAGCAAATGTCCTCCAGCAGGCATATGATCTTGACGTGCTGGTGAGACTTGTGTGCTCTGAGGACACGGTAGACTACACTGGACAGGTTCAATCATACTAGGTAGATAGCTGAAAAGGCGTCAGACTAACGCTGTCCAACTCAAACAACTTGGTTCAAAAGACAGTACTAAAACCTACACCGAATCATTCGTGGCCTGAGTCAACAAAAATCCACATCGGCTGCCAAGATATGGTACCCTAATGTCAAAATTATGGTAGAGTAAAAGTTAGGAAGCCAGAATGAGAAATGCTCCTATCATTGCAGAATAAAAGTGAATGTGTCCTGGTCAGAGCTAGAGATGTAAAACAAGAGAACTAACTTTTCGACTGAGGTGGTAGCTTCAAAGGCGTTTAAATCAAAACATCTTGACATATTTAAGTTTTTTTCAAGAGTCAACCCTACTTTCTCAGCGCATTGAGTTGTCTTGGCTGCAGGTTTGGCACACCTGCTTCTTGCAATTTATAGGGTGCAATTCTTGATCATGTGCCCAAAATCCAGAAAGCTGGGAGGTCATAGGGAAAAATATATACTGTTATATGACAGCAGGACATAAACGCAGTAGCTAAAACAGTTTTCTGGGAAGGATAACATTTCTGGGTTCGGTTTGTTTGGGGGGAGAAGCTGAAAGTTTTTTTGTTTTCTGGGTCAGGAGAATGGGGTTCATTACTTTTCTTGATATGGTGCACCATATTACATGACATGGGTACTAGTACTAACAAATAAAGAAGCGGATTTATGTCAAGATGATATTGATTTAAATGTCTTCGAAACTGTGAGATCAATGAGATTAATGAAAAGCGAGTTCCCTCATTTACATCCCTAACTCCGCCCCGTGCTAATTGAACATTTTCGTGCTGTGACAGCAGCATTGTTCATTCTGGTCGCTATAATTCTGATCTTTTAACTAATTTGGCGACATTGTATAATGCTGCATGACGGCCGAAACATACAGCATTCTCGTATGAAACACCACAGTCGGTGCATCTTCTATCACTGAAGGTTCATACTATACCACACTTGTATAAATATGGTATGTATTGGCTGCTGCCTCTACGTTAAATAATTAATATTAAAGTTGGCGGATACTGCTATTGTCCCTTCAACCAAAAGCTCGGGCAGCAAAAATACGTAACCTTGCAAATGTGTTTTAGTACCGTGAAGAAGCTTTCCGGACATTCATTTCTATTTAAAATGACACGTATTCGGACCGGACATCTCGTCTTTAAAGTGTGTCATTGGGACTCAGAACACACTCTGCACTTAGAGTGGATTGGAGACTAAAAGCAGCTAGAGATGTGGATAAGTATACGCCTCGCTGAACTCAGGAAATAACCATAAAAGATAATTCCCCATATACTAGTCAAATAGTACTCAAATGTATTTGCTTCCGCACAGGAATTAGCCAGGGGTTGGCGTCCACACGCACTGCCACCACCAGTATTAAGATTCCGTCCCCGTTCCATCGGTTCGGTACGTAGAGTCGTCCTGAGGGCAATTACACGGTAAAATTACTCAGCACATTTTTATACGAATAACCACTGCGAGAAGAGTTCCTAGCATGGCGCAGCCTGAGCATAAGCATCTGAAGAGAAGAATGCAATGACTTATCCTAGAGCGTGAACTAACGCTTACGCATTCTCACAGAAAGAAGAACAAAGTCAGAAGATGCACTACTCCATATTTGTGATTTTATTATGTATCGTCTAAAGTGCTTTGAGTCAGAAATCTAAGGTAAGTATGATACCAAGCGTAGAAACGTTAGATGAAACTATGAACTCTGTGGTCGTCCTCAACAGAAAAATCCACAGCAAACGTGTCTTTTGTGACGATGAACGTAAGCTTCGTTACGTGGCCGAGCAGGTGTTGTAAGTCGCACATCATGTGCAGAATGTTGTTAAGGTTCTTCAATAAGTATACGTCCACCAAAATTGCTACTACTGTACCTACTTGCTGCCGTAAGACCATTTCTGGCAGTACTGAAAACAATAAATTACCTCGGAAGCACTATAACCTAAAAGTCGTTTAAATTAAGAGATATTCACATTAATTCGTCTTACGGAAACACATATTGTGTCAGGAACACTAAGTCAATACACAGAAATATATATATATATATATATATATATATATATATATATATATATATATATATCGATGCCTGTACACAGAAATACTGAAGTGACCAATGCATGGAGCGTATTTACCTATCCGGTCCATATTAATTTTGCACCTAACATTTTTTCCATTTGTGAGAAGCCTATTGAACGTACAACAATGAAACTTCTAACAGACATTACCTATGTCCTGTGCGATACACTGAACCTAAAAATTGTTTTAAGTAGCTTTTTTTCAAAAATTTCTAAAAAACGATCCAAAATTTTGCGACATTCTGCCTCATCTACAATTTTTATTTTGGAAGAAAATAGTACAAAATTTTACATTGTTTGAGGTTATGTAGGTGAAGATGGTAGTTATCTCGATACAAATTAAATTTAATGAAATTATCTTGAATAGTTCCTCAGACATAGGGACTTTTCTAGTAAAAATGCTGTATCCAGTAAATCACTTTTAAAGAAAATGAGCTGAGCTTGAACATTTACACATGATTTACGCATACGTTTCTTCTTCTGCCTCTTTCATGTCATCCAACTTTCGTTTGCAACTTCCAGCTGATTGTCTTGCCTTTTTTGACATTTCTCTCACATATATTTCAGTATCTTGCACTTTACAGTTGTCACAATGGTGAAGACCTCAGACCATATTCTTCCCAGAAATAATTCCTAATTTTTGTAGTACCCAACGCTTTGCAATAATACCACAGTTGTATGTGAGAAAATCATTATGAACTCCTATTTTTAACGTCTGGATACCTACAAAGACAGTTTTTGGTAGACAATTCCAAATCAAGCTACTAAAATACATATTTGGATTTTGGCTTCGCCCATGAAAACACCTCTTCAGTAGCTCAGGCGTGGTCAGATCTCTAAATATAGGTTTAATAACACTAAGTATAGCTGCTGAAAGACTAAGCTAACGCGAATAAGAAACTGCTGTAACTTTTGCCCTGCTAAATGTGAATCATGATGTGTCACGTTTTGGGCAGAGACCATGACATGGAATTTCTTCTGTAGAAGATTTATGAAAAATATTGCCCACACATCATTCTTCGTGGCCTCTATATTGTCCATATTCCTTCTAATCGCCTGTTCATAATATCTCTCGAGATATCCTATTTCATTCTTTGCCATTTTATCAGCTTACCATCATCTAATCTTTTGCCTTTCAGGTCGACTGTTAGTTTCCTATGTCTCGTTCTCAAACGTTTTTGTTACGTGGTCGACACTTTTCATTTTGATAATTTCCACATCTCAATAGGGGTTGGAATTCACCACAGTGATGTAGGCCTTGCTGTCTTCAAGAAACCGGGTATAACAAACGTCTTTCGTCTTTTCTGATTTTTCAAATATTTTTTGAAACCAAATTCTTCCATCCCACAACTCTAACCCTCACAGTTAGACACGCAGTTCAATTTTTGTTCTTCCTGTATTACCTACCGCTAATCTTTTGCAAGTCTGACAATATTTCGTCTTAATTTCTACATCAATGATCTTTCCTGTGTCTACACTTGTTGCTATAACAACAAGGCTTACACAGAGATGTCCGCGTTCTTGCCAACTCCAGTTTAGTGCAATGGCGAAGTCTGCCCAACCGTCATTTTCTACGACAGCTTCACTTACAGCATAGTTCATGCTCTCCTCACTAACTTCCACTACAGCTTTCTCCAATAGCGCTCCCAAATTCTGAAAGTTCTTTGTTGGAGCATGCAAATTCATGACAGTACAGGAAATCTTTCCAGCAACCATACCTTTCCCAAATGAACGTAGAGCGAATACATGTCTTGTATACACTTCATAATGCCCATTTGGGTCTTGGTTCGATAAAGTCATAAAGAAAACAACAGATAAACAATTATGGCAAACAATTCATAGTGAAATTGCAAGACATTTTCTACCATTATCACTTTCTTCAATCTTCACTCATTCAGATACGCCACACTTCGTACATTTCATAAATTTAAAAACAATTTCAGATAAAATACTAATGTCCAAAATAATGTTGTTGCTTTGTTAATTAGTTTCTGCGAGCATTCTATATTCATCAGAGAAACGGGTCAGTTTTTTTGACGAAGCAATGTGAGCAGTATTGAGTGGAGCACTTTTCCGTGGTTTTGCTGTGATATTTTCGCGTGATATACGTACATGGGGAGTGTACATTCTGTGATTACTTCCTCTAAACTTTGTCTTTTAAAATGCACCTTTCGGTTTCGTTATCTTCCTTGAGATCTATGTAAAACTGGATTCACTAGAACACAACAACGCAAATACATTGATCTGAACAGCAACAGAAACTTCAGAATACCAAACACGTGTGAAACAGCTGAGCATCGTGATGGCACTGGTACGGTCTTGACACACATTTCGCATAAAAAGAAACTAAACAATAAGTGAGAAGGAAAGATGAGCGCAAATCGTGCTGTCACAGCAAATCCGGGCATGACACACAAACACAATAAAATAAAATAAATGCCCTAAAATCAATTTTTCAGGAAAATCCTTTGAAAAGTTTACGAAGAAAATACCATTCCATAAAAACATCTAAAGAAAATCCATTTATTTTGACCAATACCACATATCGGTCCCTATATAAAAATATTAAATTATAACATAGCTATTGTTTAACGCGGGTGAGTACTTTCTTTACCACAGGTGGTTGTCTTTGTTCTAACCCACTGCTAGCACGGGTCTGAGTACTGCCGCGGTGCAGAACAACATTGGCGGCCTGGAGTGCGAGTGGCGTGATCGTGTTGGATTAAAGGAGTCTGTGAAGTGATTCCACATACAGGATGGGCAGGAACAGTCTGAAAAGCTTGTAAGGGCATTAGGGGATTGCAGGGTAGTTTGTGCTGAGAAGTAATTGTTAAGAAAAATATCCGATTCGTTGTGCCGTTTCCGAGTTAATTAACATTGAGGTTATCCAATCAAGTCGTTGTTAAAAACTATATTGGCTTAACCACTTGTTTATAGTGTAAAACACTAAAATTGACGCGTTTCGGAAGTAAAGCTTCCATCATCAGAATAATAAAAAGTAAAAGAACCTGTTAAAACTCGCTAAAATGGAACATGCACCAGGCACAATAAAATTGACAATAAAATTAAAACATCGTGGCTACTTCCCTTGTTTCAACCGTGTCTTCCAAGGTGCATCTCCACATAGTCGTCAAAATATAAAAAACTCTAAAATGGTGTCACCTACGGTGTTCAACATCTAACCACATAGCTCTCTCCTCTATAGTCGTAAACCGCCCGTGTGTCTTCGTTGGTACCACATACAATGTAGCCTTTTAGTAACTACATTTTTAGCAATTGGTAGGATACTATCATTTCATGAGGTCCTTGGGACATGTATACGTTATCTGTTTGTATAGACATCTCTGTGACTTCCTTGTTTACTTGCGCGTGAGCTCACTCGCGTTTCAGTGTCGTCATTCTTAGTGTTTTACACTATAAAAGTGGTTGAGCCGATATATTTTTTAACACTGACATTCACAACCACGGCCTCTCATCCATTATGGATAAAATCAATCAAGTCGTTCTACGTGCAAATTCAAAAAGCGTGTCGGAGACGGTGTCGTCAAACGTGTTCTTTGGCTGGTTTCCTGAAACCGAACTAGAGAGCGATACAAAACTTGAACATGGGACGTTAATGAGGATCGAGCCCGATTCAAAGGCTCAGCAGTTTCTCGCGCTGTCGTCTACGCTGTGAGAAGAACCGATACTAATTGTATCTGGCGAGCCGCTTGAATTTGCGACCGCGACGACCTGATTGGCTAATTTCAGGGCCAATTAATTCGGCAACAGCGCTCCGTACCGAATTTTTTCTTAACATATATTTCTCAGTAACTACTCTTCAGGTCACGCTGTATGTACAGGACGTCTTCTCTAAGAGCCATCAGCTGCATTCGTCTGGGGTTTCAAGAGATATCTGCATCTTGCATTGTGTAGCTAGAGTCACCCAAACAAATGGTGTTCATCGCATCCTTAATTTGACGGCCAGTGTCGAGTGAAAGCACCGAAAAAAACGTCGGTCCAGATTAGTCTCACGCGATAACCATTACTTTGTTAGCGACAGTCTTGTCTTAGGCCGCACTGACTTCTACCGCCAAGCGTTGAATCCTACGGAGCCGCTGCTGAATTCCTGTTTATTTTCCGTGTTTTACTGTCTGTTCATACAAACCGATAAAGCGAATATCGGACTAAACTAATTTTGGAGCGCTCTGTCGATTAGGGACGTAAAAGTGTGATTTAAAAATTATTTTGTTTGCAGCGGGATACAAACCAACACTTTCTGTTGACACTTGACCTCGCATGAGGGATGTGACGAGTAGTAATTGCTTGGGCTGACTACAGCTACACAATGCCAAAAAGAAATTGCAAATATCTTACGAAATACCAGAGGAAATGTGACTGACGAGTCTTACTAGATATACCCGTTCTCGAATAGTCAATATTCAGAGATATGAGAGGGACGATCATTGGATGTAGAGAAAGTCTACTAAACATGGGCTTTGAAATGAATATCTTAAGAGTTATGAGAACTTCATGTTCATAGTTCTTTAGGCATGCAATTTAGGGCCCGTAATTATTAGATAATTTTTTGCTAGTTTTGGTTCGTTCTACCTCCTCAAATATTAAAGGCAAAGACCTTGTAGTAGAAGAAATGGTTTCACAGTGTCGAAGTTAAAGAGTGCTCATAGCTGTTCATAGCATTTTAGATTCCATATTTACTGGAGTCTTTGCTTCGAAAGATATTTCCTATCATATTCCTGAATATCGACCAAGCCTCCTGGGACACGCTGTATATGACACAGGCGGATCACAGCCGAGAGCATTATAGTAACGATTCTACATCTACATCTACATGACTAATGTGCAATTCGCAGTCAATTGCCTGGCACAGGAATCATCGAACCACTTTCAAGCTACTTCTCCACCTTTCCACCCTCGAACAGGGCGCGGATAAAACGAACAGTAAAATCTTTTTGTGCGGAGCCTGATTTATATTATTTTATTATGATGAACGTTCTTCCCTACGTAGGTGGGTTCCAAAAAAATGTTTTCCTACTCTGAGGAGAAAGTTGTTAATTGAAATTTCATGAGAAGGTCCTACCGCAGCGAAAAACGCATTGGTGGCATTCTCTCCCGTATTTCGCGATAATACAAAACGAACTGCCCTTCTTTGAATTTTTTCAATATCTTCAGCCAATTCCATCTGATGCGGATCCCAGACTGCACAGCAGTACTCCAGAAGAGGGAGGACAAGGGTAGTGTAAGCAGTCCTTTTAGTAGACCAGTTACATTTTTTAAGTGTTCTGCCAATAAATCGCAGTCTTTGGTTTGCTTTCCCCACAACATCTTTCTAATTTAAGTCACTCATAATAGCAGTCCCTGACTACTTTGTTGAGTTTACAGGCTCTAGATTTTTGTGATTTATCGTTTAGCTGAATTTTAGCGGATTCCCTTTGGTGTTCAGATATCTTGTGGAAATCACTTTGCAGTGTGTTTTGATCATCTGATGACTTTGTAAAATGGTGAATGGCATCATCATTTGCAAGTACTCTAAGAGGTCTAGTCAGATTGTTTCCTAAATCGTTTACGTAGATCAGCAACAGCAGAGGGCCTGTAACACTCCCATGGGGAACGCCAATGTTATTTCTCTTTTACACGATTACTTTCTATCAGTTATCACGAACTGTAACTAAATTGTATGTTTATGGAGTGTCGTCTCAGTTGTGTTAGTAGATTCATGATTTCCTGTCAGACAAGACAAGAAATCACGAATCCAGTCTTTTCTGACAGGAAATCACGAATCCAGACACACAACTGCTACGATACTCCTCCATAGGCACGCAATTTATTTAGATGTCTCTTGTGAGGAACGGTGTCAACAGCCTTTTGGAAATTTAAAACTATGGAATTGGTTTGACGTCCCTTCTCGATAGCACTCATTACTTCTCCAGTGGAATTTTGTTTCCGATAAAATCAAGAAATGAGTCAGCGCTATGTATTACGAATATTTCGAGCTGCACAGAATCAGTTTAAATTCTCATCGCTTGTTGTTCACTTCTAATTTTTTCCCTTTATTGTTATTTCAATACCTTACACAAAAGGTGGGCCGGCAGCGGCAATATTACGCCGATCTTCGGCCATAGATAGAACAGATAGACACAAGGAAGACACAGAAAAACAGAAATATAATGGTGGACAAAAAACAGTAGACACTTGAGTAAAAAACATGGAGCCGTTCACAGGTGGAGCACAATAAAAAAAATAACTTTCAGCACTTGTACACGGATACTGACTACTGAAACGACACACGTGAACTGTGGGCGGTGTAAACACTAAAGCAGTAACACAAAGGCACACACAAAGAACCGACGGCGATGACCTCCGGCGCACGAATATTCACTTGACGTGTACGAGTCCAGGGCCCTGCCAAAAGGGGAAAAGGTGGGGGAGGAGGCAGAGGGGAGGGTGTAGATGTCAGGGTCAGAGGAGATGGGAGGGAGAGGAAAGAAGGTACGGGATAGGGGAAGCCTGGGGTGAGGAGGGATGGAGGAAGGGAGGAGGGAGAGAAGGGAGAGAGGGTGCCCTAAGGGAACACAGGGTGTGGAAGGGAGGCTCAAAGTTGATAGGAAGGGTAGATGGAGGGGATGAGGGTATCATCAGGGAGGGGGAGTTAGTGGAAGCCACTTTGGGCGAGAGTATGGAGAGTGGAGAGGTGGAGAGCAGGTGGGACGTGGGAATACAGGCGCGGCAGCAGATGGGGGTGGGAGAGGATGGGAGAGATAAGTGGGTGAGTGGTATCAAGTTTACAGGAGTTGTAGAAGATAAGTATCTGTTCAAGGAAAAGGAATAAGGTCATATAGGATCCGTGTGTGGGAGGGGAGACGGATGCAATAGGCGAGGCGGAGCGCATGGCATTCTAGGATTTGAAGTGATTTGTAAAAGGTAGGAGGGGTGGAGATCCATGCAGGGTGGGCGTAGCAGAGGATAGGGCGGATGAGGAATTTACAGGTGTGGAGGATGTTGGAGCAATCCAGAACCGATGTACAGCCAGAAAGGAGCTTGAGGAGGCAGAGGTGGGAGCGTGCCTTGGCTTGGATTGTCCAGAGATGGGAGGTCCAGGAGAGGCGACGGTCAAGGGTGACGCCAAAATACTTGAGGGTGGGAATGAGGGTGATAGGACGGCCATAAATGGTGATATAGGAGTCGAGGAGACGGGAGGAAGGCGTGGTTTTGCCTACAATGATCGCCTGGGTCTTGGAAGGATTGACCTTGAGCAACCACTGGTTCCACAAAGCAGTGAACCGGTCAATATGGGATTGGGGAAGGTGTTGTGAGCGTTGTAGGGTGGGGGCGAGGGCAAGGAAGGCGGTGTCATCGGCATACTGGA
Organism: Schistocerca americana; assembly: GCF_021461395.2. NCBI lineage: Eukaryota > Metazoa > Arthropoda > Insecta > Orthoptera > Acrididae > Schistocerca > Schistocerca americana. The sequence continues at coordinate 502,528,595 of NC_060124.1, read as the reverse complement.
GAAGGTAGATGGGGTTGGAGGCGGCGGCATGTCTGCCGTATACAGAAGGTAGAGAAAAGGGGAGAGGACGGAACTTTGGGGCACACCAGCGGAGGGGTAAAAGATGTAGGAATCCGTGTTATGGATGGTGACATAGGAAGGACGTTTGGAAAGAAAGGACACGATCAGATGGACGTAGTTGATAGGAAGGGCGAAGGTTTGGAGCTTGAAGAGGAGACCGGAATGCCATACACGATCGTAAGCACGCTCAAGGTCGAGGGAGAGGAAGATGGTGGACCGACGGGAGTTGAGCTGTTCGGAGAGGAGATGGGTAAGGTGAAGGAGAAGGTCATCAGCAGAGAAGGACGGTCCAAAGACACACTGGGTAGCGGGAAGCAGGCGGTGCTGGCGGAGGAGATGCTGGTGGATGCGTCGGGTAAGGATGGATTCCAAGCTCACTTGCAATGGGTGGTCGTATAGGTATAGCATCCTTTGCAAATACTCTTCTAGGGTTTACCATCAAAACATATTCAGCAAATTCCACAATATTTCGTCGACGCAGCTGTTAGACATCTTCAGGTTATGATAGCATCTGTTATCACTGGCACCGGGCGGCCTGTTGATAGGTGCTCGACGCCGTCGAAATTTTCCAGGCCAGGAGTAGGCAATGCAATTGTGGGGCAAGAACTCGCAGTTGGAGGATACCAACGGCTTAGTTCCCCTTGTCGGAAGCCGTACAAAGGAGTTTCGCGCCTGCGCTGTGGGCAATGAATGTGCTGCCAGACGCCCCTGTGCTTAAAAGCTGAATTGAAGCTCAGCAGTGTACTGCATCGAGTCATGAATCAGAAGTTCTTGTTCCTTGTGTTGTGATTTACTGGCAGCCAGTGCGGGATTTCAGGCGGTACTTACCTGAAAACTTGCATACTTGTTGACAAGATTGTCTGCCGAACCGATATATATGGCTTTGAAGATGAATATCGATCTTCTAGTAAAATACGCGATGCCCCGTGTGGAGGCAGCGCTCTACTACCCCCTATTTATCAGGCTGGTCCACGCGTGTATGCTGATGGTCTTGGTCACAACGTTCTTGTTATTCTTTGACACTGTCAACTTGGGGAAATTTTCTTTACTGATAACTAGTTTCGGCTTATTACCGAGTTATCTTCAGGTCAGTCTGAGATGTTATTCTCTGTGTGACACTCATTGCACAAAGTCGTAGTTTTTAGAGCTAAGTCGCTCTAATTAAATAAAAACTCCTAAGGAAAAAATCTTATTTGGTTATGTAAACTTAGAACGTTAATCGATAATCAACATTTTATCCCGGCGCTGGCGGGCGGGTAGCAGTGGTAGCCGGCTAGACTCTCGTCACATGAACAACTTCTTATAAAAATTTAAAATCTGAAAACAAACTGTAGCTATTTCAAACGGATTAAGTACAAGTGATGAAAATGGTTCCGTAGGTAGTATAGTACTAAGTGAGTAGGATAGTATCAAGTTTGAGTTTCGTCAAGGGTCGACCCTGGTTCTCTTTTGGAGGGAGACGGGATGGCGGAGGGGGAGGGGGGAGGTGCTTGAGCTCCTTGGGCCTCCCTGTCCCCCTCTTCTTCAGTATCTGCTGCTGCATGTATCCACAAATGCGCACGGATTTTGAAAGCATCGCCCTTACGAAGCTCACCTAGCCTTTTTCCCGCACGATAGTCTGCGAACCATGGATGAAGCGCAATAAATAGTTTCTGCATTCCTAGCTTTCACGAAATCATTCACCACAGTGCCTCACTGGAAACTGTTTACATTGGTCCGAGCATAAGGAACAGGCCACCAAATTTGTGAGTAACGGAAGAAACATAAGTTGCTCTGGTTCTCTAAACAAATACGCGATCTAATGAACAGGGTGAGCGGGACAATCTATGGCAATTTCCTGATGACGCTGTAATGTGAGGGAAGTGCTGTCGCTGAGTGACGGTAGGAGGATGTGGGATAAATTACACAGAATTTCTTTTTGATGTGGCGAATGGCAACGTGCTCCGACTGTAGAAAAACTTAAATTGAAGCAGATGACTAGGGAAAACAATCCTGTAATGTTCGAAACCAATATTCGTGGTGTGCCGCTAGACACAGTCACATCTATTAAATATTTCAGCATAAAATTTCTAGGCGATACGAGAAAGAACGAACATTTAAGGTTAAGAGCCAACTTATTGGGAGACTTCTAGGAAAGTGTAGCTGTCTATAAAGGAGACTGCGTATAAAGCACTAATACGACCCATTCATGAGCAGTGACGGAGAGTTGGGGACCACTACCATTTCCGATTGAAGGAGGACACCGAGCGTTTGAGAGGCATGCTGTAACGTTTGCTACAGTTAGGATCAATTGTGAGGAGTCGGTTGAGCGGCTTAGCGTATCCCTATCATGCTCCAAGTACGATCTCTAGTAACGTACGGGGAAGGGAAGGTCCTCAAAACATCATTCAGAGGGTGTCTCAGAAGTAAAATGCCTTGTTGCATGAAAATATAAGTACCACACCACAATTTAATGTATTACTGGCGGGACACATCCAGCTACAAAAGAAACTAGAAGTCAGTGCAAGGATTTGGTTTATTACCATAATTTATCAAACAAATGAATTTTCCTTTGCATTAAGAAAGCAAACATTTAATAAATGGAGAAAAGGATTGTAACTGTGAAATATAGCCTTGGCACATGTGAAAATATAAAAAGACACGGATATGGGCAGTGACTGCAGAAATGGTAATGGTTTAAAGAGAGAATCCGGAAAAATTAGTGCGACTACCAGTAGAATCACCGAACTACGTGGTGGAAGCAACTAGTCGCCTGCAGACTGTGCAATTAAACCCCGAGATAAGTTAACTAGCCTCATGTCCGCCTCGATTTAGTGATTACATTGCCGCCTCTGAAGGGTGTGAGTGTGAAAGGCGGCGGCATCTTTTGCTGGAAATTCTGAGGCAGCTCGCCCTCTATAATAACACACTGAGGTGATGAAATTCATGCGACATCTCCTAATGACGTGTCGGAAGACCTTCTGTTCGGCATAGCGCAGCAACGCGGCGTGGCATGGTCTCAACAAGTCTTTGGAAGCAGAAATATTGAGACATCCTGCCTCTTTAGTCGTCCATAGTTGCGAAAATGTTGCCGGTGCAGGACTTCGTGCACTAACTGACCTTTCGATTATGTCCCATAAACGCTCGATGGGATTCATGTCGGGCGGATATGGGTGACGAGACAGTTCACTCAAATTATCCAAAACGTTCTTCAAACCGGTCGCAAACAATTGTGGCCTCGTGACATGGCACATTGTCATCCATAAAATGTCCATCATTGTCTGGCACAAATGGCCTCCAAGTAGCCGGGCATAATCATTTATAGCCAACGAATGGTTCAGTTGCACTACTGGACATAGTCCATTCCATGTAAACACAGCCCTCACCATTATGGAGCCACCACCAGCTTGCACAGTGCCTTGTTCACAACTTGGGTCCATGGATTTGAGGCGTCTGTCCCACACTAAAAGCCTATCATCAGCTCTTACCAACTGAGGCCTGCACTCATCTGACCACGCCACAGTTTTCCAGTCGTCTGGAGTCCAACCGATATCGCCATGAGCCCAGGAGAGGCGCTGAGGTGATGTCGTGCTGTTAGCAAAGGCATTTGCGTCAGTCGTCTACTGACATAATCCATCAACGCCAAATTTCACTGCACTCCACTAATGGATACGTTCGCCGTGTATCCCACATTCATTTCTGCAGTTATTTCACGCGGTGTTGCCCATCTATTGGCATTGACACAAACGCCACTGCTATCGGTCTCTACGTGAAGGCCGTTGGAAACTGCGTTGTCTTGACACTGTGGATCTCGGAATACTAAATCCCTACTACTTCCGAAATCGATTGTCTCATGAGTCTAGCTCACCCTACCATTCCTCGTTCAAAGTCTGTTAATTCCCTTCGTATGACCATAATCACATCGAAAACAGTAACACATGAATTACATGAGTGCAAATGACAGTTCGGAAAACGCACTGCCCTTTCATACCTGGTCTACGTGACCCTATCACTACCTGTGTATGTGCATATCAGTATCCAATGATTTTTTGTCACCTCATTGTATGGAGACATCCCCGTTCCTGACGCCTAGGCAGCAAGAGTCTGTTATTCAATGCCTTGGTAGCAAGTGTCGTCCCATTGATTTCTCAGCAGCAAGTATCCTCTTACATTACTCTCCGGTACTTGGCTGTTTCTGCCAATGGACTAATATCGCTGACCAGTTGCAGGAGACCTTATGAGATTTGACAAGTAATAAATTTATAATTACACTGTCAGAAAAAGTATTGCACCTGGAAAGACAACGTCGATTTTGATCTGTTGACAGCATATGCCACCAGATAACCGTAATGGCATAGCTACCAGAGTGCCATCTGTGTCTACCCTTTAGTAGGAATATTCACAGCCGGAAGGCTCAATGAAGCGTAAATGTGTGAAGCAAGCCGGCAACCATGCCACAGAGACGAACTGATGCACCATACAGATTGAATGAAAGGGGTCAAATTGTGACTTCCGAGTGGGGCAATGGTCCTTCCGGAGAGCTGCCACGCAACCTGAACGTGCTCCATCAGTTGTGTGACGATACTGGTATCAGTGATCAAATGAACATTCCCACACCTGCAGACGAGGTCCATGCAGCACTCACAGCCACCACGATCGTCGTACTGTAGGAGCAGCAATGGGAGACGCTACAGCTATCACGGCATAGATGAGAGAGCTTGTGAGCCCAGACGCATTAACACAAACTGTTGAGAACGAGTTATTAGCAGTGAGACTATGGACACGTTACCTCTAGCCCATCTTCCAGTTACGCCACAGCATTGACGTGCATGGCTCGTCTAGTACCCTCAGAGGATCACTTGGAATATGGAATGGTGTGAGGTTTTCTTTGATGATGAAAGCAGATTCTGCCTGCAAGGAAGCGATGGTCGTTTGCACGTACAATGTAGACCTGGTGAACGCTGTCTCATAGAGTAAATTCGTTCAAGACACACTGATCCCACCACAGGCCTTATGGTCTGCAGCGCGATAAGCTACAACCATCATACACCTTTGGTGTTACCGGAAGGGATGCTAACCAGTGCCTCATATGTGGAGAAGCCTGTTAGACCCATTCTTTTGCCATTCTTGCAACAGGAAGGTGATGTATTGTTCCAACAGGACAATGTTCACCCACACACTGCCTCAAAACTCCATTTGTTATGGAAGATGTGCAGCAACTTTCTGGTGACGACAAATTCCAGACTTGTCACAAATCGAGCACATGTGGTATACGACACGGCAATAAGTGATTCATGCATCTTGTCAACTAACAGCTCTTACAGAACTACATTAGTAGGTCCAGCAGGCATGGCATAGCATATTCCAAGACAGTATCCACCGTCTGTATGATCGACTGGATGCCAGAGCCAGTGCAAGCATTTGTGCCCATGGAGGCTATGACACATAATAATATCGGTGTTGCAGTGTTGGTTGATACCAGGTTCCTCAGAACTGGTTGTGCTTTTGATTAGTAAATGTAGTCATTACATGTACCAATGGCCTTGCCGCAGTGGTAACACCAGTTCCCGTCAGATCACCGAAGTTAAGCGCTGTCGGGCTGGGCTAGAAATTGGATGGGTGACCATCCGGTCTGCCGAGCACTGTTGGCAAGCGGGGTCCGCTCAGCCCTAGTGAGGCAAACTGAGGAGCTACTTGATTGAAAAGTAGAGGCTCAGGTCTCGTAAACTGACATACGGCTGGGAGAGCGGTGTGCTGACCAAATGCCTGTCCATATGCGCATCCAGTGATGCCCGTGGGTTGAAGATGACATGGTGGCTAGTCGGTACCGTTGGGCCTTCCAAGGCCTGTTCGTACGAAGTTTCGTTTAGTTTAGTCATTACATGTACGCCATATGCACTGTTGCAACAATAAATCGTGAGTGATTTGGAAGCCTCTAAAAGAGCATGCTAATATTTGTTATGGAAGTGTAAGTTCAAAAAACTCCTATTCTCGTGGATTCTAGCTCAGGAAGGAATGCAGAAAACATCTCCCACTCCATGTAGGCTTACATGTAGACAGTTGTGGGAAAGAGGGTCTTCTACATAAATAGGTTTAAACAGTCTTCTGGGGCATACTTGTATGTGGCACCCGGACATGACAATAATATTAATGTAAATTAAAATGAAACTACTATATTGTAAACGATGTATGTCTCTCATAGGCTTTTATAATGCGGATCGGTAACTGTGCACGACTGCAGAGTCAAAGATACTGCTTCTGATCGGATTTTCTAGTGTTAGAGTAACAGAGCACTTGACGCTCAGTTGTAGGTAGGTCTTGGTGAGCGAAAGACGATGGAGTAGGCAGTTTTTGTGGTGTAATCTGTGAAGCCACTATGTAATAAATTAACGAACGTATGTCAGTATTATTGAAAACGGAAGCAGAAGTCATCGTGCAAGCCAGGTAAAGATGTTAAATAATTATGATTTTTGCTTTGCCAGCGCGTTAGTGTAGATGATTTGGCTGATAATTTGTAATTGTTGAGTAACCCCAGAATGTACGGAAACTGATTTGATAAAAAGGCTAGTTAGATATTTCACTTTTGCAATGCTTTTAAGATTTGTTAACAGAGCTATATGAAATTTGATGATTTGCGTTTATGTTGGATTGGTGAGGTTAGATAATATTTGCTGTTTAAATCTCATTCATTTGTCAGATGTTTTTGAAAGGACAAACTTAACTTGAAATATAATTTTGCTAAAATCCTCAGTGTTACTAATTTACCCCTATGAGTACCGCTTCCCTGTCCAGGAAGTTGGATTTTTCATTAATGTTTTCATTTAACAGCCAAAACAATTCCATGTGCATTTCAAAGTATTACAGCCAGCATTGCACGTCGCTGAGCCAGCGGCTAGCATATTTTATTTTTTCATGGGAGGTCAGAATGTATCGCATTCCACCGTTGCTGCTTTAGAGGTAAGACAATTTAATATAATTGTTACGAGCACAGGGACCAAAATTGTCATTTTTGAACAACACCAGAGGATTCAGTGCCTAAGGGGCTGATTGTATTTTGCAATTACTGTATTTCTTCTTTGGTATTGAGAGTTGCATTGCCCATTCAATCAAGGTTTTGCTATCAATAACACAGAGTAAGCACACAACTTGCAGTTACCTCACGCTACACAATCATTCGAGTTTTGTATCCATTCCACAGTTCATTCATCAACGTAATCGTAATGTTTTCTTTTTTATTGAACGTTACAGAGTATTGTAAGCCAATCAGAGTATCTATTACAAACATTTAAATGTACTTTCTTTTTTGGTGTGGATACAGAGAAAACAGCTAGTCTCACACACTCTCATTCTGCAGACTACACCTGGCTTAGAATTTATTTTTCTTAAAAGGATTTCGCCAAGTGTCTTGCAAAAACCAGTTTTTATCGCACATAGGCTGTCCCCAAGTCACGTACTGTGCTGAGATGGGATGTAGTTAATTCTCTGACAACTACGAACTTAGGAGGGCTGCTTTAAGCTCCAAATACTTTTATCACCCTCCGCTTACATAGGCTTCCATGTTGCACGAGCCAACTAAGAAAATCTCCATTGGCTTGCTGGATACTGACTATAGCTATGATACAGTGTTAAAGAATCGACTATACTGACTACCTGGATATGCATATTCCAATAAAACATTTGTTTCACGTGTCTTCTGACATCACTTCCTGATTATCTTCAGAATGCTTATAAAATGTATCTAAAGCATATGTTCATCAAAGGCAGTTCCATTGATATATGTTGACTCTTGTTTTTTGTTTCACACACTCATCGAGTGATGAGTTTCATGCACAGTTGGAAAAGGTTAACCGGGTGCCCCGGTGACAAGAGGAAAATACACAAGCACACTTATTCACAAGCCTCCTGACGCTCACTCATATATACTGATGCAAGGGTATGTTTGTTTGGAGAACATATCATAAAAAGGAGAAACACCAGCTAGTACAATGTTACACATACATACTTATCATTTTCTCAATGCTCAAGAATGAAGGCATGGCCTTGATAATCTCACACACCACACCCACACATGGATGGCTTGTGTTTTAAGTGTGCACATACTCGAAATCAGTTTTATATTAGTTACCATACCAATACTTATTAGATTATAATACCAAATCATTCATTCTATTATGACCATATCCCATTAAATGGTTTATCACACTCAACAACAAGAATGATAATATACTTCAAATTCACAGAAACGCAAGTGCATGATAACCAAAATATAAAAAATCTAAAGAACAATACGATAATGTGGAAGAAAGAAGATGGACATTCTAAAGACAAGTAATCGTGACTAGACACAACATGTTAAATGCAAATACTGTATCATGTATACTAAAGCAATAGATAATTTCTTGTATACAAAATGCTTGTCTCACTGTATAAAAAAACTGAGGTACATATTGGTGAATAAGTTTCATAATTAAACATCAAGCACAGTCAATATCAAAATATGAGCAACATACTTACAAAATATCTTCATAATAAATATCATACAATTGCAAATATTCAAAAATTACGTCACTGCTGATAGTGTATGTCATAATTATCATGTAAGCATGAAGATAAATTTAAAATTGCTATTGCAAACAATTTTCAGACCACTGATGGTGTGCATCAAAATTATTGATGACTGTTGGTTGGGCACATGGACCAATCTTGTTATATCTGCCTTAGACCTAAAACTAAAGCATGAAACCAACACAATATTCACTATTCTCAGCAAAATACACTGTTAATCGCACAAATTGTTTTTACTAATAGTTCAACACACGGGGTAACATGCAAATGAAAGAGTTAATATTTATACTTTATGTAGTTCTTATCACTGAAACGCAACATGACTCTTAAGTCCAAGTTAGTAATTAATTGCACACCTAAATTCTAATTAATGGACTAGGTAGCACAAAGTTCATATCCATGGCCTGCTTGTGACAACAACTGGTTCCTTCTCACTTTACATGTAATGTCTGTCATAATGAAGTTCATAATAAATCCTTTTCTATTGTCTGACCAGTTATCAAATAGTTAGTGAGCAATAGTAAGGATTCATATTCTTGACTCACAGATACATTGATGTTGTGGTGAGTGCTATACTTATGTTAAATCCCAGACATAAGCAACAAAGAATAATGACAACATCTGAAACTGTGAAATTAGTGTATCCGAATCGCGTGACTCAAGATTTAAGTGGATAAACATGTAGGAGTTCATTTCAGTTGACAGATGAGTAATGCTGATATTTCAAGATTTTAAACATGGCTGCAGCAGCAACTGTTGAAATTCTTCACGATAATGGATGACAGCCAAAAACAGTTGCAGGATAAAAATGTATTAAAATTCTTGACCAAGGTTTCGGTGCATATAAATATACCTTCATCAGAAGTAAAAAATCTAAAATTACATCATGCGATGGAGATTAATAAAACAATTGTGCCAAAGGCGTCGTCAATAATTAAGCTTTGACCCTGTGTCTATAGTCATGTTGTACAAATGGAGAAGATGTCTTAATTATTGACGACACCTTTGGCACAATTGTTTTATTAATCTCCATTGCATGATGTAATTTTAGATTTTTTACTTCTGATGAAGGTATATTTTCATGTACCGAAACCTTGGTCAAGAATTTTAATAAATTTTTATCCTGCAACTGTTTTTGGCTGTCATCCATTATCGTAATGCTGATATCTTTAGCATGACTTGCAGTGGAATGCGGTAACGAGTTCGGAGACAGTTCCTTGTCCAGTTCTCCCACACAGGTTCGCTAATGACTCAGGTTTACTTGAAGGCTGTCTGATAATTAATGCTACAAACCTGCATATAATACCCTCGGCAGTATCGCCTGTCCGCAGATCGTCAGTTGGTTTTCTGTAAACCCTCCTGGTGGTGTCAAATGTTGAATGGTGTGATATGGTCCAGAGTTACGAACAGTTCGGACTGGGCTGCTCCACTGCCCCTGATGCCATAAGCACGTGCCAGCCGGAATGCAGCTCTCGACAGCAGGTCCCAGATGGGGTGGAGATGATGGAATCCCTCGGCAGCAATTGCTCATTGGGGCATACTTCCTCAGCTCGTGAATCAATCAAGTTCGCGTCACTTTACTCAGCTACCTCTCTTGTCGGCGGTCCACCTCACGTTCTCGTGTGGGTCGTATTGCTGCTACTGCTGCTTATATGTCCTCAAAGAGTGTTAAATGGGAATATTAGACGCATAGAAACAACATTCTCATAATAACCACCACATTTAATATTCTTGTTCAATACAGATCTTTTAACACCCACGGCATAAATAATTACTTCTCTCTGGCCTCAAATAATGATCAAGTACAAATGCTCTGGCGCTTTGCCTTTCTATTGTTATACGAACATGCATAACGTAGGTTCATTAGTTTAAAACTGTGTCTCGGTTCTAAAGTGAAAATACTATGCTCAGGCTCACGGGCCTCTTCATACATGAACAACAAATTTAATAATCGAAGTAACATGCCTTTTTAGAGGCTAAATGGTGTATGAATGAAATATTTACAGTTCCTTAATTTTAGTGGAGACAAATGATGATTCAGTGCTTTGGTTAGTAGTAAAAGGGCACACAATATTTACAGATCACAAGTGACTGCAGTTATGATTTCCTGATATATCTGCAGTTTCTAAACGGAATACCTTTTATATATTTGAGCCTGCCCTCGCTTAAATTATTAAGGGACATTCAGCTGATTACTGCACTTTTAATATGCCCTGGCACATTCCATAATTATCATGGCAGATTCTCCTCTCTCTCAGAAATTCTTCCTTCTTGTTGTCATCGACGAATCCTGAAAATAATTGGTCACTCCATATCTCAGATGTCTGTCCTGAAACACACGAAAGACAAGGGAACGTAACATACGCTTAACAACATGAGAAAACACAAAACAGTCTATTATGCCATTCATTACAGTTGTAAAATAGTTATTATACTGTGCCTGACAATGTGACATATTACCACTAAGTTAGATTGTTCTTCATCAAGTCCTTGCATTCATGAGAAACATTTGTCTTGTTCCAACAATTTTTTAAAATCCCAAAAAAAAAAAAAAAATACGTTCCACATCTACGAGGATCTTCTCAGCACGGATGTATGGAACGAAAAACTAATCTAATCTAATCTAATCTAAAGACTTTATGCGTATGACAGTCACATCCGTGCGAACAGTAGAAACAAAATACACAGGCAAATACTGTTTCTTCTGTTAAAAAAGCTCACATTCCTTTATGTAATATGGTGTCTTAGTAAACTATCCTTTTACCCAACCACTCAGCGCCTCACGATACTGACGTCAAATATCGAAAATATAACAAGCAAATCATCCTCTAAGGGATAACTTATCCAACGCTCATTCGATGCTTTCATCACTGTCATCTTCCAACACTTCCTCAACAGTTTAAATCTTACCAGGAAGTCGTCCACATACAATTCATAACAAAATTCCTCCTTATCATTCACTTTTATTTCTCCTTGTACAGTCGTCCATCGCTGTGAACTAGTCTTTTGTTCTCTAACTACACCTATTTAATGATTCTCTGCAGGTGCGAAATATATCAAAAACCTTTGTATTTGTTACTCCTGGAGGTCTGAATCTCAGAAAAGTTATTATGTATTATTTTCCCCACTCAGTACGCTCCATAATATACTCTAAAGAACTAATGGGTTAAAAATTTGCTCATTTGTGATCTATTTATAGTCTTCAGTAAAATTTCATTGTCTCCAGCAATCACGCTTCTTCTCATTGCATTCTATAGTTTCCATGGCATCTAGTTATTGATTACAATGCAAACGTTTATCTTCCACACACAATGTACAATCCTGTCACCTCAAATGCCTCGTAACTATTTAATTCCTAGAACTATTTCAACTACAACTGGACTGTGACTCTTAACCTTCAACTAAGGCTCCTGGGGTGGTATTTAGTCTAACGGCGAGGTCGGAGCCTTGCACGTTGGCTGATCCCGCCTCATATTTCCCTTTTTGTCATTTTCAGTGGATCACTTTGTGGATCTGCGCCTCATATTTTTACAATTTGTGCACCCTATCACCTCTGATTATTATGTCCTCCATAGTTTTGCATATCATCTGCCTGACATGGCTGCGCTCATGATCCACGAAGATTATTCCTATTTCACCTTTTACCATTTCCTTGGAGTAAATGCTTTGCTCACCATGTTTTGACGATTCATAGGGAGTTTGTACGAAGTACACTGATACTCGATCATCAACTTTAGGATCGTAAATATGTTAGTCAGTCAAATGCAAAAATGCTCCTTCATGGTTAGCCCCACATCTGGCCAAAGTAAAATCATTCTAATTTTGGTATGTCATATTGCTTGGCAGTTTCGTATTAACTTTTTGCGCTCAAACGGTGGGTCCAAGAACAACTGACCATTACTTTAAAATATTGCGTTGTTCTACGATGTTGCATAATGCTCCATTAGCAAAATGCCTAGTCTGACACTCTCCTGCTTTCCTTGCGCCCAAAATTAATGCCGAAACGCCAGTTAAAACTTCTCGTTAGCCCTGCACTTTGCCGCGATCGCTCGAATTGTGATGGCTGACTCTTCTCGCACATACATGCAAATGAAAATTATATTTTAACCGGCAGACCATTATGTATCGACACAGCTAAATAGACGTTTATATTTTCCGGAAACGGTGCCCATCGAAACAAAATCTTTTTAATGTCAGACAGTCACATTGTCGAGAAAGCGTGCCTATTCTAAGAAAATGTATTATATTTCGTCCTTGTCATTGTGAGCGGCACAGTTGGCTGGACATTCACAGGTGGCGGTACAGGATCAACGCTTTCACGGCAGGCTGCCTATTTCGCATAATTCCTCGTCTTCTTTTTGTTGAATCATTAACGTCTCTCGGACACTCACACTATTTGCTGACACGCTATTGCATTGTCTCTCCTTAAACAATTCTATCAGCGCTTCACGACTGCAACAGGTGATGTCTGCTTGTATTTCCTTAAAGTGGAACAACAGCCGGCCGGTGTGGCTGAGCGGTTCAAGGCGCATGGATGTGTGTGATGTCCTTAGGTTAGTTAGGTTTAAGTATCTCTAAGTCTATGGGACTGATGGCCTCAGATGTAAAGTCCCATTTGAACCATTTTGTAATAACACTCTTATTTACTAGTGATTTTTTAAGTTTACCAAACAGTTCTAGCAAACCCCAGTCATTATGTAACGGCAACACGTACACATGTTTCTTGACATGCGATACGTCGTCTTTCCACTTTTTAATGACGACAGCGTTTTGAATAAATTGTCGGTTGCGCCATACACTTCTTGAGTAGGCGTGTCCAATTTATTTCTGTAAGTATCGAATTATTGTTCACTTACCTGTTTCGTCTACTCTTCAGATTTCTTAATTTCTTCTTCTCTAATATGACCATCCTTTCGTCACAGCTTTGTACATAACCCGTTAACTACAGTCCTAATCTGTTGAAGTAATCAGTATATATCTGAATAGTTCTTCAATCTTTATGAAACACGTGTCAGTCTCCTCGTTTAGCTTACGATATTTTGTTCTGTTTTTGTTTAAAAATTCTTCCGCTCTTTTACGTTGCTCTTCGGTCCTTTTGAGAAATGCTTCTTCTCTTCTCTGCTGCTGTACAGAATGTTTACGACGCTTCTTTGCGGTGAAGAACACTTCGGTGCGCGATGGGTGGTCCTAGCGACCAGTGGCTACGGAATCTTGTTTTTCATCTCACATACTGTTCACACAACATTTCAGCTTCGGATTGTCCGCTGTTATTCTGCAAGGTATTTGGTTCACTGCCCATCGCTACTGACCCTTCTAAATTACGTTCATGACGTTCCATAACCCCAGTACCATTTGAACTGCCTTCTTCGACTTCCATAGTAAGTTCATGATTTACAGTTAGAGATGGACTCGTTTCTTCCTTATCAATTGTACTCTTTTTTCCTGAATTACTTGAATCATCGTAGATTAATTTTGGCATAATCAAATACTTACGCAAGACTCAAAAACTTCCCATGATAAGCAAATTCCTAACTGAGACATGTCACTAAACACAATAAAATTCTACCAGAAATACAAACACATAGAAATACTTCCCCTAAAACTGCACCGTCGAAACTCTGGACAGTGGTGGACTTTTACTCACGAATCTATCCTGTAAGAGAAGCAAAAATTAGTGCAGCAACATTAGTTAAAATTCTTCAACTTCTTTTCTCTTTAAGATATTCGTCTTTACTTTTCCGGTTAAAATGCGATCAAGAAACAAATGAATCTGTAGCGACTGGAATCGGACAAGTCCGGGACGACATCGCAGCCAGCAGTGGCTGCCCGACTGGGCGACGAGCGTCGGCAGGGAGTCGCCGGAGAACAACAAAATGGTTCAAATGGCTCTGAGCACTATGGGACTTGACATCTGAGGTCATCAGTCCCCTAGAACTTAGAACTACTTAAACCTAACTAACCTAAGGACATCACACACATCCATGCCCGAGGTAGGATTCGAACCTGTGACCGTAGCGGTCGCACGGTTCCAGACTGTAGCGCCTAGAACCGGTCGGCCACCCCGGCCGTCCGAGGAAGAACAGGCGGACGACTAGAGAAGCGCTGACAAAGGTGACGGCACGGCAGAGTGACAAGTCCAGAGGGCAAACAAAGATCGAATACTAAGACGTAGCGAATTCGGAACAGAGACAACGATAGGCAGCGAGATCCATGCGGTAATGAAGAGAAATCAATGCTAACGGACGGAGCAGCCGTCCTGCTAACTTCAAAGGGCGGCCAAGAGCCCTTACAGAACGATGAGAAGGGCGTGGCCTACGGCGACGCTTACATCGGTGACCGCAGCGCCCGCATTTGCAGCGCTAATCGATGTCTATAGCATCCCGCGGATCTTCAGACGTGCAGAGTGAGGATACCAGAGACTGAAACACTAAGATTTACTGACATAAAATTTCGACTATTTAAATCAGAAGATTGTGGGACCACGGAAAGTAATTCTGGACGGTTCAAAAATGGCTCTGAGCACTATGGGATGGGACGTAACTTCTAAGGTCATCAGTCTCCTAGAACTTAGAACCACTTAAACCTAACTAACCTAAGGACATCACACACATCCATGCCCGAACCAGGATTCGAACCTGCGACCGTAGCGGTCGCGCGGTTCCAGACTGTAGCACCTAGAACCGCTCGGCCACCACGGCCGGCTAATTCTGGACGGCAGCCGCTATATTCATATGTGAGGTGTCGCTCGAGCTGTTCTCCATGTCCCTAAGATGCTTTAAGTCTGACTTACGAAAACAGTGTTGCGTAGCGGGAACGCCTTGTCGAAAGAAAACTACTAGGATTGGCCCAAATGAAGCGTAAAAATACAGATATCACAGTGCACATAGACACAATTTATATACAAAAGAAACTGGCAGTCTCTATAACAATTTCGTTTATTATCATAAAACTTCAAACAAATTAAGCACACTGCATTAAGTGTCCTAACGTTTAGTAAGTGGGAAAAAGGATTGTAATTATGAAATACAGTCTTGGCACAGTTGAATGCACACATGAATGCATAAAGTGAAATTATATCACTTTTATGACCCATGACTGTGAAAATAAATAATCGTTTAAGGAAAGAACCTGGAAAAATAAATAAGATCACCAGCAGAATCGGCAAAGTGCATGGTGTAAGCAACTAGCTAGCTGCAAACATTAAAACAGTGCTATTAAACCCAGGGTATGCTAACTAGACTCATGTCCCACTCGATTCGGTAATTGCAATACTCACTCATTCTTACCACTCTTAAAGGGTGCGAGTGAGGAAGATGGTGGCAGTAACAGCTGAAAATTCTGAGTCCAGCTCACCCTCTGTACTGAGATCTAATATGGCGACATCGCAGTACCTCGGTAGCAGGCGTCGACACTCTGATGACCAGCCAGGAAGTATTCTCCCATAGATCTCCAGAAGCAAGTGTCCTCTGATATTACAGTTAGAAACTCAGCTGATTCGGCCATTTTGAACAGATCTTGCGAGCACTGATGACTTGTTGTTGTTGTTGTGGTCTTCAGTCCTGAGACTGGTTTGATACAGCTCTCCATGCTACTCTATCCTGTGCAAGCTTCTTCATCTCCCAGTACTTACTGTAACCTACATCCTTCTGAATCTGCTTAGTGTATTCATCTCTTGATCTCCCTCTACGATCTTTACCCTCCACGCTGCCCTCCAGTACTAAATTGGTGATCCCTTGATGCTTCAGAACATGTCGTACCAACCGACCCCTTCTCCTAGTCAAGTTGTGCCACAAGCTCCTCTTCTCCCCAATTCTATTCAATACCTCCTCATAAGTTATGTGATCTACCCATCTAATCTTCAGCATTCTTCTGTAGCACCACATTTCGAAAGCTTCTATTCTCTTCTTGTCCAAACTATTTATCGTCCATGTTTTACTTCCATACATGGCTACACTCCATACAAATACTTTCAGAAATTACTTCCTGACACTTAAATCTATACTCGATGTTAACAAATTTCTCTTCTTCAGAAAC
Source organism: Schistocerca americana (assembly GCF_021461395.2). NCBI lineage: Eukaryota > Metazoa > Arthropoda > Insecta > Orthoptera > Acrididae > Schistocerca > Schistocerca americana. The sequence goes on along the minus strand of NC_060124.1, from coordinate 502,511,957 downwards.
GCTTTCCTTACCACAGCCTGTCTACATTTTATATCCTCTCTACTTCGACCATCATCAGTTATTTTGCTCCCCAAAGAGCAAAACTTCTTTGCTACTTTAAGTGTCTCATTTCCTAATCTAATTCCCTCAGCATCACCCGATTTAATTCGACTACATTTCATTTTCCTCGTTTTGCTTTTGTTGATGTTCATCTTATACCCTTCTTTCAAGACACTGTCCATTCCGTTAAACTGCTCTTCTAAGTCTTTTGCTGTCTCTGACAGAATTACAATGTCACCGGCCAACCTCAAAGTTTTTATTTCTTCACCGTGGATTTTAATACCTACCCCCAAGTTTTCTTTTGTTTCCTTCACTGCTTGCTCAATATACAGATTGAATAACACTGGGGATAGGCTACAACCCTGACTCACTCCATTCTCAACTACTGCTTGCCTTTCATGCCCTCGACTCTTATAACTGCCATCTTTTTTTCTGTACAAGTTGTAAATAGCCTTTCGCTCGCTGTATTTTACCCCTGCCACCTTTAGAATTTAAAAGAGAGTATTCCAGTCAACACTGTCAAAAGCTTTCTCTAAGTCTACAAATGCTAGAAACGTAGGTTTGCCTTTCCTTAATCTTTCTTGTAAGATCAGTCGTAAGGTCAGTATTGCCTCGCATGTTCCAACATTTCTACGGAATCCAAACTGATCTTCCCCGAGGTAGGCTTCTACCAGTTTTTCCACTCGTCTGTAAAGAATTTGCATTAGTATTTTGCAGCTGTGGCTTATTAAACTGATAGTTCGGTAATTTTCAGATCTGTCAACACCTCCTTTATTTGGGATTGGAATTATTATATTCTTCTTGAAGTCTGAGGGTATTTCGCCTGTCTCATACATCTTGCTCACCAGATGGTAGAGTTTTGTCATGGCTGGCTCTCCCAAGGTCGTTAGTAGTTCTAATGGAATGTTGTCAACTCCCGGGGCCTTGTTTCGACTCAGGTCTTTCAGTGCTCTGTCAAACTCTTCACGCAGTAAACATATTCTTCATCTTCATCTACATCCTCATCCATTTCCATAATATCTTCCTCAAGTACATCGCCCTTGTATAGACCCTCTATATACTCCTTCCGCCTTTCTGCTTTCCCTTCTTTACTTAGAACTGGGTTTCCATCTGAGCTCTTGATATTCATAGAAGTGGCCCTCTTTTCTCCAACAGTCTCTTTAATTTTCCTGTAGGCAGTATCTATCTTAGCCCTAGTGAGATAAGCCTCTACATCCATACATTTGTCCTCTAGCCATCCCTGCATAGCCATTTTCTGTCGATCTCATTTTTGAGACTTTTGTATTCCTTTTTGCCTGCTTCACTTACTCATATTTTCTCCTTTCATCAATTAAATTCAATATTTGTTCTGTTACCCAAGGATTTCTACTAGCCCTCGTCTTTTTACCTACTTGATCCTCTTCTGCCTTCACTACTTCATCCCTCAGAGCTATCCATTCTTCATCTACTGTATTTCTTTCCCCATTCCTGTCAAGTGTTCCCTTATGCTCTCCCTGAAACTCTGTACAGCCTCTGGTTTAGCCAGTTTATCCAGGTCCCATCTCCGTAAATTCCCACCTTTTTGCAGTTTCTTCAGTTTTAATGTACAGTTCTTAACCAATAGATTGTGGTCAGAGTCCACATCTGTCCCTGGTAATGTCTACAATTTAAAACCTGGTTCCTAGATCTCTGTCTTACCACTATATAATCTACCTGATACATTCTAGTATCTCCAGGCATCTTCCACGTATACAACCTTCTCTTACTACTCTTGTACCAAGTGTTAGCTATGATTAAATTATGCTCCGTGCAAAATTCTACCAGACGGCTTCCTCTTTCATTTCTTATCCCCAATCCATATTCGCCTACTATGTTTCCTTCTCTCCCTTTTCCTACTCACGAATTCCAGTCACCTATGACTATTAAAATTTCGTCTCACTTCACTACCTGAATAATTTCTTTAATTTAATCATACGTTTCATCAATTTCTTCATCATCTGCAGAGCCAGTTGGCATATAAACTTGTACTACTGTAGTAGGCATGGGCTTCGTGTCTATCTTGGCCACAATAATGCGTTCACTGTGCTGTTTGTAGTAGCTTACCCGCACTCCTATTTTTTTTATTCATATTAAACCTACTCCTGCATTACCCCGTATTTGATTTTGTATTTATAACCCTGTATTCACCTGACCAAAAGTCTTGTTCCTCCTGCCACCGAACTTCACTAATTTCCACTATATTTAACTTTAACCTATCCATTTCCGTTTTTAAATTTTCTAACCTACCTGCCCGATTAAGGGATCTGACATACCACACTCTGATCCGTAGAACGCCAGTTTCTTTCTCCTGATAACGACATCCTCTTGAGTAGTCCCCGCCCGGAGATCCGAAGGGGGGACTATTTTACCTCCGGAATATTTTTCCCAAGAGGATGCCATCATAGTTTAACCATACAGTAAAGCTGCATGCCCTTGGGGAAAATTACGGCTGTAGTTTCCTCTTGCTTTCAGCCGTTCGCAGTACCAGCACAGCAAGGCTGTTTTGGTTAGTGTTGCAAGGCCAGATCAGTCAATCATCCAGACTGATGCCCCTGCCACTTATGAAAAGGCTGCTGCCGCTCTTCTGGAAGCACACGTTTGTCTGGTCTCCCAACAGATACCCCTCCGTTGTGGTTGCACCTACGGTACATCTGTATGGTTGAGGCACGCGAGCCTCCCCACCAACGGCAAGGTCCATGGTTCATAGGGGCGGGGGGGGGGGGGGTTGCTCTGAACAGTAACAAATTTATAATTAAGTTTAATATACTCCCACTCTCGCTGATTTTGTCATGATTAACCAGTGATGGTCTGGCTCAGAAAGGAAAGCAGAAAATGTTTCCCACTCAATGACAGGTTTCTAGCCCTCACCAACTGGAAGGCTTACATGTAGACATGTGTGGGGTAGTGCACCCTCAACAGAAATAATTATTGTGAGTCGCCCAGAGTCCCTGTTCCAAGGACTTAAAACGAACAACCGTTAGTGGTGTCGTCACAGAGAAAACAGCCAGTCTCACAGTACTTCATTCTGTGAGCTGCAGCTAGCTTGGTTTTTATCGCTCTTAAAAGGGTTTCTTCTACTGTCTTGCACAACGTATTTCTTGTGGCAGACAGGCTGCCCCTGAATCACGTGCCATGTTGAGACGGGATGTAGCAATTCCCTAACTTCCAAATGGCCAGGAGTGGGGCGGGGGCAGCTGCTTTAAGTTCCAAACACATTTATGACCCTCCGGTTCTTTTATGTAAGTTACCATGTTGCAAGCTAAGAAAAGCACAAAGGCTACAGAAAATACTGGATACTGTCCACAATTACCATGCAGCGTTAAAGAATTGACTATACTCACTATTTGAATGCGCATCTTCCAATATGCCAAAATAAAATATGTTGCGTAATAGGCCTTGGGATAACTGCCACATAACACGATCGAAACTTGAATATATCAAGATGCTTCATGAACTCAAATGCAAATCCCTGGAGGGTAGATGAAGTTCTTTTCAGTAAAACGTATTGAGAACATATAGACAACCATTATTTGTGGTAGACTGTAGAAGGATCCTTCTGCCAGCAACTTACATTTCACATAAGGACCACAAAGACACAACAAGAGGAATTAGGGCTTTTACGGAGGTGTATAGACAGTCGTTTTCCCTTCACTCCCACTTGCGAGCGGAACTGGAAAGGGGGTGAATAGTTGTGATACAATGTGCATTCCCCAATGCTTGCAGAATATGTATGTACACTAAGGTGTCAACAAGTCATGGGATACTCCTAACACACTGTCAGACCTCTTTAGCCCGGCATAGTGCAGCAACTCAACGTGGCATGGACTAGACAAGTTGTTGGAAGTGTCCGGCAGAAATTCTGAACTGCTGGTATAGCTATTCATAATTCCGAAATGGGTTCTGATGCTGGATTTTGTGCACGAACTAACCTCTCCATTATGTCCCATATATGTTAGATGGAATTTATGTCAGGCGATCTGGTTGGCCATATCATTCGTTGGAATCGTCCAGAATGGTTTTGAAACCAATAGCTAGAAACTAATAACCACTGTTCATTGTTTCCCACGAAAATTCCATTGTAGCTTGATAATATAAAATCCACGAACGGCTGCAAATGGTTTCCAAATTGCGGAACATAACCATTTCCAATGAATAATTGGTTGAGTTGGATCAAAGGACTCAGTCCATTACAAGTGATCAGAGCCCATTCCATTATGGAACCGCCACCATTTTGCACACTAACAGCTTGGGTCCACTGCCTCTTGACGCCCGTGGCACACTCTAACCCAATCATCACCTCTCACCTTTTGAAAGCGGGACACATCTGATCAGCGCACGGTTTTCCAGACGTCTAGGGTCCAACCGATAGTGTTACGCACCCATCAGAGGCGGTTCAGGCGATGTCGTGCTGGTAGCAAATGCACTCGCGTTGCTCTTCTGCTGCCATAGCCCTTTAATGCCAAATTTCACACCGCTGGATGCGTTCCTCAAGCGTCCCATATTGATTTCTGCTGTAACTTCACGCAATGTTCCTCGTCTTTTAGCACTGGCAGCTCTACGCAAACGACTCTGCTCTCGGTTGTTAAGTGAAGGCCGGCGGCCATTTCATTTTCCGTGGTGACAGGTAGTGCCTGAAATTCGGTATTCTCGGCACGCTCTTGTGACTGTGGATCTCCGAATATTGTATTCCCTAACGATTTACGAAATGGAATGTCCCATTCGTCTAGCTCCGACTACGATGCCACGTTCGAAGTCTCTTAAATCCCGCCGTGCGGCTATAATCACATTGGAACATTTTTCGCATGAATTACTTGAGTACAGATGACAGCTCCACAAATGTACTGCCCTTTCATACTTGGTGTACATGATACTACAGCCATTTGTATTTGTTCATGACTCTCGTCACCTCAGTATATGTAGAGGTAGACTGGTGTGTCCGGTGATAGTGTCTTCACCTCTGTGTATTTACTGTACCTCCATCTGTCTGACATCGAAACAAGTGTCCAAGGAATAGAAAAGCAACTGAAATCACTCAACAGAGGAAAGTCCACTGCACCTGACGGGATACCAATTCGATTCTACACAGAGTACGCGAAAGAACTTGCCCCCCTTGTACCGCAAGTCTCTAGAGGAACGAAAGGTTCCAAATGATTGGAAAAGTGCGCAGGTAGTCCCTGCCTTCACGAAGGGTAGTCGAGCAGATGCACAAAACAATAGACCTGTATCTATGACGTCGATCTGTTGTAGAATTTTAGAACATGTTTTTTGCTCGCGTATCATGTCGTTTCTGGAAACCCAGAATCTACTCTGTAGGAATCAACATGGATTCCGGAAACAGCGATCGTGTGAGACCCAACTCGCTTTATTTGTTCATGAGACACAGAAAATATTAAATACAGGCTCCCAGGTAGATGCCATTTTCCTTGACTTCCGGGAGGCGTTCGATACAGTTCCGCACTGTCGCCTGATAAAGTAAGAGCCTACGGAATATCAGGCCAGCTGTGTGGCTGGATTGAAGAGTTTTTAGCAAACAGAACACAGCATGTTGTTCTCAATGGAGAGACGTCTACAGACGTCAAAGTAACCTCTGGCGTGCCACAGGGGAGTGTTATGCGACCATTGCTTTTCACATTATATATAAATGACCTAGTAGATAGTGTCGGAACTTCCATGCGGCTTTTCGCGGATGATGCTGTAGTATACAGAGAAGTTGCAGCATTAGAAAATTGTACCGAAATGCAGGAAGATCTGCAGCGGATAGGCACTTGGTGCAGGGAGTGGCAACTGACCCTTAACATAGACAAATGTAACGTATTGCGAATACATAGAAAGAAGTATCCTTTATTGTATGATTATATGATAGCGGAACAAACACTGGTAGCAGTTACTTCTGCAAAATATTTGGAATTATGCGTACGGAACGACTTGAAGTGGAATGATCATACAAAATTAATTGTTGGTAAGGCGGGTACCAGGTTGAGATTAATTGGGAGAGTCCTTAGAAAATGAAGTCCATCAACAAAGAAGGTGGCTTACAAAACACTCGTTCGACCTATACTTGATTATTGCTCATCAGTGTGGGATCCTTACCAGGTCGGGTTGACGGAAGAGATAGAGAAGATCCAAAGAAGAGCGGCGCGTTTTGTCACAGGGTTATTTGGTAAGCATGACAGTGTTACGGAGATGTTTAGCAAACTCAAGAGGCAGACTCTGCAAGAGAGGGGCTCTGCATCGCGGTGTAGCTTGCTGTCCAGGTTTCGAGAGGGTGCGTTTCTGGATGAGGTATCGAATATATTGCTTCCCCCTACTTATACCTCCCGTGGAGATTTCGAATGTAAAATTAGTGAGATTCGAGCACGCACGGAGGCTTTCCGGCAGTCGTTCTTCCCGCAAACCATACGCGACTCTAACAGGAAAGGGAGGTAATGACAGTGGTACGTAAAGTGCCCTCCGCCACACACCGGTGCGTGGCTTGTGGAATATAAACGTAGATGTGGATGTCTGATCCCGCTTAGTGTATTCAGACCTTACACTGTCTCTAGAAATTTACTTCTTGAGAGCTCCCTACATTACCAAATTAAAGACTCCATGACACCTGGTGAGGTATCAGCCGGGATCAATCTACCTTTTGATACCGTCAATTTGTGCTATAAAAATATTTTCATGTTCATTCGATTTAGAACCTAGCAACCAATTATCCCAAGTACCTAACTGGTTTTTCGTTCACTTGCGTAACAGCACAGTTTTCAAAAGCTACTCTCCTTATCAGTTGACCTAATTTTCAACATCTGCCTATAGAACCATATCTGAAACCCTTTCTGAAGCTTATACCTGTAAGGCGTATAGCTTACATTACAAGACTTCTTTTGCAAGTAACGATCTCTTTGCATGTGCTAGTCCAGTCCTCCTAGCTCTGTCTCCCATGCATTATTTTGCTTCCAAGATAGCAGACTTCCAAACTTCGTCTAGTTTGTTGTCACCATACTCGATGGCAAATTTATCGCTAATATTATTTATGCTGCTCCTCTTTACTTTTGTCCTCTTCAGGTTACTGCCAGTCTATAGAGCCTGCCAGTTAGATCATCTATTCCACTTAATAGATCCTGTACTTCTTCTTCAAGTTCACCGAGGATAGCAATGTTGTCAACAAGTGTTATCACCGATAACGTTCTGCCTAGAATTTTTAATCCCACTGTTTACCATTGCTTGTATTTCTGTCATTGTTCCATCGATGTGTAGATTGAACAGTAGGGGAGGAATACTGCATCCATTTCTTACACCGCTTTTAGTCAGAACATTTCCTTCTACTCCTTTCACTGTTTCCTCTTGGTTCTTGTACATATTGTATATTACCAGTATTTTCCTACAGCTTACTGCTATTTTTCTAATAGTTTAAGATATCATTCACCATTTTACGCTCTCGTACTATTTTTCCCGGTCGACAAATCCTATGAACGTGTCTCGATTATTCTTAAATGTTCCTTCCAGTATCAATCACCTCATAACTTCCTCTGTGGGGTCTTTGTCATAGCTTAAAATTCTCCAAATAAATGTCTTGATAAGGGGTTATTTGTTAATAAATTACTCTTTGTTTCTGAAGACGTATTCGGTCTCTGAAATCCTTCTTTCAATATCCACTATACTGGTATGATGTATTGTATTAATTTCAGGATAGAAATATTTACTTACATGTATTAACATTGCATTATCTATCTTAACATTTGCACTTACAAGTCTGAGCGATTTATCCATCAGCACTACTTCAATGTCGTTTGAGTTTATTCCGAGTTTGTGGTTGTCCAAGGCATCAGGCAAAATTTTCAACAGAAATCTCATGTTCTTTTTGTATCTGAGAGACTATTACCAGGTGGTTGTAATTAAAGCACAGCTACTCATAGAGATCCAATGTGGGCTGCAGCTGTCGTATGGCTGTGAAACTTGGTGGGTGTTATAATGCATCAATGTGGGACTGATTTACATTGGAAATAAAATTACTTTCAATTTAGACCAACAGCTGCAAATCTGGCGCTGCACAGCATCTAGTCGATGTTTGCGGTGCTCATATTGAACAAAGTGTGTAACGAGAGCTTAATAATAACGCAAACATTATGCTTTCCTCTCTTGTCTGATCTAAACTGCCTAAGTCCAGTTTCTAATCAGTTACACACGGAAACCTTTCTGTACGTCTTTCTTGCACTCACCGCGCCAGATTTGCACTTAGTGGACAAAATTGGGACTAATTTTTTTCCCGTATAAATCAGTTCCCCATTAACAAATTAGAATGTCAAGTTTGGCTTGCATACGATAATTACAACGCACACCTGACCTTTGTGAGTTGCTACATATTAATTATAACAAACTGGTATGTACACTACTGGCCATTAAAATTGGTACACCAAGAAGAAATGCAGATGATAAACGGGTATTCATTGGACAAATATATTATACTAGAACTGATATGTGATTACATTTTCACGCAATTTGGGTGCACAGATCCTGAGAAATCAGTACCCAGAACAATCACCTCTGGCCGTAATAACGGCCTTGATACGCCTGGGTATTGAGTGAAACAGAGCTTGGATGGCGTGTACAGGTGCAGCTGCCCATGCAGCATCAACACGATACCACAGTTCATCAAGAGTAGTGACTGGCTTATTTTGACGAGCCAGTTGCTCGGCCACCATTGACCAGACGTTTTAAATTGGTGAGATATCTGGAGAATCTGCTGGCCAGGGCAGCAGTCGAACATTTTCTGTATCCGGAAACGTCCGCACAGGACCTGCAACATGCGGTCGTGCATTATCCTGCTGAAATGTAGGGTTTCGCAGGGACCGAATGAAGGCTAGAGCCACGGGTCGTAACAGTAGATAGTATATGGGGCTTCTGGAACACTTTGAGGACGTATACGTACCGTCCTTAGCACCGTACCCATACGTGACGTCACTACTGCTCGCTGCTTGCTCTGGCAGCTCTCCAGTGCAGATGTTACGCACGTGCGCGCACACACACACACACACACACACACACACACACACACACACACACACACACATACACACAGTTTACAATTACAGTTTTCTCTGTAATCAAATATACTTAGATTTGTTTCTTTGTGAAGGATATGAGAAATAAAAGAGGAAACCACAAAAAAAAAGTTTGAAGTGAAAATGTTTATTTATTCAGTTGATATGAATATACAAAGTTTTAAGCACTGCTAGATTAGTTTTTTATTCTTTTATGTTAAGCAATAATTGAAGCTTCTCGGAGTGCTTCCTCTATTGAAATAATTTCATTGTCGTGTGAGTTGTTGCCAGCTGTTTTTGATGCAAGGAGAAAAACTAGACGTTCAACAAGTTCGTTTGGGTTATTCCAGTGAATGTAGTCAACATGTGATTTGTTTCAATAGTCTTTCCAGTCAATTTTTACTTCTTGTTCTTCATCTTCTCTGTTTACTCCACGTACAGAGGTAATTTCCTTTCCTGTACGTATTTTACTTTTTATTTTCGCTGCTTTACCAATTTTGAATTCCTCAACAATGTCATCATCACTATCGTCATCCTCGCTTCTATTATTATCCTCTTCACGGTCTTTTTCTGCAGATGTTAGGGAAACCGTTGCAGTTGCTGCCGCTGCTGCTGCAGTACGACGTTTTGGACCCTCAAGTATTCCAATTAATGGCTTTATAATGCGTGTATACTTATATCCTTTGTTTGCATTTACAGGCTTGAAGGCGAGGTATTGTTGTCTGAAGGCATTGGTTGCCTTCAGAATTTTTGCATAATTTTGAAGATCACGGCTCGTGTAATTCTTAGGCTTGATTTTGAACAATAAACTAAGTAGCCCTCTAGTTCCAGGATATCTTACGTTGTGTATTATTAAGTCATTTTCATCAACTTCCACTGGTGAGTTTCCAATCATCCATTCACTTGATAATGGATCAAATCTTACGCCGTACACGGTGTCGCGCGTTTTGTCTATAGGTTTATTAAAGTACGAAGCCGCCAGTTGACCAGCTGCATTTTCTGCTATACGCAACTCTTGAATTTTTCTGCTACTTTTCGTTTTTTTCTTTTTCTCCACATCATCATCATCGTCATCATATTTTTCATTAATGTCACAGCCGTTGATTTTGTCTTGGCATCTAGCTGCAGAATTGCTATTGTTTTCTCTCGCCGGAAATCGGTGAATCAGTTCCTTTAGTGGTTGTGAAATGGGCTTAAATGTCTTTTCCAGCACAGATTTTGTTTCAGTTTCTCTTTTATGTAGAGATAGCATCTTTCTTCGGATATTCTGTCTAGCTTTAGCGATCTGTTTTTTAATATTAATGTTTCGTTTAATCGAATCGTGCAGCATGTTTATAGCTCAAAACTGCCCACTCGCTATCTGAACTAAATTTACGTAGACATCTCAATTTATAACAGTAATTTCTTCACTTAGAGGTTTCAAAGTATGTGTTTATCACACGCTGCCTATGCGCATCGTCGAGGATTGGTGAGATAATTTTACACATTTGTTCTATACGTTGCTTGAATCGAAGACTGTCAATGGCGGCACGTTGCCAGCAAAGTCCTATGCGAGCCTCTCTGTATACCGAAAAATCCCAATCATTTAAAATGTGCACTGAGGTACATACTTCATTTGGAAAGTGCACTTCCTTTTTTCTCACCTTCTCCATTTCCTATATAGGTCTTTAATGCTGGCGTGAAAGATGTGCACTCATTGACGTCTGTTAGGAAATTGAGGAACATGATGATAATTGCTAGTGCTTTGTAGTACGCAACTGCTCAGATAAATTACACTTTAATTTACAACCCGATATTCAAATTCAGCATGAAGTGGACGATTTCCAAGTGTTAAATACGAGGCTTTATGAAACTTGAATCTGTCTCCTTTACGTACGTCAATCTCCGTATTCATCAAAAGTTGGTAACTGTTTTCATTCAATTCAAAGGTAATTGTTTCAATATCAGGCATAATAGAGCGTAAAATAACTTTACCAGTGTAAGGTAATACATACTCATACTGACCATTGTGTAAAAGGTAAGCTGATTCATTGGGATCTCCTGAAGGGATGCTGTCAATTCTAAAAATGATGGAACACATTCGATTTTTTTCAACGTAACCTTTTGTTGCAACATCCGAGTCTAAAATTGGCTCGCGCACATTCGTGATGCGTTTATTTTGCACGTCTAAAACTCGTTCTGTTACACTGATTAAGTCCAAAAAGTTTTCAACTCCTGCATTCATAGATGTACGTAAAGAGTTTTTTAGCTCTCTGAAGTCGTTAAGCTGATTTTGCAGCTTTTGGAACAACAGATCGACATACGATTTACTTACTACATCACTTGCCCTCAGCTTTGTCTTCTCAGCAGAATCAACTCTGTCTTTCACACGTTTCACAGAATTTTCGATTCTTCTACGGATGTCGTCTACGTATTTTTTCGTTGCTGCATCATCATCAGTTCGCGGATCAGCTAAGTTAGTGATGGTTTTGCGGTGCTTGACCGTAAGTGAGCTCTCACTTACATCGAATGCGTTCAGTTTTTCCACCGCATTATCCACATAAACTTTCGTGCATGCATCATGATCTTCAGCAGGATCATGTAATCCACTTAAACGCTTATTATTAAAATAAATTGCTGCACTTGTAGTGTATATGGAGGACAAGAAAGCTGTTATCTGCGGCAAAAATTTCGTTATTAAAGAGCTCGAGGAGGCAGCATCAGTATTAGAGTTTGTTGCATCATTTACTCTTTTTCGCGGTGTCGAGTCTCCGGCAGAAGAAGAAGAAGAAGAAGAAGAAGAAGAAGAAGAAGATGAAGAGGTGATACTCACTTGTTTCTCAAATAGCTGATTTACTTTATCGATAAGATTTGTAATAATGTTCGAGTATGACTGGAATTTCGAATCCACATATTTTTTATTAGCAACATCGTTATTGTATTGAGGATCTAGTACGAGCAATAGAGTATTGCTACTGCTGTTATTCGAAGATGTTACCTGTGCAGAAGCCATGATGGTAATAATCTGTAATGGGGGCAAGCTGTTGCTTTAAATACAGATGTAATTATCAAAGTTTATACGATAACGACCATTATTTAATTCATCATCTTTGCTAATAACAAGAAAATCGTAGGCATTCCCATTCCATGCTCGTTTACACATTTCGAGAAATTCATTGAATGTCATGTCAGGATTAACATGATCACTGAAGACATGTTTTAAATTACGCTCATCTTGTTTAAAGAGAACAATAACATTAGCATTGTCTCTGATTAACTGTTTAGGAATTTTGCTATATGTCTGACACAAATAGAAACTGTCTACACCGTAATGCCGACCCATCGAAAAGTAAGCTTTCATGTGATCTTGTTTGTCGCAGGCAATGTCGTCGAAAATAAAAACTGAAAGTGGTCGGGCTTGATCTGGTGGTATTACATCTTCTTTACTGGAAAATGTAAAGTAGCCAATATCATGCAGGTTTTTAAAAATTTGTTCCAAATATTTATATTTGTATTGTTGCAGCGATTTGGAAAATACGTAGACATTCTTAAATTTGAGACCATTTTCATGAATTAGAAGATTAACAATCACATTTGTTTTTCCACAATTGGAAGGACCTGCAATAATACACCTAATCGTATCAGGAAATAGATCACCATGCCTACGATCTTGCCTTTGCAGTTCATTTCTGTGTTCAGCAATAGGATTAATAGGAAGTTGAAGTGCATGTTTCCTGAATTGCATCTTTAAGTACACTAAGGACTCTACGTATCTTACAATTACTATTATAATAGAGCACTCTAGGTGGCAAACTTATCACTCGGGCAATGATCATGATTATAAAAAAAAAAAAAAATTGTCAGATGTGTGATTCGAACCCACGCTCCCTCCTACAAGATCTTAAATCTAGCGCCTTAACCACTCGGCCAATCTGACAGATTTGTAACAAGCGCCACCATTTTGTCTGGAGAAAAAACAATTCCTATCTTACAAATACTGTTATAATAGAGCATTCTGGGTGTCAAACAGACCAGTCGTTAGTTAACACTCAAGCTATGAAGAAGCATCGCGACAACAACAACAAGCAAAATAAGTTGAGGAAGGGGAAGAATAAGAGAGGGACAAAAAAACGTGGTGGTGCGCTGCTTAACCGCTTAACCGCGTGATTAATAAACTACCTGTTGAACTTCACATACCTGGCTACTCCTACTGTGGTCCTGGCACAAAGTTAGAGGATAGACTCAAAAGAGGCGATGTCGGTATCAATCCACTAGATGAGGCGTGTAAAGAACATGACATAGCTTACGCAACTCATCCAGACAGTTTGCCTGACAGACATCAAGCAGAATTCTGGCTAGAAAAGCGTGGAGTAGAGTAAAAGCAAAAGACGCTGGTTTGAAGGAAAAGTTAGCTGCCCTGGCAGTAACTGGAGCAATGAAAGCTAAAGTTAAAATGGGTATGGGTTTGAATAAGAAGAAGAAGAAGAAGAAGAAGAAGAAAAGTTCTGGACGAAAGAAAGGTGGTAATATACTGAACAAAGTAATTAAAAAAGTTCGAAGTGGACTTAAGTACTTGAAGCCTGGTGCTAATCTGATGACAGTTGTGAAAGTGGCTCGTAAAATCGCATCACAGGTTGCTCCGACGAAAGCTGTGGGGAAATTATTAGACAGAGAACGTATAATACCTGTGCCCAAAACAGGTGGAATAATACCTCTAATTCCAATATTTGCCGCTTTATCAGCACTTGGAGGATTAGCCGGAGGTGCTGCTGGAATTGCTAAGGCTGTTAATGATGCGAAAAGTGCTCGAAAGGAGTTAGCTGAAATGCAGAGGCATCATCGTGTACTTGAAGCAATTGATTTGCGTGATGGAAAAGGGCTGTACTTGGGTCCATACAGGAAAAACGGATTCGGTCTGTATCTGGCCGGTGTAAACGGAACAAGGAATAATAAAAAAAAAAGTTCTCCATGAACAGTCTTCCTACAAGACCTCTTACCAACATTGACTTAGAACACTATGCTAAAAAGCTGCAGATAGCACACTTTCGAGGTGTCTTTATGAGAGATACTTTACCTTCAAGACCTAACACTTGTGAGTGTGCAATTATTAATCTCAATACTGAAGAGGAACCAGGTTCACACTGGGTAGCTTACAGAAAGGAAGGCAAAATTGTCTACTATTTAGACAGCTTTGGAAATTTACCACCTCCTCCAGAAATAGTAAGGTATCTGAAAAACTGTACGATAAAATATAACTACAATACATTTCAGTCACTTAACAGCCAGAGATGTGGTCATTTATGTTTAATGTTTCTGAATTAAATATAAAACAGACAGTCTTGCAGGGTATAGTTGTAGTCTAACAATGGACATTGAACACGGCATAACGTTAAGTCTGACGGGTAAAGAATCACTTCTAACTGCTGTCTTCAATCCTGCATTGAATTTATCCTCACATGTTTACGAAATTGCTCTGCTAAACCTTTTTACATATAATTCCATTCCCAATATTACATCGTTAAATAATAATCTCTACTTCTACAACTATTTGAATGATGTAGAAATTTTGGATAAAGTTAGTCTGAAACATGGAACATATGAACTGCACGGCATTTTTTCAGCATTATTGAAAGAAATCGAAGCATACAACTTGAAGGTTAGCCGTGATAACTCGATAAATAAGAAAAAGCATGACTTGCAATTAAATATTACCTTCAATAAAACACTGAATCGATGTCAGATTAGGAGTAATCTTACTATAGATTTTAATCTCCCAGACAACATAGGTTCAGTTTTAGGGTTTGCAAAAACTGTAGTGGATAAAAAAGTCTTGAAGACTGCCGAATATTCAGTTAACATTCAAAGCGTTAATGTCTTGTGTGTTGACTGTAACATCTCAGGAGGTTCATTTCACAATGGGGAACCTACACATACATTGCATCAGTTCTGGCCTGCTGTACCACCAGGATATAAGATTGTGGAAACACCGAATTCACCCATTTATATGCCAGTAGTTGCAAGATACGTTTCAGAATTAAGTGTGTCAATTAGAGATCAAGAGGGAAATCTTGTTCATTTTGACGGGGAAGAGATAACTGTGCGATTACATTTGAGGAAAATACGGTAATGGGTACCGTATACAAACAGAATGCCTGCATAAGCAAGGACACAAGATACCTTGACAATGTGAGCAATAATAACAAGGAGGAGGAGGAGGAGAAGAAGAAGAAGAAGAGGAAAAGAAAAGCAAAGAAGAGAAAAGTCAAAAATGTTTTAACTCCACACAACAGAGAAATTCTGTCGTCACTGGGATACAGAGTGCTATAAATACTGATACCTTCATCTGCAAACTCTCATTCGAGTCGTCCGACTTTCAGTGATCAAACAGGAGGAGGAGGAGGAGGAAGCTAAGGAAAAAAAAATGTTGAATGTAAGAGAAAAAATTCTCGTCGACGACTCGGTTAGTCGCCTTCAGTATCATAAGTATAAACCTTTTGGTCAACCGGCTTTTGCTCAGAACGATTCCATATCAATTGTTATACAAAATGAAAACACTTACCTGCTTCCTTCCGAGAGTCTGCTGTATATAGAAGGACGACTTGTCAATGCAGAGGGAAAGGGAAAAGCTACTGATATTGAGTTAACAAAAAACTGTGCACTTCATCTGTTTTCGGATATTCAGTACCGTCTCAATAACCAAATTATCGATCATGTACGTAATCCAGGAATTGCAACATTAATGAAAGGATATGCTTCTTTTACACCAGGTGACGCAAATGCATTACAAAATGCCGGATGGGGGGCAAGAAGCGAATTGAAAGAGTTAGTCGACGATGATGATGGTCGTTTTAATTTTTGCATTCCGCTTAAAATGATCTTAGGCTTTGCAGAGGATTACAAAAAGATTATTTTAAATGCTCGCCATGAACTGGTACTGATTCGTAGCAGGCAAGATATTAACTGTATTGTCTCAGATAAAGCAGATACTAAATCAAAAATTGTGTTGGAAAAAGTTCACTGGGAAATGCCGCATGTTCAGGTGTCTGAAAAGCAACAAATATCACTGTGGAATATCTTAAAAAATGATATCACTTTGACTCTACCTTTTCGTCACTGGGATTTGGTTGAAAGCATTGCGCCAGATATTAACTCATGAACATGGCAAATTAAATTTAATACAGCTCTTGAAACAGCAAGGTATGTAATATTGGCTTTTCAGTCAAACAGAAATTTGATTACTGCTGACTCTAGTGTATTCGACAAAATAAACATATCAAACTTGAAGGTGTATTTAAATTCTTCTAAATTTCCAGAGGAGAATTTTGCTGTTGATTTTGACACGAAGAATACTGCACAGGCGTGTGAAATGTATGCCAATTTTCAATCGCTGTATTATGGAGATAGCAGTGTAAGAAGAGGGAACCCGCTCATGAACCGTACTGAATTTCAGAACTGTCCTATATTTTTCATTGATTGTTCTCATCAAGACGAAACACTGAAATCTTCGGTCGTTGACATGAAGATTGAAATAGAAACAAAAGAAGCATTTGCTAAAAATACAATAGCTTACTGCCTGGTCATTCATGATTGAGTGATTGAAATGACTCCATCAACCAATCAAGCCACAAAGCGTACGCGGATATAGAATGTGAGGGGAAAAGACATGGGAAGCTGGAAAGAAAAAAAAAAAAAAATAGATGTCGTGTAAGAAGGATTTGTTCCCCGTCCAGCCAATCAGGTCACATAAGGCATACTCAGAGATATATATAAAAGAGGGGGAAAAAAAAGTGCAAGCATTTGATCATTGTCGTCCTGTTTGCTCCCCCTCACACTAGTAGCTTGTGAGAAGGAAATATGAACAAAGTTATAATAATTACCGCTAAGTCCGAGAATCATCCAGTGATAGTGTTAGTGACTAATTTAAGTGATGGTTGTGAATGTGTACTGCAAGTTCATAACATGGAGGCCTCTTTCAGTGCACTGAATTGTTCACTCGATTCATTGTTAAAAGAGAACAGTGACTGTAAAACATTAGTGTATTCAAAAAATCTGCTCTGTCCACTCGTCCTAAATATTCTAGAACACATTATTATTATTCATAAAGATGTTGAAATGCTACGATTGGAAGATTATGGATTGGACTGTGCTAATAAGAAAGAGAAAGGTGCTGCTGCTGCTGCTGATGCTGCTGCTGCTGCTGCTGATGATGATGATGCTTACTTCTTGTTCGAGTGGATTAAATCGAAAAATGTTTGTAAACTGCTCTCTCGAATTTATAGGAAACTTACTGTGCAACAGTGTCAAAATCTAAATGCAATTGATTATTACTTATTTCCTAAACAGTTGTTACCCTCTTTATGTGATCTTTCTCATATATTTCACAGTTTACCTCAAGTGTTTCAAAATGATGCTCTTATTTCTAAGTATCAACATTGTTACAAGCATTATAATGTGAATGCGCGTTGTCAAATTGATGGACCACCTCCTATTAAAAAGAATTGTAAAGAGTGCAGAAAGGAAATTTCGGATGAAATAAAATAACAATTATTGTATGTGGTTTTTTTAAATTTCACTCAGTAAAGAAAGAAAAAGTTACAATGAATATATAATGTTTTGTTATTTTCTGTATACAAATCAGTTACAAATTCACATGGAAGTTGTCTGAATGACAGTATTGCACACACACACACACACACACACACACACACACACACACACACACACACACACACACAATAAAATTAGTCAGACATTTGTCAAGTTTTCTTTGTTTTTCAGTTGGTAGTGACCCCACGCTAAAGTATTTACCTTATCTGACAGTATAAAACGTTTATCATCATGTGCAGACAAACCAAGCTTTTGTTGTTTAACAGTTGATACCACATGAGACGTTGATTGAATAATATACTGTACAGAAGTTTTAACATCTAAATTCAACATACATTCTCGATAATCATCGATGCTCAATGCTTTAATAGATGACTGTTTTATACTTTTCGCTCTCTGCATTACACGTAGTGATTCGGTCCCTAGTGCATACATTTTAGCTCTCAGGCCTATGAACTCAGTAATAAGTTCACCGTTTAATTCATCTTTCAATAGTGCAACCTCCTTTTTATTCACAAGTGGAATGTTAAATCTGTTATTAATGGGAAAACCTGAAGTATCAAACCATTTTTGCACATCACTTTTGATATCCTCATAAATATTTTGAGTTTTAATATGGTAAATTAAACTATCGGTATCAGTGTAACACAGTTTTTCATCTTTTGCAGGGAACTTGTTCAGTGTATACCCATAATGAAAGTCAACAAGACGCGTCTTTGAAATGTCTAAAATCGCCATACCTACAGATATAGGCTTGTCAAACACTACATTGAGTTTGTCTAATTCAATACCAACTAAATTCTCCTGAAATATAACGCTCCTTTTGAAATTTGGTTTTGCAATCATTGCAGATGCTCCATATTTACCATCCCATGAAGTTACTAGTTTTATGTCCCTCATCTTTCGTACATTTTGCATTGTCTTACCAAAGACGCTGTTATTCATTAGCTTAAAAAAATTCTTTTCAAAATCGTTATTTGCTGCCATACGTTTCTGTGCGTTAATATCGATGTATGGTTTCATCCATGGAAGTTGTCTGAACGACAGTACTCTGTGAATCTTTCTCAATTTCAAATTATGTTGCAAACACTGTTTGAGATTTCTATAATGAATTACATAATTTTTCTTATCATACAAAGTAGAAATTAATTTTTTGGGAGCACTAGCCTTGCCTACCACACAGCTAGATGGTGGTATCATTTTCTCAGGACATAGTGGTAGATCAGAATGCATATCGTGGATGTTTTCAGGATATTCAAGATCTACTTCCAGAATGTAGCCTATATCAGAGTCATCCGGTATGTTGTTTACGTCAAAAGTTTTAACAATTTCAGCGTTGAGCCAAGAAAAATGTGAAACTGGGAAGTACTGCATCATTGCCCAACTGTAAAGACTATTTACATCAAGGTAAATAATGTAGGATTCATCAGTATTTTCATCATAATTAGACATGAACCTGTTGTTTGCCACAGCATGTCTACACGAGCAGTGAACAATGCCGCCTCTAATACCTCGTTCGACGAATTGAAGTTGCTCAATGTCTGTGATGAGTTCTAATTCTGCTTTGGTGGTTTTCAATAATGCATCCCAAGCCAATCCAGGTGAAGTAACATAATGCGCGGGATCTAACTCATAGGTTTTAATGCAGAGATTTCGAAAATTTTCAAAAACATCGCTTAACAATAACACATCAATTTTTAAATAAAGATCTGAGTATTCCCCCAGTGTCTTGCACTTGAACAAATGCCAAGCATTCCACGCCCTTTGATAATCATACTCTGAGACAGTTCTTCCACCAGTCAGCAAACTTTTAAATTCCTGAATCGGCTGTAAGTGTTCTTCTGATAAAACACTCTCATCACTCACATACTCATATGGAAATATACCCTTCTGATTGACTAAATAAAATTCACGATCATCAGGAAAGTATTTCCTCATTATCCTGAGTTCCTCTGGCTTTAGGTAAGATGCACACTTTTCTAGCGAGCATGATAAAAAATTAAATGAATCTATAAATCGGAAATTTATGTAGCAGTGCCGGTCTTTACGTGTTACTTGAATGCTCTTCGTGAAAGATTTGTATTTCTCCATATTCGATGGTAATATAGAAACGCGGCCTGGATTTAATTTAGTTTTTCTCCTCCCAGTCTCATTCACTAGTTGCTCGCAAATATTTGTAATTACGAAATGACTATCATAATTGGACAGATTGTGGAATACGACAGGCACTGTAAACAGAGGTCTGTAGTTTACATTGCAGCTAGCATGCGCTGCACCGCGGTACTCGCCTGTAAAATGACAATGGTCACGATGCTTCACATCGCCTGCCTCAAAGGCTTCCTTACAAATATGACAGATCTTTGCAGAGTGAAAGGCTGATTCTTCCTCTGGGCTTAATATAATCTCTTTATTTTGTAATAAGAAACCGTTCACATACTCAGCAATTGCATACAGCTGTTTCGTGAACCACTGCATGCAATCACGACCGCGATACAACTGAAATTCCGAATAGTCATCATTATAAGTACAATGTATGTAATATGCAATACTAAATGGTGTATGTAAATGTATTTGATCAGAGTTACTATTTCTACTGCAGCCAGCAACTGGTTGCAGCATGCACTCAGTGTCCGCATATATTATAAAAGGCAGCTTTAGCTTATTTCTGAAATTGGAAAATTTTATATATTTATTGTGCTCATTTGGCATGATAGTGTTGACTGGCTTAAACTGCGCACAGTCAAGCAAGTGTGCTTCTAACTTCTGTTTTGCATGGAAATAAGACAGACAACGGGGGCATATCACGACAGACTTATGATGAGCAGTGATGCTATAATGTGCTAGCTTCGACAAACTTTTTATATAATAAAAATGATTTATATTTGTATTTTCTAGCTGCAACATTAATAAATTTACATGTTTTTCTCTTTGGTACTTTGTAATATGCAGTGGTATAACTCGGATATCTTTCGACCTTTCCCTCGTCCTCCTTCTTGCCCCCTCTCTCTCCTCATCCGCTTCTCCCTCTTCTTCAACAACCATCCACTCATAATCCGAGTACTGTATACCGTACACATTGACAGACACACTTTCATTCTGCTTTTCGAATATATGGACATGCTTTAGCTCTGTAGGAAACGGTATATTAGAAAAGTTTAATTTGTTTGCATGTGCAAAATAGGCAGACACACGGTGCACATTCTTGCTTACAGGATACAAAGCAGCTAGAATTGCCCATTTAAAACAAGCATTACCTTTCGAGTGAACGTTAATTACTGCATGTTTATTCGCAATCACTTTTGGCAGTTTCGTGTGACGTCCTGCATAAAACCCTTTGTTTTCGTTAACATTAATACATAGTTTTACTATATTACGCAACGCCCAACCTGAATCTCTCAATTGAAATTTCTCCAGTTTATTTAACAGTACATCCCTAATTTTAGTTGAATACCACTCTTCGGTAATGTCAGAGTAGAATATATTTAAATTCTTTGTATTTAAGTACTTGTCTTCTACGTCACCCGATTTGGGCAGCACAAAGTTGCAAATGAGTGAAAAATTAATTTTAAGAGGCTTGTTAATTTTACGCACTATGTTCTCAAAGACAGAGAAACATGCATCCAAGAAATATTTTGGGTCCTTAAACCCTCCTCGGTTAGATATCTCACCTGTACGTATTCTATTTTTGAACGCACTTTCAACCGAAACCCATTCCAGAGCATTACTTTCCTGATGATCATGATTCAGCTTAATGCGCTTTGGCGATGGTTCGGTCATTATTCACTTTCAGCGCTTCTCAAAATATCGTATATGGCAGACAACAGGACATTACAATTTGAATATATAAATGAAACATCCCCACTCTCTAGCCATGTTTTGAGGCAAGCAGCTCCATTTACAAAATCAAATTGACAACTGAATGCATTATGAGAACAAATTGTATACAACACAAACAAAATCTCTTTGATGTAAGCATCAACAAGATTATTAAACTTGGTAACATATAACTCTGTGTAATAAGTACACTCGTATTTGTCATAGACTTGAAAAGCAGCAAAATGCTCACCTTGTTTAAAGCACTCTGTTTGAATTAGCTGCACTATTTTTCCATTCAATTCGGAATATGCATTTACATCCTCACCACACCCTATTACTTTTACTGCAAATACTAATGTGTCATGTGTATCAAAATGTGTGCCACAGGTATCGTCTTTTAAGGATTGCAAATCTATTTCCTTAATCTTGCCATTTGCTGACACTTTCCGTATTTGAATAGACATGGTTAGTATCACAATATGCTAACAACTACGTAATATTAGTATAAGGAAACATATGTTAGTATTTATCAAACAGATTCAAAGTCAATGATATCCATACTATTTTTCCTACCGCGATATATCAGAGCAACTGTTCCGGAATTCAGAAATTCCAATTCTTCATCACTGAGAGTGGCGAATCTTGCAGGAAGGAATATTTTGCACTCCTTCAAGTATACTACGACCGCTGCTCCAAATTTCGTCGTCGTCGTCCGTCTCGCACTTAGGATGGGATATTTCTCCCCCTGTTCCAGAGACGACAGCCGCAGCGTAGTTTTGGAGCCTCCTCCTTCTCCCAGATGCTTCAGACTCTGCAACACTGAACGAGAGGCATCCCTGTTCTCTCTTGAGTTACAACAACTTCTTAGTAGATGAAAACTATATGCCACTTAGTAGTAGTAGCACTAAGTAATACTTGTCAGACTTACATGTTTTGAGCCAGCTATGTGTTTCACACTCTCTCTCCGACAGCAAAGGCAATTCCAATACTGACACTCGCACGGGCACTCGCACAGCTGAAGGAATACGACAGAGTGGAATCGTCTGTCGCTTTATACTGGTCTATAGGCATAAAAAAATTTTTGTTTCTCTGCTACTTTCACAGAGAGAGAGAGAGAGAGAGAGAGAGAGAGAGAGAGAGAGAGAAACTCTTGCAGTCATACTACACATTGCTTCTCTTGGAGTACATTTACCCCTGGTAAAGAAATGCTACGTCCCCCGCTGCTACTGATGGAGTTGTTATTGACATTGTATTCTCAGAGACTCGTATGGTTCTTCTCTCAGCGTGCTGCATCATATTACCGTGTTATTTGCTAGTCATGTAATCAGATAATGTCCCTCCATATCCTCAGAGAGAGGCTTTTTCTTTTCCCACCCTGCGGTATCATGCATTGACTTTATGCGTTCACATAAGATCAGCTGTTGGACGAGGACAATGACCGCCAGCCCGAAAGCAAGGGCGATGATGATGTAACTGCTTACGCCAGATGGTTGAGAACAAGAAAAAACGGTACGTCCCGCCAGCCACGATCACATGTGCAGATGTTCACTATGACCTTCCAAGCAATGAATTTTTTTTTTTTTTTTTTTTTTTTTGCCAGCGGACTTCGTCTTCTTCTCTTCCTTTTACACAGCTGGGGTTTTAAAGCCCCTCCTGGAACAGCTGCGAACCTCCTGCTGTTGCTAACATTGCTATTATTGTCATACAGCATCCTCTACATCCATTATTTTTTTTTTTTGCTTTTACGTAATAACTTCTGCTTTGAAAAAAAAAAAAAAAAAGGAAATAAAATGAGATGCTTTTAGAGAACTGCTATCAGTCTACGTTGCACCGAGGTGGCTGCTCCTTTTATCCTCCTCCTCTTATCATCGCCATTATCGTCTATATATATAGAGAGAGAGAGACATTATCTGGTTGTCAGGTAAGAGAAGTCGGTGATGGATTGGGATTTACACAATGATACTAGCAAAACATTAAACGAAATTAGACGATACCTTCATCAATTTTTTTTTCTTTTTTCCTTCTCACATCATGACGGAATGAAGATAGCTTTCGTAGACCTGCAAGGATTCAAAGACGATGCAAATAATTTTGTGCCTAAACAAGCTGCTGCTATCCTCGTGGACGGCAATCAAGTTATTGCAGAGCAATTTGTAACTATCGCACAAGTTTTAGCATTCAGCACCTTATCGGAGAAAACTCAGAGGATAAACTCGTGGGTGACACGCAATCACCTTCATCAGCAGTGGGGAATGGATGGAGTGTCACTACTTACTGCGAGAAATACGCTCTGGGAGTTGTGCAAATCTTGTAACTACATTATGGTAATGGGTCTGGAAAAAGCAGATTGGACGACGACTTTATTGGGCACAGATCATGGCAGAGTAGTTAACATGCAATCTCTGGACTGTCCATCATTGAAATTGCTCAAAAAATCTTTCAATATTGCTGATGAGGAAAATGATCGATGTTTAGCAAAGACTAATGTACGATTAATTATGCGATGGTATTTTGAAAATAAAACGTCTTCCTAAAATACGTGTTATCTTTCTTTTTTTTCCCCCTTGCTCCTCTTTCTCCTCCTCGTGTCTCCGCCCCCCTTCCAGCTCCATATAAGCAAACATTTCTATCACAACTGTGTCATTTCGAAAAGCATATTGCCTTCAGTAAGTAGCAAGTTAGAAGAAAAAAAAGAAGAAGATGCAAGCTGCCATTGCTGATGAGCTTCATCGTCCTGCTCGCCGAACGTACCCCAGGCGGTCAGTTATCACGAAAGGACTTGATGATCTGCATCAAGCAGACTTAGTCGATATGATTGCATATTCTAAATGGAATTCTGGGTATAAGTATTTGATAACAGTAATTGACGTTTATTCAAAATATGCATGGGTCGCTGCTCTAAAGACTAAAACTGGAATTGCAGTTGCAAACGCACTTAAAAAAATATATATAAAAAGTAAGCGGGCCCCAGTAAATTTACAAACTGATCAAGGAAAAGAATTCTACAATACTAGTTTTAAAAAGTTAATGCAGACACTCAGAATTAATCACTACTCCACTTTTTCAAATATGAAAGCATCCGTAGTTGAACGCTTTAACAGAACTCTCAAGAGTCTTATGTTCCGAAAATTTACTGCTCAGGGCTCCTACAAATGGATTAACACTGTACAAGATCTGGTCCATCAGTATAATCACATGACACACGGAACGATTAAAATGCGACCAGTGGATGTAAAAGATAATAGTCTTCTATTTACTGTGTATAACAAAATTAAAATGATTGATCCACGGCGGTCAAAACTCAAAGTTGGTGATTACGTCAGAATTAGTAAACAGAAAACAGTCTTAGACAAAGGGTACACCGCCAACTGGTCCACGGAAATTTTCAAAATACGTAAAGTGCAAGAAACCAATCCGAGAACGTATCTCCTTGAAGACTACAAATCACAGCCCATAGCTGGAGCTTTCTATGTTGAAGAGTTGCAAAAAACTAAATATCCATCATCATATATTGTGGAGAAAATAATACGGAAGAGAGGAAGAAAAGCTTTGGTAAAGTGGCTTGGATTCAGCAACGCACACAACAGCTGGATAAATTTGTAAAAAGAAAATAAAAAAATTAAATGCTTAGTACATGCTGATTGTGTGTGTGTGTGTGTGTGTGTGTGTGTGTGTGTGTGTGTGCGCGCGCACGTGCGTAACATCTGCACTGGAGAGCTGCCAGAGCAAGCAGCGAGCAGTAGTGCGTCACGTATGGGTACGGTGCTAAGGACGGTACGTATACGTCCTCAAAGTGTTCCAGAAGCCCCATATACTATCTACTCGTAACATACCTGAAATGTAACGTCCACTGTTCAAAATGCCGTCATTGCGAACGAGAGGTGACCGAGACGTGTAACTAATGGCACCCCATACTATCACGCCGGGTGATACGCCAGTATGGCGATGACGAATGTGCGTTCACCGCGATGTCGGCAAACCCGGATGCGACCATCATGATACTGTAAACAGAACCTGGATTAATCTGAAAAAATGACGTTTAGCCATTCGTGCAGCCAGGTTCGTCGTTGAGTACACCATCGCAGGCGCTCCTGTCTGTGATGCAGCATCAAGGGTAACCGCAGCCATAGTCTCCGAGCTGATAGTCCATGCTGCTGCAAACGTCGTCGAACTGTTCGTGCAGATGCTTGTTGGCCTGCAAACGTCCCCCTCTGTTGACTCAGGGATTGAGACGTGGCTGCACGATCCGTTACAGCCATGCGGATAAGATGCAGTCATCTCGTCTGCTACTGATACGAGGCCGTTGGGATCCAGCTCGGCGATCCGTATTGCCCTCCTGAACCCACCGATTCCATACTCTGCTAACAGTGAATGGATCTCGACCAAGGTGAGCAGCAATGTCGTGATACGATAAACTGCAATCGCGATAGGCTACATTCCGACCTTTATCAAAGTCGGAAACGTGATGGTACGCATTTCTCCTCCTTACAAGAGGCATCACAACAACGTTTCACCAGACAACGCCGGTCAACTGCTGTTTGTGTATGAGAAATCGGTTGGAAACTTTTCTCATGTCAGCACGTTGTAGGTGTCGCCACCGGCGCTAAACTTGTGTGAATGCTCTGAAAAGCTAATAATTTGCATATCACTGCATCTTCTTCCTGTCGGTTAAATTTCGCGTCTGTAGCACGGCATCTTCGTGGTGTAGCATTTTTAATGGCCAGTAGTGTAATCAGGCAGCTGAATGCATTGTATTTGTGTACAAATAATTTTGGCCCCTTTGGTGCCACTTATCATAGTTCTTATTACACTTTCTACAAATAGGCTAAATAAATACGGATAGAGGCGACAGCCATATCAGTCACGATATTCTAGACTCTTTCTTAACACCTTAAACACCTGTTTCTGAATTACGATTTTTCTGTAGGTTGGAAAACAATCTTTTATCTCTCATGGCCATTCTAATTTCATTGATTTATTCAGACAGTACCTTGCAGTTCAATGAATCAAAATCCTCCTCTAGCTGAATGAATGTGTCATACGTTTTCCTGTCATGTTCTCTGAAATTAACATAGCTAACCTGTTTACTTTTCTTTTCAGAAACATAATTTCATCTTCTGCTAAATGTTGGTTAATCTCAGCTTTTATTGTTGCTTTAACTATATTCAGTAAAATTTTTGAAGTATCTGTTAATAATGCCGTGGTTCTATAGCCTGAACGAACGTTGGCACTTTCTTTCTTAGGTATGTTAACTCTTTTGCTTTTAAGTAATTCTTGTGGTAGAACTGCATCGTCATGGCAAACACACAGCTGACTCCAGAGCTGCAGTGCCCCTGTTAAGTCCCGCATCCTTGCAGTACGGCTACAGAGAAATGGAGCAACTGCTCCTTTGTGTCGTACCCTATCCGCCACGTGCTTGGCCTGACACGGACTGTGCTCAAGCCACCTGTCAAGGTTTCCCACCTGGTAACCTCGCCAGAGACAGACACTGCCCTGTCTCCCCCTCCTCCCCCTTCCAGTACCAGTCCCTTCATTCCACAGCGCTGGCCGACTCAAGTAGATAGACTTTCTACCAACTACTCTCTCTCATGTATGTTCATTCCTTGTAACAAATTATCGTGTGTGGTTTATTACAATTTAACATGTGCTTTTTCTCACTACTTCGTACAGTCAAATTTTTTCTGCTGTCAGATTCGATTCTGCTGGAAGACATATTAGAGAAAAGATTCGTGTTACGTCTCAGCAAAGCCTCTTTTTGCTATTTTTATCCACCCACAAGTATCATGCGTAAGAACAAAAAATTTGTGTACATAAATATAATTTTGTGCTGCATTATGACGATTTACGTTTGAAAATTTTACGGGAAAAATAAAAATAATAATAAGTGTAGTGGAGCATGTTTGGTGTATGGTACCTACCTTCAAAGCCGAGCTCGCTATCGCGTGCCTGAGCGCAGGATCTCGAATTCGGGGTACATGGATGCGAATCCTGGATGTGGATGAAACTTTGGCTGTCAGTGTTTGGCAGACAAGAGGTGGAAGCGTAAAGGCCCTGATCATTAGTCTTTGCACCAATATACTAGATTAAGCTTAAAATCTCTCTGCAGTGTCTCACGAAGTGGGGGCATGTGACACTGTTAATGGTGATCCGTCCATTGGAGGGGCTGCCGTTCAGCCCGGCGGTCTGGTTCAAATGGTTCTGAGCACTATGGGACTTAACTTCTAAGGTCATCAGTCCCCTAGAACTAAGAACTACTTAAACCTAACTAACCTAAGGACATCACGCACATCCATGTCCGAGGCAGAATTCGAACCTGCGACCGTAGCAGTCGCGCGGTTTCAGACTGTAGCACCTAGAACCGCTCGGCCACTTCGGCCGGCCCCGGCGGTCTCCTTGGTGCTATTCGAGAAATGTAAGCTATGTGCCGGGAACGAGTTTCACCCTCTCCCTTCTCTCACCATATCAGACTACGCAAACGTAGCACCACATTTTACAAGTATCAATTACACTCACCTACTCTCTACTAATACACATGCGACACAATCCACGTATATGGGCAAGGACACCAGTTCCAACAGGTACATCCCATCAAACAATGCCATAAGACATTCAGATTTATTTATACTGCATGGTCCTCCTAAACTACAGTATATTAAATATGTCTTACGCCCAAATACAGGATGAATAAACTAAAACTTGCACCGCAAATATTGCGGAAATGGAAAGTGATACTGGTGTGCGGTTTTCACAGAATGGGTTGGTAGTCAATAAACAGACTGTAGTAATACTTCGAAAGTGAATTTTTGTGCAAAATTACACTTCTTTAATTAGAACAATACCTGTTGACATTAACAACCTAAAAGTAGGGCAATTCATAATGTAAGTGGTGTTTGTTGCAGGGTTGTAGTGGGAGCCCTTCGCGAGATATCGTGTCTAGAAAAGTTCCTATTTCGTCACTCCCACAGTACCTGTGATAGCACACACTAAAGACAACACAAGCGCATACACTAGTTATGTGTTTTCTGACCAGTCACGAGGCAATTGACCATCGCAGATTGTGTGAGAAATGACCACCGACAGCAGCAATACACGCTTCCAGTCTCGTATGGAACGACAGCTGCACACATGGTACTATGTTAGCGGAGATGTCCAAGCAGGCTTCAGTAAAAACGTCGTTGCATATGTCTTGATGTGTCTTGAAAACAGTGTCTTTCAGTTTTCCCCAGAGAAAAGAGTCTATAGGCGTCAAACCTAGGGAACGCGCCTGCCAAGTTACAGGACCTCGATTTGTGAAGACATGCTGTAGTGTTTCGAGAACTACAAGCTGGACCGCCATCTTGTAGGTACCGCAAGTTCCTCCTAGTCTGCAGAGGATATCTTCTAGCATCCATCGGAGATGGTCTGTTAGAAGGCTATGATACTTGTGCGTGTTCAGTGTTACGTCTATGAAGAACGAGCCTATGAGCTGATGGATCGCAACCTCACACCACACGTTTACACTGCATTGATGCTGACGCTCCATCTGACGATGCCAACGGGGATTATCAACAGACCAATAGTGTATGTTTCAGTGGATTGCCTGGACATGATTGGTAAACGTGGTTTCATCACTAAACAAGATAAACGATACATCTGGTGTATACTGTCTTAATGCCCATGTACAGTAGTTCAGCACGATTCTCTTAATAGAGAGAGATGTGATAGCTATGGAAACTATGTCATGGGTTGAATAGGTTGATAAATAACTGCCGACACGGTTGATGTGTATATTCTAATACAGCATACACCATACAACAACGAACTGTGTCCTTCCTACACTACCAAGACTCCACGAATATGTCAGGTTTCTCTGGGAATAACTTGCTGCATACGCCATACAAGAACGAACTGTGTCCTTCCTACACTACCCAGACTCCATGAACATGTCAGGTTTCTCTGGGGATAACTTGCTGCATACACAATGTAAGAACGAACGGTGTCCTTCCTACACTACCCAGACTCCATGAACATGTCAGGTTTCTCTGCATTGGTAAATCCCATCGCCCACTCACAATCTACTGCTTGGACTGCACGCCCTAACTGACTAACATGTGACAGTTCATTCAAGGAACACACAAGCACACTGTAAGCAAATACAATAACATCGCCGGCCGAAGTGGCCGTGCGGTTAAAGGCGCTGCAGTCTGGAGCCGCGAGACCGCTACGGTCGCAGGTTCGAATCCTGCCTCGGGCATGGATGTTTGTGATGTCCTTAGGTTAGTTAGGTTTAACTAGTTCTAAGTTCTAGGGGACTAATGACCTCAGCAGTTGAGTCCCATAGTGCTCAGAGCCATTTGAACCAATAACATCGTAACTAGCTACTGCGCAGGTTGGACGCAAACAAGTGTCGATGTGGAAACTTACGATATAGCGCAAGCGATTCGCTCTAGAATCCTGCAATAAACACCACGACATTCTAATTTACCCTACTTTTAGTAGGTTTAGTTAAAAAACGTCTGTTTGCACAAAAGAACTACTACTAAGTATTTCTACAATCTGTTCATTGGCTAACAATATGAGCCCTGACTACCAATCCATTCTGTGAAACCAGTAAATCAATAGCGCTTCGGTTCAATTTTTAGGGGACTTACCCTTTACACAATGAGAATCACCTAAAGCTTAGAGCTTATTTATTTCGTGATATCGAAACGAGGTTCTCAGCAAACGGTGGTAGGCAAGGGGGCACGTAATTTTATTGTCTGGGTTAGAGAATTAACTCTTATACAAACCAAGTTTTTGAAGCAAGTATTGCTTGCTATTGGAATTTTTAATTTCATTCGTAAGTTATTGGAAACACGAGTATATACATATAAGGCTCCTAAATTCTAGCGCTGAAAGATATGGCTAACCTACACAAGAAGTCAGTCAGAACCGACTCTTCCGGTGTAAGCACCAGCAGGTCCGGTTCTCATGCAAGATTTTTCCGCCATATGAGACCTTTCGTCTAGTTACTGGTTTACACAGGGGGTGTTCACTTAAGCATAAGAATGTACACAAGCTGCAATGCTTTTCCTATGATCCTACCGATACGCTGGAAGGTATCATATAGTTCCACTAAAAGAATTGTACCCAGAACAGGGCCAAGAGGATAAACATTTTATCTTAGTAGCGGATGGAGACCTTACAGCTGCATATGCCGACGGCTCGTGGCATGAAAGTCTCACTTGGCGGTGTTTACACCAAAGTCACCCTTGCCTTCCAACTAAAAGCCACGTATTCAGGCGAACATCTGTATAACAATAAATCCAGAAGGAATAATGACCCTTGATATACACTAGTGTGGTAAATTATTTTAAGATTTGAAAATTTTAACAGATACATACAAGGGCAAGCGGGAAAGTAATGCTCCCAAATTTTTTATGTAAAAGCTCTTAAATCTTTTGAAATAAGATCTATTCATAATAAAATATTTAAAAACATTTAAATACTTACCATCACTTAAATTGAAGTTCTGTTCACTTACTTCTGCTTTTTTTCTTTACAGCCACATATAACATTAACGAATTGTGGAGAAAATAAAATAATAAGAATAAATCACAAAGAACCAATGTAATAATTTCAAATTAAATAGCTTCCACTGAAGACTCAGCCAAGAAAACAAAGAGCTGTCTGCTGTTTACAAGTGCATTTAAACTCTTTGAGTTCTAAAGATAATGTGATATTGTCTTAGCAGTTTTCTTTCCAGCCACTAGATGTCAGCACCAGACTGCTCGTTAGTTGTATGTGTTGGCTGTAGAGATACGTGCTTGCTTTTACTGAAATCTACATTTATCTCCAAAATTAAAGATTTGCCACTAGGGGTCTCATTTGTGAAAATGAAAAGAAAGAACCTTTTCAGATACAATAAATCTATTGAGGTGGTGGTGTGGTGCTTGGATTGTGGGGCGCTTAACTGCGTGGCCAGCAGCGCCCATACAGAGTCCCAATTTTTACACAGTCTAGTTTTTACGCAATGCAGTCTAGCCGCTGTCATGAATGATCATGACGAGGAGGAGGAGGACAACACAAACACCCAGTCCTCGGGCAGAGAAAATTCCCAAACCAGCCGGAAAACGAAAACGGGACCCTATGATCCAGAGGCAGCAACGCTGGCCACAAGACCACGAGGTGCGGGCATTGCAGTGTCAAAAATTAACACTTCACATTTCGAAAACGCTCTGCATGCACTTATTTCACATAATCTAGAAGTCATCTATTTGCCAGCACTGACACTCTGAAATATGAGACTAGTATGTAGGAATAAACAAACAACTGACATTGTATGTGAATGCACCCGGTAGTTACGTTGCTGACAATAATTATTTTACGATATTTCTGGGACGATTAGAAGTGTTATATTGTTATTAGTTTATGCAAATTGTGTAGCGTGGTATTTGGGTAGACTGGGGTCTGGTTGGGAGTTGTGCGGCAGTGGCCTTATTATAGCAATGACCGTTTGTTAAACACAAATAAATCCTTCGGTAAACCAGAATGATAGAAAATTAACGAGAGTAAACTAAAGTATCTAGCACAGCTTTAGCCCTTGAGAAATAGGTCACCAAAAAACCGTAAGCAGAGTGAAATTTCTTCGAGTGACGCTCACAGAGAGCACAACTGTGGAGGGATACTAAAACAATTTACAGCACTCATTACTCGGCGGCATCTCGGCCGATAGTACACCATAGAACACAATAAAGAACAAAACAAGAATTAGCATTCACTCCAAACAAAATCATACCAACTATAAAATAACAATCCCCACCCACGGCTCACAATTCGACCAGATGACCAAATCACTGGCCTGCCACAGAAGGATACTCGTAGTGCTCCTTACCTCTCGTAATAAACGATGCACTTGTTTGCGTAGTTCCTGGAGCCGCTTTCCTCACGCTGTCAGGAAGGACACGAATGCCTGTTGTATCCACGGCCATACCCCACGACGTCCGTTATAGTGATTCCCAATGGCCAAGCACCACGGCTTGCAAGTTCGCAGTTCACATCCTTCTAGCTCGCTCTGCGCCGAGTGATAATTGTTTTCTTCTTCTGACCTCGCACCTCAGCCCCAGGAGTGCATCGAAGCCGTGCAGACAGCTAGCCCCCTGGTGGCAAGCAGCAAGGGCACCCGCCAAACCAGGACTCTGATGGGGGGAAAAACAAAAGTACCATTTCACATGGCACAGCTGGAACATGCAGCAAGGGAGACACACAATTAACTTTGCTGCGTACATGAAGTCCAAATTCGTTGATGTACGAATAGCATATTTATACAACTTATGTCATAGAAATGAATTCATAGAAGTTTGGTGCTTACAGTAAAAAGACGTGAACACATAAATTGTGACCTGTTATTATGAACCGGTGTGGGAGCACCTGTCAAAGAATAACTACCACTGAGGTCATCCTTAAGCATCTTATAGTTTATATCATGTTTATAGAGAAGGTGCATATACACCCATTACGTCACATTCCGAGTCTAATATGCACAGCTTCATCTCTGTGTGTGTTTGACACTCATAATGTACTTCATACATCTGTTCCTCCCTTTTCTTGGTCCATCCCTATGCTTCCCATCAACTCCTTATCTTCATATCTGTCTAGCTCCTCCTCAGACCACTCTGTTCTTCTTCTCAAATCTCACTGGCCATTTCCTCATTCCTCATCTACCTGTCCATCTCCTCTTCCTCCACACTCTCCTCTCAACTCCCCTCCCCACCCATCTGTTCGCCCATCAATTCACCCCATTACTCTGTCCATCCTCCATCTACCTATCCATTCCCTACTGACAACTCTTACCCCAACCAATCGTTTCTGCCATCTCTGTCAACCCTCTCCTGCATTCATCTCAAACACCTCTGAGGTAATCATTTGTGTGAGTCACCTCTGATAAACAGGTCGACAAAGAGGGCCAATACTACTACAGCACATCAGATATGTTGTGCAACGTAGCCTATATAGCAGGAGCTTAAGCAACACGTATTTACCCATGTCTCTGGTTTTCCTTGAGGAAGGGAAACCTGACAGTGCTGCTACTCAGTAAATTAGGTAGTTGTTTGCCTAATTTAATTTAAATCGATCAAGAGGTTTGGGAGGAGATCCCAAACACATACAAAACATACAGTCTACTTTATATATAAACTAGCTTTTCTCCCAAGCCTTTAGCCACTTATTTGTTTGACAGATGTATTGAACACATCTCCTCCATCCCCTCTCTGTGTGAACCTCTTTCCCCCTCCTTGTCCACCTCATCCTCACTTCTCTGTTTGTATATCTTCTCCTCCTAACTCTGTTTCTTCACCTCTTCCTCCCCCTCCCTTTGCCTATTTCCTTCACCCATTCTCTTTAACCGTATCTTCCTTCCCCTCCCACATTCTCTTTCCATTTCTATCTCCAACTCCCCATCCTCCTTTTCCACCTGCCTACCACACCTCTAAATCTTCCACATGCGTCATCCCTCTCTGTCAATTTGTCAATTTCCTTCTTCACCTTGCTCTGTCCATCGGCTTCTCTATGGCCTTCAACCTGTCCTCAGCCAAGCTCATTGGCACAGGTATCCCCAGCAGTATAGCTCAGTAGTGCACCCATGGTATAAGCGTAGCGTCTTTTTTTTTTAATCGTCAGTCTTCTGTCTTCTGACTGGCTTGATGCGCCGCACCACAAATTCCTCTTCTGTGTCAACCTACATATTTGATAAGTAATCAAAAATTCCTGAGACCTGCCTTCGAAATATGCCACCACTTAAATTTTGAATAAACATCATCAACCGTGGTGGCCAGAGACTTCTGTCATAAGAAGTTGTCCTCATTCCCCCAATGATCTTGTCGAAGATGTCAGAGGAGCAAGCAGAGGTTCACGTCCATCTCTTGCACGTGGGGTGGGAAGCAGCCACGGAAGGCGGAAGAATCAGCGATGATCAATGGCATGAGGATGCAGAAGGCAATGGAAACCACTGCATTAAAGACACATAATATCATCCACAGGACATAATCGCGAGATTACCACACTCCTAAACATCCATAGGTCCACTGTTTACGATATGATAGTGAAGTGAAAACGTGAAGGGACACCTACAGCATAAAGCGTACAGGCCGACCTCGTCCGTTGTGTGGAGTGGCGAATAACGGTACACAATGAGGTGATCCCATGGCAAGGCGCGGGTATAGCGAATGTCCGGTTAACGTCATCTGCCAGCGTGTGTAGTGACAACAGCAAAATTCGGAGGCGGTGGTGTTATGGTGTGGTCGCGTTTTTCATGGAGGGAGCTTGCATTCGTAGTTGTTTTGCGTGGCACTATCACTGCACAGGCCTCCACTGATGTTTTAAGCACCTTCTGGCTTCCCACTGTTGAAGAGTAATTCGGGGATGTCAATTGCATCTCTCAACACGATCGAGCACCTGTTCGTAATGCACGGCCTGTGGCGGAGTAGTTACACGACAATAACATCCCTGTAATGGACTGGCCTGCACAGAGTCCTGGCCTGAATCCTATAGAACACCTTTGGGATGTTTTGGAACGGCGACTGCGGGCCAGGCCTCACCGACCGACATCGATACCTCTCCTCAGCGCAACACTCCGTGAAGAATGGGCTGCCAGTCCCCAAGAAACCTTCCAGCACCTGATTGAACGTATACCTGCGAGATTGGAAGCTGTCATCAAGTCTAAGGGTGGACCAACACCATTCTGAATTCCAGCAATACTGATGGTGGGCGTCACGAACATGTAAGTCATTTTCAGCCAGGTGTCCGGATACTTTTGATCACATAGTGTGCGTCGCAAGCTGGAGATCAAGAGATAGAGAAAGTAGATGACGATATTGAAAGGGTATTACAGTACGCAAATGGAGACGAAAATCTAATAGTCATGGGGGTCTGGAACGTGGTTGTAGGAAAAAGAGTAGAAAATAGGGACGCGACAATATGGTCTTGGTACTAGGAATGAGAAAGAAGAAAGAATATTCAGTTTTGCAACATAGCGAATACTCTGTTCAAGAATCACAAGAGGAGGACGTATACTTAAAAAAGGCCGGGAGATACAGATAGATTTCAGTTAGATAACATAATGATCAGGCGGACTTTCTGAAATTAGATACTGCATTGTAAGGCATATCCAGGAGCAGATATAGACTCAGATCACAGGTTACCAGTAATGGAGAGCAGTCTGAAGTTAAACAGACTAGTCAGGGAAAATCAGTGCACAATGAAGTATGAAATGAAAGTACCAACGCATGAAGAGGTATGCTTTAAGTTCCCTATAGATTCTGCGAGAAGGAATAGTTCAGTAGGCAGTTCAGTTAAAGAGTAATGGCCATCTCTAAAAATGGAAATCGCAGGAACTGGAAGTAAAAACATGGGTACATGGAAGGTAACTGTGAAAATCCCTGCGTAATGGAACAAATACTTCAGTTGATCGATGAAAGAAAGAAGTACAAAAATATTCTGGTAAATTCAGGAATAAAGAAATACAAGTCCCTTAGGGATGAAATAAATAGGAAGAGCAGGGAAGCTAAGACGAAATGGTTGCATGCAAAATGTAAGGAAGTTGAATCAGAAATTATTGTTCGAAGGACTGACACAGCATACAGAAAAGTCAAAACAACCTCTGGAGAAATTAAAAGCAAGGGTGGTAATAATTGGGAGTGCAATGAGAATTCCATTACTACATGCAGAGGAGAGAGTGGATACATGGAAAGAGTACATTGAAGTCCTCTAAGAGCGAAAAACTTGTTTGGTGACGTGATTAAAGGAGAAACAGGAGTCGATATAAAAGAGATTTTAGAATACAAAAGAGCTTTGGAAGACTGAATATCGACCAAAGCAGAAGATATAAATAACATTCCATCAGAATTTCTATAACCGTTTGAGGAAATGGCAACAAAACACTATTCGTGTTAATTTGTAGAACGTTTGAGTGTGGCAGTATAATATTTGACTTCCAGAAAAACATCATGTACACGATTCCGAAGACTGAAAGAGCCGAAAAGCGCGAGAAGTATCACACAATCAGCTTAACAGCTCGTGCATCCAAGTTACAGACATTCAGAAGAATTGAAAAGAAAATTGAGGATGTTTTTGATGAGCTGTTTGACTTTAGGAACGGTAAAGGAACAGAGAGGCAAGACTGAAGTTGCAGTTGATAATGGAAGCAAGACTAAAGAAAAATCAAGAAACATTCATACGATCTGTCGACCCGCAAAAACCACTGGACAATCTCAAATGGTGCAAGATGTTCGAAATTCTGAGAAAAACAGGGTTACCCTGTAGGGAGAGATGGGTAATATACAATTTATACAAGAGCCAAGAGGGAATAATAAGAGTGGACGATCAAGAAAGAAGCGCTCGGATTAAAAATTGTGTAAGACAGGCGTATAGCCTTTCGCCCCTGCAGTTCAGTCTGTACATCTA
Source organism: Schistocerca americana (assembly GCF_021461395.2). Lineage (NCBI taxonomy): Eukaryota > Metazoa > Arthropoda > Insecta > Orthoptera > Acrididae > Schistocerca > Schistocerca americana. Next base: position 502,475,058 of record NC_060124.1, on the reverse strand, counting down.
AGAAGCAATGATGGAAATGAAAGAAATATTCAGGAGTGAAATTAAAATTCAAGCCGAAAAGATATCATTGATACGTATCGCTGATAACATTGCTACACTGCGTGAGAGTGAAGAAGCAATCTATGATCTGCTGAATGGAATGAACAGCCTGATTAGTACAGAATATTGATTGAGAGAAAACTGAAGAAAGACAGAAGGAATGAGAAGTAGCGTAAAAGAGAACAGAGAGAACCATAACATCAGGATTGTTGGTCACGAAGCAGATGAAGGTGAGGAATTCTGGTACCTAGGCGAAAATTAACGCATGACGGATGGAGTAAGCAGGAGATAGAAGACAAAATAGCTCTGGCATAAAGGGCATTCCTGGCCAAGAGAAGTCTTCTACTATCGGACTGACGCCTTAATGTGAGGAGGAAATTTCTGAGAACGTATGCTGGAGAACAGCATTGTATGGCAGTGAAACATAGACTGTGGGAGAAGAGAATCGAATCATTTGAGATGCGGTACTACTGAAGAATGTTGAAAATTGGGTGGACTGATAAGGTAATGAATGCGGAAACTCTCCCCAGAATCGGTGAGGAAAAGAATATTAGGAAAACACTGGGCAGAAGGTGTACTATGGTAGCGCATCTGTTACGGCGTCGTGGAATAACTTCCAATGTACTGGAGGCAGCTGCAGATGGCAATAGCTGTAGAGGAAAAGAGAGACTGGAATACGTTTAGCAAATAACTGAGGACGTAAGTTGCAAGTGCTACTCGGAGATGAAGAGGTTGACACACGTGTGGAATTCGTGGTGGGCCGCATCAAACCAGTGAGAAAACTAACGACTCCAAGAAAATAATTAAAAGAGCACACCGTTACCACAACATTCAGCCCTGCAGGAAGGCTATACCTCAGGAGCTTGAAAATCGTTTATTAACGCTCATATCAAGCACTATAGCCTACATGTCAGGTACGAGAAACGGTTTCCTGGGCACAGACATACCTTCGTGCATGGCAGCCTAGACGGCAGCAGCTTTAAAAACACGTTTTTGCCCGTATTTCAAGATTTGAGACGTGGTATCAAGGATCTAAACAAGAAACAAATGATCATTCAGTAAGGGCTCTAAGATGTATAGCTCAGTTTATGAGCCTTTGATCATCTTGTGCTGCAAGACCTCTGATACTACCAACGACCTACAGAATGCAGCAAACAAATGAGGACACATTTGTCATTGCTCTTGGAGAGCATGCAGTAAACATATGTTTTCAGCACACAGGATAATGGGTCACCAGCTGCTTCAATCTCCCAGGCCATTACAGTATAGCATGTTTGCTATTTTCAGTGTGAAATAATAGCATTCCATTATACTGGTGGTGGAAAGATAAAACAACAATGTAAAAGCATTCCAATACATAAACTGGTTTCATAAGAACTAACATATTTGGTGCGCTTACCCAGAACTAGGAATACCGTTTGTAGCCGGCCGGGGTGGCCGAGCGGTTCTAGGCGCTACAGTCTGGAACCACGCGGTCGCAGGTTGGAATCCTGCCTCGGGCTTGGATGTGTGTGATATCCTTAGGTTAGTTAGGATTAAGTAGTTCTACGTTCTAGGGGACTAATGACCTCAGAAGTTAAGTCCCATAGTGGTCAGAGCCATTTGAACCATTTGAACCGTTTACAAGAATATCGTGCTGCATCCATCGACAGTAACACAGGTACGTGTCCACATTTTTTACTCAATTTCGTATGACGTTCGTAATAACAAAGTGGTGGCGTTAAAGAGGTGTGTTTCATAGTAACGAAATTGAAGATGTGCTCATTGCTCTTCAGATAAGCATTTTAAAGCCTATGTTTACTGGTTACATTTGTTTTGGGCATACTACCGCCTATCAAAACAAATCTTTTGCAACATGCAGTGCAGTGTATGCAAAGCGGCAATAAGGTAACTCGAATGCTTCCAGTTTTTTATGAAGATGGAAAATTCTCCTGCCTTAATTTGTACCTTATGCCAAGTGCCTTGCGTTGTGATTCTGTTCTTTTTCCCTGTCTCAGATCGATTCGGATCTACTGAGCAAGTGATCAGGAAGTTCAGTAACTAGGTGCCATCTGAGGACTTACCTCTTCCACAACTAAGAGATAAAATCGGGGGAAAGAAAATAAGGACGCGATGCTGCATACCCCTGTTTTCGTTGCGGGATGGTTTTTTTCTGTTTCGCCGCTGCGTAAACAAGATATAAGCGGATTACTGATCAAAGCGGGACGGAAAATTTATCCGTGGGAGAAGAAGCTAATAAAATGGCTCAAGGCTGCCGAGACTAACTGTAATAACGTTTGTAACAAGAGGTCACCGGTTTCAATCTTTGCATCAACTCAGCATTTTAAAAACATCTTCTCCGAAAAATTTTCTGTCTCGCACATTTTGAAAACAATGATATTCTGAACTACCAACTTTTACATGTTGTAATTGTTTTAATTTTCGATATAAAACACACAATAAATCACTTGCAGGCTGCTTAATGCTATTAACTGTTTCTACAGAATGTGTACTATCTTCATAGTATTTTTACCACAGCAGACTTAGAAATCACAGCCTCTTCATTACGGCTTCCTGTTGTACTGTAATGCCTTTCGTTGCAGTGTCAACAAGCAACGAATGTGTCTCTGTGGTTTCTGCACATTTAATTAGTTTATGACATCCCAATGAAGCGATACCCACATGTTCAAAAATGGTTCAAATGGCTCTGAGCGCTATAGGACTTAACATCTGTGGTCATCAGTCCTCTAGAACCCAGAACTACTTAAACCTAACTAGCCTAAGGACATCACAAACATCCATGCCCGAGGCAGGATTCGAAACTGCGACCGTAGCAGTCGCGCGGTTCCAGACTGTAGCGCCTAGAACCGCTCGGACATTCCGACCGGCTGGTTTGCACACCACAGGACTTTAGTAATCATGGTCATGTTGCCTTTAGTATGCACAAGTCACTCCCAGTCACCTGACCACCTTGACTTGAATGTCGGTTATATCGTCAAAGGTCTGAGCCTCATGTGAATAGCACATCGTCGTTTTGTAATAGATTCGTATTGATAACGACATTTCTCATCACCTCTGACGAGACATTTTCTAGAAAGGAAAAGTCTGCGATGCGTATTTCAGTCAATTCGCAGCAGGTATCGACGCTTCGTTGTTTTTGTTCGGGATTCAAGGTGCGCCGAACAGCTGTGTAAACTCTTTCCTTACCTTGACAACGCTCTGGAGAATGTCTTGAACACTTGATTTACAGGAGATTGATGACACAACGACTTTGGCAAATTACGCTCTCACACCCACTACTTAACACTGCCTGCTCCTACGTTATTTATGACAGTTTGTTTAGGCTACCACCTTACTTTCTGCGTTGACGTCGTTTATGCACCAGGTATAAAATCAGTCCATGAAAATTTTGTATGGAGTGTGTGTAGGCTTTTCTGCAATAATACGCTGAACGCCTTAAAAATAACTCTGTGAAGGAACTGCTTGTGCTCGAACAGACTTTAGGTAATTCGAACAATCATGTTGTTTTAATGTTGTATTCGAGAAGTATCGAATAACTGGTGCATCTGAATACTGCAGTGTGATTTATATGTCAGACTGCTTAATTACAATAATCACCCGTTATATTGATAATGAGGGGTTCAGTATAGCGCAAGGAATGTCCGTGAAACTCATTGTCGGTCTACATCTACATCCACACCCTGTAACTCACAGTGAACTGCATTGCAAAGAGTACTGCAAATCGAGCCACATAAGTTCATCGGACCAAAAAGTCACCCCTAGAGAAATCATTATAAGCATCGTTTAATACTGCATCATTCAGCCCCTGGACATGATGGCCGCGTTGATTCGGTTAGGAAGTGAGTCCACAGTTTTGTGCAGGACTTCGCTGTTGATTTGATCGGAAGTTCCAACAAATTGCGAGGATGCAGACAAGACGTTTATCTCACACCGTTCCAACATATTCCACGGATTTGCTGTGGGACTCAAATAAGATGATGTGCGCTCCAGTCGAGATGTAATCGCGCGGGGGGGGGGGGGGGGGGGGGGGCGTCCGACAACTGGTCACATATTTTTCCAGCCCGATAAACTTTGTTGCTGTCATCTTTACCTGTCTGGGTGAGCAATGCGTCTTTCTAGGTCTTTTTCAAACAACCATGTCAAAAAGGAATGTGACAACCACAGTATAGCTGTTAATAAACCCATGGAATATCGATAGCTATCCATCTTCTGTGATTTTATTAACATCTATAATGCGGTTGTCACAGTCTTTGTTTTACATGGTGGTTTGAAACTGGGTTTCGCCCGAAACTAGTCGCCGCTTAAATGAATATCTTTTACCGCAACCCAGACTACAATTTTGTAGTAACAATAATGCTAGAATTTTTTCTTTAATTAATGATATTCTCGAATTTTTTCTTTAATTAATAATAATTGCACAAAGTTTAACGTTTAATTTCTACCAAGAAGTTATGGAAGAATCCATAAATTTGTACGAAGTTTTTATTTTTGCACCTTCTGTACGAACATTTGAAGCATCCAGTCTCTGTTTGTCAGCACAGACAGGATGTTTCACACATTCGTACATAACGTGTTTGTCAGCAAAGTAATTCATCTGGAGAGGCTCTTCAAGCCCATATAATTCAGTGTTTTTCCACAGTTATATTTCACATCCTTCTTTCTCATCCGGGCTTTGGACCGGCAATGGCGAAGTTAAAAATTTTTTTTTTAATTTTTGGAATTATTTTTATTTTTTTTTAATTTTTAAGTAATTTTTTTCAGAAGTAAGGGCTTCATTCCATCTTCCAGCTGTAACAACTTGACTAAAAGTTTATCTTTGTGTGGTATGTTTCAATACATGGGTCAGGGCACAAAGGCACATTGGATGTTTTGCAGTCATATTTCGCTTCTCGACGCACATTCTGTTTCGAGCAGACTGCATATCTACGCCGTAGTCCACGTTTCTTGGACTGGTCACTTGGAATGACATGTGGAAAGTGCCTCCCAGCAAAGCGAAGAGGATTTTCGTCATCAGAGCGTCTTCCTTTCCTATCTCTTCTCCGTTCTTTAGCAAATTTTTCCACATGTTCTCGTACCAGACGTAAATGAAAATCTGCTAGTGATATTTTTCTCCCTGTCACCGATCTGTGAAGAGTGTGAGCATTCGAAACACAAAGGTCCACAACATAAAAAAACTTTTTGTACCATTTAAAAGATTTATGCACTGATGCAACAGAGCTTAATAGCATGTCGGAGTGGTCTACTGCTCCAATATTTGCATTCTAATCAAGTAACACATTGCGGCTTCATTACATTTTGGCCAGTCGTCCTGTTTGTCCTTCCTGTGTCACGCATTTCTGTAGTGTTGCGGGTAGTCAGCATGAAAATTTCTCCCTTGTCGCACCGCTTGATGGCAAGCATTGCGTCAGTTGACATAAACTCAGCTTCTCCTCGTTTCAGTTTCCTTCGTAGTTTCCGAAAGTTGCGCATGTTCCTTTGTACAGTACTCTGGTTGTGAAGCCAGAGGAAGAAGGCTGGACTTGTATACCAATTGTCGACATACAGGGTATGTCCACGTTCAAGGTATTGCTTCATTAGTGTTGCCACAATATCACCAGATTTCCCCAAATTATAGACTTCAATTTCTGTTGTTGTGCCTGTGTATACGATGAATTTCAAGACGTATCCAGTTTTACAGTCGCACAACACAAATGTTTTGATTCCAAATCTACTTCATTTCGAAGGAATGTATTGTTTAAAAGATAAGCTCAGATGGTAGAGCACTTGCCCGCGAAAGGCAAAGATTCCGCGTTCGAGTCTCGGTGCGGCACACAGTTTTAATCTGCCAGGAAGTTTCATATCAGCGCACATTCCGCTGCAGAGTGAAAATCTCATTCTGGAATAATAGGTTTTCTGTGTGGATTAAATGCACTGCGGAACGCCACACGGACTGAATCAATTATTTTCCTAATTTTAAACAAAATGTCATCTCCAGAATTGGCCGAGTTGTCGCTAAAATTCAACATTCTCAAAAGTAACATAAAACGGTCACGGGACATAACTTCGCCAAAAATTGGAGTACTCAGAAGTACATCTCTGAACCAATATTCCATTATTCTCAACTTCTTAACACGAGCCATGAGGAGCCAAATACCAATGAAGCTATACATTTCCTCAAAACCTGTATCTTTCCAGGTGGATGCTTGAGAACGAACTGATTCTGACGTATTTGCCATGGTGAAAGTGAGAAACCGGTTCGTTTCAAGTACTATAAATTTCAACAGATCTTCTGATAGAAATAGCACGAAAAAGGATAGAACGCTTGAATCAGGCGCTACTTGGCAATTATGTCCTAAAGACGAGTCGTAAAAAGCATGAAGTGAAAGTGAAGACGAAATCACGTTTTTGCCAATCAAATTTCTCATTCTCACTATGGCGTGGCCTTTTACGGATCGATTCAAATGTTCAAATGTGTGTGAAATCTTATGGGACTGCACTGCTAAGGTCATCAGTCCCTAAGCTTACACACTACTTAACTTGTATTATCCTAAGGACGAACACACACATCCATGCCCGAGGGAGGACTCTAACCTCCGCCGGGACCAGCCGCACAGTCCATGACTGCAGCGCCCGAGACCGCTCGGCTAATCCCGAGCGGCACGGATCGATTCGTCTTCACTTTCAAAACCAAAGGAAGAACTGTCCTGGCGAACTCTACTAGGTGTATTACTAAGAGATTCTTCTGATGAACCTTCATAGTCATCACATTCATTGAAGATGCCACACTCACTGTCACTGTCACTCCTTGTCAGTATCCCCAGTATCTCTTCGTCAATGCAACGACACCGATGTGCCATTTGTCTGTGGAACTCAAAAGTGACAGCACTCAAAAACTCCTTATGAAACGGCAGATAGCTAAACGACACCACAGAAGCAGAATGCAGATCACATGAACCAGCTACCACGTATGTCGAACAGCAACTGCGAAATCCCTAGCAGAGTCTTTCCCAGATAGCATCTGCAGCGGCACAGAACAATAAATAGGCTACATCCATCCCAGGGAGTGCACGATACAAAAGAAATTGTGACGGGCCGGCAGGCCCACAGGCAGTGGAACCGGCTGCGGTATAAGCCGTCATTAGGACTCAAGTACCGGCCAGGCCGCGCGGCAAATGCCGTCTGCAGGACCCACGGGAAAGCTCACTTCAGCGGAAAACAATGTCGCAGGCTCTATGGCAAGGTGGGACGCCGCGGCATATCACGTCTGCAGTACTCAAAGGGTTATAAATGAGATGTCTGTTCGTGCACAATATCCTGCTCTTGCAACGCTTTCGCAGTTACGGAAGTCTATAAAGACAGCATGGCGCAATGTTTCTGCAGGAGTCTTCCATCGACTTGAGTCCATGCCACGCAGAGTAATAGAACCCAGTACGTTGTCCTCGATGGTGAGTGTTCATCGGAGGTGAGGGTATCATCTGGAGTGCCCTAGGGAAGTGTGGTAGGTCCGCTGTTGTTTTCTATCTACATAAATGATCTTTTGGATAGGGTGGATAGCAATGTGCGGCTGTTTGCTGATGATGCTGTAGTGTACGGGAAGTTTGTAACACTACGCTGCTGCGCACGATACTTATTAAAGCCTGTACTATGGTAAAATGACGGGCTTCACCTTATAAGAAAGGATTTTGGTGTATATGTTGACCGCGTGTACCTGAATGGAGGCAAAATCAGACTTTCACCCACACAGTAACAACAATGATACGTCAAGCAAGTCTGAAGTGCAACTACACGTTAAGACGGACAAGAAACCACACAGCAGATGCTACCAAATTGTTAATAATACGGTCGCCAGCCTAATTAGGCATTAACTGAGTTTCTTCCCAGTACAAGTTGATGTAAGTTCATACAAAACAACACGTAATGACACTGCATAATATGATAAATTTTTGAACCAGAAAATCTACTGAACTAATAATTTCACTTTCTGTACTAATATGGACAAGCCATAAATACACAACAATACACTATAATGTTTACTACAAACTTCGTACTGTCTATTGATCAGATTGAAATCGGGCATAGGTTACCCTAGAAATAGCACTTTCGAAACACACATACAATGTCAATTTTGAAACAGGTAAAACACTAATAAATTTTGGTTTTATATTGACTTTAACTTTGCTGTTCAAATCAGTTCAGTACACTTCAGAATTTAAATGAATAGAAAAGAAAAGGGAGGGGGGGGGGGGGGGGGCTTGAAACTGTTATGATAACTGTACTGAAATTTTGGTTATTTAAATCATTAAGCACTCAAGATTTCCAATATATGATTTACTACTCTTTTTGTCTTATTTCTTGCTCATTTAACTACCATTATTTTTGTCTCAAATTAATTAAACTTTGTCAGACCTATATTGTTCGTTTATTATTTCATTAACAACAAAGTTCTTTAAACATCATTCTAACATAGATAGGTCTGCCGGTAATTATTATTAACATAAACTCTAAATCTTCATCTCGGGACACTCGGATTGCACAACATGTGGAAAGGACCCTGTCTAGGTTAGTGATGAGGTTAATTAAATGATAGGACAGTTCTGGTAAAAGTTAAGTTGTTATTGAACAGTCAGGAACAAAAGTAACACTGGTCCACACGAATACAGCACTAAAAGTTTCCACCTGTTCGGATCGATGCGGCGGTTGGCGGGCGGCGAGATGGCGAGGCGCAGAGCATACATACAAGCACAGCTATGGCTCTTGATGTATCGGCACTTTACTTCTTCATAGCGCCGCAATATTTTTCCATTTAGTGCCTATAGAATTTTGCCATGCTGTCTAATCGTCGGAAACGGCATATCCGAGGCTCAATGAAACTACGTCTTCCAGGAGAGCCTCCTCGGTCCAGAACGTGTTGCTCAGACCGATGCCCAACTCCGACTACTACTGCTGAGCCCGTTATGCCGTGCCGCGCCCGTGTGCATTTTCCCGCGCTCGCCTGCCATCCACCTTTTACCGCTCCCCTACAGACAGGGTATTCACCAAAGGTTTTGCATTCTACATATCCTAATACATTGCCTACGTATGGACCAGACGCACAATTACAACTTTAACATTTTACAACAGTTTCAACTTTTCTTACATTTCAATTTTGTTATGATATTGCTTGCAATTTGACATAAACATTAATATTCACATCGAAAATTGTTTGCAGTTTCTTTAACATAATGACATGAAAAGAAAAAAGAAATGAAATCAGAACATCGCTTACACTAATTTATCGAAAATCAGAAGAAAAAAAAAATTATATGTACAGTTGTTGTTGTTACACATGCCCCTGTTTCCAGTAAATTTCACTAAGTGCAAATTTGATGGGAACACTAATTTTTATATTTATAGAGTGGTTCTGAATCTTTATGTGAATGTCCCAAAAAATTATACCACAAACTTCCTTTCACTCACATTATATAGGTCTACACTTTTTAACATATCAAGAACATTTACTTATCATTTACTTAAGTGCCTTTGGCACAGTCCAACCTCCTGTCACAACATTATTTAAATAGCAAATTACTCATATTTACTAAATTTCTCAAAGAAATAATTTCAAAATCTGGAACACAAACATTTAACTACAAAAGCAAATGCAAATATCTATATACACTATAAGACAATTTGTTGCTGCTTGCATTGAATGGCAGTCCATTTCCTTACTTACTAATAAACACACAATAATACTCATAAAAATCACTACATATATTTGCTACCTATTATTCAGATTTTGGGCAGTCCATTTCGGATCATTTTACCACATCACCCGTACCACACTCACAATTCTCCATTGACCATTTATCTGCCCTCAATGGTGTTTGGCAGTCCTTTATATTATGACTCATACATTGCCCACTTTAATTTTTGACAGTCCCATCTTTTATTTGGCTTGCAGCATTCACCCTTTCTTTTCAGTAAATTCCTCCATACATCTTTACATTTGGAGTACGTTCGGTAATCTGAAACTCACATAAGTACATTAGCACACTGTCATTGGTATACATAGATTTACAAAGATTAGTTAAATTTGGAATAAATTAGTTTCAGCGTAAGATACAGCATATTTACTGCAAATTGCTCTCTGAGTGTACTTAGGTCACTCACTCCTAGGAACATACAGTTTCAGGTCCACAACATTTCTTACACCTAAAGGTCTTTTGGATCTTGGGTAGATCAGGTAGTAAGCATTATCGTGTGGAATGTTCTATATTATATACGGGCCATTGTAAATATATTTAAATTTGGAAATTTCATGGTTCAGTTCACTAGACTTTTCATCGGTTTTTAAAAGAACGTAATCCCCAATTTTAAACTTTGAAACTTTCAGATTTTTATTATATCATTTAGATCTAGATTCAGCTTTTTGCTTTGCCCTTTTTCTGACTAATTCTTTCTTTTGACTCAACACCAAGCTTGTACAAGGTGGAAACTCTAGTTTTCCCGCAATTAAACTTTTACTTCTGCTGCCTAACAAAATTTCTTCCGGTGGGAATCCAGTACATTCATGATGTAAGGTGTTCATGACATTCTCAAAATCCGATATAAATCTACCCCAGGCTCTATGGTTATGACTGCAGTACGTTCTACACAATCTCCCGATTTCCCGCATGTACCTTTCAACCGGGTTGCTAGCAGGATGGTAGGCTGCGATATATTTAACCTCCACTTCATTTTAATCCATTCCTTCTTTCCAAATTTTGGATATGAACTGGGGACCATTGTCAGATAGTACTGCCTTGGGTTTCCCGATGGTTCTGAAGTATTCAACCATCCTACTAAATACAGCTTTTGCTGTTGCTTTTTTCAAGGGGTATAATTTCACAAACTTTGAGAATACTTCCAAAATTACTAAAATATATGCACAATATCCCGAAGTCTTTGGGAGGGGACCATACAAATCTACAGATAATAATTCTAGGGTGTCTTCAGGTAATGTACTTTGCATTGGACCTCTACTAGTTCTGTTCGGCCTTTTGACAGACATCAGACGACTTAATCTGTTCCTTTACCTTCTTACTGACACTACCAGCAATCACTATTACATTATTAAATTTCTCCAAACATTTATTTGGCCCACTATGCCACAATGCTAAATGAAAATAATCTATGACATCAGTATCAAACTGGTGTGGCCAACATACTCTCCATTCCTCAGTGACTAAATCTTTCCTCCTATATAAAATGCCTTTAAAATTTTTGTAATATTTCTTAATTTGAGGATACTGCACACTGTCAAAATTTACCTTCACAGATTTCCATGTCGGATCCTCATTCTGATGGTATCTCATATTTTTACATATTTGCTCAGTTTTCCTTTTTCCTGAAACCTCTTTCATATACCTGATCTGAAAAGTACCCTCTTCACCCGTTTGATTGGGCACTTCACTCATACCATTAGGCAATCGAGATAAAGCATCTGCCACATAATTCTCAGTACCCTTAACATAGCAAATCTCGTAATCAAATTGTTGCAGGTACAAAGCCCAAAGAGTTAGCCTGCCATTAAGTAAACGACAATCTTTAAGAATAGTTAAAGCTTTGTGGTCAGTATGTATCATGAGCTTATGGCCCCATAGATGATTTCTGAATTTCTTTAACCCCCATATAATGGCTAAAGCTTCCTTTTCCGATATAGTGTAGTTTATTTCGTATTTTGTTAGAGTTCTACTTGCAAACGCGATAGTCCTGTGTTCGATTTCTTTGTCATCACAGATTTCTTGGAAAACTTCTACACCAATTCCATAAGCACTGCTGTCAGTACTCATGTGGAAAGGTTTTGACAGTATGGGGTGATGCAAAATATTGTCATTCCAAAGTTCACTTTTTAAATTTTCAAAATCTCTCATGCACCCTTCAGTCCACACAAAAGCACTACTTTTCTTAAGTAGATTATTCAAATGAGGACTGTTAAAAACTTGCCCCTTGACGAATTTTCTATAGAACCCACATAAACCTAAAAAGGCTTTCAACTGTTTTCTATTTCTAGGAGCTGGACACCCTGCTATTGCACTTAACTTTTCCGGGTCCTTGCCAATACCAGTCGTAGTAATAATGTGCCCCAGAAACCTTATTTCCGACTTCACAAATTCACATTTCTTCCACTTAAGTGTCATGCCCCCTGCTTGTAGAGCAACAAAAACTTTCTGCAATATTTCACAATGCTCTTGTCATTCTTCTGTAGCAATCAGTAAATCATCTACATAAATGGTTAGCCGGGAACTCAATTCCCTCCCCAATACAAAGTCCAGAGCCCTAATAAATACTGCCACAGAAGTGTTAAGCCCAAATGGCACTACTTTATATTGATAGCATTTCCCGGCGAATAGAAAAGCGGTATATTTACGGGATTCTTTACTCAATGGGATTTGCCAGTACCCGGCGGTCATGTCCAGACTGGTTAAATACTTCACATTATAAAATTTTTGGAGCATTTCGTCCTGATTTTCAGGTCTGTCTATTTCCTTCTTTACAATTTTGTTCAAAGTCCTGGCGTCAATAACTACTCTCACTCCCCCATCCCTTTTATTCACGATGATAAGGGGACTATTATATTCGCTGCTACTCCGTTCGATTACACCCCATTCTATCATTTTATCTATTTCCACTTGCACAGCCTGCCTCTTTGATATGGGTACCGAAAACGGTCTTACAAAGAAAGGTTTATGCTCTATGGTCTCAATCTGGTATTCGAAGTTCTTAACTAGGCCAGGTTTGTCCGAAAATACGGTGTTATTACTTTCTAAAATGTCAAGCAATTCTGTTTTCTGATCAGGAGATATCTCCTTCAAATTTTCTACAATTTCTTTAAAATTATGCCCCTGCTTGTCACTCTCATCTATCAACCTCTGGACATGGTACACCTCATACATGTTTGTCAAACCATCATTACCTTGGTCGATCTCCAACAATAAAGAATCAATTTCTGAATCGAACACCTTCCCATTTCCCTCAAATTTTAATTCCAAATTTCTAGATGCATTATTAATTTTGATCACTTCCTGGCTACAATCAATAATAACCTTTTCTTTATCTAACCAATCTATTCCCAGAATCATTTCAGTACTCAAGTCTGGCACAACCAAAAAATCGTGTTCAAATTTTTGTCCTTATATACTAAATTCAACCAAAATCTGGTTCTTTACCGGCTTGCTAGTTTTGCCAGTAGCACCAACAATTTTTACACCCGTCACTGACATAATTACTAATCCAGGCTTATCACAAATGTGTTCGAAAAACGACTGGGAGATTGCACTTATCTGAGATCCAGTATCAAGAAGTACTTGCAATTTCACATTATAAATTTCAACTGGTATTACAGTTTGTTTAACCGTCGAATGTTTTTCATTATTGTGGTCTTCCCTAAGCAAATCCTGGTCGACGATAACATCGTCCCAAGATATGCTTTTAACATTTACATCACCTATATCTGGCAGTTTCTTTGGTTCCAGGAGTTCAAAGTCATTAATTACTTGAACTCTTTGTAAAATAGACCCTGAGTCGTCAGATGGCTCTTTCTTTCTTTGTTCAGTCTCAACATCTGGGTTTTGTTTTGAAACTTCATCATCAATATATACAATGTCGCAATTAACTGTATTTCCATTATTTCCACTATTACCGAAATATTCGTCATCTGAACTATCGTCAGAATCCGACCATACTGGATCGCTTTCAGGTTCTAACATACAGGCTTTTCTGAGACAGGCACTAAGTTCTCCCTCTGCATTTTCGTCAGGCTTTAATTTTAATTCAATATCCTCTTTTGGCAAAACGGCCTCATTATCAGCTTTACTCACATCCAGTGTTACTTCATATTTAATGTAATCCTAGTGGACTTCAATTATTTTCATGTAATCACCTGCCTCTTCCCCACGGTGCCTTTCGGTAGCAGCTTGTACTGTTGGCGGATCATTAACAGAAGTTACTTCTTCGTCTATGCTGAGCATTTCATCCTCCAATTCCTTTCCATCTTTAACCTTCGACCTATCGGCAGCACGCGTACTTTGCGCGGCGCTATTTACTCTCTCCTCTTTAAACTCGGGCCACGTCACCTTATCGACGTCCCTACTATCTCCTTTTTCACTAATTAACCTCCTTGCCTCATACTCCTTCTTAAAATCCTCCCACTCACATTGCTTTAGGCCCTTGTACAGATCGTCGATCTGCACACGCCAATTACTTACTTCCGCTAATTCATTCTCGCCATTTACTTCATTGCTAACACTGCTAACCGCACCTCTCTGTGTATCCACAGTTTCATATATTATTTCCCTCGCCACGGAATTAACACTCTTAATGTATTCATCAGCTCTTACGGTTATGTTCGTATCTAATGCTGCCTCATCGCTAGCGGCTTCTCTCTGAACAGCTGTTCTGCTAGGCTGGGCCGTTGCCCTCTGATGCTCCACTCGCCTGTTACCATGTATTATTCTACGCAGTGAAGATGACTCATTCGCGCTTGCACCTGACGCTTGTTTCGCAACAACACGTTGCGTCGTTCCACGCCTGTCTCTAACCTGTCTCATAACTTTACGTCGGTACGGTAACTTTTCTTAAATCGGGGCCGGTATATACTGTCCGCTTCCGTTTGGCCCGCAACGTTCGCGGAAATCAGTTTCCCGCGTCGTTATTATTTTGCGCGGTGTACCCTCTACCGCGACCCGGATAACTTCCTCTTCCTCTTCCTCTGCCTCTACCTCTTTGTATCATATTGACGCGAAATCCATCGACGTCATTTCTCTCGTCATTATTACGGTTATTCCTGTTACTAAAATTTTGATGATTGGCACGACTTTCGCGCCAATGGTCTTCGTCTTCGACCCTTTCGAGAAACGCTTGGAAGCTGCGATGATTGCTTCCCACGTATCTCTTAGAATCTTCTGGAAGCTTTTTATATAGCTCCCATATGATTTCTAAATCGGATCTCCTATCTCTTAAATGTATCAATTTTGGGTACCAATATTCGCATAAATCTTTCAAAGAATTCCTGCCCCTGTTATCATGATGTTTGGCCATGATAAACTCACGCCATAAATGATCCTGTTTTTGTTCGGACCAATATTTTTCCGTAAACTTTTGCTTAAATTCTTCGAACGTCATTCGTTCGGTATTCATAATAATTCCCCAGCGCTTAGCGTCACGTGCTAAGGCGCTAATTACTACGTGAATCTTTTCCTGATCAGACAAGTGTTCAGGAAATATCCTCTCGCAATTTTTGATGAAATCTAACGGATGCCATCCGTTATGTTTCTTGGCGGGATCGAAGCGTTCCTCACCTTCCAATAGCTTCGTAAGTGGTGTGCCATTATAGACAACACCAGGCCTATCTTTAATTTTACTCTCAAGATCGAAAATTCTGCCTTGAATTTTCGAAGTATTTTGTTCACATTTTTGTACACATCCGGTAACTTTCTCACCTAAATCTCTTTCAGCGTCTGAAACTGCCTTTTTCAATTGTGAGATTCCGTGTTGAAATTCGTTTACGATCTCAGTTTTAAGACCGAAAACTTTTTCGTCTACTTTTGTTTCGACTAGGGGCTCTACTTTCTCTTGAATGTTGAGGATTTCAACATCAAATCTACTGTTAATGTTGTCAATTTCCCCCTGAATAATATCCATATTCTTGTTAATTGTGTCAATTTCAAATTTCATAGAATTTACTACAGAGCTTAAACTACCCACTTTTTGTTCTACCTGTTCTATTTGTTTACTAATTTTGATTCCCTGTGCTTTAATCTGATCACTTTATGTTTTGAGCTGCGGATTAACGTGTGTTTTAAGCTGATCATTTTGTGTTTTAAGCTGCTCTGCAACGTGTGTTTTAAGCTGATCATTTTGTGTTGTGAGCTGCTCTGCAACGTGTGTTTTAAGCTGATTATTCTGTCCCGCAATTTGTTTGGTTAATTGTTCAAATAAATCGTTCATGCTCAAAATTTTCACACTGTTTTGTTCTACGGAATCTGTGTGTTCCGATCCTACTTCAAAAGTTTCTTTCGGTTCTTTCTTTATCTGTGGAGAATCAAACATGTCAGTGGATTCATTCACATACCCACTATCATCTACAAAGTCACCCTCTACTTCTTGTTTTATCCCTTGCTGTGTTCGAGGCACTCTCGACATTTCAATCTGTTCGTTAACATGTTCGTGATATTGTATGTACGCCAATTGTCTACCGCTAACGCCATCTGTTATCTGGCTGCGTACACTCCTGTCATTGCCAGCCGCATTTTCCATTACGCTCGGCACACCTACTGTGTCTACGCTCCTGTCCATACTGAATGCAAATTACACCCCACTCCACCGTACTTGACGTTCACTGCTATTTACTTAACTAAATATTATTGCAATTCGTGCCACTGAACATCC
The DNA here is from genome assembly GCF_021461395.2 of Schistocerca americana. Lineage (NCBI taxonomy): Eukaryota > Metazoa > Arthropoda > Insecta > Orthoptera > Acrididae > Schistocerca > Schistocerca americana. The sequence goes on along the minus strand of NC_060124.1, from coordinate 502,458,633 downwards.
ACTGTTCGATATTCGCATTAATTTGTGACCGACAACAACTGGATGTCCTGTCACCGGGAAGCCACTTGTAACACTATGCTACTACGCACAATACTTATTAAAGCCTGTACTATGGTAAGTTGACGGGCTTCACCTTATAAGAAAGGATTTTGGTATATATGTTGACCGCGTGTACCTGAATGGAGGCAAAATCAGACGTTCACCCACTCAGTAACAACAATGATACGTCAAGCAAGTCTGAAGTGCAACTACACCTTAAGACGGACAAGAAACCACACAGCAGATGCTACCAAATTGTCAATAATACGGTCGCCAGCCTAATTAGGCATTAACTGAGTTTCTTCCCAGTACAAGTTGATGTAAGTTCATACAAAACCACACGTAATAACACTGCATAATATGGTAAATTTTTGAACCAGAAAATCTATTGAACTAATAATTTCACTTTCTATACTAATATGGACAAGCCATAAATACACAACAATACACTATAATGTTTACTACAAACTTCGTACTGTCTATTGATCAGATTGAAATCGGGCATAGGTTACCCTAGAAATAGCATTTTCGAAACACACATACAATGTCAATTTTGAAACAGGTAAAACACTAATAAATTTTGGTTTTATATTGACATTAACTTTGCTGTTCAAATCAGTTCAGTACACTTCAGAATTTAAATGAATAGAAAAGAAAAGGGAGGGGGGGGGGGGGCTTGAAACTGTTATGATAACTGTACTGAAATTTTGGTTATTTAAATCATTAAGCACTCAAGATTTCCAATATATGATTTACTACTCTTTTTGTCTTATTTCTTGCTCATTTAACTACCATTATTTTTGTCTCAAATTAATTAAACTTTGTCAGACCTATATTGTTCGTTTATTATTTCATTAACAACAAAGTTCTTTAAACATCATTCTAACATAGATAGGTCTGCCGGTAATTATTATTAACATAAACTCTAAATCTTCATCTCGGGACACTCGGATTGCACAACATGTGGAAAGGACCCTGTCTAGGTTAGTGATGAGGATAATTAAATGATAGGACAGTTCTGGTAAAAGTTAAGTTGTTATTGAACAGTCAGGAACAAAAGTAACACTGGTCCACACGAATACAGCACTAAAAGTTTCCACCTGTTCGGATCGATGCGGCGGTTGGCGGGCGGCGAGATGGCGAGGCGCAGAGCATACATACAAGCACAGCTATGGCTCTTGATGTATCGGCACTTTACTTCTTCATAGCGCCGCAATATTTTTCCATTTAGTGCCTATAGAATTTTGCCATGCTGTCTAATCGTCGGAAACGGCACATCCGAGGCTCAATGAAACTACGTCTTCCAGGAGAGCCTCCTCGGTCCAGAACGTGTTGCTCAGACCGATGCCCAACTCCGACTACTACTGCTGAGCCCGTTATGCCGTGCCGCGCCCGTGTGCATTTTCCCGCGCTCGCCTGCCATCCACCTTTTACCGCTCCCCTACAGACAGGGTATTCACCAAAGGTTTTGCATTCTACATATCCTAATACATTGCCTACGTATGGACCAGACGCACAATTACAACTTTAACATCTTACAACAGTTTCAACTTTTCTTACATTTCAATTTTGTTATGATATTGCATGCAATTTGACATAAACATTAATATTCACATCGAAAATTGTTTGCAGTTTCTTTAACATAATGACATGAAAAGAAAAAAGAAATGAAATCAGAACATCGGTTACACTAATTTATCGAATATCAGAAGAAAAAAATTGTTATATGTACAGTTGTTGTTGTTACAAGGTGTCATCCTTGAGTGACTGTAGGAGGATACAAGATGACTTAGACAGGAATCGTGATTGGTGTAAAGAATGACAGCTAACTCTAAATATAGATAAATGTAAATTAATGCAGATGAATAGGAAAGAGAATCCCGCAATGTTTCAATACTCCATTAGTAGTGTAGCGCTTGACACAGTCACGTCGATTAAATATTTGGGCGTAACATTGCAGAGCGATATGAAGTGGGACAAGCATGTAATGGCAGTTGTGGGGAAGGCGGATAGTCGTTTTCAGTTCATTGGTAGAATTTTAGGAAGATGTGGTTCATCTGTAAAGGAGAACGCTTATAAAACACTAATACGACCTATTCTTGAGTACTGCTCGAGCGTTTGGGATCCCTATCAGGTCGGATTGAGGGAGGACATAGAAGCAATTCAGAGGCGGGCTGCTAACTCGGCTGGGAGTCTCTAGAGGAAAGGAGGCGTTCTTTTCATGAATCGCTGCTGAGGAAATTTAGAGAACCAGCATTTGAGGCTGACTGCAGTACAATTTTACTGCCGCCAACTTACATTTCGCGGAAAGACCACAAAGATCAGGTAAGAGAGATTAGGGCTCGTACAGAGGCATATAGGCAGTCATTTTTCCCTTCTTCTGTTTGGGAGTGGAACAGGGAGAGAAGATGCTAGTTGTGGTACGAGGTACCCTCCGCCACGCACCGTATGGTGGATTGCGGAGTATGTATGTAGATGTAGATGTAGTAGACGTAAGCCGTGACATTCGTTACCTCAGTGTATAGGCAACACTCATCATGTAAGCAACACGGCATTTGACAATGTGCAGTTAATTTTAAGACACATCAAAATGGAAGTTCAGTAATTTATTGAACTCGGTCACCCAAGTTTCCCCCCAGATGCTTCTCTACGTTATCCTATTACTGCACGTAAAATACGCAGAAGTCCTGTAACGGAAAAAATTGTTTCACAAAATACTCCTTGCCGTACAGTTTGAGTGGCGTTAAGCTGATCCACAAGCCATCTGGTGAGATGTGCACAGCATATGCCATTGATGTCGGGCTGGGAGATAAGTACTTTTGGGATACAGCTCCTGGAATAGGAGAAGATCCCCTTCAAGAATTGCGTACAAGCTGCGAAGCAGGCAGCACACTTAATCATTTCAGCTGATGGAGTCGTTGCCCGTGACCAATAAAACCTTGAGCCACTTTTAAAATAGTAATTTATTAGTAACTAAATCCTTTGTAGTCGCTTCCACTTTACAGAAAATGTTATTCCATGATTACGTTTAGGGCCCATGTATAAGGAAAATAAGTCGTGATGTAGACTATTCGTATTCTTAGCACTCATTTAGCGAATGGAAATGTTAGTCGGAAAGAGGACGTTTTATTTACAAAGACCATATGGTATAAATACGCTATAAAAGTGTAATTAGGACACACATTAACAGGAACATGCTTCCGTGGAACGTTCTTCAACTTCCACCATAAATCGTAATGCTCTCTTTTGGACATGAAAAGTTTAACTTGAGGAATAACCCTAAAAGATTTCCTATGCAGGTAACTATATCGCCATAATTTTGTGCTATAATAAATAGTTTAGTCTATATTAAGGTAAAGTATTTCCGTCAGAACAGGCTCTCGGAATTAAGGAAGTAATTTTAGTGGAAATAAAGTGTCTCCTCTATAGTCGGTTTTGTGTTAAGTCTGAGTCCTTCCATCTAACTCTGGATTTTAATCATCGCCCTCTTCATAAGTTTTAGCTCCCAGTAGTTGCCGACCTCATTAAGTCCAATTAGCTGACGACGGCACACAGATCTGGGAAAGTTCGTTGAACGAGGATGAAAAAGTTTTGGTACTGCACTTTATCACACTTATAAATTAAGACAGTTTGTATATTGCCTTCCGGCAAACTGTTTCACGTTTTAGAGTTAACTGGCATTGAACAGAGAGTGGTTATTAAGAAGGTTTTATATTTGTGATAGGTTTTGAATGTGTTCCAGTGATATGACAACAGAAATAGAATTTCTTATGTGTTTGCATCAAGTGAATTCACCTGGTTTGATGATCGCGCACCGTGAATTATGTGTCATATTTTTTTTTCTCTTCATACCTGGCTATTTATTTTCACCTGAGCTGTTATGCACCATACGAATCTACACATGCAACCCCCATCATTGTATGATGACGAACCCAACATACATTAACACAACATAAACTACCTAACAGAAATACGATAAATACCAATAAATACCAGTGTCAGTGTAAGTTCGTACCATACACATAGTCGGTGTGTACGTAAATTTTTAGGGTTGCAATTCTCTGTGATTCATGCTGAATTTCCTACCAAGCCCAGTGTGGTACATAACTGGCGTCAGACGTTGAATGATCACTGTGTAGGATACGAAGATGCCGTTTACTCGTGTCAAACAGCGTTTTCAGTACCTGACACGGTTTTAAAGGGACCTCATCGTGGGTCACCATTTTGCCGATTAGTAGTATCATGCAGTATCCAGATTTGTGGGACATTCGAATGTGGCAGCAGCTTAATGCTGGACTGCATTGGAACGTGTGGGTAGCATTCTAATCGACAAAGTCTAACCAGCACAAGCGAGGATTGCAGAATTTTTGCACCAAGTACATCGTAATCCCTTCACATGAGCGCCCGACATCCGACAGCAAGTACCGGTAATCAATTTCCTATGACATTCTGCGTCATTCAGCACTTTTCGGTCACTAGCAGCTGCCAGGCTATGGAACCACTGTCCCATGTGTTGGCTACTTAACACCACAACACTAACGCTTGAGTTTTGAGTGGTTCCATGACCTGGAAGCTTGGACTGCACACAAATGGCGTTGCGTTTTGTTCCACGATGAACATTCGTCGGCTGGTATGGTGGCAACCTGGAGAGAAGTCCCATTCTTCCACGGTTTTTGAGCGTCATGGCGAGGAAACAAACAAAGGATGGGGCCCCTCCACGCCCGCACCAACGTGGTGACCAACACAAAAGTTCTACTGTCACCTCCGTATGCATGTTAGTTTTGAATCAAGGCGTCACAGGATGCAGGCTGTGATGTTATCCATGCGTCTGGGTAAGGCTACTCATTAACATGGTCCATCAGGAGATAGTAGTGGTCGAAAGCGATCGAAGGGTAGCGGTTGTAAGAGCAGAGGAAAAAAAGTGCCAAGGCCAGCGCCAAGGGAAAAAAACCTCTGCGACAGTAGGACGGGTAGTAAGAGCAGTAGCGGTTTGCTAGCTGCGACAGAGCATGCAAGGTGAGGGGGGTTAGCGTGAGGTATCGTGCAACGTTACCTATGTACTGCGTGGTCGTTCGCTGGGTCAGTCCGGTGCCGCGGCTGGGCTCCCTCGTTGTCTCCTGGGCCGGCCGCAGTGGCTTACTCCCTGTAACACAAAAGTTCGGCGCGGCAGCGCGGCGACGTTTGCGCGATGAAGACCGCCCTGGCGGTTTTCTTCTTTGCACCTTTCACCTGCGGTGCTGCTGGGGCAACCGCTGGGACAGGCGCGCGAACATCCTTCTGCGAGATCGCAGGAGTGTTCGCAGGTACGACTGCACTGAGGCCTTGGGCGAAGACTGCTCGCAGTTGCCTCAAGGCCTCTTCCTTCTCTGCAGCCACGGCGGCTGCGAAGGCAGCCCTCTCCGCCGCCATGACGGCTTTGAGAGCTGCGGTGGCCTCCTTCACGGCGATGCCGAGCTCGAGGTCACATCTCTTCGCGGGAGGGCGAGCTGCGTCCTGGCTGCCCGTTTCCGAGCGGCCGTCCCCGCCCCTGGCAGGTGGATTTGCTGCTGCGCCGTCCCTCAGCTGCACCGGGCTGATCTCCGCCCTACGCCGTTTCCGACGTCGTCTTCTCTTCTGCTGCTGCGTCGGTGCGGCCGCGGCCGCGGCCACTTCGCCGCCCCCGGCACGGCTGCGGCTAGAGAAAGCCGCACAACCGCGCCAACTGGCGACGTGCGGGCCGCCACACCGGACACAAGTCGGCAGAACGTTGCTGCCGCGGTCGCAGGCGCGGCTGTCGTGCTCACCTGAGCACTTGACACACCGCGCCGCGTTGCGGCAGTACTTCGCAACATGGCCCTCGCCCTGGCACCTGAAGCACCGGGGCTGAGGATCCATGGCGGTCGGGAGAGCTTCCGTCGTAACCGGGAAGCCCAGCAACTTCCGCAAGTCGAAGATGTCGCTCCCGCCGTCGACCGTTTGCACGGTCACGGCATAGAGCGGCGCCCTCTTCCTGTCGGTCCGGTTGTGCAACCTTGCGGCTGCATTACCAAACCCGGCTCGCAGCAGCCCTTCCCGGACCGCTGCCTCGTCACAGCACCAAGGCAACCCCCTGAGGAGTGCCTTAGTCGTCTTCACCCTTCCTACGGAAAGTGCCTTCTCACGCGCCGGTGGCGCGTCGACGATGTGGTCGGCCACTGCGACCTTGATCGCCCTGTGGTCGGCCACGTTTGCGGCTCGAACGCAGATCAGCGAGTCTGTATCGACAGACTCGTAGACCACCTCGTTCCGAGCGCAGATCGTCATGGTGTCGAACAGCGCTGTCCACCCGCCTTTGCACTTGACGTACAAAGGGGGGACAGGCCGCGACTCGTCTTCTCTGGAGTTCCTTGCACGGTCGGCAGACTCAGAGAGTCGCACAACCGAAGGACCCTTCGTAGCGGCAGGTTTCCTCTGCGCACCCTTCTTTCCCATGCTGCGAGGCGCGGAACACGACAATTTGCACGCGTTGTCAAAACAACGCACGACAATTTGCTCTCCGCAGCGCCCACAGCACAGAAAACCTCTTCACGAGCTCTCAACGGCCGAGTAAGCGAAGCACGCAACAGCAGCGATGCGCTCGCCTCGCCAGCTCCTGAGCGTCATGGCGAGGAGACCCATTGGTAACATATAGGACCAGCTCCGTGCCATGGGTTGTGTCCAGGATATAAAAAAACAAGTTATAACAGGCGTGGATCACCATGCCTCACGGGAGAATACAATACTGATGCCCTTCCCAACAGAATCAGTACAGGCACCCAGGCTGGAAGAAATGCTACGTCATACTGAGAAGTGGATTCGTAATGCTAAGTTCTATGAAAATTCTACTCGATTTCTTGATCACTGAAATAACAGCATGTACCCTCGCAAACGGCGAAGTTTCAGTCTTTTTCAGACGCATAAGTTGGCTCACACAGCGTAAGTGACTTGGCGGAGGAAACATCCGGTTCGTCTCTACCACAACAGTAACGACTCATTTTGTGTGTGTGTGTGTGTGTGTGTGTGTTGAGAAAGATGGTTGCTATCACTTATCCCGAAACACGAATAGCTGTCGAGATATTCTCTCCTATGAGAATTACCTGTCTATTGAAACTGTAGGAGACATTTAGTAATCTCTGCACATTCTACAGCCTTAACGCGGAGCGTTCCCTCTCACACTCCCTTCGGACCACCTAGTTCTTAAAGAATCACGATCTCGTGCAGATATATGTTCCGCCTCTGGTCAGGCATGGGACATACGTTGCCATAGCTTATGGACGCTGTTGGGATGTGTTGAGTATACCAATGTCTTTAAAAGTCCTCATAGTCAGAAATCTAAGATTGAGGACAAGTAAGCGGTATACCATTCTAATGGACGTCCTCAACCAGTCCAGAGCTAATTGAATGTTTGTGTGGAACTGTATTCAGCATAGGTTGCTCGGAAACAGCGGTCGCCAGTTTGGTAGTCCGATCTCCGTAAGGTCTTTGGGAAGGTGAAGGAGTTTGCGAGGTGCATTCACGTTCTAAGGCCTCCGATTTTTTTTCTAATTAACTACTCACCCGAAACCGATCAAACTGGCGTTACTTCTGGACGTAATCGCCCTGCAGATGTACACATTTTTCACAACGCTGACGCCATGATTTCATGGCAGCGGCGAAGGCTACTTTAGGAGTCTGTTTTGACCACTGGAAAATCGCTGAGGCAATAGCAGTACGGCTAGTGAATGTGCGGCCACGGAGAGTGTCTTTCATTGTTGGAAAAAGCCAAAAGTCACTAGGAGCCAGGTCAGGTGAGTAGGGAGCATGAGGAATCACTTCAAAGTTGTTATCACGAAGAAACTGTTGCGTAACGTTAGCTCGATGTGCGGGTGCGTTGTCTTGGTGAAACAGCACACGCGCAGCCCTTTCCGGACGTTTTTGTTGCAGTGCAGCAAGGAATTTGTTCTTCAAAACATTTTCGTAGGATGCACCTGTTACTGCAGTGCCCTTTGGAACGCAATGGGTAAGGATTGCGCCCTCGCTGTCCCAGAACATGGACACCATCATTTTTTCAGCACTGGCGGTTACCCGAAATTTTTTTGGTGGCGGCGAATCTCTGTGCTTCCATTGAGCTGACTGGCGCTTTGTTTCTGGATTGAAAAATGGCATCCAAGTCTCATCCATTGTCACAACCGACGAAAAGAAAGTCCCATTCATGCTGTCGTTGCGCGTCAACATTGCTTGGCAACATGCCACATGGGCAGCCATGTGGTCGTCCGTCAGCATTCGTGGCACCCACCTGGATGACACTTTTCGCATTTTCAGGTCGTCATGCAGGATTGTGTGCACAGAACCCACAGAAATGCCAACTGTGGAGGCGATCTGTTCAACAGTAACTCGGCGATCCCCCAAAACAATTCTCTCCACTTTCTCGATCACGTCGTCAGACTGGCTTGTGCGAGCCCGAGGTTGTTTCGGTTTGTTGTCACATGGTGTTCTGCCTTCATTACACTGTCACACCCACGAACGCACTTTCGACACATCCATAACTCCATCACCACATGTCTCCTTCAACTGTCAATGAATTTCAATTGGTTTCACACCACGCAAATTCAGAAAACGAATGATTGCACACTGTTCAAGTAAGGAAAACGTCGCCATTTTAAGTATTTAAAATGATGTGTTGGCAAATGTGCCAACACCTTGTAGATAGAGGAGGCCGAAATGCACGCTATCTAACGCAGACGGGCGTGAATTCTGGAACAGGATAAGTAGTGAATTCTAATAAGAAAAGTATGCAGCTCCTTGAATACTTAACTTTTATTTATCCTTGTTGGTTTACAACGTTCTTGATGAGACAATTCATACGATAACTATCAAACTATGTAAGGCTAATGGCGCCTTGCTAGGTCGTAGCCATGGACTTAGCTGAAGGCTATTCTAACTGTCTCTCGGAAAATGAGAGAAAGGCTTCGTCAGTGTAGTCGCTAGCAAAGTCGTCGTACAACTGGGGCGAGTGCTATTCCGTATCTCGAGACCTGCCTTGTGGTGGCGCTCGGTCTGCGATCACACAGTGGCGACACGCGGGTCCGACATGTACTAAATGGACCGCGGCCGATTTAAGCTACCACCTAGCAAGTGTGGTGTCTGGCGGTGACACCACATAAAACAGTTCTCATTCACGCCGCTGGCGGTAAAATTCCATCTGCCGTACGGTGCTGCCATCTCTGGGACGTATTGACAATGAACGCGGCCTCATTTTAAAACAATGCGCACGTTTCTATCTCTTTCCAGTCCGGAGAAAGAAAATTGGAGGCCTTGGAACTTGAATGTACCTCGTAGGTTAGACCCCTCTCTATCAGGGAGGTTACAATTTGTTTAACCTTCTTGGGCGGTATGGAAGCGAATACTGCATTGCGGCTTTTACTATTAAAAGGACCCCAATTGCATGTCTAAAGGGACGTGTCGAGTACTATACACTCTCTCAGTTATGGGAATGACCAGACAAATTTTACGAATATATGAGATGAAGAAACCCTGTATCACATAATTGAGTTGATTCGCGGCGACATTAAAAAGGAAGATTACAAACACTCTGAATAACTTCAAATAAATTGAGAAAAAGAGACATATACGCTTTATCAATTAACTGACATTGACTGTCAATCAGCATACATCTGAAAGAGAAAATCATACATTTTTGAACAAGATGCTCTGGCCACTCAAAGCACTGAAAAGTGGAAACACGTACACCACATTTGCAAAACACCTCATACAACAAAATCACTAACATAAGCGAATAAGAGCGCAAGTAAGCAGTAACAATAATTCGTAGATTACCTGTCACAGTCCAAAAATGACCCACTACAGTATCTTCAAGCACAAGGTACGTCACCCTTATCATTGAACAATTTTTTTTAAGTTATAATTTACAACAGCAATTTATGATTTTGTCTACTTGTGATTTCCAAATAAAGCTGCGATTTCAGTCGATAGATTTCATTTTTCATCCTAGGGATACCAAAACTCCGTTTTCCTTGGACTAAGCTTATCAGTTTCTCACAGTCGATTCGATCTGAAAAAACATACTGATTTGAATTTCACCGATTGTAGTCCAAACTCTTTACGTTCGGGTGATGAGATCAGCAGCATTTTGACAGAGCACGTAATGGCGTACTGATTTGAGAAGATCAATCGTCGTCGATGTGTTGATCAGAAATTGGTGATAAGCAGCACGGATTAATTTGTCCGATAAAGTGTATAACCCTACAGATCTGTTACTCATAACTTCTGCGCACATATTGAATCTAAAGCGAACCTCATGCCTTGCTTCCATGATCGTTCGAGACCTTGCTTCGGCCCAGATGTGTGTATTGTAGCAATGTATCCAACTCTGAGTGAATCCCACCTCGTCCACAAATAAAATTCTGGCTGTGAACCGCAAATTTAAGCGCTCAATGATGTCCTCCGTGAGGTAGGAGTCCTGCAATTGAAATGAGGCCACATCCATGGAGTAAGCTCAGAGACGAAAGTAGATGCTGGTAACAGACGAGCACTGAACGTGAAGACGGCCGACACCGCTCAAGACTGACTATTTTCGACGCAAGTAAAGTAGCTCACATCCCAGCAAGTATTTGCTGCCAGACAAAGGCTTATTGAAATGTTGTCACTAGTTTCGACCAGTATTCTCTTTTGCAGTAATACTCGACATTTTTTTGTAAACACGCCTCGTGTTTGCTACGATTATTTGGTGTCTTTCTCGGAAACATGTTCTCTGTGGACAGGGAAATTGGAAATGAAAGTAGCGATTACAAAAGACTGTAACTATTTATTGCATAGCGACACATCTGTCAACATTACAGCCAGTGTACAAGAAGTATCAATTTCTTTGGAGCCTTGTAGGTGTCCCACGTGGTTCCCCTTCGTCACACCGCATCCAAGCGATAATACATTTCACGCCGTGTATTCTAATCTAAGCCATATGTGGAGTCACGGAAGCGAGCGCATTTTGAAATTATTTTCGATACACGTGGCACATAATCCCGGCAAAAAATATCAGTGGTTGTGTAAGGTGTCAGGCAAATCCAACACCTTCCACGAAAACCTTGACATGATAAGCAAATCCAGTAGTATGTCACATAGCTACGAATAAATCGTGACATTAAATTAACCAAAGTAATACGAGTAACGAGTGAGCAAATGGAATACCACAGACTAACACAAGAATGCCTAAATGCATGACATACATTCCCACCGTGAGACAGACGCAGTTCCGAGGGGAGAAACGAGAACAGAAGCCGAGAGCAGAACCGTGTTAAGCGAGAAGGTCCTACGATAAGGGACGGACACCAACGTCGCCAGCTAATCGCTAGGATCACACCCCAGCCGCAAGTTTTAGTGTGAGACTTTTTCGCGTCTCTGTTACGTCAAACTACCCCCCAGCCCATGTTAAAAGCTAGAGCCCTCCAGAAAAACAGTATAGATCTTACGATAACACTAAAAAGACCACACCACCCGCAAGTTTTAGCGTGAGACTTTCTCGCGTCTCTGTTATGTTAGGACCACCCCCCAGCCCATGTTAAAAGATTTAGTTAGTATTAAGATTCTTTTACAGGGAGTGCAGTGGAGCTGACGCTGAAATCATTAAGTATTTGGTTATATCATCGCTAATCTCACTGAACTCTTCTGAATTCTACATGACATGTGTGGTCTGGCGTCTCCTTACCAGCAACAGGACCCTGGTTCAAACTAGTCAATTCCCTGAAAAACACACTCAGAGTGTCTTTGCGTGAAAGTGGTAGGGAGACACGATATAGAACAAACAGACACCACGCAAAATGTTAGAAAATGGCGACCCTGCCAGGATTCGAACCTGGAATCAGGGTCTCAATGTTAACCATAAGCTCCGCCTACAAAAATTCTGTCTATCCAATGAGAAACGTTATACTTTTCATGGTGGGGCAATGTTTTTAAAGTTTGCAACGTAACAGAGACGCGAAAAAGTCTCACGCTAAAACTTGCAGCTGGTGTGGTCCTTTAATGTTATCGTAAGATCTATACTGTTCTTCTGGAGGGCTCTACCTTTTAACATGAGCTGGGGGGTCGTCTGACATAACAGAGACGCGAGAAAGTCTCACGCGACTGTGGTGTGGTCCTAGCGGTTAGCTGGCGACGTGGGTGTCCGTCCGTTATCGTAGGGCCTTCTAACTTAACACGGTACTGCTCTCGGTTCAAATGGTTCAAATGGCTCTGAGCACTATGGGACTCAACTGCTGAGGTCATTAGTCCCCTAGAACTTAGAACTAGTTAAACCTAACTAACCTAAAGACATCACAAACATCCATGCCCGAGGCAGGATTCGAACCTGCGACCGTAGCTGTCTTGCGGTTCCAGACTGCAGCGCCTTTAACCGCACGGCCACTTCGGCCGGCTACTGCTCTCGGCATCTCGTTTCTCCCCTCGGAACTGCGTCTGTCTCACGGTGGGAAGGTATGTCATGCATTTAGGCATTCTTGTGTTAGTCTGTGGTATTCCATTTGCTCACTCGTTACTCATATTACTTTGGTTAATTTAATGTCACGATTTATTCGGAGCTATGTGACATACTACTGGATTTGCTTATCATGTCAGGGTTTTCGTGGAAGGTGTTGGATTTGCCTGACATCTTACAGTTGTCAATTTCAGTTGTGCCGTTATTCTGTGGCGCGTTGGAACTCCAACCCTGCTCTGCTGGTAGTGCCATGGCTGGAACAGCTTTCTGTCTCTGATGAGCTATTTAGGCATTCTACTGAAGTCACAATGGTATTTGATTGACACCTGTGCAAATTTATTTTGCTCCCGTGAGCTGTTCTGCTGTTTAGTGAGAAGGAGCACAGGCGCTATCCACATCCGACGATGCGCTTCCTGCAGCGGCTCGGAGGGTACCGCACTTCACAGTAATCGTTGTCACTGTATACGAGCTTATCGTCTCGTGGGACTGTGTCATGATGGCACCCTGCTGCCCACCAGTTGGCCACGAGCTCCCAACCTCGTAGGGTCGCGTCGTTTCGGCACCTGCTCTTCCTCAGGACGGTACTTACGTGTTCCCAGCCTTGGGCGGTGCCGTTGTTAATCGACCCTGCTCCCCAAGACATTGCTGTTCTGAGGTTGTGGAGACATTCATTATTAGAAATTGTATTTAGTTTGATTTTTGTAACAAACAGTTGTTTTTTTCCGGAAAGCTTTTGACACCGTTCCTCACAAGCGACTTCTAATCAAGCTGCGGGTCTATGGGGTATCGTCTCAGTTGTGCGACTGGATTCGTGATTTCCTGTCAGGAAGGTCGCAGTTCGTAGTAATAGACGGCAAATCATCGAGTAAAACTGAAGTGATATCAGGTGTTCCCCAGGGTAGCGTCCTGGCACCTCTGCTGTTCCTGATCTATGTAAATGACCTGGGTGACAATCTGAGCAGTTCTCTTAGGTTGTTCGCAGATGATGCTGTAATTTACCGTCTAGTAAGGTCATCCGGAGACCAGTATCAGTTGCAAAGCGATTTAGAAAAGATTTCTGCGTGCTGTGGCAGGTGGCAGTTGACGATAAATAACGAAAAGTGTGAGGTGATCCACATGACTTCCAAAAGAAATCCGTTGGAATTCGATTACTCGATAAATAGTACAATTCTCAAGGCTGTCAATTCAACTAAGTACCTGGGTGTTAAAATTACGAACAACTTCAGTTGGAAAGACCACATAGATAATATTGTGGGGAAGGCGAGCCAAAGGTTGTGTTTCATTGGCAGGGCACTTAGAAGATGCAACAAGTCCACTAAAGAGACAGCGTACACTACACTCGTTCGTCCTGTGTTAGAATAGTGCTGCGCGGTGTGGGACCCTTACCAAGTGGGATTGACAGAGGACATCGAAAGGGTGCAAAAAAGGGCAGCTCGTTTTGTATTATCACGTAGTAGGGGAGACAGTGTGGCAGATATGATACCCGAATTGGGATGGAAGTCATTACAGCAAAGACGTTTTTCGTCTCGGCGAGATCTATTTACGAAATTTCAGTCACCAACTTTCTCTTCCGAATGCGAAAATATTTTGTTGAGCCCAACCTACATAGGTAGGAATGATCATCTAAATAAAATAAGAGAAATCAGAGCTCGAACAGAACGGTTTAGATGTTTGTTTTTCCGCGCGCTGTTCGGGAGTGGAATGGTAGAGAGATAGTATTATTATGGTTCGATGAATCCTCTGCCGAGCACTTAAATGTGAATTGCAGAGTAGTCATGTAGATGTAGATGTAAATGTAGATGTAGAGTGCAGTTCACTACGTCCAGCCACACCTTTAGGAAGGGGCTGATGATCAGAATTCTCCCCTTTTGGCTAGTTTATTTTCAGTAGAAAGATAGGTCAAACGACTACAGACCAGCCGTGATGTGAGTTCATGATCGCCAGTGGCGATCTTAGCGCTAGTGGGACATTGTAGGTGGGAATCGCAGCATGACACGTGAAGAGAAGGTGCACGTGTAGCTTATCGCCATCTTTCAGATTTTGAGAAAGATCAGTTCATTGGTATCAGGGATACACGAACGTATTACCAACAAATCGGACAAATAGTTTTATGTAGTGCAATTGATCAGTGGCGGCTTCCGTGAGGTCGTGCGCGTGATCCTACTGGTGCCGCTTGTGCTCGCCTTCCATCGATCCTAGTTCTTCGCTTGGTTATGTGTTCCCTCTGGGGCTGTATGGTGGTGAGTGGTGTGTTGGACATGGAGCTGCACGGGTGTGCCTGAGTAATCGGCGACCTGGCAAATGCAGCGAGTTAACACAGTTGACCGTTGGGCTATGAGGGCCCTTGTTTTCCTGCAGCGCAGACCGTGTGTACCGGCGGTTTGGTGGGCAAAGAGCGGCTCTCGTCGCGTGCAACAGTTATTTCTGGTGCATCAGTTATTTCTGGTATACTAAATACGCCGAGATGTATTGAATAACTTGTTAGCAGCCACTCGCAGCGGGGCAGTATCATCCTAGAGACTTGAAGCTATAGGCCTCCTTGCAACTGTTAGAAATTATCTATGAGCACCGTTTAGAAAGTACTGTACTTAAAGACTGTTAATTCTGCCCCGTGAGAGTGTCAAGGAATCCAATTTCTTTATACCTTTCGGTGACGGCTTCGGGGCTGTGTGTCTTAGTCTGGAGATTTCTGGATGCACCAAGCAAGTATTTTGCAATGTTAATCTTGTGCTTGTTACTATTGAGTATTTGATACTATTGATTGTAGTTTCTGTTTGTTGCAGACCTCATGGCCGTTCCTGGGGTGAGTTGTTGGATATGATCTTTAACTAAAGCTGTGTGCCCTCAGCCTAAAGATACGCATGTGTGGATCACATGTGTGTGCGTACTTGTATTTGCACACACTATTACTCAGTGTTGAGAAGCCTTTCGGGTTATAGGAACACACTTTAGCCAACAATCTGCAGTTTGGTGCGTATTCCAATTACAGTGCATTTTATTCATTAAGAGACCCCAGTGAAGGTATACCTTGAGGTTTTAAATCTGGTTGAATTATTATGTAATTATTCTTTTACATTAACTTGTATATTGTTTCTAGTTATTGTTTGGAACGTTAACTTGCAATCTTACAAGCGGGCCACTACCTTCCTGTAACTTAAACATTTGAATCTTTAACTGCCTATTTAAGTATTACAGTACCAGCAGAGTAGTAGGGTTTTCATCCCAATTTTGATAACAAATTGATATGCAAATTCATTAAATGGATCAATTAATTCCCCCCACCCTCGACCATGCCCACCCTAGCCCCACCCACGCCCACCCCCACCCGCAGATGACACCACAGGTTTCTGTGACCCTGCACGTGGTCCCCAGCTCCCTCCCACCTTCTCACCCTTCTGCTCCCCTACCTAACTTATTGGCGGGAATTTCGATTTTGGCGGGAATTTGAATTTTGGTGAGAATTTCTTTGTCTCAGGGCTGTACTGACGGCCCCCGCCCTCACACCCTGGAATTGGCGGGAAATTAAAATTGACCATTCCCATTCCGGGAATCGAACCCTGGTCCACCTGGACAAAAAGCCAAGTGCACCTCCCCCCCTCCCCCAACCACCCAACACAAATATACCGCCAGAGTCTAGGGCAGCACGCTTTCGAGCGGTCAGCTTTACCGACACTGACAAAAGCTACACGTACAATAGAGGGCGACCCCAGCATCCCTCAGAACAAAGCAGTGATACATGATGGCGATCTTGACCTCGGGTTGTTTGTCTAGAGGCACAGCCGCGACCTCTTAGGGAACTCGGTTTGCGACCACACCATTCCTTGCACTGTACTTAACATCAATGTGACTCCTGTAATAAAGCAACTATTAACGCAAGGAAAACACAGTCGCGACGATAAAAAAGTCCTTTTTCCACAAAAATAGGCACAGTCCATTTTCTTTGAGTTTTACGTACAGAATCGGTAAAGATTTAACTTCATTCTGCAGCATAGGGTTTGGATCTCCTTAGTTTGCGACACCCACTGAACTGCAGCACCGCCGATCACAGTTGATCACGCGTGTATTACAAGCCTTTCATACACTGGAGAATACACTCTTTCGCGTTATTACCTCGCATGACTGAAAAAAGCACAATCATTTTACGTTCGACAACAACAAGCTATAATTCAAGACGACGTAGCTGTTTTGTACACTATGGCAGGTCTTGTTCTATCATTGCAATGCTGTATCATATACGCGTTTAGGAAATAAATCGTGAGTCCCTGTCTTCTAATAGAACCTCCTATAAGAATCGCACTCGTGAGTCCACGAGAGTAGAGACGGCCAATTCCTATTAAGTTTATTAGCAAAATCGCTGTAGTATTGAGAGAACTATCTGCATCAAATCTCTAACTAGTTGTAGCGTTCCTTGTAATAGTACCTCCTATAAGATTTTACCACATATCTCTCTCTCCCGATGCATGGACAATAATTACAGTCTGCGTTTTACCGTTGATCATATTACATACACCGTATCACTCCATTGGACTGGAGGCCAGTGCTCGAAGTCATTTGAGCAAATCTGAAAAAAATTTTGTCGTCTGTACTGGAGGAAGACCATATCCAGTAAATTATTAATCATACGAGAGTGCTCCTGTATTGTTCCTTCATCAGCACTGTAAAAGAAATTCTATGACTCCCCTTACGGCTACTGCAGTTTTCCGTGTCAAATCCATACCTTCCCTTACGACAGGACATAGTCATTTTCTTTGCACATGTCGGAACAACTACATACTTTGTAAATCTACTGCTCAAGGCGAATCCATCACGCATCCCCTACTATTACTAAGTATAATACTGTGATGGGTGGACATATCTTGTGCGTGGTACCACTATGCCTATGTTAAAAACACGATCGCAACGGCCATGTTACTGTCACATGCGATCACTGGAGTGTGTATTAACAGAGCGACAGTGCTGTTACATGTCGCCGATGGTGTAAGCTCGTAATAAAATCCCGAATTTAGAACGTGATTCCTCTAAGGAACGTGGTATGGAACCGGTATTTGCAGCTGCCTCATGCCACCACTAGATATTTTTCCAGTATTTTTAACGCATTCCGTCTGGATACTACGTCAGAGGTTCTGCGATATATCCACTGGGTTATAGGCGTTGGTTGAATGAGAACGACCACGTACAGTAGGTGGAGTATTGATTGAGGTCGTAAGAAATGTACACTGGCTTTTCTGATCTCTAAGTGTTACACTTTCCGGTAGAAATGGTGTCTGCGACTTGGAATCAAGTCTTTCCGTCCAATCGCCGACTCGCGTTGCGTCCTACGGATAAGTCTTTTAATGATTACAGCCGCTAGTGAATCATATTCGTGGCGCTCCCATGTCCCCAGAAGAGTCACCTTTTTCGAAACTATCTATTACAGTAAAATTCCACCGTGGTTTTAGATAATCCCTGTGCACTTTGTAAGTGCTCCTCAGGCTGTGGGTGCGGCCGGAGTGGCCAAGCGGTTCTAGGCGCTACAGTCCGGAACCGCGCGACCGCTACGACCGCGGGTTCGAATCCTGCCTCGTGCATGGATGTGTGTGATGTCCTTAGGTTACTTAGGTTTAAGTAATTCTAAGTTCTAGGGGACTTATGACCTCAGCAGTTGAGTCCCATAGTGCTCAGAGCCATTTGAACCATTTTCAGACTGTGGGTGCACCTGACTGGGTGTATTCTAGTACAGTAGTACACTATGCTGCACAGCCAGAAAAATAATGCATTTGGACTACGTGTTATTAGCAGTACCACTTTTACAAGCCATTTTAGAACAAGGAATAAGAAATGATGTCATAATCACATGGACAGAAGTGTTGTAAAATCGATTAATTACGAAAAATGGCAGAAAATATTTATAAATTGAGGGAACATAAGCTGAATTGAGGGGAAATTGAGGGAGTACTTGCATGTCATCTCTTTGGTGCAGAACAGTTCTTGTACATGGGAACGAGCAACCGATAGGAAGAGGAATACGAGAAAATGTTGAGATGGACGCATCGGGTACCGGGGAAACAGTCTTTTATTTTTCGTTGAGGTAATATTCAACTGGATGTCTATTGAGGTAATAGTGATACACGTGAGTTTACTGCTGTCTTTGATGCTTTCCTGGAAAAAAGTGAACCATCTGCCTCTAAAATTTCCTGCATATGCCTTAAAGGATGACAGAATGTGGATGGAGTGGTCGGTTGAGGTGGTGTTGTAACGAGGTAGGATTTAATGGTAGACTGATGATGCATTCCAGCGAGAGAGAGGGACATTTTGCTGCAGGTCATTCGACCATTTTCTCCGTTGTTCTGTGTAGATGCATCAATTGTGTGACATAACCTGCGTTCGACTGGCATACAACTGTGTGTTCTATGTGCGACTTAGCGCACTGTCTACTTCGATCGTTAACAGCAAACCTCTCGGTCATCAGAGGACTTCCATTCTATTTCGACACGTTCCTCCAGACGAACGAAGATTTATACGACGTACTCCATTCCTCTTCCGCATCTTCGACATAAAATAAAATCTTCAGTTTCATAACCACAGTCATTCTAAGTTAGTGTCACGTGATTGTGAGGTAATACAATGCCCGTGTATACATCTGCTTGACAAATGTCTTGTTTAAGGAGTTAGTGGCGGCATGACGTTTAATTTCAGACGTCAAACGCCGCTCCTATGCGTTTGTCTCTTTCTCTGTAAGAGGCATGCACCGTTACTAACGATCATTTTATATAGAACTGATGCGATTGTAGTATAATTTGTTACTTACGATCGGATGTGAGCAGAGGGGGCTATACACCTCTGTAAAGCTATGTTGTACATGTATCACAAAAGGAATCGATGTTTAAAGGACGCAATTTTTCATTTTACGGTTTGTCACCATAGTTTATTGTAGACAAACCTGCAAGGGGAATGTATGTCATGCGTTGGAAATATATTTCTTACATTGGGATAGTAACAGCACTGCATTCCATACGACTAACAGGTAGGAGATGGCAACGATCTAACATTATAGCGGGTTTTGAGTACAGAACCTTGCAGCCTTAGAAGTGCATGTGTTTATTTTCTCTCTTACCAGTATCTTCTTGGTAATGATCCTAGACACTAGAACGATACTTTAGAATTGATTGCCCAGTTGATTTACGTAAAATGGAGCAAACTCCGTCCGTCTGGAGTTCCGTCATGCATAGAAACCATCCGTTTCTTGAACTTAACCGTGTGTTATATCATCACAACAGTTTCATATCTATTACACACCGATAAGGAGTGTTACGCTCCTCGACATTAGCGCATTCGGAAAAATCTTGTGCTCTTGGATGGGTGCGGGACAGCAGTTACAGCTTGTTGTCAGCTCCAGGTTAAATCGGTGCCTGTGCTGCAGGGAGCGCTGCTCAAAGGCAATGCGAGGAGATCTTTCGGTTTCTAACTTTATCCTAAGAATGCGAGAATGACTTGCGACTCCCATACACAAAGGGAAATTACGCACTATGATCGAAGTGCTAGAGATATATAGGTCACTGTCTGGTATACTTGGGTGTATATGTCTGAGAATTATCATGGAATGAACGTACTGCACAGTCATCTATTTACATTCGTGACAGTACTCTCAAAGTCGTGGAGGGGTGGTTTAGCGATGATACAGAAACTGGGAAGCATGCTGCCACATCATTGGTCGATGTTGAAATTACGATGAAATTGCTAAAATCAATCGCACTTTCAACTAGGATGCTTATTACTGCAGTACATCGACGGTGTCTTTACAATCCCATCCGTCCACTTGTTCACTGTTGATTACCACATAATGATTAATCGACATCGCTTGTTTGAGATGGAGAAAGAGTCTTGGTGGAGGAGGCAACACCTTCCGTGGATAGCTAGTACCGAAACAGTGATAGCGTACGTGGCAGCAGTATGAGGAATCAATCAAATGGAACACAGCCCCATTAGCTATTCTGTCACTGCGAATGAATGTAGTCATCAATCATCTTCAGACAGCAGTTAGGAAATGCACCACAATTCCTCAAAACTCTTCCAGTTTCCTCATGTTGTGACAGTCTTTTATTTCAATCACACAGAGTGTGTGTGCGTGTGTGTGTGTGTGTGTGTGTGTGTGTGTGTGTGTGTGTGTGTGTGCTGTGGGAGCAGCATCACCAACGTGATTTACGCCATGCGATGTCTAGTTTTTTCTGTGAGAGCCAATGGATCAAAACGAATTAATATCAGTTTAGGACCTGGCACAGACCTTGAAGTCGTGGCGGAAAATACAAAATGTATGGCAGAGTACAAACCACGTTACAGCAGAAAAAGCGGTGTATCAAACAACATAACAGGGACGCTCTGTTGCAACTGATATTCTGTGTGAGATAGTTCTCATAAAGTAAAGGCGACGAAACTTTGCACTGCTCTGTGCAAGCGACGTCCATCACTGACCACCTGCTCCAATGGATCTATACATGTATATTTAATAGGATCGCCACATATGCTTGATGACAGCATGCAGACAGTATTTGTTTCCGGTATATCACAAGAGACAGATGCGGTAAAAGTCTATCGGATGAAGGTAGCGGAGCTTTCATAGTTCGTAATTTTTCTCTGTTGGATGGTGCAGAATAATGATGATGGAATGTTTGGTTGATGGACGTGAATGGACCCTGAGAGACGCAGATCTCCTTCGGACAGCACTATCTGTCTGTAGTTTGGAGATGCGTCTCAATGCAGTAGCAAAATCCTCGTCCTTCCTCCATGGTCTGTGTGATGTGGAGTTTTCCCAATTTTCCCAACAAGAAACACCACCGTAACTGCTCGTACTATCTTTTCTACAACCCCATCTTACAGGGGAAAGCTTCGTTTGGCGCTGGGCTTAAACATCGTAAACGGTTGGCGACGCTACGACATTTCGCCCACAGAGTGATCAAAACACGGTCCTGTAGCATTAACTCAGCTCACTCTGTTTCTACACGGGTTTCAGAATGGGGAAAATACAGTTTTCTTCGACTCCTGCTCAGTTCCGACTTAATTTGGAAGAACCATATGCGCAAAGCTGCCGGAATGGCGGGGAAGAGTGAGAGAAGCAGTTAAAAGATTAGTAGGGACTATCTAAAACCATGTTGGTATGTTACTCTAACATATAGGTTCGAAAAAGGTTACTCGTTTAGAGATAGGAGAGTGCCACGAATATGGTTTACTAGTGGCTGTAATCATTATAAGGTTTCTCCGTAGAACCCAAGGCGTGTAAGTGGTTGAATAGAAAGACTTGATTCGAAATCGCAGACAGCCTTTCCACCAAAAAGCCTAACACTGGAGATCGGAAAAGCCAGTGTACATTTCTTACGACCTCAATCAACACATCATCTACTGATTGTGATTATTCTCAATACACCATCGCCTATAACCCATTGGATATATCGCAGAACCTCTGACGTGATATCGAGAAAGAATGCGTTACAAATACTGGAGAAATGTAGAGCGGCGGTACGAGGGAGCTGCCAGTGTCGGCTTCATACCACGTTCCTTAGCTGAATCACTTTTTAAATTCAGTGATTTTGTTACGAGCTTGCGCCATCGGTGACGTGTAACAGCACTGTCGGTCTGTCAATACACACTCCAACGACCACCGTCTGTGTTCAATGTCGAGACATTTGTGTGGAAAACCACTTCATTCGTAGGTAATGCCAATACCAAGATTCATATGGCATTTGTCTGGAAAACCACTTCATTCGGAGGTAATGCCAATACCACGATTCATATGGCTTGTTCAGTTTTTAACATGGATATGTTAGTGATACTTGTAAGCACCTGTAGAAGCAAGACCAAATGTGACAGTAACATGGCCCATTACAAACAGTGCTGTAAGGTCGATGGTCTTGAGACAGCAACTAGCCACAATTTTATTTTCAGTTTCTTTATTCAGAAGGTACAGTTACCGGTTTCGAATCATTAACATTCATCTTCAGACGGTTTTCATGCTTTCATTATATGCGGTGCGCTTTTTTTAATAGAGTAATTGTCGTGAAATTCGGTTTGTAGTGTTTGTTTTCATAGTCCAAGAGATGTGAATACATTCCCACTGCATTCTTATCGTTGCACACGTCAATTTTTCTCACTGAACACTTAAGATTTGTCACACAATATATTTCTAACACGCACCACGCAAAACATGTGGTGCGTGTTAGAAATCTGTTCTGTGACAAATCTAAAGTGTTCAGTGAGAAAAATTTACGTATGCAACGATACGAATACTGTGGGAAGGTATTCACATCTCTTGAACTATGTAAACAAACACTACAAACGGACATTTCTCGACACTTAATCTATAAAAAAAAAAAAAAAAAAAAAAAAAAAAAAAAACGCACTACATGTAACGAAAGCACGAAAACCGTCTGAAGATGAATCTTGATGATTCGAAACCGGTAACGGTACCTTCTGAATAAAGGAACTGAAAATAAAATTGTGACTGGTTACTGTCTCAACACCATCAACATTTGTCTTCAAATAACAGCCACGGTCTCCAACAATGTCATCATATGACAAAATTGTAGTATTGTAAGGTGCTTAAGCTGTTGTTAGAAAGGTAAAGAGTATGTGGTATGCAAATAGAATAGCTAGTTCACAGGATAAAATTAAAACCATATGGTCAGTTGTGAGGGAAGTGTCTGGTCAGAAGCACAAGGTCGATGATATAAAGCCATTTCGCAGAAAGATATTTCTGTTACAAATAAATCAGATATATGTACAGTATTTAACAATCATTTTATGAGCGTTGTTGGTGAATTAAATGAATATTTAGTTTCTACAAGGAATCATACAACTTCTTGGCAAATGCCTTTCCCATATTGATGTCTGAAATACTTCTCTGTGATACAGACAAGAGAGACATTGAGTCAGTAATTAATCTCTGAAGACCAAGGACTCCATGCATATTATGGAGTGCTTAGCAGAATATTAAAGTACCGTGTTGCACGTGCTAGCCCTGTATTCAGCCATATTTGTAATTTTCCCTTTAGGAATAGTCGGTTACCTGCACTATTAAAGTACTCAGAAGTAAAGGCGTTTTATAGAATGGGAGAAAGGGATAATGTAGATAATTTTAAACTTATTTCTATGCCATCAGTGTTTGCAAAAGTTATTGAAAAGGCTGTGCAAGTGAGATATTTGATCATCTTATATCTGACGATTTGCTATCAAATGTACGTTTCGGCTTTAGAAGTCATTTAACAACTGAAAATGCTATATTCTCTTTTCTCTGTGATTTTCTGGATGGGGAAACAAAAGGTTTCGAACTTTTGACATATTTTTTAATTTAACTAAGGCATTTGAATGTTTTGATCACAAAATTTTGCTCCAGACGTTGGACCATTACAGAATATGGGGAGTAGCTCACAATTTGTTAACGTCTTACTTTAGCAACAGACAGCAAAACATAAAGGCTGTGATGTCAGGTCTGAGTGGGATACAGTCAAGTGCGTGGTACCCCAGGGATCAGTCTTGGGGCCACTATTACAGGTAACTCTAAAATATTTCTGTTTGCTGATGACACTCCCTTGGTAGTAAAGGACATTGTGTGCAACATTGGTTCGGTTTAAAGTAGTGCAGCTCTTGACATAAGTTCATGGCTTGTAGAAAATAAAGTAACGCTAAATCACACGAAGGCTCAGTTTTTACAGTTTGTGACACTCAATTCAACAAAACTCGACCTTTTAACTTCACAGAATGGGCATGTGATTAGTGAAACTGAGCAGTTCAAATATCTAGGTGTTCAGATAGATATTAATGTGTCGTAAAAAGCCCATGTTCAGGATCTTGCTCAAAGACTTAATGCTGCCATTTTTACTATTCGAACAGTATCTAAGTAAGTGATCGTTCGACACGAAAATTAGTCTAGTTTGTTTATTTTCATTCGCTTATGTCGGATGGTATTATATTTTAGGGTAACTCTTCCTATTCTGAGAGGATATTTTTGGCTCAGAAACGGGCGGTTCGGGCCATAAGTGGTGTAAGTTTGCGAATCTCTTGTCGAAACCCGCTGACGAGTCTGCGTATTTTGACATTGGCTTCTCAATACATATATATTCCTTAGTGTCATTTCTTGTTAACAATATCAGCTTATTCCCAAGAATAAACAGCTTTCACTCAGTTAATACTCGGCAGAAATGAAAGCTGCATTTGGCTCGGACTTCCTTAATTCCATTGCAGAATGGTGTGCAGTATACTGCAGCACCCATTTTCAATAACCTACCACAAGAACTCAAAAATTGTAGCAGTAATCCACGCGCTTTCAAATCGAAACTTAAGACTTTCCTCATCTATTCTGTCGAGGAGTTCCTTGAAAAATTAAGCTGATTCTTGTTGTATTGTTGAGCGCGTTTACTTAAACTTTTGGGCTGACTTTTTTCAGCATCATCGACATTTATTTTTATCTGTTATTACTTTTACGTTGTAATTTCATATACTGACACGTTCTTGACCTTGGAGATTTGCTCCTCAACTTGGTCATACGGAACATGACGTGTAAATGAATAAGTAAATGGCCGTTGCGATCGTGTTTTTAACATCAGGCGGCTTGTAAGATCATTGCTCCTCTCTTTGTAAGACACAGTCGTACCACGCGCAAGGGAAAATCTTATGAAACATGTCCACACATCGCTGATTTTCTCTCAGTATTGTTTCTTATCGCCAGCTATTTAGTTATTAGTGAAGTATTACACTGTTAGTAGGAGATGCGCCTTGAGCAACAGACTTATTAAGTATGTAGGTTTTTCCACAGGTTCAATGAACATGACTATGTCCTGTCGTAAATAAAGGTATGGATTTGACTTGGGAAACTGCGATAGCAGCAAAGGGAATGAAAGACTTTTTTACAGTGCTGATGAAGGAACAATACAGGAGCACTTTCGTATGATTAATAACTTGCTTGATATGGTCTTCCTCCGGTACAGACGACAAAATTTTCTGCAGATTTGTGCAAATGACTTCGAGCACTGGCCTTCAGTCCAATGGAGCGATACGGTTTATGTAATATGCTCAATTATAACACGCAGACAGTAATATTTTTCGATACATCGGGAGAGAGAGACGCGGTAAAGTCTTATAGGAGGTACTATACAGGGAATGCTACATCTCATTGTAGTTTGGAAGCAGATAGTTCTCTCAAAAATACAACGATTTTGCTCATAAACCTAATAGGAATTGGCTGTCTCTATTCACGTGGACTCATCACTTTTCTTTATTAATATCGTAGTGATTGCGTGTTTAAAAAATAGATGTTACTTCATATTTGATAATTTCTAAGTATAGACACCACTTGAATTATAGCTCCTTGTGGACTCTAGAAGTGATAGTGGTTGTTTTTTCTGACACGTGAGTAGATTACGTGAAACAGGATGTGATGATCAAATTGCTTGCGAAACAGGATGTGATGATCAAATTGCTTACAAAACTAGAACGCAAGAATCTGATGCTGTATAACAGAAACTTTACAGACATGTCAATAGAGGTGAGTTATGCATCAAAGATGTCAAATGTAAGCATGCAGATGGTAATTGTTTTCGATGTAATGCAAGAGACACGTGATAGAATCTTACAGAGGCTCTGTTACAGGACTGACTCTTACGATTTGTTTAGTAAACGGCTGTATGATACAGCATCACAATGGTAGAACGAGACCTACCGTAGTGTACAATACAGCTATGTCCTCTAGAATTACAGCTTGTTTTTGTCGAACGTAAAAGATTGTGTTTTTTGCGACATGTGAGCTAATGACGTGAAGGGCTGTATTCTCTAATGTTATTTCACATGTCTGACATGCCTGTGATACACATGAGATCATCTGTGATCGGCGGCGATGCACTTCACTAGACATTGCATAGTAATGAGATCCGAATTGTATCCTGCAGTTGAAGTAAAAACTATACCCATTTTGCTCGTAAAACAAAAAGAAAAAGGACTGTGCCTATTTTCGTGGAAAGAAGACTTTATTATCGTCACGATTGTGTTTCCCTTGTTTTAATAGTTGCTTTATTATAGGAGTCACTCTGATGTTAAATACAAATGTTACAGTCCAGTGTAAAGAACGGCGTTGGGGCAAACTGAGATCCCTAAGAGGTCGCGGCTGTCCCTTTATACAAACAACCCGAGGTCGTGATAGACCTAATTTATCATGGGCTTATTCTTTGGGATGCTGACGTCCTGCTCTACTGTACGCGTGGCTTTTGTCGGCGTCAGTAACACTTACCAAACAGCAGTGTGCCTGCTGGAGCTCAAATGGTTCAAATGGCTCTGAGCACCATGGAACTTAACATCTGGGTCATCAGTCCCCTAGAACTTAGAACGACTTAAACCTAACTAACCTAAGGATATCACACACATCCATGCCCGAGGCAGGATTCGAACCTGGACCGTAGCGGTCACGCGGTTCCAGACTGAAGCGCCTAGAACCGCACGGCCACACTGGCCGGCTGAAGGGTAGAGCTTGAGTATGTCTGTCACTAGTTTCAAGTGGTATTGTGAAATGTTTTTCCTGCAGGATAACAAGAGTTGTATGGTATCGTTAATTTTTGAATTGTATTACGATTTTAGGCCGTCCTCGTGTAGCGCTACACATGTAGTTGTGTAAATACGCCCGATCTTTATGATTAATTATGTAACTAGGACCTATCTTTACTTCAGTTTCCCAACCAAAATAAATAAGGTACACAAATCTAACCTTCTTCTCCTCCATCTGGACAGTTTCCATGGTTTCCGGGGGGGGGGGGGGGGGGGGTGCACTTGCGCTTTACTTCCACAAGGGTTCGAGTCCAGGAAATGCATCGCCATTTTTAATTTACCCATCAATTACAAGTGCCTCTGGTAGTATAATTGTGTTAGGGGGTGCACTTGGGCTTTCTGTCCAGGAGTATGTACCACCCCAAGAAACCCGAAAACCCAAATAAGAATGTCATGATAATTTAAAGTAGGAAACAGTGTTATCCTGACAGGTACGACAAGTTTGACAATAATATAACACCTTCAAGTTTTGATGAACACCAATTTCTATAATTACTGAGTATGTCATGATATAGAGGTAGAAAGAAAGAAAGGTTACATTTAATTACCTATCAAACATCTCAGTAATAACTGCAAATCAGTACGACGAAAGTTAAGTCCAAAGTAACAATGTAATATGTGAAAGAGAGTTATAAACGCGGCGAAAAGGAAATTCAATGCGTCTTCAATGCTCGATCATGGAAATGTTAGTCGCTTGCTAGCTTGCTTGCTATCGAGAGAGAGAGAGCAAAATAATCAAAATAATTAACTAGGAACATTTGAATTGAAAGAGTGACTTGATGAACATCGAGCATTGAAAGGAGTGTTTTGCCGAAATAATATCACGACGCACGGATGCAAGATAGCATTATAGATTATCTCTGTATTTGCGTCGTGCCGTAGTGAACAATTCTGCCTAGCAAAGTAACAACTACTACTGATACTGAACCACAAATGAATTTTTCCTCGCTTCAGCGGTGTGAAACGACGGCGGTGATGAATGATTCACTCAATACTGCAATAAATAACTAACCGGGCATAACAAATCATCACAAAACCATAATAGACAATTAAAATCAGCAATTCGCATCGCTGAGAAGACTGTGCGGACTCGCAAACAGACTTTCATACATTACCCGAGGAACAATTCTCTTTAGAGATTTTCAGGTGCTGTTCCACGTTATGCGCTGGGGACAACCATCACTGTGCGTCACGTCTCCATTCCACTGACCGAACTGTAGCAGTAGTGGCTCAACATCAACAGTGACAACAAAAGGATAAGGGAGAGGGGACATCACAAGTACCAGGGTTAGAGTTCCAGAAAGGGTACAACCATTTTTAATTTCCTGTCAATTCCTGTGTGCCAGGTGGGGTGGTACATCAGCACAGCCCTGGGACAAAGAAATTCTCAACAGAATTCGAAATTCCCTCCAATAGGTTAGGTTGTAGGAGGGGGAGGGTGGGGTGGAGGGAGGGGGCTAGGGCCCACCTGGAGGCTGACAAAAACATTTTGCATCATGTGGGTGGGGATGGGCATGGTCGGGAGTGGGGTTTGGTTGTAGTCGGTTTGGGGGGAATTAATTGATCAATTTAAATAATTTGGTATAAAAATAGGACTGAGGACCCCACTACCCTACTACTTACAGCCTTTTTAAATTTTAACAAACTTATTTTGCTGTTTGTTGTGTGGTGTATGTCGACAGACTTATATCAGCAGCATTTCAGGCGTTGCTGTTATGTTTGGTCCGCGAGAGGGACGTGCTTTCCTTCTGGTTCGGTGGCTTTCCCTTCATCGCAAGATGCCTAAGTGTTGGCACGTCGCACGCGATTCTGCGGATCTCCCATTCCAACCTCAAATAGACTAGTTTGTTGTTATTCATTTGGTATCATGCAACTGCGGGGGTGTCGCCGGATGAGAAAGTAACTGACTCAGTATTTCTGTTATTGCAAGGCCCTTGTGGGCGTATCATGAAAGTTTTTGGGCAAACTGAGCATTGAGTTCCTTAATTTATTTAAAAAAATTAAAGGTTTGCAATTATGATTTAATTGTATTTAGGGACCCAGTAATTTGTTTAAGGACTTAACCTACTTTATGTGGAGCAGCTTTGTGGACAACTGGTGAAGTTCTGTTGTGGCTTCGGTGTTAGATGTGGGTATCCTTTGGGAAGTTTGGGCGTATCACATCTATATGGAAGTAGAATAACCAGTGGAGATGTATACATTTAAATGTAATTTATTTAATGATATTTGAATTTATATTCAAGTTGTTGCGTGATTGGCCCGTGTTGTGATATAGTTGCGGAGAGAGTGCCGCCGCAAATTTATTAAATTAATTGTTTGTAATAGGGCCAGCCTTGTGTTGCAAATTTGACATGTTTTAGTATATATGTATTTTATGTGTAGCTGAAGTGTACATATACGTAGTGAATTTAATTTAAAAATCTTAACTATTTGTATGTGTTTTGCTAGAACCATGAAAATATGAGTTGGCTCATGATATGATTGTTATTAAATAAAAATATTTGTATGGGAATGATAAATGACGCATCATGTTTGGTCACCCTTCTACATGTTTTACCGATACTTATTCTTGGTCTCAGCAGTGATTACATTATAAGTGGTGATGAGACAGTCCCAGCACAACTGTGTAACGCGAATAGTAGGTACACGCCCTTTTATTAGGACTTGCAAGGTTATATGGGTTGCGGTTGGACTAGAGGTGTGTTATGTGGTCTTGGTAATCTGACATAAATAATCCTTGCCTTCCAAGATAATGAATGAGGAAGTCATTTTATTACATTAAAAGTGCACGAAAAGACATTTGACAAAGACTGACAAATCAAAAATAATACCATGGCAAGAATGGTCTAGGGTCTGAGTGTGATAAATGCATATCAGTAAAAACAATTATAATTGCTAAGTCATATCGTAAGTGCTTGAATGTTGGTACTAAAAGGCAGACAACCCCATAGAAGGGTATACATTTGCATCTATTTATGGCGTTGGAAGTATATTGACCATAAACTCTGCAGGCATGTCTTCCCAATGAATATTGTAATTATTGTAACTCGGTAATTATGATATGACTCTGCATACACTCAGTCTCGCTCGCTATCATAGCTATGTCTCACCATGTTAATATACAAGTGGAGTCTAAAGTGGCTGCGAAATCAGTCAATTGGTCGCATCTGTGACTAAGGTTAAGTTGATTGCATAAATTTGTAAGTTCCCGGCTTATCTTATTGGAAGCAACTGGTCGCTCAGCCGACGAGGTGCGAAGAGAAAGTCTGTTGGTTGAGAGCCCCAGAGGTGAAGGCACACGGCGAAGAAGAGCTCCGGCGGTGAAGTGATTTTGTACCTACTGCTTCGTAAATGGAGGACGTGTACCTTCGCGTTTTCGTTTGTCGTGTCATTCCTTGGCTAAACTACAGACATTCCAAGTGCTGACCAGTAAAAATATTCCTTAAAAGAAGCTGGCCCCCTTCCCCGAATCTTGTTTCAGGTGATTAACCAGTAGTATGTTCCCTAACACTTGGCGGTGAAAGCCTGTATGCTGCTCTCTCTCTGTGACCAGTGAGATATGTCCTCGGTACTACAGTCGAATTTCTTCCGCTGAAATCTGTATTACTTACGTTAACCAGTCTCGGCTAATCTTACATTATGTTAATGATTTGATTTCTGTAGGCCATGCATTCGGCAGCATCCCATGACATCAAAGGTGGCCTAACTCATGCGTTCACCTTCCAGTTTCTAATCTTTTCTTATCGTACTTCGAAAAAGCTGTGCCTTCTGTTCATAACAGCCCTCTTCTGGGCCTCGCTAAAACGGCACTTCTCCCCTTTCCAAATTGAGGTTGTTTAAAAGCAGACAGTGTCATCTGCCCTACACTATGGGACATTATATCTGTATTACGACTTGTGGTGAGTGGCGTCCAGATGCTGTTCTTCAAAGCGAAGGCTATCGACCAAGTGGTATTTACGTTCACCACACCCATCGGGCCCTTCTGAGAATTCTTCCAGGGCAATCTACCATGTTGGCCTACGTGACCAGCTATGCCAGTGCAATTGCAGCTCAGTGTGGTTTCACAGTTGCCTCTTATTTATGTGACCCATGGAATTCCGTTTAAAATTGTAAAATACGTTAACTTAGAACTGACAATCGATGGTACTGATAAACATCTCGTTTTCAGTAGTGATTAATTATTCCTGTTTGTTTGGTTTTTTAATCTGTTTTATATCAATTATGGAACAGTTTTTGAAAAACAGTCGCATGACAGACTACCTCAAGATGAATAGACTGATGACAACATCTGAAAACTGGGCGGGAGTTACAGGCAGAGTACTGCTGGAAACAGATTACTTTAAGCTACACAATCTGATCAAAAGTCTCCGGACACCTGGTTGAAAATGTCTTACAAATTCGTGGCCCCCTCCGTCGGTAATGCTGGAATTCAATGTGGTGTTGGCCCACCCTTAGCCTTGATAACTGCTTCCACTCTCGCAGGCGCTGGAAGGTTTCTTGGGGAATGGCAGCCCATTCTTCACGGAATGATGCACTCGGGAGAGGTGTCGATGTAGATCGGTGAGGCCTGGCACGAAGTCGGCGTTCCAAACCATCGTAAAGGTTAGGATTCAGGTCAGGACTCTGTGCAGACCAGTCCATTACAGGGATGTTATTGTCGTGTAACCACTTCGCCACAGGCCGTGCATTATGAACAGGTGCTCGATCGTGTGGAAAAATGCAATCGCCATCCCCGAATTGCTCTTCAACAGAGGGAAGCAAGAAGATGCTTAAAACATCACTGTAGGCCTGTGCTGTGAGAGGGCCACGCAAAACAACAAGGAGTTCAAACCCCCTACATGAAAAATACGACCACACCGTGACACAACCCCCTCCGAATTTTACTGTTGGCACTACACACGCTGGCAGATGACGTTCACCGGGCATTCACCATACCCACACCCTACCATCGGAACGCCACATTGTGCACCATGATTCGTCGCTCCACGCTACATTTTTCCACTGTTCAGTCGTCCAATGTTTACGCTCCATGCCCCACGCGAAGCGTCGTTTGGCATTTATCGGCGTGATGTGTGGCTTATGAGCATCCGCCTGACCATGAAATCCAAGTTTCCTCGCCTCCTGCCTAACTGTCATAGTAATTACAGTGGATCCTGATGCAGTTTGGAATTAGTGTATGAGGTTCTGGATAGATGCCTGCCTATTACACATAACGACCCTCTTCAACTGTCAGCGGTCTTTGTCAGCCAACAGACGAGGTCGGCCTGTACGCTTTTGTGCTGTACGTGTCCCTTCACGTTTCCACTTCACTATCACTTCGGAAACAGTGGACCTAGGGAAGTTTAGGAATGTGGAAATCCCACGTACAGACGTATCACACAAGTGACACATAATCACCTGACCACGTTGGAAGTCAGTGAGTTCTACGGAGCGCCCCATTCTGTTCTCTCACGATGTATAATGACTACTGAGGTCGCTGATATGGAGTACCTGGCAGTAGATAGCAGCACAATGCACCTCATATGAAAAACATATGTTTTTGGAAGTGTCAGAATACTTTTGATCACACAGTGGAGGTTGATGTCTCAAGTTTCTAGGCCTCGTTTACGTGCGTCACCATACCACAGACCACAGATAGCTGAATCACCGAATCAACTGTGATACTGAATGGCCGTATGTGGTGTTCGGCGATGAATCTCCCTTATGACACACGAATGCCAACATGGTTGTAAACTATATGAAGAAAACATCACAGGAGGAAGCAAATGTTGGGAGTCATCCTCTGCAACTCCAGAATCTTAATGTGGGAGGGAGGCGGAATGCTAGCTTGTACGTGCACGAATGGTATCCCATTTTGTTATACCCTCATGATCAAGGATCCAAATGGGATACTTTAGCAGGATAATGCAAGATCGCACACTGCAGTCGCCAAAAGAAACACCTTCAGCAATGTAGAGAACATTGACTGGCTTGCCCACTTCCTTGATATGTCATATGTCTTGGAAGCTAGGGAAACACTTATACTTTCACAGCAGACAGCTAACTTCATGAACTGATACAGCACGTATTTCAAACACGGCAAGTGTTTCCTCAAGTTTACATTCAGAAGCTGCTTGCTTCCGCGAAACTGAGAAAAGAAAAGTATGTTTGTTCCAATGGGGGTCACACCTCAGGTTGATGTTGATAACGGACTTCAGAATGGAATGAAAGACACTCATTTAATTCACTTTATATGATGAACATCTCAACAAAGTTTGATAACACCAGATTGATACTTCGTGGTGTACCACTTTCCATTTCATCAGGATAGATTTCGGTCACTGGAGAAGTGCCCATGCTAAGCATACCTCAGGCGAATAGAGAAAGACATTGAGAAGTACGAACATGCACATAGTGAACTGTGCAGTGAGCGTCTCCCCTCAGGCCGTCATCATATAGTGAAAACTTCGTCACCTTGGGGCAATACTCCTGCTATTGTGTGGCCTGTGGTGTTGGGTTGAGTATTTATTATGTACAGATAGTTCCAGTCAGTGCTCACCATATTACATGTTGTACTTGCTGACTTTCGCCGTTCAAAAGTAACAACCACAACAAAGACAGCCTCTAATTTGACTTTCGGCAGTATTTGATTCTTCACCCAATGGCGAAAAGGAAAGTATGCTACCCACGTTCAGATAACACAAAAGAAAGACAAGGGGGAATCTTCCACATAAGTCAAGCTAATGCTATTTTAATGCTATTTCTCAAAGAAAACTTTCGTGGTGTCTTCCGCCTAAATCGGAGTAATACTATTTCTCAGCATGACCAGTCACGTGTCGGCGACTAGCCGAGGGATCGAGGCCAACATCTTACTACACGCCGCATGCCATCATGATTTGCCCTCGGTCACAGGCAGTCTCCACCTGCCTGGGCTACTGCGTGGTCCCACATGTTTGTTCATTCCCAGAGAGTGGACTCAAGCCGTGGTCAACTGTTGTCCGAGGCCGCATTTAACATTTGACATGACTCCCAAAACTACGTCTACACACCTACTCCACAAGTCGCCGTATGGCGTATGACGGAGGATTCGTTATTCCAAATTATTCATGTCCTTTCTTGTTCCATTCGAAAATGGAGCGAGGGATAAACGACTATCTCCCAAGCCTTACTTCCCTAGTCTCGTCTCTCCGATGTTTGTTGAAGCCAGTAGAAGTGTTCTGCAGTCAACGTACAGATGTGGGTTTTCTAAACTTTCTAAATAAAGTTTCACAAAAAGAACGTCGGCTTCCCTACGCGATTTCCCGTTTGGGTTCATGAAGTCTATGCATAACATTTGCATATTGATCGAACATACGGATAAGAAATCCAGCTGCGCATATCTGAATTGCTTCCGACCTGCTTAGGATGCCAGATAATAGAGAAGCGCTTGAGAATGGGTCGCACAAATAATCTGTATGCGATCTCTTTTACAGATGAACTACACTTTCCTAGAATCATCCTAATAAGCCGAAACCGATCATTCACGTTCTCTGCAACTGCCATTACATGTTTGCTACGATTCGTTTCGCTTTGCAACGTTGTGCCTAGGTATTTAAACCACGTGATTGTTTTAAGCAGCAAACCATTATTACTTTATTAGAAACGTTAGGAAACTGGTTTTCCTACCTACCTGCATAAACCTACGTTTTTATGCATTTAGAACAATCTGCCATCCTTGAAAAGAGAGACAGCATTGGTCGTATATTTTTTACTATTGCAATAGTAAAAAATATACGACCAATGCTGTCTCTCTTTCCAAGTATACCTGTTATCTGGTCGTAGTGCACAAGACAACATGGAGTCGCCAATCAATCTGCCATCCATCACGAGAAACCGAAATTCTAAGTCACCCACTATCTTTCTAAAGTCACTCGAACACTACAGTTTACCGTATACTACAGCGTCATCAACAAACAATGGTGCATTCCTATTCACCCTATCCGGCAGACCATTTAAGTCTGTAGAGAACAAGAGTAGTCTCATCACATTTTCCTGGGGCACTCTTGGCGATACCATTGTCTCTGATGAACATTCGGCGTAGAGGACTACGCACTGGATTCGGTTACTTAAGAAGTCTTCGATCCAATTATATAAGTGAGAAACGAATCCGTGTGCTCGAACCTTCGTTAACAGTGTATAGTGCAACACCGCGTCAGATCTGTAGGAAATCTAGGAGTATGCGATATGCCGGTTGCCCTTCATCCATCTTATGCAGGATATCATATGAGAAAAAGGAAAAATGAGTTTCTCATGAGCATTACTTTCTACATCCGTGGTGATTTGTCGACAGGAGCTTTTCCATCTCAAGGAAATATATTAGATTCGAAGTTAGAAAATGCTCAAGAACTCTGTAGAAACCAATGTTAAGAATAGAAGCAGTGCCAATACGGGGAGACATAAACATCTTATCACATCTGGTGTCATGTTACACATCTGGAGTCAGGTTCCCCAGTTGGGCGTCCTGTACTCAAGGTCACATCCACTCCCTCTCCCACAGGGAACCACCGAAAATTGATCAAGGTCACCCACAAGAACCCACCAGGCAATTGTGTCAAGTGACGTGAAAATACGGTAACACCTCTCAGCCAATGGAAGCACAGTAAAACCCAGTGGACTGAAAGGAATCGAGTTCTCTCCTCCCCTCCCGTGCCCCCTGCCATTTGAGGTCTGAACTTCATAGTAAGAGGATGATGAACTGCCAGCATCCGGGGCAGCCCGGCGCTCCCAGGCATAAGAAGAATAAGACTCTCATACGTCGCCATTGTCGCAGCAGTGGCCCTTACATTGGCTTCCCAGTTTATTAGAGCTGGTGTCATTACGCTATACTGCACCGCTGCTGCAGCAGCCGCCTTCGTTCAATTTGACCTTACCGTCGCCTCAGGAGCTGCAGTAGCGGCATCCGCCACCACCATTGGAGCTGCCACAGCCCGCAGAATCGCAGAAAATTCGGCCATAAACTTTTTGCACGCACATATACCTATACTGCATATGGATCAATGTGGGTGTGGACCCGGAAAATTACTTCGCTGTGGTTACAGAAATAGAAATTACGCGACATGTTGAGTCTAAAATTCAATATTCATGGTATGAGTGGAAATATATGAGCAATATGATGCGTTATACAAAGAATAAAATGACAGACGAGTATTATCCTTCCCATACATGGATTGACTTTCATATTCTGGCCAGAAAGTCACCATAGTTGATGTGTACAGCGAGGCCATGTTGTAATAACGTCTTGTGGTCCGAATATACGTTTAAATGATTAGAGTGTTGTGAAATTAGATTATAGGTACTTTGCAATAACAGTCGCTATGGAATGAGTGTGTGGTTGGTTCCCATATGTAAGAGCTGTTTGCCGGCCGCTGGCGGCCGAGCGGTTCTAGGCGCTTCAGTCTAGAGCCGCGCCACTGCTACGGTAGCAGGTTCGAATCCTGCTTCTGGCATGGATGTGTGTGATGTCCTTATGCTAGGTTTAAGTAGTTCTATGTTCTAGGGGACTGATGACCTCAGATGTTAAATTCCATAGTACTCAGAGCCATTTTTAAGAATTGTTTACAGCGAGTTTGTAGACTATTTGAGCAAAAACAGTGTTACAGTGTACCACGTAGAGTGGTGTATAAATTCCTGTGCACCGTTTTCCAAAGTGTGTAACAGTGAAAACGGTAGAGGAAGAGTTCACAAGTGGAATTCTTCTGGATAATGCCACCAGGTCACTTGATCGCCATACAGACTAAGGACTACAGATGGCAGTCATTAGCAAAATTTTGTGCTGCCACAACACAATTTACCTAAAGTGAATAAAGCACGATGTGTGTAAAAAGTTGGTGTTGTTTAAGTCACAGCTGCACCCCACCCACGTCCGACAACCTGTTAAGAGGCTGGACATCTTGCTTAAGCGATGGTCAACAGCATGTACAAATTTTACAAAATGTATAAAACTGTGTTGTCTGTGATGATATTATTTGCTCTGCTACTGGCTTCGGTCCTATACCAACATAAATGGCCGAAAAATTATCACAGATGTATCACATGTCATACATGCTTTGTTATAACTTACCACTGAAACCCACAATTGCCAATAAAAATGAAAATTCTGACAAGATTAAAATATGCTGGCTCACTGATATTTTTTTGGCACTGTACCATCATATTTTAATCTTGTCACAATTTTCATTTTTCTTGGCAATTATAGTTTTCAGTGGTAACTTGATACCTTCGTGATAATTTATTTCCCGTTGGTGATGGTTTGGAACCGAAACCGTTAGCAGAGTAAATAATATTATCTCAGACTGCTCCGTCGTAAGCATTTGTAGTATTAAGAGACTATGTAGATTTCGTTCAAATGGCTCTGAGCACTATGGGACTTAACAGCGGAGTTCATCAGTCCTCTAGAACTTAGAACTACTTAAACCTAACTAACCTAAGGACATCACAAACATCCATGCCCCAGAAAGGATTCGAACCCGCGACCGTAGCAGTCGCGCAGTTCCGGACTGAACCTGATTTAAATTACTCAAACGCTTAACAGGCAACTATAAGTGACTCTTTGTCCTCTTGGGACCCATACTAGTTCATTTGAATCATCATAACACATTTAGGAATACCCAGAAAGTGTAGGATAAGCCGCCTTCATGAGTACACTAAAGTTATGCAGTCATTTTTACCTCTAAACAGCGATGTAGTGGTCAATACATCAGCAGATCTAACCTGCAGTATACACTCTCTGCACTCACTTAAGTTGACGATGACCACAGTTGCTTCACGAATGATCACTAACTGTGTAGGGTGTCGGTTGTGGTTGGAGCATACAATTAATGAGCTAAACCACATTTGACAAATGAAATCCGTCCCGCAGTGTTCTGTTTTACTCATGATATATAAATGAAAATAAATCCTATTTAACTTAGTATTACTCCCACAGTGCCATGCAAAGTAACAAGGAACAAATAACACCAAATAAGAGAAAAATTATCCTCCAAATTGTCATTATGTACTACATTTTATTAATATCTAAGGCTGGAAATAAATGCTTTACCATATTTCACTGTTCTAGCTTATTATGATTTCTTAAAAAGTGTGTATATCTTAACTTATTTTTAATTTTTTTAGAAATCCACCAAATATATGAAGTTCCCCATTTTTATATCCTCTCTTCCCTTTACTGTAAGTTAGTTTCACAGAAATGTGCTCAAATTCTACTATACCCCACAAGTTACGGAATACAGGTAGCTAATTACCAATGAAGTTAATACCAATAATAATACATAAAGACCGTAAATGTAAAATGTTATGTAGTTTCATCATAAGTTGTGACCCATGCATGAAATGCAAAATTAATATCAAATTCCGATAAACACTTAAATAAAGCAAGAGAACTGAAGCTATAAATCAATTGTAGGATTGACAGATTATATCTTGGTACACATCATCATATGCAAATGGGTGATGCTGGCAAGATTTCATTAACGGAGAAAAGGAAATTAATTAGCGAAGCAGTCGGAACATCCCAGTTACTGTATCCTGGCAGAGTAGATACATGTATTGCGTGTTATGTAGTGTAATGAACCACTCCCATGAGCAGTTAAGTAAGGTGCTGAATTATTAAGCTGTACTGTAAAATATGGTCCTGTTAGCCACATTAAACAAACTAGAAAATGCATCACTCACAGGATCATACACATAGTTAACGCAGGTGCTACAAAAGTGAATTTTACACATCTAAATGCTCAAATATGTAACAATAAGTAATTTAGCTCTAACAAACTGTTCAAAAATTTTAAAATGTGTTTGTCTTTGGCTTATAGTCCCAAGCAAATGACGATGTTCTCTGGTTATTGAATTGAAAATTGAAAGATTTATTAAATAAATGCTTTCCTGAACCACTGAGATAAAACTGAAATTCAAATCATTGTTCCCACCTTAGGTTGCAAGTAGAAAGCTCCTTCGTTTCATATGTCTACCATATATCCCCCCATATATCTCACCAGCATACCACGTTATTACACACCTTACTCAAAGCTCATTAATCTTCCAGACAGAAGCCTAAGACTTACCTTTCCCCATCTGAAAACTAACTTCATGCGACTGCAGAGTGTAATTTAATATAGTTAACCTATCATGCTACGTCAGAGCATTTACGTGACGGAGTTGTCTGCAAGTGTACAAAACACGTCAGCATGTCAGCATGTAACTGCTTTCACTAACGACAATGAATGAAAGGACTTGGCTTGGACGAAATTATTTCAAAAAAATATTACAAATATGTATGTACATTGCCCTCGAAGGAATGCAAGAGGTGTACAAAGCCCAAACAGGTCCTCAGAAGTAGTAGATACAAATATGATTCTCTCAGTGGATAATCGGTATCACATGTTATTAATACACAGCTTCCAGCAAGGCAATAACTCTCGTATGATACATGAAATGATGGCAACTTTGAATCTAGAACACAACGGATTGAAATGAAAAGATATTAGTCGGTCAGCTAATCAGTTTCCAGTTAAAAAAAAAGTGAGCAACTCGGGAGCTTTTATTTCACCTAGAGGAAGTATATCATCGCATTTGTGAACGAAGAATGGTTAGAGTTTAACTGTAGGGATATTTGGAATACACTTTTGAAGTGATCGTTAGCATAATATTCGCCACAGAAAGTAGTTGAACAGGTAACACTCAATGACTTCATCGTCGCAGAAGGCGGAACCGGCTCATACTGACATCAGACTGCCCCCTAAAATAAAGCAGGAACCAACATGACTGCTTCAGCTACAGAGCAGAAGGGCATACAGACAAGAGCTGCGAACGATTCGGTTACTCTGTCTTCCAAAAACTGCCAGTGTTTCTCATTGGCTGATCGTCTAATCCGACTCCCGAAGATAGGAAATGTATCAATGGTGACACAGAGAGACTGTTCAAAGAGTTCATTTCGCACACTAGAAGCTAACTGTAGCAGAAGCACTTAAAGCATTTCAAAGACAACACGTGAGCGAAAAATGAAATAACAAATGAACAAGGCACCATTCAATGTCTATCTAATAATTTCATCAAGACAACTATTCCAGCGTTTTCCCAATACCGCATATGATTTTGATGGACACTGACTTACTACCTTCCGACAATGATTCCTGGAATTCCTCTGCCGTGCCACCATCTTCAGCTTAGTACAGTTCTTGCATCCAATGTACTCAATTACTCGTTGGATGTATTCAAATCTCTGTTTTCACCTACCGTCTCCCGAGAGTTTATTTTGCTGCCTAATTATGTTTCCAAGATAGGGTAATTCCTTCGCTTCGTCCCCAGTTTATCGCTAGCCCATTACTGCAGTTCCTCATCACATTCGTCGTTCTTTGGTTTACTCTCAGGAAATTGTGCGTGCTTATTCGACAGTTCTTTCCATTTAACAGGTCCTGCAGCTCTTCTTCACATTCAGCGAAGACATAATTATAATCAGCGAAATTCATCACTGACAGCCATTCCCTCTGAAACTTAATCTCACTCCGCAACCTTTTTTTTTACTTCCGACATTCATTTTCTGACTGATTGATTCAACAGTAGGGGCGAGAAACTTCATTCCAACTCTTACACCCCTTCAAATTTGACTTCTTTGTTCTTAGTTTTCCATTCGTATTGTTCTATCTGGTCTTTGTACAAATTGCGCATTACCCTTGATTCTCTATTGCGTAAACCAATTTTTGTGTAATTTATAACATTTTGCATCATTTTAAACTGTCGATTTTTTTTGTAGGTAGACAAATCTGGTACATGTGTCTTGAGTTTTCTTAAGTTTGCCTTCTATTATCTATTCACCCAGAACGTTAGAAATATGTGTCTGGTGCCCTTACCATTCCAGAAGACAAACTCGTCAGCAACAGATGCTCACTGATCCTTACAATTCTTCTGTATGTTGTCACGTCTTACCCAGAATATAGTCCAAATCTGAAAGCAAGTTCGTCGATGAAATACACTGTCTGTCACGGAAAGCACGTGAACTACGAGCATAAACGTACAGCCAGATCGGATAGAGAATGCAGCTATTTGTAGAAACATCGAATTTTCCAGATCCTAACACTTATTCATGTATCAGATATTTCAGAACATACAAACACTACAAACCTAGAATCCTTCACGAACCTTACATAAATAAAAACTACGACGTAGCGAATAACTATTGGTAGCTCAGGTTAGAACTAACAGGTGGCCAACAACACCCGTAGTCGTAGCGACACAAGACACTACGCTACAAAGCACGCACCAGAGCTTGCGACAACATTGTTCGAGTCAACAATTTGGACGCATGGGCTGATGAACTGTGCGGCTGTTCTCACACTTGGCTGCCACTTTTATTTTTGAAATTGTGTGGATGATATTTTTGTTAATGTCTGATGAGGTTTCTCCAGTCAGCTTTCATCATTGCTTCCTCTCTTAGAGAAACAGCAACATGCTGTTTCAGGCATTCTCATTTGATCCGACAACAGCACACTACACCTAAATCTTGTACAGGGTCATCTGTATTGCATTAATGGTGGCTCCTTGTGTTCTGTCGTGATGCTGTATCTACTTCAGTATGATATGATAAGTATCGTTGGTAACCCCTTCGCCGTCAAACCTTGAAGACCGTTGAGTGGGTTTTCAGTTTTCTTGAACTTCCCTCTGTCGATGTGCGTCCCTGGACTTTAATATAGCTCCATATGGAGGACACGTACGATGTATCTGCCCCTTTGTCTTTTCGGTAATGGATCATAATCATCGATTTTGGATGTGACGCCAGACAAGCGGCGATGGATTGAATGCAACGCAAAGTAGAGGGTTTTGTAATTTTTCCGGTGATCCCATTTTCCGCAGAGGAGTAAAAATCCATTTCAAATCTCCCTTGCTGTACCTCATTGTTCACCGAGCGAGGTGGCGCAGTGGTTAGACACTGGACTCGCATTCGGGAGGACGACGGTTCAATCCCGCGTCCGGCCATCCTGATTGAGGTTTTCCGTAATTTCCCTAAATCACTCCAGGCAAATACCGGAATGGTTCCTTTCAAAGGGCACGGCCGACTTCCTTCCCCGTCCTTCCCTAATCCGATGAGACCGATGACCTCGCTGTCTGGTCTCCTTCCCCAAAACCAACCAACCAACCAACCAACCTCATTGTTCGGTACTCTCCCTCTTTCTCCTTGGCATCTAGAGTCCGTATGCAAGCCAACTGCCTTGCTTCTTTGCTCCTCTTGATGAGGTGTTTAACGTAGTCATCATGTCGTCCAGTTGAAAGGAAGTTGTCCAATATCATTTCAGCCTCGCAACCATGGAGCAGTGTGTGGAGTGTAGTGATTTGCTTAGATTTGTTTTCTGCGAATGTCACGAAGGGCAGTTTTGTATTCCAATACCTCTGTTTGACATCAGCGCAAACATATGTCTCATTCAAGTGTTCTGTGAGACCATTCGTGTGTGAACGGTAGGCAGTTGTAATCCGTTGGTTACGTCCCAATGTACAGTTATCTCTGTCACTAATTTTGATTACAAAATTTTCCACGATCAGAGATCGTGCCAAGAGTTGCACCGAGTTTCTGAATGGTTTCTTCTACAAGGAATTTTACAGTTTGTGGAGATTCGGTAGTCGGTACGGGATTAATGACAATGTAGCGGGTGAGGTAGACAGCTCAAGCTGTTAACCACAGATTCCTGTTTGTCGACTTCAGGAAACACGTCACGTGGTCGAATCCAGTATAGTGTAATGAAGCTGCTGCAGGTAGGATTGGAACCAGATGGCGCGGAGGTAATTGCGCCACGTGTTTCCGTCGTAGCTGTCCCTTAGAGTAGCTCACATAATGTGTAACCGATAGGTGGAGACCTGCCCTATGATGCCTCTGTCCGATTCTGTCTAGAGTCTTCACAAATACCCGGTGACCCGATGTTGGACCATCGTATTAATGTTTCAGGATCACTGCCGTAGATGAGCTGGGATGACGAGTAACCATTTCCACCTCTTCGGATCCTATTTCGTCTTGTACGAAGTTCCGTTTATTAATCAGAATCCTCCTTTGATCGGTTCCTTCGTCTTCCATCTGTTTGGCAGAAATGTCATTTAATGCAGTGATGATTGAGATTTTGTCCATGTAGCATGTTCTGCCAAAGGATTCCTTGAAAAACAGTTGGCCTAATGGTGATTGCGTCCGTTTTTGAATATCATTTTGCCATCATACTCCTGGAGCCTCAGCGCCCATCTCGCCAGTCGATCTGATGGGTCCTTCAGGCTAGTCAGCCAGCATACAGAATGTTCACCTGTCACGACGATGAGTGACGTACCAGGAAATGCTTCTGGAATTTACTGATGACCCAAGGAATGTAAGGCACCTTTTCTCAGTTGCAGTGCAGTTCATCTCGGACTTAGTGAGTACTCTAGAAGCATAAGCTGTCACGCCTCCAGTGCCATCCTGAATTTGTACTATTACTGCTCTTATCTCATAACCGCTAAAGTCGGTCTGAAGTTCTTTCTCGGCATTTTCGTCATTTGCTGCCAGAACTGGAGAAGATTTGCGCTTTCTTAAGGACAAGTGTTTTTCGATAAATTACTAATGAAACGTGAGAGTAAAATTTTTTTATGTTTCCGAACGCCCGCTGTTAATGGATAACGTGAAAGTTTCACCAGACGCCAGCCAGGAAGTGTAAACATTTCTTCTCCGCAACTGACTGAGGAGGGCAGCCACCTCGACACTCTTAAGAGAGACCGCGAGCAACTCAACAGAAAATGGCTCGAACAGTGCAGGTCAAACCACCTTCATTACTCTTGCAACATTACTTAAGAGACACTAGGTAGGACACAACAACGAGTAGCACAAGTCTGAGTAAACAGTAAACATCGTGTAGTAAATTCGTTAAGGACAACTAGCGGAAATGAAGACCACCAGCGACTCGGGAAAAGCAGAATCTGTTGGTCATCACAAAAGACGTCGTAGAGCAGAGCCTCTCCTCGGTGACGTAAATACTCCAACCCCACTAGCTTTTGGCATTCAATCAGTAGAATCGATTGCGTTCATGCCGTTCACAGTCGATTCTCTCGTTATGGTATGGTGACCTGTTATGTGTGAGACTGTTCTAGTGTCGGTCTTGCACTTTCTGCCCTACGAGACTATCAGAAATCCGAGGCCACAGCTGATGGAGTCCAGCATCCGGTACTGCTAGCTGATGGATTGTTCGAAGGTATACCAACAAAACTCCAGTCCAGGGCAGAAACTGCCCCAAACTTCAGTGTCGCATGGAAC
Organism: Schistocerca americana; assembly: GCF_021461395.2. NCBI lineage: Eukaryota > Metazoa > Arthropoda > Insecta > Orthoptera > Acrididae > Schistocerca > Schistocerca americana. The sequence goes on along the minus strand of NC_060124.1, from coordinate 502,414,306 downwards.
TGAGAGCCTACCATACCGCCAAAGGGGACCGGAAGATTCACCATTTAGCACGACTACACCTAAGAGGACAATGCACGTAGTGAACTAGGAGGGATTGACCAACCTCCAATCTGAAATGATGCAGCGTCGTTGGCAGCTGTAAGTCCACTTTTGGATTCAGAGGATTCTGCTTGGTATTACTTAGCCGCCAGTCAACGCAGAAGAAGGAGCACCGGCTTGTATATTCAGTAGCAAATGGAATATTTTTGAACATTGTTTTCCCTCTGTCTTCATGCTAACGAATTAGTAAGGATTTTCAGCCCGGCAGAGGGCGGTCTCTACACAAGGAAAGAGTTTACTTTTTTGTCTAGTTCCAGCTAAATTCGGTATTTTCCTAGAGTAGTTTTTGAAAAGGATATCCCCGTGATCTAGGGATAGCGCTTCTGATAAATAATCAAAATGTCCTCTGTCCTGGGTTCGAAACGCGCCACTGTTTAAATTTTCATTAATATTCAACCATGGCGGCCGAGGACTTCCGGAATAGAAATCACCTCATTCCGCCAACGGCGTTATCAAAGTGGACGGAAGAGTGGACAGAGGTTCAGGGGACTCTCTTGTCGATGGGATGGGGAACTGTTCCTAAAGGTAGAAGAATAAGAAGTGATCAACAACATGAGGATACAGAAGGCAATGGAAAATGCTGCATTAAAGACACGTAACGTGTAGCCACAGGACATGTTGCTTGTAATTGTAAAAGTGGCATGATGATCACTCCATTGGTAAAAGATTCCAGAACAGTCCCCCATTTGGATCTCCGGGAGCGGACTGCCAAGGGGGAGGTGGCCATGAGAAAAAGATAGAAAAACCAATGAAAGGATAACGTACTACGAGTCGGGGCGTGGAAAGTCAGTAACTTGAACGTGGTAAGGAAACTAGAAAACTGAAAAGAGAAATGCAAAGGCTCAGTCTACATGCAGTAGGTTCCAGTGAAGGGAAATGGAAAGAAGACAAGGATTTCTAGTCAGATGAGTATAGGGTAATGTCAACAGCAGCAGAAAATGGTATAATGGCAGTAGGATTCGTTATGAATAGGAAGGTAGTGGAGAGAGTGGTTTACTGTGGACAGTTCAATGATAGGGTTGTTCATATCAGACACAACAACGATAGTTCAGATATACATGCTGAAGATAGAGGGATAGAGAAAGTGTATGAGGATACTGAATGGGTAATACAGTACATAAAGGAAGACGAAAATCTAATCATCATGGGGGACTGTGATGCAGTTCTAGGGAAAGGAGTAAAAGAAATTGTTACTGGAGACTATAGGCTCTGGATAAACAATGAGAGAGGAGAAAGGCTAATTGCGTTCTGCAATAAATTTCTGTTGGAAATAGCGAACACTCTGTTCAAGAATCACAAAAGGAAGTAGTATACTTGGAAAAGGGCGGTTAATGCCGCAAGATTTCAATTAGATTACATCATGGTCAGACAGAGATTCCCAAATCAAATACTGGATTGTACGACGTGCTCACGAGCAGATTAAGACTCAGATCCCAATGTCGTGGTGATGAAGAGTAGGCTAAGTTTAAGAGATTAGTCAGGAAGAATCAATACTCAAAGAAATGGGATATGGAAGTACTGAGGAGTGACGTTATACGGTTGAAGCACTCTAGGGCTGTAGATACAGCAATAAAAAACAGCTCAGTAGGCAGTACAGTCCAAGGGGAATGGACGTCGCTAAAAAGGGCAATCACAGAAGTTGGAAAGAAAAACATAAGTATGAAGAAGGTAACTGTAAAGAAACTGTGGGGAACAGGAGAAATACTTCAGTTGACCGATGAGAGAAGGAAGCACAGAAGTCTTCAGGGAAATTCGGGAATAAAGAAATACAAGTCGTTGAGGAATGAAATAAATAGGAACTTCAGGGAAGCTAAGACGAAATGACTACATGATAATGTGAAGAAATTGAAAAAGAAATGTTTCTAAAGGACTGACGCAGCATGTAGGAAAGTCAAAACATCCTTCGGTGACATTAAAGGTAAGTGTTGTAACATTAAGAGCCCAAAGGGAATTCCGTTGTTAAATTCAGCGTAGATAGCAGATAGGTGGAAAGAGTACACTGAGGGTCTCTAAGTGGGGGAAGATTTGTCTGTTGTGATAGAAAATACAGGAGTCGATTTAAAACAGACAGGGAATCCAGTACTAGAATCAGAAATTAAGAGACCTTTAGAGGACTTAAGATCAAATACGGCAGAAAGGGTATATTAAATTCATCAGAATTTCTAAAATCTTTTACACAAATGGCAACAAAACGACTATTCAGGTTGGTGTGTAGAATATATGAATCTGGCGATATACCATCTGAGTTTCCGATGAACGACGTCCACACAACTCGAAGATTGAAAGAGAGGGCAAATGGAAAATTTGTTGGACAATCGGCTTAACAGCTCATGCATCCCAGTTGTTAAGAAGAAGAATGAAAAACAAATTGCCGATGTGTTAGATAAAGATTAGTTTGGCCTTAGGAAAGGTAAAGGCACCAGAAAGGCAATTCTGACGTTGACGTTGATGATGGAAGCAATGAAAATCAAGACACATTCATAGGATTTGTCGACCTGGAAAAAGCGTTCGACAACGTAAATTGGTGCAAGATGTTCGAATTTCTGAAAAAAATTGGGGTAAGATATAGGGAGATATGGGTAATATATAACATGTACGAGAGCTAAGAGCGAATAATCAGAGTGGACGACCAAGGACGAAGTGGTCGGATCAGAAAGGATGTAGGACAGGGATATAGTCTTTCGCCTGTGCTGTTCAATCTGTACATCGAAGAAGCAATGATGTAAGTATAAAACAGGTTCAGGAGAGGAATTAAGATTCATGGTGAAAGGATATCAACGAACGATTCGCTAATGACATTGCTATCCCGAGCGAAAGTGAAGAAGAATTACAAGATCTGCTTAATGGAAAGAACGATCTAATAAGTACAGTATATGGACTGAGAGTAAATCGAAGGAAGACAAATGTAATGAAGTAGTAGAAATGAGAACATCGAGAAACTTAACCTCTAGAATGATGGTCACAAAGTAGATAAAGTTCAGGAATTCCACTACCTAGATGACAAAATAACCAATGATGGACGGAACAAGGAGGACATAAGAAGCAGACAGCACTGGCGAAAGGTTCATTCCTGGCCAAGAAACGTCTACTAGTATGAAACATAGGTCTTAATTTGAGGCAGAAATTTCTGAGAATGTACGGTAGGAGCACAACATTGTATGGTGGAAACTTGTATTTTGGGAAAACTAGAACAGAAGAGAATCGAAACATTTGAGATGAGGTACTACAGACGAATGTTGAAAATGCCTAGGTACAGATGTCCTTTATGAAAAGCCAGTAACAAGAATAATTCTGAGAGTACTTCACATATCACTCGTGCTGAGGAGACCAAAAATCTGTAACCGTTCTTATTTTATTTGAATCTAGACGGCTTTCATCTCTATTCGATAGGTGCCCCAAGATTTTCATTCCTTGGGCGATAAAGAGGCACTTTTTCGAATTTAGGTGGAGGTCTGCAGTGTAAGCAAGACTTTAGTTTGAAGACACTAAAATACTGTCCACACAGGAAAGACATATCATCCACTTAAAGTTTTGAAGCAGATGGACCATTATATATTTGAACTTGTGAAGGTGGCTTTAGCATTACATAGTTCACATGGAATAGTTCATAGGGACCGTGAGCAGCTACATAGGCAGTTTTCTCCCACTCAGCCAAATTGTTGCCAAATACAACACGGCAGCTCTGCCTGTGTGGTCCACCGACCTCCTCTCTGTGGTGGGGGGGGGGGGCGGTTATGTGTGAACATCAGATTGTTTACATCACCCTCCTCTCCCTTCACAATTTCCCCTCCCCTCCACGATTTCAAAATGGTTCAAATGGCTCTGAGCACTATGGGACTTAACATCTGAGGTCATCAGTCCCCTAGAACTTAGAACTACTTAAACCTAACTAACCTAAGGACATTACACACATCCATGCCCGAGGCAGGATTCGAACCTGCGGTTCCAGACTGAAGTGGCTAGAAGCGCTCGGCCACACCTGCCGGCTCCACCATTTCCCCCCTCCCCAGCCACACTTGGCAATCCCGCCATTTGAGAATGGGAAGGAAAAATGCTCTATCCGTGGTAAGCTGCTGGAGAGAAATGATGTGAGGTACTATATTTATTCATTTATTTTATTTAATTTTGAAAATGTTAGCCTGCTGCTGGATTGTCCTACAGTTGCCTCCAACCACTACCACACCCCACCCACAAATTTTCCCATTGGATAGATTCCTCAAATTTGAGGCTGACTGTTGTAGTCCACAATACGACAACCAGAGGGAGCTTGAGGCAGTCCTACAGGCATCCCCCAAACTCCCCCAATTTCCACTGCCCCCTGCCCCTAATGTTGACAATCATGTGTGTAAGTAAGTTCACCTTGCTGTGTTCCTGGCCGGCCAGAGTGGCCGAGCGGTTCTAGGCGCTGCAGTGTGGAACCGCGAGACCGCTACGGTGGCTGGTTCGAATCCGGCCTGGGGCATGGATGTGTGTGATGTCCTTAGGTTAAGTACTTCTAAGTTCTAGGGGACTGATGACCTCAGACGTTAAGTCCCATAGTGCTCAGAGCCATTTTTTTTTTTTTACTGTGTTCGCTATTCCACAATACAATTTGACAATGATGGGAAAGGAACCTACAGCCGCTGTCAGGAGAATTTTCTCTTTCTGATCTAAAAGTGTATAGCTTTTGAGGAAGTTGATCACAGGTACATAGTTTGAGGGGATAGGGCAACAAACAATCACTGAAGTGTAGAAAGAATATCCTCTTACCATTCTACAAGGGAAGTAGATGCTAAGAAACTTGTACACAGACACGTGGAAAAACGAATATGGCAGCAAACGATCACTGAATTGTAAAAAGTCCTACACATGGTACAACAACTGAAAAAATATGTTTAGTTGCTCTATTTACACACAGAAATTGTCGTGAAAAGCAACCACTCGTAAACAGTGGATCATGATGCAGCACATGCTTTAGGAATTGAGAAAAATCATTGTAATAACACAAGTTCCACTGAAATCGACCCCAAAAGATGTCGCCAGGAGAGAGTGACGGCACAGAGTAAGCAGCATAGAACTAGTTTTACCTTCTCTCCCAGCTTCCCTGCTAATTCCCCTCCCCTGTACCTGTCCTCCCTCCATAGGCAGTATCGTTTTCCAGGCCTGTTCTAATCTGTCGCTGGCAGTGATATACTGTGTCCAGTCCGCAGAAATCGACCACAGATGGGCAAAAATCTCAAGAACAGGACATTTCCTGAATGTCATTAAATCTGTTTCTTAGGAAAACTGCCCCCCCCTCCCTAGAACAGTAGAGAAATACCTATCTTTCATAGATGGAGAACGGAGCAGTCAACAGTGGCATGCTTGCAAACATTCTGATTATGCCGGCACTGCCTGAAAATGACCTTCGGCTAAGTAAAATCAGTCTGATGTAGGAAAAACATTATAATAATACATTTTGCATAAATGAGACACATATGTTTGTTTATACTAATTGTCTCTTTGTGGGGCGATCGTCCCGCTATGCCTCCAGTTGTGGAGAGCAGTGCCTACACTCGATAGCTTCCACCACTACATGCAGCTATAATCTGTCATCACTCACATTTATTCTGCTGCTTCAGGTAAACTGTCCGAAGGCTGTCTGGTAGGAGTTTCAAATGTTCCACTGTACTTAATAACAGCTTTGTGCGTGTGTGTGTTTGTGTGTGTCTTCTCGAATACTGTGCAAACTGTGGAAGTGTGAGATACCCACTGTTCAGTCAATGGATGAAAAGACAGTGGAGGAATTTTACTTGGGTCACTTGCTCTTTGTGAAGTACCGTCCTGCATGACTGCCTAAAGTGCTGCCGTTCTTAACACTCAGCTGCTCTAATGTGAGCTCGTTTATTAAAAAAAAAAATCTGACTCAATAAACACGAACAATCATTTGTAGCAGAAAATATTAACATCGTGTATTCTCTAGGGGTGATCCTTATACTTGCTGCAACGAATATCGTACTGACAGCCCTCACCGCACATTGTGTAAAGGATTTAATCTTACGCTTTTAAAACTAATACTGTAATTGTGCAAATAGTGGATATAGTACTGAAGTAAATGAAACATCCAGCTAAATAAGTGTAAACACACTCTACAGGTTTGATTCTTATGCTTGTTACAATGAATGTTTTACCGACAGATCTTATCTCACATTTCGTTTTAAATAAATACTGTGACAACCACAGTTGAGTTAGCGAATACAGTACTAAAAGCAATAAAATCTCCAGCTCAAGCGTCAAGTGACTCTTGTGGTATGTGACTCCTATGAGATTCTAAAATGAACATTAAACCAAGAGCGTTGAGTGTTGCATTACATATATTATAAAATAAGCACTTAACACAATCCAACAATCCTTAAACGTACATTAAGCCAGCAAGTTCCACAAACTATTGTGAGTAGTAGACTTTAACCATAACGATAACTGAGCAAACATTCCGGGATGGGTAGATGTGTTTTTCTTGTGCGTTGAAGCACTGTGTCTTAAAAGGAGAAAGGTGTAATCATTTTAGAAGCGAGCAGCTATAAAAAAAAAATAGCGATGACAATGTTATGCTGTGAGTACATCCCAGCATTGGTTCTAAAGGATGACAAAAGGCTGTAGTAACGGAACACAATTATCGAGAAAAGAAAACCTTCCACCAGAACAGTGCAAGTATCTTCAGCTTGATGTGTGGATATAGACTAAGCAGCTTAGAACAAGTCTTACCTCCTTTCCTCCCTACCCTCCCTCCATCCTCTCTGCCCCCACAGGCAGGGATACAGGTTTTCCAGATCTACACTCCTGGAAATGGAAAAAAGAACACATTGACACCGGTGTGTCAGACCCACCATACTTGCTCCGGACACTGCGAGAGGGCTGTACAAGCAATGATCACACGCACGGCACAGCGGACACACCAGGAACCGCGGTATTGGCCGTCGAATGGCGCTAGCTGCGCAGCATTTGTGCACCGCCGCCGTCAGTGTCAGCCAGTTTGCCGTGGCATACGGAGCTCCATCGCAGTCTTTAACACTGGTAGCCTGCCGCGACAGCGTGGACGTGAACCGTATGTGCAGTTGACGGACTTTGAGCGAGGGCGTATAGTGGGCATGCGGGAGGCCGGGTGGACGTACCGCCGAATTGCTCAACACGTGGGGCGTGAGGTCTCCACAGTACATCGATGTTGTCGCCAGTGGTCGGCGGAAGGTGCACGTGCCCGTCGACCTGGGACCGGACCGCAGCGACGCACGGATGCACGCCAGGACCGTAGGATCCTACGCAGTGCCGTAGGGGACCGCACCGCCACTTCCCAGCAAATTAGGGACACTGTTGCTCCTGGGGTATCGGCGAGGACCATTCGCAACCGTCTCCACGAAGCTGGGCTACGGTCCCGCACACCGTTAGGCCGTCTTCCGCTCACGCCCCAACATCGTGCAGCCCGCCTCCAGTGGTGTCGCGACAGGCGTGAATGGAGGGACGAATGGAGACGTGTCGTCTTCAGCGATGAGAGTCGCTTCTGCCTTGGTGCCAATGATGGTCGTATGCGTGTTTGGCGCCGTGCAGGTGAGCGCCACAATCAGGACTGCATACGACCGAGGCACACAGGGCCAACACCCGGCATCATGGTGTGGGGAGCGATCTCCTACACTGGCCGTACACCACTGGTGATCGTCGAGGGGACACTGAATAGTGCACGGTACATCCAAACCGTCATCGAACCCATCGTTCTACCATTCCTAGACCGGCAAGGGAACTTGCTGTTCCAACAGGACAATGCACGTCCGCATGTATCCCGTGCCACCCAACGTGCTCTAGAAGGTGTAAGTCAACTACCCTGGCCAGCAAGATCTCCGGATCTGTCCCCCATTGAGCATGTTTGGGACTGGATGAAGCGTCGTCTCACGCGGTCTGCACGTCCAGCACGAACGCTGGTCCAACTGAGGCGCCAGGTGGAAATGGCATGGCAAGCCGTTCCACAGGACTACATCCAGCATCTCTACGATCGTCTCCATGGGAGAATAGCAGCCTGCATTGCTGCGAAAGGTGGATACACACTGTACTAGTGCCGACATTGTGCATGCTCTGTTGCCTGTGTCTATGTGCCTGTGGTTCTGTTAGTGTGATCATGTGATGTATCTGACCCCAGGAATGTGTCAATAAAGTTTCCCCTTCCTGGGACAATGAATACACGGTGTTCTTATTTCAATTTCCAGGAGTGTATTCTAACCTGTCGCTGACGATACACAAAATGTTCCATCCATTGCAGATTCTCTGCTCTGGTCAGTGTTGGGCTGACAATGGCATACTGTTTTCGGTTTAAAGCTGGGCCCTCCTGTAGGTAGTGATTCTAGGCGCGTTCTAGCCTCTCTCTGATGGTACACAAAGAGATTCATGTGCTGGCGATGCTTTGTTTTGGTCAGTGTTCGGTTGACAACGATATAATGCTTCAGGTCTGTGGAAATAGGAAGTTTTCCTAGAGAATACTGACCCCTGGAATAATAGCGAAATATCTGACTATTCGTTATCGTTATGTATGGGGCAAAGACAACTCTCCAGGAGAATGGTCAACAGCATGCGACGACCCACGCCTACGTCTTGCAATGGGAAGAGGCAGCTCCAGGGGATAGTCTCGCCACAGGAGTGGCCATCGTGACTAGTGGCTATTGAGACCTCTGTGGCCAGGTCTATTCGGTGCGTTGGCGCCGTCCTTACCCCCTGCCACCAGCTGTTTCCAGCAGCCTCCAGTAGCCTGCACACTCTCGTAGCCTTTGAGCACTCAAAATTAGTGTCTGTAGAAGTCTTGTAAATAAACTGTCACACATACAGGTACTACATACATTATAGAAACACAAAGATCGGTTTTCACGCCATCTGTTCACATGCCATAAAAAAATATTGTAATTTTTTTTGCACCTGACAGCAAGCTACAATTCGCTTCCTCTCCCTCCTTGGTGTTTTGTAACATAGAACTGACTAAAATTATGAACTCGATCTATCAGACTGTTGTCGATGATGAATAACCATACTGCCGACGTCGAAGCACTATAAAAATTCATCTGATACATGTATTAAGCTATCGGACATCTCTTGTACAAGTCTACCATGTATAACATCAGTAACACATCCTAAACGAATTGTGAGAACTATCGAACACCACAGAACGTCCTTGATATCTTGGAACATTCGTCTGCGAAAAATTGAGAACGTTAATATCTGAAAACTTTCAGTCTACCGAAACATTCATGTTATAAGCTGTTGTGTGACGAAATTTAATTGGAGCAGTTGTATTTTACATAAACTTACCACTTCTAAACGATCAGCTATTAAAAAGGCACATTCGCGATGATAATTATGCAATCATGTTTCCACCATTACTGATACAGACGATTTCTTTTAGTTTGATGGACAAATTAGTACAGTCATTCCTGGAGTTCAAAATAAGAGTATGTGCAAGTCTTGTTGATTGGTTGGTTGATTTGTGGGGGAGGGGACCAAACAGTGAGGTTTGTGGGAGGAAGTCGGCCATGTCCATTCAATGGAAAGGAAGCCTTGTGAGTAAATAGTTCTGCAAATGAGTACTACATGAATATCAGACGCGTGAAATGTCAATACAGAACAGTTTCTTTCACGCTATCTATTCACATACAGGGAAAAAAATACAGTCTTCTTTACGTTCAACAACCAACTACACGTCTCATCACTCCCTCTCCTCCCTATTTTGTGACATCCGATGGAGTAAAACTATGAATTACGAGAACTTCTCTAATTATGAGAACTTCGCTGATACAGAACTGAATAAGGTTTTTACTGCATCTCTCACTTATGATGTATGAAAAGCATAATACTTTCTCATATTGACTTCCCACATATGTAGTGATCCTATTAATTATACACGTAATTTTTAAGGCCTCGTCTGGAAGAAGACTATACCACACAGACTATCATTCACGATAGAGTATTCCTACATCTACATCTACATTTATACTTCGCAAGCCACCCAACGATGTGTGGCGGAGGGCACTTTACGTGCAACTGTCGGAAAGCCTCCGTGCGCGCTCGAATCTCTCTCATTTTACATTCATGATCTCCTCGGGAGGTATAAGTAGGGGGAAGCAATATATTCGATACCTCATCCAGAAACGCACCCTCTCGAGACCTGGACAGCAAGCAACACCGCGATGCAGAGCGCTTCTCTTGCAGAGTCTACCACTTGAGTTTGCTAAACATCTCCGTAACCCTATCACGCTTACCAAACAACCCTGTGACGAAACGCGCCACTCTTCTTAGGATCTTTTCTATCTCTTCTGTCAACCCGACCTGGTACGGATCCCATACTGATGAGCAATACTCAAGTATAGGTCGAACGAGTGTTTCGTAAGCCACCTCCATTGTTGATGGACTACATTTTCTAAGGACTCTCCCAATGATTCTCAACCGGGCACCCGCCTTACCAACAATTAATTTTATATGATCATTCCACTTCAAATCGTTCCGTACGCATACTCCCAGATATTTTACATAATTAACTGCTACCAATGTTTGTTCCGCTAGCATATAATCATACAATAAAGGATCCTTCATTATATGTATTCGCTATACATTACATTTGTCTATGTTAAGGATCAGTTGCCACTTCCTGAAACCAAGTGCCTATCCGCTGCAGATCTTCCTGCATTTCGCTGCAATTTTCTAATGTTGCAACTTCTCTGTATACTACAGCATCATCCGCGAAAAGCCGCATGGAACTTCAGACATTATCTACTAGGTCATTTATATATATTGTGAAAAACAATGGTCCCATAACACTCCCCTGTGGCACGCAGATGTTACTTTAACGTCTGTAGACGTCTCTCCATTGAGAACAACATGCTGTGTTCTGTTTGCTAAAAGCTCTTCAATCCAGCCACACAGATTCTCTGATATTCCGTAGGCTCTTACTTTGTGTATCAGGCGACAGTGCGGAACTGTACGAACGCCTTCCGGAAGTCAAGGAAAATGGCATCTACCTGGGAGCCTGTATCTAGTATTCTCTGAGTCTCATGAACAAGTAAAGCGAGTTGGGTCTCACACGATCGCTGTTTCCGGGATCCATGTTCGTTCCTACAGAGTAGATTTAGGGTTTCCAGAAATGACATGATACGCGAGCAAAAAACATGTTATAAAATTCTACAACAGATCGATGTCAGAGATATAGGCCTGTAGTTTTGCGCATCTGATCGACGACCCTTCTTGCAAACTGGAGCTACCTGTGCCCTCTTCCAATTATTTGGAACCTTCCGTTCCTATAGAGACTTGCGGTACACGGCTGTTAGAAGGGGTGCAAATTCTTTCGCGTTCTCTATGTAGAATCTAACTGGTATCCCGTCAGGTCCAGTGGACTTTCCTCTGTTGAGTGATTTCAGTTGCTCTTCTATTCCTTGGACACTTATTTCGATGTCAGCCTTTTTTTCGTTCGTGCAAGGATTTAGAAAAGGAACTGCAGTGCGGTCTTCCTCTGTGAAACAGCTTTGGAAAAACGTGTTTAGTATTTCAGCTTTACGCGTGTCATCTTCTGTTTCAATGCCATTATCATCCCAGAGTGTCTGGATATGCTGTTTCGATCCATTTACTGATTTAACGTAAGACCAGAACTTCCTAGGATTTTCTGTCAAGTCGGTACATAGAATTTTACTTTCGAATTCACTGGACACTTCACGCATAGCCCTCCTTACACTAACTTTGACATCGTTTAGGTTCTGTTTGTCTCAGAGGTTTTGGCTGCGTTTAAATTTGCAGTGAAGCTCTCTTTGCTTTCGCAGTAGTTTCCTAACTTTGTTTTTGAACCACGGCGGGTTCCTCCCGTCCCTCACAGTTTTACTCGGCACGTACCTGTCCAAAACGCGGTTTACGATTGCCTTGTCTGTGTTGTATTTGCGTAAGAAGTTTAACATATCGTTTTTTGCTGTAACACATCCAAGCAGTTGAAGATTATAGCTTTTTACACCATCATATACTCCCTTTCCACACTACAACTTTGAGGTATATGTCAGGTGCTAAACTGACATTCAGATGTTTCGATCCAGTGGCTCTCACACACACAGGGTGGTGGGAATAAAAGACAGATATGGTGGTTCTTATTGAAAAAAATTTGGAAGATATCGCAACATATGGAAACTGAAAGAGATCACATGATTGTGGAGCGTTTTCGAATAGCTATCTGAAAGTGATAACCTCTATGTTTAATTTAATGTTCCACAGGGATGTGCTAGCAGTGTTCCATTTTTGAATTGACTGAGAGCATTGATTCCTCATACTGCACTCAGGTACACGGCCAGTGTTGCGGTGTTCTAGATGTTGGTCATCCTGACCACTAAATCTCTGGACACTGCATCTTTCATTTTTCTGGCTTACAATGCAAAACAACATACGGAACAGGATGTATTCTGCATGACTTAAACACGTGAAGCATAGATAGTATGCAACATCAGATGTCAATCACACCAGTGAAGGAATGGAATAATTTTCATTCATCCAGGTGAACATGTAAGTACGCTCATTTTCTTGAATTTTCCTTATTTTTATGTATTTTCCATCAATTTCCGAAATTGTAACAATTTTTCATTTCAATGCATTTTACCCAATTACTCATGTTCCAGACCAGTGCTCTAAATGACCTGTCACATCAACAAAATGTCTCATGGCACCAATCCTGTGATGCTCTCAGCCAATGACACTGTAGCATGGTTCTTAATTTCTCATTGCTAAACCACCCCTCCATTACTAACATGCATGTAACACTGATTGATATAATTCAATGAGCGGTATTCCTCACTCGAACAGTTGAATGTCAAAATGTTCCATGCATGTTTGTGTAATCCTTGAGTTGCATGTATACAGGAAAGGCAGAACTCATCCCGAAAATGACTATGCTTGGAAATCTGTAGCAGCGACTTCAGTCGCTTTCTTGGAATGATCTGGCACTTAAATGTCGCTCAAGATGACTGGAAATGCTGGCCTCATTGTGTGTCCTGACCCCAAAGTGTTTGGACACATTACTGCAATACTCCGAATCTTTCAGAGTGCATTCATTTCTGTGGCTTACAGTATGTAACTGCATTTGTGGCGGAGGTCTTGGTATGACAGCAGGCATGGTCTGACGTTAGGTAGTATGGCTCATGTGTAGGGGGATATGGAAGTTCCGTATCAGCACCACGCCTCTGTAATGCATCTTCCTTCCACTGTTAAGATGCATACATGTAGTATCAGTCCACTCTCACCATAGAAAGAGCAATTGAACTTATTTTGGACATCACTCCAACACATGCCCAGCATCCTTTATTGTAAGCGTTTTCCCCATAAACAATATTTAATGACGTATGTAAACCCTGCACACACATCTGCATTTGCCCCTTCTTTTTCCATGGACAGTCTGCGCCATATACCCCAGTTCCCATGTCATGACTTCAATGGCGTGTAACTCCAGTTTCCTTTTACACATAGCACATGAATTGTACTTAGAGGAGTAATTTCCTTAATCCGGTGAGGATGTGGAATGGTCGACTTACCCTACTCATTTTGTCTTGTTGGCAGTTCTTTGTTGCGCAGTTGGACATTGTCGAAGTTTTCAGTAACTTTAATTATTGAACTCCCCTCCCTAATGCACGCACTCTTTCGGCTACCGTCCTTGAAAGGAGATAAACGAGTGCAAACGGTATGAGGGTATTCTTCATCCTTCCACAATGGAGAAGTAGTATTTCCGTGCCACTTTTCAATTTATCTTTTCTCATGAGTGAAAATGGACCACGAAGAAAGGTAGGCTGAGTGTATACGTTGTTGGCTGGCGGAATTATCACACAGTGAAAACGACTTTACGACAGATGGCAGTCAAAACGATGATTGTGTAAGTGATCGCAGTGACAGTCGTCGTACTGAGCAACATGCAAGTGAAGGCAGTGACAAAGAAGATAACATACTACTAAATGAGCTACAAAATACTGCCCACAATGCTGCGTTACCAGAATCAGCGATCGAAAAGTCAGATACACATTTCATTTTATTTTGGTAAAGATGGATTCAAGTGGTGCAGAAATCCTCCTCAACGACAAGTTCGGACCCTTTATGAAAATATCATCAGGCAGGTACCTGGCTTGAGTTTAACGGCAAGATTAGCAAAGACAGAGCTTGAATACTGGACTCTGTTTCGCAATGAAAATATATTTAGTATTATATTGAAATACACAAACTTGCAAGTTGCAGAAAGGAAAGCAGCTTGTGAAGTAGTTGAAAAAATCTATTTTATGAAGGGAATGACCGTGAGTGAGCTGAAGGCTTGTTTAGGCTTGTTGCACATTCCTGGGTTTAACCGATCTGGGAGGCAGATCACCATTGACCTTTGGGCTTCAGACGGAACAGGCGTTGAAATATTTTGGCTGACAATCACACGACAAAGTTTTCATTTTATTCAAAGCAGTCTTCGTCATGACGATAAATCCACACGTGGAAAAAAAAAAAAAAAAAAAAAAAACAGCTGGACAACATAGAACCAATTTGTCAGATATTTGAAATATTCGTTGAAAACTGCAAGAAAGGCTATGTACTAGGATAATATAGAACCATAGATGAAATGTGGCTTGCATTCAGAGGCAGATGCAAATTTAGACAATACATTCCATCCAAACCGGCCAAATATGTCACAAAAATATTTGCCTTGGTCGACTCAAAGAATTTCTATACTTCAACCTCTAAATATATGCCGGGAAGCAGCCAGAGGAACGCTTTTCACTGAGTAATAAACCATTTGATGTGGAGAATCGGCTGGTGCAACCCATTTTAAAAATAAGCCGTAATGTGGCTTTTTATATCTGGTTTACGAGCTATGAACTAGTGTCACATCAGCTGAAAGAAGACAAGCTAACTTCTGTGGCAACACTGCGTAAGAACAAGAGGCAAATCAGCCATGAATTTTTCAAAGTTCGAGGTAGAGAAATCCTATCATCTAAGTTCGGTTTCCAAAAGGATATTACACTTGTTTCTCATATACCAAAGAAAAACAAAGTTGTTTTGATCATGTTCAGTCTTCACCACAATGCTGAAAGTGAAGAATCTACAGAACATAGGAAGAAACCATAAATAAACTTGTTTTATAATTCTACGAAAGGTGGAGTTGACGGTGCAGATGACATGTCAGCGACTTACGATGTAAGCTGCAACTCAAGAAAAAGGCTTCAGACTGTCTTCTATGCAATACTGAATATGGCCAGCATAAATGGTGCTATTGTTAAGCGATCAGATAACAATAAAAAGCAAAAGAGTCGTAATTTCAGAAAAACTCTGGGATGTATGCTCGTCAATGAGCACTTGAGTGCTCGACAATAAATACCTCAACTGCCAAGCACTTTGCCTAAGAAAATCAGAGAATTTAGTGGAGAATGTCCACAAGAATTGAATGCCGGAATCCAAAGTGTACGGAAAAGATGTCAAGAGTGTCCCTATGCTAGACATCGTAATACACCTCATGTTCGTGATGGTGGTCTTAAGTACATTTGTCAAGAACACATTGTTCGATTCTGCCAACAAAGTGCTATGGCAAGACATGATCAACAGATTATGTCAGAAGCTTATTGTTCATTCATAGATTTGAAAAATGTGTAACGTTAAGAGCTGTTAAAATGATTATTTTGTAGACTTTATGTAAAAATTAAGTAATAGTGCATTTGTACACTTAGTTTAATTCTATGAAAATCCTTCAATTAACAATTAATTCATAAATTTAATTCCTGTCTTTCGTTAAAATGTGCTAATAAATACATAAAAAATATAAATATCCTCGCCGAGTTAATAGGGAGTGGTTTAGGGCTGTTCAATACACTGGTACTTCTCCTTAATACTTTTGGGAAAAACATTGTTTGCGAGATCCAGCTCTAAATAGGCAATACCTAAAATCGGTGGTAGGCGAAGAACATTGTCCTGGATTGGGGGAAATATGTTTCACCTGCTTTAATATAGCGTTTCTGTGGAAGAGTTACGTCGTCTCTGTTGGAGGAGATGTTACGAACCCCACGTAGTTTACAGGTGGTTAATTAAAACTGAATGCAGACAGAGAAAAATTTATATGCTTTTCACGATCTTGAGTGTCTAGGGAATCGACACTGTATCAAAACGCTCGCAAATCGTATCAAAACGTCAGTCGAAATACATCCAAACTGCAATAAACTGTTTCCGAAGCTACATCCATCATCGTGACTCTCGCTCCTCCACCAACACTGACTTGGTTTTTCTGCAGTCAGGAGACAAAAAGTTAACACAGGTCTTCGATACATCTGTGTAAATGACTTAGATCACAGTCCCACACATTCAGCATGGTAAGTAGAATCCGAAGCAGTTATTCTGTGACCTGACGCATTTTCGCTAACTGTAAGTATAAATGCAGATATCCAGTAAGAAGAACAAAGTTTTACTGATTTTATGATGTTTTTCCATGTTTTCGATATTTATCCATTTTTATGTATACTTAATGCTTGCTGGAGGCTGCTTGTTATTTCTGTTTGTACCATCCAACTCCCATACATAGCCTCCCCAACCTACTCACGCTATCTAAAATCTATTGCAAAAATACACACACACGTAAATGGACTATTGCGGCGAGGTTGGGTATTGACGTTATTCTGTTTTAGACACACATACAGCAGAGCACAGTTTCGCTATCTCATGTTTAGGATTCCCAAGGTGGGACCTCCCACGCCCTCTCTCCGTCACTGCACTGACACCTGAGGCTTCTTCGTCGTCTTCAGCTCTGGGGGGGTACTGGGATGCATCCGAAATTTGCATCTGTGGGCATTGTGCGTTCCAAAATCCTGCCATGTATAATCTAGGGTAATGGCGTGGTGGATGCATATGCAGAAAATTCAAGGGTAAAGTTTAGTATGGATCCTCCTAACTTACGATCCAAGGCATTCTCTGAAAGGTAGATCCTTTTACATGATTTTCGGTCTTACTAGAACCACCAATGATGGTGCATACTATCCATGCTCTATGGGTTTAAGTAATGCAGAACCCACTGTGTTTCATATGCAGGATTGCATTGCAGGCCATAAAAGTGGGAGATGCAGTGTCCAAAAATTATAGATAAAGATAACCAACACCTAAGGTACCGAAACAGTGGTCATTTGTGGTTGCAATATGAGGAATCAAGCTCTTGGTTTCTTCAAAAACGTAACACTGTGACATCTGCTATCCCACCACTGCAAACATCAAATTAAATGTAGAGGTCATTTCCTCTGGACAGCTGTGTCGATATGCTCCACTGTGGTCTATACCCTTCCAGTTTCCTTATATTGCTATGTCTTACATATTTTATGAATAAAAAATACTGCCTCTGTATTTTATTTACACTGCTCTGTGTGTGTGTGTATGTGTGTGTGTGTGTGTGTGTGTGTGTGTGTTTGTGTGTGTTTGTGTGTCTGTGTGTGTGTGTGTTTGTATGTGTGTGTGTGTGTGTGTGTGTGTGTGTTGTGGTGGCAGCAAAGCCAACGCATTGTGATGTACTGCCTTCTGTGAGAGTCAATGGATCGAAATGTGTTCATGTTAGTTTAGCACCTGATATAGACCTCGAAGTTGCGGTATGAAAAGAGAATGTATGGCGCTGTACAAAGCTGTAGTGTTTACAATGCTTGGATGTATTACAGAAAAAAACAACATATAAAACTGCTTATGGAATTGCAACACAGGAATCCTCTGTTGTGGTTGATAGTCTGTGGGGTATGGTCTTCTTCCATAACAGGCGACAAACATAAATTTACACAAGTGTGTGGAAGTGACTTTGATCACTGGCCATCTGCTCCAGTGGATCGATACATGAGTATTTGATGAGACTGCCACATATATTCAGTGTCAACACACTTCTGGTATTTGTTTTCTATACATCAGGGGAGAGAGAATTCCAGTAAAAATTTTATCAAATTCTGTACCAGGTGACATCAGCGAAGTTTTTGTTGTTCATAGTTTTACTCTTTTGGATGACACAAAATAGCGAGAGGAGAGAGAGAGATGCAAATTACAGCTTTCTGTTGAACATAATGAAAGATTGTGTCCCTTTCCAATATGGGAGTACATTGTGTGAAATATACTATTCTGTGTTGATATTTCAAGCATCTAAAATTCATGTAATACCCACATGCACGACCATTTATATACAAATATTCCACTCACACTAATTTTGAACTCGAGGAATGGTCTCAACTATGCCGATTTGTCCATCAAACTGAAAGAAATTGGCTGTATCGTAATCTTCGAAGCATTACTGCTTTATTATTATCACGAATGTCTATCTTTAATAGCTGACCGTTTATAAGAGGCAAGTTGACGTAAGTACACCTGTGCCAATTAAAATTTCCGACACACAACAGTTTATAACATAGATGTCTCGGCAGACTGAACGTTTTCGGAGACTGAAATTCTCACTTTTACTCTAATGTTCCAAAATAACAAGGACATTCTGCAATGACTGGTAGTTTCTACACCAAACTACTGGAAGTTCTTGATTCATTTTGGATGTGTTAACGATTTCACACAAAGTAAATGTGAACAAGAGATGTGTGATATGTTAACACATGTATCACATGATCTGTTAATGGTCCCAACCTTGGCAATTTGCTCATCCGCCATTGATAACGGCATCATAGACCGAGTTCATGGTTTCACTCAACTAGATGTTACGAAATAGCGAGGAGGGAGTTGATGTGAAGTGCAGCTTGCTGTTGGGTATTAAAAAAAATTACTCTTTTTTTTTCTCTCCAACATGTGAGCAGGCAGCCCGAAAGCCGCTGTTCTGTATTGATGTATATGCATCTGAAACTATGTAATACCTACAGGCATGGCAATTTATGTACTAGACTTCCACAGACACTATTTTTGAGTGCTCTGGGACTAACAGAACGTGCATACTACGGGAGACTGCTGGAAATGGCCCGCTGCATACTGAATAGCGACTGCCTGCAGCGACCTCCATGAAGTCTGGTTACAAAGCCCATCACTCACGTGAATGGCGCCCATGGAGCTTCTTCTTCCCAGCGAGGGCCATAGCATGCTGTTGGCCAATCTTCTACTGGTGAATTGTCTATGCTTCTCCATGATGAATAGTCAGTATTTTGCCATTATTTCAGGGGTCGCCATTTCCTAGGTACGTTTTATTTCCACAGACCTAAACCAATGTATCGTTGTTAACCCAGTACCGACGAAAGTAGAGCATTACCAGCAGGTAGATCTCTTTGTGTACTATCAGCGAGAGTTTGGAACAGGCTTGGAAAACCAATATCCCTCTCTACAGGGGGGAGGAGTTGGGGGAGGAGGGAGGTAAGACTTGATATAAGTTGTTTAATCGGTATCCACACATGATGGTGAAGACATATACACTGTTCTGGCGAAAGTTTTTGTTTTTTGTTTTGTTTTCGATACTGGAGTGATGTTATTACATTGTTTCATCTTCCTGTAGAATGAAGGCAGAAATGCACTCATAGCATAACATAGTCGCTGTTATTTTATGTTGAATAGTTGTTCACTTATAAGAGAATGACGTCTCCATCCTCTTAATACACACTGGTCTATTTATCGTGGATTACTCGGTCATTATTGGTTATTATGTTGTCATTTGATCCTACCAGCATTATGTCACTGATGATGTCTTCAGTCACAGTATTCATTTTAAAAGCGTAAGACTAAATCCATTACACAATGTGAGGTGAGGCCTGTCGGCACAATATTCATTATTGTAAGTATAAGAACCACTACTGCAGAATACACAGCGATAATACTACATGCAGTAAATGAATGTTCATGTTGCATGAGTCATCTTTTTTAAATAACTGAGCTCACATTACAGCAGTAGTGCTGTATTCTTAACAGCACTTTAGGCAGACATGCAGTATGTTACTTCACAGGCGATAAGTGACTTCCACAGAATATGAAAACACACACACACACACACACACACACACACACACACACACACACACAAACACAAACACAGCTATTATTTGGCACAGTGGAGCGTCTGAAACCTCCACCAGACAGCCTTCGGACAGATTACTTGCCAAAGCAGAATGCTAGCGAGTGTAGGCACTGCTCTCCAATGTGGGGGACGGGGGGCAGAGCCGGTGGGCCTGTGCACAGAGAGAAGACTAGTATAAAGGTCCATAACCATCCCGTTTACGCACAACGTATTATTTCAATGCTTTTTCTACATGAAAGTGATTTTACATAGCTGAGGACCACTCTCAGACAGTGCCGGCATGTCCAGTCTTTAAAAACAATGCCACTATTGACCATTCAAAAAATGGTTCAAATGGTTCTGAGCACTATGCGACTTAACTTCTGAGGTCATCAGTCGCCTAGAACTCAGAGCTAATTAAACCTAACTAACCTAAGGACATCACACACAGCCATGCCCGAGGCAGGATTCGAACCTGCGACCGTAGCGGTCGCTCGGTTCCAGACTGTAGCGCCTAGAACCGCACGGCCACTCCAGCCGGCTTGACCGTTCACCTCTTCATCTATGACGGGCAGTCGACTCTTTCTCTGTTGTTCCAAGGAGACAAGTCATTCTCAGAAATAAGTTCATCAGCTTGTAGGAAGTGTCCCGTTCTTGAGTCTCTTGTCCATCTGTGATAGATTTCTGGAGACTGGAAATGGTATATAATTGCCAGCTGATGGATCTCTTTGTGTATCATCAGCAACAGGTTAGCACACACCTGGAGAGAAGGTAGACCTATCTGTGGTGGGAGGAAGGAGAGGGAGGAGAAGAGGTAGGAGGGGACGTATGAAGGGTGGTAAGGCTGATTCTAGGCTGATTAGCCTGCATCCACACATCATGGTGAACACAAGTGCAGCGGCCACCACTCTAGTCCATTCAGATATTTTGAGGTCGGTTTTTGTAGGAGTTGTGTTATTAGAATGACTTTTCTTAATTCCCAGTGTACCCGTTGTTTATGAGTGCTGGCTTTTTTAATGACAATTTCGCTGTGTAATTAGAGCAGTGAAGCATATCCTGTCAGTTGATGTGATGTACTGGTTTCCCACATTTCAGTGATAGTTTACTGTGCTACCCCTCCTTACCATGTATCTGTGTACAAGTTCCTCAGCAGCTATTTCACTCGTACATCGATAGGAGGCAGCTCTTCCTACACTTTTATGATAGTTTGCTACCCTATCCCATCATACCATGCATCTGTGTACTACTTCCTCAGCAGCTATCCACTTATAGATCATTAGAAGACAATTCTTCCGGCAGTGGCTGTAGAAAAGTTTCCCACCAGTTTAGAGTGGCATTGTGGACTAGGGCAAACAGCAAGGTGAACATGTGTGCACACACACTCTGAAGAATAGGGACAGGGGTCAGTGGGAAATGGGGATGACAGGGTGTGGGGAGTTGGAGCGAGTAGGATGGGGTGGTTGCTTGATAGTTTCAAGCATCCTCTGGTGGGATTATTGTGGAATACGTCTTCAAACTTCGAGGGAAACATATACACATGTTATCGGAAAAATGGGGGGTGTCAGTGGGGAGGGCAAAGTAGGGACTGGTGCCAGCATAATGTAGAGGCAGCTGTAGGACAATGCATCAGCAGGATAACACAGTGAAAATAAATAAAGTAAATAAATTAAGAGAGTACCTTACATCCCTGCTCTCCTGCAACTCAGCACAGATTGTGTCTTTATTTAGAAGTGGGGGAAGGGAGAGGAAGTGGTGGAGGGGGGGGGGGCGCTTGGGGAATTTAGGGGAAGTGGAAGTGGTGATGCCAACAATGTGATGTTATCAAATTTAACCCCTCAGAGAGGAGATGGTCGACCACCAATGGAACGCTGCCACCTTGAATAAATGCAGACTGCACTGACTACAGCTTTATCCCTCTACCCATAGTCGAAAAATAATATGCTCCTTTCAAGAGAGTATCGTCAATGCACAACAACAGAAGGCATCTTTCTTGGTGATTTTGCTCAGTCGTCGGTAGTTGATGGAGGAATGCAATGTGTCACCCATCCTCTTCACAAGGACAACAAGAGAGGACTGTGGATTCTCTGAAGATTAAATTATGTGATCTAGCAGCATCTTCTCCACTTCCTCCTGCATTCTACATCGTTCAGCGGGCGATACTCTTTATGAGCGATTGCTAATTTGTGGCTGCTTCTCTGTCTTCATATGATGACTTACCACATGTCGCACCATTTCTCTTTTCTCCATTTTGCATTTTAAATTATTTGATGCATAATGTCAACCACTCACCTACATTGTTCCTCGGTCAGTCTAGAACCTCTTGGTAGTTTGATAATAGCTTCCTCCCCTGTGTTGTCTGTAATGATAGCGTAGCACGTTTCTTCGCTGGTGACACTAATCTACCCTTCCTGGCTGTTATGGCTGTCGCATTCACAAACCTTTAGGGATGAACTATGGGTACTCGTGACTGTTAGTGATTCAGCCTACTTGACAATATACAGTGCTTATAATTCGCCAAACGTGCAGAGGAATTATTGTTGGAATTGATTCACCAATATGAATCTTCCAATGTCCATGATTGATTGTGGTACGTGCAAGAATTCCCACCCGAGAATAACATCATGACTACATTCTGTTAAAACGACAAATTCGAAGGGCTGTCTTCTGTCACTGATAGTCATTCCTACAACACGTGTTCCTGTCGGTCCGACGTAGTTCCCACTTGAGACCTTCAGCACAGTCGCTTTCGTTTCACTGAACGTAGTCTTCCTTAGCTGGCGACGATAAACATTGTGCATTACAGAAAAAGAAGCCCCAAGTTTCTACTAGCATCTGGACTGGTTACCTGTCGATGATGACGTCGATGAGATTTCCTGTCGTCTTGGTGACTATCTTCCATGAAGGACTTTCGTCTGTGGCAGCCGCGCCTCGGGCTATCGTTGCCTTTTCAGTTTTCTGAATTCGGCGGCTAAGCGAGAGGCTGGTACCTCTGTACTGTGATGGGGAACGGCTAGGGGGTGTTGGTGGACGACCTCATCCAGTCGTCCAGGATACGACGATGAGCTTCGGCTGACATGTCGACCATAATCATCTGCAGTATATTGGTGTGAACAGGGCTGTTGTAATGGTTGACGTGTTGAGGAGTAATAGTCGTCGAATACTCGTCCTCTCTATCCAGGAGAGCATAATGTGTCCAGGACGTCCTTACTGGAAACACAGAGGCACTCTCCCTGTTTTCCTTCGGGGCGTTTTACTTGGTGGAGAAATTGGTACCTGTGTCCACCGGATGCGAGGTTGCCTTTTGACGGCGGGAGCGTACGTCCAGTTGGTCTAGTCCATTTTCATGATGCGTTCAAATAGTAGTGGAGATGGCTGCCGTAGATTGATGCGTTTCTTCTTCAACACTCACCATTATCTCCTGGGGTATGGGGTCGACGGTCGTAGCTGCTTTCCCTTGCATACTCTGTCGCACAGTTCTGGCTGCCATAAAATGCTGCGTCTGTATTCTTATTGCCTAGCATATGAGAGATGCGCACTGTTGGTTATCGGACGTGGGGATCACATGCGGGTGACAATCATAACTCTTTAGTCCGATTATTTTCCGCTGCATTTCCTCCACGCGCTGACACAACTAGATGAATTCTTCTGCTGTTGTGGCTATCTTTTCCTAAAGAGCTTAGTACATGTCTTCTGTGACTCCTTTCATCAAATGTGGGATTTTGTTGGCTTCTGTCGTATTTGGCTACACAACTCTGCGAAGGGCCAAAACATGGCCGAGTCGTTTTGCTGTGACATTTGTTCCTGGTCTTCAACTGTTCTTCTGCTGAGTGGACTTGCTATTGATTATGACAAAATATTCTCTTCTGTTTGACCTGCAATTTGTCATAGCTATTGTGCTCCTTTCCGTCGTTCTGCAACCGTTGATGCCCTGTGCTGTCTAAGTGAAAGCACTCATTTCCGAAATAGGTCATGTCACCCCACCAATTGTATTTGGCGACACAATCGAATCTTTCAGCTATTTCGTCATGTCCTCACCAGTGTCTCCGGGAAAACTGACCGATGCCTCGATTGTCAATGACTTACCGCTGACTTGAAAGCCACGGGTCTCTTGAATATGCGGACCTTTCTAACCAACCACTGCTTGTATCCCTATTCGTGTCCGTATACGTGACGGCTATTGCACTGGCTAATAAGACCACTGTGATGTAGATATTTCAAAGTAAGTGGCGGCTCCACAAAACAACGTCACAATCATAACTTGAATCTAGTTTAATTCTGGAAATAAGATCGTCAATGTAATACATGAGTTAGCGCGGAAAGCACGTTTATCATGAGCACAAACTTACAGCTACAAGAAAAATTGTTCTCGTAGATGTTTATGCAAACATCCAATATTCTAGAACGTTAATATTTATACAAATACTGAATGTCTAGATATACACGCACATTACAAAAGTAAAATATGTACTGTTCCTTACAGAAGTTGTAAATACTACACAGCAAAAAACTGCTGGTAGGCATGTTTCACTGATGAGCCGCATCACGCAAGTCAGCCACACTAACCAGTCCATTATACTACACACACCCTTCTTGCGGCAGTATCCTTATTATAATATATTTTTCAGGTGGCTTTCGGCCCGTGCCCATTCATCCATCTTACTAGTGTAGTGTCAATTATAACGGCAGGTGATCGTAAGGACAGTAGAACACCGAGTCCCCAGGCGGGGAAAATCGAACCGCTAAGAATCGACCCCAGGTCACTTTGCTTAGCGATCCGCCGTACTGACCGCGCAGCTACCGAGGCGGACATTGTTCTTCTCGGTCATCAGACAAATATATCCCCTCGTACGTTCCTTCCATGGACCGCTACTCTTTCGACCTATCTGGCCTCTCCTCTCCTTTAAAAGTGGACGACAAAGTTAATGATGTTCCCTTTTTAGATAATTTTATGAGGTGCTGTTTTGATTTTTCTATATGTGGGATCAGTCTTCCCGAAGAACATTTCTCTCGATCTCTTCGCATGTTTCCTCCAGTCGTTTCGCCTTTACTTCCCTGTATTTTTTCTTGATTTCGTTTACAAGCGACTTATATTGCTGTCTCCCGCCTTTTCTTGAACACTTTTGTGACTTCCTTCTCTAGTCGATCACCTGAAATGATTTCTCTGCTACCCAAGGTTTCTTCGCAGTTACCTTCCTTGTCCCTATGTTTCACGGTACAAGACCTGTGATTGTCCTTTAAGAAATGTGCATTCCTCTTCTCATGAACTGTTTATTGAGGCATACATTATTACCTGTAGCTTTAGAGAACAAACGCACATCATTATACATCAGTAGCTCAGCATCCCCCTTCTTTCAACACTGATTTTTCTGGATGATTCTTTGAAGTATCAGTTTACTCTACATCTTTATTAAATTGTTAACTGAATCGATATCTGATTTTGGGTATACCTTACAATCCAAAATCTGATTTCGCGATCACTGTTCGAGCGATACGATCCAGCTCGAATCTCCACGCCTTTTCCGGATATAACTCCTCCACTTGTAGTTTTAGAACGGTTTAGTCGCTATTACCAGCATAAATTTACTGCAGAACTCAGTTATTCCATATCTTCTCTCATTCCCATCACTGCTACTTACACAGTGACAGTTGGCAATACTACATACAGTAAACAAACACAACCAAGGCACAGTGAAAGTAAAGCGCTTGATGGAATGTGTCCGAAGAAATCGAAATTCGGAACTCCTGGTGTACGCACGCCAAATAAGAACAACTACAGGAAGACAAATCTGACAATAATGGAATGCCGTTTTATGATTATTTTTTGTCATTATAGTTCGTTTCTAAACGTGTTCATGCTCATTGAGTTACACAATGAAATGAGGGGTGGAGTGGGGGATATATGTAGACAATTTTTACTCCGTCTTGAGCTTACTGCAATTTAAGGCGGATAAGCAATAGTAACTGATTTTAACAGCTGCTGCCGGAGATGGCCATGCAAACAAACGTATAAACTTTTATTCCTTTTCGACAGTAAAATTATTCATGCACGCTGATCTAGAACGCTGCCTAATAGGCGCAAAAGATGCTTTGAGGTGACAAAAGTCATGGGATACCTCACAATATCGTTTCAGACCTCCTTTTCGTGGGGTCCTGCCAGCTCTTATCTTATAGGGTGCCTAAAGGCTGCTGCTTTCTCGGCTAACTATACAAGAACTCAAGCAAATCACGTTAAATAATTTTTATTAGCATAAAGTAGATTGACAATACTTAACTTTGGTTTACAATGATGTCGCAAGCGATGGGCAACATGCAAATAATCAATGTATTTCGCTATACACTATGTCCATGAAAGTAATGGATATGGTTCACTAATAACAGCTCCACCAGTCTCCGTCTTCTACTGTCCTAGTGCCGGTCCACTACTGTCTGGCAGAGGCTGGTTTTTTTCCTTTATTGTTATTTTAACACCTTATACAAAGGTGGGCCGGCAGCGCCAATATTACGCCGCTCTTCGGCCACAGGCAGTACAAATAGAGACAAGGAAGACACAGAAAAACAAAACATAATGGTGGACAAAAAACAGTAGACACCTGAGTAAAAAAACACGAAGTCGTTCACAGGTGTAGTAAAATGAAAAACGGTCAGCACTGTACACCAATACTGATGACTGAGATGACACACGTGAACGATGGAGCGTGGACAGTGAAAACACTGAAGCACTAACACGACGACACTCACAATGGCGATGATCTCCGGCGCGCGAATGTTCACTTGACGTGTGCGAGTCCGGGTAGTACGGGTAGTACACTACGCAAAGGAAGATGAAAATCTAATTATCATGGAGGACTGTAATGCAGTTGTAGGGAAAGAAGTAGAAGAAAGGCTTACAGGAGAATGTGGGCTTGGAACAAGGAACGAGAGAGGAGAAAGACTAATTGAGTTTTCTAATAAATTTCAGCTAGTAATAGCGAATACTCTGTTCAAGAATCACAAGAGGAGAAGGTGCGAGCTTGGGAAAGGCCGGGTGATACGGAAAGATTTCGGTTAGATTTCATCATGGTCAGACAGTGACTCCGAAATCAGATTCTGGATTGTAAGGCGTACTCAGAAGCAAATATAGACACAGATCACAATGTAGTAGTGATCAAGAGTAAGCTGAAGTTTAAGAGATTAGTCGGGAAGAATCAATACGCAAAGAAGTGGGATACGGAAGTACGAAGGAATGACGAGATACGTTTGAAGTTCTCTAAGGCCGTAGATACAGCAATAAAGAATAGCTCAGTAGGCAGTACAGTTCAAGAGGAATGGACGTCTCTAAAAAGGGCAATCACAGAAGTTGGAAAGAAAAACATAGGTACAAAGAAGGTAACCGGGAAGAAAGCATGGGCAACGGGAGGAATATTTCAGTTGATCGGTGAAATAAAGAAGTATAAAAATGTACAGGGAATTTTAGGAATCAAAAAATACGAGTGAATGAAATAAATAGGAAACGCAGGGAAGCTAAGACGAAATGGCTGCATGAAAAATGTAAGGGAATCGAAAAAGAAATGATTGTCGGAAAGACTGACTCAGCGTGTAGGGATGTCAAAACAACCTTGGGAGAAATTAAAGGCAACAGTGCCAACATTAAGAGTGCAACGAGGATTCCACTGTTATGTGCAATGGAGAGAGTGGTCTGGTGGAGATAGCACATTGGACGCATCTATGAGGGGCAAGAGTTGTCTGATGTGATGAAACAAGAAACAGGAGTCGATTTATAAGAGATAGGAGATCCAGTATTAGACTCATAATTTAAGAGAGCTTTAGAGGATTTCAGGTCAAATAAGGCAGAAGGGATAGATAATATTCCATCAGAATTTCTAAAATCATTGTGGGAAGTGGTCACAAAACGTCTATTCACGATGGTGTGTAGCATGGATGAGACTGGCGACATACCATCAAAGTTTCGACACAATATATACCACAGAATTCTGAAGGCAGCAAGAGCGAGAAGGGCGTGTATTATCCACAATCAGCTTAACAGAAGAAAGGAAAATAAAACTGAAGCTGCCTTAGATGACGATCAATTTGGCTTTAGGAAAGGTAAAGGCACCAGAGAGGCAAATATGACGTTGAGGTTGATAGTGAAAGCAAGACTAACGAAAATCAAGACACGTTCATAGAATTTGTCGACCTGGAACAAGCGTTCGACAACGTAAAATGGTGCAAGATGTTCGAAATTCTGAGAAAAATAGGGGTAAGCTATAGGGAGAGATGGGTAATATACGATATGTACAATATCCAAGACGGAAAAATAACAGAGGACGACCAAGAATGAAGTGCTTGGATTAAAAAGGGTGTAGAACGGAGATTTAGTCTTCCACCTCTATTATTAAATCTGTACACCGAAGAAGCATTGATGGAAATAAAAGAAAGGCTCATGAGATGAATTAAAATTCAAGGTGTAAGGATATTAATAATACGATTCTCTGATGACATTGGTATCCTGAGTGAAAGTGAAAAAGGATTACATGATCTGCTGAATGGACTGAACAGTCTAATGAATACAGAATATCGACTGACAGTAAATCGAAGAAAGACGAAAGTAATGAGATGTAGCAGAAATGAGAACGGCGAGAAACATAACATCAGGTCTGATGGTCACGAAGTGGATGAAGCTAAGGACTTCTACTTCCTAGGGAGCTAAATAGTCATTGACGAACGGAAAGAGGACATCAAAAGCAGACTAGCACTGTCAAAAAGTGCATTCCTGGCCAAGAGAAGTCTGCTGGTATCAAACAGGGCTTAATTTGAGGAAGAAATTTCTTAGAATGTATGTTTGCAGCACAGCTTTGTGTGGTAGTGAAACATCGACTGTGAGAAAACCGGAACAGAAGAGAATCGAAGTATTTTGGATTTGGTGCTACAGACGAATGTTGAGAATTAGGTGGACCGATAAGACAATGAATGTGGACGTTCTGCGCAGAATCGGACAGGAAACGAATATGTGGAAACACTGACAAGGAGAAGGGACAAGATGATAGGACATCTGTTAAGATATCAGGGAATGACTTCCGTAGTACTAGAGAGAGATGTAGAGGGCGATAACTGTAGAGAAGGAGAGAGAATGGAATACATGCAGCAAACAATTGAGGACGTAGGCTGCAGGTGCTACTCTGCGGTAAAGAGGTTGGCTCAGGATAGGCCGCATCAAACCAGTCACAAGACCGATGACTGAAAAAAAAAAAGATGTGTATCACATATATCGAACTCCGCCCCATTCTGATAATTGCATGGTGGTGCGTCGGTTTTCGTCTTAGATTGTACTTTAATGTAATGTATTAAGAGTAATAGACAGTGTAAGGAGTCGCTGAGACTGCAAGATACTCGAGGAACGTTTGAGCTACATGTGTTTTCTTTATTTATTATTCAACGTTCGGTTTTGGTGTATGTTGGACTACCTTCAGGCTATAAAAACCTGCTCACCGGACCATCATGCAAAATCTGTCCTTTCAATACGACCACTTTATGTCAGTTTTACAAGTTTTGTAAACTGTTGAGTGGTGATACTGTAAGAACAGGTTTCTTATGATGCGAAGCTGATCATGTTTAACTACGGTGAAGATGGAGCAGTATCGACTGAAATCAGTTGCAGAACACTAAATATAAAATCGTGCAACTGTTGTACACAGAAAGAAATTCGTGGCGGAGGTAATGTTGGGAAATGAATATTAAGTTTTCACAGGCATAAACAAGTTTGAAAGAGAATATAAAAATGTAGTACTTAGTCCGCGATGGAGTGTTATATCGTTTAATAGAATATTGCTGTATAAAGTACCTGTATAATGCATCAATTTTCATACGTCATTAAGATAGTGACACGTTAACTATCAGAGAAAGAGTTGTAATACAGCTTTTTAAATAACCTTTCGTCACACTAAATGGAACGACGCAGTGTGCCGAAATTGTTCTGGAGATCATTTTCTATAATTCTCTGCTCCACAAGCCACCCTGCTGCTGGTTCAAGCTAAATGAAAGGTAATTTAGTGTATCGTTGTTGGCAACCCCGTGGGAATAAAATACACGTTACACGCCAGTTAAAATAATAGGCGCATTAATTAACGATCGGAGAGGTAAATGGACTGTAGACGTGTACGGTGGTTTGCATCTAAATTAATAAACTGTTTCGCATCGCCACAACTGCATATGGATGACGAATGGCTCGTCAGTACAACTCGCGTCCACCGAGCGGTGACCCATGCATTGCGAAACTACAGGATAGAATTAAACTGGACAGGACGCTGTACACAGAGCAAAGAAGTAAAAGTGGAAAAGCCATTCATTAAATTCAGTAGCCAGAGCCTGACGATTTAACAGTTTACGGTATGGCGGAGAGAGTTTATTACATTTTTTAGGGCTCTCGTATAGCTACGTGCAACTCCAAATGAAACGCTACAAATAACTGTGGCGCATTCATTTGACATCAGTGCTAGCAGTGGCTATTGCAGCCTGTATCCGATGAAGAGGTTGATCCTCAGAACGTCTTTTTATCTGATGACGCATTCCGGTAATATGTACACTGGGGGAAAAATCGATGTAGCAGTCGAGAGTCTCTTTGTGTGCGGAAAACAGCAGTATGGTGCGCAGTTAGAGAGGCAAGAACCACTGCATTTATCGTTATTCTAAAGCCTGTCTCATAGGTATGTGAGCAGTACGGAATCTGATCAAAAGTACCCGAACACTCCTACGTAATACGTAACTGACCGCTAGATGTCACAAGAGTCGGATTCGCCACCATAAAAGGAGGTGTCGAATACTGTATTGGCGGTAAGAAGTACTGACGGGCGAATGGGCCGGTCACGAGAGGTCAGTCACCTGGAACGTGGGCTGGTTATAGGATGTCACCTGAGTAAGAAATCCATCAGGGACACGTAAGCGTGTTCCGTAGTGATCGTGGGATTAGCTAATTTCGACTAAGCGACATTGGTAAGCACCTGTAAAACCAACATGGGAAAACACTACATTAAGCACTACATTTTCTGCATGTTGATACGTATAAATAACACTTTACACACCTCACATTAAGGTAAAACGTTACTATACGAATTTCTTACTTCGATTTGTAACATCTGTATTTCATGTCAGTTTCAAATCACTCTTAATTACAAGTAAAACGTAGCCATATTGCGTCATTTTACGAAAGGATCCACGCTACGGTGACACCTTTTAAGATCATATTCTGAGCCTTGCTCTACGTACAACAACAGCATGGTAACTGACTAAAGATGGTAATTTGTTGTAACAGATACATATTCGTGCAAAGACTTTAAGACTGTCGGTAGTACATATCATAGGCGCGTTACATATACAGGGTTATTACAAATGATTGAAGCGATTTCACAGCTCTACAATAACTTTATTATTTGAGATATTTTCACAATGCTTTGCACACACATACAAAAACTCAAAAGGTTTTTTTAGGCATTCACAAATGTTCGATATGTGCCCTTTTAGTGATTCGGCAGACATCAAGCCGATAATCAAGTTCCTCCCACACTCGGCGCAGCGTGTCCCCATCAATGAGTTCGAAAGCATCGTTTATGCGAACTCGCAGTTCTGGCACGTTTCTTGGTAGAGGAGGTTTAAACACTGAATCTTTCACATAACCCCACAGAAAGATATCTCATGGGGTTAAGTCGGGAGAGCGTGGAGGCCATGGCAAGAATTGCTGATCATGATCTCCACCACGACCGATCCATCGGTTTTCCAATCTCCCGTTTAAGAAATGCCGAACATCATGATGGAAGTGCGGTGGAGCACCATCCTGTTGAAAGATGAAGTCGGCGCTGTCGGTCTCTAGTTGTGGCATGAGCCAATTTTCAAGCATGTCCAGATACACGTGTCCTTTAACGTTTTTTTCACAGAAGAAAAAGGGGCCGTAAACTTTAAACCGTGAGATTGCACAAAAACGTTAGCTTTTGGTGAATTGCGAATTTGCTGCATGAATGCGTGAGGATTCTCTACCGCCCAGATTTGCACATTGTGTCTGTTCACTTCACCATTAAGAAAAAATGTTGTTTCATCACTGAAAACAAGTTTCGCACTGAAAGCATCCTCTTCCATGAGCTGTTGCAAACGCGCCGAAAATTCAAAGCGTTTGACTTTGTCATCGGGTGTCAGGGCTTGTACCAATTGTAAACGGTAAGGCTTCTGCTTTAGCCTTTTCCGTAAGATTTTCCAAACCGTCGGCTGTGGTACGTTTAGCTCCCTGCTTGCTTTATTCGTCGACTTCCGCGGGCTACGCGTGAAACTTGCCCGCACGCGTTCAACCGTTTCTTCGCTCACTGCAGGCCAACCCGTTGATTTCCCCTTACAGAGGCATTCAGAAGCTTTAAACTGCGCATACCATCGCCGAATGGAGTTAGCAGTTGGTGGATCTTTGTTGAACTTCGTCCTGAAGTGTCGTTGCACTGTTATGACTGACTGATGTGAGTGCATTTCAGGCACGACATACGCTTTCTCGGCTCCTGTCGCCATTTTCTCTCACTGCACTCTCGAGCGCTCTGGCGGCAGAAACCTGAAGTGCGGCTTCAGCCGAACAAAACTTTATGAGTTTTTCTACACATCTGTAGTGTGTCGTCACCATATGTCAATGAATGGAGCTACACTGAATTTATGAAATCGTTTCAACCATTTGTAATAGCCCTGTATTTCTGGCGTGCCGGACCTAGTTGATGTCGGTAAAAACAGTCAGCAGCCAAAGAAGACATTAAGGGCATACAAACTGCCACAAAATGTGGCATACGGTACGTAACATATATCGGACAAACTACATTATTTTAAACATCATATAAACAAACATATATGTGAGGTACGTACAAAATTCCACAAATAATTGAAGTAGAATACTCCATCAGTTGCCGGCATGCCAGGTATAAGCACTGCCTTACATCTACATTCATCAGTGTCTGAAAGCTATTTCTAGATACACAGAGGCCAGATCTTACTATTAGTACAGAAAGATAAGCCTCAGAGTCTTTTTTTTTTTTAATATTAAGTAACAACCGATATACAATACGTGTAAGGGTGACAACCAAATGTGACCTGCATTATAAAATGTATCAACCAGTGTCGGGAACATCAAGTATGTCATGACTTACAGTGTACGATAGTATTCTAACGTAAAATACATTTTAAAAAACCATGGGATCGGTTCAGTATCAAGAGAAATAACGTGGGAAATAACTGTAAATGTAGGAGAACGGAAGCCTCAGAGCAGGAAGAGTTGTGTGGCCACAGAAAGTAATCATAACACCGAAATATGAAATGTGTAAAAATCGGCATCACACTCTTAAAGGAAGAGCAGTTTGTTACAATATGTATTTAACATTCACTACATCATACGAGTACTAGTCAATATTCACTACATCATGGTACTCGCACGATTAAATAAACATCGCATTACAGCAAACTGCGTACGATGTTTACATTTGTTAAACACCTGGGGGCAGGTTATACTCAAAAATACAAAATTTTAGAATTATGTTGTTTGCTGTGTCTGTAAACTGTTTTCCTATTCTTGAAATTTCGCATATATCTCTGTTCTAATGTGAACCTGAAAATGCATATGGTCTGCTAACGTTTACGTTATCTGATGAAATGAGGCTCCAAATTCCACTGCAGGAAACTATTACCAAACATAGAGTACATAAATCTTTGTACTAAAGAAACTGTCTGTGAAATTATGTATCATGCAGTGCAGTGAACAGTACTACATAGCGTGACGTCACAATCGTTGTCTTACGGTTCCAAGACACAAAACTAACAGAATAAAATTTCCAGAAAATATTAATAACCGAATTTTGAAAGAATAAATATACAAAATGTTTTTTTCAAATGTCCTATAATTTTATGTACGTAACTAACTAAGTAAAATCCCAAACACTAAATGACATAGTCACGCAAAGGAGTATGTGACACTGCACTGTAAGAATAACGTTTTCTGACAAAGTAAATGAGATTTTAGCTAAACTTCACTGAACTGAACTGGGTAATAATTTTGAAATGCAAGGGTTGACCGTGAACGATTTTACTCCGTTCTGACTGTGACGTTAAACTTACGCTGGCAAGGTTTCACGACAAACCTTGTGACAGCGGAAGCTCCGTACTGCTCGAAAGTAGTGAATATTAAAATACAGCGCAGCAGTAATTCAGCTACAGAAAAAGCTTGGCACATGAAATACAAGGAGAAACAGCCATTCTCTGTTGTGCTCAGTTCAATGCGGCGACACACAATTAAAACACCAATTTTTCTTGAGGAGACTGTGAAAGAATACTTACTGAATACTTAAAAAGAGACTAGTATTCAAAAACTGTGTTATAAAACTCTGAATCATTAACAATTCAACCATCTTTACAAAGTTCACTTTCTATGGTAAAATGTAACTCTACCATATAATATAACGAAGTGAAAAATTCACAACACCAAGAAGAAGTTGTGCGACATAAGCCTAAGTTGGTAAGCGTGTCTCTACATCCGAAAGATGACGTCTATTCAAATTGCACGCCTGGAGCATAATACTTGCTCTGGCGCTGGTACCGCCACTATAAGGATGCAAATCAGGTTTGCTTTAAATATCCGCTGTAACGGTCATGAGTGTGTTTGTCTGAGATCGGGTGTGGTGATTTGATATTAGTGAAGACCGCCTTTAAGGCAACAAAGGCGCTATCATCAGTATCGCTCTGAGGTCGTGTAATAGGTCTACGAGATGCTGGTTGTTCCTCTTATAATATTGCAGAAACACTTGGCACGAATGTCCCCAATGTACATAATTTCTGGCAGCGGTGATCACAAGAATGTATTGTCACAAGAAGTCTGGGCTCCGAATGGCTACATGACACTAGCGAGGGGAAAGACTGCTGTGTACGGCGTATGGCTCTGGGGCACCGTACTGCATGTGTAGCAGCAATTTGAGCAACAGCTTGCACCACAGTGACACAACGAAATGTTACAGATCGGTTACTTTTACGACAGGTCCGAGCCAGATGCCTTTCCAACGCACCGCCATTTGCGACATCAATGGTGTCAAGCGTGAGCTGATTGGATGCCATGGTTGTGTTTTCTGATGAAAGCTGGTTCTGCCTCGGTGCCAGTGATACCAGTATATTGGTCATAAAAACACCAGCTGGGGGTTGCAACCCACCTATCTGTGTGCTGGACACACTGCACTCACACTTGGAGTTAAAATGTGGGATGCGATTTTATGTGCCCGCACTCTGGCTCCAAATTTGTACGTTTGTCTGGTGACTCGACCTGTTGTGGCGCCATTTATGACCAGCGTTCCAGGAGGTGTTTTCCAAAAGAACCTTTCGCCCACATGCCTCGGTTTACAGAGAGTCGACATGTTGCTTTGGCCTGGCATTAACCTCCCTTGTATTAACCGACCAAATGGAACAGACATGGAACTCCATCCCACAAACTGATATCCGGCTGACGTACAACACAATGCTTTCACGTTTGCTTGCTTGCATTCAATGTTCTGGCGGTTATACAGGTTATTAATTTACCAGCATTTCACATTTGCAATGGCTTGTCTCGCGCTTACATTAATCTGTTATCTTGCGATGTTAATTACTTAAATATGTTACCTGGTCGATTTCATTACTCTACATTAATTATATTTTAGTGTTGAAATTTTTTCCGTCAGTGTACGTTACTGAAATGTTGAAGGAGTGGTGAATTTCTAACTCTGAGTCCAAGCTGTGAGAGCAGACAATTTTGTTTAATCACGTCTCCACAGTGAAACTAACTGATCCGATTCATTAAAGAAGGAAATTGTGCTAAATATGTGCCTTTATCACACTCATCATAAATTACGTGCGAGCAAATAATGCTACGTCAAAATTACCTGATTATTTTCAATCATTTCAAGTCAATCTTTACAAAATCGTATTTCCAGAAAACAGCATCTTTTGTGTTTGCATCTGTGTGTTCTGCTAGTTATTTCCAGACCACTCAGCAGCGTGACCAACACCTGATTCTTTCACGTACTTCTTAGTGAATGCTACACTGCCAACAACAATGTTACTGACAACCAAAGATCACATTTTTTTCTACTGAGAATCTCTGTCGCATAACATATCGACTTCTGAAGACTTCTGTTCGAAAAATATTCCAATGTACAGACATTGTGTATGGCATATCGAACAAAAAAGAGAGCTCACATCATTTTCAATGAAAATAAAAAATGAGGTAGTAACCTCACAAACGTTTGCTGCCATCATTGTGTAGTACGCATGAGGTGGTGTTACGGTATTGCGGTGTTTTATGTAGTTAGATTGTAGTCACGCTGAATGCAGCAGTATATGAACTTATTTCACAGTATTGTGTAGTGTTCACAGTAGAAGGACAGTTCGGAGGTGGTGATTGTATCAGTATGACAACCCACAATTTCATAAAACACCATCCGTCAGGCAATGGTTTGTGGACGATAACATTCCTGAAATAGATTGGCCTACCCAGAGTCCCAACATCAGCACAACCGAACACCTCTGGGACAGGTTAGAATGTTAACTTCGCTTCAGATCCCAGTGTCCAACTTGCTCGGGTTTCGTCTTTTGAGAAAGAAAGGGCTGCAATTCCTACATGTCTTTGAAAATGTCTTCAGCAGATTTCAAGCTGTTACAAAGACGATGGGTGGAAACAACCCACATTAATGTCCATTAATATTTATGACCAGTTAGTGTACAGTGCAAATCCCTTTTTAAGGACATAAATAACGAAAATACCTTTGGCTGTTGCATGCAGTAATGTACAAATCCATCACATGGGGAAGAGATATTCTCCTTGATAGAAATGATCACCTTAATACCGTCACAGACGCACTGTCCATTCTAATGGACTAGTGGTAAAGTAGGTGCTCGGAAATCGTACTTTTCGATCCACTGAGTATTTCAGTCTTCCGTTGACCGAGTGTTCACCTCCCAATGACGTGAAGATTCACTACGAAAGACACGTGGTCAGACGTTAAACTGTAGGTTCCATTTCCCCCGTGGTATTACTGACGTAGATTGCGGATACTCAAGTCGCCTAATTGGTGTCCAAATAAAAGACTTGCACCAGACCTTTGGGATAGATGGGATTATTGTACAATCATTGTCCTGCATGAAATAGCCGCTATTGTACAGTTTTATATTTTGATTAGTAGCTTCGGTGTAGCAAGACCCTCTTCAGACTTGTCACAGAACAAAATATAAGACTCGGTACCTACTTTAGCGAAATCCATTTACTTACTCAAAATAAGTAGCAAACAGTAGAAAATTAATTACAAAATCTTCCTATTTCGCTGAAAATGCAACCAGCCATACCCATTTTGCTTACAGATTGCGTTGCGTTATGGAATAAATCACGATAGCAAGCTGTAA
Organism: Schistocerca americana; assembly: GCF_021461395.2. Classification (NCBI taxonomy): domain Eukaryota; kingdom Metazoa; phylum Arthropoda; class Insecta; order Orthoptera; family Acrididae; genus Schistocerca; species Schistocerca americana. The sequence continues at coordinate 502,376,844 of NC_060124.1, read as the reverse complement.
ACCTACACTACTGGCCACTAAAATTGCTACACCAAAAAGAGGACGTGCTACAGACGGGGAACTTAGCCTACAGGAAGAAGATGCTGTGATATGCAAATGATTAGCTTTTCAGAGCGTTCACACAAGGTTGGCGCCGGTGGCGACACCTACAACGAGCTGACATGAGGAAAGTTTACAACCGATTTCTCATACACAAACAGCAGTTGACCGGCGTTGCCTGGTGAAATGTTGTTGTGATGCCTCCTGTAGGGAGGAGAAACGCGTACCATCATGTTACCGACTTTGATAAAGGTCGGATTGTAGCCTATCACGATTGCGGTTAATCGTATCGCGACATTGCTGCTCGAGTTGGTCGAGATCCAATGACTGTTAGGAGGATATGGAATCGGTGGGTTCAGGAGGGTAATACGGAACGCCGTGCTGGATCCCAACGGCCTCGTATCACTAGCAGTCGAGATGACAGGAATCTTATCCGCATGGCTGTAACGGATCGTGCAGCCACGTCTCAATCCCTGAGTCAACAGATGGGGACGTTTGCAAGACAACAACCATCAGCACGAACAGTGCGACGACGTTTACAACAGCATAGACTATCAGCTCGAAGACCATGGCTGCGGTTACCCTTGACGCTGCATCACAGGCAGGAGCGCCTGCGATGGTGTACTCAACGACGAACCTGGGTGCACGAATGGCAAAACGTCATTTTCTCGGATGAATCCAGGTTCTGTTTACAGCATCATGATGTTCGCATCCGTGTTTGGTGACATCGCGGTGAACGCACATTGGAAGCGTGTATTCGTCATCGCCATACTGGCGTATCACCCGGCGTGATGGCACGTGGTGCCATTGGTTACACGTCTCGGTCACCTCTTGTTAGCATTGGCGGCACTTTGAGCAGTGGACGTTACATTTCAGATGTGTTACGACCCGTGGCTCTACCCTTCATTCGATCCCTGCGATCGTATCGCGACAATGCTGCTCAGGTTGGTCGAGATCCAATGACTGTTAGCAGAATATGGAATCGATGGGTAATGGGCGACCGCGTGTTGCAGGTTCTGTACGGGCCTTTCTCGACGCAGAACCTGTTCGACTGCTGCCCTGGCCAGCACATTCTCCAGATCTCTCACCAGTTGAAAACGTCTGGTCATTGAAATCCTCTCGGTTTACTTGCAGCTTTACTTCGAACAAAGCACTTGAGCTTTCGACAGTGTCTCCACCGGCACTGGCACCGTTTCCTACTTATATATAGCCCGAGGGGCTGGAATGGCATCTTCAGGAAAGACAAGTTGGGCAGCTCCTGCCAGGTTAGCCCCGCTACGGGACAAATTGACACCACATAGTGGGGTGGGCCGGCACCACATTTGAAACCACCACTCCTGCGTAACCTACAACCGTCAAGACTACGCCTTTCATTTCACTCAATGTCCAATGCCGGCCTTCGTACCCTACTAAGTGTACACCCTGGTTTCTGTTAAAGATGTTGCTGTTTGTTTCAATTTCAGCCGCTTTTTAGGTAACAGAATTCCAGTTTGATGGTATTTCAGCCAAACCTCTCGTCTTTTCCAATTGTATTTTACTCCCGTTTTCTAGGCAGTTCTCAGCCACTGCCGAATTCTCAAGTCTCCTTTGTCTCATACTCGTATGTCGTGAATGCTCTGCGCAACATTTAGAACTAGTGCGTACAAAAATCGTGTAACATATGCGTAAGACGAGGGGAGTAAGCCGCAGCCAAATCTACGAGGGCAGTTCAATAAGTAATGCAACATATTTTTTTCCTTGGTCAATTTTGGTTGAAAAAACCGGAAATTTCTTGTGGAATATTTTCAAACATTCCCGCTTCGTCTCGTATAGTTTCATTGACTTCCGACAGGCGGCAGCGCTGTACGGAGCTGTTAAAATGGCGTCTGTAACGGATGTGCGTTGCAAACAACGGGCAGTGATCGAGTTTCTTTTGGAGGAAAACCAGGGCGTCTCAGATATTCATAGGCGCTTGCAGAATGTCTACGGTGATCTGGCAGTGGACAAAAGCACGGTGAGTCGTTGGGGAAAGCGTGTGTCATCATCGCCGCAACGTCAAGCAAGACTGTCTGATCTCCCGCGTGCGGACCGGCCGTGCACAGCTGTGACTCCTGCAATGGCGGAGCGTGCGAACACACTCGTTCAAGATGATCGACGGATCACCATCAAACAACTCAGTGCTCAACTTGACATCTCTGTTGGTAGTGCTGTCACAATTGTTCACCAGTTGGGATATTCAAAGGTTTGTTCCCGCTGGGTCCCTCGTTGTCTAACCGAACACCATAAAGAGCAAAGGAGAACCATCTGTGCGGAATTGCTTGCTCGTCATGTGGCTGAGGGTGACAATTTCTTGTCAAAGATTGTTACAGGCGATGAAACATGGGTTCATCACTTCGAACCTGAAACAAAACGGCAATCAATGGAGTGGCGCCACACCCACTCCCCTACCAAGAAAAAGTTTAACGCCATACCCTCAGCCGGTAAAGTCATGGTTACAGTCTTCTGGGACGCTGAAGGGGTTATTCTGTTCGATGTCCTTCCCCATGGTCAAACGATCAACTCTGAAGTGTATTGTGCTACTCTTCAGAAATTGAAGAAACGACTTCAGCGTGTTCGTAGGCACAAAAATCTGAACGAACTTCTCCTTCTTCATGACAACGGAAGACCTCACACAAGTCTTCGCACCCGAGAGGAGCTCACAAAACTTCAGTGGACTGTTCTTCCTCATGCACCCTACAGCCCCGATCTCGCACCGTCGGATTTCCATATGTTTGGCCCAATGAAGGACGCAGTCCGTGGGAGGCACTACGCGGATGATGAAGAAGTTGTTGATGCAGTACGACGTTGGCTCCGACATCGACCAGTGGAATGGTACCGTGCAGGCATTCAGGCCCTCATTTCAAGGTGGCGTAAGGCCGTAGCATTGAATGGAGATTACGTTGAAAAATAGTGTTGTGTAGCTAAAAGATTGGGGAATAACCTGGTGTATTTCAATGCTGAATAAAACAACCCATGTTTCAGAGAAAAAATGTGTTGCATTACTTATTGAACTGCCCTCGTACTTTCCCATAAAGTAATGCATTCCCGACATACGGATCTGCGACGTTATTAAAAGTGAAGGTGTAGGATACAGTCCTCAACGAGATGATCACAGCCCTGGTAAGAGCGGTCTTACTCGCAACCTCTTTGTCAAGGCTGGTGAGACGCCACCTGACATTTGGCGGAGAATCATCACGATGTGACAATCATATAAGAAAGATTCTTTGCTCCAGGCACCAGCCTATCACACAAGTGATCGGTCGTCAACGGTACGACTACTCAATATTCATCTGCGAACAGCGAGACCTTCCAGTATTCGCATGAAAAGCCGTCATCTAGAAATTGGTGCGGTCAGTTCTAAAGTTATACGTGACTGTCAAAGTAAATTAGATTTCGGCCGCTTAAGAACCCAACAATTGTTTGAAATTTGACGCATTTTACCAAAGACACTCGACTGGTGCATGCATCCATACGAAAAGGTGGAAACTGGTTACGACACAACACGAAAATTGATTAACTGTTTCACTAAATTTTGCTGTTGACGGTATAATGACTTTTACTACTGATGGCAGTGATACACAAGAGCTGTCATTTCATTTAATGGCACACTAAGGACATTGCCACCCTGTTTTAAACAATTTTATGATATCTGTAAATGATCAGATTGTCGAAAATGGTAGGAAATAAAGAACTAGGGTAATTCATCAAGAGCTCTTCGTGGTACTAAAATAAGACATTTTTCAAATACTGAAGCATATTGGAACCACGTGAACAGTATAAATTGCATTTATTACTGGATATGTTACATATCTCCATATTTTTGAAAATTTCCTTCGTCAAGAAATTGCGTCATATCTCAGGTGGTTGACATCTGTCGACAGTTAGAGGCCCTCCTGAGATCTCGATGGTTTGACTGCATAGTAGCATAGCACAACAACCACCTTAAACGGTTTCGCGGCCATTAGAAATGAAATCGTATTATAACGTAGATGTAGCCATTCGAGGCGAAGACTGTCAGACGTGTTGCACTGTAACCAACCAATCGACCTTTGAAGATGTCTGGAATCAGCCAGAACCAGTCATGATCACCTAAATTATCTAATATCTGTGATTTAAATGGATATTCCTTTTTAACCCCTTACGAGTAACTATGTTTCTAGCAGATACTAAGACTGTCCTTATAAAATAACGTCAAATCCAGAGCTTGCCATATTCTGCCCTCGGTTCCCTCAAATAGTGAACATTTACGCCTAAGGAAAAACATAAGGTGATATTATCGTGTTCAAAAGTATCTGAAACATCTGAACCTGGTTCTGCCTGGTTTATATGTAGGCTACATAACATACGTTTCTTGCAAGCCTTCTAACCTCTCAGCGGTACAGTCGACAGATTATGAAAAACATCTACCGCAAGTAACAGCAATGGAACACAGCTCTGTACTGCAATTCTTAATTACCACTACAATTAGCATCTGAGACAAATTATACTCGTAACTCTGTCACATTAATCATTCGCTAATTCTTAGTCAAAACTAAATTGTTTCCTTGTGAGTACTAGATTTCACGAAGTTCAATGTTCTATGACTTTCGAAATATTCTTGTTGCCTAAAGATCTTCACACCACCTATTACCTATCTTTCGCTTTCCAAGTGCTTTTTCAAAAAATGGCTAAAGAATGAAGAACTAATCAGACTTTAAACCGAGATTAACCACGTCAACCGCCTTGTGGAAACCTCAACATCAAAAGCGTATCATCAGTAATATCACAGTACTCATGACGACACGTGAATCTTTGTACACATCGAAAGTCATCTATCTCAGCGTTATCTAGCATAAAGTGACCAATATTGAAGAAGTTCATTAACAGGTAGTTGTGCACACGTTTGAACTTCAGATGACATGATGGACTGTTCTGTTCGGGGCATGAACTCAAACTCAGTGCCTATAACTTATGCTAACTGAACAAAGCTTTCATGCCTGACCGAGACTCGAACACAGCACCGACGGTCATTGCTGACTAGGCATAAATATGCGTGACAAATGGTTTAATTTACGAGTAGCAAACTGTGCGCATGTTTACTATTAGCATCTGTGACACGAAGTACGACTAGGGTCCAAACCCAACATCTAATCGAATTTTTAAATAAGCACAGTAAAATGTTAAATATCGAAATTTTTCACCAGGAGTGAGATGGTCGAACTCGAAATGACGGGACGAAAAGTTCTTTGCACAATCTGGATTAAAGCCCAGACCATATCACCACTGGATTCTAGCGAAGAGTAGACGCTAAACAGCGGTAACGACATCTGCACATGTCTGAACAGGAAATAAAATAACGAAAGGTTCTGTGCCTGACTGGGAGTCAAAAACAGGCTACTGTTGCTGTTATTAAGAGACAAGAAGAGACGTTAAAAGTCAAATTTATTTTTCACCAATAGTGTATGTGCAAATGCTAGGTCTTAAGAGGATTAAAATTTTTGTGCTGCACCACTATTCGAAGCATGACATGTGCCTTTCATGGAGACTTTGAGGTATTTCTTATCTTGGGAAAACAGTGAAATAGTGGAATTGTACAGTTCTGAGGGGGTCAAATCCCATGGAAGATAAGATATCGGTACGAATACCGGTCCAGCACCAATGTTTTCAGGATTTCAAATTCAAAGAAAATAAGAAATGAGAGACCTGTAACCCACGTGATGACTGACTAATTAAATAAAACAAAAAAGCAGTATATGAAAGGTTACTTGTGATAGTGTTTCTACTTGGTGAAACCGATACTCTAGTAGGTAGCATAGGTCATCATGTTTATTGTGGATTTGTAACCAAGATGCAATTCTGGCACTATCATTCTTGGCATTATCGAAGATGAAGGGGTGAAGGGGTTCTGCTCGTGCTTGTTAGAAATGTTTGACTGAATTGGGAATCGAATGCAGTGTCTATGTATACCAAGCTACCCACAGTCCCAAAATCTGCCTTTCTCTGCATTTGGCTGGGTGGTGATTTGGCATAACGGAGGTTGCGCCACATTGCATGAGAATTCTGTCTTGATGTAGGTTGATTACAACCTATTGCATATTAATTTCATTGTTCGACCACCTCGCAACTCACCAGCTGCCTGGGCTACCCAGTGGACTTTACATTATAATCACTGAAATGAAATCCCTTTGCGGCTAACTGTACGAACTAGCATCACTGTACGATGCGGAAGGGTCTGTAGGAAATGCTGTCTTCCACTTTAGCTATTCTGGTGCTGTAACTGTTTGTAGTCCGGTGTTAAAAACCGTGCAAGGTAAAACGTAGTTGAGATACTAAGCGCACGTCTTTGATTACTTTTTTGTACAGTTTTTTATTTGTCGGCTAGTAATATCAGTCTATGGAAGCTCAGGGGTAATTTATTTTATTTTATAACCCACCAGTATTGGTAAGAACATTTCCCTGAACGAGCTCGCGCGTGCCTGTCCTGATTAGATACATTTCTGCTAGTGAGTTTCCTCTCACAGCAATGGACACCAGGCTGCAAGCGCCAGGTCTGTTAGAGACGTATTTGTGCTTGCATTGACAAGTTAGAATTTTCTCTTACTGTATATTGACTAGTATTGTAGACAAATTCGTGGCGAATTTGTCTGATGTGTCGCTAAGCAGGTTGCTACAAGTGTATTCATCAAACATAATTTTTTATTTGGGGTTCTAGTGCTGTTATTGCAGTGGTTTGTTGAATGACGCATATTGAAATTGATGAGCAGCGTTGTATGAGAATAGTAAAAGGAGGATAAACAGAAAGAAAATAACAGTCATGACATTGTTTTTCTCTTTAGGGTTAATGGAGGGGTGAAGGCATTGAAGGTAGCTCGACATCTTTGTTTCTTATAGGTAATTCAGTGTCAGCTCAACGCAGAACTCAACACATTGAGATTTCTATAAAATTTAGTGCAGTCAATTGTCCATGTAACAAATGAAAAACTAACAATTTGCAGAAGTATACGACTGCTGTCAAGAAAGTTGTAGGTCTCCAATGTTCGGAATACGTGTGCAGTTTACAGGTATCAGTCTCAACATAAATTTCAATCACTGAAAATCTAATGAGTAGATCTCTACATTTATGTGCAACATAGCGGATTTTCAAGAATTTTCACATTCAAGGTCATTGACTTAACCTTTGACCTTGAACATCTCGAATTTTATGAAAAAAGAAATACTTTTATGAACATGGTTAGTATCAAGTGACACACCAAAGGCGTCAGGGCCAAACATTTCCGTCTACATCACTACACTACACTTACAAAATGCAGTAAGCAGCTGTTCATCCCGTTTTCTTCTACAGCAGCAGGCAACATAGCTTATTATTATTACGACAAATTGATAAACATTTCTTGCTGTGATCAGTCAGTCAGAGAGACATTTATTCCCACCAGTCATCATTAGCTTGTTCCATGGGTATGGATTGTTTACTCAAACTGCAGTGTATATGTGGTTGGTTGGTGGTTTTGGGGAGGGGAACAACAGTGAGGTGGGGAAGTAAGTCGGTTGTGACATTTCAAAGGAACCATCACGGTATTTAGATGGAACAGCGACCCCTCGCTGGGTAGTGTATATGTGCTGTTAAGTAGTATTTAATAGTAATTTGTAGGAAATGTCTTCCTTGTTGCAATACATTTAAGAAGGAGGTCATGCAAGACTACAGAAGAGTTTCACGAACATTAAGCAGTGAAGGATAAACAAGTGTTCATAATGTATTGCTAAGTGGGAAAACTTGCAGCAAATGTGGAAACCCGTCAAGACTTGCATGTGTTGCCTCAGTTGTTCTGGGTACTTTCAGGGATGATGCTAAGAGAAGGTGACGTAGTATCAGATTTTGCACTGAATACATTGAATAGTAGCCTACAGTCTTTAGGTGAATCTCCTGTGAAGAAGGACAGTCTTCAGCATGAGAAAAAGTACCCAAATAAAAAGTTGAAACAGTTTATCTCAGTATTAGATCACACTTATGTGATACATCTGGATAAAGAACAGGATGAAGAAATGTAGAAAGATAAGACATAGTCTAGCTGAAACGTAAGTTTCACAATACAGATCCTATGTATGCCAAAACACAAATTTTTACAGTATTTCCAAAGAACTGGAGCATAAGGTTGGTTGGTTGGTTGGTTTGGGGATGGAGACCAGACAGCGTGGTCATCGGTCTCATCGGATTAGGGAAGGATGGGGAAGGTAGTCGGCCGTGCCCTTTCAGAGGAACCATCCCGGCATGTGCCTCGAGTGATTTAGGGAAATCACGGAAAACCCAAATCAGGATGGCCGGACGCGGGATTGAACCGTCGTCCTTCCGAATGCGAGTCCAGTGTGTAACCACTGCGCCACCTCGCTCGGTGGAGTATAAGGAAAACTATGAAAGATTGCATGGTATGAAGAGAAAAACAGCTGTAGCAGAGTATGGTCTGTTATTAAAAGCACATGCGAAACCAAGTAAAATTTTGTGTCGGAAACCAATCCAAGCTGTTTGTCATTTTTACTGTGATCATAATGTGAGCTATGTGATTCCAGGAAGGAAAGGCTATGTGTCTGGGAAAGATTATCTAATTAAGAGTAATAAGTAGAAGCAGCTAGCGTTGCACAATCTTAATGAATGTACGCAGACTTCAGAAATACACACCCAGGTTATGCCCGCTCACCCACCGTCGTCGCAACTGCACTAATATCGCTTCGAGGCTCCCCACTTTTAGGCAGCGGAGCTGATCTCTCAAGTTTGTATATATATACATTTATATATATATATATATATATATATATATATATATATATATGGCTGCGGAGCTGATCTTACATGTTTATATAGTCCCGGCTAGTATAGGACCATTCCCTGCCGTATGGGTCGGGCATGAAACATCTTTGAATCGCGTTGTGAATATAATTGCGTGAACTAGCAGTTGAAAATTGATCTCGTTTTCGGTTTCCAGAGGTATTTCATACACTTTCCACCACGATGGATCCAAAGACAGTGATTTTATTTGTTACTCGGGAATAACATAACAATCGGGCTCCAGTCTATTTTTTCTAATTTTTGTTCCCCAAATAATTTGATTAGTTACCTTCGTAGTCAATATACCTACGTTAAATCCTATTATCTGTCTGTAACAGGTTGATCAACTTTTCTCAATAACCCTTGAATGATCACAGATATAACTGTCTATCTACTAGCTGATTTTTGGGACTTAGAAAACACGGAGAAAGTCTCGTATATATTGTTTTATTGACACAGTTCACTTGTTAAATTAATGAGAGATGGCACTGGGGAATCAATGAAGAAGGAATTGATCCTAGTGTGTATCGTTTCGGTATAACAACAGTCAGTCCGTACCACATTCCTACGCGTTCCTATCACCAAAGATATGATTTCCCATGAAACTGTCCTTTACGGTTAATATCTGATAAATCATAAATATGTCTCTGGCTTCTTAATGTCTAAGCTTCTTAATTCTCACATGATATTAATTACGAGTTCTTTCAGTATCTGTTAGCAGAAATTTAGTCTTTTCACGGGCACTATATCTCACGTCTCATTTATTATCACAATCGCCTTGACAAAGATTGGCAAAGATGTTAGTATGATAAGGTCCAATTATTTTCTGTCCCAATATCTCAAAATAATCTATTATCCATCACTCCAATATCTAATCCAGTTATCAGGATGATATTTAATTAGGCTTATAAGCCCTAACTTACGATTACCACGGAAGAATTCGAACATGCACCATTGGAAACAAAGACTCAAGAAAGCTACCAATGCTGCGCATTGGCTCATATATTATATTCAAAACATAACGAGCTCTGATATGTCTCCCTTGGATTCCCTTTGTACTTCTTTGCGTTACTCTATTTCAAATATCCACTCTTTGTAAAATTTTAACTAACTATTATTTCAAAATACAACTACCTTAGAAATTTAGTCTTTTCACGGGCACTATATCTCACGTCTCATTTATTATCACAATCGCCTTGACAAAGATTGGTAAAGATGTTAGTATGATAAGGTCCAATTATTTTCTGTCCCAATATCTCAAAATAATCTATTATCCATCACTCCAATATCTAATCCAGTTATCAGAATGATATTTAATTAGGCTTATAATCCCTAACTTCCGATTACCACGGAAGAATGCGAACATGCACCATTGAAAACAAAGACTCAAGAAAGCTACCAATGCTGCGCATTGGTTCATATATTATATTCAAAACATAACGAGCTCTGATATGTCTCCCTTGGATTCCCTTTGTACTACTTTGCGTTACTCTATTTCAAATATCTACTCTTTGTAAAATTTTAACTAACTATTAATTCAAAATACAACTACCTTTCTTTGGCTCTTGAGTCATTTCGTATTACAGAATTTAATCTAATATTCGTTTCTGAATACCCACTCTCTAAAGAGCGGTTACAATGTGTAAATATTGGATTCTCAACACTTTATGAGTTTCATCCAAAGCACTGTGTCCTCTCCTAAGTCAGTTGGATGCTGTTTATGTGAATGTTTCACACATGAATTTCGAGTTTACAACAGCTTCTACCACACTCATGTATCACCCTGTAGCAGTCGCCAATCTTTAAAATCACTAAAGAAGAACTCTAAGTAACTTTGCACTTGTTGTTTGTGATTTTGCAGAGAGTTACTCATTCAGCATTCAGAATGAAGTACAAGGATTTCACTGGAACAAATCACAGGTTGCAGTTCACCCCTTTGTAGCTTAGCACAGAGAAGCTAATACTAATAAAATGCGCCACGTGTCAAGCGTAGAAACATCTGACTGCCTTCTGGACGTACACTGCGCACGCATGTGCGTCTGTGTATGTTCTTTCCAGCATCAATTTCTTAAAATTCACTTTCAACTCCAAAGCACATTTATTATTTTTCGGATGGATGTTCTGCCCAGGAAAATTTTGATGTTGCAGCAGAATGGCATTTCTCTGCTACAGCATGTGATAAATCACTTTCGATGGGGTTGCAGGATCTGTAAACAGATTAGCCACACTTGCCAGCCTCAAGCGTCTTCATGAAAATCATATTTCGACATCACAGTGATACAAACAAAATACTTCTTCATGTGTCTTAGATTATTCATCGGCTTCCTTTCATGATTAAGAAATTGTCAGGCTGCAACAACTTTCAAGAATTTAACCACGATTCCAGTTACTCATAAGCTACATTGTGTAACACCTATTAAAAAAGGTGTAGTAAAAATAAAACATATTAAGCTTCTTCAGTGAGCAGAGAAGAGACAGTGATTGCTATGGAGAATGAAATGCTGGTAACAGACATACAGTGATTTGTTACCTATGCGTATGATAGTCATATGTGGGTGTCATATGCCTTACAGACTTGTAAAGCAACAAATGAAGTCGTGCTTCTTGCATACACGGGGACCATCTCTATCATTTGTGCTTCTTGTCAAACCAGACGCATGTGTTGGCAGGTGACGTGTCATTCTCACAAGACTGGATCCAGTGACACCACCTGGGAGGTCATACTCTCCCTGTATCAGATCTGATGAAAATCAAAAATTTAATAGCAGGGATGTAGAACGAGATGTAACCGCTTTTTATTGCCTTTTCATTGAAGCTGCACTGTAAATGGTTCATAATATCACCACATTAATATAAACCACATTTTAGTACTACGTTACTGATAACTTGAATTGCATGGTAATTTGTGTTTGATATTTATGTGCTATCTCCTGCATTTTCGTAGTGTAATGATGTTGGCAAAATAATTTTTTGGGTATGATGCCTTCGGGGTGTCATCTCGATTTTTAGTGCATTTATAGGGGTATACTGGAGCAATAAAGCATAATTTTCTTCGAAAATCTTGCAGTTGGGTAATTTGAGATATTCGTGGTCAAAGGCTAAGGTCAATAACCATGAATGTGAAAATTCTTAGAAACCCATTACGTTATAATTCAGTGCAAAGCTGTACTCTAAGTTTTCAATGATACCAGTTTTATCGATGTATTTGGTTTAGAACCATAATTATGGTCATTTATATTGCGACAGACGCATGTAAACTACACACAATTTCCAAACTTTGCAGACCTATAACTTTCCTCATGATTATCATATACCTCTGCAAATTAGTAATTTTCCGTCCATTATCTGCATCAATGGATGCATCAGATTTGAAAGAAATCTGAGAAGGTTTATTTGGAAATGGTATTATTCTGCTTTTCATTAACATTATATTATCCATATATGAGATGAGTGCTATTGACGAAATTGTATCAGGCAATAGATTGGTGGGTTGAGTTAGGATGACTCTGAAGTAAATGATTAGCCACAGTGAGCAAGATGAACAAAAATTGATGAAGAATCTTTCCAATGTTTACCATTATGGTCCATATCAGTGTACCCATTAGCAGGTTAACTGTTACTGGTTGTAACGGCAGCAAGACGAAATAATATCTTGTCATATAAACTTAAAACATCTCTTTACTGGTGAATAATTCTATATCTACCATCTGAATGTCCTTAGTTAACAATCGGAACTTGGTTCGTATCCCCATTCAACATATGAATTTATTTCACGTTATTTTAATTTCAAACATACGTACTGTTTGTCACGTGTAAATAAAACTACTTTTAACATCTGTCGTGTTTAGTTAACAAAGACAATAGTTGTTTGACAAGAGTGCCGCTACAGTACAAAAACTTTCGTTTGTATTTTTAAACTGAACTTACTGGCGCTGGCCAAAAATTGGATATTTCACGTAACCTCACGTCTGGTTATCAGTGACGATCAGTTCTATGTTCGAGTCCCAGTGAACCACGAAAGCTTTGTGTGGTAAATTTTAGTTACAAGTGATGCGTATGAGTCCATATTCAGAGCAAAACAGTCCGTCATATCATTTAAAATTCAGACATGTGCACAACTAGCCGATAATGAATGCCTTAGATATTTAAGGTCATTTTGCACTAGATAGCACGGGAGAGACATGAGTTTCGATCTACACATAGGTCCACGTGTCGTCATGACTACTGTGATACTATTAATAACATGCTTTAATATCGAGGTTTGTTGTTAATTGCGATTTTGTGACTGTTCAGTTCTTTAAACATTTTGTTGAAACTTCTTACATACGAGGAAACGAATTACCATAGAAATTTGAAAAATCCAGATATTTTTGCAAAACCAGTTCATATAAAAAAAAGTTTTGGCTGAGGAGTACTAAATGGTTTGTGTACAGAGTTACGAGTAACATATGTCTCAGTTAATATTGTGAATGTTAATATTTTTGAAACATCATTCATTGAAATAAATTTGAGTTTATAAGGGTTAAGGATTTTCTCGTCTTCAATAATGTGCTTCCTGAAATTTGCATGATCATAGTATTAACTTACAGCTACACTGATTGCTGTACAGTGATCTCTTTTCATTACTTTTGGTGAATATTTTTACATTAAAACGATTGTACAGAAAAGAGGTTAGACCTGTAAGGAAGTTTCATTATTTCGGTTATTCACAAATCAGGGGGAACGCAATTCAGTTGTCTCAGGTACTTTTGAACATGACATTATTCAAAAGTGACTAATATAGCACTGTTTAAAATATTGTTTTCTTTATTTTCCTTTTGTTACTTAATGGTTCGGTTACGTTCCATGTAAATGTGAGCCGTTTGACATTTTGGCTTTGCAAGATAGGGAAAAATTAATTTTAACATTTTCTGCTCCTGAGCTGATTCACATTGACGTTAATAAGAACGAAGAAAACTGTATTGAAGGTCTCAGAAAAAGTCTTGAAGTAGTCACGGTCACTGAAGGCGAATTTTTCAGTGCCACTGCCATGTTTCATAGTTTCACAAATTGCAGGAAGGAGTGTCACTCTTGTGTTTCCGCAATATCGCCATCGTGACAAGTCCGACCCGCCAGCGATTCTGCCTTTGCGATGGTTAGCGTGACATATTGCCGTCAGTTGAGGCAATTAGACAGGCGCAAACCAATGAGAGCTCAGGCCGCCATTTTGTTGTACTGACTGGTCCTGGAAAAGGACACTTTTATCTCACGTCTAGGCCCTATATTGGTGCGGTATAGGCAGATGTTCTGGCTTATTGTGGTGGCTGTACCGGTGCTTTAGAATCCCGTCTGGAACAACAGCGTGAGACTAATGCCTGTTTTATCCTTTAGCGATGATTTCATTCGTTTCTTATGTTTCAAGTATACTTTCGAGTCATGTTGATTCAGAATGGCTTTACATGCCATATGTTTGTTCCATTTCGTACGGGAGTTCAGCAACCGTTTCTGGTACGTTCGACGTGTACATTAATTTAACACTGTCCATAAATAACTATACCAGGCACGAATATAAATGGCTTACAATCTCTCTCACTCTCTTAAAAAGCAATGGAAATTTTGTAGCTTTCGTTACAGCTTTCATAACTGCAGTGCTGTATGTGAACCAATACACCACATCGTTCAGTGATAACTACACCTATGCATATAGACTGAAGTGACGGGTGAAAATTTGTACCAAGGTCGGGAATCGAATCGAGGTATCCTGTTTATTATTCAAGTGTGTTAGGCACTCAGCCACCTTGGAATAGAGGTTCACACAACTGCACAGATTACCCTGGCACGTCTCCCTTCTCGATCCAAATTCTCAATGCCACCCCAGTCTCCTTTAGCCTGAAACCCAGGCTCAAAACTTACACAATGAAAGTACGTGCACCCGGGTTTCAAGATGGATCCCCCATTTACGTTCGATGCCGAGGTGCTATTCAAGAACTCGGATAGCCCCGGTAATTATGTTTGTGCTTAAGGGGGAGTTTGAAGTAGACTGGAGTGACAGTGAAAATTTGGATCGAAAAGGGATCCAAGCCAGTGTAATCCACGTAGTTGTGTGAACGGCTGTGCTAAGGTGGCGTCGTTGCTAACGTACCTGCTTAGTAATCAGGAGACCTGGGTTCGACTTCCAGCCTTGGTACAGATTTTCACTCAGCGCTACAGTCTATATATATAAAATCATATGTGTATGAGACCAGTAAAGTATCTGAAATTGTGTTATAACATACAGTGTTATAACTACACAGTGAGTCAGAAGAAAAGGTATATGCTTTGTCGGGTGATAGTATTAGTGATTCTGGACAGAAAGCTTTACGTGGACATACGGCGTATTTCGAATTGTTTCCGCGATAGAACACATTCAATGTAAACTGTTATTTATTTACCGTATTATTCAACAATGTTTTTGTTCGCAAGATACCACAGTTGTATAGAAGAGGCTGAGACGAACTATATGATACTGGGCACTTGTTGCCTATAAAGTCGTGAAACTACTTCAAACTGATCTCCAAAAACTGAGCTACAGCGCATCCGCGTCATGCACCATTTTCATTATTCTTCCTCTCCCTTCGCGCAAACTATTGAAAAAACGTGAATGGGACCCTTTTCAAGGAAAATTAAAAAACAAAATAATACCTTCTGAGCAGGCCCTGAACGCCCATTGGTGCCGACCGGGCGCCGTATCGACCTCAGCCCTTAGGCGTCACCAGGAAATGATACGGAAGTGCATGTGTTCAGTTTTCGCGACAGGTGTCAGTACTTCTCAATCAGAGGCTCCTCAATGGTCTCACAAGGGATGAGTGCAAAGCGCTTGCCAACAGCACTCGACAGACCTGGAAGGTGACACATCCAAGTGACAGCCAAGTTCGACAGCACTTAACTACGGTGAGCTAAGGGGAATCAATGCTATCACTGCGCTAAGGACGTTGGGCAATGAAAATTAATGTAGTTTAATTTTGTACTGCAACACGGGTTTGCTGGAGGGTAAAATTTTCGAGTTACTCAAGGAAAGCACAAAAATGTGATAATATTTGTAAATTTGTTCTGTTGGAATACGGTCTGTGTAGGTTTGAAGCATTTTTGTTTAGAATCACTATCACACAGCAAAGCAATTATCTTTCCTCCTGGCTCACCCTGTGTTGCCCTACTGCATGAACAGGGCCTGTAAACCAAAGTTCATTATGTCTTCTTTTTCTTTCTGCATGTAGTAGGCGTTTTCCTGTAGTAGGACAGATCTTTAGACGTTTTCCTCGATCTTTGTAAAGATCTTTCACAAGTGGGTGATAATTCGTTATGAATTGTGGTACTCCGTCGCCTTCAATTTTTGTGTCATGGTCCTTCGATTTGTTTCTGTATTTCTTAATCTACTCGTTTAAGCTTGGCATTCTCGGCTCTTCCGTCTCTTTCTTGATATCTGCCTTCCTCCTCCTGGCGGAGAGTGTGTACCTAGTTACTCGTCTTATGAACCACATCTCCGATGCTTGCAGTCTTTGTTCATCTCTTTTCCTTTCAGGCCATGACGAACTTACGTCGAGGCTGGTGGTGACATTGTTTTGTAGAACTTAAGTAGAGGTTCCTTTCGCACTTTGGTTTGAAGGCTCTATAAATTGTCCCGTTAACGTAAAGGAATCGTTTTACTTTCTTTTGTATGTTCATTTCTGTCATGAATTAGGTGGAACTTTCTAAGAAGGTGAACGAGTTCACTCTTTGTCTTTCGATCATTCATTATTTTTTTGTGAATGGGCTCCTGGCCTATGAAAACCGCAACGTCTGTTTCCTTTGAAGATACTAATAGGTAACGTAACTGTTGTGGATGAGAAGCAAGCAGCTGTCTGGAGTGTGTGTTCTCGTCATCAACTACCACAATTTCAACACCAGCAAGGATTAATGTCATAACACTTGTGTCGTCAACTGTGGGAGTCAGCACGGACACAAACAAGGAAGGAGTGAAGTTACGATAACCGGTGGCAGGATTCCAAAATGATCTGTACATAACACTTTCAAATTAATAAAACATTTTATTTCTAAAAAGGAAAGAACCATGACTTAACTTCTCGGTATGAGTGGCTTGATGGGCTTCCTATACCTCGTATATGCAATTTCTTTAAGCATTATTACACTACTCTCCATTAAAATTGCTACACCATTAAGATGACGTGCTACAGACGAAAACTTTAGCCGACAGGAAGAAGATGCTGTGATATGCAAATGATTAGCTTCTCAGAGCACTCACACAAGATTGGCGCCGGTGGCGACACCTACAACGTGCTGACATCAGGAAAGTATCCAACCGATTTCTCATACTCAAACAGCAATTGACCGGCGTTGCCTGGTGAAACGTTGTTGTGATGCCTCGTGTAAGGAGAAGAAATGCGTACCATCACGTTTCCGTCTTTGATAAAGCTCGGATTGTAGCCTATCACGATTGCGGTTAATCGTATCGCGACACTGCTGCTAGCGTTGGTCGAGATACAGCGTCTGGTAGCAGAATATGGAATCGGTGGGTTCAGGAGGGCAATACGGAACGCCGTGCTGGATCCCAATGGCTTCGTATCACTAGCAGGCGAAATGACAGGCATCTTATCCGCATGGCTGTAACGGATCTTGCAGCCAGGTCACGATCCATGATTCAACAGATGGGGACGTTTGCAAGACTACAAGCATCTGCACGAACAGTTCGACGACGTTTGCAGCAGCATGGACTATCAGCTCGGAGACCATGGCTGTGGCTACCATTGACGCTGCATCACAGACAGGACAGGAGCGCCTGCGATGGTGTACTCAACGACGAACCTGGGTGCACGAATGGCAAAACGTCATTTTTTCGGATGAATCCAGGTTCTGTTTACAGCATCATGATGGTCGCACCCGTGTTTGGCGACATCGCGGTGAACGCACATTGGAAGCGTGTATTCGTCATCGCCATACTGGCGTATCACCTGGCGTGAATGTATGGGGTGCCATTGGTTACACGTCTCGGTTACCTCTTGAACGCATTGACGGCACTTTGAACAGTGGACGTTACGTTTCAGATGCGTTACGACCCGAGGCTCTACCCTTCATTCGACCCCTGCAAAAGCCTACATTTCAGCAGGATAATGCACGACCGCATGTTACAGGTCCTGTACGGGCTTTTCTGGATGCAGAAAATGTTCGACTGCTGCCCTGGCCAGCACATTATCCAGATCTCTCACCAATTGAAAATGTCTGGTCAATGGTGGCCGAGCAACTGGCTCGTCACAATACGCCAGTCACTACTTCTGATGAACTGTGGTATCGTGTTGAAGCTGCTTGGGCAGCTGTACCTGTACACGCCATCCAAGCTCTGTTTGACTCAATGCCCAGGCGTATCAAGGCCGTTATTACGGCCAGAGGTGGTTGTTCTGGGTACTGATTTCTCAGGATCTATGCACCCAAATTGCATGAAAATGTAATCACATGTCAGTTCTAGTATAATATATCTGTCCAATGAATACCCGTTTATCATCTGCATTTCTTCTTGGTGTAGCAATTTAAATGGCCAGTTGTGTACTCCTAACAGAACGCAGGCTAAGTATTGTCCTCCTATTACTTAGTATTGATGATCTTGAAGCCTACAACAGACGTAGGCCCGACCAGCGATGGGTGGCTGTTTAAGTCAGCGTTGACAGGGGGCGCTGAACTTCTGTCTTCCTGGAAGTGTGGCTCTGCTCGCTCTTTCCACAGGCGCAGGGTCACCGCCTTCTTGATGCCGCTTCGCGGCGCTGCATTGGTCAGTGTGCAGTCGATGCTTTAGGACTGCACATTAAGTATGAAAACTTAAATTACTTGACCAGTGTGTCAATACACCATCAGCGCAAATGTTAAAAATACTGCATACTTGCCTTACACCTAAATTTGATGTGGAGCTGGATTTCCCATTTTCTGCAATGGTGACTTCTGGTCCTTGGTATACGCATGCTATATTCTTTACTGTGTATTAATGTATCCCTCTTCTGTTCATCATCGCCAGCAGCTTTTCTCTATTTATTTTAGGTTAGGATTTCACGTAGGCTATGAAACTCTCTGTGTTTTTCTATTATTTACCTAACAGGTACCTTACTATCTCCGCACAATGTCTCATTCCTTAAGCCTTTTTGCTCTTCTAGCAGAATATACTAAGAAACGAGTGCTAGTCTCTGCGTTACTGTTTTATAACATATTTTATATCACATGTTTAGCAGAGAGATGTCCGTATAGTTCCTTCTATTACTTTTGTCAGTCACCTTTCTTGTAACTACGAGTAATTATTGTTTTATGGTAGCTACTTTACATTCATCTGGAATCTTTTAATTGGCCAGCATCTGTTGATATAGTTGAGAAATCTAGATTTCCGTGTAGGAGATGCAAACGTAAAATCTCGTGTCTTTTAATTCTATATGTGCTCGGTGTTTACACAGTGCATCTTCTAATTCTTCAGTTCAATTCAATGTAACGTTGTCTCTTGCTGCTCTTCGTGAATGTCATTTTCGTTCAGATTTTTATTTACATCGTGTCCTGTTGTCCAAAGTTTCTTTTGGTCGTCCATCCATTGTGTCGCATTTGCCAGTTCCAGTCTACTACTACCTTTTAAATTTTTATTAAAGTTAATCATCATTTTATAAAAAGATACCTCTCATCCACGAACATCGTTTTCCACTTGCCAAGTGAATCCATCCCAGTTTTCTTGGTTAATTTTAGATACAGCTCTTTATAGTGACCGGGCCAAATATCTCACGAAATAAGCATCAAACGAAAAAACTACAAAGAACGAAACTCGTCTAGCTTGAAGGGGAAAACCAGATGGCGCTATGATTGACCCACTAGATGGTGCTGCCATAGGTCAAATGGATATCAACTGGTTTTTTTTTTTAAATAGAAACCCCCATCTTTATTACATATTCGTGTATTATGTAAAGGAATATGAATGTTTTAGTTGGACCACTTTTTTCGCTTTGTGATAGATGGCGCTGTAATAGTCACAAATGTATATGTACGCGGTATCACTTAACATTCCTCCAATTCGGACGGTATTTGCTTCATGATACATTACCCGTGTTAAAATGGACCATTTACCAATTGCTGAAAAGGTCGATATCGTGTTGATGTATGGTTATTGTGATCAAAATGCCCAATTGGCGTGTACTATGTATGCTGCTCGGTATCCTGGACGACATCTAGCGGGCCAACCATAGCGCCATATGGTTTCCACCGTCAAGCTAGACAAGTTTCGTTCTTTGTTGTTTTTTCGTTTGACGCTTATTTCGTGAGATATTTGGTCACAATCAATGGATCAGCCTGTATATTAATTTATATTGCTCTCTGTTTTGGGCTGCCCTATTCTGTAACCACTTCAAATTTGATCATTTTCCCTCTTCGTCAATCAAGCTATGACTTCGTTCCAGCAGTTCAACCCATTTTTTTCTTTCTTTTGAATTCGATATCCTAAGACCTCTGCAACTGTCTGTTCTATTACATTCTAGATCTTGGCTTTATTCTATGTTACCACAGTAGTCTATGGCTATAAACTTTGATGGTGGAAGTTTCTTTTAGCAAAGACGATTTCCAGTTGTTATTCTCGTGACCATTAAGTGATTTGTGTTTCGTCCATTGTGATTTGACCAGCATCAGAGTCACTAACAAACAATAGTCTGCTTTTAATTGATCTCCCCCCCCCCTACCCATATATACTGTCACTTCACTAAATGTTACGGCTGGTTCATAATTTGCCAAACCAAAACCTGAAACTTCCTGGCAGATTAAAACTGTGCCGGATCGAAACTCGAACTCGGGACATTTGCGTTTCGCAGGCAAGTGCTCTACCAACTGAGCTATCCAAGCACGACTCACGCCCTGTCCTCACAGCTTTACTTCTGCCAATACCTGGTCTCCTACCTTCCAAACTTTACAGAAGCTCTCCTCTTCGAGTCTCGGTCCGGCACACAGTATTAATCTGCCAGGACGTTTCATATCAGCGCACAATCCGCTGCAGAGTGAAAATCTCATTCGTGAAACCAAAATCTATTATCGACTGCTGTCTTCTTCCAGCCCGGGTTATTCTGGGTTTATACATACATAATTTCATTAATTATTCGGAAGTCATTAAAATATGAAGACTTGCACGGTAATTTTCCAACGTACGCCGCTGTGGTTAGTGCGGTTGAAAGCTATGGAGAGGTCAGAGTTCGATATCCAGTACTGCTGTGGTGTGTCGGTTGTGATCGACGCATAACACTAGCACCCGCAAAACGAAATTCTGGTGTCCGACAGAATGAAGAACCACACCAAATGACCATGAAAATTAATTGACTGCAAGGATACGTCGTGCAACGTTAAACGTCTGGTTAAACGACTATTTAATAGAGGATGCGTAATTTAGCATGAAATAAATCGGTACCAGACCACTCACATTGATGTGTTAATGGGAGGAGGGATCTTGTAGCTATGAATGGAAACTAATGACGGAAATATAACAAACAGATACATTGACTTTGAACATGGCAGTTTCCCACTGACATCTTAAAAAGGACCCTTAACAATCGGACAAGGGATTACAACTCAGATCGAGATATGTGGCACAGTGTTTAGCACACTGGACTCGCATCCGGGTGGGCAATGGTTCAAACCAGAGTCCGACCATCCAGATTTAGGTTTTCCGTGATTTCTCTAAATCGTTCCAGGCGAAGGTTCCTTTGAAAGAGCAAGGCAGATTTTCTTTTCTCTGGTAACGCACGCCGCGGATTTTGAATCCTCGCCAAACGTCATGGACGTCGAAGACCCCTAGAGTTCTCTGCACCATCGCGCCTCCTGGGCCGCATTTAGTGTGAGGGCGCCACAGTGGAACACGTGGTTCCAGCGGCCAATAGCGGCGTCCCCGATAGAACTACTTAAGCCCCTGCCTATCGCTCAGCCAGCCTTCCCACCTATCCGACGTCTTCTCCATTCCTGACCATCCCCATTTTGATTACTCCCTCTTCCCCACCATCCTTGACTGCACTGACACCTCTGTCGCCCCACTTGTCCCTAGCTTCCAGTACTTGGATCGGTTACCCCCCTCAAACATCAGCACTCCCATCACCGCACAAGACATCACACTCGTTATCCGCTCCAAACGCAACACTGCCCCTGGTCATGATGGCGTCACGTACAGCCACCTCAAGGAATTCCCCCCCCCCCCCCCCCGCCATCCTTCCTGTCTGTCCTTGATACCCTGTACAATGTCCTTCTCTCCACTGGATTTTACCCCGACCTGTGGAAGACCTCCCGTGTCCTGCTGTTCCCTAAACCTAATAAACGCCCCTCTGAAACCTCTTTCTATCGTCCCATCTGCCTCACCTCCGTGTTCAGTAAGGTCTTCGAGGCCATCCTCTCTCACCTTATTCACTGCCACCTTAACCAGCACCACCTCATTCCCCTTACCCAATGTGGCTTCCAGCCTTCCTTCTCCACCGATGACAAGCTCCTTAACCTTACCAATCTTCATTTCCTCCAGCTTAACTCCCTTTGCTCTGCTGTCTTTCTTTCCCTTGATCTCCAGAACGCCTATGACCATGTCTGGCATCCCAGGCTCCTCTTCAAACTACAGACCTATGCTCTCCCCATCAATTTCGTCCATCTCGTTGCTTTCTTCCTCTCCCATCATCCCTCCTATGTGACTGTCCATGATTCCAACTCCTGTACTTTCTACCCCTCTGCCGTCGTGCCCCAAGGTTCTCTCCTTTCCCCTCTCCTCTATCTCCTGTACACTGCTGATATGACCAAACCTCCCCCACTGGTTCATCTTCTCCAGTTTGATGATGACTCCGCCTTCCTAGCCCTTTATTCTACCCTTCAACGGTCCAAACGCACCCTCCCAACCCACCTTGACCAATTCACTGCTTGGTGCAACCAGTGGTTCCTCCGCATCAATCCCTCCAAGACTGAGGTGATCACCATCCAACACAAGGCTCACAACCGCCTCCACCTCCTGAAACTCCTGTCCAGCCGGACATGGGGTCTGCATCCTTCCACCATCCTTCACACCTACAAATCCTTGATCCGCTCCATCCTCTGTCATGCCAGCATAGCTTGGATTTCCGCCTCTCCTCGGTTCTATAAAGCCCTCCAAATCCTCGAACGCCATGCGCTCCGCCTCGCCTTCCGCATCTTCCTTCTGTCCCCCACGCACATCCTCTATGACCTCATCCCCTTCCCCCACCTTCTCCTTTTCCTTGAACACATCTGCACACTATATATTGTCCGCCGCCTTGATCCCCCTCACCCCCTGGTGTATCCCTTCCTCTACACCACCAACCAGTTGCCACGCCCCATGCCACGCCCCTCTCTGCATCTCCACACCCTCCATCTCCTTTCCTAATGCAACTTCCACTATCTACCCCTCCCGGATGATGAGCTTCGCCCTGACATCTACCCTTCCTACCAACTCTAACCCCATCTTCCTGCCTCCTCCTCAGGGCTCCCTCCTCTCCCCCTCCCTCTTCCTGAGCGACTTCCCCCTCCTATTCCCCCTCCCTCTCTTGTGCCCCCTTTCAGTGTGTCTGCACGTCCTCCTGCCTTGTCTCCCTTCTTCATCTCCTGCCCCACGTGTCTCCTGCCTCTTAGTGTACCCACTTCCCCTGCTGCCCTTTGCTCTCCCGTCCTTTTCCATCCTCTTTGATCTTTCCCTCGGCAGGTCCCACCTGGCAGTTTCATCCTTCATCGTGTGTGCTCCTAGTGGGTTTTAAGCGTGTTGTTCTGGAGTGTTTTTAATACTGTGGCCGACTTTTAACCTGTGCGTGCGCATTCAGTGTCTTCTCTGTGGTTTAAGAATCGCCAACTGTGATTTTTAACTTTCTGGTGACATTTTTAACTGTCCCACATGAACGTCTCCATGTCAGTGTCTTTTTACCTCCATTTTCTCCCCTTACTGTGTTTTATGTTCCCCTTCTTTATCGGCTTATGTATGTATCATTTTATTCTTGTTTTAGTTGCTGTGTCACTCGGCTGAATAGCGGCGGATTGTGCCGCTGACAGCCCTCCCCTGCCCATATGGGGCAGGGGAATGGAATCACAGTAAAAAAAAAAAAGAAGCTCAGCCAGCCATTCTCACATTATGTACGTCTCTGGACCCATCGCCTCGCCTTAGACGGCTTATTTACTTTCTTGTTCTGTGTACGAGTGGACGTGGTTGTTAGGTTTTCTTGTGACTCCATTGTTTCGATCTTGTTGTTGTTCTTTCCGTCCTTCATTGGTTGTGTTCGTTGTCACCCATTGTGTTGTTCGCGGGTCGCTCGGCGGGTCCCACCGCGCTTTCCCGTCACTTCAACCCAGCGACCGTTCCGGTCGTCGTTGCAACATTTCCCATACCTGCCACAAGACGACCTTGTGCTTCATCTCAAGCGACCTTTTTGTAGATCGACAAATGCTATGAATGAGTCTTGATTTTTCCTCAGTCTTGCTTCCATCACCAATCTCCATGTCAGCACTGTCCCTCTGATGCCCTTACGTTTCCTTAATCCAAACTGATCGTTATCTAATACATTATCGGTTTTCTTTTCCACTATTCAGCATAATATTATTGTCAGCAACTTGGATGCTTCAGTTGTTAACCTGTTTGTGCTACAAGTCTGTTACTTGTCTGGTCTTGCAATCTTGGGAATTGTATGGATGATGTTTGTCTAGAAGTCTAATGTTATATCGCCAGTTCCATACATTCTACAAACCAACGCAATAATCGTTTTGTTGCCACTTCCCTCAACGATTTTAGTAATTCCGATGGCATGTTGTCTGTTTCTTTTGCCTTATTTACCTTTATGTCTTCCAAAGCTCTTCTAAATTCAGATTCTAATAATGGATCCCCTATCTCTCTCCTGTAGACTCCTGTTTCTTCTTGTATGACGTCAGCAGGTGAGTTTTCCACTTCACAGATGCTCTCAATGAACGCTTTCCACCTGTCCGGTTTTTCCTCTGCGTTCAACGGTGGAACTTTTGTAACACTCTTAATGTTGCCGCCCTTGCTTTTAATTTTACCGATTTTTTTTTCCTTGCTGTATGTTGAGTCAGTCGTGCGGAGATTTTTTCGATTTATTTACAAGTTTCTTGTACTCATTTAGAGTTAGCGTCCCTGTACTTCCTATTAATTTCATTCCAAAATGATTTATATTTCTGTGTTCCTGAATTTCCCTGAACATGTTTTGTACTTTCTTCTTTAATAGATGAACTGAAGTATTTCTTCTTTTACTCACATGTAGTCAATCGTGACATAACCTACTATTTTTACAGGAAAATGTGAATAGAAACATGTGAAATGAAAATCACATATTAATGTAAAATGTACAGAAAGGTGAAGCGATTAACAATACAGGAACACGTTTTCAGAACAGAGAGTACATAAAAATTACTCTCAAGGTACTTGTATTACGTTATGGAGACAAGTACAGGTCTACAAATACACAAAGATCAAACACATAATAAATTAAAATCCCATTAACGGATATTAATCTTCCGAATGCGTTCGATAACTGCTCATCAGCAAACCCTTGATTAAACCAGTAATTACGAAAAATGTCAAAGGTAGTAACGAAAAATGTTGCTAACAGTACATGTGATGATTTGGAAAGTAATTGTTGCCCAGTTGATGGCAGGTGCTAAAAATGTTGCTTGAATAAAGAATAAAATAAAATAATAGACATTTCTTTAAGCAATATATCGCAGTCCTGATGGAAAGTTATAAGCTTCACTGTTTTTTCGGGTGGATGTCCAGTCTTCATTAATAATTGTCCCTGAAATGTACATACTAGGAACAAAAAAGTAGGCGACAGAAATTACGTCACTCTCCTTCGGCGCAACACTGTACACCATATAGGAAATTAAAGAACAACAATCGACACACGGGTGACGAGTGAACGAATTATCGTGTGTTTACAGTTCGAGACAAATCTTCTCGCAGACGCGCGACGCGAATCACAAATCCAAAATCTTTTCTTGTGCAAATAACAGGCCTTGACGAGAGTTAATGGACAGACTAGCATAGCATATATGTTCATGGTCTGCTCGTTATGTTAATTAGTCTACGTCCACCCCTCTCACATCATGCAGCAACATGGAGTACAGAGCTACTAACTTTAAAATCTGACGTGTCTTCAGTAGGTAACGTGAGTAATTGCAGCAGTGCTTATGAGACACAAATGGTGTGGCGAGTGTCATATAAAAATGTTCACTCTGCCACAACACACAATAAGGAAGATGTCGACGACGACAGCAATATTCTACATGTTTCTGATTAGCGTAAGACTTGTTGTTTCTCGACATATGCGTAACATCGTAATACGCAGCATGACCTTGCGGCGCTTTAACGACCGTAGGAAGTTCTCTGAATAGCATTCCACACAGGTACTTATGCATTAAGGCCCACAAAAATTCTGCCCGACAAGTCATATTTTGCCGTGGATTCAGTGATCCCAGTAGTGTCGTCCTTCGCTCTGCTTATTCGAATACGGGTCAGGCACCATTCATTTGCAGCAGTAAGGATGCTCTTGTTGTGGAGAAACCGGCCGCTCGCAAGTGAAGGTTAATTCGGGATAGGCCGACATTGGCAGGCTGCATTTGACAGCCGGCCGCAGAGGGGAACTGAGGGTGGCTCGAAAGTGAAGGTGTGGCGGCCCTAACTGGTCGGGCCCAGCATTATGGCCTGAAGGGCAGGTCTTCACTGTCTGCCACCCGGGGAGTGACCACCAGAATGCGATCCTCCGCACAAGAGGCTCAGCACTCTGCCAGGTCCATTCTGACAGCCGCAAACAGCCAACGCTCTCGTAACGGCGTTCCTCGCAGTCTCGTTCCTTTGTAGGGCGTACCTGCCTTTGAACTTTGAACAACGGTACTGCTCAGTATGTCCGCTGCTCGTGGTCTCGCGGTAGCGTTCTCGCTTCCCGAGCACGGGGTCCCAGGTACGATTCCCGGCGGGGTTAGGGATTTTCCCTGCCTCGAGATGACTGGGTGTTTTTGTGTCGTCTTCATCATCATCATCATTCATCCCCATTACGGCCTGCCGGCCGAAGTGGCCGTGCGGTTAAAGGCGCTGCAGTCTGGAACCGCAAGACCGCTACGGTCGCAGGTTCGAATCCTGCCTCGGGCATGGATGTTTGTGATGTCCTTAGGTTAGTTAGGTTTAACTAGTTCTAAGTTATAGGGGACTAATGACCTCAGCAGTTGAGTCCCATAGTGTTCAGAGCCATTTGAACCATTTGAACCCATTACAGCCTGAGGGAGGCAATGGCAAACCATCTCCACTAGGACCTTGCCTCGTAAGGCGGTGCGGGTCTCCCGCATCGTTCCCCTACGCTCTGTAAAGAAGCATGGGACTTCATTTCCACATTTCACTACTCAGTATCTGAGACACAGTACAGAAGTCTTACACGAAACCATAGCACATGACAACCATCTGAACACAATAAAATATATCCTAACGTACAACTTAAGCAGCAGTATTGCTAAATATTTCTCTGTGGCCTACAGCGAATTTTACATTTTACTTTAAATGTCACACAATTATGGTTCAGAAGGCTCAAAAAAATTTGAAACAGATTAAAGGAAAAAAACTGTGGCGTCAGTACAGCTACTTTGCCTCATTGGCCTAAGGAGAGTCTATCTATTTATAAAACATTTATATCATGATCCTGGACGCTATTGCTTTGCAAACGTTTCAAATCCTAAACAAACTTCGAAATGAAGTTTAATTTATAGCTCTTTGGACCAAAAATAATTACAGTGTATTAAGCACTGAGACGCTTACGTCTTCAAATTTTCCTTTACTTTTATTATATATTGACGGAAATTGGGATCCTTGCCTAGAAAATTTTATTACAAAATGGCTGGAACCATTCCCAGAAATGTTAACGATGTAGTTCAGCGATAGAGGAACTCAGCAGTAGGAATGGTCACCATTAGTCGGCACGTAAAATTGCGATGAATAGCATGCAGTTACATTATTGAAATAGAGGGTGATTATAGTTAAAGTTAAACTTTCTTAACGCTATAGAAATAACACCACTGGTCAGAATGACGTCAGATTGCAACGGAATATTATCAGAGAAGGGGGTAAACTTATGGAAGCAGGAAAAAACAGTGTGAAAATTGATGAATAGATGGCGCTGTATGTGTAAGAGTACATAAACGAAAACACCTGTCATGAGCATGACCCATTGAAATTGGTATAAACACGCCAGATTCTCCGCATTTCCTCTTTTCCCTTACTATCTGCGCTCGTCCTGTCCGCCTCTCCCCCACACTCACCTACGTTGGACTCACCGTTGACTGTCCCATCACCAGGATCCCACATCACTGCTCTACTCAATCCAAAGCCCACAACTGCCTCCATCTCCTTAAAATCCTCTCTGGATGGACATGGGCTTGCAGACCTCTACCATCCTCCACACCTACAGGTCCTTAATCTTTCCCATCCTCTCTTATGCCAGTCCTGCCTGGGTATCTGCTCCCCCCCCCCCCCCCCCAAATTCTATAAGTCCCTCCAGATCTTCAAGCGCCATGCACTCTGTCTTGCCTTCCGTATATGCCTCCCATCCCCCAATGTGACCTGATTCCTTTCCCCCATCTGCTCCTTTTCCTCGAACATGTCCTCTATAACACCAAACAACTTGATACCCCTCATCCCCTGGTTACTCCTCCCCTCTCCAACCCTCGCCCCCTGCCATGCTTTCACCACTGTGTGCCCCCTACCCTCCACCACTACACACTTCATCTCCTATGCCGAGGTGGCTTCCATCAACTGCCCCTCCCAGATGATGCCCTCTCTCCCTCCATTTATCCCTCCTATCAACTATGATCCTCACCTCCCTCTCCCCCCCCCCCACTGTCCTTTTCCCAGGCTCCCTCTCCCCCCCTGCCCAACCATCTGTTTTTTCTCCATCCCTCCCATGCTTCCCCCACTCCTATCTTGCATTCGCCCTGATCCCCCCTTTTTTGTGCCCTCTCCCTCCTATGGCTACCCCCTTTTCGCCCCCCCCCCACCGCTCATCTGTCCTGGTCCCCCCCCCAACTCCCACCCTCCCATACCCATACAGCTTCGTACTCTATAGGTCAGTGTTTTTCATGAGTGTTGAGTGTTGTGCATCCCCTTTCTAAAGTGCTCCGAACACAAACCAGACTGTCGCCGTGTCTTTTAATTGTGCCTATCTGTGCATCACAGATATCTTTGTTTTTTATGTTTTCTTCACAACTTTTTCGCCATGTACCAGTTTTAAACAGTCGCCGTTTTCTCACCCCTTTCGGTGCTATGTCTCCCCATTATGTTTTTTAACTTGATCTTTAGGCTGCAGAGCGGTGTATTACTTTGCTGCCAGCCCCCCACCCCCCTTCTGGGGGGGAGGGGAATCAAAATACAATAAAGAAACAAGAAAAAACAAACTTTTAATCTGCCAGGAAATCTCATATCAACGCACACTGCGCTGCAGAGTGAAAATCTAACTCTGGAAACATCCCCCAGGCTGTGGGGGTCATGTCTCCATAATATCCTTTCTTCTAGGAGTGTTAGTTCTGCAAGGATCGCAGAAGAGCTTCTGTGAAGTTTGGAAGGTAGGAGACGAGGTACTTGCAGAAGTGAAGCTGGGAGGACGGAGTGTGAGTCGTGCTTGGGTAGCCCAGTTGGTAGAGCACTTGCCCGCGAAAGGCGAAGGTCCCGAGTTTGAGTCTCGGTCCGGCACACAGTTTTAGTCTCCCAGGAAGTTTTTCTTTAAAAAAAAACTCTTCCTCCTTTCGCGTCTGCGACCTTCGCCATGACTGTCTCAATGCAGGATCGCGTTCTGCTTGTAAAGCTGTATTACAAGAATTATGACTTTACACGTGTCGCTCTGCAGGCGTTCCGGGCACTGAACGGTTTGAAAAAAGGCGTTGCTCTGATCACTGCCGTGGATCTGGAGAAAATGATTCAGAAATTCGAAAAGACTGGGTTTTTGGTATGCAACCTGCTAGAGGGAGGAAACGAATTGATTCGACGTCAGTCTAAGCAGTGGCCACAGCAATGCAGGAGGAGACGAGTGGTGGTGTGTAAACGTGTAATGGACAGAGAACTCCTCGAACGTTGGACATACCCGTGGGCACGGTGCGTGAAATCCTACGAAACACACTTCTTTGCTATCCATTCAAAATTACCAATGTGCATGAATTGCTTCCTGTCGACCTGCCAGCAAGAGAAACCTTTGCTTTACAATTTCTTGCTCGCATGGAAGAGGACAATGATTGCCGTGGAATAGTTTGTGGACAGACGATGCCCACTTCCATCTGACAGGATATGTCAATACAGCGAATTGTCGAATATGGGCAATGGAAAATCCACACGCAAATCAACCAGTACCACTTCATCTTGAAAAGGTCACCGTGTGATGCGTGTTTACGGCATCATTTATCATAGGATCGTAGGAGACAGGTGCTCACGATCCTGTTACCTGTAACGTCACTGGAAAGCCCTACGAGTGTATTTTGCGCAACCACGTAATTCCAACCATCCAACAGCGTGGATATGTGGATCGAATCATTTTTATGCTAGATGGCGCAGTTCTGCACATTGCAAATCCAGTTCAGCAGCTGCTGAAGCGCCATTTCGGAAATGCTATAATTATCAACCGCTATTTCCCTACAGCCTGGCCGTCCCGATCACCTGATTTTAATGAGTGTGACTTCTGGCTGTGGCGCTATCTGAGAGATGTTGTGTTCAGTGTTCCGATTGAAAACTTAGCTGCATTGAAGGCACGTTCTGAACGTGATCCCGGAAACACATCGATCAGTTGTGGAACACGCTGTTTCTCGATTTCAACTTGTTGCAGAAAACGGTGGACAGCATATTGAACATGTTTTGCTCCAATCATACGAAAATTAATAATCCGATTTGATTTCGACTGATGCTTTTTATGTGGTTTTTGGCCTTAGGACAAAAACCGATTTTACCTATCCGATGTGAAATGACCTTTCCGTGGTGACTGGGCTTAGGTAACTAACAGTATCATACCTGTGCACTCATGCACGCTGAGTAGTACGTCAAACGTACATGTTAGGCATTGTTGTATGATTCATTTGTCATTTGTAGTCAACCACTGTTAAATTATGATGCTTACAGCGCCATGTACTACTACATTTTGTAACTATTTGTTTCTCTTCTGCCATACGTTTTCCCCTTTCTCCGATAATATTCCGTTGCTATTTGACGTCATTCTGACCAGTGCTGTTATTTTTATAGCGGTTTGAAAGTTTAACTTTAATTAGAATCACCCTGTATTTCTATGATTATAGGCGCGCCCCGCTATCAACTACTGTAGTCGTAACCTAAGCGATTATAAGACCTGAGTTACAAGTTGGTTAATCATCTTGAATTTTATCTGCCTTTTCCCGTTATTTCCAGTTGAAAATACTCCCTTCTAATTAGAATTTTTTCCGTAGTACAGCCCTGAAACAAACAACGATCACGAGCGTAATATACACTCCTGGAAATGGAAAAAAGAACACATTGACACCGGTGTGTCAGACCCACCATACTTGCTCCGGACCCTGCGAGAGGGCTGTACAAGCAATGATCACACGCACGGCACAGCGGAAACACCTGGAACCGCGGTGTTGGCCGTCGAATGGCGCTAGCTGCGCAGCATTTGTGCACCGCCGCCGTCAGTGTCAGCCAGTTTGCCGTAGCATACGGAGCTCCATCGCAGTCTTTAACACTGGTAGCATGCCACGACAGCGAGGACGTGAACCGTATGTGCAGTTGACGGACTTTGAGCGAGGGCGTATAGTGGGCATGCGGGAGGCCGGGTGGACGTACCGCCGAATTGCTCAACACGTGGGGCGTGAGGTCTCCACAGTATATCGATGTTGTCGCCAGTGGTCGGCGGAAGGTGCACGTGCCCGTCGACCTGGGACCGGACCGCAGCGACGCACGGATGCACGCCAAGACCGTAGGATCCTACGCAGTGCCGTGGGGGACCGCACCGCCACTTCCCAGCAAATTAGGGACACTGTTGCTCCTGGGGTATCGGCGAGGACCATTCGCAACCGTCTCCATGAAGCTGGGCTACGGTCCCGCACACCGTTAGGCCGTCTTCCGCTCATGCCCCAACATCGTGCAGCCCGCCTCCAGTGGTGTTGCGACAGGCGTGAATGGAGGGACGAATGGAGACGTGTCGTCTTCAGCGATGAGAATCGCTTCTGCCTTGGTGCCAATGATGGTCGTATGCGTGTTTGGCGCCGTGCAGGTGAGCGCCACAATCAGGACTGCATACGACCGAGGCACACAGGGCCAACACCCGGCATCATGGTGTGGGGAGCGATCTCCTACACTGGCCGTACACCACTGGTGATCGTCGAGGGGACACTGAATAGTGCACGGTACATCCAAACCGTCATCGAACCCATCGTTCTACCATTCCTAGACCGGCAAGGGAACTTGCTGTTCCAACAGGACAATGCACGTCCGCATGTATCCCGTGCCACCCAACGTGCTCTAGAAGGTGTAAGTCAACTACCCTGGCCAGCAAGATCTCCGGATCTGTCCCCCATTGAGCGTGTTTGGGACTGGATGAAGCGTCGTCTCACGCGGTCTGCACGTCCAGCACGAACGCTGGTCCAACTGAGGCGCCAGAGGTGGAAATGGCATGGCAAGCCGTTCCACAGGACTACATACAGCATCTCTACGATCGTCTCCATGGGAGAATAGCAGCCTGCATTGCTGCGAAAGGTGGATATACACTGTACTAGTGCCGACATTGTGCATGCTCTGTTGCCTGTGTCTATGTGCCTGTGGTTCTGTCAGTGTGATCATGTGATGTATCTGACCCCAGGAATGTGTCAATAAAGTTTCCCCTTCCTGGGACAATGAATTCACGGTGTTCTTATTTCAATTTCCAGGAGTGTACGTCTAATTTCTTCACAGAGTGTAAGTTTTACTGACTGCATTCATTATAATTGAAAGTGAAATAAATGCTTCCTCGTCATATCCATAATGGGTTCCGTATTACTTCTTTTTGTATCTTAGTTAAGGCTTTTCGAACATGTGTTATTTTGTTGGTGTAATAAAAATCTTTTGAGCATCGTGGCATGAACTTACTTTAGACGTGTATGGCCTTTCAGACCATGATGCACATATTTTAACACAAAAGGCTTTTGTATTCAAACCAATGCCATATTTAATTACTATGTAGGAAAGTTAATACGACAACAATAGAGAGTTTTGTAAACCTTGTCAAGGAACAAGAGTGGCAGGATGTTTATAACGCCGATAACATGGATGATAAATACAATGCTTTCCTTAACACATTTCTCGTGCTCTTTGAGAGTTGCTTTCCATTAGAACATTCTAAACTGGGTACTAGCAGTATTGGGCAGCCCGGGTGGCTGACTAGTGGGGTAAGTATATCATGTAGGACAAAGCGGAAATTATATCAAAATGTTAGAAGTAGTCACAGTCAAGCTACAGTAGCCCATTACAAACAGTATTGTAAGATGCTTAAAAATGTTATTAGGAAGACAAAGAGTATGTGGTATGCAAATAGAATAGCTAATTCACAGGATAAAATTAAAACCATATGGTCAGTTGTGAAGGACGTGCATGGTTAGTAGCACAAGGTCGACGATATAAAGGTAGTTCGCAGTAAACATATTTCTGTTGCTGATAAATCAGATATATGTACAGTATTTAAAAATCATTGTATGAACATTGATGCTGAATTCAATAAAACTTTAGTTTATACAGGGAACCATATAACTTTCTTGGCAAATGCCTTTCCGAGTTTGATGTCTGAAATACTCCTCTGTGATACAGACAAGAGGGAGATTGAGTCAATAATTAAATCACTGAAGACTAAGGATTCTCATGGTTATGATGGAGTGTCTAGCAGAATATTAAAGTACTGTGCTGCACATGTTATCCCTGTATTTAGCCATATCCGTAATTTTTCCTTTAGGAATGGTCAGTTTCCTGGGCGATTAAAGCACTCAGTAGTAAAGCCGCTTTATAAAAAGGGAGAAAGGGAGAAGGAGATAATTTTAGACCTATTTCTATGCCATTAGTGTTTGCCAAAGTTATTGAAATGGCTGTGTCTGTAAGGATAATTGGTCATTTTATATCACACAATTTGCTATCAAATGTACAGTTCGGCTTTAGAAATCGCTTAACAACTGAAAATACTATATTGTCTTTTCTCTGTGAGGTACTGGATGGACTAAACAAAAGGTTTCGAAGGCTTGGCATATTTTTTGATTTGAATAAGGCATTAGATTGTGTTGATCACAAAAATATTGCTCCAGAAAATCGTCCGTGCAAGCCTAGCTTACTGTACTAGCCTATTGTACCGATGACCACGTGGTCCTTGCCAAACAAATCACCCGGTGTCCTGTTTGTAAAATCGACATAACGCGTATGTGAAAAGGGTCGTGAAGCGGCAAGGACTACTGAATCGATTCCGTTCGGTATCTGATTTTATCCGGGGTGGGCAACAGTCGCTTTAAGAGCGGCCCTGTGCACGTGGTCCACATGAAGCCCCATGGGTCACAAAGAACAAACCGTCACGAAATTGACTTTCCAGAACGGAGATCCTATCCTTCGCAAATCTAGTCATTTCACACGCTATAAGGACTTGTAGTTAATGTAATAGGGGAATGTAAGAGGCTTAAACTTCAGCACTGGCTACCACGTGGCGAGGAACAAGGAACAGAGTGCTCTCCTACACATATTAAGGCAAATCTTAATAAATTTCGCAGGTAGCAGACATGAAGTCTTTCCCCATGCAAAGACGTGCTAGAAACAAAACGGGTTAATACATTTTTCAAATACTTTAGTCCTGAATTTGGAGATGGACGTAGTGAAGGTACGTCTGCTCCCTTACCTGCCCCCGTGTGCCGAATTGGCGGGCGGCCAACGTTACTGCTGTGCTTCGGTGGAGGGGATGAATGCGCCAAAAAACTGCCGTGACCAACCTCTCCAACTCTAAGCTTTTTCCAGTCAACCGACTATCTCTGGTCACTACCTACCAGAGTGGAAGAAACTAAGTTGGTATTACTCTGTACAGCTTCTCTGCTACGAAAAGTCGTCTGCTTCCCAAGCAACGTTGACTACGCTCAGGGATACGAGGGGAAGGACATGGGATGAATACACACAAAGAGCGCTTCAACACTAACCTAATAATAATAACTAATCCTCTCAATCTATTTACAACGTTTTTGACTCCTATCACCCGTCGACAAGGAGTTGCGCGGCGCCCAACGGAGTCCCGATCCAAATGAAAGGTGGCGGAGCAGCCGCCTGAGTAATTGCGGACAATCTTATATTGTTATTATTGTTATGGAACGGCATAAATGGTCTTGTTTCAACTAAAATGCAACACTTCAATATGCTCACCAGACAACCAATTCCAAAATATGTCCGGTTCTAGCTAATGACTTCCATTAATGGGACAAACTAGTTCACAGATATAACACGTAAGTATTGACTTCATTGTAAACAAAAGCAGCTTCTTGCGTGTTTTACTGATAATTTATTTTTAATTTTATTGTTTTAACCACATTATTACAGACTACTATCATGTTGATAATAGCATTGGTGAAGTTTCTAGTTACACGAAAACACAAAATGTGTATGACAATTTTATTATTACGTTGTTGCTCGAAAATAACTCTTTCTTACACACATTTGGATAATACATGGCCGGCCGCGGTGGCCGAGCGGCTGTAGGCGCTTCAGTCCGGAACCGCGAGACTGCTACTGTCGCAGGTTCGAATCCTGCCTCTGGCATGGATGTGTGTGATGTCCTTAGGTTAGTTAGGTTTAAGTAGTTCTAAGTTCTAGGGCGCTGATGACCTCAGATGTTAAGTCCCACAGTGCTCAGAGCCATTTGAACCATTGTTTGAACAACCAGTTCCAAATTTTGCCCGGTTCCAGCTAACGACTTCCTTGATGGGACGAAGAAGTTCACAGATGTAACACAAAGTATTGACTTCATTGTAAACAAAAAAAGCTTCTTGCATATTTGACTGATAATTTATTTTTAATTTTATTATTTTAATCACATTATTACACACAACAATCATGTTGATAATAAAATTGGTGAAGTTTCTAGTTACACGAAAACACAAAATATGTATGACAATTTTATGATTACGTTGTTTCTCGAAAAAAACTCTTTGTTGTACACATTTTGGATAATTCATGCGTGTATCTTACATTAATAATACTTGTATTGTAACAAAGGTTAAAAAAAAAGATTTTGTTCGTGAAATTTTATTGGACCATGAAGTGTGTTAAAAGAGTGTGTCATTATCTTCCTGATCACCGACAGTGTACGTCGTTTGGAAGTAATCAAGTAATTGTTCAGTCAACTGTACTGTTCAAATGTTCAAATGTGTCTGAAATCTTATGGGACTTAACTACTAAGGTCATCAATCCCTAAGCTTACACAGTACTTAACCTAAATTATCCTAAGGGCAAACACACACACCCATGCCCAAGGGGGGACTTGAACCTCCGCCCGGACCAGCTGCACAGTCCATGACTGCAGCGCCTCAGACCCCTCGGCTAATCCCGCGCGGCTGGCCCTTTACACATCTTGCATTTATTGCGAATCTTTTCCCCAATGCAAGGTACCAAGCGATTGGAGAAAGGCGTAGGTACTGCCTCCGTCCGAACAGGCCTCGGAAGCACCGTAGGTACCCGCTGACCACTGTTTCGTCCTCAGCCGATAGGCGTCACTGGATGCGGATGTGGAGGGTCAGCAAACCTTTCTTCCAGCTGTTGTCGGTTATGTGATCGGAGCCGCAGTCAGACAGCTTGTCAACTGTCCTCACAATGTCTGAGTACACCCGGCTTGTCAACAGCTCTCCGCAAACCTAGACGCTCACCCATCCAAGTGCAAGCCCAGTCAAACAGCACTTAACTTCGATGACCTGACGGTACCCGGTGGTTACCACTTTGACAAGGCTGTAGGCTCAACCTACTGTGGCCCTACAATATTTTTTAAAATTTAAAAATAATAGTAGAGCTTCCAGGATGAAAATTTCACTCTGCAGCGGAGTGTGCGCTGATATGAAACTTCCTGGCAGATTAAAACTGTATGCAGGACCAAGACTCGAACTCTGGACATTTGCCTTTCGTGGGCAAGTGCTCCACCAACTGAGATACGCAAGCACGACTCACGACCCGTCCTCACAGCTTTAATTCTGCCAGTACCTCGTCTCCTACCTTCCAAACTCCGCACAGTTTTAATCTGCCAGGGAGTTTCAATTTTGCAGCTATTTTTCTTGATTTTCGTCAGTTTTTGGGGACAAAGGCCACTCAATATACTTGTCCAACTTTTTCCAGTACAACCTACTGAGGGAGTGTAGGACAAAGACAAGACAGTACTAATAAAAGCAGAACCACACTTTTGCTCATTACGGGATGGAGAGTCGATAGTAAGACGGTGAATAACGGAGTGGGCAGAGACCGCCGAATTGGGGTTTCTTGGCCGGAGGTAACGGATACCGCAGCCGGGTCGGCATAATTTCGCCGCTAATGACCCACCGCAGGCTCTCAGTTATCGCGCCGGTGGGGCCGCCTTCTGCTCCACGGCGGAGGAGTTGTCGGGGCGGTGCACTCGGCGGCCCCCGCTAAGCCGTAGACCGCAGCGGTTTGTCTCGGTAAGTTGCGCGCTAAGCCTCCGGTGCGCCGTGGATCGCCGGAACACGGGCAGCCGACTAACTCGGTCCGCGACGTCTCCTGCATCGCAAACCGCGGAAGGTAAGCCAAGTCGAGGTTAGTCTACCGAGCGCCCTGCTCCGCCTCGCCGCGCGGATGGGCCACGATCGATACCGGTCCTGGGTACTGACCTGCATTCCCTCCCCACGCGGCGCGGTCCGGCGTCCTCAAGGCTGCGCCTCCCATTAGGGCTAGGCCAGAGGAAGTTCCTCAGAGGTACAACGGACGGGAAGTAATGTCTCATGCTCCACCTACATACAAAGAAGACCTAATATTTCTTAACGGTTCACCATATAACCGTACTGAACAGATGTAAAACTTGTGTCGTCACCGGGAAGACAATGTTATGTATGACGCGATTTACTCAGCTGATATGAACGTAACGTAAACAGAGAAAATAATGCCTGTAATATTATGAGTCATTTTGCCGAGTCAATATATTGTAATTATTATAAATATATAATATATTATATAATTATTATATAACATATTGTATTTATTTTCCATTAATCTCAAAGAGAAAGATTAAGATATTTCAATACGTTCCATGAAAGCATGGAACTTAAAGTGTAATATATACAGACTAGTCCATTGATAGCAACCGGGCCAAATATCTCACGAAATAAGCACAAACGAAAAAACTGCAAATGCGAAACTGGTGTAGGTTGAAAGGGGAAGCCAGATGGCGCTATGGCTGGCCCGCTAGATGGCTAGATGGCGCTGGACCACTTTTTTCCGCTTTGTGATAGATGCCGCTGTAATAGTCACAAACGTATAAGCACGTTGTATCACGTAACATTCCGCCAGCGTGGACGGTATTTGCTTCGTAATACATTCCCGTGTTAAAATGAACCGTTTACCAATTGCGGAAAAGGTCGATATCGTGTTGATGAATGGCTATTGCGATGAAAATGTCCAAAGGGCGTGTCTATGTGTGCTGCTCGGTATCCTGGACGACATCATCCAAGTGTCTGGACCGTTCGCCGGATAGTTACGCTATTTAAGGAAACAGGAAGTGTTCAGCCACATGTGAAACGTCAAACACGACTGGAAACAAATGATGATGCCCAAGAAGGTGTTTTAGCTGCTGTCGCGGCTAATCCGCACATCAGTAGCAGACACATTGCGCGAGAGTCGGGAATCTCAAAAATATCGGTGTGGAGAATGCTACATCAACATCAATGGCACCCGTACCATATTTCTATGCACCAGGTATTGCATGGCGACGACTTTGAACGTCGTGTACAGTTCTGCCACTGGGCACAAGAGAAACTACGGGAGGATGACAGATTTTTTGCACGCGTTCTATTTAACGACGAAGCGTCATTCACCAACAGCGGCAACGTAAACCGGCATAATATGCACTATTGGACAACGGAAAATCCACGACGGCTGCTACAAGTGGAACATCAGCGACCTTGACGGGTTAATGTATGGTGCGGCATTATGGGAGGAAGGATAATTGGCCCCCATTTTATCGATGGCAATCTAAATGGTGCAATTTATGCTGATTTCCTAAGTAATGCTCTACCGATGTTACTAAAGGTGTTTCTCTGCATGACAGAAAGGCAATGTACTTCCAACATGATGGATGTCCGGCGCATAGCTCGCGTGCGGTTGAAGCGGTATTGAACAGCATATTTCATGACAGGTGGACGAAACACCATACCATGGCCCGCACATTCACCGGATCTGACGTCCCCGGATTTCTTTCTGTGGCGAAAGTTGAAGGATATTTGCTATCGTCATCCACCGACAACGCCTGACAACATGAGTCGGCGCATTGTCAATGCATGTGCGAACATTACGGAAGGCGAACTACTCGCCGTTGAGAGGAATGTCTTTACACGTATTGCCAAATGCATTGAGGTTAACGGACATCATTTTGAGCATTTATTGCATTAATGTGGTATTTACAGGTAATCACGCTGTAACAGCATGTGTTGTCAGAACTGATAAGTTCACAAAGGTACATGTATCACATTGGAACAACCGAAATAAAATGTTCAAACGTACCTACGTTCCGTATTTTAATTTTAAAAACCTACATGTTACCAACTGTTCGTCTAAAATTGTGAGCCATATGTTTGTGACCATTGCAGCGCCTGTTTGTTCTCTCTCGCTTGTGGGTCGATGTATGTACAACGCGCTGTCTGTACAATTGCATGGTCTTTAAAGTTACAATATATTGCAAATTTCAAGTATCCTATGTTTCCTTTCAAAAACAATTATCCCTCCACGTGAAATTTATTTAAAGATAATAACATCATTGCTGTCGATTGCCCATCTGGCGTCGACTGTTTCGGTGGCGCTGAGTCCGCCATTACGCGTACTAAAGAATATTTCAATGTTTGCGAGCTTCACTCGCAAAAGGAAATAGTTGTAAGTGCTTGTATGAACTTTTACAGTCAGTTTACAGTATTGAAGTTACAAATATTTTTCATTACGAAACTTATTCCGAGATTTAACACAGCATGGCTTACGTGAGGCTTAACCTCTAGTTTGAACTATTTTCAGTTAGTTGAAAGGATTAAAAGTTAACTCAGTTCTTCAAGAGATGAAATTAAAGAAATTCTTTGCAATTATTTCAATAATACATAGATGTTTGTACCACTCGCTCTTTCTGAGTAACATTAAATTAATTTACTGGGAAAAGGAATCATTTCATGCTCTTTATTATCGCTGGATTAGTTGCAGATTACGTTACTTTGTCATTTGTTGAAAGAGAGCGTAACATTTCCATTAACTTTTTGCCTACCTGTTGAGATTATATATATTTAAAATATTATATATATATATATATATATATATATATATATATATATATATATACAGGTCAGTGTAGATAATTAGGATTACGGATGACAGGATCACATAGATATTCCAAACTACTGAGCATGTCTTATTATGTCACTACTCTATTAGGTCATGAAAGAAGTTGTAGTAGACGACAATCTAAATTGGATTGACCGCATAATTGCACTGTGCAAGAAGGCTACACGTTCTGTTGTTGTTGTTGTCGTTGTTATTGTTGTCGTTGTTGTTTTCAGTCCAGAGACTGGTTTGATGCAACTCTCCGAGCTACTCTATCCTGTGCAAGCTTCTTCATCTCTGAGTACCTACTGCAACCTATATCCTTCTGAATCTGCTTCGTGTATTCACCTCTCGGTCTCCCTCTACGATATTTACCCTCCACGCTGCCCTCCAGTACTAAGTTGGCGATCCCCCGATGCCTCAGAACATGCCCTACCAACCGATCCCTTCTTCTACACATGCTGGGCCACAAATTCCTCTTCTCTCCAATTCTATTCAGTACCTCCTAATTAGTTACATGATCTACCCATCTAATCTTCAGCATTCTTCTGTAGCACCACATTTCGAAAGCTTCTATTGTCTTATTGTCTGAACTATTTATCGTCCATGTTTCACTCCCATAAATGGCTACACCCCATACAAAACTTTCAGAAAAGATTTCCTGTCACTTAAATCTATTCTCGATCTTAAAAAATTTCTCTTCTTCAGAAACGCTTTCGTTGCCATTGGCAGTCGACATTTTATATCCTTTGTACTTCGACCACCATCAGTTACTTTGCTCCCCAAATAGCAAAACTCATCAACTACTTTAAGTGTCTCATTTCCTAAACTAATTCCCTCAGCATCACCTGATTTAATTCGACTACATTCCATTATCCTCGTTTTGCTTTTGTCGATGTTCTTCTTATAACATACAGAAAAGCTGTATACCCCTCGAGAAAAATTACGGCTGTACTTTCCCCTTGGTTTCAGCCGTTCGCTATACCAGCGCTGCGAGGCCGTTTTGGTTAATGTTACAAGGCAGATAAATCAACTACTGAAAAGGCTGCTGCCCCTCTTCAGGAACCACACGTTTGTCTGGCCTCTCGACAGATACTCCTCTGTTGTGGTTGCACCTACGGTACGGTTATCTGTATCGCTGAGGCACTCAAGCCTCCCCACCAACGGGAAAGTCCACGGTTCATCTCTTCTCTCTTGACCTGAATAAGAAACTTGTACGAACACATACACCTCAAATTATTGA
Source organism: Schistocerca americana (assembly GCF_021461395.2). Lineage (NCBI taxonomy): Eukaryota > Metazoa > Arthropoda > Insecta > Orthoptera > Acrididae > Schistocerca > Schistocerca americana. Next base: position 502,335,210 of record NC_060124.1, on the reverse strand, counting down.
TTTCAACGATGTTATCCTGCAAGGCAATTCCAGGAAACTTCACGGCGCCTGGAACCGATTATAATGCCTGTGTTCGCTCTATTTGTGATATTCGACTGTTTGATCACATTTTACCGACATATCTCTCGTCTAAGTTAACTTTCTTGTCTCAACACATTGCAGAAACATGTGTTCCCATCAGAGCGAAATCCTTTCCGTTGCACTCCATCATTCAGCCAATTTCTCGAAGTTCTTCTGAGTAGCAGGAAGCCGACTCCGTAATAACCTCCCCTATTATGTTAGAGAACGGAATAACATCTCCAATTTGAGAAGACAGTTAATGACTTACCGACTAAAGCAACAATAAGGGTCATCAATGTGTTCATTTCGTACCCTTGTTTTCCCTCTTTCCAACCTATTCTTCCTCATTAGCCCAGTATCATTAGCCGATGCAGTCTCCAGAACTTGCTAGATCAGAAAATGCCTATTTGTAAAATTACAAATTCTTCTTTTATTTGCCACTATCGTTATTCCTGTTATTATCTCTACTATCGTCATTATTTTAATTGTTACTGTTATGACTATCAGTAGCGGCAACTGCAGCACTAAAAGTACAGTTCTCAGTCAGCATTATTTCCCCACACTGCCACTTCAGACACTCAAAATAATTTTAATACTACTTGTCATAGCAGTATTGTTATTTATTAGGTAATAATGATTTAAAGAAGATACTGTATGTGTGAAACCATGGTCCTATGTAACAGAGAGCCTGATGATCCTAATCATGTCAGGTTAAGAACATAAATAAATAGGTGAAATAAATTCAACAGCTCACACGTTGTAAAAAATGACGCTGATGAACCAAAACAGTATGACCACCTTCTTAAAGGCTTCTTTGTCCGTCTTTGGAACAAAGGGATGCGACAGTCTGTTTGTAGGGTTGTGGAGGTACGTGGAATTAGATGTCTACGCGCAGGTCATGTAATTCGCGTAAGTAAGGGCCACTGATTTGCGTTCGCGGTGTTGGCGCCCGAAGGCGTCCCAAGTGCGTTTCATAGCATTTACATCAGGCGAATTTGGTCGGCGGGACATCAGCGTTAGCTCACTATAAAGCTCCTCAAACCACTGTAGCACGCTTCTGGCTCCGAGACACGGACAGTTATGCTGATGCAAGATGACATCGCCGTCGGGGCAGACAGCAAGCATGAAGGGATGCAGGTGGTCAGCAGCTGTCACCTTGTCTTTGATTACTGCCACAGGTCCCATGCGAATGCAGGAGAATGTCTCCAACAGCACAATACTGTTCCCACCAGACTGCGTCCGTGACGGGTTGCATGTTTAGAGCCTCTGTTCACCTCGATGACGGCGTTTGTGGAGACGACCATCGACATGGTGTTACAAAAATTGGATTCGCTCAAGGAGCCGACGGTCGAATCTTCCTAGTCCCGTGCCCACTGCAATCGTAATTCACGACGTCGTTGGGTTAACATGTGAACGTTTAAGTAAGGTCTGCTGTGGAGCTTCATGTTCGACTGTGTACGATTGGTGCTCTCCGAAACACTTGTGCGTTCACCAGCATTGTGCTCTTTTGGCAGAGATCACCATCTATCGTACTTTAGAGAGCAGCAAGCCTCCGAAACCCACGTTCTGTGTAGAATCGTGGACCTCCAACCATTTAACGCCTAGTGGTAGTTTCACTGTCCTTGAAGTAGATCCTCACCGAAGTAGCACTTGAACATTCGACCAGCTTCCCCGTTTTCGAGATACTCGCTCAGAGGCTCCGAGTAATAATAACACAGGTCTGCAAAAAAATATTTTTTCTAAATTGTTTGAAATTTGATAACTGACATTTAGGCACCTTCCTGCTGTGATTTCAAAAATGCAATCCATTTTATTCCTATCATGTCAGGTTTTCTCACAAAAAGCGAGTATTTTTGGGTATAATAACAAAAGTTAAGCAATCATTACATTTTTGAAAAGTTATAAATTTTATTTTATTTATAAATCATGTTCTAAACTACATTTCCTGCACACTTCCGTTTCTTTTTAAGCTTATAAGTCCTTATAATAACGCTTTCGCTTTCCGTCGAAGCTTCTTTTGTTGCTTTTCTGGCTGTGGACTCGTTGAGGATCATCTCTTTTTATCGTCCAGAAGTAGTCCGCTATCATGTTGACGTTCCATCTTTCTTGATATCGTCTTTCCATTTATTTGATGTCTTGGTGGAATCTTTCGCCCTGTTCTTCACTTACATCCCCAAGGATTGCAGGGATGTACTCAAGATGTGAGTGGAGAAAATGAACTTTAATGCTCATGTTACAGCCCAGATTCTTAAAGCTGTCAAGCATATCTGCGATGATTGTCTTGTAGTTTGGATCTCTTTTGTTTCCTAGGAAAGCAGTAACAACTAATTTAAAATATGTCCATGCAGCTTCTTCTTTTGTTTCCAGTCTGCCCACAAAGTTGGGATATGTCATATGTTTTCTAGTGTCTGTTCCGACAAAGATTACTTCCTTTAGCTTTGCCTCGGATAAACCAGGAAACTGTCCACAAAGATATCTGAAGCACTCCCCTTCTCTTGGCAATGCCTTAACAAATTGTTTCATCAGCCCCAACTTAATGTGAAGTGGTGGAAGTAACACCTTTCTGGGATCCACAAGGCCTTTCCTCTCAACATTCTTGACCCCTACCTGTAAGTTTTTTCTCAAGGGCAAAGCTTTTTTTATGTAATGTTGCTTTCTGTCTCTACTGTCGCATTCACAGAGAAAGCAAGAGAACTTTGTATAGCCGCTTTGTTGACCAAGCAGCATTGAAATCACTTTTAAATCACCACATAGTGTCCATTTGTGGTTTGAATGGCAGAGTTTGCTTAAAACCAGTTCATGGTTTTCGTAACATTCTTTTAAGTAAACCGAGTGTCCAACTGGAATAGAAGCATACTTAATGCCATTGTGTAGAAGTACTTCTTTAAGGCTTCTTTTTGAAGGATCAATAATAAGTCTTCGGAACGTGTCATGAGTCCAGGAACATCACTGCAAACACCAGATCACCTTCTTGAGAGAAGAAAGATACAAACTCCTTTTCCCGCGATCGATACCAAGAAAAGGATGTACCTGGAGACAACATATGTTTATCTTTCAATCTTGATCCTATAACCTCTGCCGATTCTTTAGAAAGGCTTAGGTCTTTAACTAAATTGTTCAGTTCAGATTGTGAGAACGGAATGGGCTGAACCAATGCCTCGTGATCACCTATATCATCCAAAGAATCTGGACGAGAGGGTATTGGTACTTCAGGTCCATGAGGAACAGTGCGAATGGCTGATTGAATGTTAGGGTAAGACAAATCATTTTTGATTTTCAAATTGAAACCTCGTACGTTGCAAGAACAAAAATAGCAGTCATCACTATGATTTTTGGGCTCCCTCCAAACCACTGGTATTCCAAAACGTAAGGACTACTTTTCTTGTTGAACCCATTGCCTCAGTTCTTCAGCCCGCACTGAATAAACTTTTGGTGGGACCTAAGGCTTATATTGATCGCCTAACTTTATAGTAAAATAGGTGAAATATACTTTTTCAACAAAATCGGAAATGTTTCTTTGTTGCTTTTTAACGGTATAGTTACCATAAATGTAGCAGAAGCAATCTGGCGAGTTTATACATCCTCTGGTAGCCATTGTCCATAAAACAACTTCACAACACAAGAAAACAGTCACTACTTTAATGGACTAGTAACAACAACACGTGAACAGCACAGAGTGAAGAGGTACTGTGAACTGAAGAACAATAGCAGAAGCTCACCGGTTGGTGATGGCGGGGGAAGAAGCAGCGTCACAGACAGGCACTGACATCAAAATATTGCTTGTCTCTCCTAATTACTCTTTAATATACGTATATCTAGTATAAAAACGGCTAAATAACAATTTATGGAGATCCTAAAAACCAAAATTCAAACTCACTAGAGTGCTGAAATATGCAAGAAAGCTAAAACTAGACAAGCAGTTTGTGAAATAACTTTACGTAATGGATTTTTTCATTATTTTTCCCGAAATCAGCGTTGAAAACACTATAAAAATCGACTCACGCCCGGTACTCACAGTTTTACTTCTGCCAGTACCTCGTCTCCTACCTTCCAAACTTTACAGAAGCTCTCCTGCGAACCTTGCAGAACTAGCACTCCTGAAAGAAAGGATATTGCGGAGACATGGCTTAGCCACAGCCTGGGGGATGTTTCCAGAATGAGATTTTCACTCTGCAGCAGAGTGTGCGCTGATATGAAACTTCCTGGCAGATTAAAACTGTGTGCCCGACCGAAACTCGAATTCGGGACCATTGCCTTACGCGGGCAAGAGCTTCGGTGGCTCAGATGGTAGAGCACTTGCCCGCGAAAGGCAATGGTCCCGAGTTCGAGTCTTGGTCGGGCACACAGTTTTAATCTGCCAGGAAGTTTCATATCAGCGCACACTCCGCTGCAGAGTGAAAATCTCATTCTACTATAAAAATCACGTAATAAATATGAAACAATTTTTATGTCACAGTCCTGTGTAATTTGGCCTTTGTCAAAGTCGTTTATCCCAATGGATTTCTCCATTCGCAGCCCATATCTTCACTAGGATGATCCCCCGTCGGTGTCTGCTCCGCTTACACTTTTTAGCACGTCATGTACCAGCAACACCACCAGGCGGCATCCAACGTTGCGGTGGGCAGTGATCATAATGTTCTGGATTATCAGTGTGTGAGTGCCACGGCTTTTGGAGAGCATTTGACTAGTGACACATAACGACAATGAAAGTACAAGCACAACCTATATAGGACATTAAGGCGTACTTAAATAGTTTTCGTGAAGTTATAAGCGCACAAGGAATATAGAACGACAAACTGCTGAAAAGAAGTAGTTTTGGAAAAAAAATAGCTACTTAATAGGAAGAAACAGCTACAAGGAAAATGAAAGAAATAATAGTGAAAATTATATAAACCATAGTACATCAGTCAGTCACGTCACACATTTGAGAGCTGATGGGAAGTGAGAACAGAGTGGCGGGGGTTACATGTCGGGGCAGTCAACAAGCCAGTTATGTCTAATAGAGATGAGAGTAACATAAATCATTTTCGAATCTAGCAGAAAGACTCACCAAATGTTCATTATGAAATGCAAATGAAACGGAACGCGGACAGGGAGGAGGGGCAGCTCAAGTATGGGGAGGATTATCTTTATCTACATAAGTATCGGGACACTTGGCTGAAAATGACTTAAAAGTTCGTGGAGCCCTCCATCGGTAATGCTGGAATTCATTATGGCGTTGGCCTACCCTTAGTCTTGATGACAGCTTTCACTCCCGCAGGCATACGTTGAGTCAGGTGCTGGAAGGTTTCTTGGGGAACGGCAGCCCATTTCTCACGGAGTGCTGCATTGAGGAGACGTACTGATGTCGGTCGGTGAGACCTGGCACGACGTGGGCGTTCCAAAACATCCCGAAGGTGTTCTATAGGATTCAGGTTAGGACTCTGCGAAGGCCAGTCCTTTACAGAGATGTTACTGTAGAGCACGTTCTCCAGATCTCTCACCAATTGAAAACGTCTTGTCAATGGTGGCCGAGCAACTGGGTCGTCACAATACGCCAGTCATACTAATGATGAACTGTGGTATCGTGTTGAAGCTGCATGGGCAGCTGTATCTGTACACGCCATCCTAGCTCTGTTTGACTCAATGCCCAGGCGTATCAAGGCCGTTATTACGGCCGGAGGTGGTTGTTCTGGGTACTGATTTCTCAGGATCTATGCACCCAAATTGCGTGAAAATGTAATCACATGTCAGTTCTAGTATAATATATTTGTCCAATGAATACCCGTTCATCGTCTGCATTTCTTCCTGGTGTAGCAGTTTTAATGGCCTGTAGTGTAAATACTGAGAGTATTTCGAATCACTTGCTTTCAGTTCACGTTCGTGAAATTATCGTCCAGTGTATGTATTTCTGTTTTTGATTCACTTTTCTGATGACGATGATCTTTATTTTCCGAAAAGTCGAACCAGTGGCATAGCGGACGGTTTTTTTTTCTTTCTGAAAGCAGTTCAGTTCCTTATTGTACCTGGTAACGGATTCCCCGATCACCTCCAGTTCGATAGGCAGGATATTGTACGCTGACATGTTAATAAGCATAATTTCGCCTCCAATGATCCACCGCAGGGTGTCAGTAATCGCTCCAGTAAAACCACGGACTTATAGGTGCAAGTTTGCATGTGGATGAAATGAAAACAGTGGAAATAATTTGAGTAGGTCCGACGATGGCACTGTTCTGTTAAACTTAAGGGTGAGCTAGTTAAAGCAGTACAGAATATTAACTACTAGGTGTGGGAGCCTGTTGCTAGAGGTCTCCCAGTCGTCCATAGAATGTTGGACGTCGCATGTCGTTAGGTAAGTGTGACAAGAGTGTCAAAGTGGGGTGGTCGCGCAACAGGAGGCAGTTGAAAGAACACAGATGGAAGTGGTCTTGGAACTAGACAATATTCGGCAAATGGACTAACCCGCCGGTTCTCCCGAAAAATCCCATCTTGCACCAGTGATATGCACTGGGCAGGCACATTGCGCATTGCAGGACGTCCTAATGCACGAACGACCGTCCACCAGTTGTCCACCAGTGTGTCACACGAACTCCTTACTTTTTCTGTGCTCTGTGTGGGAACACATTGCAGATCATACACTTACGTCCGTGGTGATTACACACCTTTTACGAACCATGTCCTGCCTTTTGTAATGTCCTGGGGACCATCAGAAATGGCGGTGACATCAGTATACATTCAGGTGACAAAGCCATGGGATAGCGACAGACACATAGATGGCGGTAGTATCGCGTACATGGGTATAAAGAAGCACAATGGATTGTCTGAGCTATCATTTGTGGTCAGGTGTCTCATGAGTATAGGTTTCCATTACACGGGAACTAAAGGAATTTTAATGCGGAGTGGTAGTTCGACGTAAACCCTTGGGACATTAAATTTCGAAAATCGTTTGGGAATTCAATATTCCGAGATACAAAAAAAAAAGTTCAAATGTGTGTGAAATCTTATGGGACTTAACTGCTAAGGTTATCAGGCCCTAAGCTTACACACTACTTAACCTAAACTGTCTTAAGGACAAACACACACACCCATGCCCGCCAGGACCAGCCGCACAGACCAGAATGCAGCGCCTTAGACAGTTCGGTGCCGAGATTCACATTGTCAAGAGCTTGCCGACAGTACCAACTTTCAGGCATTACCTCTCACTACAGACAATACAGAGGCCGACGGCCTTCATTTAACAACCGAGAGCAGCAGCGTTTTCTTTAAGTTGTTAGTGGTAATAGACAAGCAACACTGCGTCAAATAACAGCAAAAACCAACGTGAAACGTCCGGCAAACGTGTCCGTCAGGTCAGGGCGTCGAAGTTTGGCGCTAATGTGGTATGCCAACAGAGGATCGACGCGAATGCTCTTCCTAACATCACGACGTCACCTGCAGCGCCTGTCCTGGACTCATGACCGTATCGGTTGGACCCTAGACGACTGTAAAACCGTGTCCCGTCAGATGTGTCCCAGTTTCAGTTAGTAAGAGATGATGGTAGGCTCTGATTGTGGGCCAGACCCCACGAAGCCATGCACCGAAGTTGTGAACAAGACACTGTGCAAGCTGTTGGTGCTTTCACAATGATGTGATTTGTGTTTACAGGGAATGGACTGGGACCTCTGGTCCAACTGAGCCGGTCACTGATAGAAAATGTGAGGGTCAGCTATCTGGGGACCATTTGCCGCCATCCGTGGTTCTCATGATCCTAAACAACGATGGAATTCTTATGGACGACAAGGTGTCGTTTCACTGGATTACAGGTATTTACGTTGACAGGTCCGTTCTTACACAAAATTCTGCGCCAGCAAAACTTTTACAATTATGGATAACTGTAAGGCTAACATGGCTCAGTATTTCTGCAGGAGACTTCCAATGACTTACTGAGTCGATGTAACTTCTAGATTCTGCAATACACCGGACAAAAGGAAATCTGACACCATATTGGGAGATATAACACGATTTTTGTCACCTCAGTGCAATTATTGTATTTGAACAAAGATGTCATTCTTCTTTGCCTCATTGCATATTTATATCAGTTACCTTATGTACTACAGTGCAGCGTCTCTTTCTATGTGTCGTCCTAGTTTCATCGAGTAATGTTATTTGGCAGTGAAACATAATTCGAAACTTACTTTCATCGTTAAGGTTTGCTCATCTGTGTATTATTGCTATGTCACCTTCGTTGACAACTACTCAGTTCGTCGGTAGAACAGCTTTTAACAGCCTAGAAATGAATCAAACGGTCTTCGTCTCCGTATTGTAAATTAATCTGTAGCTTGGTGTCGCACAGGGTTGCACCCCACGTGGTTTAACAGCCAAATAGTTCAGAAAAGTCCCAACTCCTTTCCCACATTTGTGTCTCACCATTTTTTTCTTTAGAAAAAGAAATGTGTATCTTTTTAAATTTATTATTTACCCTACAGATGGAGGACATGTGACTACACATAGGCCATACTGTGCCTGTGCTCCAATTATTCTACCATGTAGAGCTGAATGATATCTTTGCAGGCCTTGACGGGTAAAATACACACTTACTGTTGAGATTAAGAGGTGCGTTGGTGAAAGGGCTGTTCCTGTGGGAACTGGCGTCGAGTGTTCGGCAGTTATATCGCAACTGTGTTTATAACGGGCTAGGACTAATGATTACAGTTTCGTGTAGCTGAATGACCCGATGTATGTCAATCGATTGTACTCCATTCTGGCGACTTGGGTATCCCCTTGGGTATCAGACCAGGGTACGGGGAACTACAGTTTGAGATGGAATCATAAGGCCTTGTCATTCTCGGCGACTCCTCACATCAATGAGAGATGGACGGAAGATAAAGGCAAACTGAAAATTTCCGTGAACCATCTAAGATTCGATCCCTTGCCCTTTCGGTTTGTAGACACGCGCTTTACCACTATTCCATCATTTACAACTGCTAGGTGCTCCAACTATGTCTTTCTGTTATCTCTTTAACGGTTGTATCAGGAAGCGAAGGAGAAGACGTCGGGTACTCTACTTCGGCAATGTTCTCTAAATACTCGTATCCCCCAAGAATGCAAAACATCGAAACGTCACCACGACAAGGAAATGGTGTAACTTTCCGTGAACAATTTGACAACCGAAGATGCAGTATTTCATTGGAGATTGTAGTATTCATTAAAGCCTCTGAGTTACACCTTTCACACGATTGAGTACAATCATGAGACAATCATTTCTAGAAATGTGTGAGAATTTTGAAATTAATGGGGCCTACCACAGGCACCACGAAGGGCTGTTCGATGTGGAAACATGAAACTGGCATCAGTGAGTTTTGGAAGACATGCAATATGTTTCCTTACTAGTTTTATTTACAACGAGAAATTTTAAATGGTTCAAATGGCACTGAGCACTATGGGACTTAACTGCTGTGGTCATCAGTCCCCTAGAACTTAGAACTACTTAAGCCTAACTAACCTAAGGACATCACACACATCCATGCCCGAGGCAGGATTCGAACCTGCGACCGTAGCGGTCACGCGGTTCCAGACTGAAGCGCCTTTAACCGCACGGCCACACCGGCCGGCGAGAGAGAGAGAAATTTTAAGGTGATGTACGAAATGATAACGGGGTTGATGACGTTACGAATTCCCAACAGGTGAGAAACTTTTTAGTTATTGAATTTAGATTATGATATGTGAATGAAATGTTAAGGGTAAATCGTATTTTATCTGCAAACAAGTCCTGTGTCAAAGACTTCTAGCATGAGATAATCTGAGTTAAATGTGAAGTATAATACCCATTCCGCTTTCGTGTCAAGAGCCAATCGGTCGTCCGTTTGCTTTCATTATGACAAACAAATCCCCTGAATTGACCCACGTTTATCTTTTCCGATATTCTCCCACAAAAATCCGCCTTAGAAAGCGGTTAATGGCGACGCCTGTCTAACGACATTGGTAATGGAGCATGTCTTCAGACGCGCATGTAGTTCCTCCTTAAATAAAATCAAATCGTTAACGAACGTAGTCTTGGACGGAATGAAATCATATGGTGAACAGTACCACACTTCAAAATTAAAGCCATAGTAAAATAAATATCATTTGAGAAAAGATGAGTAGTTATTACACAGTTTTTGAGTCCAGAAGAAATTTTGATTGCTGACAACGATAATAACAAGCGATTTTCATCGTCAGAAAGATCGTGAATCATCTCTGAATTAATAGTTTTTTCCTCACAGTCGCTTTTCGTTCTGAAGTGCTGTGAAAGAGAGAAAGAGAGAGAGAGATAAGCAAGAATCACACGTGTCACTCGACTGTGCTTTTCCTTACAGTGTAGTCTTCTTATCTTCCCCGCATTTGTAGCACTTTGTTTGTTTTCCATTTTGTAGATATCGCTCTTTTAGTAATCACTTTGCAGAATTTCACCAACTCTAGAAGGCAGAGATAAAGAAAACCTGGATTTCAAATTCTCCTGTGCAAGTGGTCTTGGACTAACTGCTTCCATGGAGCTAGTGGATAACATTAACATCTCATTATATCTTTCTCACTTCCGACATATATAACTCACTGTTGCGACGTCCAGAGTAAGATAAAATATTACTAATGGCCATCTATTGTCTTTCGCAAGATACTAGAGGATGAACACATGTTATATGCAATACCATGACCACATTTTGTTTTATTATAGTATGTGGTTATATCAGCTCTCACTTCACTTCCTGTTTCTTTGTCAGTCGGCGCATAAAAATGTAAGACGTAAATCAAGATATCACTCTTTTTCGCTTTCGGCACGTAGGGGAACATGCATCCTTCCTTGCCGCATGCGAAAGGTATTGTTAAGCATGACTTTTTATATTCTTTACCTCGTGTGGCATTTACCATTTACAGTTTTTAAGCGCCCAGACGAAAGACAATCTACGTTTTTTGTAATTAGAGATGTAAAGAAGAAATGTAGGAAATACGAGAGTCAGGAGCAACTCTCAGATACCTGGAGGGTTTCTGCAATTTTTTTTTTTTTTTTTTTTTTTAGGAAATACTATAAAGAGAAAACTTTTGAAATTAAATACCAGTGGGGAAATGGGAAATTATAGAAAAAATACAATTCAGCACACAGTAACAAAGATTACGCAGTTGGTATTGTTCAACTCTCACACACGTATTAATGCGCTCATAACTGCGATAATGCGAGAACACTGATTATGAGAAACGCAGTCCCTATCAGAGAGGGATAAATGGGGTGGGGGTTGCGAACTTCCTTCTGCTCTCTGGTTTTCTGAGAAAATGTGTGGTTGCATATGTCAGAACACCGTGACTAACCGAGTATTAAAAATCAACACAACCACGAAGTTGTATCTTCATCCACAAGACAGCTTGCGGCCACAGAACGGTCGGAAATGAAAACCCATGTTGAACAGAACCGTAAATTACGATATGCGACGCCTCTAAAATGGCTTTCTTTCTTATGCTTGAGTAATAATTTCCTGAGTGTCAGGTGTTTCTTTCTGCGATAGGAATCATGAACATGACAACAGACTGCACCCTCAGGAGACATTGACGGGAAAAAAGATCGCAACATGAAGAAGTAGTCAGGCAGTGTAAACGAAAGTTGGTAATCCTAGCCACTATGAGGATGCAAACCATGTTTGCTTTAAATGAACACTGTAACGGTGGTGAGTGTTTGCTACCTTTGGGATTGTAAGTGGTGACATGTTAGTCAAGAATGCTCTAGGGTGACAAAGACGCTATTTTCAGTACCTCACTGAGTTTGAACGATGTCGTATAATAGGTCTTCGAAAAGCCGAAGGTTCCTTCTGCGATACTGCAGAAAGACATGGCGGGAATTCAAGCACTGTACATGACTGCTGGCTGCGGAAGTCACTGGAATGAACGGTCGTAAGGACCGGGCTCCGGCCGGCCACGTGGCACTGCAGAAACGGAAGACCATCGTGTTCGGCGTATGACTGGCGCATCGTCCTGCATCTGCAGCAGCTATTTGTGCAGTATCTAGCTCCACACGGACACAACGAACTGTTACAAATTGGTTACTTCATGGACAGCTCCGAGCCAGACGCCCTCTAACGTGCATTCCAGTGACCCGAAGCCATCGCGATTTGCGACTTCAGTGGTGTCAAGCGAGAGGTCACTGGAAGACAGGGTGGAGGTCTGTTCTGTTATCTGATATGAGCTGGTTGTGCCTCGCTAGCAGTGACGGCCCTGTGTTGGCAAGTAGGAGGCCAGTTGAGGACCTTGAAACAATCTGGTCTGCATGCTAGACACACTGGACCAACTCCTGAAGTTATGGCCTGCGGTGCAATTTCGTATGACTGCAGGAGCACGATCGTCGTTATCCCATGCATCTTGACTGCAAAACTGTACGTCAATCTGGTGATTTGAATTGTTGTGCTGCCATTCATGAACAGCACTTCAGGTAGTGCTCTCAAAAGGATAACGCTCGTCCTCATATCGCTGTTGCAACCCAACACGCTCGATACATTTCCTTGGCCTGATCGATCAACAGATCTGTCTCCATTGGAGCACATAGTGGGCATCATCGGATGACAATTCAAGTATCTTCCAGAAACAGCATTAACCGTCCCTATAGTGACCTACCAAGTGCAAAAGGCATGGAACTCCGTCACACAAAATGACATACGGCACCTGTACAGCCCAAAACATGTACGTTTGAACGTTTGCATTCAAAATTCTGGCGGTTACACCGGTTTATTAAAGTACCAGCGTTCCATATTTGCAATGGATTACACCGCGCTTACATTAACCTGTGATATTGCAATGTAAATCACTCAAATATGCTACCTAGACACATGTAGGAATTTCATTACTCTACAGACAGTAACTCTTTTCCCGTCAATGTATGTTGGCAATACGGTTGTCTATCCAACAATTTTCGCCACAGTTTCCAGTTTAGATAATTTTTTCCTCTCTCTTCTTTCTCAAATATTTCCTTATCAATCTTCACAACAGTGTTCTTGTTTGGATTAAAGGCTACAGCAGACCTTCCTATAACGTTGTCAGCTTGGAGAAGCAGACCACCGAGAACTCCTTCTGTGGCGAAGTAGGTACGTGTCGGGCAAACAAGTTCTTTCGACTAACGGCGTACGATAGTCGCCTGCCCAATAGAGCTTCCCATACAAAACATCTGACAATCTTTCATCCGACATCGTTCGCAGCTGGTGCCAAGGCTGAGCAGCTTTGTCGCCTAGCCAAGAGGGCGCAGGATTCAACGGTGGAGCCCTCTGCTACAGCCACCTCTATCAATGACGGGCCAGAAGCCGAATGGGGAGCGACATCGAATGAGTTCCTAGAAGGCTGCCGGCTGAAAAAGAGGAGGTATCGGCTTCGAATGCATGAAGCACGGGCCAGACATTGTTGCACAGGATAGACTGCACAGACAATGACTGCGCGTTGTACTGTGTTCCCCGTATACAGCACTCCCCAAGGAAACTCTCTTGCCGGCCGCTATGGGCGAGTGGTTCAAGGCGCTTCAGTCTAGAACTGCTCTGCTGCTACGGTTGCAGTTTCGAATCCTGCCTCGGGTATGGATGTGTGTGATGTCCTTAGGTTAGTTAGGTTTAAGTAGTTCTAAGTCTAGGGGACTGATGACAAATGTTAAGTCCCATAGTGCATATAGCCATTTGAACCATTTGAACCTCTCATGCACTATGTAATCAAAAATATCCTTACACCCACACGTAATGCCAAACTGACCATTAGAAGCCACGAGAGGCGGCAGTGAAGCAGTAACAGTAACATGGGTCGTTCAGGAGAGCTCACGAGGAAAACACGGGGAATGCCACAGCCTGATTTGCGAGAAACTTGGGTTAGTGGATGACGTAAGAGAGCACACGTCTCTACCTACCGGTAGACACTTGATAGTTTCCGGCAAAACGACAGTCAAAATTTTAGAATACTTTATAACAGTGGCGGATACAGAAAATCTTCAATGATAGGGCGCTAAAGATATCTTGAACCACCTTTACTTTTACCGTAATAAAAAATAACTCACAGGCAAAGTTAAAGCAAATTTCATTGAAACTGATCGTACACATGTAGAAGACAACGCCACCTTATGATATAAAAATGTACAATTGTTGTTCTCTTCCTTAAATGATGAATTCTATGCGCCTATTCTTCCGGGAAAATTGGTTATTTAGCCGTCAATAGGACAATAAATGTCAGTGTGTGTGTTCAACAGAGCTAAGCCATTAAGTGGAAAGTACAACTGCTCGATAACTCAATTCAGTCGAGGCGACTGACGAAAGAAACGAACGAACAGCGTGCGGGCTGACTGGCGGGGGCGGCGCGGGTGGCAATGCGGGTGTCCCCGCAAGGGGGGGCCTCCCCCCCCCCCCTTCATATATATCCTTCACTGCTTTATGTGAAGACGAGTGAGTAGTTTAGCCTCATCGGTGGCACATTGACTCGCGTTGAGGCTTTTACGCGCCGTGAACGAAACTTGGTAATTATTATTGTTGTTTTTCATTTGTCTCCTCATTTCCATAGAAGATTACTGCCTGAAAGTTTTCCAGTATATAACGAAATAACTTTGTCCTTACTCTTGTACTAATTGTACGTCTGATGGATGAGAAAACTTTTTGAAATTTTTTTCTGCGAAATTCCTGTCGTGTATCTTGATTCATAATCAGTTGAAAGTCCTGTTTTCGGTAAAGAGATTCGCTATGCTTGGCTTTACGCGAAATTATTGCCAACCCGTGAAATCTGTAGCAGTGTTAACAATTTTTTCTCGAGGGGCCGGCCACTATGGCCGAGCGGTTCTAGACGCTTCAGTCCGGAACCGCGCTTCTGCTACAGTCGCAGCTTCGAATCCTGCCTCGGGAATGGATGTGTGATGTCCTTAGGTTAGTTAGGTTCAAGTAGGACTATGTCTAGGGCACTGATGACCTCAGATGTTAAGTCACATAGTGTTTAGAGCCATTTGAACCATTTACTTTTCTCAAGTGAGATTAACGAAGAAATGTTAATGGGGCAAATCTGCCGTTTCACGATGCTCTTGGTGTTCGTAATTTTTATGTTTCGAATGGTTCTACGATCGGTATCATCCAAGGCAGTGCACCAAACATTCCTGGAGAGTAGGCATAAGAATAAAACCTAAGAGCGTACGACCGGATAGAAGAATTAAATATATGAACATGAGAATTTAAAAAGATTGTAACACCTGAAAATATCATTAACATTTGTTGTAAAACACAGTTGTCATTTAGCAATTTCTATAACCATCTTGTAGCCCATAAGCTGATAAGAAATATTTGTGATATCACCTTCCACGGACATGGATAGATAAATGAAAAAATAAATAAAATAAAATAAAGAAAAGCAGTAACAAGATTTCGAAAACAGAGCGCAAAATGGAGAGGCCACGATGCTAACCTCTGTGCTGCCATTTCGCCTGTCATTGTCGTTCAATAAAAGGCATCTAAATTATAGCGGAAACGTTACCGTCGTTTTCTCAGCAGTGGTCGAGTGTGCACGGATAAGTCAAAACACGGGTTCTCTTATTTTTATTCCCTTTCCACTGAGGGGAGATTCTGGGAAATAGGGCTAAGACGCCCGCTAAACCTGCTGGCCAGAACAGGTGACTAGGATTGTGGAAAGGGCCAAATAAGGTTGGAGTCAGTTTCACCTTGAAATTGTAATTTATTATAATCTAATTACACATTTACAACCAAAGAGGCACATAGTCGAACCTTTACAACTATGAGATTCAAAATGCAAATCTTTCACGCCTGAAAGCCTCCAAACAAGAAATCTTAAAAATCAACAAGATAAAAATGCAGTTAAAATAGCTAATAAAATAATTAAAATATTATTGTGTGGTCCCCTTATTGCACTTAAAACCGCTAAATGCCTAAGTGTGTGAATACATTGTACAACAGTGTGTTCTGCTTACAGTAGACGAACGGTTCATAGAAGATGATTACTTCATCATGACAATGCAACCTGTCACGAACAACACCTGTAAGACGTCGATCTGCGGACAATAACATTAATGAAATGGACTGGTCTATCCATAGGCGACACGTAATTCCAGTTGAACACCTTTGGGGTAAGTTACAACGTCCACACCAGAACCCAAGTGGCCAACGTCAGTACCTTCTATGGTTTTCACTCTTCAGGAAGAATGAGCTGCCGTTGCTCCAAGGACATTCTGACATCTCACTGAAAGTATTTGCATCGGAGTTGAATCCACCACAAGGGTGAAAAGTGGACATATCGAATAACAATGTCGACTAAAATGTGTCTGCCTACGTTTGATGGGACAGTGTACCTTAAATTTTCCAATAAGAGCTCTTTAATTCTACGTATGCATCCTCTTGGCAACACACTAGTATTTTGCTTAAAATTGTGCAAGTTTTATTTTTACTGAAAGTTACTCGCTGATTGCGAAGACTCTGACATCAGCTGTATTAGTTATGGATCACTATCTGTTAGTGACACATGACAGTCTTTTCCAGACCGCGGCCTGATTCCGCATATGCCGCTTCTCGCGAACGGTCTTCTTAACTACTTTGTGCATGCTCCCCGGACCGACCCAAACCTCCATATCCCCACACTGCATCCCATAATACTCGCCACATTACGCAGATTCCCAAAATAGGAAGAATGGGACTACAAGATCATCGTTTTGTCCTTCGTGCATGTGATACCTATTTTATTTTACAGTGTCTACTCCTGCAAAAGGCATGAACCCACACACATTTTAATGGACATTGAAGTGGGATGAGACCATCAGGCGTCAGAATGTCCGTGGAAGAAAGCCAGTATGTCCACCACGAAGAGTCGATCCCAGAAAAGGTAGTGACGCTATATAAGTTATTAAATAAAATAAACAGTGATGTTAAATAAAATAAGAACTGATGTTAAATAAGTATTACCAGCATCGATGGAAAAAACGACGACATCATAGTTTCATTCTCCCTCCTTCGGGAATCTAAGTAAGGTTGCGAGCATTATGGGATGTAACTAATGTGGCATATGGAGGTTGGGGTATGTCGGGAGAGCGTGTACGGTTAGCCGAAGTCGTTATGGCGATCGCTCGAGATATGCTGGAGATTCAGCTCCGAGTCCTCATCCAGTATAGATTTTCATGCGTCACTAGTAGTTGATACGCCTCTAATCCAATACACCCGATGTCGAAGTATTTATAGCAATCGGAATATAAATTTCGTAATATTTACTGTAAATGTGAATCACAAACAATGTATGTTCGTTCAAACCTGCATGCGTGTCTGAAAGAGTAGATACTGTAAAACAAAATAAAATAAGTTTTTATTTTTTGCTCTGTGCACTATTATGCCGACTGTTTACACAGAGGATACAGCACAGGCACTATTGCTCACCTATTATTTAGGTAACCTTCGCTGGTATTCTTACAATTTGTGTTTTTTGGAAAGTGTGTGGCAGCTTAATTTTTCCACTCCTAAAACTTTCCTTAAACATTTCCATTCCCTTATTTCTAAGGATTGCAATACTTTGTTCTGGTTTGGTGTGTTGCTGGTTCTTTTTTTTTCTTTTTTTTTATATGAGCCCTCCACCTGATATTTCATAATGTGTTTGAACGATGTCGTTAACGGCTTTTTCATTGTCACGCCTTCAGTCTGATTTCTCTTTTCAATCTTTATTTAACAGCTACATTTTTGATACTAAATCCCCCACATTCATAACCACTGCATCGCAGAACCTGTCTTCGGTGAGCTGTTGCCCCTCACTCAGTCTCGTGCTTTGGCGGTAGAGTTACCGAGAGCCTTCCTGGTTCGAGGGACGTCAACCACTCTTTTTTTCCACTCTGGTGCTAGTTGCATTACCTGTCGTGCACGGTGATCGTAAGACGCCTTTGGATTTGGATCTGCAATCGTTGGAGCATGCAATTCTGATGAATTCACTTTCACCTGAAGGCAAGTACGATGCTGAATAATTTGGACAATGCGCAAAATTACGGATAAAACAATTCCAAGTTATTATATTCTAATGAAACCTGTGGTACCGTTTGAGATGAGTTAGGTCGTGACGTTGTTTGCTTCCGCGCACTTGTTTTTATTCATGCATATTTATGTGCGTAGTTATAGGCTGAGAGACGGTACGAATATATTAAATATTGAGAAGATGGCTACTGCGTGATCTGTAATTTCGTTTCGTTCTACTTTCTATTCATTTCCTCCATCTTAAGTATGATGAGAAAGATGAGGTCAGTTTGCTACATATGTCGGACTGTGTTTCTGACAATTTAAGTTTGTTTTGTGAGACTGGATGTGCATAGAAAGCTTGTCTTTTGTGTATGTTTTTTTTTTCTTCAAGAGCAATATATTCGTTATTAACAGCACGTGTTGCACAATAATTTCTAGGCATATCATTTCCTTTCTTCGTATTGTGCTTAAATACAATGAACAAACCATCATGTGGTCAACCTAAGGTTAGACGAATAGCAACCGAAGAGAAAGTTGTTCTGTTATGTGTTATGAGTCCAAGTTGTAAACCGAGGACAGATTTTTACGCATTATCTCTGCGTTGTAGTTAGTCATTTTCATCCATGAAATAAGGTAAGTCGAACTGGGTTACTGCTGGTGAATATAAGCTATTAAGTGTGGTAACACTGCATCAAGGAATCATACTCATTCTACGTGCGAGAACTGTCATGGAATGGCTCTTATTCATATTAGTGGTTGTTGCATTTGGTGTGAATAGTTTACTACATACTTGGAAACAGCCACTTGCACTGTGTATCGCCAGCACAGATTAATATCACCTGATGCTTTCATATGTTTTCTTTCATATTCTATCCTATAGTGAGGCATGTATACCGTTTATTACCCGATGCGCCAAATTTTGTGAAAGTGTGTGCTACGTAATTACTTTTGAAACTTAGATTAAAGTTCAGTCTTGATCACGTTATGTCTGTTTTAATCAGTAACCGGTTTCGGTTTTTTCTATAAAACCATCATCAGACCTGTGGATAAATTTAAGAAATACTAGATACCAATCTTTAAATGAATGAAAAAGTCTAATGAGGTCAAAATTTTTAACAAAATAAAATAAAATTAGTTATACCCATTGGCTCCCTTGGGTTGGTAGGTGGAGCTCTCCTTGCTGCTGTGCAGTCAACTGATGGTTATGAGTGCTGAGCACGAGCTTAAATATGCAGAGGCTCCGCCTACTTCCTGTCACACTACTTCATAACTGCCAATCAGCGTTCATTATATGACGCCATCGTCAAAGTATAAAAGTAGGAAATACACTAATAACATAAAATTGATTCATTTAAATATCTGATTAACAGATAATAGTTGTGTCTACAACTTATTTATATTTTGGATAAAAACAGTGAATTATGATGTGTGATAGCTGTGCCCTCTATGGACAACCTTAATATTATTACACTGCCAGTTATATCAAAGATGTAAAATCCTTGGCGTTGTGGTATGTATCGATTATCACAATTCCATCTTTGTTGTATGCTGCAGAATCGTCTTGTTTTAATTGTAGTTTTTATGGCAATGTTCTTTATAGCATTAAGTTAGCAGCCAATAGTACGTTCCACATTATGTATATCTGAATAACTGATGAGACTGCTGATGCAGCATTTTTTACATATATTGCTTTTGCCATGGGTATAACTAATCTTATATTTTTAAAAAACAAAAGAGTAGATGCTTTTATTATAAAATTTCGTCAAAAAGGTCGTAATAATATTTTTCGCGAAAATCTAATTGTTTATTGAGCAGCATTGATGATTTGGTTTTCAAATGAGCATATATCTCGATTTCTTCTAGGATATTCATAAGTAAGCCTTTATTTGTATAATGAAGAACTTGTAAATTCTGTTGTACTGTCCCCTCAGCATGATTATTGAATGTTATATGATGACCAAAAACAGACTTTGTTCGTGAGGTACCTGACGTATGTTCTTTGTACCTTACTGCAAAATTTCGACCTGTTTGGCCGATATATATTTTCTCACAGTCTCTACATTGGATCTTGTACACTCCTGATCTGGTAGATTTTCCATTATCTTTATTTACAGTATGTCTTAATTTTTGTTGTAAAGTATTGTCAGTTGTAAATGCTATTGTTATTCCAGAATTTTTGAATAAGTTAGTGATTCTATCGGATATGTTTCCCATATATGTCATCTTCGTATATTTTGGATTACTTATTAGTGGAGTACTTTGTGATTGTTGTACTTTATTAAAAATGATATCTACCAGTCGTGTGTCGAAAGAGTTGGTTTTTGCAATTTGTTTTAAGATGGTCATTTCCTTTTTGATCTCATTAGCTTCTAGCGGTAATTTTAGTATTCGGTGTATCATAGACTTAAAAAATGCTTTTTTATACTTGTCAGGATGACACGATGTAGCATTAATAATAACATCAGTGGTTGTAGGTTTCCTGTATATGGTGAATAAATATTTCCCGTTGTTATTAGTTATAGTGAGATCTAGGTAGTTAATAGATTTTCGATTTTCATGCACAACTGTAAATTGTAACTTCGGATGCATAGAGTTTAATTTTATAGCAAGTTTCTCAATTTCGTCTTTTGAACCATTATAAAGTAATAATGTATCGTCTACATATCGCTTGTAATATATGATTTTATTTGCGATATCAGGGTTATTTTTCAGGAATTGCGTCTCAATGTGGTTTACGAAAATGTCTGCTACTGTCCCAGCCAAAGAATTTCCCATTGCTAAGCCATCTTTCTGACAATAGATTTTAGTATTAAACGAGAAATAATTGTAATCTAAAGTGCATTCAAGTAGTTCTATAAGTTCGATTATTTCGTCTTTAGTCATATTTTTGTATTGTATTAAGTTATCCCTAATTATATTAATCGTCTCAGTAATTGGTATATTTGTATATAAATTTTTAATATCTAATGAGGCGAAATTTGCACTAGTTGGAATGTCTATATTGTGGATTTGTTGTGTTAGTTCATAACTGTTTTTGATACTGAAGTTACTGTCATATGTATAGAATGCTTTCAAAATTTTATTAAGTTTCATATTTAGTTTATATGAAGGACTACTTCTGTAGTTGACAATAGGTCGTACAGATTTCTCTTTTTTATGCAGTTTAATTTGTGATCTTAATTTAGGTATTTGGGGATTCATATTTTTCATCATATTTTTTTCCTCAGGGGTCAAGAGGTGATTATTTTCATCGACTAGTTTCTTAATCTTTAATTGGAACTTTGGAGTGGGGTCTTTAGTTACTTCAACGATCCCGTTTTCATTAAAAAATGAGAGTGTTTTAAATATATAATCGTCTTCTTTAATAATTACAAGGGTATTTCCTTTATCGGCCTTTACCACAATTGCTTTCTCTGCTAGTAGTTTATTATTGATATTTTTAAGTGTTTTATCTTCAGTTTTTCTGTGTAGTTTATTTTTCTCTTTTAAAATTAAGTCCTTCGTTTTTAGGGCTATCTTACATGCTTCAGATTTATTTATTTTCGATATTTTGCTTGTTGCTATAACATCAGCAATTATGTGTTTAACGTTGGTATTATTTAGTGGGGGAGTTAAGTTATATTTTAAGCCTTTGTTAAGTAGTGACATTTCGGATTTTGTGAACTGAATATCTGTAAGATTCATTGTCCTTGGATAAAATTGATGTATATAGTTGACCTTTTCTGAAAGCTTATTTTGTTGTTTAGCTATGAGTAAATCAATTTTTCACTGATGTCTTTGGGTAATCGCTTTCCGTAAAAAGTCTATTTTCTCATCAGTGCTGCTTAGTAAAATAGAAAAAAATCAAAGGTGAGAGTTCATTACTTAGCAATAAATCCAGACTATACATTTCGACATTTAAAAAATCTTTTATCTTAAAAGCTTCTCTAATTTCAGAATTAATCCATAAAATACTACTCTTTTGTTGTACATATGTTACATTACTAGATTTGGATTGAATATTGATTTTAGCATATTTTGGTATGATATTCCAATGGAATATTATCTATCCCTTCTGCCTTATTTGATCTTAAGTCTTATAAAGCTCTTTTAAATTCTAATACTGAATCCCTATCTCTTCTAAATCTACTCCGGTCTCTTCTTCTATCGCATCAGACAACTTTTACCCTCATATTAGGCCCAATGTCTCTTCCCATCTGCCTGCTCTCACCTCTGCTTTTAACAGCGGAATTACCATTGTACTCTGAACGTTACTACCCCTGCTTTTAAATTCATCCTAGGTTTTTTTGAGTATCCTGTAAGCTGGCATTCAGACAATCATTTCTTTTTCGATTATTTTACATTTTTCGTGTACCCATTTCGCCTTTTCTTCGCAACATTTCCTGTTTATTTAATTCGTAAGTGTCTTGTATTTCTGCGTCCTTCAATTTCCCTGAACACTGTTGCACTTTCTACTTTCTTCGGTGAACTGACGTACTTCTTCTGTTTCCCACGATTTCTTCGTAGTTACCTTCCTTGTACGTACGTTTTCCTCTCCAACTTCTATAACTGCCCTTTTTATAGATGTCCATTCCTCTTCAACTGAACTCCCTATTGAGCTGTACATTATGACAGTATCTATAGTCTCAGAGAACTTCAAGCGTTTCTCTTCATTACTTAGTACTTCCGTACCCCATTTCTCTGCACATTGATTCTTCCAGACTATTCTTTTAAACTTCAGCTTACTCTTCATCATTACTAAATTGTGATCTGAGTCTATATCTTCCCATGGGTAAGCTTTACAATCTAATATCTGATTTTGGTATCTCTGTCTGACTGTGAAGTAATGTAACTGAATTCTTCCCGTACCTCCTGGACTTTTGCAAATGTAACTCCTTCTCTTAAGATTCTTGAACAGATTGTACACTATTACCATCTGAAATTAACTGCAGAATTCTATTAGTCCTTCAGCTCTGTTATTCCTACTACAAACCCCATACTGTCCTGTAACCCTTCACGTACAACCAAACCCCAATCTACCATGACTATTAGATTTTTCTCTCCGTTTAAGTACTGACTTACCAGTTCAGTATGCTCATACACTTACTTTATATCTTCATCTCTTTCTTGCGACGTCGGCATGTTTAACTGAATTAATTTTGTTGGTGTTGGTTTGCTGTCGATACTGATGAGAAGAAGCCTTCAAAGGGAGTCTACACTCTGTATCGTAGAAGTACCTGGATCATGCTATATTAGTCGTAGGCGACTTCAACGTACCTAGTATAGACTGGGATGTCTATGGATTTATTACAGGTGGTACAGACAAGCCGGCGTGTGAATTACTTTTGAACACATTATCCGAAAACAGTCTGGACCAGCTAAATGGAAAGCCAATGCGTAATGGAAATATTTTAGATCTGGTAGCCACGAACAGACCAGACCTCATCGACGGTGTCAGTGTTGGGAGAGTGATTAGTGATCATGATGTTGTCATTACGACTATGGTTACGAAAGTTAAAAAGTCGGTCAAGAAGACTAGGAGAGTATTCTTACTAGAAAGAGCAGATAAGCAGTTGTGAGCATCCGACTTAGTAAATGAATCGACTTCATTTACTTCCGGTACGATGGATGTGGAAGAATTATGGGCAAATTTTAAACGCATTGTAAATCACGCATTGGAGAAGTATGTGCCGAAAAAGTGGGTTACGGACGGAAAAGGCCCACCGTGATTTAACAGCGCAATTCGGAGAATTCTCAGGAAGCAAAGACAGTTGCACTCGCAGTACAAGAAAGATCGGGAGAATGAGGACAGGCAAAAGTTAGTAGAGATTCGTGCTGCTGTAAAAAGAGCGATGCGCGAAGCATTCAACCACTACCAACGTCATACCTTAGCAAAAGATCTTGCTGAAAACCCAAGGAAATTCTGGTCTTATGTAAAATCGGTAAGCGGGTCGAAGGCTTCCATCCAGTCACTCACTGATCAGTCTGGCCTGGCAACGGAAGACAGCAAAACGAAAGCCGAAATTTTAAATTTAGCATTTGAGAAACCTTTCGCGCAGGCGGATCGTACAAACATACCGCCGTTTGAGTCTCGTACAGATTCCCGTATGAAGGACATAGTGATAGACATCCCTGGGGTTGTGAAGCAGCTGAATGGGTTGAAAATATATAAATCGCCAGGTCCTGATGGGATTGCAATTCGGTTTTACAAAGTGTACTCTACTGCATTGGCTCCTTACATAGCTCTCATTTATCGCGAATCTCTTGCCCAACGTAAAGTACCGAGCAACAGGAAGAAAGCGCAGGTGACGCCTGTATATAAGAAGGGTAGAAGGACGGATCCTCAAAATTGCAGACCAATATCCTTAACATCGGTTTGTTGCTGGATTCTCGAACATATTCTCAGTTCGAATATAATGAATTTCCTAGAGACAGAGAAGTTGCTGTCCATGCATCAGCACGGCTGTAGAAAGCATCGCTCCTGCGAAACGCAACTCGCCCGTTTTTCACATGATATCTTACGAACCATGGATGAAGGGTATCAGACGGATGCCACATTTCTTGACTTCCGGAAAGCGTTTGACTCGGTGCTGCACTGCAGACTCATAACTAAGGTACGAGCATATGGGATTGGTTCCCAAATATGTGAGTGGCTCGAAGACTTTTTAAGTAGTAGAACCCAGTACGTTGTCCTCGATGGTGAGTGTTCATCGGAGGTGAGGGTATCATCTGGAGTGCCCCAGGGAAGTGTGGTAGGTCCGCTGATGTTTTCTATCTACATAAATGATCTTTTGGATAGGGTGAATAGCAATCCCTGGGGTTGTGAAGCAGCTGAATGGGTTGAAAATATATAAATCGCCAGGTCCTGATGGGATTGCAATTCGGTTTTACAAAGTGTACTCTACTGCATTGGCTCCTTACATAGCTCTCATTTATCGCGAATCTCTTGCCCAACGTAAAGTACCGAGCAACAGGAAGAAAGCGCAGGTGACGCCTGTATATAAGAAGGGTAGAAGGACGGATCCTCAAAATTGCAGACCAATATCCTTAACGTCGGTTTGTTGCTGGATTCTCGAACATATTCTCAGTTCGAATATAATGAATTTCCTAGAGACAGAGAAGTTGCTGTCCATGCATCAGCACGGCTGTAGAAAGCATCGCTCCTGCGAAACGCAACTCGCCCTTTTTTCACATGATATCTTACGAACCATGGATGAAGGGTATCAGACGGATGCCATATTTCTTGACTTCCGGAAAGCGTTTGACTCGGTGCTGCACTGCAAACTCATAACTAAGGTACGAGCATATGGGATTGGTTCCCAAATATGTGAGTGGCTCGAAGACTTTTTAAGTAGTAGAACCCAGTACGTTGTCCTCGATGGTGAGTGTTCATCGGAGGTGAGGGTATCATCTGGAGTGCCCCAGGGAAGTGTGGTAGGTCCGCTGATGTTTTCTATCTACATAAATGATCTTTTGGATAGGGTGAATAGCAATGTGCGGCTGTTTGCTGATGATGCTGTGGTGTACGGGAAGGTGTCGTCGTTGAGCGACTGTAGGAGGATACAAGATGACTTGGACAGGATTTGTGATTGGTGTAAAGAATGGCAGCTAACTCTAAATATAGATAAATGTAAATTAATGCAGATGAATAGGAAAAAGAATCCCGTAATGTTTGAATACTTCATTAGTAGTGTAACGCTTGACACAGTCACGTCGATTAAATATTTGGGTGTAACACTGCAGAGCGATATGAAGTGGGACAAGCATGTAATGGCAGTTGTGGGGAAGGCGGATAGTCGGCTTCGGTTCATTGGTAGAATTTTGGGAACATGTGATTCATCTGTAAAGGAGACCACTTATAAAACACTAATACGACCTATTCTTGAGTATTGCTCGAGCGTTTGGGATACCCATCAGGTCTGATTCAGGGAGGACATAGAAGCAATTGAGAGGCGGGCTGCTAGATTTGTTACTGGTAGGTTTGATCATCACGCGAGTGTTGCGGAAATGCTTCAGGAACTCGGGTGGGAGTCTCTGGAGGAAAGGAGGCGTTCTTTTCGTGAATCGCTACTGAGGAAATTTAGAGAACCAGCATTTGAGGCCGACTGCAGTAAAATTTTACTGCAGCCAACTTATATTTCGCGAAAAGACCAGAAAGATAAGATAAGAGAGATTAGGGTTCGTACAGAGGCATATAGGCAGTCATTATTCCCTCGTTCTGTTTGGGAGTGGAACAGGGAGAGACGATGCTAGTTGTGGTACGAGGTACCCTCCGCCACGCACCGTATGACGGATTGCGGAGTATGTATGTAGATGTAGATGTAGATATTGACATTAACTTACTCTCGATCTTACCTTTCTATGCATGACGAATCCCACTCCCAAGATATCACTTTCTTTTGCTGTTGATATTACTCTATACTCGTACGGCCAGAAATTCTTGTCTTCTTTCTTTTCCAATGAACTGACACCCACTATATCTATATTGAGCCTTAAGACTTACCTTCTCAGAGTTTCTAGCTTCCACACCACTTTCAGACTTCTGACATTCCACGCCCCAACAAGAAGAACGTTGACCTTTCGAAGGTTATTCAATCTTATTGTCATAGTTACCTCCCACCTAGCAGTGCGCTAGTCCAGAATCTTCTTCCAATGGAGAGACCATGCAGTAGGTACAATGAGGGTGACTTTTTATGGTGAAAGTTTTCGGACGCCATTGCTGGTAATATTTATTCGTAATTAATTAAAGCAGTGGTGAATTTACTGTACACGGTTTGGAGCATCATTCTAAGGCGTGTCCAACGTTTCTGTAACCTTTTTTATTTCTTACATTTAGAAAATAGTTTCACTAAAGTTTTTGCCTTCATTTCACAAAACTTTTTATCATTTCTTTTCAATTTTTTTAAAATTTATACTTGCTGTTGTTACGTATGACCCGCACCATAGGATCTACTTCATGGTGTGTTTAACAGTTATTATTATTGTTATCACAAACCGCAGTACGATAATAACATAGCTTTCTTCACTTAGGAACTATTATCCTATACCTCAAAAACCCAATACATTACACTACTTAACTTCTTAAAAAGAAGAGGAAGAATAATGAATGAAAAGAATATGGTGTAGGAAGGGAAGAAAGGTAGAAGAAAGAAGAATCGGAAATTGGGAAAAGCAGGTCACTTACTAGTTACTAACAGGCATTAAAAGTAATGAAAATCTATTGTCCGTAATAGCAAAAATGTAAGTATGTTATCAGCCTTACACTAATTGCATGTAATAATTATTCATAATTCTCTTCATGTTTTATGTGCATTTAACGAAGAGTAATCTACATGTCACAGTTAATGCAACTATATCCGCAGCTCTGTAGCACCCATGGAACACAGTGCAAGACTCGGAAAGTTTTGCGTCCTTCACTCTCACATTCTCCGAATGAGACCGGATTTATCACTTGTCCGGCACTGCAGGAGTTCTTCACGTGACGTACCATCCTCTCCCGGCCATCCTGACTTAGGCTTCTGTGATGACCAAGTAAATGTCAGAATGGTTTCCTTGAAAGGACATAGCCGATTTCTGTCCCCATCCTTGAAATATTCCGGGACGTAAAGCCCCAATCTTCCAGTTTCTCTCCTCTGCTGGAGTTCGGACTAAGCCAGAATCGTTGTTACTAATCAGTAACTTCTTGGGTAAGATAGATTAGGAACATCATGCAATTCGTGACATTTATTGCAGCTAGTCATCATTTTCTTCCTCTGTCCCTCTGGTGTTGAGTCTGTAGTGAAGCAATACTGTCAGAATCATCGAGCAACGCGCACTCACCATCTCTGAAGGTACTCCTGTAGCCCCCTGTAGTGTTCATCTGGATCAGGACGTTTGCCTTCAGCACGTGAATAAACCCATTTGTAGGAATTAGGCTCCCCAAACGTTGTAACTTCTTCTTATATTGGTAGTGTACCAGACTCATTAGCAATCATCACTCATCAATTTTTATCTATTTATTGTCAGTTATAAATTTCCCTCATTTTTTGAAAAATCTCCTAAGAGTCCATTCACTGATATTAGCTTAATTAATCTTTAAAAGGGCAGCACCCTGCTAACTTCGAAGGAATAGAACTGTTCACAGTTTCTGTAGTTTAAAGGCTTATACACACGCACCTAAACTGAATATAGAGGTCAGCTCGGCGTCATTATAAGGACATACGTGATACAAAATTATCCTAAAATTTAATTTGCAACACCAGGCGTTTTGCATTTGAACTAAAGCATTTTTTTACACGGTTGTGAAATGTGGACGTTGCATATAACACATTCATCGAAGTGCATCGCCACTTCACCACTAATCAGAACACCGTCTATTCTGTTGCAAGATTTCCTAGTGTTTGATTTCTTTCTCAGTAGCAGCACGTAGACAGCCTTTTTTGCAAAAATACTAAATTCGTTTTCTTCACACTACTGCATGATACTTTTGTTCTATCGGAGGATTTGATCATCATATGTGACGACTATACTATCATCTTTCATTTGTAGCAGTGGTTTAGTTACAAAAGCTTACAAGACAGGGCCTTATACAGTTACCTGAGGGCACTGGTGGAGCTGAGAGAGTTCTACGTGAATGGGCCCATTGTTCTTATGTAACCAATAATTACATTTGGTCTTGTCCCTTACACAAACAAATGATGCACATGTAGTGTTGAGTTATATTTATGCAAGTGTAATTTATGATCATAATGTTAATGAACTGTGCACCAGTACTGTTATCGTTGATGTTTATCCACCTGACAGCTTTCAAGCTGCCATCTTGCGTCTGCCCTCGCGCCTCTCTCCACTTCTCTTTTCCCATTGGTTGAAAACAAAGAAAGGTGGAATATTGCCCAGTTAGGAGGATGTGACCTCCTTCATTAGATCTCTCCATCGCCCATCTGGGTTATAGCAGCAGTTGTGAGATGGATTCGTCATTCATGCTCTGTACATTGTTCGATCAGTATGAAATACCAGCAGCATCAACAATAGCAGACATTAGCCATTGCCCCTAAAAAGGATAAGAAGAAGGAGAAACTGGTTGTTACATTCGAATGTGAGTATTATTAACCCATTCCTCTGATATTATCGTTGTGTGTGTATATGTGCATTTACGTTTGTTCTTATTTGTTCCACAGTGCAGTGGGTCCATGATGATCCAGTCGAGGAACTGTCCTCAAGTTTTTAATTTCAATTGCCCACATCACGACCACTCCAGCAGTGCATCAACAGCCTACCTGATATATCGGACCAGGACATTCAGACATTCCTATTTCTGGGGTCTACACTGTAGCAGTAGGAGCTGCAGCAACACATCGACAATATAACGGAGTACGACACCCAACCGTTCGAGTTCGCAATACCGCCTCAAGCCACTGAGCTGCAGTACAGTGGTTACAGAGTGCTGCTCTTCAGCAATATTTATCATGCAAGTGCCAACGGATTGAAATGCATGCATTTAGGCTTAGTGGAAGATAGTGACTTCGACTTTATAATTGAAATTCAGAATTGTCGATGTGGTACTGAAGTATAGTTTACATAGTTTGATTGGGACTGTCTATGTAGGATGACGGATTACGTCAACAAACAATGATGACTGATTACGTCCCGCCTTATACTCCTTGGTGACATTCACACAAATCTGCAGACTCTTGCATTTATTAACATGAGCCAAGTGTTTTAAAATTACGTTACTGATTGCAAAATACTGGCTGAGTCACTGGTGGTTATATGTGAAAGTATTATTCGACTACTTTGCAAGCTATCTGCATGAGCGTAGAGGGCATATAAATGAAGTAGAACAATGTGTAAATTCATGTGTTCATGCAGTACGAAAGTTTGCTACTACGGCCCCTATCATTATTAAATCCATACAAGGAGAGTTTAGAGACAGAATGGCCAAGCATATTGCTTGCGAAAACATCTGGGTTCTGAAACCACGTGGCACACTGTGTACGCTAATCAGTAACCCATTCCAATCAGTTGTGAAAAGTCCTCAGTACTTTGCAAGTTCCAGTCGTGGTCGGAACAGTGTTCTGTGTAGTTGCAAGTGCATCATGTCGGAGCTAAATGGATTGGAACGTCGGCAAAGTGTAAGTGATTATATGGCGGATGATTCTGTAACCAAGACAGCTGAAATGTTTGGCGTTCCGAGAGGCACCGTAACGATGATTTAGGCCACATAGAGGGAATGCGGAAAAAGGTCTGTCTTGAGTGATCGTGACAGATGGTCATTGACGACAATTGTGACGAGAAGTAAGAGGACGACAGCTGCAAAAGTCACCGCGGAACTGAAACTTGCACTCGCGAATCCTGTAAGCACCAATACAACACGAAAGGAGATCCATAATCAGGGAACTGAATTCCGAGACACAATTCCAAAATCTCGCAGCACTTATGCAAGTGCCCATAAGAGGAAAAGGTGGTCCCGATGCCACCAAACTTGGACTGTGAACCATCGAAAGAAAGCAATTTGGTTGGGTGAGTCTTGCTTCACATTGTTTACAATTTCTGGCTGAGTGTACATCCCAAGCGTGGTTTGGGCAGCCATATCGTGGCATTCCATGAACCCTACTGTTATTATGCACAATCACATTACTGTCAAATATTATGTGACCATTTGGATTGATCAGTTCTACCCCATGGTAAAATGTTTGTTGCCCAATGATGCTGCTGTATTCCATCAGGGTCTCTTATCATACAGATCGCATCGTCCAAGTCTGACTTTGTGAACACGAGGATGTGCTGTCACATGCCCACATGCCCCTTGGCAACCACGCTCACAAGATCTCCCAGCCTTCGTGGTCTGCTGAGCAGAGAAGGATGCGTGATTCCCATCCATCTCCATGATCGTTACATGAGTTTGCCATTATTTATTTTGCAGGATGAATAGCACAAGATTCCCTTCAAAACCATGCAGGATCTGTATTTATCCATTCCGAGACGAATGGAAGCTGTCCTGAATGCCAATGGTACTCCTACTCTATATGAGGCGCTTATTCGAATAGTGGTACAAGTCCATTTTTGTTCATATTGACACACAGACTCCTAAAGTTAAAAGAGCGCTGAAAAATCTGCAGTTGAGATACCAGAAATATTCGGGCATAAGGCTTCTTGCTAGAGATGAACCTTTCTTTCTGTTTGTTTGGCTCATTAATTTCAGAAGAATTATAGACAGGAAAGTGCAGATTATGGACTTGTACCACTAGTGAAATAAGCCCTTCCTGTATTGGGCCGTCCCCTGTAGAATTTGATGCGCTCACTGCACAGCTGAGGAGGTCGATTCTGTGTATTTATATTATGTCAAACATTTCACCACCAATAAGCTGCATCACGTATTTATTTTTTCAGCCCATTTAAATGTATTCTCAATGAAAAAATTTCATTAGGGATAGTACAAGTCATGGAGCTTATGAACGCTCAACGCCGAGGTTATCTGCCTTACAAGTCTTCCAAATGATGCCGAATCAACAGGCGTTACAGAATGTGGTGCGTACAGAGACAGTTTTGATGACTATAAATGTACTGTAAACATGTTTGCCTCAGAAGTGTGGAAGCGACTTGGACGTATTGCCTGATGAAACAACAATAGCAGACGTTACTCTGAAGCTCATACTAAAGATCAAGTGTAGGTTCGCCAACGTTAGAGACAGCAATATGTCACGGTGATTAGTGTTGGTCAGAAGCAAAAAGGGAAGTTCACACACGATGGCACACGGAATCAAAAATTAGAATTAATCACTGCTTTTGCGTGACATCGAATAACAAGGAAAAGCCAAAGGCTTCCAGTCAATACCTATTGTTGCAGACAGTATTAAGGTTGTTTAGCACCTAGACGGTCATCATCAAGTTTATTAATCTGTGAAATAACAGTTTTGCAGCGCTAATAAACCAGTTGTATAAATTAAAGGCTAAAAGAGATTCGTTCTGCGAAAGTGACCTATCAGCCTTACTCCTTTTGTCTTCCGGTAGCTGTAGCAAATTCTGATCTTTGCTGGAGAGGGAAATAATATTTGTCTTAGGTTAATAAAAAGGGTGCAAAGCCAAGACAAGGAATTTTCGCTGTCGGTTACAGTGACACTGAGAAATATTAATAGAAAAACTTTGGTTATTGGGCCATTGTCTTTGGTAACAGGAAGAAATGTAGACTCATGAAATTATTAAAAGTTGCAAGGGAATCTGGACGTATACCCTTTTCTCTGCCAGAATTGCTCCGTCGTACTGCAGGAGGTAAACTCTGTACGTGTCCTTTCATTCAGTGAGATGCTAGTGGTATCGTTTGCCGGATTTCACATTTCATTCGTGTCCTTGCACAAGCTGCGCAAACAATGTCCTGCAGGAAGTGAATTCGTTAAGACCAACTGCCTCGTATCTCCTGGAGCTACAGGCGTATTTTGCGCGTTTTTATCCCATTGTTTACCCGAACGGCAATGACGAGAGCGGGACGATAGCAAATATTGTCTCTGCTTGAGCAGAATCTGAGAGAAGTTGTCTTACTTTTGAAAACTGAATATTTCGTTGGTCAGAAACGGGTACACGAGCAGTACATTCAGTCTTTCTCCCGTTTTTATTCATTTTTAGTTTTAAACTACGAATGCAGCACAAACAGTGAGCGAGGGACACAGTGTCAAATATGGTAAAGGTGGCAGAGAGGCAGAATAAATTGATAACAGTGTACTCATTTCAGACAATCGTTGTCACTAAAATCGAAAGGAGTTTCCTGTTACGCTAGACCCCACATCCCTTTGCTGGCAAGTGGAAGGACTCGGAAAAGGTGGGACTGAACATCTCCTACACCATTCAAAGCTTTAGAACAACATTTATTAACACACAAAGAAAGTTAATGAAGCGCTAATCGATCTCTGAAGTTGAATAGGACAAATAAAAATCTGACAGTATTGAAATCTGAAAATAATTGAAGTAAGATATTTAAGGTTAAATCGATTAATAAAACGTGAAACACGTTTCCCAAGATGAAGAACTTTTGAAGTTTTGCCATTACTGAGATGTGGTAGTAATTTAACTTAACTGTTTAAGGCATTTAATTAAAACATCATTTCTGATTAAAACACAAAACTTGTTTGGCAAGATTAATAAAATTTAACGACTTGCCAATTCTCGAACATGAAAGCAATTTCACTCAGATTTTTAAACCAGTTCATTTCACTAAACAGTTTAAGCCTGTTCATTGATTATTAGAGCATGAAACTGGTTTGCCAAGATTAGCAACAGTGAAAAATATCAGGACCTGAGACTCAATACGCTCACTAGGGAGTAAAAAAAAATTACTTACAAACATTAAGACTTGGGAATTAACAACATGAGTACAAGAGTTCTTTACTGAAATCTATTTAAAACACAAGCCAATTGATCCACAGTGCCTGCCGCCATTGGCCCAAGCTCAGAACAGTCAAAAAATCGAACGGTTCAGAATTCTGGCACTCGGCTTCTAGAAAATATGTACGAATCGTAAGTGACTATATGCAGATACATAATATAGTTAACAATTAGACAAGTTGAAATCATGGGGCAGTGATAAAGGGGGATGCGTCAGGAACACCGTAATATCCAAGGAAATTATATCAGGAGACTGATATGACAAGCACATAGAACCGTTACAAGACACCACTCTCGTTACATCATCAGGAATAATAATAATAATAATAATAAGT
Source organism: Schistocerca americana (assembly GCF_021461395.2). Taxonomy (NCBI): domain Eukaryota; kingdom Metazoa; phylum Arthropoda; class Insecta; order Orthoptera; family Acrididae; genus Schistocerca; species Schistocerca americana. Next base: position 502,301,561 of record NC_060124.1, on the reverse strand, counting down.
AAACCGGCAGCAATGCCCTCAACGTAATTTCTGATAAGAAAACTTCTCATACCGAGGTCACAGATTTAGTAGGTTGTAAAGGACCCCGTTCATTTGGTCCCTGCAGACCGTAATAGGTTCGAACCCCAACCGTTAATGAAACTGAAACATTACGCCCTTGTCGCGGAACCGAAACAAATCCATGTCTCGATAAGCGGAACACAGCTCAGCTCGCGTGGGTAAATACAGGGTGTACATCAAGTCCAGGAACACATTCAATTATTCACTGCACAAGAACCAAAGATTGTACATACATGATACACATGTCATTTTGAAGAGAAACCCTGAAAGTTTATTTTTTTTTTATTTTTTTTTTTATGCATGCTGCCCCTGCGTACTTTGGTAATTTGCCGATAGTCAGCGATAGTCGCAGACATGGCGAGTTCAAGTGCGGAGTTCGACTGGATATTCCTACTTGGACATGTTGCAGCAATGGCTGATGGAATCGGACTTTCCGTTCTTCTTTCTGCAGGCTCCACACCATTTTCATCGTGAAGTTCGTGGGTACCTGAACACGGATCTGCCACATCGATGGACCGGCCGTGCTGTTTCATGAAATGGCCTCTGTGATCACCAGACCTCACTCCGTGTGACTTTTTTCTGTGGGGACTCATTAAAGATCTGGTGTATGTGCCGCCTCTACCACGTGATGTAGCAGAGCTCCGGGAAAGAATACGGGAAGCGACTGCCACAGTCGACGATGCCATGCTGGGACGGCTATGGCAAGAATTCGATTACCGCATTAACTTTTGCCGGGTCACTCATGGTTCGAATATCGAATGTTGTACTACCAAAAGGTTGGCTGGAGAGCTTACTTCGGTCTGAACCAGAAAGCTCTTATTGGTGGGCAATAGTAATTAATGATTCACCAAAATTACTATATAATGCTGCGAGATTTAAATTTCAAGACGTATATCAGTCCCAGGCTCGGAATCAGCCCAACACTTCAGTCATAATAATAATAATAATAATAATAATAATAATGCATAAAACATAAGTAAACAGGAAAGGATAAAAATCAACAAACTTCAGCACGATAGCTTATTATACTGTAACGCAAAAGTGGCACCAGCGACCCACTTGGAAGCGGTTAGGAACAGCGTGCACAGTAACGCAGGTCGTTGAGTTCAAATCTCGAGACAGTACGTGATTGCCAAACACGAAATTCTGAATCAGGAGTTTCTATCACGCACTGGAATCATTGAAGCCAGCTCTGTACAAATCAGTCTGAATCATATTCTTAACACGTTTAGTTTGGGAGCTACAGCCCTCAAATTTTCAGGGACAGATACCACACGCTGTACATAATTCGTGATTGCGTGGTGATGGATGTTATTGTGGCGGAATGGTGATTTGAATGAGGTGTTCTACTGTGTGTCCATGTTCGCAATGTGCCTTATAAAGGATTTGCAGACGAGATGCAACGTCGCCGATGTCAAGGAGCGACATTCTTTCTCGATGCCCCGTTTTAGGTCACCTGTGGCCTCAGTAACACAAACACAATTCCCCCGGAAAAGGAAATCTACTGGTGTGAACTTGCGAGACCATGCAGGCTATTCATGAGGACCACAGGGCACCAGCAATCTTCCACGGAACCTGTTGCTCAGTTCTTCCACAACAGCATGCGAAGAATGGGCTGTGTGACCAACCTGCTGCATCCACATTTGGTCTCGGACGTCTAGACACTATTCTGAAGGAGGGCACCCAGACTAACGAGTATGAAAGCCTGATACATCTCACCTGAACGTGTTCAAATGGCTCTGAGCACTATGGCACTTAACATCTGAGGTTATCAGTCCCCTAGAACTTAGAACTACTTAAACCTAATTAACCTAAGGACATCACACACATCCATTCCCGTGGCAGGATTCGAACCTGCGACCGTAGCGGTCGCGCGGTTCCAGACTGAAGCGCCTAGAACCACTCGGCCACTCTGTGCGGCCCTGAACGTGTACTTGGGAAGTAGTGTAGACTGATGATTTCAGCCCCATACATTAATAGATCGCCGATGTTGATGTTCGACAGGTCCTACTCACCGAGGATTGTCTGTGGCCTAGTAATGCCTGTTATGACGGTTTACTACACAGTTGTTTGTGAACGGGGACTCATCAGAGAACATAACACTGTGCAAGGAGTCCAAAGTGAAATTACACATGGCTCTGAGCACTATGGGACTCAACAGCTGTGGTCATCAGTCCCCTAGAACTTAGAACTACTTTAACCTAAGTAACCTAAGCACATCACACACAGCCATGCCCGAGGCAGGATTCCAACCTGCGACCGTAGCAGTCGCGCGGTTCCGGACTGCGTGCCTAGAACCGCGAGACCACCGCGGCCGGCAGTGAAATTACACACGGCCTATTCAAGAAAGTAACTCTCCAATTGAAACTGTTTCGATGCAGCCCCTGGGTCAGTAACAGGTAGTGACATTGTACTTTACGCCACACAGACTTAAGGCTCATACCAGCGAGTGCACCAGCGTCTCGTACGCTGACTGGGGGATCATGGTGTATTGAATCTAAAACCTTCATCCCCTAATTTCTTGCAGGTCCTGGTCTGTTAGTGCTGCACCTTCCCAACCTGTCTGTTTCCCAAAAGTCGTTCTTCAGCGCGTAAGAGCGTAATGGCTGCCGGAGCTCTTCTCCTTTGATATCTCACTGGATAAGCCATGGCTGCTTCAGTGGGATCGTCACGGCTTTCGTCGAGCACAAGCAATGTGACAACGTACTCGTCCTGCGTGTATGCCTTCATCATCCAACGCCAGTGACCGTAACACACTGAAACCCATATTTTTTCGACAGTCGGCAGTCTTAACAGCGCATCGAGGATGCTTGTAATTCCCAGACATTGGCGACGTTCCATATTGACCACAGCACCTATAGAAGGCGCATTGCGTTATGTACAGCGTGTGTGTCCGCCCCCGAAACTTTAAAGGGTTGTAGCTCACAGACTAAATGTGAAAGGAATGTGATTCAAATTGATTTGTGCACAGCTCTCTTAACTGATTCTAGTGCATGACAGAAACAACTGCTGCTCCATTTACAAAATTGTACCTCTTTGTCGTAACTCTTTGGGAAATAACAAAACAAAGTATATTCATAGCTCAGCAGAGAGTGTAACATTTCTTATGTGCCCTATTGCAATAAATTTTTCCGTCACATCTTAATTTGTACGTTACAGAGGTAAACATATATAAGTGATGAGTGTTTTGTGTTGGGATATTATAGGTGTGCCTTATCGTCCTGCTTTACAAGGCCGCCTAAAGCAACAAATTGTTTTCTAGCCTTGACTTGTAAGCTATCCTAAAAAATTGGCAAGCTGCGTTTGAACAGTATTGGCTTGTCTGTTAATGAGGCTTGTAGGACCGCATACATTTTAGGGGCACATAATGATTTTAAAGCCCCTGACGTGTCTGCTGCCCTACACAACATGGGGTTATGGGAATAATTGTACTACTTTACTGATTTATTTTGCGTTGGCTACACATGTTGATGGGCATCTCTGACCAGAGAGAGGGTGGGAACAAAATGAGTAGTGAGAGAGGAGTGGGATTATGTATACAGAGAAATGAGATAGAAGGAGATGGGCAGTGGCAGGGGGAGGAGGAGATGGATGAAGAGAGTGTGAATGAGAATGAGATGGGCAGAGTGGGGTGGAGGAGGAGGACAAGAGAGAGTGTGAGAAGAGGATGTACAGGAGGAGGGGAAGATGTAAGGTACAGAGACAGTAGTGAGGATCACATCATGGACAGAGAGAGGGGGAGGAGAAGATCGACAGTGAGAGTGTGAAGGAGGATGAGCAGCAGCAGCAGAGAGAGAGAGAGAGAGAGAGAGAGAGGGAGGAAGGGAGGGCGCAGAACAGAATATCGACAGAGATATTGGTGAGGAGACAACAGTCATGGGGAGAGATGGGTAGTAGGATATGGTTGGGGTGAAGGGGAAGAGGAGATGGACAGATAGAGGAGTAGAAGAGGGAGATGCAGGAGGCAGGTGGAAGGTGCAGACTGATAGTGGGCAGCTGGAAATGGAAGAGGGGAAGAGAAGTACAAGGAGAAGAGAGGGGGAGAGGAAAATATGAATGGGATTTTAGAGGGGGGAGTATAAGGGGTATACATAGAGATGGGGACGTGTCTGTAAAATAGTGTCCAATGCATACACGAGCAAAGCTACTGAGAAAAGGCTGGTGTAGAAATAAAACAGTATGTTGAAAAATACAATTAAACAAAATAATATAAATTAAATGGGATTTAATTAAAGTTTTAAGTGAATAATTTTCAGACAATGCTGCTACGACTCTTACTGGCTGCTTTGAAGAAGCTTTGGGTTTAGCGACCAAATTTAAGTACATATAGAACTGTTGTTACTACACCATTCTTTATTGTCCCAGTGTTACTGGTGTGCCTTGGCGACCCTAAGGTTTATGCATACCCATTTAAGCCAACGCATTATTAATTTTTTGTTGTGTAGTATCTTTCAGTTATAATTTAGTCTTCTCTATCAGTATTTGTTACGGAGGTTACACTTCTTCTTAGTGTAATACTCTCCTCTTCGGATCTGTTGAAGTTATTTTCACTTGTATAGCGTCCATTTGATCTTAAATTTTGAAAGGTTAGAAGGTTTTTATAAATATTTGATGAGCTGTCAAATTAACTGTAGTCCATAAACTATGGTCATTTGCAACAATCTGCAAATTGCCATGTAACTGTCTGCGTTCAATGTCTATCTGGACACAGGGACACCTGAAAAAAGAAAATTTTCTGTACCCTTTCAGAGACTGGTGCGTTCCTACATACCACTCGCCGTAGATTTTTGCGATGTTGGCCAAGACTCGTTAACAATTGCGCCATACCTCGTGAAGGGGCAATATCGCGCATACTGAACCTGTTCATAATACTTAGCAATATGCCGTACACCTGGATTACAGTGGTTCTAGTGTCCCAGTCTGACATCCATTCGTCTAATATCCAGTCTCGCACGCGTCTTTCACTAGAAATGTAACCTCCTCTGATCTCGAACAGTAAATCGTATTCTTCTTGCCAAAATCGGTACAACGTAATATGTCACGATATGCAATGGACGTACCCTGGAATAATCAGTAAGGCCAGGTTCAGTCCGAAGGGCACTGATGAACACCAAGACTACGTTCCGCTGTATTTGTTCCAGTGCCGTCCCACTCGAAGGAGACAGCAATTAGACAATGGGAGAGAAGCCCACAATAGTGTTGAACAAAGTTTTGTAACATGACTGCAAAACATTCATCGGTAATTCTTAGTCATCAGAGTCAGCAGGGGCATTCTTACGCATATTTTGGACCGCGTTCCGAGTACCGGCTTTTACATGTTCCAGAGTGTTTCTTTTCTTATCTAGGATACTGCCCAGATACCTACAAACAATGCAGAGGTTTATAGGGACTCGGTCAAGCCTCGTGAAAGTATTTATGATGAAAAAAATACAAGCAGTTTAATTGACGGCTATTGCCAGGTTACTATAATACACCACTGCTGCATCTGAACGATCAGGCAATTCATCGTTTCTTCAAGGTTCATACCGGTGTCCACAGACATAAATACTAAAATATCATCCCCATATGCAGTAACACCTACATCAGTATCTGATACGTCTAACAGATGTGAGAAGGGTTTAGTGCTATGATCACAGAACCATGACCACCCATGGAGCTTTGGAGACAACCTGTGGCAATCATTTTAATAACCTTTCTTTGTGCCACAACCCAATAGATCGTACATGCGCTACACTAATAGGAAAAACTCTTGTACAGACATTTGGAGGCCAAAGAATGTCGAAGGCGGCTGCAGTGTTAATCATGAGCGCAACAGCACATTACAGTGTTACATATTCGACAATCTGCAGAGCTCCCTTACTCATGTTATCTATGTACTTCCCGTATCTGAATCCAAATTCAGTTCCCATGAGCTGGTTATAAAGCGGACGCTACTCTATCTAGGCCAAACTGTTTAGTAACCAAATAGGTCTGTAACACTATGTAATTCTGGGTTTCTACCCTTTCCATTTTTAATCACTAGTGCCCAGGCTGTTTTTGAAATCGCCAGTATCCTACTTATTCCGAACTCCTCATTTAGTAATACGTAAAATAATGCACTGCAGGCATTGGTGGGATGTGACACTAAGAAGAATAATGAAGACTGGAGGGTGGCACTGAGGGCCTGTCAAGCACCCTGAGAGTAGTAGGGCAAGGTTCGTGCCACCCCACTCTCCATCGTTGCCAAATTTATTCAAGATGGCGGCGATGACGTCATCCAAGATGGCGGCATATAGACTTGGCAACAGTGCATGATGTTATCCAAGATGGCGGCTTTTGGAGGGAAAATAGGACAATTGTGCTACGTCCACTAACCTAATCTCAAGAAAAAATGGCTGCAAAACCTTACTTTTGTTTATTATTATTCATTATAATTTATTAACATTCATTATCATTCATTGTCATTTATTATCATTCATTATCATTTATTATTATTCATTACCATCTATAATGATTTATTATTATAGGCCTACCTCCACTAGAAAATTGCACCAAATTCCAACACCATAATCTATCGAAAACTGTACTTCTATTTATTATTATCATTTATTATTTATTCAAGATGTCCAATTTTCTTGGTGAAACAGGAATTTTCCTTACATCTGTAACAAAAATCTATCACAGGTTCAAATACCATCACCATAATTGATCACACATACGAACTTTATCCGTCACTTACTTTTTTCACTGGTAGCCTATCATAATCGCTTCAAATAATAAACAGCACTTATAGTAATGTAAGTTACGTCCTTTAATTTTGCAGGGGGCAAGGGACTGAAGAATTTATTTCAAGCAGTACAGTCATCACTTGTTCTCCAACAGTCAGCACACACATCTTTGATACCGCAGTGCAGTCGCCACGACGTCTGCGCCCCAACTGAATTAGTTCAAATACTCGCCACCCCCTGGCCAGCACGCAGAGACATTGGCAACGCCTGTCACGTGTGGTAACCGCCCGCGCTGGACTGCCGGTACGCTGGGGGGCGAGCCCAGCGATCGCTCCCACGTCGTAAACATGATTTCGCTGGACATGATGGAACTTGCCGAGTTTGACGTCACAGCAGTCCCTTGTCCGCTCACCACGTGTATTCGTCACCTCCGCACGTTTCGCGCCAAAATTGTTTGCCTCGGAGCTGAATCACACAACGGTCGGCCGTTCCCTGTCATACATTTTGAGCCAAAGTTGTTTTCCTGGGCATGTTCAAACCTGTCAATGCCGACCGCTCACCATGCACCACGTGTCCTTGTACGAGGGAGAACACAGGCTACACTTTTGGTGGCAAAGTTTGCTCTACACTGGTATCCGCCATGACTATGTAACAGAGCGTTTGGTCCGCAATAGAACACTCGCTAATTGACGCTCTCTCGCATGTGCGTAATAACTGTACAATCGCGGCGCCGCCGCCTTGCTTACGTCACACACCCTCCATACACACGACGGACATAGTCTTCTGAAAATACCTAAGTACTTAATTCCATTTCGTTTTTAATCATACTAAATAATTCAATAATTTCGTATATGTATGCAAAGGTGTTCAACTACCTAATTTCAACTACTTTTCGAGGACCAGACAGCCACCTGTTCCTAGGAAACAGCGCCAGGTTTGAATTCTGGCAGTAAAGAAAGACCACTTCTGCTTTCTCTATCAACCTAACAAAGTTGTTGGAAATAAAGAGCACTTGTGCTAACCTCAGCGCGGGCTGAAGTGGCCGTGTGGTTAAAGGCGCTGCTGTCTGGAACCGCAAGACCGCTACGGTCGCAGGTTCGAATCCTGCCTTGGGCATGGATGTTTGTGATGTCCTTAGGTTAGTTAGGTTTAACTAGTTCTAGGGGACTAATGACCTCAGCAGTTGAGTCCCATAGTGCTCAGAGCCATTTGAACCATTTTTTTGCTAAACTCAGCAACCCGACCACCACATCCTCCTAGGAACCAGCGCCATGTTTGAAATCTGCCATTAAACAAAGCTCACTGGCGCCTCCGCCACCAACCTAAGAAAACTGTTGCAAACCAACTTCATCACCGCTAAACTAAGCCACCAGCACTCAACCTCTTCGTACATGTTCAGGTAAATGGACTCACCCTGCACTAGGCCCATGGATGGAGGAACCAATTTACTTTATTTAGGAATGGAGTATAGATATCACACTGACATGTTCTAGGCAATACAGACCTGCAAAACACTCCTACATAAATCATTTATAATGCTCTAGACACACTTTTGCTAATTGTAAACAGTTGGAAATAGCTCATAGCACAGCCTACAGACATCAGAACGGCTCGTAAATAATGCAAAACATTTACATCCAAATAATCAAACAACTGCTAATTTTCGCAAGTAATTTCAGTGCATAGGCTGATGGAAGGAGGAACGAGTGTATTTCATTTATTTGAGACATATCTTTTTGAAACTTTTACTTCTCATAGGTTTCGATATGTAAGGCTGACATAAGGCAGTTTCTGAACTCCAGTAGTGCACTACACTTGGCAACACAACTACACCCATCAAGATATTCATTCCAGTCCAGACCTGTAACTCTACTACAGATAAATTTGTCCAGTTATATGTCGACTCCCTCAGAGTCTGACCAGATTGCCGTTATTGCGCAAAAACAGCTCAGACTGCGCTGTGCTGCTCGGGGAAGTAAGGAAGGACTGCACTCTATTTATTTGAAGCCCTTTTATTTAGTAGAGGAGTATCTTAGTCACAAAACACCCACACTGATCCGACTGTGGTCATCTGACACAGCCCACAAACACGTAAACAGCTCGTAATTTCACCACGCAATAGCAAACAGCTCTTAAATAATGCAGTACACAATATCAGCAGACTAGCTCTGTACTCTTAAACTTGGAACGCCGGAAATGCATATCCTCCTACTTCTATCTTATTTTGTTACCTGAAGATATAACAATTCTGTGTCTTTGTATATTGTAATGGTTTTGCTATATATATATATATATATATATATATATATATATATATATATATATATATATATATATGCATTTATGTCGATGTATAATTGATTTGTTTTGTGAATATTATTTGTATTTATACGCTGGGTGTGGCCTAGGGTAAACTATACAATCGAACGAATACATCGATAGTTCGTGTGGAGAACGAAAGTGTTTACGATCTTTGGTAGTGTTAACTCTGCCGCGTGGAGCGCGGGATGAGAAGAAAGGGGTCTGGCTGGGGTGGTGCAGTGGAGTAGGTGTGTTGTGTGAAGCTCCCGCGAGTTGCCGCGCTTTAGGGGTTTGGCAGCATGTAATTGCGCTCGACTTGCGATGATAGTTTCTGACGTGGTGTCGCGGACGGGAAGCATTAGCTGGCGCACATCAAGAGGCCGTTTCGTCTGGTGACCGTGTCGAGAAGAAGGCGAACCAACATCCAGCTTCTGCAACAGCGACGGCCGACAATGAGTGACTGTCGCCACCTCCTCGATCGACGGCTTCAAACCTTCAATCAGCCAACAAGGAAGACGGGAAGCAGGTAAAGTTTTAGAACTATATGGCAGACCTCAGCTTTTAAACTGTTAAAATCACAAAATTACAGCAACGTAGCATGAACCTTTGTTGCTGATTGTCCCAATTGCATTACCAAGCCGGGTCCCTTCCTTTTCCGGAATGAACCCGAGTGTCGTTGAAATTCAAACGCCAGCATTAAAGCAATATTATTCTATTTCACCGCTTTAATTTCAAAGTTCAGTTAAAGTATTCATAGCTGGCTACAATATTTAGATTACACAAGCACAAATTATGAGTGCGAGTTTTGTTACCATATTTTAGCTTACCTGTGACTACAGCTCAGCTTGGTACGTACTAAATTTTACTATTGTTAATTGTTCAGAATCATTTAATTCAAGTTCAAAGTTAAATCTCTTATTTCTAAATTGCGTAGATTCAAGTAGCTTTTGAAATGATTGTTGAGGTAGTCCAAGACTAACCGTATTTTACTGAATTTCGATGTGCTTCAGAAAGAAAGCTCACTATTAACTTCAGTCACTAAATTAACTTTCGATTTTCCGGTTTTATTACTTCTTTTGCTAAATTAAGTCAGAGTGTAGCGAAATTTATTACTTCTGACAAACTTTCAGTTTTCACACTACACGTGTCAACCTTCAGTTGCCACGCTTCTAGTGCTAATTATATGTGTAATAACCTTTCTTTTTCAGTTGCTATAGTAATTGTCCTTAGGACTGGCGACCGTAATTTCCCCCAAATCTCAAATATCTAATTACCGCTAGTTAATTGTTAACGTAACGGCCGCACATTTACTTTCTTTATTAACTTTACCCCTTGTCAAAATTAATTTCCACCGGTTTCATTTGCATTTTTCCTTTCATTTAGATGCAACACTTTCCTCCCTCTTTACCGACAAATTAACTTCGGTGACGATTGCTTTTTCCTAAATTTCCATTAGGTACACGCGGTTTAATTTTTCACTGTCATTAAGGTCGATAAGTGAGGGGGAGGTTACAAACTCTCCAAATAAAGCACAGCACAGTGCACAGACATGCTCCCAAAATAGTGCAACAGACGCGCCCAAACACCCACGGCTGCCAAACCGACCAAAAGCCTCTGCTCGGTCCCCCCCCCCCCCCCTCACAAAACATGACCACAACACAGTCGCATTCGCGCATAGCATGGGGGAAATTGATATCGCCTATGCACCATAGATTACGCTCCAAGGCAGGCGGGACAGAGGGTTCCAGAGCCTCCACCCAAGTTGCTTCCGCACTCGTTCGTGACAGCCGACCATAAAGGGCAATTCACGCGCCATAATCCTGGAAAAGCGCCCAACATACAACACATACTATTACTTCGCTATTCGGTCGTCCAGAGGACATCAAAGTTAAATCTTACAGCAACAGCTCTGTCTCAATCGATCATCCCGTACACTCTCTGTTATCCTTTAACACAGAGGCGAGTAAGTTTAGACGTGAATGATTCTCTGTCATCCTCAAAAGCACCAAATACATTATTTAACTCGCGTGTATCACTGCTACGTTAGTAGACATACACTAGAATACGAACTCAAAGAGAAAAAAATTGACTACCTTCCTAATTCCGCTCACTTCGGTGTCATCGTTTTCCTACATTCCTCCCGTTGCCGCATACTTGACTCCATGTACAAATTGCTCCCTGCGAACCAGAAGATAAAAAAGCACGTTCTCATTTTCACCGCATCTCGGTCTATATCAGGTTAGTTTTACGTATGCGGTAATCAGTTTTCACATTTCTTTCGGTTTTATATCATATCGATCCATGCGACCGCGACATAACATATCGTTTGTGTTCTAAAATTGCCAGTAAGTGTAACCCACGCCTATACAGTCACCTCCACACTCGGAGAGCGCCTGCTCTGTTTTCTGCATATCTGTGTACATGCACGCCGCGCGGATGGGTCACAGGACCCACTCCCATCGGCTGGTGGACCAAACTTCGAGCATAGAATACTTGTCCGGGCGTAACGTGTGCTTGGTCCACCCGCGAAACCCTCCCCCCCTCTCCCCCCCCCCCTCGAACACAGCTTCGGATATATAGTACGCAGCAGATCCGCACTCGAACGCTAACTCGGGTATTGTATGATATGGACCTGCATTCGAATACAGCTTCCTACCTTGCGCGAGGTGGATCCACCTTCAGACACTGCCCCGTGCGCTGCATATTGTTGATCAGCATCTCAACACCGCTCCCGGTATAACTCTCGCCGGGTCCACATTCGAACGTTAACCCTAGTATACCACAGGTCCTGGGAGCCCTCCGCGAGGCGTGCATGTACACAGACATACAGAATACAGGCGCTTCAGTCCGGAACTGCGCTGCTGCTACGGTCGCAGGTTCGAATCCTGCCTCGGGCATGGATGTGTGGGACGTCCTTCGGTTAGTTAGATTTAAGTAGTTCTAAGTCTAGGGGACTGATGACCTCAGATGTTAAGTCCCATAGTGCTCAGAGCCATTTGAACCATTTGCTAGTGAGACCGCATTAGCAATTTGCATGTACATTTGTTTCGGTTTTACGATTGGATACTGATCTCTCCGGTGGCGGTGGCAGCGGAGGGGACAGCAAAAGAAGAATTAAGTGTGCTACGTACGTGATGATGGGTCTACCTCAGCAGTCTTGACAGCTTCAGCGTAGTCATGGCAGCCAGCACAGCAGGATCGGCCCTGAGAAAAGTAGCTGGCCGAGTTTGTTAACCATCGGCAGCGACGCTCAGTAACACGATGAACGGTTTGCTAGGGTGATCTCATGCTCATCAAAGGTAGTGCCCCAGTAAGAACCCAGCTGTTTACAGGGGGCAGTGGTTGTGCAGAGTTACATCATTGCCTGTCCAGTAGAGGACGACTGTCGATGCTGGTGGCCCCCCACAAATAGAAGTTAGGGGGGAAGGGGGGGAGGTAGCAGCAGCTAACATGCCTCCCAGAACAGTTCCACAATGTGCCAAACACTACCAGTTTGCCCCCAACGAGTACTTGGTAGAAAAACTTAGAGTCCTCTCATCAGTGGACGAGAAGATGGTAATCACAACAGTTGAGTCCAGATTCTAGCAGTTTGGGCTGGCTACGGTCTCGTAGGTGGTAGTCATTTGGTGGATGGTTGTCAGTGCATCACATAGCCTGCCTTGAAATTGGCTCAATGGGACTGAACAGAAGAGGGCCTAGGTAACAAGAATATTTGTAGTTGTTTGCCTGAGGAAATGGTGTTATAACTTGCCGCCTGTCCCAACCTTAGGTTTCAGGCTTTCAGCTCGTTACTTTCTGCAGTATGAGTGTGTTTAAAGTCATTCTGACTTACGAGTTGCTACTCCACCGTGCGTGACTTGCGTTGTGATCCCTTCACATGCTTTTGTGTTTCAGATACCTCTATCGACATGTGTAGCAGTGGTGTCGGCTCTGTGTCACGTTACCTGCAGTATCAACTCCTGGCTTGACTCGGCGCTCCCCAGGGAGAGACAGCAAAAAGTTTACATTCGCCCAGGATATCTCTCTGCAGCGAAACAGGCCACACTTTTTCGGAAAATTCTCCCCCAATTTTTTCTCAGGCTCCTTCTGTAACAATCACGTTACACGCATTTGTACATTGACAACTAAACACTGTAGAGGTTTTATTATTTGAATGCTCATTGGCCTGACTATAAGATTCATGTTTCTTGTTTCCTAATGCTAAACACCATTATTGATAAGTGACAGTTTTTGTGTTCGTGTAACGGTAATTGAAACAGGACCTGTATTTTTCGTGCCATCTATTGATTTCTGCAGGACAATGACTATCGCTACGTCTCATGGGCTATCACTATCTTCAGTTATTTCCTCCATTAGTCACTGATTAATGAATCCATCATTTAATGGCTGCAGATGCTTTGGTACACGGCATGTCCCTCCCAGTGTTACCACTTGTTAGTACAGGAAGTTACGTAAAAGGCGTTGCTGGTAATGCAGTATTTGTAATAAACAAATCCATGAATCGTAGTAGCAAGGCTTGGCCACGTGTGTGCAGTGTAATGTCGTATGGGAATGCTTTCCGATAGATAATACATTCTGGTTTGCTTTTAATGAACGTTTCTGCCGATTCTTATTTCCCTGTTTCTCATTCCTACACTCCTGCGATTGATGGGCATCTGTTTAGCGCTCTTAGCAGTCTGTCTGACGAAAATTCTACTGGAGATGGCCCTTACGTCCACATATGTGACTTTTTATTTCGAAAGCAAAAATCCAATGGTCACTAAGCCCTTTTGTTGCATTTTTTTTTTTTTGTCATCAGTCTACTGACTGGTTTGATGCGGCCCGCCACGAATTCCTTTCCTGTGCTAACCTCTTCATCTCAGAGTAGCACTTGCAACCTACGTCCTCTATTATTTGCTTGACGTACTCCAATCTCTGTCTTCCTCTACAGTTTTTGCCCTCTACAGCTCCCTCTAGTACCATGGAAGTCATTCCCTCATGTCTTAGCAGATGTCCTATCATCCTGTCCCTTCTCCTTATCAGTGTTTTCCACATATTCCTTTCCTATATATCAATAAAACAAGCAGTAGACCTTTGAAGTTTCTTCCCTATCAGTGCACATGATTAGAACCATGCCACTCTGCTACCGTTAAAATGGTACTATAGTTGATCCGGGGCTTGCATCGCTAGGTACATTGTCAGGAGGCTGGACAGCCAAGGGGTGAGACAGTATGGCAGGCCAATGAAGCCCAGGAAGAAGCGGCTCTCAGAATTAACACTTATTTGCAACTTATACTGTAGTTGTTGTGCGTGGTGGGTAGTCGTCCTCTATTATTTGCTTGACGTATTCCAATCTGTCTTCCTCTACATTTTTTGCCCTCTACAGCTCCCTCTAGTACCATGGAAGTCATTCCCTCATGTCTTAGCAGATGTCCTATCATCCTGTCCACTTTATCAGTGTTTTCCACATATTCCTTTCCTCTCCGATTCTGCGTAGAACCTCCTCATTCCATACCTTATCAGTCCACCAAATTTTCAACATTCGTCTACAGCACCACATCTCAAATGCTTCGTTTCTCTTCTGTTCCGGTTTTCCCACAGTCCATGTTTCACTACCATACAATGCTGTACTCCAGACGTACATCCTCAGAAATTTCTTCCTCAAATTAAGGCCGGTATTTGATATTAGTAGACTTCTCTTGGCCAGAAATGCCTTTTTTGCCATAGCGAGACTGCTATTGATGTCCTCCTTGCTCCGTCCGTCATTGGTTATTTTACTGCCTAGGTAGCAGAATTCCTTAACTTCATTGACTTCGTGACCATCAATCCTGATGTTAAGTTTCTCGCTGTTCTCATTTCTACTACTTCTCATTATCTTCGTCTTTCTCCGATCTACTCTCAAACCATACTGTGTACTCATTAGACTGTTCATTCCGTTCAGCAGATCATTCAATTCTTCTTCACTTTCACACAGGATAGCAATGTCATCAGCGAATCGTATCATTGATATCTTTTCACCTTGTATTTTAATTCCACTTCTGAACCTTTCTTTTATTTCCATCATTGCTTCCTCGACGTACAGATTGAAGAGTAGGGGCGATAGGCTACAGCCTTGTCTTACACCCTTCTTAATACGAGCACTTCGTTCTTGATCGTCCACTCTTATTATTCCCTCTTGGTTGTTGTACATATTGTATATTACCCGTCTCTCCCTTTAGCTTACCTCTACTTTTTTCAGAATCTCGAACAGCTTGCACCATGTTATATTGTCGAAAGCTTTCTCCAGGTCGACAAATCCTAGGAAAGTGTCCTGATTTTTCTTTAGCCTTGCTTCCATTAATAGCCGTAACGTCAGAATTGCCTCTCTCGTCCCTTTACTTTTCCTAAAGCCAAACTGATCGTCACCTAGCGCATTCTCAATTTTCTTTCCCATTCTTCTGTATATTATTCTTGTAAGCAGCTTCGATGCATGAGCTGTTAAGCTGATTGTGCGATAATTCTCGCACTTGTCAGCTCTTGCCGTCTTCGGAATTGTGTGGATGATGCTTTTCCGAAAGTCAGATGATATGTCGCCA
Organism: Schistocerca americana; assembly: GCF_021461395.2. NCBI lineage: Eukaryota > Metazoa > Arthropoda > Insecta > Orthoptera > Acrididae > Schistocerca > Schistocerca americana. The sequence goes on along the minus strand of NC_060124.1, from coordinate 502,285,939 downwards.
GACTCATATATTCTAAACACCAACGTGAATAGTCGTTTTGTTGCCACTTCCCCCAATGATTTTAGAAATTTTGATGGAATGTTATCCATCCCTTCTGCCTTATTTGACCGCAAGTCCTCCAAAGCTCTTTTAAATTCCGATTCTAATACTGGATCCCCTATCTCTTCTAAATCGACTACTGTTTCTTCTTCTATCACATCAGACAAATCTTCACCCTCATAGAGGCTTTCAATGTATTCTTTCCACCTATCTGCTCTCTCTTCTGCATTTAACAGTGGAATTCCCGTTGCACTCTTAATGTTACCACCGTTGCTTTTAATGTCACCAAAGGTTGTTTTGATTTTCCTGTATGCTGAGTCTGTCCTTCCGACAATCATATCTTTTTCGATGTCTTCACATTTTTCCTGCAGCCATTTCTTCTTAGCTTCCCTGCGCTTCCTATTTATTTCATTCCTCAGCGACTTGTACTTCTGTATTCCTGATTTTCCCGGAACATGTTTGTACTTCCTCCTTTCATCAATCAACTGAAGTATTTCTTCTGTTACCCATGGTTTCTTCGCAGCTACCTTCTTTGTACCTATGTTTTCCTTCCCAACTTCTGTGATGTCCCTTTTTAGAGATGTCCATTCTTCTTCAACTGTACTGCCTACTGCGCTATTCCTTATGGCTGTATCTATAGCGTTAGAGAACTTCAAACGTATCTCGTCATTCCTTAGTACTTCCGTATCCCACTTCTTTGTGTATTGATTCTTCCTGACTAATGTCTTGAACTTGAGCCTACTCTTCATCACTACTATATTGTGATCTAATCTAACTGAAATCTTCACGCATCTCGCGGCCTTTTCCAAGTATACCTCCTCCTCTTGTGATTCTTGAACAGGGTATCCGCTATTACTAGCTGAAACTTGTTACAGAACTCAATTAGTCTTTCTGCTCTTTCATTCCCTGTCCCAAGCCCATATTCTCCTGTAACCTTTTCTTCTACTCCTTCCCCAACAACTGCATTCCAGTCGCCCATGACTATTAGATTATCGTCCCCCTTTACATACTGCATTACCCTTTCACTATCCTCATACACTTTCTCTATCTGTTCATCTTCGGCTTGCGACGTCGGCATGTATACATGAATTATCGTTGTCGGTGTTGGTCTGCTGTCGATTCTGATTAGAACAACCCGGTCACTGAACTATTCACAGTAACACACCCTCTGCCCTACCTTCCTATTCATAACGAATCCTACCCCTGCTATACCATTTTCTGCTGCTGCTGTTGTTGAAATAGATTTCCTCAAACTGTGTGGCGCCCCTAATAGCTTCGGACGGATCAGACAAATTCTTCATCCTGGCTTTGAATGACATATCAGTGCGGACACTCCATAAAAAGACATTGAGAGCCCTATTTCCATCTTCACCAAAGATGACAGTGCCAGCCACTGCACTCCAGCTTATGTTTGCACATTAATCTCTCACATTATATCCGAGAAGGTTCCAGTGATTCACTGTGTTTCTGTACGAGGATACCTAGATTTCCTCTGAAGAACTTCGTGGTATTCTGTTTAAGGCAGTGCTGACGCAGGCCAACAGCGAACTGCTCGAACATCTCTGTCGTACTAAGTGTTTCATGATACACTACGTATTAATTAGGTTCATCCATTAACCGTAATATAGAAATATGTAGACACTTCTCATCTCATTAATTACTCAGTATGTTGGTTGCTACAACATCGATATATCCCCAGAAATTGTTATTTTCCCAGAAAAAGGCATTGTCAAGTTGTGTGGTACTGGATCCAAACAATGAGGGATTCACTCAACATTCGATTTGGTTCTCTAGATCCCCATTACATTTGCTGTTGAACGGGTTGTATTACTTAAACTTGTCTATTTAACTCCTAACTAAACCCTTGTTGATGTGAATTAACTGCCAATATCTTGGTTACAGGCTCACTCTTAGAAGCAGCACGAATGTTTGTCTCTTTGTGCATCCTACAAATGCTGTAAAAATGCATTTACACTACATACGAAAAACAAAATAAATTAGCTTTTACACTTTTTCATAGCCCAATGGAACTCAAAATGATCCCAAGCCAAACGACCAAAACGTCTGTAACTGACACATATAGTTGGTACTGCCTTAGTCCTTGGGAACTTGTGCCCTGACTAATTACAGTAATTACATCGCACTGGCGTTAAGTACGTTCCCCTGCAGTTTAGATGAAATCACACCCAATGTGGAAGCTGCTGTGGTTTAAGAGATGACAATCTTAATCTGCTATGAATGTTCCTATGACTAGACCTTGCTACAATCAAACGAACACAAAATGAAGGCAGACATAAAAATGTTCACTAACCATACTGTATTACGTCAGGCTGCAATCCGGAACCGTCCGAGGTGGCCGAGCGGTTCTAGGCGCTACACTCTGGAACCGAGCGACCGCTACGGTCGCTGGTTCGAATCCTGCCTCGGGCGTGAAAGTGTGTGATGTCCTTAGGTTAGTCAGGTTTAAGTAGTTGTAAGTTCTAGGGGACTGATGACCTCAGAAGTTAATTCCTATAGTGCTCAGAACCATTTGAACCATTTTTTGCAATCCGGACAGGTGACGATCGCTGACGCTACAGATTTGTTTCCACTGTCACTGAAGTTCTGAGGTGACAGCCAACGCTGGCACCAACGTGAAGGACTGGTGGGATGTAGTTCCTAGGTATGCTGGATGACGGAGCGTTGAGTGTGGCAGTGAGACCTGACTGCCACCCCAGGGGAGGTAAGGACAGAGCATAAGGGTTTTACACTTTTATTAGTTTTTAATTTAAATTTAATAACTTTCTACGTGGTCGGGTGACGGGCCACGCCAGTAGAAGCCAGACACGTACTTGGAAGATGCTGATTCTTCCACCTCTGCAGACACGATGGGGTCAACTTTTTCAATTCCACCAGCGAGCAGAAGCAGTTCTGTGCAAGAGAAGCATCTCAGCTGGTGGAAGGCGTTGACCATCAACAGTGATGCCCAATAGTACGACAGTATGTTTCAGCAGGCTGAACTTGTTGACATTGAATGTTATGCTCCAGTAAGCTCCCAGCAGCTCTGCATGGGACGACGGCAGTTGTGTAGAGTTATCTCATAGCCTATCCTTCAGAGGAAGGCTGCGGGCACTGGCGCTCACACATAGAAGTTGGAGGAGAGCAGCAGCTAGTACGCCTCCTCAGGTGCAAGAGAAGCATCTCAGCTGGTGCAAGGCGTTGACCATCAACAGCGATGCCCAACAGTACGACAGTATGTTTCAGCAGGCTGAACTTGTTGACATTGAATGTTCTGCTCCAGTAAGCTCCCAGCAGCTCTGCATGGGACGACTGCAATTGTGTAGAGTTATCTCATAGCCTATCCTTCAGAGGAAGGCTGCGGACACTGGCGCCCACACATAGAAGCTGGAGGAGAGCAGCAGCTAGTACGCCTCCTCAGGTGCAAGAGAAGCATCTCAGCTGGTGCAAGGCGTTGACCATCAACAGCGATGCCCAACAGTACGACAGTATGTTTCAGCAGGCTGAACTTGTTGACATTGAATGTTCTGCTCCAGTAAGCTCCCACCAGCTCTGCATGGGACGACTGCAATTGTGTAGAGTTATCTCATAGCCTATCCTTCAGAGGAAGGCTGCGGACACTGGCGCCCACACATAGAAGCTGGAGGAGAGCAGCAGCTAGTACGCCTCCTCAGGTGCAAGAGAAGCATCTCAGCTGGTGGAAGGCGTTGACCATCAACAGCGATGCCCAATAGTACGACAGTATGTTTCAACAGGCTGAACTTGTTGACATTGAATGTTCTGCTCCAGTAAGCTCCCAGCAGCTCTGCATGGGACGACTGCAGTTGTGTAGAGTTATCTCATAGCCTATCCTTCAGAGGAAGGCTGCGGACACTGGCGCCCACACATAGAAGCTGGAGGAGAGCAGCAGCTAGTACGCCTCCTCAGGTGCAAGAGAAGCATCTCAGCTGGTGGAAGGCGTTGACCATCAACAGCGATGCCCAATAGTACGACAGTATGTTTCAGCAGGCTGAACTTGTTGACATTGAATGTTCTGCTCCAGTAAGCTCCCACCAGCTCTGCATGGGACGATGGCAGTTGTGTAGAGTTATCTCATAGCCTACCCTTCAGAGGAAGGATGCGGACACTGGCGCCCACACATAGAAGTTGGAGGAGAGCAGCAGCTAATACGCCTCCTCAGGTGCAAGAGAAGCATCTCAGCTGGTGGAAGGCGTTGACCATCAACAGCGATGCCCAACAGTACGACAGTATGTTTCAGCAGGCTGAACTTGTTGACATTGAATGTTCTGCTCCAGTAAGCTCCCAGCAGCTCTGCATGGGACGACTGCAATTGTGTAGAGTTATCTCATAGCCTATCCTTCAGAGGAAGGCTGCGGACACTGGCGCCCACACATAGAAGTTGGAGGAGAGCAGCAGCTAGTACGCCTCCTCAGGTGCAAGAGAAGCATCTCAGCTGGTGGAAGGCGTTGACCATCAACAGCGATGCCCAATAGTACGACAGTATGTTTCAGCAGGCTGAACTTGTTGACATTGAATTATCTGCTCCAGTAAGCTCCCACCAGCTCTGCATGGGACGATGGCAGTTGTGTAGAGTTATCTCATAGCCTACCCTTCAGAGGAAGGATGCGGACACTGGCGCCCACACATAGAAGTTGGAGGAGAGCAGCACCTAGTACGCCTCCTCAGGTGCAAGAGAAGCATCTCAGCTGGTGGAAGGCGTTGACCATCAACAGCGATGCCCAACAGTACGACAGTATGTTTCAGCAGGCTGAACTTGTTGACATTGAATGTTCTGCTCCAGTAAGCTCCCAGCAGCTCTGCATGGGACGACTGCAATTGTGTAGAGTTATCTCATAGCCTATCCTTCAGAGGAAGGCTGCGGACACTGGCACCCACACATAGAAGCTGGAGGAGAGCAGCACCTAGTACGCCTCCTCAGGTGCAAGAGAAGCATCTCAGCTGGTGGAAGGCGTTGACCATCAACAGCGATGCCCAACAGTACGACAGTATGTTTCAGCAGGCTGAACTTGTTGACATTGAATGTTCTGCTCCAGTAAGCTCCCAGCAGCTCTGCATGGGACGACTGCAATTGTGTAGAGTTATCTCATAGCCTATCCTTCAGAGGAAGGCTGCGGACACTGGCGCCCACACATAGAAGTTGGAGGAGAGCAGCAGCTAGTACGCCTCCTCAGGTGCAAGAGAAGCATCTCAGCTGGTGGAAGGCGTTGACCATCAACAGCGATGCCCAATAGTACGACAGTATGTTTCAGCAGGCTGAACTTGTTGACATTGAATTATCTGCTCCAGTAAGCTCCCAGCAGCTCTGCATGGGACGACGGCAGTTGTGTAGAGTTATCTTATAGCCCACCCTTCAGAGGAAGGATGCGGACACTGGCGCCCACACATAGAAGCTGGAGGAGAGCAGCAGCTAGTACGCCTCCTCAGGTGCAAGAGAAGCATCTCAGCTGGTGGAAGGCGTTGACCATCAACAGCGATTCCCAGCGGTACGACAGTATGTTTCAGCAGGTTGAAGTTGTTGACACTGAATGATCTGCGCCAATAAGCTCCCAGCAGCTCTGCATGGGACGACGGCATTTGTATAGAGTTATCTCATAGCCTACCCATCAGAAGAAGGCTGCGGACACTGGCGCCCACACATAGAAGCTGGAGGAGAGCAGCAGCTAGTACGCCTCCTGAGTGCAGCGCTAGTGCACCAATACGCTACCACTGTGAGTGGGTGGTGGAAGGCTCCAAATCTGACCAATGGAGAAGAGAACGACAGCTCATAATGGCTTAGTCCACCTGGCTGGCCCGGCTACTGTCTCAAAGGCAGCACTCATGGTAACCAGTGCGCACAGGTCTTGCCATGAGACTGTCAAACTGCAACTGAATAAGAAGGGTTCATGAACCCGAGTGTTTCTTCATGTCTGACTGAAGCATTGACGTTATTCCTTGGTGAGAATGACCGAACGTCGCTTGTTCTTCCGGTGCTGTCAGCATTCTACATCATCTGCGAAATCCCAGGTTTACGTTTCACGTTTTCAGTTTGTTACTTTCTGCAGTATTAGCTTGCTGAAAGTCGGTCTTTCATATGATTTACATGTTGTTTCTCCGCCATGCATGCTTGGCAGAATAATGTCATGTTCCCTTGACGGTGAGGTCATACTTCTTCATTGGCGATTCAGACACCTCGCTCAAGAAAAAACGTAGCAATAGCCCCCGTTGTGGGTGACGCTATTTACAGTATAGGCTCTCTTACTTTTTTAACGAACCAATGCTGAAGTTGCGCATGCACCTGACTTGGCTTCTCTAGGCGCTGGCCGGAGAGAGACTTTCACGCAGCATATATTTCTGCAGTCCAATATCACTGCCCATAATTAAATAATCGGCACGACCTCAGGTCACACTCCATGTGGACTGATGCTTTTCCAGTTTGAGCTTGGAAAAAGTGTTAGCAACTTCTTCCTCACCAAAGCTGTCACCAGCATATATTGTTCCTATTACCAACTGTAATTAGGGTAATTAGCAAGTATTCAAGACTCCCCCGACCAAATAGTTATTGGCTATCCGTTATACGAACTATGGAAATTGCAGTAAGCTCCAGAAACATTTCAGCCATAACATTATACAGTCTTCTCCACATGAGAAATCACAGTTGCCTCTCAAGAAATTTCTCTCACTGTATTGTTCTGATAAGCTGTAACACTATTTGCTAGGACATCATAACAGTGCTATATTCATGGAGCCTTGCAGTGCGCTCTAGCTCACCTAAGCCTCGTCGATAAACCTTTTCTTTTTGATCATATTCTTTGCTTTTACAATGAAAGTACTGGCTCCAGGCAAAACGTCTGTTAGCAGCTGCGCACCGAAATCTACATCGACTGCAAGCAATTCTCTCGGAAAACCAGCAATGTTGGTAGTTGATCCCCCCCATTACGTTCTCTTGGTATCTACGCCATTCATGATTTCCTTCGCTTGTCTCCTACTGCTGCTGCTTTCCCTCCTTAGATTACAACTGCAGTATGACCATTGGATGACAGGTAATGGAAAACTTACAGGCGTTAATCTTAGATGCTGCCATCCGGTTCATTAAGTGACATCTGTATTAGTGGAAATAAATGCAACTTTTGTTGCATACAGTAATAAAAAACCTTTCATAGGGTGTTAAAACCCTGAGCTTATGTGTAAAATGGCCGATAAGTTGTGTATGCTATATGATTATCTTACTGCAGTCCACTTTGCACGTTCTTAAATTCTACTGTGACGATATGTTTGTCACATCACTGTGCCGCCTTACATACATTGAATTTCCTATTATATGTTCGTCTCGTCTACGATATAAGAAAATTCGGAACAGTTACTCTGATACACTTGTATACATGGTGCTCCTTTGATCGTGACCGGCTAAATATCTCACGAAATAAGCATCAAACGAAAAAACTACAAAGAACGAAACTTGTCTAGCTTGAAGGGGGAAACCAGATGCCGCTATGGTTGGTCCGCTAGATGACGCTGCCATAGGTCAAACGGATATCAACTGCGTTTTTTTAAAATAGGAACCCCCATTTTTTATTACATATTCGTGCAATGCGTAAACAAATATGAATGTTTTAATTGGACCACTTTTTTCGCTTTGTGATAGATGCCGCTGTAATAGAAGTACTTAAACCTAACTAACCTAAGGACATCACACAGATCCATGCTCTAGGCAGGATTCGAACCTGCGACCATAGCGGTCACGCCGTTCCAGACTGAAGCGCCTAGAACCGCTCGGCCACATCGGCCGGCTCACACCGGTGTCCACAGACAGAAATACTAAGATATATATCATCCTCATACGCAGTAACACCTTCATCAGTATGTGCTACCTCTAACAGGTGTGAGAAGGGTTTAACTCTATGATCCCAGAATCATGACCACACATCGAGCTTTGGAGACAACCCGTGGCAATCCTTTTAATAACCATTCTCTGTGCTACAACGCAATAAATCGTACATGCTCTACACTAATAGGAAAAATTTTTGTACAGACATTTGGAGACCAAAGAATGTCGAAGGCGGCTGCTGTGTCAATCATGTGCGCAACAGCACATTACAGTGTTAAATATTCTACAATCTCCAGAGTTCCATTACCCATGTTATCTATGTACTTCCCGTATCTGAATCCCAATTCAGTTCCCTTGAGCTGGTTAGAAAACGGAAGCCAATCTGTCTAGGCCAAACTATTTAGTACCTATATAGTTCTGTTACACTATGTAATGCTGGGTTTCTAAGCTTCCCATTTTTAATCACTGATTTCCAGGCTGTTTTTTAATCGCCAGGATCCTACTTATTCCTAACTCCTCATTTAGTAATACGTAAAATAATGCACTTTAGATGTTAGTGGGATGTGACACTACGAAGGATAATGAAGGCTGGAGTGCGGTGCTGAGAACCTGTGAAGCAACCTGGGGCGCTGATGAGACCGCATTAGCATTTTGAATGTGCATTTTTTTCTGTTTTACAATTGGATCCTATTATCTACGGCGGCGGCGGTGGGGACAGCAATAGAAGTAGCAAGCGTGCTAGGTCCGTGATGATGGGTCTACCTCAGCAGTCTAGACGGCATCAGCCTAGTCATGACAGCCAGCACAGCAGGATCGGCCCTGAGTAAGGTAGCTAGCCCAGCTGGTTAACCATCGGCAGTGACGCTCAGTAACACGATGAACGGTTTACTAGGGTAATCTCGTGCTCTTCAAAGGTAGTGCCCCAGTAAGAACCCAGCTGTTTACAGGGCGGCAATGGTTATGCAGAGTTACATCATGGCCCCTCCAGTAGAGGGAGACTGTCACCGCTGGTGACCCCCCATTGATGAAAGTTAGGGGGAAAGGGGGGGGGGGTTGCAGCAGCTAACTTTACTCCCAGAACAGTTCAACAATGAGCGAAACACTACCAGTTTGCCCCCAGCGAGCACTTGGTAGAAAAACGCCGAGTGATCTCGTCAGCGGACGAGTAGAAGTTAACCACAACAGTTAAGTCTAGGGTCCAGCTGAGTGGGCTGGTTGCTGTCTCGTAGATAGTAGTCATCTGGTGAATGGTAGTCACTGCATCACATGGCCTGCATTCAAACTGGCTCAATGGAACTGAACAGAAGGAGGGCTCAGTAACAAGAACATTTGTAGTTGTTTACCTGAGGAAATGGCGTTATCTCTTGCCGCCTGTCCCAACCTTAGGTTTCAGGCATTCAGCTCGTTACTTTCTGCAGTATGAGTGTGTTTAAAGTCATTCTGACTTACGAGTTGCTACTCCACCGTGCGTGACTTACGTTGTGATCCCTTCACATGCTTTTGTGTTTCAGATACCTCTATCGACATGTGTAGCAGTGGTGTCGGCTCTGTGTCACGTTACCTGCAGTATCAACTCCTGGCTTGACTCGGCGATGCCCAGGGAGAGACAGCAAAAAGTTTACATTCGCCCAGGATATCTCTCTGCAGTGAAACAGTCCACACTTCTTCAAAAAATTCTCCCCCAATATTTTCTCAGGCTTCTTCTGTAACAGTCACACGCATTTTTACATTGGCAACTAACACTTAGAGATTTTACTATTTGAACGGTCATTGACCTGAGCATAAGATTCATGTTTCTTGTTTCCTAACGCTAAACACTATTATTGCTATGTGACAGTTTTTGTGTTCATGTAACGGTAATCGAAACTGGACCTGTATTTTTGGTGCCATCTAGTGATTTCTTTAGGACAATGACTATCGCCACATCTCATGGGCTATCACTATTCTCATTTATTCCCTTCGCTAGTCACTAATCAATGAATCCATCATTTAATGGCTGGAGTTGCCTTTTTACAAGACCTGTCTCTCTTTCAGTACTGCCACTTTTTAGTACAGGAAGTTACGTAAAAGGCGTGCTGGTAATGCAGTATATGTAATAAACAAATCCTAGAATCGTAGTAGCAACGCGTGGGCACGTCTGTGCAGTGTTATCTCCCACGGGAATGCTTTCCGTTGGATGATAGATATTGGTTTGCTTTTAATGAACATTTCTGCCGATTATTATTTCCCTGTTTCACATTCCTATACTCGCGTGATTTATGGGCATCTTTCTAGCACTCTTAGCAGTTTGGCTGACGAAAATGCTACTGTAGATGGCCCTTACATCCACATATGTGACATTTTATTTCGAAAGCGAAAACCCGATTGTCACTAAGCCCTTTTGTTGTAATATCGAATTCCTCAAACTGTGTGGCGTTCATAATAGCTTTGGACGGATCACACAAATTCTTCATCCTGGCTTTGCATGACTTGTCAGTGCGGATACTCCATAAGAAGACACTGAGAGCCGTATTTTCATCTTCACCAAAGATGACAGTGTCAGCCACTGCACTCCACGTCAGCTCATATGTTTTCACATTAATCTTTCACATTATATCCGAGAAGGTTCCAGCGATTCATTGTGTTCCTGTACCAGTCTGCCGAGTTTTTCTCTGAAGAACTTCGTAGTATTCTCTTTAAGGCAGCGCTGGCGCAGTCCAACAACGAACTGCTCGAACATCTCTGCCGCATTAAGTGTTTCATGATACACTACATATTAATTAGCTTCATCCACTAACCGTAAATTAGTCATATGTAGACACTTCTCATCTCAACAATTACTCAGTATGGTGGTTGCTACAACATCGTTAGTAAACACAGTTACATCCTCTGTCATTTTCCCGAGAAAAGCCATTGTCAAGTTGGGTGGTATGGGATCCAAAGAAAGAGGGATTCACTCAACATTCGATTTGGTTCTCTAGATCCCTACTGCATTTGCTGTTGAACGGCTTGTATTACTTCCACTTGTCTATTTAACGCGTCACAAAACCCTTGCTAATGTGAATTAACTGCCAATAACTAAGTTACAGGCTCTTAGTAGCTGCACGAGTGTCTGGCTCTTTGTGCATCCTAAAAATGCTGTAAAAATGCATTTACACTACATACAAAAAACAAACTAATTAGTATTTACGCTTTTTCATAGCCCAATGGGACTCAAAACGGTCCTAAACCAAATGACCAAACCGTCTACACTGACACATGTAGATGGTACTGCCTTAGCCCTTGGCATCTCGTGCCCTGACAAATTACAGAAATTACATATCACTGGCGTTAAGTACCTTCCCCTGCAGTTTAGAGGAAATCACATCCATTGTGGAAGCTGCTGTGGTTTAAGAAATGACAATTTTAAAGTGCTATGAATGTTCCTATGACCTGACATTTCTAGAACCAAATGAACAGAAAATGAAGGCCAACATAAAAATGGTCACTCTCCATACTGCATGCGTCAGCCTGCAATCCGGACAGGTGACGATCGCTGACGCTACAGATTTGTTTCCAGTGTCACTAAAGTTCTGAGGTGACAGCCAACACCGACACTAACATGTAGGGACTGGTGAGATGTAGCTCCAACTGATGCTGCATGACGAAGTATTGAGTCACAAACATCTCTGGTAGCACATGGATGTTCTGTGACTCCGCGACGTCTCCATGGGATATTTCGGCCAATAAAAGTACCTAACCACCTAATGATGAATCACCTGGTTGAATCGGCTCGAGACATAGAAATCTGAAGCGGCAAGAACTCCGTAAAGCATCTTTTCCAGTTCTTATGTGATCTCGTCCGGTGTGCTTCGAACATCCCGTCTTGGAGAGTGCAAATTTCGTAATGTAGTATAATTATACCACATATATCAGGAAACAGATTGATGAAGCGAAACTCATGGAATCTTTACGCGGACATTTGGGTTCTGACTAATTTCGCTATTGTTGATGCATTTGTTTGTAATAGCTACCCTATATATCTATACAGTATCTAATGTAGGATACCTGCTAAGACTGTGAGCATGGCGGTTCCTTAATAGAGAACTTTTTTCTACACTGCGTTCTCAAAACTACTTTGAATTAAAACGGAAAATATGCTAACACCAGTAAGTCACGTTGTGATTTATTTCAGTTACATTCTCTATCAACAGCTAGACTTAAAAATGGTGGCTCACATTTACTCACAATTGGCTCTGAGCACTATGGGACTTAACATCTGTGGTCATCAGTCCCCTAGAACTTAGAACTACCTAAACCTAACTTACCTAAGGACATCACACACATCCATGCCCGAGGCAGGATTCGAACCTGCGACCGTAGCAGTCGCGCGGTTCCAGACTGAGCGCCTAGAACCGCTAGACCACCGCGGCCGGCATTTACTCACAGAAGGAACAGTCGATGTCATCAGAAAAGTGGTATGAATCGAGACAGAGGCTGTGGATGTCATCAGAAAAACTGTATGAACGGAAGGCGAGAAGGAGAGCGTTTCGCAGTTCGGAAGAAATGATAGAAATGTTACCATTAATAGAAAGGTGAATCACATTATGAGGCATTCCTGAAGATAATTTACTTGCAGAGAGTAATATGTTGTTGTTATTGTTTGACTGATGACCTGATTTTGCTGAGACAACCTCGAACCTGACGTGTGTACAGAGTACAAATGGTTGCTGTTAGTACTACCTTAATTGGCTCTCGTATTTTCTCTTCCTGGAGCGCACAGTGAATATTTTCGGCTCGTTGAATACTCTGAACTAGCTGACGTAACGCTCCGGATATTTCACTCTATGTTGAGTAAAGGAACAAAATTCCTAACGTTTACAATGCCGCAAGGAAACAGAAATGTGTGGGTATCGGTATTTACATTGAACACGGTTGCGTCTGATATTGCCTTCAACGAATTTACTTTTCGGGCTGCCATTTCTTGGAATGTACCGACGTGGATGTTTGATTTTCTAACATCCTGGTGGCCATTTCTCTGCTCTGCACAGTTACACTCGCCCATCACAACAGGGCTGTAGGCTGTGTGTCAGGCAGTAACGAATGGAGTATTAAGAGTCTCACTGCTCTACACCTGCATCTACTTATACATACATATCACGCAAGGCACCCTAGGGTGTGTAGTTGAGGATACCATATACCACTACTAAACACTTCCATTCCTGTGCCACTCACAAATGGATAGAGGGATATATTGAATCTGTATGCCTCCAATACGAGCACTAATTTCTGCTGTCTTCGGGGCCCTGACGCGAGATATACGTTGGCAGCAGTAGAATGGTTTTAGTCAGCTGCTATTTGCTATTCACCAAATTTTGTCACAGTATTTGGCGAGAAGAACGTCGGTTTCCCTCAAGGGATTCCCACTTCGTTTCAAAAGGCATCTCCGCAACACACGCTTGTGAATCTACTTTACCAGTAACAAATCTAGCAGGACGGTTCTCATCTGCTTCGATATTTTCCATTAATAGACCTGATGAGGATCTCAAACAGTGGGCAGAAGTCAAGAATATGTCACACAAGTGCTGTACACGTGGTTTCCATTCTAGGTGAGTTACGCTTTGCTAGGATTCTCCCAATAAACCGACATCGACCATACACTATCTTTAATATCGTTCTGAAGTGTTCATTACATTTCATATCGCTTTGTAACGTTGCGCCTAGTTATTTGATTGGCGTGACTGTGTCAACCAGCACACCATTAATACTGTATTCGAATATTAGAGGACTGGTTTTCTTGCTCATGTACAGTCATACTCAAAAGTATCCGAACGACCTGAATTGCATTTCGCCTGATTCGCATGCAACCCATATAACGCAGCTGTCTAGCAGGTCCTATAATCGCTCCTTGGTACAGTCGTTTGACTATTGAAAATGGTTCCAACAACTCACCACTAGAAAACACTGCTCTGTATCGCAATAACTCAAGATGTAAAGTAATACCAAGATACTAGAAATATCAGGGAACATCTTATCACACATAATACTGTGCTTACGGCTTATAAGCTCACATTTATTGCAATTAATGACATACCTGAAATGTTACCACTCCCATTATTACGTCAGATAGGTAATGCACATAGTAAGTTCGTCGTATTCATGATTTCCTCTTCAAAGTAACTTTCCGTAGTTGTTATTTAACACAAAATGACACTAAAAATTTAAGATGTTCACGAGCAGCTAGTTTAGAATGTGTATGAACTTCAAATGACACGACGAACCGTCTCGTTCTGCATTTGGATTCCAACCCAGGTCACGCAGACTAAGATTTCGTGATTAACGAAAACTAACAGTCATTCCTGACTAGGCATACAGAGAGTGATATACCTCGATTTTAGACAGTAACAGTTAGCAAATATCAACTTTAAACTACATAAAGTAAACATTTTTAACCGACACGAATTCCTATCCAGCATCTATTGTCCCTGTTAACGAACTAGGAGAGATGTTAAATATTGCTTCTTCACAAGTAACTTACTTGTGTTGGACAGGGATTCGAACCCAGAAGCGAATCGGATTGTTATCGAAGCACAATCAACTATGACATACCCGATTTTCTCCGCAGTAGCTATATGTTTTAACTGAAATGACGAGACGAAACATTAATTTTTTCCTTCCCAGGACTTCAACCCAGCACCTATCGCTGTTATATTCCAGAGAAAACTATCGTTAAATGTGGGTTTGTTACACCAGCAGCGACACGTGAGCATGTTCGAACTAGAAATAATGTGGCGAAGAGTTCACTGCTGACTGGGAATCGAACCCCACACATATCGTTTCTACACACAAACAGACGTCAGGTACCGAATTTTTCTCCACCAGCAGCCCGGAATATCATCCTTGAACTTAACGTGATCTCGCAGATAGTTATATGTCTCACTGGGAGTCAATAACGTCAGATATCGTTATTGTTGACAACGAATGAAAATGCCTTAAAAATCAAAATTATTATCCATCAGCAGATAGGTGTTCTCATGCTAGAGCTTGATAATTCATAATGAAAGCCTTAGTGCTGGGCCAGGATGCGAACCCATTCACACACAATATGTGGAGATGTTAAGGAATCTGCAGTTTTGTACAAACAACAAATTGTAGTCGAGCTGTATTGTCACGAAGTGATCAAATTCCGCGTTAAGGGGGGTCTGAGTTGCATTCATAGTTCAGAACCTATTTTGTCGGCATACAGAAGTTCAAATGAAAGATGGAATAAGTGTCCTGTGACCCTACATAGCGTTTGTTTCGTCGCTAGAAATAAAGAACTAGTATAAGATGGGATACGGGTGATAGAGTTTCTACATGTCGTCACTACTGACTTTATTGTGGTTCATCATAACGTCTACTTGGTAGAGAAGGAATATCATATTTAATGTGAATTTCAGACCACAATGCCACTACACCTTCTTCATTTGGCGTAGCCAGAACAGAATAGAATCTGTCTCTCCCTATCAAAAATCATGGGCAGAAGATGGAATCGAACCCAGACCATAAGTATATGAACCCATCAACAAACCAACAGACCCTCCCCCTTTTTTTTCTTTTATTATTATTATTAAGATTCCATCCTTCTACCAACTTTTTTTTACTTTTTTATTTTATGTACTTTTTTATGTTTTTGATGCCAAATCCTCATTTTTCTTACTTTTTGCGAGTGCTCGGCCACTTTTTCTTTTTTTGTGTTTCGTATTTTGTTTTATTTTTTTCATCTTTTTATTTTTTATTTTGGCATCATTTTGTGTAAGCTGGATGCCTAAATTACCTTAGCTAACATAAAGGAGAATGAATATTTCTTCTTGATATTAATTAAAGGTGATGAATCTTCCTCTTGCTAATGGAAAGACAAGTATATTAAAATAAACTGAAACGTCAAGTCTCTCATCTTCATAAGGAAAACATAAAATCTTGCGTCCCCTTGAGAAACGTTTTTTAGAACTTAAAATTTCGTATGGCATAAGATGATTAAAAAAATAAAATACATAAAATTTGATGTCTAATTTCGTCATGAGGATGTAGCCCGGTGCGTCTTGCCACGGACTTGATTTCTCTTCTGTAGTGTCTCGTGAATGGATCGAAGACATTCCGGTTCCAGTTATCTGTAATCATGCAAGGCTGACATCTCTGAATTCCGTACCAATCTTAATCTGTTATTGTTCTCTGTATAATTTTATTCCATGATTCTATTTAGGAAGCATGCGTAATTTTTTTTTGTAGTCTTTTGTCCGCATGAGATGATGGTGCTGAGTCGTTAGATACACCCAGTAATCTTCTTTGCTTTTATTTTCTGCCTTCAAGATATAGTGCACTGTGTGCCCTTTCAGCCAGTTAACAGCATTTCTTTTCGTATTAGGATATGGCACTGCGTCTGGAGTCAGAAAATCTGCGGCGGTGAAAACGGTTGGAGATGTTCTGTTAACGGTCGCTAATTTCTGCTTAACTATATGCCATATGCCTCTTACTCTTTCACACAATAATCGGTGTTCTTCAGTGTCAAGAAGGTTGCATGACGCGCACGAGGGCGAATTTGTGAGATGTATAGCATGCAATTTGGAATTAGCTGCTATTATCCTATTGACTGCATTATACCAATTTGCTTTCACCTTAGAGGGTAAGTTCCGATCGTGGATATTTTTCCAAATCGCAGACCAGTCGTTGTTGGGGTATTTTCTTTCAATAATATTTCCTTCCTTAGCCTCCATCAAATATGTATAGATGTCCTTTACTCTCTTCAACTGCTGTTCTGAGAGCCTCGAGGAGGTATAACTGTACTCAACGAGAAAAGTTTTTAGGTGACAAAGACCAGCTATTATATTCTTCACATATAATGGCGGCTGCATGCTTGCTGGAGCAATTTCATTCAGCAAGTGGGCCGTTAAGCTGTCGGGCATTTGTTTCCATTGCTTGCTCATTCGACGCACATGTAACGCTCGTGACCTGTAACTGACACCAACGAGGTTTAAACCTCCTTTCCTTGTTGGGAGTGTTAGTGTATTGAACTTCACTTTGAAAATGTAGCCTTGGCATACAAAGCTTCCTATCGCGGATAAAATTCTTCTGGCTATTTCTAATGGCATCGGAAAAGCTTGGACAACATAGTTAAGTGTGGATCTTATATAAATATTTACTAGTTTGGTTTTCTGTATCTCGTACAGTTGCCTCATACTGTTTCCTTGTACAGATGCTCGTATGCTTGCAAGAAGTTTTTTATAATTGACGGCAATAGTGTGTTGGATGTTGCTCCTAAATTCAATACCCAAACATTTCACTGTGGATACTTCCGTAATTGTCCCCGATTTTGCATGCATATTCCTCTGCCTAGCTTCATGATGCCTGACTTCCTTTTATTTAGTTTGGCGCCAGAAGCAAGTTCATATGTGTGTACAATCTGAAGAGCTTTCGCCACTTCATCTTCGTTTATAACCAGGACGCCCACATCATCTGCGTAGGCGTTGCACACTATTTTCTTGCCGTTTATACACAATCCTTGCAGGTGATGCGTGAGTGTCGCGAGGAGAGGTTCTATTGCTATTGCGAAAAGGGCCATTGACATTGGGCAACCTTGACGTACGGATCCAGTCAGTTCAATCTCTCTACTTAGTTGTCCGTATATCATTATTCGTGCTACACTGTTGTTCAGAATTTGTTGAATAATCCTCACGAATCGTGGTGGGAATCCCATTACTTCCATGATACCAAGGAGATACTTATGATCTACTCTGTCGAACGCCTTCTCGAAGTCTAATGACACTAAAGCACATTTTATTCGGCATACATTTGCGGTTGATATTATATCCCTATATTCGCATATATTCTGATATATGCTTCTGTCTTTGCCTACACATGTTTGGTACGTGCCAGTTACAGAGTTATTAACCATTTTTATTTTTCTTGCTAATACGCGGGCCATAATTTTGTAATCACTGTTGACTAATGTTACTGGGCGAAGGTTTTCAATTGCTTTGCTAAGTGAGTTTTTAGGAATTAGAACTATGATCCCTTCAGGAAATTCTTTGGGAGCGGCAACAGTGCCATTCATGATTTCGTTGTACATACATAGCAACTTGCTTTTCATTTGTGGCCAGAACACTTGGTAGATACCACGGGGATACCATCAGGTCCTGGAGACTTATTTTTAGGACTCTGTGGTATTGCCTCTTTCAATTCGTCCACTTCTATTTCAGCCGTGAGATTTTCTACTTGCTCTGTACTAATTCGTCCTGATACGTTTCTAACAAGATCACGCCGCGCCTCGTCGACGGTAGATTTGGTGGACATCATATCTGAGATATATTTATGAACAGCGTTTCGAATTTCATGCTGTTTTGTGTGCCTGGTCCCATCAGGTAACTTAACTTCTGTCAGTATTTTTCTGTTTCCTCTCTTATTCTCATGCATTACATGGTGCATAGCTGTTTCTTCCCCTTCTACAATGTTGTGTATTCTCCCTCTGACTTTAAAACCTTCTGACTGTCGCCGCTTCAATGCTAAAAGTTTTGCTTTAACTTTCTGAATCCGGCTAAAGTTCTCCATTAATCGTGTGTCCAAAGTGCACAGGTCTCTAAGGCAGCTAAAACAAAATTCAGTCGTCTTTTTAATCCAGAAACTTTTCTGTCGTGAGTAATCGATCAGCATTCTTCTTATTTTAGGCTTCGCACATTGTAACCACCAAGCTATGGCAGAACTGTATAACGGGAATCGTTTCTTGCCTTCTTGCCACACATTAGTAAATGCTACGCGACATTCCTCATTTTGTAGATGTGTAATGTTGAGTTTCCCTATGCCCCTCGCTCGGTAAGTCTCTTGTTTTTCGAAATTTACTCTGGTGGTGTACGCGGCGTGGTCAGAAAACATAGTGCGCCAGACCTCAGACTGGAGTACATGGTTCTTAAGGTTGGACGAGACGTAAATTCTGTCTAGCCTGCTTGCTGAGTGACTGGTAAAATATTTGAAACCGGCCTGTGCGCCATGGGTATGTTCCTAGGTATCGATTAACAGCATTTGGTGGACTATTCTTTCCAGTTCTAAGGACTTGTTGAAATTCGGTGCCTGGTCTTTCGGGCTAAGTACAGAATTAAAATCGCCGGCTAGGATTACATAATCTTGACGTGTACCGAAGAGATAAACGATTTCACTTTTTAAAAAATACGTTCTAACACGCCTGTTATTGTTGCCTGACGGTGCATATACGTTGATGATGCGGGCATTATTAACAGCCACTGCAACCCCTCTGCTGTTTTCAAGTTTTGCTATTTGTGTGACACGGATGCCTTCTTTCGTGAGAATTGCGGTTCCCAGTTCTGCACCGATACCGGGGTTTATTATGGCGTTGTATCCACGTATGTTTTCTAATTTAATATCTGTTACTTCCTGTAGCAATTGTATATCAACGTCAGCTGCGTATAGAAAGTCTTGCAGATGTTGTAAATGCAGGGAGGAGCGTATCTTATTAATGTTCAACGTAGCGATTTTGTATGCTTGTGCAGCGTTCATATTGTCCTATTCCTTACCGAAGTCAATATTCGTCATACGAAGTGCCTACGGAGGAAAATCCTTTTTCACATGTATGTTCCGGCAATGATGTAACCATCGTGTTCAGTTGATCTCTTGGGGCAGGAGTCTGTTCCGTTCCTCCAGTTTCATTCAATTCTTCATATTAATTCATTTCATCCGATTCATCAGCCCAGGTTTTGTGTTGATTAGCTTTCGATGTCTCTTTTTCTGCATTTCTAGTATCAGGGAAAACCTTGTCTGCATCGAAATTTGCTAGCAGCTTCAATCTCTCGTGTGACGAATGGTCCGTTGACATGGGGCATGGTGTATTTGAATTGGCTTGCAAGCTGCGAGCTGCATCATCCTGAGTAGCGACCCGAGTAGCGTCAGGAGCGTCACGCGTATGGAGTTGTCCAGCGGCTGCCGCTACATGAGTTAAAGGCAACGTTGACATGGCTGGGGTTCTCACTGCTTCGCCCGCAGGTAGCTGGTCCACTCGGCGTTGTATACACTGCGATCGGACATGGCCTGTATCGCCGCAACACGTGCAGGTTCTTGGCTGCCCATCATATATTACTATAGCCCGATAACCACGAACATTTATATACGAGGGTATGTGCTTGTGTAAATCAACTCGCAGTTGCCTGACACCATTCAAGACGGGGAACTTGTGAGCAGGAGACCACTTTTCTGCAAAATTGCTAATTATTCTCCCATAAGGAGCTATCACGGAATTGATCTGCTCAGCGGTGATTTCAAATGGTAGCTCAAAGATACGGACAGTCCTTAATCCAAAGTCAGCCTGTGTAACAAGAACTTCACTAACATTGCCATCGTGGTGTTTGAACTTAAATAATCCGCCACTAGATTCAACAATGTTGTCACACAATTTCGTGTTTTTAAGCTTGACATACACAATGCTTCTCACAATTGAAAGGTGAATACCTACAATATCCTCAAACGAAATTTTCACAACTTCCTCTAAGCATATCTCAATTTCGAACGAATTCGGTCTCTGCCCTTTCTGATCATAAACAAATGTCAATGTGTCTCTTCTATTAGGCTGACCCATCCCTCCTTCTAATATGAATCCATCAAGGGTCTGAAATAACGCAGCCGACTACTGCAACAGGCGCTTGACTTACCGAGCGGAGCGCAGCAGACCGCAGCGCACAGCACACGCCGGAGGTCCGCACACCACGTCCGCCAAAAGCCGACTTACGGAGCGCGGCTACGACCACCAAATCCCCTTCTTTTGGAATCATTTTCCTATCATAACGTGAGACTTCTGACATACAGTCTCCCTGTAGTGGTTTGCAGCATGTTCAGTACATTCATTTACTTGGCTGACCGAATCGCCATGAACTAGCTGCCTCGGCTACCCAGTGCATACATTCGACTCTATTTTGTAATCACCGAAATAAAATCACGTAACTGCCACCTACACAGAACTGCCAACAGTGTAGGATGCAGAAGTTTAAATAGGAAGTGTTCCTTTCCATTTGAGCTACTCTATTGCGCTATCTGTTTGTTGAAACCGTCCTGCAGTGCAAAAGAAAAGCTGTAACTGTCTGTCTCTCAGAAGTCTAGATCCGGCCATATGTATTAGCTCACAGCACTGTGGAATTCCTAAGTTCTAGAGGAACTATCGACTTACGCAGGAGTTGTAGCTACATGCCAGCTAGTGGCGTAACAGTAAGCGTTGTGCATTGTAGACAGGATGTCGTGATTTCGTGTACATTCACTGCTACATTTTTTAAAACGCAATTCTGCTGTCTGCTGAAGTTATCAATTTAATAGAACTTTGAACATAATTCCCTTCACTTCTCAACCCAAAATAGTCGCATGTGGAAAAAGGGCTAACTTCTGCAACATTTTGTTCTTTTCAGGTTTAATAGACGGCCAGGCAGCAGTTGCATCTCGAAGCTTTTGTATTATGTGTGGGGAGAGCGCATCGTGCCCAAATAGTCAGAAAAGTATTTTCTACATTAGCTGTCGTGTGATAGTGGCATTTTATTCGTCTTCAAACCATTCGTGACAGCTTTAACTTAGAACAAGTTTTCTACGTGCATGTAATCAGTAAACTGCATGTGCACAGTCAGACTGTTATAGATAACTTCAGAGAATTCGCATATATCGTTGATGATTAATTTCTCTCTCATGTTTAGTATTGTTTTAACAACACTAAAAGAAACCTTACGAAAATTGTGCACTGTATTGTAAGATATGAAATAAAACTACCCACGATAACCTTACGACGAAAGTCTCTTTGAATAAAACTATCTGTACAAAAGCGTGCCTCAATCGGCACGAATTTGTAAAATACTACTCAATTAGATTTCGATTGGGTCTGTGTTTAAGTGGTATGCTGTGTCATGTTCAACAGGTATGCAAATGTAGCGTTTCATAAATAAAGTTACGTGTTCGTACAAACCCAAAATTTGCTTGTCAGCAGCGGAAAGAGGTTTTACCTGTTGTGCAGCATTGTAAGTTTTTCACCACTGCACTGTGAGCTGAAAGTATTTTCTTGCGATTTTCTTATCAGTTCATTTCCTTGATACTTATCACCCTGACATGTGAGTCTTAAGTGAAGAACAGTATTGAATTTCGTATCGTTGACGGTCGATTCGAATTTCTTCAGAGACGCCTGTATTGTGAAGCAGCTTGGCAGCCAGAAATGCGAGATCTATTATAATTAACACTACTTACTGAGTTGAGCTGCCAAGAGGATTTGATGTATGAAGGTTTTCTTCCGAGTTCGTTACAGAATTTTTTCTGGAAATTCGTAGCTCCATAAAATAGAGGACAAAAAATAAAAAAGCTCGCACACGCTGGTCCCTACGACGGCTAAAACCGACGACTCCTTGAACCGTTGCAACACGAGACACGGGCGGTACCGCGGGGCTACGAACACACTGCTGCCTGTGAGCCTCTCTCATCATGTGGTACTGGTCGCCCAGACTCATAACGCATCGCGAAAGATAATAAAAGTTGTCACTTATGTGAAGAATAGCATTTCTGTAGCCAAAAAATTGAATTTTCTGTCTCAGTGTCTTAGTTAATATGAGGATTATATAGTACGAGTCATTCAAATGAAAAGGGAATATCAAGTGAATTTAGCGAGTTAATTCAGCACCATACGCGGAAGTGATTGCGCTGCCACAGTGTTGCCAAATGTTTGTTACGATGTTTCCAGTTCTCAGCTGTGCTAGGAACAGCTCTGTAGCGTTATAGGAGGAGAATCCCGTGCTCGTGTCATAGGAGGAAACGGAGAGGAGGCGCGGGGTTTGGTTAATATGCAGCGTTTTCTCCTACCAGTTGTGTCAAACATTCAGGTGTGTAATCTTCCGTCACGATTACAGATTCCCACAAAATATATAAGAATAAAACACTTACCTTTTTACTTTGTGACAAAAGATCATTTCAGTACAATAAAAAGTCTTTGGAAATCAACTTTGCCCACCTTTCGCGAAAAGTAAGATAGCAAACACTTTGCATCTATGTGCAGTCTTGTGATCATACAAGTAGAATTTCATGAACTGCACGAGAATGTAGAAAAATTTTGATGCGAATGGAAGCTGTAAGAAACACTGTTAACTAATTATTCTACACCACGTAACAATCAATTCATTTCAAAATTCAGAAGAGAAGAAACTAAAAATTACGCCCATTAAGACAGGAACTAAAGTGCAAATGTGTGCACTGCAGATCTGTGCTTTTTCATCTTCAGATCTACATGAATAATGTATACTAACCAGCGTATTCATTGCTTTTGTAATGTTTCCCTCTTGTTTAGTCTTCTAATGATGGACTGCATCCACACCCATGAGTTTGATTGTTCCTTTTACCCTTCCATCCACTACCTTGGGGTGTTATTGTTCGGTGTTTAAAGAGCAGAATGTAATGCCTGCTCCCACGAGGTATTAAAACGAGGTCGCAAGAAGGCTAACGAATTATAATCAAAATACAGTGAGACGCCAATTTATCTGTCGTCATGGTGTTGAGTCGACAGAAATAGTTGGGTGTTATTGCCTGCATCACCGGCATCCCGCTGTTGTCATCTCTTATGGAGATTTTCATACTACCCTGAACACAAGAATACGAGATAAATGTGTATATTCTCCGTGACGAAACACCCCACATTCCATTCATCCTGATCCATACTCTACGTGCATCGGCGGCAATGAGTGATAGGAAAGCTGTTGTGAGGTGACGAATAACAGTAACAATGGTAGTAATAACAAATCAACAATCAATGATGTTTGCTGCATTACAGACGATTAACAAAATAGCCAAGAAAGGCTGAGTGTTTAATTGGCGCACTGCATAGATGTTCTTACCATTTTGTTACTGAATTCTGTTCTGGTTGTTAGTAGAGAGAAAAGAATGAACCCTGTAGCCGTGCATATCGCTAGCACAATGAGATATTACCTGTCAACTATCCTTGCTTTACATCACGAGCAAACATATTTGAAATACATTCCTGTTTTCTCTCTCTCTCTCATTTCTTTTTATTTTTTGAGGAAAGCATCGAGAAGCGCGAATAATAAGCCAGTAGGCATATAACCTGTTTACAGTTATTTTCATTGGGATACGTAATGCAAAACTACAACTTTTAGGTGTATTATTGCGTAATTCCTATTATTGACAGTCTATTCGTGAGCTTGCTCGCATTCAGTGGGGTGAAACTTATCACAAAGGCAAGCAAAACAAAAATATTTCTTGGACCATGTGCAACACACAAACTAAATCTCGCTGCACTGACTTGTTGTCCGATATATTGCACGGAAAACGTATCTGATTCATGTTGCTAAATTCAGGTCTATCAGATACCAATTTGGATGCGTACCAAGGGTTTAAAAGTATATCTTGAAATACGCAGAAAGGGACATAGAGGTATTTAACTGAAACATAGCCATGACCAAAATTGTAACTGGGGTCGACAGCATCGTCGTCTACCACTTTCACATCTCGATCGGTGACAGGCTCAGCCTGTTACTTACGTTTACTGGTATCAAAGCTACAGCACGAAAACACAAAAATGTTAATAACCCGAAGATCATTAACTTTGGAACCCATAGTAAAGTAAAGCAATCATCAGTCGAAAGAGTAGTTTGAACACCACAGTGCTTTAATAGGCACGGTCTTGGTGGAGGTGGTATGCCGTTGCTTTCCTCCGACCTTTGAGTTGACTTACGTAGCCAGTTAAAAGGGGAACCTACAGTTTAACGTGCCTTTCGGACCACAATGCAACTCGGCATTTTTCACATCAAAAAACACTGCCCGAGGGGAAATCAGTATAAAATGGCACATAAAAATCGTGAGACTGTTGAGGGATCGAACATCAGACCTGCATATCCGTAGTCTTGCACTTTATCACCTTGCCACCATGCAGCAAACACTGTGGGTTCTGCTTGGCATTAAAATTAGGATCTCTCGTTTATGCCTGCGTTGGCACTTGCGTGTACCTTAGGAGACAAATACGCCTCAATTTGTGGATGAATGCAGACTTAGGTTGATAATCATTTTGAATATTTAGCAGTACTGTACCCATTGGTGTTAAACTCGTTTTCAACCAATGATTCCCGCAGCTACAGGAACGCTGCTTGTGATATCTCTTAGACAAAATACTTACGCAGTGGTATCAGACGAAAAGATCAACCTGACAAAAACTGTGGGAAGTTTGTGTTACAACCTTCGTACCTGGATAAAGAGCTTTTCCTATTTGAGGTAACTGTGAACGTTGCTGCGTAAGACGATACAAGAAGAAACTAAATTCCTTCAGCTACGCCAATGTTTAAATAAATCGTCTTAAGGGCACTAAATCATGGTTCGTGAATAGTTTACCGGCCGTACTTTGCCGCTTTTCGCTGGTTCGAAGGCAAAAAGCTTACTGACAAATTTCACAGGAGGAATAGGGGGACGAAATGTCTCCCACTGGAAGGTCATGTAGTTTTATTTAAATGATTACAAAATCAGTTAAAACGAACAGTGAGGTTGTCAGCATAAGCATATTACTGTTGTCAATATGATGTTGCACTGCCTAGGGTCTGTATTGATAAAGGGCCCATTTAGGTCAGGCATATTGTATACAGAAGTGGAAGAGAGCGCACCACTAAATTCTACAGTCCGTATGGATTGCATACGCACAAAAATTACTGTTACAGTGTACTTATGGAGCCCAATGAGTGAATTTGAACTAATATCGGATAGCTTAGAATGAAAATCTTCCTGTTGATTGCAAAGGAGAACAATTGATTTTCTAAAACATTCTCTGTCATACACAACTTGAAACAGGTTACGTCGAACAAATCATATGGAAGAACTGACAGCGACGTATATCGGAAGGCAGTAAGATCCCTTGTCTTTTGGTTTGGCAGTATTTGGCAGCCATTTCTAGGCGCAAGTAAATGAAGAAAGGCAGCACGTTTTTGTTATCAAGTAACGTCGTCATCAATTACTTTAGTTGTAATGTGATCTACGAGTAATTGCTGATGTTTGATATTAACATGAAAAGGATTCCGTAAACAGGGAAAGAACCTGCTCTTGGGCAACTACTTCTATAATGAGCAAAAGGCTTTAATGATCTTGAAGCACATGTGTTCCAGCAGCAGTATGAAGAAAATGATAGTAATAATGACGATAACTTCACACTTCACAGTGGATTTTCTCGAACTAAGAAATTTCCTGAATTAGTGAAAATTTCAAAATAGCTTCACATGGAGGGTATGATGCCCAGAAGAGTCTTTACGTTCTGCTGACATGAGAATAGCATAATCTCCACTTCAGTAGCTTCTTATACCTAACCATTTAATATACTCGCATTTTTTCTACCGTAACTAATTTTGTAAGCTAAGCACATCATCCGTTACAGCACACTCCTGGCCACAATGGTCTGGTGGAACAAACTATCACAAGTGGAATGCGCGGGTTCAGGCATTTACCTTTAAGAAGCACAAACAGATTTACCTTACCTCTGGTAACCTCAAGAGAAAGACGTTATAATCCTGAACCCTCATTAAACATCACGTTCCTTCTTTCTCAAATGGGCAAGGCCGGTTTACGTTGGGAAATGACATAGGTGGAGCTAATGGTAAACAGAAATACTGTCGCCAGTAAACTTACTTACACTAGAAAATTTTATTTTATTTATTTAACTGATAGCCATTTAAAGGCTCTTATTTTACTTGTACTTGATTGAACTAGAGACGTTGCAAAATTTGGTGCTGGACTATGATTCGAATTCGTATCTCCTCTTTGGAGGATCTGAATATCTCGGAACAGTACAGTTCAATCATTTCGTTTCTTTTCCCAAGACTGCAATCTTCTCTACGTCTTCTCCAAAGTATGTGGGTCTGAAACCTCATCCAGTACAAAAATATTCATAATTTCATTTCATGATCTATCACGTGCACACCGGCCGGCTGGTGAAAATTTACGTGCATTTTAAATGTCTGTTCATGTGTTGCCAACAATTTCTGGTCAAACCCGCACACATCTTACTGTTAGTGAGTAAGCAAGTGATACTTAAGTTATATTCGTGGACGATATAGAAGAACGATAGGGGTGCAATTCGAATGTCGCTCAGGCACAAAAATTTGTATCCTTATTTTAGATTCAGACACCTAGCAGCTGGTAAGAAAAACCGATACGTAACATTTTGTTTTACTTAGTTAACAATCCGATTACTTGTTGGGTTCGTATCTCCATCACAGAACTTCACATCATGCGCTTCATCTTCAAATGGATACACACTTTGTTACTTCTGAATTGAGGTATATCGGATATCTTTCGTGGTTAGTTAACAGGGATGAAAGGGTCTTGATAGGAGTCCCGGTTTATTACAAAAACTGTCGTCTTTTATTTTCAAGTTTAGATTTGGTTACTGATATTGGGGAAAATTTCGGTAATTCATGACTCTTGATGACTAGTCAGCACTATGATATGATTTGATTAGATTAGATTAGATTAATACTTGTTCCATAGATCATGAATACGACATTTCGTAATGATGTGGAACGTGTCATTTTAATGAAAGATTTCTTTACATAGCAGTATTGAATTTCTTTACAACAATATTATACCCTCTCTCTCATTCTTTTTTATTTTTATCTCTGTCTCTCTCTCTCTCTCTCTCTCTCTCTCTCTCCCTCTCTCTCTCTCTCTCTCTCTCTCCCTTTCTCTCTCTCTCTCTCTCTTTCTCTCTCTCATACACACACACACACACACACACACACACACACACACACACACACACATTCTCTTTTTATTTTTATTTGTTCGTTGTGCTCGACTATCGGCGAGGCACGAAAACGTCCGTCAACGAGTTTCTTAGTTTTGAGTATAGTTAGGAAAGAAATATAAAAGCAACTATGAGAGTTACTGATTTATGATGCTTAGTTAGCAGTCAGTTCTGAGTGTTATTAGTAACTACGCTCCAGTCCCTAAACCTAGTTACAGAAATGCGAATCAGACGCATTACGTATTCCAGGCCCTAGCAGCCGCGTCTTTGAGACGCCAGCTATGGTCACTACCCAGCCAGGATCACATCGGTTCGTCTTCTTCTGCTGGTACTGTAACTGAGATTTGGCAACAAGGCAAGGTATGTTTGGCAACACTGTGATCGACGAGTTACTTCCAGGTATGTACGGAATTAAGACTCAAAGTTCACTTGATTTTTCCTGCCATTTCCATTGAATAATCTGAGTTATTATCGCTTGAGGTGTAACAGAAGATTGTAAATTTACGGTTATCAGTCCAGAAAAATAGTTTCACGTGGAAATCGCAACTAATCTCGTACTTTAAACAGCGGTCTACAATTTCTAGCCCTATTGACCTTCTAAAATCTAAGACGAGGGCCTGGGATATACCTCCTCGCTAGCTCTGTGGTGACGTGCTGACCTATGGAAAAACGTCTGTTATGGTTCGCGTTTCCAGTGTCGCTGACTGTAATGTTTTTATCCCTTCTGTGAAACACCTACAAGCAGTCAGATCAAACATCTATAAGCACATCGCAAGAATATAATTTCAGCTCTTAGTGCAATGGTGAAAAACGTACAATGCTACACAACAGGTAAAACCTCTTTCCGCTGCTGCCAAGCAACTATATTTATGAAATGCCACATTTGCGTACCTGTTGAGCATAACACAGCATATCAATTAAACACAGACCCAATCGAAATCTAAGTGAGTAGTATTTTACAAATTCGTGCCGATAGACTCACGCTTGGGTACAGATATTAAGGTTTATTAAAACAGACTTTCGTCGTAAGGTTATCATGGGTAGTTTCATTTCATTTCTTACAATACAGTACACAATTTTCGTAAGGTTTCTTTTAGTGTTGTTAAAACAATATTAAACATGAGAGAGAAATTAATCATCAATGATATATGCGAATTCTCTGAAGTTATCTATAACAGTCTGACTGTGCACATGTAGTTTACTGATTACATGCACGTAGAAAACCTGTTCTGAGTTAAAGCTGTCACACCAGGTTTGAAGAAGAATAAAATGCCACTACCACACGACAGCTAATGTAGAAAATACTTTTCTGACTATTTGGGCACGATGCGCTCTCCTCATACATTATACAAAAGCTTCGAGATGCATCTGCTGCCTGGCCGTCTATTAAACCTGAAAAGAACAAAATGTTGCAGAAGTTAGCCCTTTTTCCACATGCGACTATTTTGGGTTGAGAAGTGAAGGGAATTATGTTCAAAGTTCTATTAAATTGATAACTTCAGCAGACAGCAGAATTGCGTTTTAAAAAATGTAGCAGTGAATGTACACGAAATCACGACATCCTGTCTACAGTGCACAACGCTTACGGTTACGCCACTAGCGGGAATGTAGATACAGCTGCTGCGGAAGTCGATAGTTCCTCCAGAACTTAGGAATTCCACAGTGCTGTGAGCTAATACATATGGCCGGATCTAGACTTCTGAGAGACAGACAGTTACAGCTTTTCTTTTGCACTGCAGGACTGTTTCAACAAACAGATAGCGCAATAGAGTAGCTCAAAAGGAAAGGAACACCTCCTATTTAAATTTCTGCATCCTACACTGTTGGGAGTTCTGTGTAGGTGGCAGTTACGTGACTTTATTTCGGTGATTACAAAATAGAGACGAATGTGTTGTGAATTGGCAGGAGCCAACCCACGGATCTTGGACGAAGCCGAAAGGCACGCTTTTAAGTTCACGCAGGCTGGCGTGAGGTCTGGAACAGGACAAGGTATGTAGAACGTAGAAAAAAAGGGGGTAACTGGTAGAATACTTAACTTTAATCCATTAATGTTGAACGTATCTCTTGTCTGTACATTCTTTAGAATATCAATAGCAACTGATAATGGCGACTTGCTAGGTCGTAGCATATGACGTAGCTGAAGGCTATGCTAACTATCGTCTCGGCAAATGAGAACGTATTTTGTCAGTGAACCATCGCTGGCAAACTCGGCTGTACAACTGGGGCGAGTGCTAGGAAGTCTCTCTAGACCTGCCGTGTGGCGGCGCTCGGTCTGCAATCACTGATAGTGGCGATACGTGGGTCCGACGTATACTAACGGACCTCGGCCAAGTGTGGTGTCTGGCGGTGACACCACAGAATGTATGCACTGGATAGCCGAGGCAGATAGTTCATGGCGATTCGGTCAACCAAGTAAATGAATGTACTGAACATGCTGCAAACCACTACAGGGAGACTGTATGTCAGAAGTCTCATGTTATGATAGGAAAATGATTCCAAAAGAAGGGGATTTGGTGGTCTGTTGGTTTGATGATGGGTTCATATTCTTATGGTCTGGGTTCGATTCCATCTTCTGCCAATGATTTTTGATAGGGAAGAACGTATAGTGACATTGTGGTCTGAAATTCACTTTAAACATGATATTCCTTCTCTACCAAGTAGACGTTAGGATGAACCACAAGAAAGTCAGTAGTGACGACATGTAGAAACTCTATCACCAGTATCCCTTCTTATACTAGTGACGAAACAAACGCTATGTAGGGTCACAGGACACTTATTGTATCTTTCATTTGAACTTCTGTATGCCGATCAAATAGGTTCTGAACTGGGAATGCAACTCAGACCACCCTTAACGCGGTATTTGATCCCATCGTGACAATACAGCCCGGCTACAATTCAAAACTGCAGATTCCTCGACATCTCCACATATTGCGCGTGAATGAGTTCGTATCCTGGCCTAGCGCTAAGGTATCCATTATGAATTATCCAGCTCTAGCATGAGAACACCTATCTGCTGGTGGATAATAATTTTGGTTTTTAATGCATTTTCATTCGTTGTCAACAATAACGATATCTGACGTTATTGACTCCCAGTGAGACATATAACTATTTGCGAGATCGCGTTAAGTTCAAGGATGTTATTCCGATCTGCTGGTGGAGAAAAATTCGGTAGCTGACGTCTGTTTGTGTGTAGAAACGATATGTGTGGGGTTAGATTCCCAGTCAGCACTGAACTCTCCGTCATATTATTTCTAGTTCAAACATGCTCACATGTCGCTGCTGGTGTAACAAACCCACATTTAACGTTAGTTTTCTCTAGAATATAACAGCGATAGGTGCCGGGTTGAAGTCCTGGGAAGGAAAAAATTAATGTTTCGTCTCGTCATTTCAGTTAAAACATATAGCTACTGCGGAGAAAATCAGGTATGTCATAGTTGATTGTGCTTCGATAACAATCCGATTAGGTTCTGGGTTCCATTCCCTGTCCAACACAAAGCTCTACCTCACGACATTTCAAGTAAGTTACTTGTGAACAAGCAATATTTAACATCTCCCGTAGTCCGTTAACAGGGACAATAGATGCTGGGTAGGAATTCGTGTCCGTTAAAAATGTTTACTTTATGTAGTTTAAAGTTGATATTTGCTAACTGTTACTGTCTAAAATCGAGGTATATCGCTTTCTGTATGCCTAGCAAGGAATGACTTAATTTTCGTTAGTCACGAAATCTTAGTCTGCATGACCTGGGTTTGAATCCATATGCAGAAAGAGACGGTTCGTCGTTCATTTGAAGTTCATACATATTCTCAACTAGCTGCTCCTGAATAACTTAATTTTTTAATGTCATTTTGTGTTAAATAACAAGTACGGTATGTTACTTTGAAGAGGAAATCATGAATACGACGAACTTACTTCGTGCATTACCTATCTGACGTAATAATGAGAGTGGTAACATTTCAGGTATGTCATTTATTGCAATAAATGTGAGCTTACAAGCCTTAAGGACAGTCTTATCTGTGATAAGGTGTTCCCTTATATTTCTAATATCTTGGTATTACTTTACAACTTGAGTTATTGCGATACAGAGCAGTGTTTTCTAATGGTGAGTTGTTGGAACCATTTTCTATAGTCAAACGACTGTACCGAGGAGCGATTAGAGGACCTGCTAGACAGCTGCGTTATGTGGGTTGCATGCGAATCAGGCGATATGCAATTCAGATCGTTCGGATACTTTTGAGCATGACTGTACATTAACTTACATTTTGTTTTATGTTTAGAGCAAGCTGCCATTCAGCGCACCTCGTAGAAATTCTGTGTATTTCATCCTATATCCTTCAACAGTCACTCACCGCTGATACTTTGCCGTATACTAAAGCGTCATCCGCAGACAGTAACAGAGTGCTGCTCACACTGTCCTCAGATTTATGTGCCACTCTCTTATAATTATGCGCAGCTACTCAGAGAGCTCCAGTGCGGGCTGTAATTATCTGATGCCACCGAAACATGGTAGATATTGTAATTCGTTAATGCGAAACAGATGAAGGTGAAGAAATATAGTTCCAATTTGGGCGACCAGCTGCAAATGTGACGCTGTCAATACTAGAAAGACGTACAGAAATATTTCCATAGGTAACAGATCAGGGACGTGACGTGGCAGAAACGGTCAAACAAGCGAGAAAGGCATTATGTTGATTTTATTACTAACCACTGCTTACACAGTTTGTTCAATACGACCTCCGGAGGCGACAGATGCTGCATCAATAATACATTGTGATCAACAGATGATCGCAGCTGGAGTCTGAGCAACGTATTCACGTCTGTATATTAGTTGGAGATCGAACGTGTCTCTGTTAAACGGGTTCTTTTAGATATGCCGAGAGCCAAAAGTCATATGGATGCAGATCAAGTGATCTTGCAGGCTATACATGTGGAGAACATCTGGATGTAACACGTTCATGGAAGATTGCATTAAGCAGATCTTTCGTTTGTCGACCGACATGAGGTGTTGCCCCATCTTGCAATGAAAACAGTGGTTTTCACTCAATTGCGTTCTTCCAAAGCAGGAATCACATGCTCTACAAGACGCTCTCGATAACGAGCAGACGTCACGATACATCTGACAGGCCCACTGGCTGTATTCTGTTCAAAGAAGAACAGACCGAGAATGAACGAATGAACGTGTTTGTGAATCCATACAACACAGCCACATGCGCCGAGTGCAACGGCTGTTCGTGCACAACATGGGGGTTAACAGTACCCCAAATTCAGCAGTTGTGCGTATTCCCTGCGCACTTCATTGTAAAATGTGCCTCGTCACTATATAGAATATTGTCCGGCCACATATCAACAACTTCGATCCGCGCCAGAAACAGAAGAGCGAATTCAGAATATTACTACCGATTGTGATATTTCAGTTGCTGTACCGTCTGGATGTTGTAAGGATACCGATACATGTGTAAAACAGAGCACAAAACTCTCCGTATTGTTGCTGACCGTGGGTGGACAATTCTTGTGACACTGTACAAGCACTAGTACAACATGGGACACGTGATGCATGGTCAATTACGCAAACACACAACTTCGTCAGTAACTTTCTACATCTACATCTACATCCATACTCCGCAAGCCAGCTGACGGTGTGTGGCGGAGGGTACCTTGGGTACCTCTATCGGTTCTCCCCTCTATTCCAGTTTCGTAATGTTCATGGAAAGAAAGATTGTCGGTATGCCTCTGTGTGGGCTCTGATCTCTGTGATTTTATCCTCTCTTCGCGAGATACACATGGGAGGGAGCAATATACTGATTGACTCCTCGGTGAAGGTATGTTCTCGAAACTTCAACAAAAGCCAGTACCGAGCTACTGAGCGTCTCTCTTGCTGAGTCTTCCACTGGAGTTTATCTATCATCTCCGTAACGCTTTCGCGATTACTAAATGATCCTGCAACGGAGCGCTCTGCTCTCCGTTGGAACTTCTCTATATCTTCTATCAATCCTATCTGGTACAGATCCCTCATCGATGAGCAGTATTCATGCAGTGGGCGAACAAGTGTACTGTGACCTATTTCTTTTGTTTTCGGACTGCATTTCCATACGATTCTTCCAATGTATCTCAGTCTGGCATCTGTTTACCGACGACTAATTTTGTATAGTCATTCCATTTTAAATCACTCCTAATGCCTACTTCCAGATAATATATGGAATTAACTACTTCCAGTTGCTGACATGCTACATTGTAGCTAAATGATAAAGGATCTTTCTTTCTATGTATTCGCAGCACATTACACTTGTCTACATTGAAATTCAATTGCCATTCCCTGCACCATGCGTCAATTCGTTGCAGATCCTCTTTCATTCCACTACAATTTTCCATTGTTACAACCCCTCGATACACTACAACATCATCCGCAAAAAACCGCAGTGAACTTCCAGTTTTATCCACAATGTCATTTATATACATTGTGAATAGCAATGGTCCTACGACACTGCCCTGCAGCACACCTGAAATCACTCTTAATTCGGAAGACTTCTCTCCATTGAAAATGACATGCTGCTCTATGTTAGCTAGGAACTCTTCAATCTAATCACACAAATGGTCTGATAGTCCATATGCTCTTACTTTGTTCATCAAACGACTGTGGGGAACTGTGTCAAACGCCTTGCGGAAGTAAAGAAACAAGGCATCTACCTGGGAACCCGAGTCTAGGGCCCTCTGAGTCTCGTGGACGAATAGCGCGAGCTGGGTTTCACACAATCTGAAACGTCCCCTTAGAAAAGTTAATGAATTACTGTGCCGATAAACATCTTATGTTATTTGATATTCAAACAGCTGAGCAAAACTGAACGTACTCAGACATTCACTAAAGTGACACACAATATTTTTAACGCAACGCAGTCTGACTTTCAATAATCCCTACAATAGAACGCCCTGACTAACATTAACCTATACCTTTCACAAATAACTTACCTCACAAAAATCTTCGTTACTCAAGCTACTGCGCCGCTACTGCCATCTAAATAAAAGATTCAAACTACTGAAGGCACTAACTACTGATAGGCATAGTTAGCAAATGAAAGATTTTGATAGAAAACAAACAAGGTATTTGCCTTAATAGTGTTGAAAAGTCATAATATATGTATCAATTCATGATATCCAGCCTTACAAATTTACTGTCTCTGTCCAGATCATCCGCTATCAAAACTTCGCCATCTCACTCCCCACATCCACCACTGCTGGCGGCTCACCTCTAACTGCGCAACGCTACGTGCTGTTAACAGCCAACTGCCCAACTCTACAATAGCCAACAAGAATGCAAACCAGCCACAGACTGCAGACAGCACAGCCAGTGATTTTCATACAGAGCGCTACGTGGCGTTACCAATATAAAAACCTAAACAGCCTACTTACATATCGTCTTTTTCGAAACCCATACTGATTCCTACAGAGTAGATTTCTAGTCTCCAGAAAAGTCATTGTACTCGAACACAATACGTGTTCCAAAGTTCTACCACTGATCGACGTTAGAGATATAGGTCTATAGTTCTGCAACGGGATATGACGCCTTCCTCTTCCAGGTGCCACACCAAGCTTATCCGTGTTTTCGAATATCATTCTCATCTTCTTCGAGCCAGTTAATAATATCGGGCCTCTCTTTAAACCTTTCAGTTGGCAATACTTTCTCAATGGAGCACTGTAATTGCTGCCGTTCACATAAAATAGTGCAGTCTCCCTTCTCGATAGCTACACTGTTCACACACGTTATGGGTCGTCAGAAGAGAGCGTGGATGTCACATCTTCGCACAAACAGTGTTCAGCGCCAGATTTGGGCCTGGTAGCCACATCTGGAACTTACTTGTTTTCCGGCGTAAGTCGGTTCTACATTAACGCATTGCATGTCTATCAGGTTTCGCTGCCATACGATAATTACAGCCACAGTGGACCTCCATCAGGAGCTGCACCTTAGTTATAACGACACGGTGTACTCGTCTAGAGAACAATAGCTGTCCATTCGCACTTCCCAGCGGCACTCTTGGGTATACCCAAGCTCTGGTGAACCCTCGTCGTCGAGGACAACTTACTGGGTCTTATTACTGAAAAAGTCTTCCAGCGATATACATTTCTGGGAACGTATTGCTTACCCTCGGACCTTCGTTAACAGTCTGCAGGTGAACACCGCTTCAAATACTTCTGCAAAATCTCGTAATAAAGAATTGTCCATTGGCCTTCAATCATGGTTCCCTGGATGTTGTGAGAGAAAAGAGTAAACTGTTCTCGAACCAGCGATACTTTCTAAATCCGTGCTGGTTTGTGGACACAAGCTTTTGTATGCTAAGGAAATTTATTATATTCGATCTTAGAATATGTTCAAGAATTATACAGCATACCGATGTTAAAGATGTGGGTCTGTAACTTCACTGGTCCGTTCTGTCACCCTTGTATAGAGCAGTAATCTGTTCCTTCTCTATAGTCACTTGGGACTTGGCGTCGGGCGAGAGATTTGCGATAAAATTCAAGCCAAGTATGTGGACTAGTCCCTGTAAAACGAAATTGGGGTTGCGTCCACACGTGTCCACTTGTTTTGTTCTCAACTCTTTCAGTTGCTTCTCCATGCCAATGATGTCTACTTCTTTGTTACTCATACGGGAGTCTGTGCGACGCTCAAACGATGGTATGTCGGTTCGATCCTCCTGCAAGAATGATTTTTTTAAAACGCCAAATTTAAGTTTCTGTTTTGCTCTTTTCTACTGCCATAGCAGAACGGTCGACGCGTGATTGGATACAGGCCTTCGACCCGCTTAGTGACTTTATTTTCATCAATCCAACTTAAAAGTAATTTTACATTTTCATAAGCAGACAGATCAATATTTTCACACATCTTCTTGAGCTGATGGATGGCAGGTGACCCGTAGGATTCCAGGTCTTGAATAGATGCAAACATGAATTTTCTGGAGTTCTCGGCAACATACTTTGCTAAGGTATAACGATGGAAGTTGTATACTTCATGGGTCGTTCTTTCAATAGACGCACACATTTACATTAACTTTCCCCAATTGACGAACCTAGTATCGTATTTGAGCGGGAAATTTTTTGCCCAAAGGATGTGCTGACCTCCCTCCGCCCCCACCCCTACCCGGGGATTAATGGAGATTTCAAAATGGCGGTGCCATATACGAGGCTCGAAGGCCAATCCTTTTGGAAGGGAAGCCCAAGTGAACATCCCCCACTCCCCCAACATAATTTTGCCACCAGAGGCTCTTGGAATTGGCAGTGGCCAATAGGAACGCAGCATCTGAACACATCGGGGACATAAAGCGGGCCGCGCAGTTCTGCAGCCTCCGCTGCAGTCAGTCACCATGAAGCGCCAGCCGAGATCGACCAGCGCTGCCCAGCCGCAGCAGCAGGAGAATGTGAAGAAGCCGCGGAAGAGTACTCGTAATTACCCCTTGCTTAATGTCTACGTTTACTGTCGTACCGTCGCAGAATATTCCAGTAATACTGCGTGGACAAGGTGAGGATTTAGTGGATTAGAAAGCAACAGTTAAGCCCTGTGCATCACTACTGCTCACGTCAGCGTCTAATTTAACCGCTAGTGACTCGAAGCGCTTACGTATTGGTATAGATGCAACCGCAGACAGAGACTGGCTTGTTGTGATAGAGATCAAGAATGCAGTTAAAAGTTTTAAAGTGCGGATTAAGGAGATGGAATGGGATGAAACGTGTCACGCAAAAGCCTGCATGAAGATGCAGTTGAGCGCCGTGCTCGAAGTGTATCCTTTACAACAGTGTACAATGACTCTGCACACCGTGTGAAATCGGACGACACATCACCAAGGCCTTTCAAGAACGCGCATTGTGCTAAAACACTAAGGAGTGCAAAGTGGTTAACATGTTTCTTTCATGGACTCCACTGGGACGATCGTGGTATACATCAACAAGGTATGATGAAATCACTTCGAATATTCGATCATCCTGAGACAATCATCTACCATAAAGGTGAGGAGACTATCACGTGGATGTAGCGAATCTTCAGGTTTGCATCTATTCAAGACCTGGAATCCTACAGGTGAGCTGCTATCCATCAACTCAAGAAGATGTGTGAAAATAGTGATGTGTGTGCTTATGAAAATGTAAAATTAATTTTAAGTTAGATTAATGGAAATAAAGAATGTTTTACACCACATTCTGTGTTTTTTTCCTTCTTCTTACCTATCTTCTTCTCAGAAAATACGTAGCTTTGTACAGATCCTACGTCTGTGCCTATGTTCAAGCACAGGAGATATAATTTGAGAGATGTTAGCCGTATGTCTTAGGAAGCGGTCACGATCACGTGCCGTCTGTTCCCAGAAACCTAAACGTTCAGAACGACAGGCGGAATCCCATGCAATCATACCTATACATTGAAGTGCCAGAGAAACTGGTATAGGCATGCGTATTCAATTACAGAGATATATAAGCAGGCAGAAATACGGCGCTGTGGTCGGTAACACGTACATAAGACAACAAGTGTCTGGCGCACTTGTTACTCGTAGATTGGTTACTACTGCTGCAATGGAAGGTTATCAAGATTTAAGTGCGTTTGAACGTGACGTTATGGTCAGCGCACAAACAATGGGACACAGCATCTCCGAGGTAGCGATGAAGTGGGTATTTTCCCGTACGATAATTTCACGAGTGTGCCGTGAATATCAGGGCCAGTAAGACATCAAATCTCCAACATCGCTGCGGCTGGGAAGAGATACCTGCGGGAACGGGACCAACGACATCTGAAGAGAATCGTTCAGCGTGACAGAAGTGCAATCCTCCCGCATACTGCTGCGGACTTTAATGCTAGGCCATCAACAAGTGTCAGCGTGCGAACCATTCAACGAAACATCATCGATATAGGCTTTCGGAGCCGGAGGCTCACTCGTCTACCCTTGACGACTGCACGACAAAAACTTTACGCCTCACTTGGGCCCGTCAACACCGACTTAGGACTGTTAATGACTGGAAACATGTTGGCTGGTCGGACGAGTTTCGTTTCAAACTGTATCGAGCGGATGGTCGTGTACGGGCATGGAGACGACCTTATGAACCCATGGGCCCTGCATGTCAACAGGGGACTGTCAAAGCTAGTGGAGGCTGTATAATGATGTGAGGGATGTACAGTTGAATTGGTATGGGACCTCTGATACGTCTACATACGACTCTGACAGATGAAATGTACGTAAGCATCGTGTCTTTTCACCTCCATCCATCCATGTGCATTCCGATGGACTTGGATAATTCCAAAAGAACAATGGGACAACCCACACGTCCAGAACTGCTACAGAGTGGCACCACGAACACTGTTCTTCCGAGTTTAAACACTTTCGCTGGTCACCCAATTCCCCAGACATGAACATTATTCAACATATCTGGGATGCTTTGCAACGGCTGTTAAGAGGAGATCTCCGCACCCTAGTGCTCTTATGGGTTTACGGACAGTCCTGCAGGATTCATGGTGTCAGTTCCCTCCAGCACTGCTTCAGACATTAGTCGAGTCCCTGCCACATCGTGCTGCGGCGTTCTGCGTGCTCGAGGGGGCCCTACACGATTAATATCGTGCCAGTTTTTTTGTCTTTTCTGTGTTTTTATTTTTTTCCTCCATCTTAAACGTTATCTCACTCATGCTCAAAATATTGCCTTGTGCATCTTGCTTAACGATTATATACATTTTTTAAGGGTAAGAATTTGTGAAATAACATCAAAGAAGCATGGTAATTTTTATTCAGACGTAAATATTCGCAGTAGTAGTACAGCTCTACATCCATAAATCTTGTTGTTTTTACAGTACACGAAGTAATACTCCTTTTAAATTCACAGTTATTGTTACCGTTTGAAATTTTTTTATTCATAGTTCTTGGTTTTACAAATAATAGCACCAGTTGAAAACTTTTTACTTTACATTGTTGTGCTGATTACCGCTACTGCAGAAGTGTACTTTCTCTTACACTAATACTATAACTAGTCGAATTCCAGCGAAACAGAAGACTTAATTAATGTGTTGAACCGGGTGGCTCTCAACATTTTCCACCACAAGCAGCTGAAATAATTTGATAATACAATGAAGTTAGTTGCCCTAAAATGTTCATCCAGAAAAGCTGCACTAAAATGAAAGGGTAGAACTCACACTTAAAATGAGAATGACTTGGACAGCTAGCGGCATGTGCAACTTAAAAGGTATTCTATTTAGACATGCACTCACACAATCACACATGCACATGAAGTGCACAAGAGAGAAGTTAAAATTTTCTAATTTTTTCGACAATTTTAGTCCGATTTTGAAACTTTCCTGTATATATATTGTAAATTTTTAACTGTTTTTAAAATATTTTGATAATTTTTTCCAGAAAATGGAGCTTATATTTTGATGCACCCATAGTATGCTAGTTATTAAGAAAAAAATGAATATAATGTATCTACTCACTGGCATACATACTTACACAGGCACCTATACTCAGTATACTCAGAAGCATACACACAGACACATAAGCAGCCACACATACAGGCGCACCATACATCACAAACATACAGTCTTCACACTATGGTAAAGGAGCCATACTCTTCACCACAAGCTATCACTCAGCCAGTCACTCACTCACTCTCCCTCTCATTCACACCTTCGGATTCCCCCACCTCTCTTGCGCTTCGAGTAAATAGTGTGAATATCAGAGAGTTTCTATCCTGTCATCGCAAATGGCTCTTTTATTGTCATGAAGTGACAATCCGACGTTTAGATTGCAGCGCAGCGTACACCTCGTGACTTCACAATCGAATACTATTTTCCTGTACCAAACGCTGAGGTTGTGGCAGATCACCACGAACACCACTGTACAGTCACTGCAAGTAGTCTTCGACCATGTGGAAATGTGATGCCACACGTCGCATACCCTTAGCTCATCTCTGGGTGGCTCCAGTTATTGTACGATAAGCATGCATTTTGGATATTAGACCCACAAATTCCACATCTGGTAGTCCATCCGCCTCATCTTCCATTAAACCGATGACCGTCTTGTTCCCAGGAACAGTACTGTAAGGATTAACAACAGCATACCCCGAGTGTGGAATTCGTTACCGTAACACCTAATTATTTCACATGGATCACACTTCTTCACACAAGAGATGAAGCTGTCTGTATTCGTATAAAATAACTTTGGTTCCACTCATAGTGGAAGCGGTACATATGGAGTTTAGAGATGTCCACTATACGTATCACAGACGTTTCGTAATCTCTATTGAAACCTTCCACATCTCCACAGCAACAATTTTCTCATTGAAAATGGAGACCCACGTTAATTACGGATGGCAATGGACTTTCTTATGGCCCAACGTCCATCACATTCAGCGCTAATCAAAATATCGAGTTCAATTCTTACGTTATGCATAGTTTTAACGAAAATGGAATTATTAATTAATTTATAAAAGTCTTTTCGGAAATCACTAGCCGCGCTCGCCCTCTTTTTGGTTTTAATTCAATACACTCCTTCAGCCTTGGGGAGTGATTGAAGGAGATGACCCAGTTGATTCTACCTAGCTCCATCCCTAAACTGAAACACTACTGGAGATTACGATAATGAGTCATATACCTCTACTTGTGTCCAACAGTTGCCGTCAGTTTAGGGATACTGTTTGCTCGTAGAACTTACTGCTTTGGACATAACGGCAAGTCTTTTGTCATATCATGCATACTAACAGGATATATGAGGTCAACCTCCACCACGTACCCTACATCAGAGTCTGCCGCTAGACCCATTATTTTTCCACATAATCTGAGTAATTAGTTTTTGGGCACCAACAGAAACCCAGGAACTGGCAGTGGCTGCATCGTGGTGTGCCCGTGTAACTTATTCACATCCAAGTATAGAATGTAACTTGAATCAGTGGATGCATTGAATCCCACATCCAGACATGGGTTATTTGCATCGACGTGTCCATGGACACACTGGCAATGCCCTCCACAAGAAAAGAAGCGTATCAGTATCAGTCAAAAGTTGAAGGCCACACCTAGTTTTCTTGAGATTGCGTCCTGGGCAACACAGGTGCTGTGGTGTCACCGCCAGACACCACACTTGCTAGGTGGAAGCCTTTAAATCGGCCGCGGTCCGGTAGTATACGTCGGACCCGCGTGTCGCCACTGTCAGTGATTGCAGACCGAGCGCCACCACACGGCAGGCCTAGAGAGACGTACTAGCACTCGCTCCAGTTGTACAGCCGACTTTGCTAGCGAAGCTACACTGACCGATACGCTCTCATTTGCCGAGACGATACTTAGCATAGCCTTCAGCTACGTCATTTGCTACGACCTAGCAAGGAGCCATAGCATTTGATATTTATCTTAAAGCATGTACAGTCAAGAGAGATGTTCTACAATTGTGGATTAAAGTTAAGTATTGCAGCAACTGCGTCCGTTTTTCTAAGTTCTCATCTCCTTGTAATGTTCCAGACCTCACGCCACCCTGCGTGAGTTTAACGCGTGCCTTTCGGCTACCTCCGAGTGGCTTGGCTGTCTTGCCAAGTCACTACAGGTGCCATGAAGTAAAAGGTGGTGTCCAGAGAGTACGTGGCCATGCAAACACTCCAGAACTTTTCAAATACATCTGCAATGAAGCGCATATTGGTGTCCATGCGTAGTCTTGCGTATTCACTCAAACTGAGAGTGTTGAATTCCCGCCAGGTATTCACAGCATGCTCATTATCTGCACTAGTTGTGGCATCGCCTGTGAGAGTACTGGTAAATACAGATATGTCAGGTAGCCTGGTTTTGTAGAGCCTTGCCTTATTACTCATTTCCTACTCACAAGCTGAAACATACTCTCAGCAGGTTATGCAGATGGGGTGATACACATATCCTCCCTCTCAAGGTAGAGTCTCAAAGAGTTTCTGGAATGGTGCCTGCATAAAACGCAAAGAGTCAAGGAAGCGGAGCATAATTTTCGGGCGTCGTTTAGTTGGAGAATGAAATGTATTTCTGACCACTTTCAGGCAGGACACTGACCAGAATTTTCTCTCAGCCGAAATTAACCAATTGCTCAGCTAGAAAGTGAGCGTCATACCCATTTAAATTATGGAAGGAAACGGGTATGTGCCTTGGTAACTAATACTTAAAGTTCCATCCATTGTGAGCTGCACCGCAGAACCTATCCGTAAGCCGACAATGACCTCCAGAGGGAGTTTCACCTTTTGTATCTAACTGCAGCCCACAAATATGATGGTTAACCACATCATTGTATAATTTTTATCCTCCTCCCACGCGGTCATGGGGATGCTAGTGTTGTAAAGCCTATGAACATCCCATGAGAGTTTTTCAAACTCAGTGAGCAACCAAACCGCGTGATACACCCGACATAAGATTCAAAGAGGTTAAGACTTGAATCATATGAGCATGCAGTTTGCTGCGATACCACATACGGTTTGTGTTTTTGCGTGAAGGCGGTGTGTGAGACGAAGGGCTTTCCTTCACAGCGCGTGATAGGGGTAAGAAGACATTTGAAGTCTGTGTATACAGCAAACAGACTTCGTTTTTGTAGTGAACATTCTTGAATTTAATGAACTGGTTTCCTTCTGTAGGCATAACATCACCTACCAGTTTCTTGGACTCACAGTCCTTCAGAAGACTTTTCGAACACTTTGCTCCCGAAAAGATATTTAGATGCCCGAAACAAATGTACTCTTTACACTTGTTTTTATTGAGTTGTTAGTTGATGAGGTGGGACATGTCTTTGATCCAAATATAATGCTGATTATGGCCTTCAGAGAAGAGCAGCATGTTTACAGGAAGATCACGATCACCTGAATATTTCGAAAAACACGGTAGTCCAACTGCAGTATCATTTGGCTTGCTTTTCTCCATCCTCAAGCCATAGACTATGACCAGCATTCTGGAATTTTGTACCTCACATTTTGGTGTGTATTGAATATTTATGGGGAATTCGATACCGTCAAAGCTATAAAATCCACGAATATTATGGGTTGTTCTTCTGTATCGAGATGTGTACTCTGGATTATGTTTAATTTTTCTTTCGCAAGCCACAATCGACCTTGCAAAACAAGCGCTATCGTTTTCATTTCGAACGTTATGACACGCCTGCTTGTTCTTAATAGCCTCAGCGAGATTGATGTAACTGGACCCTCCATTTAACGGATCATATAC
This sequence comes from Schistocerca americana, assembly GCF_021461395.2. Classification (NCBI taxonomy): domain Eukaryota; kingdom Metazoa; phylum Arthropoda; class Insecta; order Orthoptera; family Acrididae; genus Schistocerca; species Schistocerca americana. The sequence continues at coordinate 502,242,168 of NC_060124.1, read as the reverse complement.
ATGAATATGGATGTCGAGGTTTGTTATTTGGCTGAGTGCTTTAGATGGTCCTCTTACATCCATCTCGGAAACTGGGTCAGTATAGCACCCAAGGTGGATTTACGATAGTCGTTTGATGTACTCCGAGATGTAACTCCATTATCACCCCGCATTTAGAGCAGACTTTTACCCTCATCAGCACTCTGCTGTTTGGGAAGGTGAGACAACTGGCAACAGAGTACTACGTTACATTTAATGGCATTATATCTCCGATTATCTAAGGCTTTGAGAAGCTCTGTCTCCGGCACTGGGGGGCATGGCTCTAGAAACTTGACTGAATTGCGATACCCAGATTCTTAATTCTAATGATCGAGATACGCCCCTCAAACGCGCTAGAACTGACGAGTATTCTAGATGGCTCATGACGCCACTAACATCTTCACCGTCAGGAAGGGACAGAGCACTACCGCTAGCCATGGGTTCATTATCATTAACACTACAACATGGAGACGACTGCATCCACCTGGTGGATGATGGCGTTGGGGAGGGAGCGCCTTCTGGGGTGCGGATATGAGCCCAGGCACACATGCCTTTCGCTGTTGGCTAGGGGGAACAGCCGGAGGAGGTGGCGGCGGTGAGCTCCTTTGGGAGCACCACGGTTATGGAGATGGTGCTCATTGATGCTGTTGCATGCTGGAGCCTTCACCATCGCCAGCCGGAGGAGTGTGAGATCATTGCTCTGACTGAACCACCCATAGATGCCTGAGGGTGTGTGATGGTGCGAGGGCTGGCACTGCAGCGGCCGCAGCTGCTTCCACTGACTCTTGTGCAGCCATGAGCAGCACATCGCACATCGCTCAAGTGCGTGTTTGATGCTTGCCCCATCTAGGAGCATGTGTTACAGCAAGCTGTTGTGGTGGCATTGTTGGTGGCACCTCTGTAACATGTGAATGAAGGAAAACAACTAGATACAACGCTCAAGATTTTTTAAATATATGCTGTAAACAAATAACAACAATTAGGTGTATCAGCATTCCAGAATAATAGTTATTTACTGTAACGATGACAGTAGCATTACATCACCTTTTACACTCTGCGTCCAAGGATTGAGCATTTCAGTTGATCTTTCTGCTGATTCTTCCCCAATCAAATATTTCCTCCTCCTCATCCAAAAGGGCGAGATGGCGCTGCTTTCCAGCAGCCACCATCTGATACACCCTTTCCGGGTATTTTACCCTTGCCAGAATTGTTATTGTGGAGCCACTGACCCATCTCACAGAAGTCTCTAAAACAAGGCACTGATGCTGCTGCTCTGATGCTAGAACAACAGTAGAAATGTAATAAGAGTTGTTGCAACTTGATCACTGTTAGAGATGTTTCCTGAAGATGTAAACTATCACACATCGAATTTTTAGATGTGCTTACATGATTGTAGCACAACCTCTTCGTGTTTCTGGCGACTTTCAGCTTCCAGGTGACATTCTAATTCAGCCAGTATTTTGGGAATGAATGCTGCAACAGCAAGAAAATGAAAGTAACTTTTATAGCCACTTGTTACGAAAATATATCACAAGCTCGAAAAATCTGTATACTTTGCTATGACGTTTTATAACTGACAAAATCTCTACTTATAATATTTTTATAAACACTTACGTATTAATTGCCCCAATTTTTTGCGTTTCCCATCACCAGTGCAGATGTTGTTCATTGGGGTAGGACTGTGGGAGGAAGAAGCTAACCTTCAAAAACAAATCTATTGGTCATGGTAGATGCCCACCGCTGTGCAGCTATGGAATGGCAGCCACATTAGAATCATCTGCTGGTTTCTCTTTGCCTGCTGGTTGGCCACTCCAGGCACCCCAGTGGTGGTATTATGTAGTGGAAGGCGTGGAGTCTGGGTGGGGGTAGTATGCAGGTCCAGTAACGTAATGCGCGGTTAGGCAGCTATGGCAGCCATCCCAAATGCAAACACCAAGATCATGCAAGCAAATTGCAGCCCTATGCAGGGCGGGCAGCAAAGAGCAGGAGGTGGGGAAGGAATGGAGTCAAGCACACCACTAGTGGTAGAGGGAGAAGTGTGGGATGGGTCCTGGTGACACACAGCTAGTGGGGTCTGCACCACAGCAAGCCTATTCACTTACGATCACTAGTGCTAGGCAGATACAGTCAGTGCAGAGCTTTCTCGCTGCACTTACACCCAGCAGTGCACTGATGATATCCTAATTAATTTGTGATTCCAGTATACAATGCAGTCGGAAGTTAAACAAGAGCATCCCTGTCCTACAAAAAGAACATTATGTCCTCTGCAGTGCATAACTCACCAATTTTCCGTACTCTGAATGTTTTTCGGTTTCTACTACCTGTCCCCATTTTATAACCAATTTCCATTAATGTTACGTCCACTGGATTGACAGTTGAATTGTACAGCGAAATTCGAATTTCCCACCAAAATTCTAAATTTTCCTCAAATAGTGTAGGTGTGCGAGGGAGAGATATGGTGAGCAGGAGAAGATGGGGACCCACATGCTGTCAGGAGAAAACACATGACGTCATACATGGTCAGGGTGGTTGGGGCTAATTAATTTATCAATTCAATTAATTTCCATATTAATTTGTTGTCAAAATTGTACCTGGTGCCCCAGTGCCCTGCTACTAATTACTGGCTGCTGATATGCGTATGCTGCGGTGGCGCTCAATAGCGTCCCAGACGGGTATTATAGGATTTACAGCAGGTGGAATTTATCACCGAGACATCAGTGAGTTCACCATAATGCTCCTAAAACCACTGTAGCATGGTTCTGGCTCTGAGACACAGACAGTTATACTGCTGACATATAGGACTTACATCAGGCGGATTTTGTCGCTCTTACCTGAATGAGTTCACTATAATGCTGCTCAAACCACTGTAGTCCACTTCTGGGTCTGAGACATACAGCGTTATATTGCTGACATCTCTTCTGACATCTGTGTCCCATTATGTTTTCGGCTGTCCCTTTTTCTTCTTCTTCTTCTTCAGTTAGTTGAAATTCATTTCACTGTATTCCTAGACCACCTGTCCTAGTTCAAATGATGTATGTACCAACACCATCTCAGTCGTTTTGGTGTGACTGAATTCATTACCGTGGTGTCCAGATTCATTCTTGTATGTATATCTCTATTTTTAATTTTAATCTGTAGTACCAAACGCAACACATTCAATATCCTATTTTTATTCACAGTAGATATTCGCAATAGATACTTCATAATTCTTTCAGTTATTTCTCATGTTTCTGCTCCCTGCCTTGCTATACTTCCTAATTTTCGTTTCTGATTCAATGTGTGTGCTCCTTAACCCCACTGTTGTCCTTGGCTCAGTATGACCTGACAATAAATTTATGTTTCTATTATCAATATAAATGTATGCCTGATGCATGTAAATTTATATATTTGTTTTTATTCGTAGCTCCTAAGCATGAAACCCTGTCCAGTAAAAAAACTAAATTACTTTTTATAACATCTGTGGAATATTCCGTCGGCTCTTGGAGAAACATAGACATATTAATAATTAGAATAAAACTTACTAAAGTTCCACAACAACATTTATTAGATCGTTATGAACCAACTTTCAGATTCTTAGGCCAAACATAATGTTGAACAGATGGTCCACACAACTTCAACCTGAATTCACAGCTGTACAAAATATGCTATATATAGGAATGTGACATTTTATGACTATATCGATTCAAAACAAAGCATGTTGTAATACCTAAAGAGACATAGAAAAACAAATCTTACATTACAGTAATTCAAATACTAAAATTATGGGAGGGTATAAATGAGCAATGTTCTACAAGTGAGTAATGTCACAGGCCTGGATGTCATATGGACAAACTGGAGAATGGGATGAACAGACCAAATAAAGGAAGTGGAAGAAAGATGTCAAACAGTTATAACATTCTTATTAGCTAATGCTGAGTCGAATGAATAATAACTGGCTGCTACTTTAGCACTCGAACGCCCAGAGGGGTCAAAAGGACGATTTTCGGTTTTTAAGTACTAACTATGTTTTGAAGAATAATTTAAGCGACATTTACTTTTGTGACATTTATTTATTTGGTATATATTTTCATTATATTAAAAACAGAGCATTTCGACTTATTGATTATTATTTTTCCCCATTTTACCTTTAACACCTAGAGAAGGAAAAAGCAGTTATTTTGTTTAGTTATGGCATGCATTTACCTCATGCATTCTCAAGCCTCGGCTACTTTACACTGTAGTGCAATTATTTACTTTTGTCCTTATTATTGGTGTATGAAGTGACAACAATTGACTCAGTTCGCCATTGTTCGTCATTCCCTTGTGAGAATAAGTCTTACAAAGGTGATTGTGAGCTGAACATTGAAATGAATCGGAGACAATATTTACGAGATGAAGAGATTCTTGCAGAGTGTGGCTAACTTTTTTTCTGACGATTCAGAGGAAGAGTTCTTACCACAGACATGGAGAGAAGGTGAATCACTTAATAATAATGATTCTGATTCTTCAGATAGAGATAATGGAAGTTTAAAGTCTGATAAGTATATTATTATTATTGCTGCTAATTTATAATCATCATATTCTTATCTACATACAATGTTACTGTACTTAATTTAGATTTTATGGTGGTTTTCTTACATTTGTTCTATTATTCATGCTCTATAAATCGAGAAGAACCATGTTGCAGAAGGGGAGATAGTCGTGTTCCTCAGAGAGTAGAACAAGTGACTGCTTCTTTATTGTCTGATGAAGACATAAAGAAGCTGTTCCTGACTGAACAGTCTGGATAGAAGCAGAGTCTAATTCAGAAGTTGGGCATCTTCCTAATCACAACATTTTGAGAGAGTCTCCTGGACCTACACCACATATAAAAAGATATGTAAGTGATGAACTTGTATCAAGTGCTTGCTGCTTGTTCGTGGACAATTATAATATAATCAAACGTATCTGGAACTGTACTATAACAGATGCACACAGAGTACTAGGAAATGACAGCTGGTCGAAGAACATGGAAGAACTAGAAGCATATATTGCAAATATTTATGCTCGTGAAGTGAGTGGTTGCTGAAATACAGACCTTCACATCTTATGGTCAGATTCCTGGGGCCTAACATTTTGTGTGGAAACCATAAGTAGAAATAGATTCTGTGAGATTATGAGATTCCTGAGGTTCAATGAGAAATATACACACTCTGTGTGAGCACAGAATAAGTGTGCATTAGTTTCTGCTGTCTGGAACAAGTTCATAGAAAACTGTACAATGTGTTATAAACCTGGAAGTGACATAACAACAGACAAACAGATCTTGAGAGACTGAAGGGCACTCTCACTTCTGATTCGGTGTCCTGCTGCTTAATGTTCTTAGGGAAGACTATCTTTATTACGATCTGACTTTATACATCATGATGAAATGGTGGGCAGTAGTTAATGCTCTTGCTTGTGTGCTCTACTGAAGGAATAGCTGTAAGCTATACCTGCGGTCAAAGGACTCTGGTGCCGATTTAAACGACTTCAGTAAAACCATAAGGCGACTACGATCCGACGGGAGCGTTTTTTCTGAGGAACCAGGGTGAAAACATTTGCAGACCGACGAGTCTACGAACTCATTGTGCAGAAACGCTGGACTGCGCCGGTCGGTCGGCAGCCGCGTCCAGATAGACTGACTAGCTCCGAGAAGTCGCTTCTGCAAAGGGCAGCGCATTGAAAGCCGGCAATAAAGCAGAGGATAGGCCCTCATTAGGCAGGAAGTTGATGAGACAACTGTCAGCTTTCTGAGAGTTTCCGTGGGACAGGTAACTGGCGCCCAGACGTCCAGACTCTGTTACGAAACATATTTGTGAAGGCACGAGGCTTTTAACGAGTTTATGGACATTCTTTGGAAATTTCGAAATGGACACTATAGGGGAGATAACAGTCTTTTTATGGAGGACTGTGGTTGAGTCCCGGTCATGTTGTTAGCAAAAGACACGGCGTAAACGCTTGGGAAAGAGGCGGCGAAGCTGAATCTTTTTTACCTTTTCTCCCAATTAACTTTAAAGTCTCTGATTGCTCAAATCGGTGTATGCAGAGCAAGGGGTGCTCTCCGAGCTTCGAATGTAGCACTCCAAGTCATGATTGGCTTGTGCTAAAGTGGTGGAAGTCTAAGATGTAAATGTGCTTTGCTACTGAGCTGAGGAGGAAGCAGACAGAAAGAGAAGAACTCAGTCTTGTACTGGCGCTTGGCTAGTAAAGAAATGCAGGTCTCTACCTAAACGGCGAGACTTGCATCCTTTGCTAGTGTGTCACTTAGAGGAGGAGGAAGTTAGTGTTTAACGTCCCGTCGACAACGAGGTCATTAGAGACGGAGCGCAAGCTCGAATTAGGGAAGGATGGGAAACGAAATCGGCCGTGCCCTTTCTAAGGAATCACGGAAAACCTAAATCAGGATGGCCGGACGCGGGATTGAACCGTCGTCCTCCCGATTGCGAGTCCAGTGTGCTAACCACTGCGCCACCTCGCTCGGTGTGTGTCACTTAGAGCCTGTGCCAGTCACCTTCTGAACCATCAGAGGTACTGCTTCTAGCATCATGCACACAATGAGTGATGTGTGGGTGTACTTATTTGTCCTGTGTCGGCCGTACACACATTTGACATATTCTGTCACGCATGGTCGTGGGATGGAGTCAAATTGGTTTCGCAGACCAGCAAACGGGTCCATATGCACACTGGAATCCACCGGGCCTTCAGACGTTCATAGGGAGGTACCCGCGTTCCGAATTAACCGAACGCAAGACCGCTTACTTGCATTTTTCGTGTGCGGGCCATTAATAATAGATTGCTGCCGTAGATGACTTCAGTCATTGAACGCATCGTGGTGTGCCGCCATGACCAGCAGAAGGGTAAAGTATTCGCTGCAATGGCGTAGGGCTCCAGTATATATTTCCCACCACCATGTTCTTTCGAACCATATTTTTCTTTCTGGAATAGTAGAGTATAGGCGCTTGATGGTGGCGCAATGTTTGTGTCTTGCTGTGACCAGAATTTCAAATAATGTTTTTTCCCTTCTGTTCCTTTGTGGAGAGCATCACATTTCACATCATACGAACGACATCCATTCCGAGCATCACAGCAAAGGTGGTATCTTCCCTTTTCAGTCTCTATCTCCTTTCATGCTGAGTCAGTGTAATAGTTACAACTCTACATGGTTGACTTACATATAATTTTCCACACAGATTGCAGGAAATTCTATAAATTCCATTCTGTTTTAGATGTGGAATCCTATGTTTACTGTTGAACAGAAGGTAGTCAACAATATTCTTAGTGTAAATAGCTGGCGTATATTTCCTAGACTTTAGTTTCCTGGCAAGAACCCGTGAAGTCCTACTCACATATAGCATCAGGCCCCACTTGCTATCAGTGTCGTTTTGTGCTGTATTAGGTGGATAAAGGAGACCTTTTATTCTCTGTCTCTCTTTTTTGTTGAGTATGTTTTTAATCTGTGAAGGACTACAATCATTACTGTATGCTATCGTTTAATTATTTTCAATTAATTTACAAAATACAGTTTGGTTTGTGGTACAGATAGTAGACAGTGCACCATGGAGTGGAAGGCTTCGATGGTGGAGTGGATGGTTTGGTTTGTGGTATAAATAGGAGGCAGTGCACAATGGCGTGGAAGATTTTGATGGTGGTGTGGATGGTTTGGTTTATGGTACAGTGTGGAAGGCTGCATGTTTATGTTTTATGATGGGATGTAGATTGGTAAGTGGCTGGTATTACTGTGTCTATTGAGGTTACATTCCCATACATTTTAAAGAAATACTGTTGGTTCCTGATGTAAATGGTGAGGTCTAAAAATTGATAGAGCCTCTTCTTAACTCCACTGTAAACGTGATTTTACTGTGGTGTGAAATCAAATGTTGAAAAAAAAAACTTAATTGTCTGGTGGTACCGTATGCCTAGTAGCACAGTACATCATCCACATATATAGTCCAATATCCTATTTTAGAAATTAGAGGCTCTTTAACTAAAAATGTGTGCTCAAACGTATCCACAAGCATTTCAGGCAATGAGGGACTCTGTGGACTCCCTTATTGACTGCACAGAGACCTTTTGATTGGAAACAGTTCTGCTTTAAGCATGTTTCAGTTGGCATCCTGATATCTTATGCCTCCACTGAATTTTTTTCTAGCTTTATGTAGCCATTCTGATAAAATTTCCAGCTCCTCTGCAACAGGAATATTATAAAACAGGCTGCAAACATCGAAAGTGCCTCTAAGGTCTGAAATACAATATGGGAGTAGGTATGTGGATGATGTTGTGTGCCAGTAGACAGGTACCACCAGACAATTAAATAAATGTTTTCAGCATTTGAATTCATACCACTGTAAAATCAAGTTTACAAGGGAGTGGGGAGGAGACTCTATCAGTTTTTTAGATCTCACCATTGACATCAGTAACCAACAGTGTTTGTTAAAAATATTCGGGAAAGTAACCTGAACAGATATACTAAAACCAGCTAGTTTCCAACACCCCACAGCACATAAAAATGCAGCCTTCAACTCTTTGGTGCACCACCTGCTATCTGTACTACAAAAAAAACACGATTTTGAAAATAATCAAATAAATTACCATTAGATAATAAGCTTGTTGTAACTGTTCGACAGCAATATTCTATAGACATCTTTATTCCACTCCCTTTATTCGGTCTGTTCATCACATTCACCAGTTTGTCCATATGACATTCACTGGTGTCCCGAAGTTAGGCAACAAACCGCTGTTTCCCCATCTTATGACTAATTTACGGCATAGTCATACAAACTGTCAATACATCGTGTTCTGCACTCAAGATGGGATTCCGGTCAACAGACAACCAACTATATCCTGAAGACCTGGGCAAGGCGGATACCTGTCATATTAGAAAAGAAGGACCGTTATTTGGCACTAAGGGCACGGCAGTGCCCCCTTAGCACTCCACAGTAACTGATTATCTGACCTCGTAGCATCCGCTGGACATGTTGTATCAAGGCAAACGATGTCGTCAACATGCCACCTTGACAGTCGAACAACCGGCCAAAGTTCTTTTCACGGATGAGTCCCAATTTGGTCTGGAGAGTGATTCACGGCAGATTCGCATTTGGAGGGAACGTGGAACACGATTTCGGGACCGAAACATTGTGGAAGGAGACTGATATCGAGGAGGATTATGTTGGCCACTCGAACGCCGCTTCATGAACTTGTACTGATGAATCGGAAAGGTTTAACTGCTCTCAGGTATCGTGACGATATCTTGTGACCTTACTGCGGTTGTTGACAGGTGCTGTGAGCCCTGCCTTCGTAGTGATGCACGATAATGCTCGACGTCATAGAGCACAGGTGGCTGATGTTTTCTTGGAAATGGAAGTTACTGCATGCACGGCGTTCCTTGCTCGCTCTCCGGATTTGAATCCCTTAGAACACTAGGTAGACGAGCTGCATCGCGCCAGCATCCACCAACCACTCTACGAGACTTGCGAGCAGCTCTGCAGGAAGAATGGGTGTCATCGCTTCGACTTAAGATTGATGGCATCATCCACAGCATGCCGCGTCGTAGGCAGGCCTGTATTGCTGGGTCAGAGGTAGTCACACTCCAGACAGAACGCACTAACCAGTTGTCGGGATGTGTGTGCAAATCCGTTAAGCTGAGAAAAACGAAGAACATTTTTGTCTGCTGCTATGCATGTTGCAGTTGTTTAAGTTCTTTATTCTGTACACTGTTTCTACTTTAGTAACAAGCGTTTATAACTTTTTTGTCACAAAATAAACGCATCCTTGTAAAATTACCGTTTGTTGCTTTACACAAGCTAGTACCCTAGTGTATTAGCCTGTACCATTACTCTACTGTAGAAGACTGTTGTTTTATACCCTCACATAGTTTTAATATTTGAATATATTGTAGTGTAAGATGTAATTGTTCAGTGTGTCTTTAGGCATTACATCATACTTGTCTTTCTTTGTTAAAATGACACATATATTTGTACAGTATTGTTTGTACAACGATGAATCCTCTTCGAATTTGTGTGGACAATCTGTTCAACATTAAGTTATTTGTTGGTGGATTAAGAAGCCGAAAGTCGGTTCATAACAAACTAATAAATATTATTGTGGAACATTAATACATTATATTCAAGTTATTAATACTTTTCTATAGTTGCAATTGTTACACTTATGTGTCTTGGGTCACAATAATCCGATTGATTTTGACACTTGTTTGTACACTCCGTCCACTGCGTTTTCACGTTCCTTTATATCCAAACCCATGAGCATATCAATGTGCACAACAGTGGTGGTCACTGCGTGCTTTTGCAACAATATACCATATTTTGATACTTCTTGGCACATTAAAACTGTGTGCCTGCGAAAGGCAAAGGTCCTGATTTAGAGTTTAATACCAGCGCACATTCCGCTGCAGAGTGAAAATTTCGTTCTTGAGACCAAATTTGGTTGAAGAGTAAGAATTCAATTGGTTCTGATTGACTATTGAAGGAAGACGCTATACTTTTTGCTGTTGCAGTAAATAGTGGTGTATGTTTATCATGGCAAACATTGCCTAACTGAATGTTAATCAGAACCAACAGTCGATGCATCTGATAGTGGGGCGGATATTTCAGAATAGAAAACAGAAGAACATCAAACTAGTGAAGTCGGGATTCACCCTACATCAGAAACAGAAGACTGTGCTTCAGACAATATGTTAACTGGACAATTTTCAAACTGTAGAAGTAGTTCAATCGAAAGAATAGAACATCAGTTGGAATTCGGTACTGTTCTCACCTCATGCAACAGCATCGAATGGAGACACAGGGAAAGAATCACCTGACCTAACCATATATGTTATATCCAGTCTAAATGATAACAGATATATTTTTCAAGTTATTATGAAACAAAGTCTCTTCAATATTGTTTTGCAAAGGACTAGTACTGATGCCCAAAGTGAGTATGGCAACAAATAGGAAGATTTAGATATACTTACATTAGGAAGTATATATATTGGCCACACCAACAGGGCCGGTGTTACCGAACGGTTCTAGGCGCTTCAGTCTGGAACCGCGCAACCGCCAAGTTCGCAGGTTCGAATCCTGCCTCGGGCATGGATGTGTGTGATGTCCTTAGGTTAGTTAGGTTTAAGTAGTTCTAAGTTCTCGGGGACTGATGACCTCAGATGTTAAGTCCCATAGTGCTCAGAGCCATTTGAACCATTTGAACCAATAGGCAGTTTTGGGGGTACAGATTAAAGTAGAGCAATAATTCCTGCTACACTGTCACAAGAGATATTCTTTTGTGTCTGTTGCGTGTTACGTTTTGATGATTAGTCTGATCGATGGATGCAGAGAGCAAACTAGGACGTATAAAGGTCTGTTACCGAGCGATGTGATGCAGTGGTTAGCACACTGGACTCGTATTTGGGAGACCGTCGGTTCAAACCTGCGTCCGGTCATTCTAACTTAAGTTTTCCGTGATTTTCCTAAATCACTTCCGGTAAATGCCAGGATGATTTCTTCGAAAAGTGTGCGGCCGATTCCTTTCCCCATCCTTCCCTAATCCGATGGTACCGATGACCTCATTGTTTGGTACCCTTGTCCGGATCAACTGATCAACAAAAGGTCTATAGGGAACAGTGGGTGGAAGTACTTGCAAAACTGTACAGTCCTGGATCAGATGTAACTATTGATGAATAACGGATGAGCTTTAGAGGTCGGTGTTCTTTCAAAAAATGTATTCCTAGCAAACTCGCCAATTATGGGGTAAAAATATGGGTACTGTGCGACGGTGCTGGTTCGTATGCTCTGTAAAGACAAATCTCTACAAGAAACGCCTCTGGCGTAGCACGCGAGAAATATCAAGGTTTGCGTGCTGTCGTGGATCTTGCTATATGAGCTGCGACAGAGTGTTAAGCGTCATACCTTTTTTTTTTAATTCTATTCGTTGTGTCAAAGACAGGTTACGATGCTGGGTACTGTCAGAAAAAAAAGCAGAACAGCCCAGGGTATATGCAAAGAACTTCCACAGTCCAGAATTCTGTTTCAGGAAAGATAGTAACGTAGTACCCTACAAAATAATGGAATGTTGTACTGGTGAGCACAGGGCATAATGATGACGAAATAAACATTATAGGAGTTAAAAAACCAAAAATGATATAGCCTACAGTGCCATGAAAGGCGACGTTGACACGTTCGACACGTGCAAGAGAGAAACCAGTCGTTGCCCTGTAGCTGTGTTTTTGCAATATATTTGTCACTACTGCCTGCAATACTTTTTATCTGTGGAAAAAAACCCATCCAGAATGGAAAAATATTCTTTGCAAAAGAAGAATAGTCTTTGAAGAACTAGGAAGACTTCATACTATTCTGTTAAGCGAAGCGGAAAACAGTTTCAACTAAATGCAACATCCATTGCAGTTGTGAGAAAGGTACAAACACAGGAATAGTCTATATAAGGCTCTACACCAACCTGTGGCAGCGCCAAACAAAGCTGCAAACGTCCCAAATGTGAATTTTGTCCTTATAGTTTTTATCATACGACTCCTATTACGTGCTCGGCATGTCAGAGACAAGTTTGTAAAGTTCATGTTACATGATATTGCCCTAACGGCAAAACGTAATGTGTTATGAATGTTCGGTGTCCAAACCTAGCGTGTCCAGTATTGTTTACTTGCATTTCATGAACGATTTGCTCTGTACAAACACGTTATTTACTAGACGTACACACACACACACACACACACACACACACACACACACACGCACGCACGCACACACTATCACTTTCTTGTACTTTCTTCTAAGTTCTGTGTTCAAAAGAAGCTTCCCCATTGTTACTATTTGCATTTTGGTGGATGTTTTATGATGAAAAGAAATATACGATGTATTGTCAGTTACTTATACTGCGATATTCTTTGTTGAAAATTGAAACGTCCCCTTTGAACAATTGTGCAGGACTGTGCTTAACCTGACACACAATATTTTTAGCGCAACGCAATCTGACTTTCAAAATTCCCTACAAAAGAATGGCCCTGACTAACATTACTATACCTTTCACAAATCACTTACCTCACAAAAATCTTCGCTGCTCAAGCTACTGCAATACAGCGAGTGCCACTACTGCCAGCTAAATAAAAGATTCAAACTACAGAAGGCACTAACTACTAATAGGGATAGTTAGCAAATGAAAGATATTAATAGAGAACAAACAATGTATTTACCTTGATATCATCATATATAAATATAGCATGACAAATTTCAAAACTCCGCCATCTCTCTCCCCACATCCACCACTGCTGGCGGCTCACCTCCAACTGCGCAACGCTACGCGCTGTTCACATCCAGCTGCCTAACACTACAATGGCGAGTATTACAACAATGCAAAGCAGCCACAGACTGCACACAGCACAGTCAGTGATTTTCATACAGAGGTGGCGTTACCAATAAAAAAACCTAAACAGCCTACTTACATAAAGAAAACATAAACAGCCTACTTACATAGCCCCCATGCTCCCCACAAAAAATTTTTATAAATGGTGTTGGGCACTGGCCAATACAGATTTGACAAAAAATTTTCCCAATTACAATAACAAAGAAATCAAATGCACACACTTATTGATACAATGTTGGCCAAAAGCTAAAATTTTCTCACAGTCCATAAAGATAGTCCTGATCATTCATCATAACAGTAATTACAGGTTTTTTTTCACAAAGTCTCATTAGTAAAATAAATTGCACACAGAAGTAGTGGATTTCCATGCAGTCTTGAAGAAGTAGTGTTGTCCTTCCAACGGAAAGACAGTGCTGACTCTTGACATGCTGACAGATAATGGGCCACAACAGAGCAAACCCACAGCAGAGTCAGTCGTAGTTTGGAAGAATATTGGTAGGTAGGTCATCACAGAGCAGACCCACTGTAGTCCTGGTAGAGAGTATGGTATTGGTGAGCCACCAGAGGTGCAGACCCACTGCAGACCTTGTAGAAATAATGGCGTTGGTGGGTCATCAAAGATGCAGACCCACTGTAGTCCTTGTAGAAATAATGGCGTTGGTAGGCCACCAAAGATGTAGACCCACTGTAGTCCTTGTAGAAATAATGCTGTTGGTGGGCCACCAAAGATGTAGACCCACTGTAGTCCTTGTAGAGATGGCCAGCAGCCATCTGTTGTGACTGTGCAGGTGCACAATCACCATTGAAGAGTCTTGCGGATAATATAGCAAGTCCATAAACCACCACTTGTGCACTCACAAAGTTTTTGAAATTGTCCTTAGAACCAGCAATGCTGTTATCCAGTCCCTTGCTGAATTATTAACACACGTGCAAACACTATCAGTCCCTACTTCTCACATATTGTCCATATACTATGACCAACAGAAACGTGTGCAGTGAAATGTAACTTACAAGTTAATAATAAGATGAACTGGTGTCAATTACAATTTTATAAATTTACGACATGAAAATACAATTACAAAGGTACAAAATACATCATTAAAGAACATAATAATACAGATAACGTTTGTAGTAATAGGGGCTTTACAAAAGAATAGAAATAAACATATACATCAGTGTTACAGGAATTATGACATAAGTAAATACATAAAAGATCAGAATAACTTTTGAAACATCACCTTCACATGTGAGCAACAAACCAGAATAAATAATGTCTAAGCATATTTACAAGGTAAATAACATATTATTAATGCAAATTATATTTGAGCATAACAGATTCCTCATCATAGTGAATGTAGCTTAATATTAAAAGAAGAAAAAATTCTATGAAACTACACAGAGACAGGAAGAAAACAAATACACAAGGGTACACAAACATATAGTGGGATAACACCAATAGGAAAGGACAGGGTTCGTTTTCAGTGTAACATGTGGTACTGCAGTCCAACCCAAAACTTCATATATCTTTCCTCTTATTTCATCCTTTGTTTCCCCCAAAAAATTCTATCCAAGCATGCTTTCTGTATTTATTTCACATATTTCTTACCTCATTATTTATTTCCAAGAAAATCCTACCTATACCTGCTTTCTGTATGTTTTTCGTATAGATTCTCAATGCATTTCTTCCAATTCATCGCAACTCATTCTCTTATAGGCTACCCCCTCTTAAGCTAACTTAAATCTACTGAGCTCAGATGCTAAACTAAGGGATGAGGCAATGCAGCAGCATACAACAAATCAACACAAACAGCAATGATAAAAAATGCCAATTTGCAAAGCAAGCAGCAGTAAATCTAAATTAACAAAAAAAAATGCAAAATTACAACTAATATGAGCCAATGTGCAGCAACAAGAAAAGCTTAACAGAGTAACACAAATTAAAGTTCAGTAGCACTATGCCTGGCAAACAGCAGATATCTAAACATGACATAGCTCAAGCAGAAAAAAAATATTACACTAAAGATAACAATGCAGATAAGGGAAATGTATAATCACATCTTAATGTCTAAGTAATTAAAGTGGTGCACCACAACAACTGATTGTAAAAAGAAATATTACCATGTACTTGAAAAGAAAATTATGTGTTACTGTTACTAGTTCCTTCTTATTGTTCTTTCCTTTCCAAGTGCTCCTTTTTTAAAGAATGTGGATCATAAAATAATTATTTAATAGATCTGTTGACAGAAAGTGTTCACATTAGCAAATGCATTTCATTTTATAAAAGCAATGCTGCAACACAGCTGGAAACCAGATATCAAATGAAATAAGCAACTATGAAAAGCAAAGCATAAAAATATCATTCAGTAGTCATGTGACATTTCATAAGTTAGTAGAAATTCTCTCAACTCTCATAGAAAGACGCTTGTCATAATCAGGTGTGCAGATGTAAAAATATTTCTCGTCATTTCATTAGGCATTTCAGTAAATATCATAAATTACGAGCTCCACAGTATGCTTTCAACAAGGAAATGTCAATAGCGAGTATAATGGAAGTAATGAGGGTGTCGCATTTGCAATATTTTCTCTAAAGGAATGTCAATGGTGAGGATAAAGGCCTGCCTTTTTTTTCTACCTGTGCTTCTGGAAAGGCAAACCCTAATGGCTTGTTCTCCAGGTGTTTGACACAGCTGTGTGCCCACGACGCATTACGTGCAGGTGGTCACTTAACTTTCTTACGGAAATATTTACAACAGCAGTTTCCGCTACAGTGACAGTCTCACATAAAAATATTTCACAGGTCAAGAATTAGCGTTGCAAATCTGTAGAAACAAAATCCTATAAATATAAGTGTCCAAAAAAATTTTCGCTGGCATTGTGATGCAGTCACGCATTTACACACACATTTCAAACTCTTAAAGTACGATTCTCGGTTTCCAACATCCTTTTTCACAAGTCAGCGTCCCTAACCACTATTCATTACTCCTTACCTTATTCGTCGACACTTCTTCAATATTGCATCATAACAGATAAGTATCATAATCAAATAACTCATATAGCATCAGCCTATTAATCATAAACATACCTCAGCAGCATAATACACATCGTCGTCGTAAAAATAACATCATAACACCTCAGTCAAATCTCAAAATCGTCGTAGCTTCCTCCAATAATTAAAAAAATTCTCTGCTCATGTCAAAAGTGTCATCTGCCTCAAACGTACTTTAAAAATCATGAATCCATACCAAATACATCATTCAAAGCTCTCATAGTATCACAATGGTTCCGAAAAAATATGAGCATTTCACAAAGTACAGACAAAATACAATTTCATAAGTGTGAAGTTATCCAACTGTGTAATTGCGTAAACATCTGTCACTGATGTAATACAAAAAGTTTATCTCTCAGTTACATGATCAGATAGCTGTGTAATTTGTGTGTTAGAGAAATATGGTACCGATTTGTAAAGTTGTATAAGCAAATACCATATTAGCTAGGGTTCCTTGTGGTTGCCAAACACATGGTACACAAAGTAGGCGTATACCCCCCTGAGGATTAATGTAATTATACCCTCAGGTGTTACAGATTCCACCAATGGAATGAAATATATCACGGAAAACTTTCTTTGAAATTCAAAAATCTTTAAAAATAAGTATAAAATTGATCACTCAAATACGTGTACTGTAGCGCTAAATGTGCGTCTTGCTGTAAGATAATTCTGTGGAAGTGTCGTAGTTATCGTCCTCCGAAAGCTAAGTTCTGCTGAAGTCAATGTACTTACCTCATGATAAACAAAAGTGAAATGCTTTGCGTATAGATATCGTAGTTATTATGCTTATTGGCGTGATGAAGAAAGTACTGTACAGTAACGTATTGTTGTGCTACGGAAAAGGCTGTCTCATTGTAGCTATATCACAAAAGTTACTATTAAAACATGTTTTACTTTCCAGAAGAATTCAGAAAAACTGTGCAGATATAAAACAGAAACACTGCAAAAGCAACATTGTAAATTGTCACTCATTAGTAGCGTCGTGATAACATCGTGTAGCTGTCACATAAACTAACCACTGTGTCCTCTGGTATCTCACAGAAAGTACTTTAAACCCAGAATGTATTTTCAAGTAAACCAAAAGTTGCATTAAAATCTCATTAGCAGTACCAGTATGTGTCCTAAGTACGTAAGCCTGATAGTCGTTACATAATCGTGCAACTAACAAGCAAGAATGTACAATTAACAACACTGTGTCGTCTGTTCAATATAACAATGCATTCGTAATTTCTGTTTAAATAAGTTCTCTTGGTTCTTGACTGGATATTTCACTTCAAACATTGTTACATGTTAACAGATTCTAAATCTGACAAAGCATACCAGAAATGTGAAGTGAAAAGTTTTATGGCAAAGACAAAGTTAAAAAGCATATTATCTTTCAATAAACGGTTTTACATGTGAAATGTGGTGTAAACCTTTACTCTTCCTAGTACGCAGAGTTTCAACTTCAACGCAATTATCATGTGGTATACGTCGGATTCTGTAAGGTCCATTGTAAACTAGAAAGAATTTGTGACTCAAGTGTTTCTTCTTATGTGACAATGAATGAGCTTTAATGAGAACTTTCTGACCAATATACAATTTCTTTGCATTTGCTTTACCGTGTAGTTTTCTCCTTTTGTCTGCTGCAGATTTTATATTTTTAAGAGCCATATCAATTATGTCTTTGTGTCGAAGTTTACGTGTATTTGGGAAAGGTACAAGCTTTCTGATTCTGTTCGGTGGTTCTTCATTCTTTAGTACAAGAGTAGGTGGTAAAGCAGTGGAATCATGAGGCATTTCATTCAGCACATTTTGAAATAAGTGTAAATATCTGTCCCAATGCTGATGCTTTCTGTGACAATAAAGTCTGCAAAGCTTATTGATTTCTTTCATAATCCGTTCAGACGGGTTACAATGTGGTGAGTACAATGAAATAAAAACAGGTTTGATTTTATGGTTGCGAAGCATGCGTGACCAAACAGCAGATCTGAATTGCGGTCCGTTATCTGAAATGACTTTACTAACGTGTCCAACTTCACGTAAGAAATTTTTAACAAAGGCGTTGGATACAGACCGTCCAGTGGCTTTACGTAACGGTGTGAAAGAAACAAATTTTGAAGTAAGTTCAACAGCGACTAGAACGTACGAAAATCCATTAGATGTTCTGACAAGCGGTCCCAAGAGATCAACAGCAGCAAATTCTTTTAATTTAGAAGGAATGATAGGAAACAGCGGAGCACTATGGGAGATAGTAGATGGTTTCGCCTTTTGACAAAGTTTACAAATAGACAAGACTCTTCGAATTCTCTTTTCCATATTGTTAAAATAACAAGTCGTTCGAAGAATATGATAACATTTTCGTGGGCCAAAATGTGCGTAGCTGAAATGAATGTACCAAATGAGCTTATTAACAAAATCATCTGGAATGCAAAGTACCCATAGCTTGTCATCAACAGTGCAGCGTTTGAAGAGTATGTTGTTTCTAACCAGGTAATAATGCCGAATCTGAGTGTTTGTCTTTTCATGCCATTTACTTTTGATGTCTCTCCAAATTGGATCTTTATCTTGTTCATGAGCAATGTCTTTTAAAGATGTGGTGATGAAGTTTTCAAAGGCGACTTTCTGAATGTAAAGAATACTGAAATTTTTCTCGAGGTTGCCTTCTGTGGTACTTTTCTCAAGCCCAGCCGGTGCGCGTGACAGTGCGTCCGCAACAATGTTCTCCTTGCCGGGAATGTAGACTATTGTGAAGCGGAATTCTTGGAGAAACAATGCCCAACGTTTTAACCTGTCATGATTTAATTTTGAAGACATAAGAAATTGTAATGCACGATGATCACTGTATACTTTTACGTGCTTACCAGAAAGAAAGAAACGGAATTTGTTAAATGCCCAAACGATTGCTAAAGCTTCTAATTCAGTAACGGAATAATTTTTTTCAGATTTTGTTAGCACTCGGCTAGCAAAAGCAATGGTTTTCTGAACGGTAGTGTCATTTTCTATGGCTTCTTGAAATAAATGGGCACCAAGACCGACTTTAGAAGAATCCGTGCTAAGGCAGAAATCTTGTGATAGATCTGGATGAGCTAATATTGGCACATGAAGTAACGCTTCTTTTAAAGAATCGAATTCCAACTGTGCTTGTTCGTCCCAGTTCCAAATAGTATTTTTTCCAGTGAGAGAACAAAGTTTTGGTGTAACAAGAATTTGCATATTCAGAAAACGACGGTAAAAATTTACGAGACCTAGAAAACTGCGGACTTGTCTTTTTGTAGATGGAACTGGAATGGCTCTGATTGCTTCTAACTTTTCAGGATCCGGCTGAATGCCTTCAGAAGAAATAATATGTCCCAAAAACTTCACTTTTGTCCTACCGAATTCAGACTTTTCCAAGTTAACTGTAATTCCAGATTCTGCAAAAATGCGTAACAAACTGTTGAGGATGCGATTATGTTGTTCCCATGAAGCTTCTGCTATTAGAATATCGTCCACATATAAGGTGATGTGACGTTTTAAGAACTCAGGCAATATGGAATTTAGCCTGCGAATGAATGCTGCTGAAGAGATGTTCAAACCAAAGGGAAGTTTCCGAAACTGATAACAAACGCCGAAAGAAAGGAAAGCTGTGTATTTTCTACATTCTGGATGAAGTTCGATCTGATAAAAGCTGGATCTGAGATCAATGGAAGACAACACTTTTACACCATTAAAATTTTGAAGAAGTTCTTCCATCGTCTGCGGCCTGTCTGTTTCAGGAATAATGATAGTATTGATTTGTCTCGAATCCAAGACAAGCCTGATCGATCCATTTTTCTTCTCAACAACATGTAATGGATTGTTGTATGAGCTTACTGCAGGCTCAATAATGCCCTCGTCGAGCATAGATTGTATTTCTGTTCTAACACGGTCCCTATAATGTGCTGGAATTACATATGGTCTAACACAAAATTTAGTATGCTCACGAACACGAAATTGGTATTGAAATCCCTTGATTGTTCCTGTTTTATGAGTAAAAACTGTGGAATGTTCTTGTAAAATCTCAAAAAGGTCCTGCCTATCAGTGTCATTACAATTCTCAATTGTTTGAATTTTATTCTGAATTAACTTATTAGTGTCAAATGCGCCGTCGACATCATCCCTGTCAGTACTTGCAGAGTGATTGTTAGTGTCTAGTTCCGTAGAAAATTCCGATCTGTTGTCTAACAGAAGGTAAAGCCGATTGATTTCTTCGTCATGGTTTGAGAGCCAATCTTCAAATTTCAAAGCTATTGACTTACCTTCTTTCTCTAAACTTATTTCAGCATCGTGAAAGTTTAAGATTGCTTTGTATTCATTCAAAAAGTCTACTCCCAATATAATTTCCGTCGACAATAATGGAACAATGAGAAAGTTCATAGAGAAGCTGTGGCTTTGACAAAAGAATTCTAAATTGGTTTGTTGGCGTACATCTACACTTTTTCCAAAGACTGCACCTTGTAATTTAATCTTACGTAACGGAAGTGTGGGGCAATCGTTCGATTTGTTGCATTTGCTAAAGGCTGTTTCACTGATTACTGAAATGGGACTGCCAGAGTCAAGTACTGCCGTAAATTTTACGTCATTTACTGTAATGTGATTCACAGGATATGCAATGTTGTTATGTTTTACGTCGTGTTCTTGGAGTAAGATGTCCCTAATGTCTTCCATTTTTACGTAATTACTAGCTACGGCAGCTGCGTCGTTAGTTTCATACGTGCATTTTGTGGCTGCCTGCGGTGTGAGTCATTGCCTATTGTCTCTTTGTTGGCGCGCGTCGTTATTGGGATTTGGAGACCTAACTTCTACAAATTCACCGTGACGAGAGGGCCCTGCCCTGTTTAAATCCCGCCAGTTCTGATGCAATTCGGGTCTGTCGTTACGATCACATCGTCTGTCGTCATGTCGGTAGTTCCTGTAGTTTCTTTCTTGTCGGTTAAGTGGTGGAGAATTTCTCCCTGAATCATAACTGCGCACTGGACCGTTGCGTCTCAAGTTATTCTGTCTCCCGTAATAATAATTGTTTTGGTTCCCATATTGTCTGTTTCTCTGATTGTCTCTGTGATAGTCATTACCGCGGAGAGGTGATCTTTCCCTGTAATTATTACTACTCTGCCAACGGTTGTCATACGGGTGGTGTCTGTTTTGGTCACGATTTGTGTTGTGAGAATAGCCTTGTCGCGTCCAGTTATTATCGAGGAATTGTGACGGATGTGACCTGTAATTGTTGTGTTCCTGTTTCCGCATTCCGCGATTGTCAGTGTCAATTTCCAATTCTTGTAACAGTCCCTGAAAAGCTTCAATGTCGTCTTTGCAACGTCCTGCCAAAATAATGTGTCGTAAATGTTCAGGCAATTTGATTAAGCAAATGCGGATGAGTTCTGAGGGGCTGTATGGGTTTGTCAGGTACTGATTCTTGTGCAACATGTCTTCAAAATATTTCACAAGACTGGAGAATTCAGATTGTTCGAAATGTTTCATCATTATGATGCCATGTTTTACGCGGTCTTGTGTGGCTTGAGACCAATATGCAGAGAGGAAGGCATGGTAAAACTCTCCTTCACTGTGGCAATCGTGAATTACCGATCGCATTCTTACAGCTGGTTCATTCTCCAAGTAGCCACACATAAATTCTAATCTGTGTTCTAACGACCAGTTGGGAGGAAAACAATGAGAGAATTTATGGAGCCATGCTTGTGGATGAATGTCGTTGCCAGAATTCTTAAATGTTTTGAATTTACGTGTAGTAATGAACAGCTTATAGTCAAAATCATCATGTCGGCGAGTCGCAGATCGGTCATTGTTAGGTCGTGTCGGCCGTTACATATCAAAATTCGGTGCACATTGCCAATTTCTTTCATAACTTCCGAAATGCCCTGTGTTATTATTTTGTGGCTGTTCCATATTTCTGTGTCCCTCTTCCCGTATTGGGGCGCGAGTATCCTCTGAAATACGTAATTCTTGAATTACCTGTGTCAGCTGATCTTGTACTTCCCGGATTTCTCTTTTGTACTGTGTATTGATTTGATTTTGATTCTGTTTGAATTTTCTAATTTGTTCATACTCTTCTGTGTCAGTGAAGGCTACAGGTGTTGTGTTATTCAGATCATCATCTACCTTTGTAGATAAGTTAGTGAACTGATCTGAAAGTTCAGCTACTTTATCCGATAGTGAAATTATTTCCTCTGTATGTTTTTCTGAACCAAGTTTCAGAGTATCTACTGTGTCCTTTAAGTTTTCCTGAGTTTTTGCAAGTTGCGTAACCGAATCGGTAGATGCAACTGAGTCAAATTTAGCTTGCAAGGTCTCATGATTTTCATGAACAATAGTTTGCAGTTCTTTTATGGCTGCTTCGTGATTCCGTAATGCATTTTCATGCCGCGAAAAAATAGGTTGAAAATGCTCACAAATTTGTGTTTTTACGTCATTACAGACCTTTTGACATTTCGATTCGATGTTATGTAACTCAGTGGTTAAATTTTCACGTGTTTGTTCAAGTGTAGTGTCTAACTTTTGAAGATTTTGTTCCATTGTGTCTAACTTTTTGAGATTTTGTTCCACTGTGTCTAACTTTTTGAGATTTTGTTCCACTGTGTCTAACTTTTTAAGATTTTGTCCCATTTGTCTCTGATTTTGTTCAAGTGTTGTGTCTAACTTTTGTAGTTTTTGTCCCATTTGTTGCATTAACTGTAATAACAATGCACTGGTGTCTGAAACATGTTCCTCAGTGCTTTTCGGCAGTGAATTTGCACCGGCAACATTCACGTTTTGACAAGTGGAAAATGTGTCTTGACTCATTTGAGAAAACGGTGGGAACCCAAAACCTGAGTCTGCAGTATTTGCAATATTGTGTTCTGTCATTCCCGATTCCTGAGGCGAGCTGTTGCCGACCAATCGATCGATAACGCTTCCCTGTTCACTACCTGTTTCACTGTTTACACCATTGTTTGCCGCCCGCTCCATTTCCCTATGCGCAATTACCAAATTACTACTTTGAACATCAGTTAATTCATTACTCGGTGGCGCTAACACACTGCTTTCATTTTCACTGTCATTTCTCAGTTTACTTTGGAGCCTAGTATTACGTTTTTCACACGCCATTATTGTCACAGTATTTCACGCGACAACACAGAAAAACACAATTTGAAGATCAAAAATAAGAGAACACATTAACATAGCACTGAAAATAATATCTAGTTAATTGCAGCTGCGAAATACTTGGTGCAAATCTACATGCATACCACAACTGTTTTACTGTACAACAATGAAAGTCTGCAACTATAAAGGAGATTTTCTAGCAATAAACAAAATCTACACTAATTGCACAAACTACAAGAAAAAAATCTGAAGATTCCAGTGAGGTATCCTCGGCTAAGGGTCGACATATGAAACGTCCCCTTTGAACAATTATGCAGGACTGTGCTTAACCTGACACACAATATTTTTAGCGCAACGCAATCTGACTTTCAAAATTCCCTACAAAAGAATGGCCCTGACTAACATTACTATACCTTTCACAAATCACTTACCTCACAAAAATCTTCGCTGCTCAAGCTACTGCAATACAGCGAGTGCCACTACTGCCAGCTAAATAAAAGATTCAAACTACGGAATGCACTAACTACTGATAGGGATAGTTAGCAAATGAAAGATATTAATTGAGAACAAACAATGTATTTACCTTGATATCATCATATATAAATATAGCATGACAAATTTCAAAACTCCGCCATCTCTCTCCCCACATCCACCACTGCTGGCGGCTCACCTCCAACTGCGCAACGCTACGTGCTGTTCACATCCAGCTGCCTAACACTACAATGGCGAGTATTACAACAATGCAAAGCAGCCACAGACTGCACACAGCACAGCCAGTGATTTTCATACAGAGGTGGCGTTACCAATAAAAAAACCTAAACAGCCTACTTACATAAAGAAAACATAAACAGCCTACTTACAAAATGAAGCATATTTTGAAACATGTCTTAAAGAAAAGAAAACAATGATATTTGCTTAGATTTCTGTGAAATATCCATTGGATTTAAGAGAGAGATACCTACGTTTACTATGCTTGAATTTTCATCAGTAGCAATATTACATTTAATGATAATGCTTTTCCTGAGTCTAAGAAGAGTTAAATCCTTCCTGCTCAAAAGGAAAGGTCAGATCTTGACTCACTCCTCCAGTAAATACATATTCCGTTTACTTTAAAAAAACACTTCTGAAATTCTGTGCGAAATTTTCTAACCATGTTGTTTATGTCATTTTCATCCTCTGTTAAACTGACTTGGTCATCAGCAAGATGCAAAATGAAGAGCTTGTTATCATTTATAGGCATTTTTACTGAATTATATGTTTTAGAATGCGCTGATTTCAGAAGTGATGTTCATTTTTTTCTATAACGTAAGGTTTTATTACAAATTCAAACACAAAAAATTCGTAGAAGCACTCATTTATTCAAAATAATCAAACATAATATTTTTTACAACTAATAAAACATTATTTCCAGACATATAGTAACAGTATTATATTTATTCATGATTTTTATGTAATCTTTTCTTCTTTTCCTCTATACTTCGCCGAGTCCTTTTCCGATTTCCATCTTTAGTTTCCCGCTTAAGCATTCAACAGTAGTCAGCAAGCAAAGTGACATCCAATTTTCCTTGGTACTGTGGTGTACGCTGTGTTATTCAGTGGTTTGGTATTTAACTAATTTGTAAATGAAAATGATAATCTTATTTTATTACAGCGAGTAATTACTAAATAATTTTTCTCCCGAATAAAGATTTGGTCAAACTGCTAAAGAACTCCAAGTTAACGTTGTGTCAAAGTGCTGTCTGTAAGTAGTGTTAGTGTCACTAAATCTCAGTTCATACAACAGATTCTATACAACTACTGAATGTGACAGAAACAGTTATCTTCAGCAAAATGATCATTAAAACCACCGAATATCATCTGCGCACAACACTGACGTATGTTACCTGAAACAATATTCTTCGCAACTCGTGCGTAATTAATTTCGGCTCCATACATCACAGCAAGAAAACTTTGTTATATGGATCGTGCTATGAGCATTGTTTTTTAAAGAACCAATCTGATTCGAATTATTTTAATTAAAATGAGTTCGGGACCACCGGTGCACATTTATTTTTACACATTTTTATTACCTTCGGCATTTATGTCTGCAGAGTTGCGTAATTTGAGTATGCCGCTGAGATAATTGTTAAGATGGCGACAGACAATTGATAGAGAATTTCTATTGTTAGTGCAAATATCCATTTAAGAGGATAAGTATTTGAAATGCTTATTAAACATTGCTTTCATATTGTGCACTATTGAGACTAATTTTCATCAAGCACACCTTTGATACTTCCGTAAGAAACACAGATAAAAACGCGATACAAATCGCAATCATCAATGGCTGCGATCCTTGCAGCGGAAAGATATAATTAACACAGATAATGCTTATTGAGGGAGGAATTAAAGTTACAAATTGTTATTCACTCATATTAATAACAATAATGAACTCTATTCTCAAGTAATAATTAACAAACAATTACAATTTCTTAACAGACCTCAGTTTGATATACGTGTTGCGTCCGCAACCTACAAAAAACCCAACCAACAAAAGGTAAAAACAAAGGAAGACAAACGCAGATCATAAAATGAAATTACAATTATCATTGTCTTTGTGTGACACACATCGATATATCCAATGACATCATAAAATATTATATAAATAATTAATATTTATCATCGTTTTATTTCATAGTTTTTTCATATGTCGGATAGATGATGTTTATAACTGTTAGAGGCATAATTTCCTCTCGTCGCACTGTACCTAAAATTTATCTCGTGGATGTTACAGTACCGTCTCTCGATATCACTGACATCCTAATGAAACCGCTCCCCCTGTTCTTCACTGTAAGCTCCCAGGTATTCAGGAAACTGTCTATGTGGAAGCGTAAAAAATGGACATTGAAGCTCGTCTTGCAGCCTTGAGCTTCGTATGCTGCTACCATCCGTTGAACAATGGTTTTGTAGTCAGGATCCTTAGTATTTCCCAAAAACTTTCGCACTACATCCTTGAACGATACCCATGCTACTTTTTCCTTTTCATTCATACTTTCGACAAAGAGGGTTTCGGTTAAAAGTTTTATCATGTCGGGGCAGTGAAAACTGCCTCTTTCAGCTTTGCTTCTGACAGCTTCGAGAGCTTTGTACATAGATATTTAAAACAGTCCCCATACTTTTGCAGCGATTTTACAAATTGTTTCATCAACCCCAATTTGATATGGAGAGGGGGCAACAAAACCTTTTCTGGTGGTACCAAAGTAGTATTGATAACATTTTTCTCTCCAGCTTTTATAGTTTCTTGGGGAGGCCAATCACTTTTAGTCCAGTGCTATTCTCTGGCTCTACAATCCCACAAGCATTTAATATTTAGTATAGCCGGCCTGCTGACCCAAATGCCCACAAACCATCCACTGGTGGTCTTGATATTTGATTTTTTCCAGGATAATGGCCAAATCGTTATAGTTTTCTCCCATATGTCAGAATGCCCCATCGGAAGCGATGGAGATTTATTTCCATTGTTCAATAATACTACTTTAAGATTAGTTTTGGATGAATCAATGAATTGGTGCCATTCACATGAGTCATACTACATTTCAGAACAATGTATGAGTCCTTCCATATCATTCCAAAATACTACATTTCCTTCTTTTGAGAAAAACTGGGTAAATTCTTTTTCTCGGTGTCTGTACCATGAAAATTAGGTGCCAGTTGATAAAAGGCTTTAATTCTTTTAATCTGGAACCTAACAGTCTGGCCGCATCTTTTGAAAGACCTAAATCTCTTACTAGATCACTGAGCTCACTTTGAGAAAATAGTTGAGGCCTTTCATCTCCGTCTGAAGAAAGATCTGAGCTTGATTCCCCCTGGGGAGGTAAAGTAACTTCGTCCTCCAACTCACTCGTGTATTCATCCAAAATGGAAGGTGGCTGTGGGATAGGTATTTCGAAGCAATGGGGCACTGGACGTGTAGCTGAGTCAAGGTTAGGATAACTTATGCTTCTTTTGTTTTTTGAGTTGAATCCCTTTATGTCAATTGAACAGAAGTAGCAATCAGTGGAATAGTTTTTCTGCTCACGCCATATCATCGGAATTCCAAATAGAAATGAACTTTTCTTACCCTTAAACCACAAACGAAGATCTTCTTCACATCTTCTACACACATGGTTTATCTTGATCACCAAGTTTTAAAGTAAGCAAAATAATCTTTCCTCAAAAAATCACTTACGTTTCTCTGTTGACTTTTAATAGTGTATGCACCACAGATATAACAGAAACTGTTTGGATAAATAACACAACCTCTTGTAACCATGACTAGACAGAAATAAGAGCACTGTTTACTTGAATAGCAATATGTCTACTGAGAGTTTCTATTCATTTCATGCGAGATACAAATCGTCATTTTACTTGTCGCAACAGGATAAAACTGAACAATAAGAATGTTTGTGTTTGCGTCTGGCGCCCAGGTGTTCACGGTAAAAGCTGCACATTGTAACAAAGAATAGTGAACATTCTAATTGTTTTAAATTTAAGCTTATTTTATCAATTATAATTCATACAATTTTTAATAATCATTAAATAAAAAACACATAGGTTTATTACTAATGAAAATAAACACTGCAATATACATAAAAACCTACGTCATAGAATTTCTTGAATATTTTCCTGATTTTGGTAGGTCAAAATCTGTAAGAAAATGTTAAAAAATCCTATGCAGTTTTTTAGTGGCAGACCTGTGTAATTAATCCAAGCCGTCGGTCCATAAGTAGTAACATTCTTCATTGATTTACACCCAGGTCCCAGTTTAGGACTTAAAACGTTTTCTTAGTCCCGTACAACAAACGGTGACATGCTTGTCCCCAATTTGTTTTGGAGTATTCTGCTCAAATCACGTACCGAAAATAGATATCCCTGCCCTCATGTCTAGCATTCATACAGAAGTTTATCATCTGCAAAATGGTCTTATGAATGGGCTCCTTCCTATCGTTGGTCCGAGTGTCGAGTTACTTCGTCGAAATATTAAAAGGTCAGACGACACCATTTGTATTTATTAGTGACAGGAATCGTTCTTTGGCTTTGAGTCAAGCTTGTTTTTAATTATGACCAATTTAGTTAGTGATGATGTTGTTTAGCTATTATTTGTCTAGGAATGAGAGATAAAACCCGTAAATGAATAAAGGCTGTGGTAGTGGTCTAGACGTTCACGTTGTTCAGCTACAGACTTCTAGAAAGGATATACGGTGGCCGAAATCTTGTAACGTGGTGTAATTTCGCTGTAGGACCTCTCAGGAACAGCTTGAGTAAACGCAATCCGTGAAAAATGAAGTAAGTAATCTAATTAGCTGAATGAAAACTTTAAGAAAAGGAAACGCTAGTGAAACAAGCTGTGATAAATCCGTGATTAAAGACTTACCACACAAGCTTTTAAATTCATTATATTTCACATGCGCAAGCTGTAAACTTTCTCTGTTTTAGCTTCAGATAACAATGAAGTTTCTTTTTTTGTAAACTTCGATTTTTTTGCAGACATTTTAATTTATTTCTTAGTTTTTCTCTTTTGGGACTTTGAGCTGATGAATCGACTTCACTTACAACGGAAAGAGCTGTTATGGAACACTCTGCAGGAGTTTTGCTGTTAGCATGAGATCTGGAATTTTGGTTCTTGTTTTCAACTTACAAGTGACTCATTGTTTATTTTTATGTCTGGATGAATATTTATTGACTACTGACAACCGTTCGAAATTAATTCGAAACCAATAGGCGTGCGCAGACAGCCGAAGTGACTAAGGCAATCATTCGCGTTTAGTTGGAAACCTGGTTTCGAATCCTGGCCTGGCACAGATTTTCGCTTTTCACAAATAGGCAGTATATCTATACCTAACACAGATGATGTGGAGATTTCACAAACATCGAATTTATTTCGAATTAAATAGGTATTATAACAAAAGAAGACATAAGGCAATCATTCACGTTTAGTTGGAAATCTGGTTTCGAATCCTGGTATGGTACAGATTTTCGCTTTTCACAAATAGGTAGTATATCTATACGTAACACAGATGATGTGAAGATTTCGCAAACATCGAATTTATTTCGAATTATATAGGTATTATAACAAACGAAGACATAAGGCTGCATAAAAATTTAATTTATACAAATGTTTTCGATTAGACCCGGACCTGTAAGTTCACTCTAACATATTATTTAATATGGATCGTATTCGTTTATAAGTAACGATAGATAGGCTTCGATAAAAAAATTTTGTCAAGCTTAGTCCTAAATATGAGATATGTTTCAGCTTTTCCATTATGTAACTGTTGGTGTGGAATGTCTTCATTTTATTTCAGCTGTAAGGACAACAATAGATCACGATCACTAATTTGAAAAGCATGCGTCTGTTTGTACCAACTGTTGACGTCTAATCTGCAGATTACCATGGCATGGCTCTCGAATAAAATTAACTTCGGTTTTCTCCATACTGTAGTGAGATGTGATTTTACTTACCACTTTAAAAGCAGGAAATTAAGTATCACAGTAACTGTGACCAATATGGAAAAAGTAGACCTTCGTTATTGAGCACAGAAGTGAAACTATAAGATGCGAAAGAAATCAACTATGTGCACTAGTTACTTTCCTTAGAATTGATACAGCAGCGATGAAAACGCCAAATGAGAAACAAATCGTTTGTAATTTATTAAAGGAAAACGAAAACCTCTGCCGAAAACCGAACTCCAGGAGTTGATGTTTTGCTTCATTTACTTAGAGTATCTTAACAATTTTATGAGCTTGCTGTTGTTTATAGCAAGAAAATCGGAAATCTCATTTTTCTTTTGAGCTGTTATTAGCGGCTTTGTGGGAAGCGCTCGTTGCTTACACGTGTAGTCTTTTGTATTTCTGCTCATTATATATTTCTAAATTTGACAGTGCATCCGACGACTGTTTGCTTGTAATTGAGGCCAGCGACTAATACGCATAATTAGTAGAATAAACAAAACGTACCCGTGCACCTTTAACTTCAGACACAACTCTTCACTCAGTTTCAGTATGACAGACATCATACATACGTACTACATTTTGGCGCATGCACTGCAGCCGAATCCCCCGTCTGGATTCTCTCTATTACATGCCTGTTCCCTACAGATGTGTTTGGCGGATGGCCTGCATATGTCACGCCCAAGCGTTTTAAACGGCTTCGACACCTCTGTCCACCTCTGCAAAGGAATTTTCTGATGCGAGATATTCGCTCTTTGAGCGCCTGGTACACATTCTCTGGCATACTGCTTCATGTCACGCTTACTGTTCGTCCACCAATATCATTTCGCAACCCCCCTAGCCGCCATGACCTGACAACGCCGTCAGCCTGTTGTAACAGATTCTTGTGAGAAACTGCCGGGACCACGGTATGTGGTTGGTCCGCATTTCGTGACTCTACACAACAAATAGTAATGTACGATGACGTGCAACTGTGACTTAAAAACCTGACAGTCTTTAACCTCAGCTTGTACATGTTGTCATTTGAGCACACTATTGACTCATGTACTCAGCATGGACGCTTTGTGACTTAACGTGTCTGTGTTGAAGTGTTTTCTACTTGGTTTATGGATGACCTCGTGTTCACATTACTAAGCTAGAGAACCCAAGACATTAGATGACTAGACGTATCTTTCAGACCAACCAGCCATTTCAGTTATGCACGAGCAGTCACAACCTTAAGTCTTCTACCATACAAGTAACACAGGAAATTCGTAGTACCCTTTTGTGACCACTAAAACTTCTTTGACAGTTGGCGAGTAATTACATTACACTTTACTTAGCTTCCATGAAGCATACGCTACTGGATGCTCGTATCCATTAACCATCTAACCCGACATGCAGCCGACTGCTTAGTTAGAAGCGTCACAAGATATGATAATTTTTTTTCAAAATCTGAGAAGACCAATACTGGGTCCTAAACCAATGCCTCCTTAAATTTTTCGAATGACAGCTGACATTGCTGTCACCACTGCAGCCTTACATCCAGTTTGACTAATGTTTTGAAAACGTTTGACTATTTTTTTGAAATCCTTTACGAATTCAGGGTCGTAGTTACACAAACTGATGAACGACTGTATTTGTTTGGTTACTCGTGGTGTAGCAAAAGCTTTGAATAGCTTCTGTAAGATGAGGATGGGTCTGCACAACACAATTCACTAACTACGTGTCCCTGAAAGTACACTCAAGTTTTAGCGAAATGGCTCTTGTCTATGCCCAGCATGAAGCATGCTGATTTAGTCTACTAACCATATGCTCCAAGTGTCTCACCTGCACTGGTACATCCTTTGAATAAACTATACACAATAAAGGTCCTAAATTTTAACTGTCTTAAAACTGAATACAATAATCGCCGAAAAGTAGGAGGTATATTTTTTACCTCGAGTGCCTTTCGCTTATACTGGTAATGACCACATGATCCTGCAAACTTTGTCTTTGCTCTATCCTTCAGTGCTACTTCTGACTGATGACAAACCACTTTTCAGGTACAATGAAGTAAAGTAACGACACCAACCCAATTTATCCGAAGTTTCCATAATACTAGGGATTGGATAAACATCTTTATCGATCAGTGGATTCAGAAATCCGTCATCTCAGCACAATATCTATATTTCTTCGTTCCTTACAGTGATTTCTTGGAGACAATAACTATATTAGCACTCACAGGATGGTCACTAGTTTCTACGATTCTATCTTGCAATTGTTGTCCAACGAACTCTGTATTGGTGGCTATAAATGTCTTGTTGTGTGATATGATTTCCTATAGGAATACTGTGCTGAGTCACCAGAGCTGCTGGTAACCATCCATCTGTACAAAACAACTCGCTAAACTTCAACAATAGCTCTTACACATCTTGGCGATCACAGCTGTTCAAATGACCCAACTTCTTCCATTATGTTCCTACGTCGACAGTTTAAACATGGATTATATTCAGACACGACCTATGAACACCTTTTCCTCTAATACTAGAGTGGTTATAACTATACCCTTTGCCGAACAGCTTCACGTCTGGAAAAGTTATCTGTGCTACCTCGAATCATTTGTTCCCCATTAACATTACTCGCATGCGCTATGTTTCTGTGCACAAAGCAATGTGAACCAATCAACTCTTCATTCCTTGAGTGACTCAGTCACTTACGAAGCCCCACAAGAGGAATCGGTCCCCACTGAAACCCACTGTACTTTCCCGGCACCTGTTGGTAATTTATCATGTTAATCAAACTTTAAAGACTAATCTTCTGTTTAGGTGGGTCAGTATTATGACAGGTGACCTCTGTAACATGACTTCGTTTGCATTATTGTCACCCAAGAGACAGATAAATGATCAGATGTACGAACACAGTCGTTTTGTTGGGAGCTTTATCGAACCGTGAAAAAATATTATTGTTGTTTAGAAATGGGATAGAATCTAAAAGCGCAACTTTCCTGCACTGGATCCTTACAAGCAGGAGCAATATCGTTGTTCAAATGCACAAGTGTCAGTATAGTTGCTTTTGACTGGAATAAATTAATTGCGAAACATTCTGACTGATGTCATAAACAGGGCGCCATCGCGAATCTGGGCATCGCTTAATACTGTCAGTGCTCTTATCGACTCAGTTACATGGGCGTCACTTACCGATCGCCGCACAGTTTCCACCTGCAGTATAGTCCTCTGAACTATTAATCTATTCACAGGCTCTCCTACTGATAATGTAGTGGTACTTTCTAAAGATTTGACCTAAAGTAATAATTTATTACGTACGGATCGCCTCATAACTAAAAATTCACGTTTCTGATTTCGCGAATTTAATGTTGTAAATGGAGTAACCACATGTGAATAATTTAGTTATTATGCGATCTTAACTTTCACACATATTTTAAAAAATATGTGTCTACAAATATGTATGTACGTTCCACATCTCCTTCCAAAGTGTTGGACTAATTGGAACCAAACTTCGTACACATACCACTTACTATCTGGAAAGATGCTCTATGATGGTGAGAATCACCCACCTATCAAAGGTGTGGGGCTGGGACGTGAGAAATAATTGTCGCTGACGACGCATAAATGGTCAGGATTTACTCACCCAGTTTTTGAGAATGAGAGCACTCAGCCACTTGCAACAAACGTCACACATAATTGTGAACTTTCGCGAAATGTTTTCTCGCTGACACCATCTACAAAATATGAAGGTAAAGAAGTTCCCGCTGTTCATGCAGAAAAACTGCCACATCAGGCATGACATTTCCATTTATTACATCTTAAATACCAACACTATTCGCGACACATTCTGCAGGAAGCATTCACACATATCAATGAATATACTTGCAAAATTATATCATTTTACGACACGTAGTGAAGGAGGTAATGACATCGTAAACACAGCGATACATGAACAATTGCAGCAGAGTGTGTGACACTTTCATTGATTTGACAGAGCAAGGTGGGGAAGGAGGAAATGGGAAGTCAGAGAGGGGAAGTAAGAGATAAATATTGATAGGGGGGAGTAGGAGATGCACAAAGAGAGGGGGCTGAGGAGATGAACAGAGAGAGGCGGAGGAGGAGGTGGACAGAGATGGGGAAGAGGAGAGGCTGAGGGAAGCAGTAGTCCAGGAAGAGAGTGAAGAAGAGGTGAACAGAGGGAGGGGGAAGTAGCAGATGGATTAACTTAAGACTGCAATCAATTCATACACGGGCAATGCTGGGTACTCTGCTAATAGTAATATATGGAATTTATCCATACAGAATGGATATTGGGGGTTGTTGCCATTATTAGTACGTGGGCAAAGGACGTATATTACGAATAATAAAATTGTACTCCTCGCAGTAAACGAAGGAGTACACGCAAACAAAAAAGAGAAAGGTAATTTGTAACAATCTTCGAGCAGTTCTTCATAATTTAAATTTAATTCGAACGTCACATAGAAATCCTGTCGGATCCACTTCGAAATGGTTCTGGAAGTAACGTCAAGTAAGATTTGTGGGAGGCGAATCACAGAGAGCTCTGTATGCCGGTGATGTGGCCTGAAGTACAGACAAAAGCGATACTGGCTCTCATGTGTGTTCGTTCTCCTTCGTTTCTATCTCTCTCTCCTCCTCTTCGCATCTTTACTCTCCCCTCTCCCCCCCCCCCCCTCTCTCTCTCTCCCACACATATCCAGACACACAGACGCGTGCTCACTAACGCCTACGCAGAAGCTAGACTGCCGCGCACAAAGGGGAGAGGGAGTGATGCAGGAACCAAGAGTGGAGGAGAGAGGAAGGGAGAGGTTAAAAAAGGGAGAGGGTAAGGCGACACGACACCATATTTCCCCTGAGCTGATACCTGCGTGCCTTTGCGCGCAGCCCGCCGCCTGCATTAAGGTTTAATAATTTCGCAGGTGAGCCCCTAGCCAGTTTCGCTTCAGTCTGACGGCCTGTGTGGGGGTGGGGCCGAGCCGCCCCCACACTCAGGCGGTTTCGCGCCTTTGATGTCGCCCTCGCTTTAGACGTGGCGTCAGGTCAAAGCGCGGGAGCCGCGGCTTCAGGATTTCAATAAGATCACCCGTCTTTGATTTGTTGATAGCCCGTTAACGTCGTAATTAGCAGCCTAGGGCGCTGTAAGGGAACAGAGGTCCGAGGAAATCTCGACGTTATGGGTCAAGCTTAGATTAACGGAAGTAGCAGAGGTACGTTTCAGAGGTGTCCTCTCCATTTTATACGCCCAGCCATCAAACAACGGAAATTTATCACCTCTACCTTCCATGTATTAAAAACAACGTGTAACAGAGAAAATGCCAACTGAATATTTCCTTCTGCTGTAAATATGTTTTGAACTGCATTCTCCTAAAAACGAAATTATGGAATGAGACTCAGTTTTTGTTGCTCATGAAGAGGAAAATAGTTAGCATCACAAAAAGAGGTAAAATAAAAGGAAAGGAAATAAATATTGTAATGACTGATATTAACTGGAATGGAGACAGTGATCTTTATGTAATTTACTAGTATTTTGTATTTTTTAAGAAAATCTCTTAATGCCTACAACGCATTTACATAAAATAATTAAGAGAAATGGCTAGCTGGTTCTACTGTAAGTAACAACCATCTTCAGATCCGTAAACAAGCAAAGAAAGCAAGAATACAGAAAATCGCCTGAAGAGAACCTCTTAACAAAGTAAATATACAAGATACGAATACTTCAAGAGTGTCCAAAATCCCAAAATATACCCACTACTCACGAAAAAAAGAGGCATAACAACATAGCTAAAATCCATAATGTATAAAACGAACCTACATCGCAGTTAACTTTACAGTAATACATCGGTAACAATTTTATGCTTTAATGTAACCTACCACACATATACAAAATGTGGGTCAGCCACGACCTGGATATGCTATGCGTATGTCAGAAGCCTGTCTCATGTTACAAGAGTAGTACGGTATAATTTTATGTTTGGTACCGTCTTCGCTGTTATTTTGCATATTTACTTCGTTAAAAGGTTTTAATCAGGTTATTTTGTGCGTTGTTGCTTCCCTTTTTTCGGTTTTTGCTTATTTAGAAATCTGAAGATTGCTGTTACTGACAACCGAAACTACCTCGTCATATTATCTTAATTATCCTGTGTAAATGCGGTCTATGTAATTAAAGAACTTTGTAAAAAAGTGTAAAATATATGCACTACTGGCCATTAAACTTGCTACGCCAAGAAGAAATGCAGATGATAGACGGGTATTCATTGGACAATTATATTACACTACAACTGACATGTGATTACATTTTCACGCAATTTGGGTGCATAGATGCTGAGAAATCAGTACCCGGAACAACCAACCACCTCTGGCCGTAATAACGGCCTTGATGCGCCAGGGCATTGAGTCAAACAGAGCTTGGATGGCGTGTACAGGTAGAGCTGCCCATGCAGCTTGGACACAATATCACAGTTCATCAAGAGTAATGACTGGCGTATTGTGACGAGCCAATTGCTCGGCCACCATTGACCAGGCGTTTTCAGTTGGTGAGAGATCTGGAGCATGTGCTGGCCAGGGCAGCAATCGAACGTTTTCTGTAACCAGAAAGACCCGTACAGGACCTGCAACATGCAGTCGCGCATTATTCTGCTGAAATGTAGGGTTTCGCAGGGATCAAATGAAGGATAGGGAGCCACGGGTCGTAATACATCTGAAGTGTAACGTCCACTGTTCAAAGTGCCGTCAATGCGAACAAGAGGTGACTGAGATGTGTAACCAGTGGCACCCCGTACCATCACGCCGGGTGATACGCCAGTATGGCGATGGCGAATACACGCTTCCAATGTGCGATCACCACGATGTCTCCAAACACGGATGCGATCATCATGATGCTGTAAACATAACCTGGATTCGTCCGAAAAAATTACGTTTTGCCACTCGTGCACCCAGGTTCGTCGTTGAGTACACCATCGCAGGCGCTCCTGTCTGTGATGCAGCGTCAAGGGTAACCACAGACATGGTCTCAGAGCTGATAGTCCATGCTG
The DNA here is from genome assembly GCF_021461395.2 of Schistocerca americana. Taxonomy (NCBI): domain Eukaryota; kingdom Metazoa; phylum Arthropoda; class Insecta; order Orthoptera; family Acrididae; genus Schistocerca; species Schistocerca americana. Next base: position 502,205,161 of record NC_060124.1, on the reverse strand, counting down.
CTGCAAACGTCCTCGAACTGTTCGTGCAGATGGTTGTTGTCTTGCAAACGTCCCCATCTGTTGACGGATCGAGACGTGGCTGCACGATCCGTTACAGTCATGCGGATGTCTGTCATCTCGACTGCTAGTGATGCGAGGCCGTTGGGATCCATCACGCCGTTCCGTATTACCCTCCTGAACCCACCGATTCCATAGTCTGCTAACAGTCATTGGATATCGACCAACGCGAGCAGCAATGTCTCGATGCGATAAACCGCAATCGCTATAGGCTACAATCTGACCTTTATTAAAGTCGTAAACGTGATGGTACGCATTTCTCCTCCTTACACGAGGCATCACAACAACCAGTCACCAGGCAACGCCGGTCAACTGCTGTTTGTGTATGAGAAATCGGTTGGAAAGTTTGCTCATGTCAGCACGTTTTAGGTATTGCCACCGGAGCCAACCTTGTGTGAAAGCTCTGAAAAGCTAATTATTTGCATATCACAGCACCTTCTTCCTGTCGGCTAAATTTCGCGTCTGTGGCACGTCATCTTCGTGGTGTAGCAATTTTAAGGGCCAGTAGTGAATATTTAAATTTTAATAGAACAACTTACATTTCTTCTATCTGATGCTTTTCTGTGTCACTAGGCTGTCGGAAGGAAGTGTCTCGTACCTAATCTATATTATATTACCAGTAGTCGGGCACCTGAATGATTCTCATATACATGTGGCATCATATAACCTGTGATGGAAAAGAGTGAATGTGAGTTCTCATGAGCGCAACCAGTAGTTGTCCGTCTGCCGCCGCAAGTCCGTCTGCTGCTCCGGTTTTGCCAATAGCTGTAGTGGAAGTAGAAATGCAGAAATTTCTAGCTAGGTCATCAGAGTTGGAATAATAATAGGTAAAAGAGTTAAGTTGGCTGGTAACGGCGTTCACATCTTTGGTGGTTTTCCGAAGAGCGAAGTGTCAGAGCGAAGATGGTAATTGGTAGCGCAGTCACAAGAAACAGTAGTCGCTACGAGCCGCATCAACGACCGGGCGACACCGCTAGCCGCCCCATCCGCTCCTCTACCTATGGCCGAGCACGGGTTGTCATTTCTTAACCTGTTACCAAAACAAAAGTAAAGAAAGTCGAATCTTAGTTACGATCCTCTGGCTAAAAAGCTCAAAGTCATTGCTCTTCGTACCTTTAAGAAAAATTCAGTTCATTGTGGCAGACTGTTAAGATGTGTATACAAAGTTTCACGGTACTTCTGAAGGTGTTCTGTCTGTATCAGAGATGTAATAACACGCTAATAATACGCTGACAGCTATAATAGCTAAATTGTGCCGTCCCAAAATCAATTGACTTGAGCTGCAGGACATGTTACGGACAGAATTCTCGTTCTGCACATCCGAATGCTCAGTCCAGAGATATATCTACACTATGGCTTGATACAACAGGATCTCTTCCCCATCCACCATCCATTCGAAAGGGGAGCCGTTTTTCTGCGAGCGACACGACTGCTGTTGGACAAGTGGGCAGCCATTATTTTGCTCTGTTGGATTATCTGTTACAACAAACTGGTGCTTGGATTTGTTATTTGAGAGCCAGAATAGCTTAAATCTCTTTTTTTCAGATTCAATTATATTAGGGAAATGAGTCGGGGCCCCCTGTTTCGTTTATTTTGTTAGACTTTGTGCGAACGAGCAGTCTAGTGGCTACTGTTTTGTCAGAACTTGAGCCATCGTCCTGGTTTATCCTGTTTTATCATTGTGCGGTTCCGTAAGCATTATGGGCATATACTCTGTTAAATACTGGTTACCATTTACTCGCGAAGTGAGTGGAGAGATTCCTGCCATAATTTATATCTTTTCAGTGGTCGTTTCTTTGAGTCTAGTAGGAGACCCCAGTTTGGTATAAAACCACGCACTCATAGTTTCGCAGCTGATAAGCTATACTACCTCGCACTGTTCAGTACGTTTCGAACTACCATGTATATGCATTCCGAATTATCGTGCGGTGACCATTCGTTTGATTTACGAAATGTTGGTGAATGTGTGTCTTTGATGGGGCTGTATCGAGACCATCTACTGCGCTCATTCTCTGCTTGGCTCAGTAACAGTAGAGAATTAGATACACAGTTGCCCGCTGTTTTTAATCGTATGAGTGCCAGTGTGAGTTACGTAATTCTTCCCTCCACAAATGAGTTTTACGCCTTTCACCCGATACTATATCCAGTACCAACGAACCGTGTATCCAAGTGATTTCGCCATATTAATGTGTCAACGCACCACCTCTTCAGTAAATGATTAAATGCGAGTGTTTGCCCAACGAATATAATAAATTGAATGTTCCAAAAGGTTTTTGTCACCAGTCCTTCGGCTATAGATGAATAAATGCTTCCCAACTATGATAAAAAGAGCCCTGTACGCGGTAAAATCATTTTGTCACCACCGTCGCCATTATCCTTTCCACCCCTCTCTACAGAAAGCCGAGAGATCAATGTGCATTCAATGTCGAAGTACACTTGACGAAAGCAGAGAGTGAAGAGAAACGTACAGTACGATAGAATCCAGCGTGGCTTACGGCTCGTTGCCTTCCCTGGCATGCTCGTCAAAATTGGCGTTACCTTTTGTGTCAAATTTTAGATCAATTCCATTACTGGGTCATATCCGTTGTGCTACCAATCTCTCATTCAAACGAATGCGCTAATCAGAGAACGTCAAATATCCGGAAGTGCACCTTTTACGCGATCTATGCACACTCCAAGTTAAGCCGCGCTTAGGTACTTTGTTATTAACAATAGGCATCACAGTTTCTTACAGCCACCATTCATCACCCTGTCTCTGCTACGATTTGCTACATCTGTATCATGTGTATGTGTGTCATACATATTATTCCCATCCATACTGGGCTGGACAGTTAACACATTTTTAAAACTCTTATCGGGCTGGATTGTTTGATTAATAAGTATTTACTTTGTGTTTTTTGTTTTGTCATTTTTAGATAGTGTTAACCGAAAGGTGCTGGATAATACAGTTTGTGGGGTAGCCGAGATGTGTTTACTGAAATCAAATTTGTTCCTGAAATTCATGCAAGCAGTGAAAAACATGATTTCACGAAGAATTTGCGTTTCTAACAAGGCGTGAAGCATACTACGAGACGCGGCTGTAAAATATCGGGACTATTGCTATAAAACATTTTATTTCAAAACATATACACACTCCTGGAAATTGAAATAAGATCACCGTGAATTCATTGTCCCAGAAAGGGGAAACTTTATTGACACATTCCTGGGGTCAGATACATCACATGATCACACTGACAGAACCACAGGCACATAGACACAGGCAACAGAGCATGCACAATGTCGGCACTAGTACAGTGTATATCCACCTTTCGCAGCAATGCAGGCTGCTATTCTCCCATGGAGACGATCGTAGAGATGCTGGATGTAGTCCTGTGGAACGGCTTGCCATGCCATTTCCACCTGGCGCCTCAGTTGGACCAGCGTTCGTGCTGGACGTGGAGACCGCGTGAGACGACGCTTCATCCAGTCCCAAACATGCTCAATGGGGGACAGATCCGGAGATCTTGCTGGCCAGGGTAGTCGACGTACACCTTCTAGAGCACGTTGGGTCGCACGGAATACATGCCGACGTGCATTGTCCTGTTGGAACAGCAAGTTCCCTTGCCGGTCTAGGAATGGTAGAACGATGGGTTCGATGACGGTTTGGATGTACCGTGCACTATTCAGTGTCCCCTCGACGATCACCAGTGGTGTATGGCCAGTGTAGGAGATCGCTCCCCACACCATGATGCCGGGTGTTGGCCCTGTGTGCCTCGGTCGTATGCAGTCCTGATTGTGGCGCTCACCTGCACGGCGCCAAACACGCATACGACCATCATTGGCACCAAGGCAGAAGCGACTCTCATCGCTGAAGACGACGCGTCTCCATTCGTCCCTCCATTCACGCCTGTCGCGACACCACTGGAGGCGGGCTGCACGATGTTGGGGCGTGAGCGGAAGACGGCCTAACCGTGTGCGGGACCGTAGCCCAGCTTCATGGAGACGGCTGCGAATGGTCCTCGCCGATACCCCAGGAGCAACAGTGTCCCTAATTTGCTGGGAAGTGGCGGTGCGGTCCCCTACGGCACTGCGTAGGATCGTACGGTCTTGGCGTGCATCCGTGCGTCGCTGCGGTCCGGTCCCAGGTCGACGGGCACGTGCACCTTCCGCAGGGCACTGGCGACAACATCGATGTACTGTGGAGACCTCACGCCCCACGTGTTGAGCAATTCGGCGGTACGTCCACCCGGCCTCCCGCATGCCCACTATACGCCCTCGCTCAAAGTCCGTCAACTGCACATACGGTTCACGTCCACGCTGTCGCGGCATGCTACCAGTGTTAAAGACTGCGATGGAGCTCCGTATGCCACGGCAAACTGGCTGACACTGACGGCGGCGGTGCACAAATGCTGCGCAGCTAGCGCCATTCGACGGCCAACACCGCGGTTCCTGTGTGTCCGCTGTGCCGTGCGTGTGATCATTGCTTGTACAGCCCTCTCGCAGAGTCCGGAGCAAGTATGGTGGGTCTGACACACCGGTGTGAATGTGTTCTTTTTTACATTTCCAGGAGTGTATTTAATTACTGTCACTCTCAATATACTCCCCTACCCTGTTCCTGCAAATCTCCATGAGAATTTTCTATTCATGGAACCAGTGCTGTAAATTTTTATCTGTTAGCTCCTTGATAACGCCTGCCGCTTTTCCTTTCATGCTTCAGCGAACTGATATCTTATTTCTTTTAATACAGATTTGACCTTGAGGAATATTTGAAAAGTAACAAGCTCGTGGTCTAAGACTCGGATGCATCATTGAGTTTTCTTGATGCAGATCCCATGACATGTTCTTCCAGAATTCGGAGCGTTTTTATCATATTTTCTCGTCGAGTTGAGCAAGAACCTTAATACCGTAATCCTGATTAATAGTCTAACCTTCAGGAACCCAGTGAAGCTAGACATTTCCATCTGTCTCAAAGAAACACTCGTCATCGTTTTGAATCTTGATTTGCTCATTCGAGCATTTTTCGCTCTCGGTGAAGTTGGGCCCTTCCATTGCACGGATCGACGCTGAGTCTCTGGTTCATAAGAGAAAAAACAGGTTTTGTCACATGTTACCACTCTTTTCAAGAAAATAGAATCATTTTCAGTGGAATACAAGGTGTCAGTACAAACATTTTCACGAGCATCTGTTTGTTCGAGCAAGGAGAATTTTCAGCATGACTTTTCTGGTGTTGAACTGGTTATATAAAAATTGCCCTACCCTTCTTTGTCGATTTCTGCAGTTTTAGCAATCAATTTAGTACTCAACCGACGGTCTAATCCAATAAGATTACCTACTTTTATAATACTTCCATTGTTTTTTGTACTAAGGGCTCCCCAGGCGTGAGTAATTTTCCGTGTCTTCTCGGCCATCGTGGAAACGCTTGAACCGCTCAGAAACTCGCGTACGTGATAAACAGTCTCCGCCATGCACTACCAAAAGACAGGTTTCAGTATCAGTTTTTCCAAGTTTCATGTGAAACTTCACAACAATTAGTTGCTCTATTATTACACTTAACATTCCTACGCTGAAGCAAAATAATAGCTCTTAGACCAGCGAAGGTCACAGATTTGTCTACAGACACCAGAGATGCCGCATTCGACTGAAAAGCTTTCACATTTCACAGCGGCCCGTCGTTCATCTTTCGAGCATACCTATGTACCCCGTGATAGTATTAGTCCTGTTATTTTACAGCCGCGCCTCGGATACGATACTGAAGAATCTCTCGATAGTCTATTAGTTTACGGCGAATGTCTAAGGCATGCCAAAGAAGTAAAACTTGTCTTAGTCAGTAGCATTTTTCACGACAAATGATTAAAATTATTTAGGTATTTTGGCAAAAATTTCATATTTGTACGTAGCATGCATCATACCACTGAACTCCAGTTTCGAAGAGGTGTTCGTTGAAAAAGTGTTAGATATCACAGAAACTATTTTTAAGTGGTAAAGTAAATGATACACATTCGCTGTAGACATCTTTCTGAAGCATAACATTGGTGCCACTTTTCCCATCGTAGGCAAGTAATATGGCCAGTGCCATCACAATAAGGTCTCATGTACCGTGTTCTGATTTCTGTGGTGTCGTCGCCAGACACCACACTTGCTAGGTGGTAGCCTTTAAATCGGCCGCGGTCCGGTACTATACGTCGGATCCGCGTGTCGCCACTACCAGTGATTGCAGACCGAGCGCCGCCACACGGCAGGTCTAGAGAGACTTCCTAGCACTCGCCCCAGTTGCACAGCCGACTTTGCTAGCGATGGTTCACTGACAAATTACGCTCTCATTTGCCGAGACGATAGTTAGCATAGCCTTCAGCTACGTCATTTGCTACGACCTAGCAAGGCGCCATTATCGTTGGCTATTTATCTTGTGATGCATGTACCGTCAGACCGATGTTCACCAATTATGGATTAAAGTTAAGTATTCCAGAAGCTACGTACTATTTTTGCTACTATAAAGACCTTGTCATTTTCCAGACCTCACGCCAGCCTGCGTGAGCTTTAACGCGTGCCTTTCGGCTTCACCTCGTAGTGGCTTGGCTGTCTTGCCAAGTCACAACAATTTCTATACATATATTCTAGCCATCTTTTTACCCTAGTATGTGAAACAATAACAAGTGGATAGAGCAGACCATTCTCAATCGTATGTATTTATTAGGTAAAATATAACAATAGTCACAATTTTAAATAGCAGAAATTAATTAATTCAAAATCGTCACACAGGGATGTAATGACGGGTGATAGCTTTGTATACAAAAAACTAAGCTAAAGACCTTCCGACCAGCCCATGAAGAGCCAATGGTACCGACCGGCCGCCGTGTCATCCTCAGTTCACACGCTTCACTCTCATGGATATGGAAGGGCGTTTGGTCAGCACACCGCTCTCCCGGCCGTACGTCAGTCTACCAGAACGGAACCCTTACTTTTCAGTCAAGTAGCTCCACAGTTTGCCTTACAAGGGCTGAGTACACGCTGCTTGCCAACAGCGCTAGGCAGACCAGATGGTCACCAATATAAGTGCTAGCCCAGACCGGCAGCGCGTAGCTTCGATGAGCTGACTGGAACCGGTGTTACCACTGCGGCAAGGCCGTTGGCTTTTTATACAAAAAGGGGTTACATTTCTGTCTGATCTGTTGTGTTATGCCTGATATGAGGGAGTAACTAACTCTTATTGCAATGAACACTTCCCGTCGAGTAGTATAGCCAGTTTTACAGATCGGACATCATATCGCCAGTGGAGAATCACAGTTGAAGTTATCAAACCGAAAAAACTACGAGAATCTATATTTCATGGCCAACAACGTTACTGAAACATTGCTATGTTAAGTAAGAATTACACACAAACATGAGGTAATAAAAAAGCCAGTGTTTCGCCTATAGTTACTGTGGCCTTCTTCTGGGTCTACAGAGTAATGTGAGTGACTTTCCTTACATGAGACGACTGAGAATCAGAAAAGGTTTTACCAAACAATAATGAAACAAGCTTCCTTTGTCAAACTCACTGACAACCATGACGGTCAGTATCAGAGTTATTTGATCACTTTTCGGCAGATAGCAGCACCTTTTAGAGGAAAAAAAGTATGTGAATACCACTTTTCCCACTTGGTTAAATTAACTCTTCTTCACACAAACACACACACACACACACACACACACACACACACACACACACACACACACACAAAGTACCGGCACATAATGGCTAGTCATGACAGTAAAACCACTAACAACGTAAATACTGCTGCAGCAGTATCATCGCTATAAAGTTGGGTAAGTAGAACACTTTGAACGACTGGAGACAGTTCGTTCATGTTCACGGGGCATATTAGTGTAACTAAAACTCCGCCCGAACGGGCCATGAAGGCCCAACGGTACCTACCGGTCGCCGTGTCATCCTCAGCTCATAGGCGTCAATGGATATGGAGATGGAGGGGCGTGTGGTCAGCACACCGTTCCGCCGGCCGTACGTCAGTTTACGAGACCGATCTACATTGGTATGTTCCGCAGGAATGATCAGAATTTGAATCGCGTCGGTCAATATCGATATCGCGTCACAAGACCACATGCCGGTAAAATATGCCTTTGGCTCTTGTTGTCGCTATTAAGCCGAAGGTAATGGATCAGTGTTTCTTAAGAGACTTGCGGGATGCTTCACAGACGATTGCGTAACCGTATTGTCAAATCAGTATGTTTGAAAGTGGGCGCATTATTGGCGTGAGAGAATGTGATGCTTCCATTCTAGAAATTGTTGCTCATGTAGGAAGAAGTGTTTCGGTAGAGCAAAGGGTGTGAGCAGAATGGTTCACGGAAGGTCGTGGAGTACGACGAGATGAGTCAGGTCGCACCACCCAGACCACCTCCCGAGAAGATCGACTCCTGATCCAAATGGCGCTGTACGACAGGTCAGCGTCCTCCTCGTCTTTGTCGCGACAGTAGGACAGTAACACTATCAGGGGTGACAGTCTGTCGCCTTTATTACGGTCTGGGTTAGGTGCGCGCCTCCACTTCTCCGCTTACGAATGTGTAGAAACGTGCTAGACAGTAACGGTGTGGAACGCCGTCGCTGTGGACAGGAATGGCGTCAGATAGTGTTTTCGAAAGAATCTAGATTCTGTTTGTTTGAAAATGACGGCCGCATTTTGGTTCGTCACAGACAGGGGCAGCGGCATCACAATGACTGCATTCACACAAGACATACAGCGCCACCTGGAGGCTTTATGGTGTGGGATGCTATTGGGCGCAGCCAAAAACCACAGGTGGTGCGTGTCCAGGACACTGTAACTAGTGTGACGTATGTGAATGACATCCTGCGACCTGCAGCCGTACCCTTTCTTCACAACACCGCAGACGCCATTTTTCAGCAAGCCAATGCAGGACCACTTGCTAGCTGCACGAACATGCGGCTTCTTGGTGTCACAGGTGTCAGACTATTTTCCTGGCCAGCCAGGTCGCCAGACCTGTCTCCAATAGAAAATGGGTGGGATATAGTGAAACGACGGGTACAGCACTGTGATCCAACGCCAACCACCACAGATTAACTTTTGAACCAGGTGAGTGGAGCACGGATGGCTATAACACACGACGCCATTCACGCCTTATACGCGTCGATGCCATCACACTTGGAAGAAGTTTCCAGGGCCCATGACGAAGCCTGTACCTACTAGGCTACAGGACACACGCTGAACTGTAACTGAAATGCTAATCATTTCTGCGGGACGTACTAATGTACATCTCCTGTGAATATGAACGTCCTATCTCTAGTCGTTCAAGGTGTTCTGTCTTTTCTGAACATGGATATTTCAGTGGTTGTAAATAAACTTTCTGTGCCTCAGCCAGTGTAGACTAAAAGTTGTTATTTATCGTATATTGTATGCACCCAACTTTATAGGACTGATACTGCTGGAAGATTTATTTTGTTAGTAGCATTAGTGTCATGACTGTCCACTAGGTGCCGGTACTGGGACGGCGACGTAGGATTGGAACACAAGGTGTGCAGGCTGAACATGTCAAAAAAAAAAAAAAAAAAAAAAAAGAAACGCCGCTCTTTGCGAGTGTCGACGCATTCAAGTAATGTGGAGAGCTACTCTATCTGGACTGAGGCTGAAGGAGATGATTCGATAATTAGAATCAACTGGCGATTTGGGAACTTCTCCTGCGAGAGGCCGACGGCCAATTGCCACTCAAGCAGCTGAAGATGTTACTGTTGCTGTGGCTGAGAAAGCTGCAAGTGATGTGCGATCTTCGAGCAGTGCGCGAGAAGTGTCACGACAGGTGAACATCCATTGGTGCTCCAGTCGAAAAGCGCTGCTTGCTGTTGCGTAATGGTATCTCCAGTGCGTCTCCAAGCTGTCGTGGTTGCAGACGGTCGTCACATTGAGCAACATTTGTAACATTGAACGTAAAAATGAGATACAATTATCAAATGTTATCCTCTGAAGGGGAAAATAAAATGTGTCTCTTTCTATTGTTTATTTGTTATTTCTCTTCCGCTTGTCCTTACAGATGTTTCCACAAGGTTTCATCGTTCAACGACCAGTTGTTTCTCATAGGGACTCCCTCAGATAGCGAAATTTTAATTCAAGAATCCTGTAATTTCTGAGCTAGTTTTATGTAATACTGGTTACCGATTCAAGCATAATTCATGTGCAAATAATTTACAATTAACCAACTGGAATGGGTCATAAGCTAAAATTGGAGCGAAGTTTGAGTGTAATGTACAAGGCATATATATCAATACAATAGATGTATGGGTTCGTGCTATTGTAATACAGGGAGCGAACTGTATATGGTTATGTTCGAGAACATAGAGGAGCCGAAAGAACTACGTATAAAAAATTTTAGAGTGTTCAGAGGAAATAATAAAATTAATTTTTCCTGTGACAAAAATTTCACAGGTACATCGTTTCCTACACAGGAACCCATGAAGGTTTTCAAGTTAATGGTGTTCAGAGATGATGTTCAATGTAAAGTGTGAAGAATATTATTTTATAGTTGTTGCTGAAAATTTCGCTCGTTTACATTAATGCACAAGTGTGATCTGCATGCTAATGATGGTATAACACATGTTCCACGAATAATGGCTGCAGGCTCAGCCAGATAGGCGTCTAGATCTTTTGGAGGGTCTGTCGGCCACGCCTACAGCAAACACTTCATCTCCCACATAGAAAGGAGCGCATAGAAGGACAGCAACATAACGAAAACAGTGTTTAACACACGGCAATGTGAACACCGTGACCCTAGTATCAAAACCTTCATTGCCTACTAGCGGAGAAATGCTGCATCCGTGGAATTCTTCCGACATAAAAAGGATTTCCTTTTATCTTCTGTGAGCACTTCCAAATTTGGTATTCGTAGGTTTTTGTACCGTACGTATCGATATATGTCGCTTCAGCCGGTAATGTAGTTTGCAGTTGATTTAGAATGAAAACACTAAGTATCACTTGGCACTGATTCGCTCCGCTCTTTGTGTGTGAACTAGATAACTGAACCCTACTGAGAAGTCACTGCAATTAGCAACACTATTGTTAAGGTTTGTTGTATTCACTAACGAGAGTAACTTACGATCAAAAAAAGCAAACTGTTGCAAGAACTGTGTCGCTTTAAATTTCGCTCTCAAAATAAAAATGGAAACGTACTGTTTCACCTACTTTTATTGTGCGCCTGTTTAGCCAGAGTTCATTACTCGTTAACGATCTGTTTTCAGAGACAGGGCAATACCCCTGTGGCCTATTATCGGCGTGTAGGCCACAGCATTAACATTACCAACCGTCCCGTCTGCGGCACCAACTGTTGTGGTAATGTCGGCCGCTGTTGTGGTTTTGGTTGTTTTGTACGGTACGCACTAGCAATAAAATCTGACCCAACGATATTGCCGTACACGTCCACGTGACATTCGAGTTCGTTCTGTTGATGATGCAAATTACGCATGCGGTGACAGTAAGAATTTTAATTTCGTTGCGTGTTTTTTTCTGATCTTTGCAGGAAATAAACCAAAGGCGTCTGCAATTTTTTTAGTTTTAGCCGGTCAGCAAGTATTTATATGAATAAAATCTTTTCTAAAACGACGCAGTATAATCGCAAAAAGTAAAATAATTTAATAGATGTTTCATCTTCCAGAAGATGTACTCCTCAGGGCGGTAGATACGTGTAAAACGGAATTCCCATGACGGACAATAAACTTTATTACATACATATTTATTTCTATGTCCAAACGTTTCAGGGCTTATTTATTGCTTGGTGCATTAATTTCAGGCCACAAGATTCCATTTTCAGTCACTTAAATGTCAGTACACAGTTACATATAGGATAAATGTACCAAAGAATGCGCAGTTCCAAAGAGAGCACAGCTTGTTTTCCTGACAGTTGGCCAAACTGACCAGCTCTCCATTGACGTATTTGTGTTCAGAGAGGGTTCAGAAACACCTCGTAGAAGTTGTATCAAGAAATCCTGTGTTTCCCAAGTGAAACAGGTAAGAATCACTTTTCAGCTTTCTTGATGTACTATACACAGAATACACAAGCCTTTAATTCTTGATTGCATTTTCCAAAGGCTGGCTTGCAATCTACCAGACTGCATCCACATGTTTTGCAAATGTGTCGTGTGCTGCCATCTGTTGACTTCGCTTGGAATCATAGTTTCTGTACGAAAGAGTTGTGTATAACGTCCTCAAAGAGTGCCTGCGTAGTCTTTAGCGTTCTTTGGTTGGTTGGTTCATCTGGTGGAGGGGGCCAAACGGCGAGATTATCTGTCCCATGGGATTAGGGAAGGATGGGGAAAGAAGTTGGCCGTGCCCATTGTAACATCCACGAGATAAATTTTAGCTACAGTGCGGCGAGAGGAAATTATGCCTGTAACAGTTATAAACATTATCTATTCGACATATAAAAAATAGTGAAAACGATGATAAATATTAATTGTTTATATAATATTCTATGATGTAATCGGATATATCGATGTGTATCATACAAAGACAATGATAGTTGTAAATTCCTTTTATGACTGCGTTTGTCTTCCTTTGTTTTTACCTTTTGTTGGATGGCTGAGGTCTGTTAAGAAATTGTAATTATTTGTTAATTATTACTTGAGAATAGAGTTCATCATTATTATTATAAATACGAGTGATTAATTATTTGTAACTTTAATTCCTCTCTCAGTAAGCATTACCTGTGTTGATTATTTCTTTCCGCTGCAAGGAGCGCAGCCATTGATGATAGCTATTTGTATCGTGTTTTTTGTCTGTGTTTTCCTCAGAAACAAATCAAGCGTTTGCTTGATGAAGTCTAAATAGTGCACAATACGAAAGTAGAGTTTATAGAGTTTAATAAGCATTTCCAATACTTACTTATTTGGTCTAACATTAGAGAGTCTCTATCAATTGTCTGCCGCCATCTTAACAATTATCTCAGTGGCAAATTCAAATTACGCAACTCTGCAGACATAAATGGCTAATGTAATGCAAATGTGTAAAAATAAATGAGCACCGGTGGTCCCGAACTCATTTTAATGAAAGTGATTCGAATCAGATTGGTTCTTTAAAAACAGTGCTCATAGCACGATCCTTATAACAAACTTTTGTAGCTGATGTATGGAGCCGAAATTAATTACGCACGAGTTGCGAAGAATATTGTTTCAGGTAACATACATCAGTGTTGCGCGCGGCTGATATTCGGTGGTTTTAATGATCATTTTGCTGAAGATAACTATGTCCATCATAATCAATAGTTGTATAGAATCTGTTGTATGAACTGTGATTAAGTGACACTTACACAACTTACAGACAACACTTTAACACAACGTTAACTTGGAGTTCCTTAGCAACTTGACCAAATCTTTAGCCGGGAGAAAAATTATTTATTAATTACTCAATGTATTAAAATAAGATTATCATTTTCATTTACAAATTAGTTAAATACCGAACCACTGAATAACACAGCGAACGCCACGCCATTCGAGATAACCATCCGGGCATTTGCTTGAAGCGATTGAGGCAAATCACGGAAAATCTAAATCTGGATAACCGGACGCGGGTTTGAACCGTCGTTCTCCCGAATGCTAGTCCAGAGTGCCAACCACTACACCACTTCGCTCGGTCTCTCTTTAGGGCACAACTGCAAAATCTGTATTTCTTGAGTGCGTTGTGGGTCCGAAGGATAGGTTTTGTTTCTGTATAACTTCAAATTAAATACGAAAATCGGACAGGAAACTAAGTTAAACGTAAGAGCTGTTCAATGACGTCAGACGACGATTTGAAAATGGAGAGAGCAAACAAAGATTGCCGCTACTCGTTGTACGAAAGAGTCTGCCTTAAGGAAAATATTGACTGCTGTAGGTAGAGAACATGGATTTTGGCGTTTCGAGAGGACTGGATCCGGTGCATAAAGTGTCGGAGTTGGTGGCACGAGGGTGATATTGCGTTCATTTGTGACATTTGCTAAATGGGTAGTCTTGGGCATGTTTTGCGTAGTCTTAAGGGCAGGTAAACGAAAGGGTACGTGTTTCCTGTTTTTTGTACTTTTGAAGAGTTCGATAAGGGTATTAGCTCTCTGCTGCTGTAGTTTTCTGAACATGTAGATTCTGTGTTAATAAATATAAACCTAAAATGATTTTGTTTTCCTGTCAATAATAACCCAGATATTTACGGTTATTCCTTAACTGCGCTCTCTTAGATGTTGTTTCCCTAATCAATGAGATAGCAATTGGGACATGAAGTACTGATGAGCATTGTATCCATACGTTTCCTATACAATCGTCGCACACGTACAAAAGTAAGTAATTTATCGCGTCAGATAATAAAAGTGGAGTATTTAATAGAACTGTACTAGTGCCAAAGGCTCAAAGAACCGACTTAGCATGTATACCTTAGTCACCTTCTGAACAATATAGGCGATGTTAAACATCTGACCTTCCGCCGTACAAAACGAGGATGAAGGGTATCTGAAATGATAAAAGGAAATCAATCGTATTCACGTCCAAAATGCCAGTGGGCTTGAAAAATAGAGTTTTTCACCAGTGTGGTCTTCCACATTTTAACCTGCACCGGTGGAATGCTGTCATTACGCGAATTCACAAATGGTGGCATGAGAAAATCGATGCCAGCCTGTCTCGAAGAGATTGTAGAATAGCTAGAAGTACTGGCTTTGTCAACGATGTGGGTAATGAAATACAATGGTATGAGATACCGAAAAGCTAATTGTCATGAAATTGCGCGAAAAGACACAGTTGAAGGTAGACGGAAGGAGTTTTCTATATTTAGTGAGGCAGAAGAGAGGAAGTGATCGCGAGAACACCACCAGACCACCGGAGCTTCAAGTCGCAAAATATGAGTACTGCTCGAAAACAATATGAATATCCTGGAGGATACATCTCACTTGAGGCTGAAAGAACTAAATGTAACTGTAATAAGTTTTGCATGTGATCCGTATTTACGGTTACTGGCAAATCTGTAAAAAATGATATCTCGGTGAGGAATATTTGGTTACGTCAGAAAGGGTTTACTTAGTTCCATCAGTCAGTCTAAAAGACGCAATGGAAATAATAACATTTGCTGTCAGTTGGCACTGATTTAAATCAACGGAGAAAATTGAAAATTTGGGCCAGACCGCGATTCGAATCGTGGTCTCCTACTGTTTGGGCAGATGGGCTGACCTCTGCGCCATCCATGTCCGAAAGAACAGACAACATATGTACAACTAAGGTGAGGATGACCAACTGATCACTTCAGTGCCGATACACAGCGCTCGAATTCTTACGGGAATCGGCGTATTGCCGCGATTAATGAGGATCAGGAGCAGGAGTGTGTTCCTGTTTCAGTTGCTCATATTCGCCAAGTATCTCTTCGTTGAAGCAACTACATATTTTCAGGTACTTCTTACATAGGTCCATTACACCAATAAGTCCGTTCAACGCCTTGCATGTCGCGAAGCGCATGTGTGACCATTGCACATGTCGAAGAGACCCTTTTGAAGGAGTTGCCGCTCACGAGATGTGGCCGATTCCTGCAGGACGCCAAGTACTGTGTTTAATAGATCCCTAGGATATTAAAGAAACCAATCACTCCGACTTAGGGTCCCAAGTAAAACCCGTGAAATGAATGAGGGCTGGAAAACTTCGAGAAAGGATAACTAGGGAATTCCAGCATATTAAATAAACTAATGTTATAAGAGATCCCTGCAGAACTGCCAGTCCGAAGCGTGAAACGCCACAACGGAATTGGGAAAAGGTGTATTGCAGTCAGCGTCTGTTTACTTAAGTTTTTTAGATCGCTTTCACTTTCATTTATAGTTGAATTATTCAGGCTGCGAACACACCCAATAGTTTTATTTTAATTTTCTTTTGCGGCTGAGTCCTATTGTATCCATGCATGTTCATGTTTTTCATTTAAAAAAATCATTCCGATAGCAGCGGATCCTTCATCAGTTGAAATAACATTACTAGTCGTAGGTATTACTCGTGCAGTGTCGCCTGATGCCTGATTAGTTCAGCTACAGTATGAGACTACCTGTAATTCCTAATGCATAGCCGTACGTAGCAAATCTACCAGCAGTCCACATCCACTAGCGATACCAATCAATTAAAATGTGAGGGCTGTGAATTATTACGTAACAGGCTTGCTACTGAATAATGGAAACGAGTCCTCAACTAAATTGGCAGGATCTCCCTAATTACAGCTGTGTGTAGCTCAAGCGGGCCTAATTAGAGCGGATATATCCCATTTCATCCAGATACTTTAAGCGAGTTAGGCAGGGAACAATAATAAGACGCAGCCTTCGTCAGAAAGCCGTTCCGCCAATCACTGATCTTGTGGAGACAGCGAATCAACACGCAGATGGAAGTTACACTGGAAATAGACATTATAAAATTATTCAAATAAAGTATCTTGTAGTTTTAAACAAAAAATGTTGTAGGGTTAACGCTGCAAGTTGCGCAAACGGCAGCTAATACAAATTTTCACGAGACGAGAGTTAATTAGAACAGTTAGAAATTTCTCTCAGTTAGTGCCGTCAGCTAATGCTATATCTCAATCAATTATTAATTGTTTTTAGTCAAATCAGATAACTGATTTACGTCAGGAAATCAATTAACAAATGTCGCACACTTCAGATAGTAGGTGGTTCAAATGCAAGGGATATTATGACGTTTATTAATGTACCTTATGATTGCGACTCTCGGGAATGTGTGATGGCCAATCGAATTTTATCACTCCATTACTTTCTCTCTACTTTGATACGAATTGTTCGCTTCGCAGTGTATTAGATCACTCATGACAATCATTTACTCAGAACCATGAGTTAATTCATGCCTACAATTCTGAATGAGCAGAGGACATCAAGGGGACTACTTCCTCTCTGGTGGAATGGAGTGTATTGCAAACATTCCGAGCTTGAGTAACCAATACGTAACTTTTTTGTTTCAGAATGTATTACTACTACTATTATTTCAAAGTCTTGTGGTAGTTAACAGACGACGTGTGGTAGTTACCTGAAGGTTGTGTTGTTGTGGTCTTCAGTCCAGAGACTGATTTGATGCAGCACCCCATGCTATTCTATCCTGTGCAATCTTCTTCATCTCTCAGTACCTACTGCAACCTACATCCTTCTGAATCTGCTTAGTGTATTCATCTCTTGGTCTCCCTCTACGATTTTTACTCTCCACGCTGCCCTACAATACTAAATTGGTGATCCCTTGATGCCTCAGAACATGTCCTACCAACCGATCCCTTCTTCTAGTCAAGTTGTGCCACAGCTCCTCTTCTCCCCAATTCTGTCCAATACCTCCTCATTAGTTATGTGATCTACCCAACAAATCTTCAGCATTCATCTGTAGCACCACATTTCAAAAGCTTCTATTCTCTTCTTGTCCAAACTATTTATCATCCATGTCTCACTTCCATACTTGGCTACACTCCATACAAATACTTTCAGAAACGACTTCCTTACACTTAAATCTATTCTCGATGTTAACAAGTTTCCCTTCATCAGAAACGCTTTCCTTGCCATTGTCAGTCTACATTTTATATCCCCTCTACTTCGACCATCATCAGTTATTTTGCTCTCCAAATAGCAAAACTCCTTTACTGCTTTTAGTGTCTCATTTCCTAATCTAATTCCCTCAGAATCACCCGACTTAATTCCACTACATTCCATTATCCTCGTTTTGATTTTGTTGGTGTTCATCTTAGATCCTCCTTTCAAGACACTGCCCATTGTGCTCAACTACTCTTCCAAGTCCTCTGCTGTCTCTGATAGAGTTACAA
Organism: Schistocerca americana; assembly: GCF_021461395.2. Lineage (NCBI taxonomy): Eukaryota > Metazoa > Arthropoda > Insecta > Orthoptera > Acrididae > Schistocerca > Schistocerca americana. The sequence goes on along the minus strand of NC_060124.1, from coordinate 502,187,336 downwards.
TGTCATCGGCGAACCTCAAAGTTTTTATTTCTTCTCCATGGATTTTAATACCTACTCCGAATTAGAAGGTTGGGTAGCACCCTGGAAATGCACTGCCGAAAAAAAATTAGTATTTATTGAAAGAAGACGTCAATTTGATCCGCTGACGACGTATGCCACCTCGGGGATGGTAGATGTTTTGATAATGGTCTCGGCGTTGTCCGCCAACGGACAGCGTATTGACATGGCTACCAGAGCCCCATGTGATCCTACCCTTTAACAGAGAATGCTCGCAAGCACAACGCTCAGTGAGGTCCAGATGTGTTAAGCAAGCAGGCTACCATGCCATGGAGACCCACTCGTGCTTCTTACAGCCAAGTGAGTAGGCTTTGAAGGGGTCAAATTGTGGCCTGAGTGACGGTTCGATCCTTTCGGAGAACTGCCACACGTGTTGGACGTGCTGCGGCAGTTGTGCAACGATGGTGGTGACAGTGGGCACGTGAACATTCTCACACCATTAGATGAGGTTCTGGATGTGCACACAGCACTGGTGCCTGTCAGGATCGTCGCATTATAAGGGCGGCAGTGGCAGATCGTAAAGCTATCACAGTACGTAATGAGGGCTTGTGAGCCCAGACTGTTGCGAATCAGTTGTTAGCAGTGGAATTACGGGCACGCACTCCTCCACCCCTCCTTCCACTCACGCCACAGCGTCGATGTGTATAACTCGACTGGTGCTGCCAGAGGATCATTTGGAAGACGCAATGGCACGCCGCGATCTTCAGCGATGAAAGCAGTTTCTGACTGATGGCCGTTTGCGCGTAAGACGTAGACCTAGTGAATGGTGTCTCTTGGAATGCCCCACCTTAAGCCTTATGATCTGTGGTGTAATAAGTTACAACTCATGTTCAAATTTGGTGTTCCTGCAGGCGGTGCTAATCAGCGCTTGATGTATGTAGAACGTTTTTAGACCCGTCCTTTTGCCAATCTTCCAACGCGAAGGTGATGCGTTATTCCCGCTGTGTAATGCTCGCTGACACACCGCCCGTGAAATTCAACGAGCTCTGCAAGACGTGCGGCAACTTACATGGACAGCACAATCTCCGAACTTTTCTACAGTTGGGCACATGTAAGATGTGATGGGACTAAAAGTGACTCCTGCGACTCGTTAAACAGCAACTCTTACAGAACTACGTGAGCGTATTCCAGGACAGTATTTTCCATCTGTACGATCGACTGGACGTCAGACTCAGCGATTGAATTGCCGCTCATGGAGGCTACACCATGTTCTAGTATCGGTGTGCCAGCCTGGGTCGATACCTGGTACCTCAGAACCGCCTGTGCTATTGATCTGAAAATGTAATCATCTGCTGCATGTGCACTGTTGCAACAATAAATGTTGAATGAAGTGGATGCCTGTAAAACAGTGGACTATTGTTTTTTTCGACAGTGTATAATGGAAACGTGCCGGCCGTTACCGTGAATCACCGCTTCACAAACATCACTGGTGCGAACGGCAAACAGTCGCCTTGAAGGTAACGGCACTAAACTTCATGATCACATTGCGCAACACGAGCCCATACTTCACTCAATAGTACCGCAGTCGTAACCTGCTCTTCGGCAGGCCGGAGTAGTCGAGAGGTTCTAGGCGCTACAGTCTGGATCCGCGCGACCGCTATGGTCGCAGGTTCGAATCCTGCCTCGGGCATGGATGTGTGTGACGTCCTTAGTTTAGTTAGGTTTAAGTAGTTCTAAGTTCTAGGGGGACTGATGACCTTAGAAGTTAAGTCCCATAGTGCTCAGAGCCATTTGAACCATTTTTTGAACCTGCTCTTTCGGCAGTTTCAGACCACAATGATAGCTAATTCAACAACTCTTAATTCAACAACTCTAATTGTTCCAATATCCGCTGTGGTAGTCTAGCGCGGGATGAAATGTTTTAGTGGAACAAATCTGGTTGTCTGCGTTCATGAAATGAAGACATCTAGACGCGTGCGTTTCGAGATATGGAGAACGAAATTGCATGTCTCTCAGGCTTACGTCCTGTTCAGTAATTCGGATCGCGTTTACAATTTACCTGAACGCACTGTGAGGAAATTCAATATGTTTTGTGGCATAAGGGAATCAAAGTGTAGATCGAACTTTTTGGTGACAGAACAAATGCAACAGCAAACAATACATTTCGTTCTCCGTGATCACCTGTTGGCGAGTACAACCTTTCCTGTCAGCACCAAAACACACATAATAAGAAAATCTTAAATCGTTTTGCGCTAATTTAAGCAGTTTAATAGAGTCACTACCATTGGACGGTTACGAAATAAAGTAGAGATACGAAGGCCAATGTAGTGCCGTCGCTCGTAAGCTAGAAACAAAGAGCACGTAAACAACGAGGGGAATGTGGATCCGTATGTAAGACGTAAGACAAAAGATGCAGAAAAATAGTGTCGCTAGTGCAGTGCAGTTTTTGGAAAATGTGGCGCCTTTATGTAGCTGAAGACAAGGAAATATTATAATAAAAATAAAAGAAAAAATCAACACTGATGATGGTTCTAAATCAAGTGCAACGCCTTTGTCGAGATAACAACTTTTTCAATCTTAAAAGACGGTATAAGCCCCATATTATTTGTAAATAACGGTCTTTGCTTCTAGACGTCTCCAACTGTTTCCGTTGTCCTTGCATCCAAAAGGCGACATCCGTCAAAATTTTAAGGGCTACTTCCTTAGTAGTTCGATTCCGCCTGCGTGCACTCATTGAAAGTGCTGTCCATATTAGGAATTAGTATTCACACACATGTAAGTAGAAAACTTCATGCTACGCGAAACCCTAATGTTCAAAATTCTTTTCTTTGCGATATTTTTTTTCTTTTCGTTAACATGAGACCACATTACCGATTTCATATATTTAGAGGACTTGGAGCAGTCGTATCAGTCATACGCTGTTCTCCGTTTTTATTTTTAGAAAAGTTCTGCATTCCACTTGCCAGTAGAATATTGCGTCTTTAAGCCGAGGGATAGCGAATAGATTAATGAATCGCAATTTGGCCGCGGATGTCCCAGTAATTTCGGAGTGACATTCTATGTCAGATGAAATGCCTCCGTATCGCAGATGCAGTTTGTAAACTATTTTGTCACTATGACTAGATGTGGAGAATCTGATGCCTGAAGCGTGAAATCGAGTATGCAGTATTAAACCCGTTACGATATCCTGTATTCTGATAGGGCGCATTTACGAGTGAATGTTAATGTCACTAAAATTCTGAGACAGTAGGGTGTATCATTTTGTAAAACGTTTAAATTTTCATAATTAGCTTAATCAAAGCTATATTAGTGGAGATGCTCTGGACTGCTGTGTAACAATTTCTTTTTTTGATGTATTTATTACTGTGATTTGTATCCGAGTGTTCTTCCGCCTGACTGCAATTAATATTTCGAATAAATGCCAGTTTCGAAATACTGGGGCAAAACATTAGGTAATTAATTCACCGACAACATAACAGAACTGGGCATTTCTGAAACAAATTTAATTGCACTATTTGTAGTTTATATTTTCATCGATGGCACGTTTCACAACGACTGTTCTATTTAATTAGTGAAAAAATTAGACAGCAATTGACTCTTTTCGTGATTGGATTCTGTATTTCTAGCAGACAGAGGATGAGCTGGAGAAAATAGTCCTTTGCTACATGGACGACAGTTAACTCATTGGAGTTAAGTAGTCAGAATTCGTGAGTATTGTTCTATTACACTACTGGTTATAATCACTGGAGCAGGTAAACCCACTTTTGGAAGTAACCGTCCGGTGCAACGACAGTATAAAACTACCTGTAGAGAGACAGACAGAGAGAGAGAGAGAGAGAGAGAGAGAGAGAGAAAGAAAGCAGACAGAGCGTCTGGAAGAATACAGAGGAAATGTACAAGGGCTGTTCGGAAAGTAAGCTCCGATAGGTCGCGAAACGATAACCACAGCGAAAATCAAACATTTTTTATTAGCAACAGTTAGCCACACCTTCCAGATACCTCTCTAAATAACCGCCACTCTGACATAAGACATTTGTCGTAGTGTTGTGCAAACTTTCCACCACCCTCGTCGTAGAAAGCAGCTGCCTGTGCTTTCTGCCAGTTCTCTGTGCTGGTCTGTCTTTCGTGGTTTGCCCTAAAATGTTGTCTTTCTAGCCAGCGATTCATGTGAGCAGAGGTGAACAACACAGGGCCTGATGCAGAATCGACAAGTGATTGTCCTTTGTTAGCCGCCATCTCAGTGAAATATTGCAGCAGAAGTTTAAACTAAATTTCTTTACAGACATAAATGTTGTTGGTCATAATTGCTATAATAATTGTGTATTGGCGGCTGAGAACCAACTCTGAGGTAATAAATTGCAGTTCACAGTGACTACAGTGAACTACTATGAATGCAAACAGCATCTTACGTGATATAACTTTTTATCTGCTGATGTATGAAGCCTGGTTATTTCGTAACAACTTTTATGAAAACTTTTGACAGGAAAAAATACATTAGTGTTGTTTACGTGTGGTATTGTGTGACAAAACTGTTCATTTTGCTTAAAGAAAAGTGTTGCCACCTCGAATAACAGTAGCGTTAAATTCGATAAACGATCTACAGCTAGTAAAGAGACTATAATACAACAACAATGAAAATTACTAAAAATCATTACTCTTGTTTAGTTCAGATTACTTATCATACATTTAGCTTGTTTGCTGGTTAAATATGATTGCATGAACTTAATGCCATTTACACTGCTTGACAGACAACATTGCTACACGTTCACAGGTGGAGATTTATTTAACAAAGTAAGGGTAATTAGCCGGGGAAAGCAGTGATTAAATAAAACCTCATGTTGCATTAATAATAAGTAACTAATTTTATTGTAATATTGCTTAAATTATACAACACGCAATCAAACAACACCCGCCACAGTCCACAGAGTAAGCAACAACAAGAAGTCTGTAGCTAGAACGAAATTGTGATTTTCATGCCCCGCGAAAGCTAGTGCGCACTGTGTCCGAAACTGACGTCGGTTTGTTCTGTGCATAAAGAGCACAATAACAATACGTGTTGCGTAGTTGATTAATCGGAAGTGTTACTCGGTACATTAACCGTAAGAAATCTGTGATGGCCAGATCGCCAAGGCGCGTGAATGCTGTAATTGCACGGTTCTGAATATAGACAGCACGGACTGTTAAGTGTATACTTATTGTCGTAGAATTAAAGAGAAATAAGGTAACTTACATCTACATCTACATCTACATCCATACTTCAAGCCACCTGACGATGTGTGGCGGAGGGTACATTGAGTACCTCTATAGGTTCTCCCTTCTATTCCAGTCTCGTATTGTTCGTGGAAAGAAGGACTGTCGGTATGCCTCTGTGTGGGCTCTAATCTCTCTGATTTTATCCTCATGGTCTCTTCGCGGGATATTCGCAGGAGGGAGCAATATACTGCTTGAATCCTCGGTGAAGGTATGTTCACGAAACTTCAACAAAAGCCCGTACCGAGCAACTGAGCATCTCTCCTGCAGAGTCTTCCACTGGAGTTTATCTATCATCTCCGTAATGCTTTCGCGATTACTAAATGATCCTGTAACGAAGCGCGCTGCTCTCCGTTGGATCTTCTCTATCTCTTCTATCAACCCTATCTGGTACGGATCCCACACTGCTGAGCAGTATTCAAGCAGTGGGCGAACAAGTGTACTGTAACCTACTTCGTTTATTTTCGGATTGCATTTCCTTAGGATTCTTCCAATGAATCTCAGTCTGGCATCTGCTTTACCGCTGATCAACTTTATATGATCATTCCATTTCAAATCACTCCTAATGCGTACTCCCAGATAATTTATGGAATTAACTGCTTCCAGTTGCTGACCTGCTATATTGTAGCTAAATGATAAGGGATCTTTCTTTCTGTGTATTCGCAGCACATTACACTTGTCTACATTGAGATTCAATTGCCATTCCCTGCACCATGCGTCAATTCGCTGCAGATCCTCCGGCATTTAAGTAAAATTTTCTATTGTTACAACCTGTCGATATATCACAGCATCGCCCGCAAAATCCTCAGTGAACTTCCGATGTCATCCACAAGGTCATTTATGTATATTGTGAAGAGCAACGGTCCTACGACACTCCCCTGCGGCACACCTGATATCACTCTTACTTCGGAAGACTTCTCTCCATTGAGAATGAAATGCAGCATTCTGTTATCTAGGAACTCTTCAATCCAATCACGCAATTGGTCTGATAGTCCAAATGCTCTTACTTTGTTCATTAAACGACTGTGGGGAACTGTATCGAACGGCTTGTGGAAGTCAAGAAACACGGCATCCACCTGGGAACCCGTGTCGAAGGCCCTCTGAGTCTCGTGGACGAATAGCGCGAGCTGGGTTTCACACGATCGTCTTTTCCGAAACCCATGCTGATTCCTACAGAGTAGTCTCCAGAAAAGTCATTACACTCGAACATAATACGTGTTCCAAAATTCTACAACTGATCGACGTTAGAGATATAGGTCTATAGTTCAGCACATCTGTTCGACGTCCCTTCTTGAAAACGGGGATGACCTGTGCCCTTTTCCAATCCTTTGGAACGCTACGCTCTTCTAGAGACCTACGGTACACCGCTGCAAGAAGGGGGCAAGTTCCTTCGCGTACTCTGGGTAAAATCGAACTGGTATCCCATCAGGTCCAGCGGCCTTTCCTCTTTTGAGCGATTATAATTGTTTCTCTATCCCTCTGTCGTCTATTTCGATATCTACCATTTTGTCATCTGTGCGACAATCTAGAGAAGGAACGACAGTTCAGTCTTCCTCTGTGAAAGAGCTTTGGAAAAAGACATTTAATATTTCGGCCTTTAGTCTGTCATCCTCTGTTTCAGTACCATTTTGGTCATAGAGTGTCTTGTCATTAGTTGATATTAATAACTGTAATCTTCAGTGCACCCTGTACCAGATGCCATGTGAGAAATGTGAGTTTACAGTGGCTGTCGTGCACAGTATGGATTGTTTGATGCATGCCGCGGACTATTGATTTAAATTAAAAGTATATTAATGTACTCCTCATTGTGGACGGTGATACTGCGACATGTTAGAAACCGCGACTGAAAAGGAAACCATAAATTTAAAGTTGGGAGTATTAAAGGCTAACAAACTTTATGATGTCTGTATATTCCGCACCTCAGCGGAATGAAACGTTTCTTACTTTCGTCGCTAACTGAGCTATTTCTACAAACATCGCGCATTCCTACTACGTCCACAATGGGTTGCTACGATCAAGAGAAAAAGCGTCATGACGGTGATTATGGGACTGCACGTTGAAGCATTATGGGCCAAAGACACAGACGTCAACGACTCGCCGAAAGCACCATCTAAATGCAGACTGAATTTGAAGTCTAAGGACTTATCGCAAATGCAGTGGTTGTATCTCGTTGTCACTGATTTCGCATAACTGCAGATTAAAACACTGAAACGCATTCTTTCAGTATCATAGGAAATTAAAGACTAAAATCACTTTTGTTCAGTAAATCAGTTAGTTTTATGACATTTCCTTGCAAGCCTGGTATCTTCCAATAGTGCTCTTATTACTGGAATTATTAGGAGAGATTCAACAGGCTGCACATTCTCATTCCTTTTTAATATACATACATTATCATCTACGTTATTTGTGAGTTCTTATCCGGATTTGTATGTTGTCTTGTCTTCGAGTATGGATTATTGTCCTTTGTGGATTATGTTGATGAAATACGTGCATTGTCCAGTGCCCGCCACTACATTAGCAGACAGTAGACCACAGTCACTTTTCCAGTGTTTGGTGAATCACTTCGCCCGGGGAATATTTTTGATGTTGTCAGATGTGTGAGTACTTTTCATGTTATGGTTTTATGAACCTGACTTTCATCTGTGTGCATAATATTGAGTTAACCATGGGAAAATTTAAATATTCTAGATTTCAGTAAAGTCAAACCTCAAGTACATGAGCAATCAGGGGAGACGTATTGGGGTACCTCCACTTTGTGTGGTTCCAAAAATACCACATTCTTTAGAGAAAATTTCTTCTCTGATTTAGGATAAACCAGGTAGAAAGCATTTGGGTGAGGCACACTGGCAACTTCAAATGGGTCTTTGTACACATTAAAGAATTTGATATTTCATTATTTACTTATTTAGTTACTTCAGTTTCTTGTACATCTTCCTTAATACCAACCACATCCCTGACCTTTTATTTGATCATCATGCTGTTTTTTCCACCATAACAGTTTCTTCTCCACCATTTCCCTCACTCTCTTCTTCGTTTCATCCCAAATCAACTCATTCCTAGGAGGGAAAAATATTTTCTCCTCCACCAAACTTAATGATTTCTCACCAGTCAAAGTTTCATAAGAAGTAAACATTTCAACATCACAAACAAAAGTATTCATTATGTCCTCAGGGTCTTCTACATCTCCCTATGAACTGTGGTTACTGCAGAAATGTGTGTGGCATAGTCTGCCAATTTCTTCAAGTAGCAGTCTGCTTGATTTCCTGCAAGATGGTAAGCTGCAGTTTATACAGCTGTTACTCCCTGGTTGGTGAGAGCTTACTCCCACTTTTCACATGTAAATCATAATCCGTTATCAGAAAGCATGGCTTTTGTTTTCCCAGGTGTCACAGAATTGTCTGTTCTGATCTTAGTCAAGATTACTTTACCAGTTGCTTTGTGCAAAGGATAAAGGTATATAAATTCAGAATACACTCCAATACTATAAAAAGAACACAGAAATCCATGGCTAGCAGTTCCATTAAATTGCATGGGAAGTCTGCAAATTTGGTTGATCACTTTGGCTCCCTGATATTTATGACATGTTTCAATATGATATTTCACTCTCTTTACCACTTTGTCATAAATAAGACGCTCTCTTAACCTCTGTACACACTTTTTGGTGCCTATGTGTCCGCAACACAAATGAATGTAATCGATTATCTCATCTACATATTCCATTCGCCAACACACTTTCCAGTCTTGTCTTCCAAATTTTCATTGGTTCATCTAATTAATACTCCGGCTTATACCTTGTAATATTTCGGAAATTTGTTTTCGTTACCTTTCTTACTCAAGCCCCGTTTTATCATCTCCATATCTAATCCTGATTCTGATATTTTGTCAACTTTTCTCTGATACTTCCAAATTTGTTCTCCCCTTGTATTTCCTTTGCATTACTCCCTCTTACTGGTAGTCTGAATAATGCATCAGCTACCTTGTTGTGATTACCCGCAGCACATTTGATTTCGAATCGATATTAATGCAAAAACAACATCCAGCTTGTTCAGCATGCATGTATTAGCCTACTTTTTAGAAAAATATTAGGACTCAGTGATTAGTGTAAGTGATGGTTGTTTTCCTGACACGTAAGCTTTGCCAACACTGCGAGCTTCGTAAGACTGTAATTTTTCTCCTACCTATTTAATGAACAGCGCCCTAAAGCTATCATCCTATGATGTTCCTTCTCCTCATCCTCAAAATTCTGGAACAATTCCATTCCTGTGCCATATCTACATGAGTCAGTTCCTAAATAAAGTGACCAACGGAGGTGAGAATGATCTCTTTTGTCAAAGCCTCCTCAAGTTCGTGAAAAGATTATTGATACTTGTCTGTCTAAGGAAAGGCTACAGTAGGAATTAATAACTTACTCAATCACTAGTTGGTGAAGACCTGTCCAGGTTCAAAATTTCTATTAACATTACATAAACCAAGAAAAGATTTCAGTTGCTTCCAAATTTTTGGGGATGGACATTCCTTAAGATCTCCTAATTTTTCAGCTGAATTGTAATACCAGTAGAGTGGTCAGTATTGTACGTAAATATTTTATCTCTTTTTAAGAATGCAAGTCATGCCTTCTTTTCTTAAAGCATGAAATACCCTGTTCAACCAGTTACTTTGTTCTTTCCAAGATTCAGTGGTAATTAACAGGACATCCAAATATATCGTTGCTTTTCAACTGAACTCCAGTCCTTAGATTTTGCGTAGTGATCGTATAAACACTGACACACTAATAGTCAACCTAAAGGGGCCAATTGTATGTTGGTAACAATTTCCACTCACCTAAAAGGCTGAGTACTTTCAATACTCGACAGCGAATTTCACTTATCAGTAAGCAACTGTCAAGTTAAGACTGGCCATACATTTCATCTTGTAATACTTTTCATATATTCCCTCGATATTTTCAGGACGATTGGTGCCTTTCCTCACTAGTGTATGCAACATTCTGGCATCTATAACAATTCTCACTCCAACATCTTCTTTACCCACAACTATAAAACTTCTGTTGTATCCACTCTTATTTCTTTCTATAACTCCACAATCCACCATTCCTTCAATGTCTTTGTACACTGCTTCTCTTAATGCAGATGGTATAAAAGGAAGTGTTATTTAAAAATGTTCGTGCAGTTTTATATTCAGTTTACACTCAAAGTTCTTAACTCTATCTGCTCTGTCAGTCAATAATTACCGATCCATAAAAGTCATATTAGTTCCTCTTTCTGATGCTTATCTAATCCATCATCTTTATTGATTTTGTTCTTTAACTCTTCTATAATTCCAATCTCATCTTAATCACAATGTCCAGGTTCACCTCTAACTTCCCAAAACCAGTTCCTCTCATCATCATCTTCACTTTCAGACATCCCAATAAATAGTTATTTTCTGTTAGCAAAGCAACAATATTCACACTCAATTTTGACCCATCACTCTCAAAATTAACAAAACTATCCCCAGAAATCACCAGTAATTAATGCTGAAAATGATATCTACACTCAGACTAAGTATCACAAAAAATCTGTGCACCACACTTATGCCCCCAATTCCAAATCCTAAAATTATTTCTTATTTAAGAACTTCACTTAATATACAGATAGCAGGCGCTATTTTTAGTCCCATTACTGGGAAATCCTTTATATCTTTATATTCCTTTATTTTAATTAAAAATTCTCCTAGTAACTGCAATAATTTTCTTATCAGTGCCCAAAAGGGCTTTCTCTTTTCTACCATGGATACCAATTTTCCCATGAGTTGTCCAGTGCTACTGTCGTCAATCTCACCTATTTCATGGAATAATTCCTGCTCAGCATCACTATGTTCCGAGTCATTACTACTTATATTGGATTTATGTCCTGCGGGATTTCAAATAACTACGCACCCTCCGACTCAGCGTTGAAATATTAAACGTTTTGGCTGGTTTCGTTGTCTAGGTGCTGGGATACGTAGTTGTCGCATTACAGGCCAAATACTGCTGAGTCTACAGAATACGATAAGAATACACACATGAATCGAATGGTCGAAGGTTTCTATCACTCGGCAATTGCGTATTATAAATGTAACATATAAATTTATAAATGAAAGTTTGCAATTTAGTAAATTCTGCTGGTACTATCTTAACGACATTAAATGATGAGTACGATAGTAGAAGTACTTCTGAAAATGTAGTATGTTTCTGCAAAACACTTATCTGTGCTGATGGTCCAACAATAAAATAAAATATAAGCTGAATAACTGGGAAACAATAGATTCCTACTGCACGTAATTAGTTATGAACACCAACATAGCTCCCGAGATATTCACTTGTAAACGCACACTACGTCCTCACTGGTGAGTCCACGGAAATCACATAGGAGCACAGGTCGGCACTCCGAAATATTTCTACCTTCCGCGACCACGCGCAAACCGCTGCACTGCCAAAGTCTTTCCGCCGACTGTGTGTTCGCCGCGCCGTCGCGTCCAGCACTTCACGTGTCCGTACCTCGTCCTGGGCCGTACTGTGCCTCGCGCCGCCCCGTGAATGGTATATATCAGACATAAACAAAAACATAGATGAATAAATGTATTTACCCTACTGGCCATTAAAATTGCTACACCACGAAGGTGCTATGCGACAGAACCGAAATTTAACCGAAGGGAGAAGATGCCGTGATATGCAAATGATTAGCTTTTCACATCATTCACACAAGGTTGGCGCCGGTGGGGACACCTACAACCTGCCGAAATGAGGAAAGTTTCCAACAGATTTCTCATACACAAAGAGCAGTTGACTGGCGTGAAACGTTGTTGTGATGACTCGTGTAAGGAGGAGAAATGCGTACCGTCACGTTTCCGACTTTGATAAAGGTCAGATTGTAGCCTATCGCGATTGCGGTTTATCGTATCACGACATTGATGCTCGCGTTGGTCGACATCCAATGACTGTTAGCAGAATATGGACACGGTGGGTTCAAGAGGGTGATACGGAACGCCGTGCTGGATCCCAACAGCCTCGTATCACTAGCAGTCGACATGACAGGCATCTTATGTGCATGGCTGTAACGGATCTTGCAGCCACGTCTCGATCCCTGAGTCAACAGATGGGGACGTTTGCAAGTCAACAACCATCTGCACGAACAGTTCGACGATGTTTGCAGCAGCATGGACTATCAACTCTGGCTGCGGTTACCCTTGACGCTGCATCACAGGCAGGAGCGCCTGCGGTGGTGTACTCAACGACGAACCTGGGTGCACGAATGGCAAAGCGTCATTTTTTCGGATGAATCCAGGTTCTGTTTACCGCATCATGATGGTCGCATCCGTGTTTGGCGACATCGCGATGAACGCACATTGGAAGCGTGTATTCATCATCGCCATACTGGCGTATCACCCTGCGTGGTGGTATGGGGTGCCATTGGTTACACGTCTCGGTCACCTCTTGTTCTCACTGACGGCACTTTGAACAGTGGACGTTACATTTCAGATGTATTACGACCTGTGGCTCTACCATTCATTCGATCCCTGCGAAACCCTACATTTCAGCAGGTTAATGCACGACCGCATGTTGGAGATCCTGTACGGGCCTTTCCGGATACAGAAAATGTTCGACTGTTGCCCTGGCCAGCACATTCTCAAGATTTCCCACCGATTGAAAAGTCTGGTCAATGGTGGCCGAGCAACTGGCTCGTCACAAAACGTCAGTCACTACTCTTGATGAACTGTGGTATCGTGTTGAAGCTTCATGGGCAGCTGTACCTGTACACGCCATCCAAGCTCTGTTTGACTCAATGCCCAGGAGTATCAAGGCCGTTGTGGCCAGGTGTGATTGTTCAGGGTACTGATATCTTGGGATCTATGCACTCAAATTGCGTGAAAATGTAATCACATGTCAGTTCTGGTATAATATATTTGTTCACTGAATACCCGTTTATCATATGCATTTCCTCTTGGTGTAGCAATTTTAATGGCGAGTAGTATATAAACATGCTGCTACCGTTGTTTTGTGTAACTGTGGAGTACTTATGGCCTGATGCGATCGATAGTAATCGGCCACTTTGATCTCCATAACTCATGTGCTATCCGTGTTACACGCCTGTAATTCATATCAATTTAGGTGAAGCGTTTAGATTTTGGAAATTCGTTGCTAGGTACTTCTGGTATAATTTACAGTCAGCTACTAAACTTTAAACTAATAAAGATATCTGATTACACCATCAGAATCGTCGTGCAAATATTGGTAATGTACATGGTTCTTTGAGGTATCATGATACCACTGGCTATTATTAATTTCTATATGAACCCCGAAAGGTCTGCCATTATGGTTTCACGAAGTCCGCCATCTTTGTGTCTCTCGGCATACAGCGTCCCCAAGGAATTCCCAGCCACGCGGCTGGACCATGCGCTGGGGCTACCCCTCTCGTCCGGCTAACGTTTGGCACCACGTGCTTACTAACGAGCTCGGCCCGGCCGCAAGGCGGCCGCAAACTCTGAACTTAGAAGATTTCCAGGGCGCCGCAACCGTTCCGTTACCTCACAGTCATCTTCTGATTCTCTTTGAATTACACATAAGCTTATTTCCTTCTCATTACAAGTTGCCAACGCTCTGTCTTTACTAATGATGAAAACAATAACTTTCCGTTCAAACCTAGATCTGTTACGTGGTTCAAAGATTCTGTGGCAGACTTCTCCTCAAAAACTTCAGAATATGGTACTTTTACTTCCACCCCTCCTTCCTGGAAGTTATTATGTAAAACAAATACATCCTCTTGGGTCCATTCATTTTTGTTTCCACAACTGTTACTAACACCAATATCTTCCGCATCACTAATGTTGTATCTTGTTATCCAATGCATTCTTTTCCTTTAGTCCATTTCCTTGCCGCTCCTCATATTCTTTAGCTCCATCATACATCTTTGAAAATATTTCCACACATGATCCCACTAGTTCCACATTACTTCTGTAATTAACTGAAGGCACATTTCCTTCCGCTATCAGATTCTGAATTCGACAATTCCAGAACCACAGTTAGTACTGAAAGGCCACAGCATGGACCATCCTTCTTACAGGAATCTGTTTCCCATCTGCGTCTCTCCTGTTCTTTCATGATCTCTATTATTATCCCTGTAATTCGCTCAACATCATCCACGTCTACATCTCACATTTATTTGATTCATTCTGTTTATCTCAACCATGTTCTCACGATATTACTCAGAATCTCTGTTCTCATGAAACGAACGATTTGTTTACCAGCTATCTACATCCTTCACCCTATTCAGAAAATCTTTAATATTATTATTGTGTCCTGTCAACCCACATGTCTTATTAGGAGGCAACTTTCAATTAGTACATGTATAGTGTCTCTTTCACTCCATAGGGTATACAAATGATTGAACTCATTGATCCACCGGTCACAGTACTCTTAGATTCTACTTCCGTTTCTCCTGTCTCACCATGAAACCTTCTTACAGTTTTTCTATACCATAACTTTGGATTAGTGCACTGATAGAAATGCTGTAAGTTCCTTAAAAGTCTTCTGGTATATCTACATCCCAGTCTAAACTTCCTCCCATTAAGCAGTCACTTTCCCTTCTTACTCTACCTTTTTCCACCATATCTGCAGTAAACAGACTTCTCAAACTGTTGATAAAGACACAGAATCCAAGTTCCAATTAGGACAAAACACTGTTACTAAAGCTACTACCATCCCTTTTACGCGCCATATTCTGTGATGCTGTAAAATTTTTATTTTGAACAGTGTTTTCTACATTATTCACTCTCTTCTCAATACTAGAAGTGGTTTCTTCAATCTCCTCCACTTCTCTCATAGATTTTCCCTATAATCTTGAATATTTGATCACAATAGCGTTTCCTTTCAGTCTTTCCTTGTTCACAATCATTAGCTTGGGCTTCAAATCTTTCCTTTACGAAATTGTGAAATTTCTTTTGTGTTTGTTTTAATGCATTTTTTTTAAATGCCTCTTTAACATCATCTTTGAATTTTTGAAAATCTTTAGTTACTCATAACTTGATCTTAGAAATTTTTCCTAACCCAGCTTCCAACCAATTTCTAAAGTGCTTAAAGTTTTGCCAGAATCTTTATGTACCTTTCTCATCTTTTCGTCCATTTACTTTCGAATTCATCTACCTTCTTGCCAATAGTCTTTACGTTTTTGACAATTTCTGTCCTATTATTTCTGCCTATGACTTACTAATAGATTCTGCTTATTTACTAATGGCTACTATCCTTAGATGCATTTCTTTCTGTCCTTCTTTCATTTCTTTTTGTGATTCCTCTACCTTTTCGCACACTTCTTACATTTCCATTAATAGCAACAGCAACACTCTTTCTGTCTCTCCATTTCCACTTAGTTCTCTTTTAATACCTGGCTCTAATATAACGACTGACATTTCTCTTGCCCTCTCCCTGACAGGTCCGGTTTCTTTCTTTCCACTTCTTCATATTTGGAAGCTAGCTACGTGCTCCTCTAATCGTCATTTTATGGATCTAATGAAAACAAAATCAACCATAATAAATTACATTCAAACTTTCGAGCTTCAACCGGTAAAATGGGTTCCAAAAGCAACAATCGTGTGAAACCCGACTCGCTCTGTTCATCCACGACAACAAGAAAGCAGTAGATGCTGGTTCCCAGGTACATTCCTTGTTCTTTGACTTGCGGAAGGCCTCTGATACAGTTCCAAACTGCCGCCTAATGAACAGTCTAGCTGTGTGATTTGGTTCAACAGTATCTAGCAAACAGAGCACAGAATGTCATTCTAAACGGAGCGAGCTGTTTAGATATAAGAGTAATAGTAACTTTATGTGTACCTCAAGGGAGTGTTATGAAATCTTTACTTCTCATAATGTAAATAACCTAGTGGATAAGGTTGGAAATTTCGTAAGGCTTTCCGCGACCGGTGGTACTTTATACAAATAATTGTAGAGATCTGCTTGAAGATCTACAGAGGGTCAATACTTGGTGCAGGACTTGGTAATTCACCGTCACCTTAGACAAATATAAAATATCACAGACAAGGAGATCTTTAGACGCGTTATTGTATGATTATGTGATTGCATAACAATCACTTGAAACAGTTAAATCAGTAAAATAACTAGGAGAATGCGTATTGAGCGATTTAAAGTGGAACGTTCACACAAAGCTAATCACAGGTAAGGTAGACGCCAGACTGAGGGTCACAGAAACACTCAACAGAAAGTGCTGTTCATCAACAGAATCATCAAAACCATCGTTCGTCCAATACTTCGTCTTTAGTCTGGGATCATGCCAGATAGGACTGGGAGCCGCTATTTAGCTAGAGGTTGATTTAGCAAACACGAAAGCGTCACAGAGATGCTCAGCTAACTCCAGTGGTAAAAGCTGCAAGGAAGAAGTTCTGCATCACGGCGTTGTTTACTATTACAGTTTCAATAGCGTACCTCCCTAGAAGAATTAACCAACATGTTGCTTCATTGCTTCTCCTACTTATACAGGGTGAGTCACCTAACATTACCGCTGGATATATTTCGTAAACCACATCAAATACTGACGAATCGATTCCACAGATCGAACCTGAGGAGAGGAGCTAGTTTAATTGGTTAATAAAAAACCATGAAAAAATGCACGGAAGTATGTTTTTTAACACAAACCTACGTTATTTTAAATGGAACCCCGTTAGTTTTGTTAGCACATCGGAACATATAAACAAATACATATTCAGTGCCGTTTGTTGCCTTGTAAAATGTTAATTACATCCGGAGATATTGTAACCTAAATTTGACGCTTGAGTACCACTCCTCCGCTGTTCGATCACGTGTATCGGAGAGCACCGAATTACGGAGGGATCCAAAGGGAACGGTGATGGTCCTTAGGTACAGAAGAGACTGGAACAGCACATTACGTCCACATGCTAACACCTTTTTATTGGTCTTTTTCACTGACGCACATGTACATTACCATGAGGGGTGAGGTACACGTACACACGTGGTTTCCGTTTTCAATTACGGAGTGGAATAGAGTGTGTCCCGACATGTCAGGCCAATAGATGTTCAATGTGGTGGCCATCATTTGCTGCACACAATTGCAATCTCTGGCGTAATGAATGTCTTACACGCCGCAGTACATCTGGTGTAACGTCGCCGCAGGCTGCCACAATACGTTGTTTCATATCCTCTGGAGTTGTAGGCACATCACGGTACACATTCTCCTTTAACGTACCGCACAGAAAGAAGTCCAGAGGTGTAAGATCAGGAGAATGGGCTGGCCAATTTGTGCGTCCTCCACGTCCTATGAAACGCTCGTCGAACATCCTGTCAAGGGTCAGCATAGTGTTAATTGCGGAATGTGCAGGTGCACCATCATGGTGATACCACATACGTCGACGCGTTTCCAGTGGGACATTTTCGAGCAACGTTGGCAGATCATTCTGTAGAAACGCGATGTATGTTGCAGCTATTTGGGCCCCTGCAATGAAGTGAGGACCAATGAGGTGGTCGCCAATGATTCCACACCATACATTTACACTCCACGGTCGCTGTCGCTCTATCTGTCTGAGCCAGCGAGGATTGTCCACGGACCAGTAATGCATGTTCCGTAGATTCACTGCCCCGTGGTTTGCGAAACTCGCTTCATCGGTAAACAGGTAGAACTGCAACGCATTCTCTGTTAATGCCCATTGACAGAATTGCACTCGATGATTAAAGTCATCACCATGTAATTGCTGATGTAGCGACACATGAAACGGGTGAAAGCGGTGACGATGCAGTATGCGCATGACACTACTTTGACTCAGTCCACCGGCTCTCGCAATGTCCCGTGTGGGTTCATGGCAACAACAGCTAACACACCAACTGCACCCGCTTCTCCTGTGACGGGCCCGTTATGGACCCGTTTGCGTGCTACGACCATACCTGTTACATGCAGTTGGCGGTAGATGTTTTGCAGTGTGCGGCACGTTGGATGCTCTCTTTCCGGGTACCGTTCTGCATGCACCCTGCAGGCTTCAGCTGCATTTCGTCGACACTCGCCATAGATGAGTCTCATCTCCGCCTTTTCAGAGTTCGAATACACCATGGTAACAGTTCCTACAACACTACACTGTCACAGACGTCTGGTAACACGGTGTACTACAGTTGGTCTGCGTGCGAAGACGAATGCAGAATAACAATCGCAGTAAGCGCTACATGCGTACACTGCGACAGCTAGACCAAACCACAACAGTGCACTACAGCCAAACTCGTAAACACGGTCGTCATCGTAAATATGTCCCTGCAGATGCTGCTCGCCGACCGTGGCCCGTGTTTGTTACAACACGCAACTGAACGTCGGAGGTTTCAATCGTCAACTTTAGGTTACAATATCTCCGGATGTAATTAACATTTTACAGTGCAACAAATGGCACTGATTACGTATTTGTTTATATGTTCAGATGTGCTAACAAAACTAACGTGGTTCCATTTAAAAAAAAGTAGGTTTGTGTTAAAAAACACACTTTCGTGGATTTTTGTATGGTTTGTATTAAACAATTATACTAGCCCCTCTCCTCACGTTCGGTCTGCGGAATCGGTTCGTCAGTATTTGATGTGGTTTACGAAATATATCCAGCGGTAGTGTTAGGTGACTCACCCTGTATATCGCGAAGGGGCGATGAAGTTAAAATTAGAGACATTCATAGCCCACACGGAGGCTTAAAACATTAGTTCTTCTCGCTGACCATCCACGACATTAATGGAAAAAAGAGGAAATGGCTGGATCACAAAGTATCCTCTAGCACACCCCGTAAGGTGGGATACGGATGCAGATGTTGTTGGGAACGAAAGTAGCAAATTTTGGAAGAAAAACTTGTGTTCTCTCTCTTTTGGATGTAGCTGCAGAGTGTTCGTCATTTAGTGATAGGATGATGATTGATACCATGGAACAATTAGTGTTACTTACCGCAAGTAATTTGAAACTTCTTCATTCCCAGTCGGTATTGTCTCACATCGTTTATATTTTGTTATTTTTCTTCGTTCGGTTCTCCAACGAGCTTATTTAATTTGGTTTCTCCTACTTTATCAGTCGTCCTTTGCCAGCGTTACAGTTTTCCAAAAGAGTCGAAATTCATCGGTGTAGCCTGCACGATGGTGGTCAATAAGTGTTTTATAAATGAGACCGCTTGGAACCTCCTGCGTAGAATATTCTGCAGATAAAGTAGTCTCACATTCGGAATTCCAAGCAGGGACTGCTCAGGAGGATGTCTTCGTCAAGAAAAACAAAACCGGCATTGTACGGGTCGGAACGTGGGAAGTCAGATCCCTTAATCGGGTGGGCAGGTTAGGTAATTTAAAAACGAAAATAAAGGGAAATGGACAGGTAGCGGTTAGGTACAGGGGATATTAGCAAAGTTCGATGGGAAGATAGACAGGACTACAAAGCTAATATAGACTAGTAGCCAACACCCTCTCTCCCAGAAACAGTACATGCCACATAGATCCTCTGATGATGCAGACAATAAAAGAATGTATGATCAGACATAAGGGATTCTTCATATATTTAATGGAAAGAAAAATGTAACTGAGATTAGAGACTAGCAGGTGGTAGTAGGAAATGAAATGGAAGGAAAAATAGTAGGAGAATATCCACCGGGGAAACGGAAAACAAAGAGAACCGCCTAGTAGAATTTTGCAATTTAACATGTTGCTGACACATGATTTAAATGCTGTGAAGGAAGGTTGTATACATGCAAGAGCCCTCGAGACACTGGAAGGTTTCCGAATGATTACGTAATAGTAAGACAGAGATTTCAGAACCAGATTTTGACCTGTAAGAGTTTTCCAGGAGTTGATGTGGACTTCAACTACGATTTAGTTATGAACTGTAGATTAAAGCTGTCGAAGTTGCAAAAAGATTGGAAATTAAGGAGATGTGACCTGGATAAATTGAAAAAAAACAGAGGTTGTGTGAGAGATTCAAACGGAGCTATCGCCAATGATTGATTGCGACTGGGAAGATGAATGCAATAGGAGGCGAATGGCTTGCTCTGAGAAAATAAATAGTGAAGGCATTAGTGTATCAAATATGTAAAAAGGCAAAGCTTAATAGATATACTTAGACATGAAAGGAGGTATTGACTTTAATTTATGAAACGAGAAAATATGGAAATGAGGCATGTGAAGGGGAATACAGACATCAAAAAATTGATACGAGAAGCTAGATGAGAAATGTAAATCTATATGCACAGCTGGGGAAAAGATAAATACCACCTATAGGACATTAAAAGAGCTTTGGAGAAAAGAAAAGACTATGTATAAATATTAAGACCGTAAATGAAAATCAGCACCTGGCAGAAAAGGGAAAGTTAATAGGTGGAAGGACCATATACTAGGGGCTATACAAGGCAGGTGAGAGGAAGTATGTGAAAATGAGATGTTACGTACGACACTGTAAGAAGAATTTGACAGAGCACTTTAAGATCTAAGTCGATACGAGGTCCCTGGTATGGATGACACTCCCTCAGAACTATTGAAATTCTTCAGAGAGCCAGCAATGACAAAACTATTCCATCCGATGTGAAAGTTCTAAGGCGATATACTCCTAGACTTCGAGAAGAATGTAATAATTTCAATTCCGAGGAAAGCAGGTCCTGACAAGTGTGGATATGATCTAACTATCAGTTTAGTAGGTCATGGTCGCAAAATACTGATACGAGTTATTTATGGAAGAAAGTAAAAACTGGTAGAATCGGTCTTCGGTAACTATCTTTTGAGGTTCCGGGGAAATGTAGAAACACACGAGGCGTTATAGATCCTAAAGTTTACCCTAAACATAGGTTGAAGAAAGGCAAACCAGAGTTTATAACATTTTTAGACCATTTACAATGTTAACTGGAATACGCCCCTCAAAATTCTGAAGGTGGAACGGGTAAAATATAGGGAGCAATAAGTTATTTACACTTTGTACAGAAGTTACACTCTTAAAAGTCGAAGGGCATAAACTGAAGCACTAGTTGAAAAAGGGAATGAGATATGGTTATAGCTCTTCCCACATTTTATTGGAGTTGTGCAGTGAGCACGCACCAAAGATAATGAAAGAAAACTTTGGAGAAAGAATAAAAGTGTAAGAAGAACAAGTAAAAACTTTGAGATTTGTCGAAGACATTGCAATTATGTCAGAGACAAAAAGGACTCGGAACAACAGTTGAACGTAATGGACAGTTTATTGGAAGGAGGATTCAAGATGGCATCAGTAAAAGCAAAAGTGCAATGTAGTCGAATTAAATCATGCGATGTTGAGGGAATTAGACCTGGAAATATGTCACTAAAAGGAGTAAACGCGTTTTTCTGTTTGGACGCAAAAATGTCTGACAATGGTCGAAGTAAAGGCAATATAATATGCAGACTGGCTATGGCAAGGAAACTTTCCGATAAATAGCAATTGTGAACATGGTAAGAATTTCAGACTTGAGGGGCAGGTTTTTGAATTGTGGTGCTACAGACGAATGTTGGAGAACACATGGGTAGATCGCGTCACTAAAAAGGAGGCACTGAATATGAAAGGGAAGATCAGAAATTTGTGGCAACAAAAAAATGGTTCAAATGGTTCTGAGCACTATGGGACTTAACATCTGAGGTCATCAGTCCCCTAGAACTTAGAACTACCTAAACCTAACTAACCTAAGGACGTCACACACATCCATGCCCGAGGCAGGATTCGAACCTGCGACCGTAGCGGTTGCGCAGTTCCAGACTAAAGCGCTTAGAACCTCTCGGCCACTCCGGCCGGCTTGTGGCAACAACTTGACTAAAGCAAGGAAGTGGTTGGTAGAACACATTCTAAGACATCAAGGACTCTTTCGTTTAGTGGGGAAGTGTAGAGAGTAGAAATTGTAGAGAGAGACCAAGAGATGAATAGAATAAGCGGATTCAAATGTATGTAGGTTGTGGTAATTATGGAGAGCTTACATAGGATAGTCCAGAGAGGAGAGTTAGGCTTTTGACTGAAGATAAGAACAAGAACAACAACAACAACAATGACAACCGTGCTTGATATTTCATAAATGCTACTGATTAAGTAAGAGGGGCACCAAAGTTGGTTTCAGAGCGATCCTTTCATAACTCTCAGAATTTATTCTCATACGTAGAGTAATTACAATAGCTAAGGACACCATGCTTGTAGGGTAATCGTTAATCTGGTGGGAGACGTACTAAGTTTGATTTATTACAAGAAATGTGTTAGTTGCCTTTCCATTCAAGAAGAACTGCTTTGATCGCAGGTCAGCCGCAGTCATTACTAAATTTGACACATCTACATAGGAGTTACGTTAGTAAGAACACCCAGTAGCAGTATATTTTGTGGCGGCTAATTTTCAGACAAGTACTGTCGCAGTTAAGCGTTACGCGATTGCAAACTATTGTTTCTAAGTAAACTAGTTGTGGTACAAAAATTTCCTAGTGCTGCACATTTCACAAGACGATTGCGGCTCGCGTCTTTTTTGGTATTTTGTAGGGTACAGAAAAATCATGGTATGCTGATATTTTCGCAAGGTATTATGAGAAATTAAATAAGATAAAGTCAGTTTTCGAATAGGAAAGCTCTGAATTTATGGACTTGTATTTTTTGTGTTATTTGCGCTGCAGGAAATGAGCTATGGTTCTCTGCTGTGTTTTTTCTTCGCTAGTTATTATTTTTTAGCATACGAAGAACACAAAATTTGTAAAAATAGAAATAGTCAATAATCGCAGATTCTTTCTTTGTTTTATGCCTGATTTTTATGTATGTGCGTCGTCATAAAATGTAACAGTCTTCCGAAATGATTATATAAACAACAAACCTTGTAGATGAAATATGCACTTTCAAAACGTGCAGAATCGTAAAGAAACTAGCGAAAACATGCTCTAGAACGTTGACGCTGATTCTATGCAGGTGGTTATTTGTGTCTATTTATCATAGTTTCCTTATAGTATTAAGTTTTTACTTTTGTAATAACTGTGTCGCTAGCTTCCGTTTTGGCCACAGGGAAAAAAAAATACCTCATACAAGGTGGGGGTGTTACAAGATTGCATGCTTTAAACTTCCTTTAAAGTGTGTATATGTTTTGCCATATGTCTCATAGTGTAATGCTTGCTTGTGAAGAATGCTCTTTGTGCCGTTATTATGAGCGTGGAAAAAAAATAAAGGAGAGAGAATAGACTCAGTCAGGGTTCTATTCCAAACGAAAATTGAGTGCTGTGTCACCACAGTCATATGCTATTCTCGTCTCACCGTAATGTGTATCTCACATCTTTAATCGATTGCACTGTCAGGTAATGTTTAAAGAACTGTTATTCACTACTTGGGATTGTAATGGCCATATTTTCTCTCCTGGGAATCGGTTACACTTGAAACAGTGATATTTAGCGATTCCGGTTGCGTTACTTGCTACGTAAGTTCGTTAACTATTCAGATACTTGTTACTGTAATTGAGTAAATGAGTGTGCGAGTAAACTTGGAGATTCTCAGACCACAGGAATGTCCCTCTCCTTGCTGTGAAAGTTCCCTCATGTTCCTGCAAGACACTGTTGCTCAGGTAGCTGGAATACTGAACTTCGTGCTGGGTACACATTCTGGTGGACTAGCGGAGCGCCATCGTTAGCCACTGTGTGTTTATACGCTGGTATGTGCTGCTCGCTTCCGGCAAACAACACTTGCTGCGGCAGGTAGTCGGGTCGTCTCACCGCTTAGCGCTTCAAGCGTTCTAGAAGCGAGCCTTCATGGTACTGCTTGCTGTTAACAACTAGGTGGATCACGAAGGACAATGCGGAGAGAGATCATTGCGTGCTGTATCTCCTATTAATCCAACATGTGAATTAAAGTGGATTAATTAACGAGTAATTCGTGCTGACGATCTTGGAAGCGGGTTAAAGTGAGAGGACCCATTCGTTGCTTCGACTTACTCTGCCATAACAGATTAAAGGGAACAACTTACATCTACATCTATCTACATCTACATAAAGGGTGGCGCACGAAATGTGTTACCGAATTGTTTTTGAATATAAACTTCATTGTCAATACAATCTGAAAGGCACATACACTACAATGAAGAGCCGTCCATGGAGATTTGTTTTAACTCAGCACATGCTCAATACGTCCACCATTTCGTTTCCTAACTTCCTTCAAACGAACACTGAAGTTAGTGATTACCCTAAGGCACATGTCTTCCGTAAGTTCACTGCAAGGTTGAAGAATAAGTCTTCTGAGCTCCATTAAATCACGTGGACGTTTTTGGAAGATTTTTTCTTTTAGGTACCCCCAAAGAAAAAAGTCACATGGATTGAGGTTTGGACAATTGGGGGGCCAATTTTGTCCGTCATTGAAGCGACCTGGAAACCTGAGTGAAATGATCCGCATGTCGAAATGCTTGTGTAAAAACTCCAACACAGTGTTTGCAGTATGTGGGCCTTGCTCCATCTTGCATGAACGACTGCGTGTTGAAGGGCAAGGCAGTGGCAAGAAGCTGTGGAATGAAGCCATTGCGAAGCATGCTCAAATAACACTCGCTGTTCACAGTTTCTTCAAAGAAAAAGGGTCCAATAAGTCCGTGACTGGAAATTGCTGCCCACGCTGTAATTCTCGTAGCATAATGTTGTCGTTCATGAAGCACTTGTGGGTTTTCAGTGGCCCAAAAGCGTACATTTTATTTGTCAGCCACAACGTCTAAATGAAAATGCGCCTCGTCTGAGAACCAAACGTTGTTGAGAGTTTCTTCCCTATCCTCCACCCACTGAGCAAACAGTAGTCTCTCCTGCTTGTGTTCTCCAGTGAGCTTCTGTGCACAGGTCATCTTGTATGGGTTCATCATGGGTCACTTTTAAGAATGCGTTGAACGGAGCGTCTGGATATTCCCAGTTGCACTGCTACCTTGCTACACGATTTCCCGGGACTTCTCTGTACAGCAACTCGTACCGCTTCAATATTCTCCGGCGGACAAACAGGATTAGGCCGAGGTCGCTTCGCTTCCAATAATGTTCCTTCCTGTACAGATTTGTCGTACAACCTGTGGATGGTCTTCTTGCAAGGGACCCATCGAGTGTTAAACTGTTGTCGAAAACGCCTCTGAGTCACAACAAGGCTTTTCGTTTAATGAAAAAGTAACACAGTTGCCGATCGTTGCTGTGTCGTCAGTCTTCCATTGTCAGTCATTGCTTACTAGTCTCCTAGTGGCAGTATCGTGAATTATACGTCATTTCGTAACTCATTTTTTTTCCAAGCTCTGCTGGTACTGCTGTAGAGATCCCAGCGGGATGTCTAATGTGCGTCGTAAATAGTGAAAGAAACAATTGGTAACAAATTTCGTGCGCCACCCTATAGATACTAAGCAAGCCACCATACGGTGCATGGCGGATGGTAGACGATACCAGTACTAGTCGTATCCCTTCCTGTTACACTCGCAAATAGAGCGAGGGGAAAACGACTGTCTGTACGCCTCCGTATGAGCAGTAATTTACCGTATATAATCTTCATGGTCCTTACCCGCGATGTATGTTGGTGGCAGTAAAATCGTTCGGCAGTCAGCTTCAAATGCAGGTTCTCTAAATTTCCTCGATAGTGTTTCTTGAAAAGAATGTCGCCTTCCCTCCCGGGATTCCCATTTGTGTTCCCGAAGCATCTCCGTAAAACTTACGCGTTGTTAGAACCTACGGGCAACAAAACTAACAGCTCGCCTCTGAATTGCTTCGATGCCTTTCTCGAGTCCGACCTGATCGGATCTCAAACACTCGAGCAGTACTCAAGAATAGATCGCACCAGCCTCCCATATGTAGTCTCCTTTACAGGTGAACCACTCTTCCCTAAAATTCTACCAATAAACCGAAGTCGACCATTTACCTTCCCTACCGCAGTTTTCACATGCTTGTTGCACCTCATATCGCTTGGTAACGGTACGCCCAGATGTTTAGCCGACTTTACTATGTCAAACAGGACACTTGTAATACTGTATCTGAACATTACAGGTTTGGTATTCCTATTCATCCGCATAAACTTGCATTTTTATACATTTAGAGATGGCTGCCATTCATCATACCAACGGGAAATTTTGCCTAAGTCGTCTTGTATCTTCCTGGAGTCACTCAACTTCGACACCTTACCGTACACCACGGCATCACCAGCAAACATACGCGGATTGCTCCCCATGCTGTCCACCAAATCATTTATGTATATAGAGAATTACAACGGTACTATTACATTTCCCTGGTGCACTACCCTTGTCTCTGATGAACACACGCCATCGAGGACAACATACTCGGTTCTATTGTTTAAGAAGTCTTGGGGCCACTCACATAATTGTTAACTTATTCCACATGCTCGTACCTTCGTTAACACCCTGCAATGGGGCACCGTGTCAAAGGCTTCCAGGAAATCTAGAAATATCGAATCTGCCTTTTGCCCTTCATGCACTGTTTGCAACATATCATGTGAGAAAAGGGCAAGCTGAGATTCACACGAGCGATGGCTTCCAAAATCATGCTGATTCTTTGTTTTGGTTAGTACAGCTCGGTGTCGTTTAGACCGTTAGTGAGAGAGCACTTTGAATTCCCCTGTCTCAAGAAAGTTTATAATATTTGAACTGAGAATGTGTTCAAGGATTCTGCCGCAAACCAAAGTTAGAGATATTGGGCTGTAATTCTGCGGGTCCATTCTTTTACTATTCTTATGCATTTGAGACACCTGCGCCTTTTTCACTCTCTTGGAACTTTGCGCTGGGCGAGAGATTCACGATAAATGCAGGCTAGGTAAGAGGTCAGTGCCGTAGAGTACTCTTTGTGCTATGGGATCCCATCCAGGCCTGGGGATTTACTTGTTTTCAATTCTTTCAACTGTTTCTCTACACCAGGGATGCTTATTACTATGTCGTCCATACAAGAGTCTGTCCATTGATCAAATAACGGCATGTTTATACGATTATCAGTGTTGGATAGACAGTCACAGAGAGAGAGCACATCGTATTCCTGCTGCTAAGAAGGCGATCACACTGTTTGCTTGTCATATATCTTTACGAGCTTACAACAGGAGCTACTTATCTACAAAGACCTGTGTAGTTACTAGATTATTTTTGTAATTTCTTGCGTGTTCGAGTGCTTACTAGGCACAAGCTTTTATTTTAATAACAGTGTAACGCACCGTACCACCGTTGCTATTGACCCGCGTATCGTACATGCTCTTGTTTGTTTTCGTTAGTATGGCTCAGTGTGGGTTAGACCGTCAGAGAGAGACCATATCGTATACCTGCTGCTAAGAATCCGAGTACACTGTTCGTTTGTTATGTATTTTTACGAGCTTCCAACAGGGGTGACTTACTTACAGATACCTGTGTAGTTACCAGATTATTTTTGTAATTTTCTTGGGTGTTCAAGTGCTCACTAGGCACATGCTTTTATTTTAATAACAGTATAGCGTACCGTACCGCCGTTGCCATCGACCCTTATATCGACCAGCGTATTCTACAGGTTTTTGTTTGTTTTGGTTAGTATAACTCAGTGACATTTAGACTGTTGGGGAGAAGGCACTTTGAATTCCTGCTGCTAATAACTGAGTACACCGTACGTCTGTTGTATATTTTTACGAGCTTCAAACGGGAACGACTGCAGTAATGGATCGGAGCTGTGATTGCTGTGTACAGATGCGAGCTGAGTTGGCGACCCTTCGCTCCCAGCTCCTGGCTGCGTTGGCTTCCATCGCACAGCTTGAGGCTGCTGCCAAGGGGCATCACTGTGGGGGTCAGACATTGGAATGCGAGGGACGTCGAGCACGATCACGTGTCCCACATTCGGACCCATTGCTGTGGCCGCCCCGGGTACTGCCTGCACTGAGGTTGACCCCTCACATGTGGTCAAGTGGGAGATCATTCCAAAGTCTGGCAGGGAGCAAAAAACTTTCCAAGGGGCCGATCGTAGGGCATCCCCAGTTCGTTTGATGAACAGGTTTTGGGCGCTATCTGCGGCTGACGATGTCCCCGAGCCGGATGCAGTCATCCACCCTGTTCCAGAGGAAGCATCTCTGTACCCAAGGTCTGGGCGTTCGCAGAGGGTGGGTTTGCTGGTAGTTTGGAGCTCCAACGTTAGGCACGTAGTGTGGCCCCTTAAGAAAATGTCTGCCAAGAAGGGGAAGGAAGTCAGTGTGCGCTCCATATGCATACCGTTGAGAGTCATTCCGGATGTGGAAAGGCTGATTCCGGATGTCATGAAGAGTACAGGGTGCAGCCAACTACAGGTGGTGGCTCATGTCGGTACCAATGGCATATGTCGCTATGGATCGGAGGAGATTCTCTCCGCTTTCGGGCGGCTAGCGGAAATGGTAAAGACTGCCAGTCTAGCTTGCGAGATTAGGGCGGCGCTCACCATGTGCAGCATCGTCGATAGAACCGACCGTGGTGCTTTGGTGCAGACCCGAGTGGAGGGTCTGAATCTGAGGCTCAGGCGGTTCTCTGACCGTGTAGGCTGTAGATTCCTTGACCTGCGCAATCGGGTGTTGGGTTTCCAGGTTCCGCTAATAGGTCAGGAGTCCACTACACCCAGGAAGCGACTACACACTACACGGGTAGCGGGGGCTGTATGGAAGGGACTGGGCCGTTTTTTTAGGTTAGATGGCCTCAGGGAACCACAAAAACGGCGTCCGTCTAAAAGGGGCAGGTAAAACACATTAAGTTAGTTGTAAGAACGTACGGTATTGCAGTTGTAAATTGTGGTAGCTGCGTTGGGAAAGAACCAGAGCTCCAAGCCCTATTAGAAAGCACTGAAGCTCAAATAGGTATAGGTACAGAAAGCTGGCTAAAGCCGAAATAAGTTCAGCAGAATTTTTTTCAAACGCTCTAACAGTGTTCAGAAAGGATAGAATAAATACAATTGGTGGTGAAGTATTTATTGCTGTCAGAAGTAGTTTGCCTTCTAGTGAAATTGAAGTCGATACTTTCTGCGAAATAGTATGGGTAGAGGTCATACCTGACAATCGGACTAAACTATTAATTGGAGCGTCCTACCCACCTCCCGTCTCAGAAGATGTAGCTGCTGAACAGTTCAAAGAAAACTTGAGGTAAATTTCCAATAGGTACCCCACACATACAATTATAGTCTGTGGTGACTTCAATGTCAGATGCTTTCAGTAATTTCCACAACAAAACTCTGTCTCGAAATCTGGCAGGAAACCCAAACAGATTCTGGTGGTACATAAAGCACACCAGGGGCAAGACGACGCAATCAATACATTCACTAAGCGATAACAACAACGAAGTCACTGATGACAGTGACACTAAAGCAGAGTAATTAAACACGGTTTTTCGAAACTGCTTCACCAAAGAAGACGAAGTAAATATTCCTGAATTCCAATCCCGAACAACTGCCAAGATGAGAAACATAGAAATA
Source organism: Schistocerca americana (assembly GCF_021461395.2). Classification (NCBI taxonomy): domain Eukaryota; kingdom Metazoa; phylum Arthropoda; class Insecta; order Orthoptera; family Acrididae; genus Schistocerca; species Schistocerca americana. The sequence continues at coordinate 502,157,710 of NC_060124.1, read as the reverse complement.
GATATCCTTGGTGTCGCAATGCAGCTTAAATCACTTAATAAAACAAGGTTTCCGGTCCAGGTTGCATACCAGTCAGGTTCCTGTTAGAGTATACTGATACAATAGCACCATATTTGGCAATTATATACAACCGCTCGCTCACAGAAAGATCCGTATCTAAAGACTGAAAAATTGCTCAAGTCAAACCAATACGCAAAAAGGGAAGTAGGAGTAATCCGTTGAATTACAGGCCCATATCTTAACGTCGATTTGCAGAAGGGTTTTCGAACATATACCGTACTCGAACATTATGAAGTACTTCCAAGAAAACAATTTATTGACACATAGGCAGCGCGGATTCAGAAAATATCGTTCTTGCGAAACACAACTAGCTCTTCATACTCATGAAGTAATGAGTGCTATCGACAGGGGATGTCAAATTGATTCCCTATTTTTAGATTTCCAGAACGCTTTCGACACCGTTCCTCACAAGCGCCTTCTAACCAAACTGCGTGCCTACGGAGTATCGCCTCAGTTGCGTGACTGGATTCGTGATTTCCTGTCAGAAAGGTCACAGTTCGTAGTAATAGACGGAAAGCCATCGAGTGAAACAGAAGTAATATCCGGCGTTCCCCAAGGAAGTGTTATAGGCCCTATATTGTTACTGATATATATTAACGACATAGGAGAAGATCGCAGTATCCGTCTTAGAATGTTTGCAGACGACGCTGTCATTTATCGTCTTGTAAAGTCATCAGCTTACCAAAACGAATTGCAAAATGATTTAGATAAGATATCTGTATGGTGCGAAAAGTGGCAGTTGACCCTGAATAAAGAAGAGTGTGAAGTTATTCACCTGAGCACTAAAAGAAATCCGCTAAATTTCGATGGCGCGATGAGTCACACAGCTCTGAAACCTATAAATTCAACTAAATACTTAGGGATTACTATTAAAAATATCCTAAATTGTAACTATCACATAGATAATGTTGTGGGTAGGGTAAACAAAAGACTGCGATTCATTGGCAGAACACTTAAAAGGTGCAACAGGTCTACTAAAGGTACTACTTACACCACGCTTGTCTGCTCTACTCTGGAGTGTTGCTGTGCGGTGTGGATTCCGCATCAGATGGAACTGACGGACAATATCGAAAAAGTACAAAGAAAGACGGCTCGTTTTGTATTATTGTGAAATAGGGGAAATAGTGGCACAGACATGGTATATGAATTTTTGTGGCAGTCATTAAAACAAAGGCGTTTTTCGCTGCGACGGGATCTTCTCATGAAATTTCAGTCACCAGTCTTCTTCTCCCATTGCGAAAACGTTCTGCTTGCACCCACCTACATAGGGAGAAATGATCATCACGATAAAATAAGAGAGATCAGGGCTCGCACGGAAAAATTTAAGTGCTCGTTTTTCCCGAGCGCTGTTCGATAGTGGAACGGTAGAAAGACAACTTGAAGGTGGTTCCTTGAACCCTCTGCCACGCACTTTATTGTGAATAGCAGAGTAATCACGTAGATGTAGATGACGCAAATTATCCTGTGAGCATATTCGTATTCTACTCCAGAAAATTCGTACGGTGTACTCAAATCATCGCAAAATATCAAAATGTGCCTGTTTTCGCAATTAATAACCGAAGCCTTTGAGTTTATATTACAAATGGTTAACCTTTGAGTTCTGACGATTGATATTGATGCTCAGACGTTAGTTGAGTGTTGCAGATGTCATTGTATTGTACAAAACATATGGCAAGACACCGACATTTATGACGAATGTGCGATTTCTATGGTCACGTAGTTTTGTGTTCCGCACGGTGATGAATGTTGTGGGTCCCCAAATAATCCGAAACCCTGATTACGATGGCCGCCCTAGAGCTCCTCCTACAAGGTGACCGATTTAGATATATATTTCTATCCAGCGTCATAACATTGAAATGTAAACCTTTTGTGTTCTAACAGTTGATAATGATACAAATTAGCAGCACTAAAGTAAATTTCGAACATAAATAGCAACCGTTAGAACGCAAAAGGTTTACATTTACATCGTAAAATGAAAACTAAATGTAGACTCAAATGCGTCGGTTCCTCAATGTATAAGTAAATAAATAAATAAAAGGCACATTGATATATGTCGATAACAGCACCATCTACCACGAGTGGAAAACGATTGTTTGAGTAAACATTGCGTATCTTTTGGCGTATAATCCGAATTTGAAATAAAAATAGGGGGTTCCCATATGATAATAGAAAGTTAATCCCACCAAGCGGGAATTGTGATTATGAGATGGCCAGTTGCAGCACAGATAGATGTTCCGTTTACTAATACTAACTTTTCATCTTGAACATTTTTTTCGTAGCATAGAGATAGTTTGTTGTCTCAGTTATGCAGATCCATGCAGAGGTGCTTAAGAGGCTAGCACCACAGATCACCCCTTACTTAACAGAACTATTAAATGACGCGTACCGACAATCTGGAAAACCTCAAGCGCAGTTATTATACGTAAGTCAGAAGACAGAGATCCGTCAGATGCTAAATCATACAGACCAATATGTCTAATAAATATCATGGGAAAAGTCCAAGAGAGGCTACTGTGTGACCGCTTGCAGGATCACAGAGCCCTACTTGGACTAAGGCCACACCAGTTTGGGTACAGAAAAGGCAAAAGTATTGAGACGCAATTAAGAGAGCTCTCGAAATTACACAAAATACAGAAAACAATTACTCATTGGCAATTATGATTGACATCACAGGGGCTTTTGACAACTTATGGTGGCCAGAACGAAGTAACCGCAGCCCTATACAATAGTCTATTACAAGGAAATGAACACCCTTAGCTGCTTACAGGCGTTGACATACGTCAACGGGGAGAGATGAAAATGTGTGCCCCGACCGGAACTCGAACCCGGGATCTCCTGCTTACATAGCAGACGCTCTTTCCATATTTTTTTCTTTTTTTTTTTACATGTGTAAGGAAGAAAACTTAGAAGAGGAGGAGAAAAGAGAAGTGAAATAAAATAGAAATACTTTCCGCGCCATGCTCCACTTTGGCGCGCCATCAGAACAAAATGCATTCTATCATTGACCATTAAAGGGGAACGTGGGATCGTCCAGTCTTGGCTGGCACAGTTCGTTGAGATTCCAGCTTTGAGGCGGGTTGGTGAAAATACTCTGTAAATACTTCGCGAAAGTGGCCCGAGAGTGTCGATGTCGGCGAAGGGTGTGGTTATGTACTTGGAGGCGTGTCCAAAAGTCCGCCGGATCAACAATGTCGTGCCGGAAGAGGTAGTTGACAGCCATGCCACTGATCCATATGATGGCGTGCCATTTAGCCGATGCAAAGTAGGTCGAGTCGGGATATATCATCATGGTAGGAGAAACGTGATGTGGTGGTACTCAGAGGTAGAAAGCCACAATCATCTGTGCGAGGGTCCAGACACCTGCTGCTGGCCCACACTCAAAACGATGTTAATCTGTATCTTCGACATTGCACTTGAGGCACAGGGGTGAGTCCACCAGTGCGATGCGATGCAGTTTTTGTCTTGTAGTATATTTGCCGTTAACGAGAAGGTACCACATAGAGGTGGTGTCTGTGGTGTGATATGGTTGGTGGATCGTTTTCCAAACTGTAGGCCATGAAAACTGGGGGTGACGTGTTTCGACGGGGTTGCGGGGTGGAGACTTTCGGAGAAGGCAACAGATGTCGCGGGTGGTCGTCTTCCTGGTCCTGGGGAGCTCGGTGCATATGTAGCTGTACTTCAAAAAGAAACGGCCGATATGTGACATCGGAGGTGGGATGTGTGCCAGAGACATCGGTGGGCGTCTCGAAACAGGTGCGAGCTCAGTGGTCAACAGTAAAACTAGCATTTTGGCTTTTCCATAACCGGAGCATAGTTTGGTGTAAAGTGCTGTAGTCCTGGCTCTCACATTAACCAGATCGAGGCCACCGTCCCGCTTCGGTAAGGTGAGAGCATCATACTGGACTTTGAAGATGTGTCCAGAACAAATAAAATAGCCGAAATCCGCCTGTAATGTGGCCGCCATTGTCGTAGTGATGGGCAGACTCTGCGCTATATGGGGTATCCGGGCTGCCAGATGGGTATTGACGAACGTGACTCTGTGGCACATATTCAGCGGGCGTAGTATGTGATTTTGTATGTTGGCACGGATGCGTTGCAGTAGCGCCCGAAAATTGATCGCCGAGGTGCGGCGAATGTCTCGCGTGTACACCAATCCGAGACAACGAAGGGTGTCCACCAGTTAAAATGGGACTACGCTGTCTGCGGCAACGCCGCGGCCGATCTTCATGGCGCATGATTTTGCCACGCTCATAGCGCTCCCTGCCCCTGCCCCTGCACTGTAACGGGTAATCCACTCCATCGCAGCTTGTACGTCTGCCGCTGAACGTACGACGAGGGCCAAGTCGTCCGCGTAAGCTCGGCAGCGGAACATATGCTCCCGGAGTGGAATACCTGTCAAACGTCGCCGTAATCCGCAAATGAGTGGTTCCATCGCAATGGCATGAAGCACCGTCGGCAAAGGGCAACCCTGCCGTACTGAGCGTTCAATCCGTATAGGTACTGTAAGTCTGCCATTGACGAGAAGTCTGGACGTTGCTCCACGAAGGAGCCGCATAATCCATTGCGTGAACGTCGGGGGAATTGCCATTCGGTCCATCACTGCGTTGAGGAATGCATGATTGACGCGGTCAAACGCTTGCTTGAAGTCGATAGAGATTAAATTCGCCTGGCAGTCGCGAGTGTGTTGCCACAGCGATCACATCTCTATATTCACTGAGGGCTGTCTGTATATTACGATCGCCGCCTAAGGATGTTTGTTCGTGGGAAACAATGTCTCGTAAGACATGTTTGAGTCGCTTTGCTAGAAGGCGTGTGAAAATCTTGAAGTCGGAATTGAGTAACGTGATTGGCCGATAACTGTCGAGTCGTGTTCCTCCTGCGGGTTTCAGGACTGGTACAAGTAAGCCTTCCATGAACATTGGTGGCGGGTTCGCCGCGCCGGACAAAAGTTCCCAGTACATGACCCTCCATCGTGGCAATATCAAATCTTGGAAGGTTCTGTGAAATTCGAGAGGTAAACCATCCAGGCCGGGAGATTGATTCAGAGACCCTTTGGCCACGTCGCCTTAGACGTCGTCGGTGGTCACTTCAGAAGTCAGGAGGGCTGCAGCTGCTGCGTTTAGAGTACCAAGTGTCTACTGGGCAACCTCAGCAATGGCCTCTGCACCGGCAGGTACTTCTTGGTAGAAAAGTCTATAGTGCGTTGTGAATGCATGCGCAATGGTAGCTTGCGATGTCAGCCGTCGTCCATCAGGTAGGTCTAAAGTTGACATTAAAGCCTGTCTGCGTTGACGAACATTTTGAACAGTATGATGCATAGAAGGTTCTTCACCGTTAATCCTATCTTGGCTGCGCGCTCGTACAATAGCTCCCTCTAGACGGCATCTGGTCAACGTTAAAATCTTTGCCTTAATGCGTTTAGCTTCTTTTAGGCGATCCGGGGATGGAGGATGATCCATGAGTTCACGAAGAGCGCTATAGTAGAAATCAGTTGTGTGGTGATTCCACCTGGCTTTGGCTCTGCCATAGTGTGTCAATGTGCGTCGGATGGCCGGTTTGGCGCACAGCAACCACCACTGCAGTGTGGTCTCGTAACGCATAATGCGTTGAACACAGGTGTGCCACGTGTCGGTGAGCCGTTGTTGACATTCAGGGTCCCGTAGTGGCGTGACATTGAGTTTCCAGGGTCCTGCACTGCGCCATATAGATTGTCGACGTAGGTTCATGGTACAGATGTAGATTTCATGATCCGTAAAGGCAGACGGCCAACGTTCCGCGTCGAGGAGAACTGACTTCAGAGCGTCAGGGATGTATATTTTATCAAGTCGGCTGGCGGAGTGGCTCGTGATGTGATATACCCCGGGCGGTCGCCGTGTACCACTCGCCAAGTATCGAGGAGACGAAGGCGGCGGACGAGGAAGCGAAGTTCCGGACATGTGGTGAAATGGGGGTATTGGTCTGTGCGCTCGAGAACACAGTTGAAATCTCCACCTACGATGAGATGATCGTATCGGCCGAGGAATAAAGGCGTGATATCTTCTGCGTAGAACTGGGAGCGATCCCTCCGTTTATCAGTGCCCGATGGGGCGTAGATATTTATGATTTTGAGTCCTTCAACTGTTATGGCCACCCCTCGCGCCGTTGGGAGATATGCGACATCGGAAACTGCAATCCCTTCTCGTAGGAGGATGGCTGCGCCTGTGTGTTCCATTGCTGCAGGGGCGGCGTACGTCTCATATCCACAGCACCCAGTCCAAGTTGCTGTCCGCAGTTCTTGTAACAGGGCGATGTCGATGTCCGCTGCTCTTAGCGTGTCACGGAGCAGTTGAAGTTTAACGTGGGAGCCGATATGATTAGTATTGATAGTAGCTATTCGGTACGCCTGATGGGAGATCCGTGCTGCCGATAGGTTCGTAGCTGGTGAAGATTGTCGTAGTGGATGCGTGAAGTCCATAGAAGTCACAGGAGCCGCCGTAGAAACGTCCCCCATTTTAGTGTTGGTCTAACAGAGGAACAGATTTCATTTCCGCATCAGATGGAGGTGGGAAATCCGTGTCATCCGCCCATGAAAAATGTCCGACAGGTTTGACATCGGCAAGAGATGGCATCGCTGGCCGAGTCGGCGCAATTGCGTCGGTGACAACAGGCGTGCTATGTCCCTTGGCTTCTGGGCGCGGGGCTTGCGCACGATCTCTGTTGGACGGTTCACCGTCTTGTGGATGCCGCGTCTCCGTGGCAGAGGAGAAAGTGTTATCGTGTTCTCCGTCAGAGTGATGTGCCATCTCTTCGTCCTGCGGAGGGGGCTCAATGGACGATTCTGATGTCTTACGGCGTTTTTTTCGTCGTTTTGGCGACTTCTGCTTTCGGCAATGAGTTTCGGTGTCTGAGGAAGGAAGAGATTCACGGCGTTCCGGTACAAAAGCCGCGGGTGTTATGATGCGGTCGTCATTCTCCAGAACAGTCTCGTTGGTATCCTTGTGATCTTCTAGCGTGGGCGTGTCGGGCTGTTGGACATGTTCACGGGTGGCATCGCCGGTGTCAAGGTGCTGGGACGTCTCCGGGTGTATCGGACCAGAGAGACGCTCATGAACGGCGTCTTGAAAGGGCTGGACGTGCAGTGTCGCCGCATAGGTGACTGGAAGGATGGTTGTGGTTCTGTCGGTGTTCGTGTCGTTGTTCCTTAGTTGTGTGATGCGGCGTTGCAGGCATTCATTATGGACGTGGCCTTCTATGCCACAACCGGAACATGTTCGAGGTTGTCCGTCGTAAATGACCACCGCACGGCAGCCGCCGATAGAAATGTACGATGGAACGTGCCGTTTGAGATCGATTCGGACTTGTCTCACACCATTAAGCACCGGATACGTCTCGGTTACGTGGCTCTGGACTTTTCCGAACGAGATTAGCGCCGCGATGACTTTCTTCTTCATGCACTTCGAAAGGCATTTCGAATACACGGATCGTCCGAAGGCCAAGTCCTGCATGGTCGACATCCACAGGCCCGACGTTTCCGTCGGAGTGCCGAAATATTAGTCCATGTCGTGTCCTTTGAATAATCTCATTCCAGGCAGCGTCGGAAGTCATCTTAACATAAACGACGCTGCTAATGATCGATAGGTGTATGCCGATGAATTCGTCACGGGGGATCTTCACGTCTTCGCGTAGGAAGCGTTCGACGGCCAGTGCTTTGGGTCGCGCGTATTCATTTGAGAAGGTGAACTTAAGAGTGTTATTCCTGTAAGAGTTGATCATTAGAGCTTGTTCGACTGAGAAGCGCGGTGACGAGGAAGTAAACAAAACACTCCGCGCGCGCAGCGGCGTGTACGGCCGAGCGCGGTGCGCACTGCTGCCCTGCCGAACGCAGACTGTCCATCTGAGCCACGGAGGACAGAGAGAATAGCGCGACTGCAGGGATTTATCTCTGGCACGCCTCCCGCGAAACCCACATTCTCAACGTATTGTCCCATACTACCTTCGTAGCGCCCCCGCCAATTATTACTCGCGGCGCGTTGCCGATTCCCGTAAGAGTTCGGGCACTGTTTGTGCATTCGCACAGAATAAGATGGTGAAGTGGCCGGTGGGCCTTAACTATATATATACTAAGATGATATCTGTTCTTTCGACCATGCACGAAAGAACAGATACCATCTTAGTATATAAATAGTCTATTAGACTACTGCAGGGATAGAATAGTGGAATGGTTTGTGGGCAAACAGACGGTAATAAGGAAAATTACCAAAGGTTGTCCCCAGGGTTCGATCTGTGGGCCCATCTTCTGGGACATAATCTTTGAACGCCTCCAGCAACTGCTGGATGGGGCAACAGGACAGATGGAGTTGTCGCATATGCAGACGACCTGCTTCTGGTCATCTCAGCAAACACAAGAGCCCAGCTAGAGGAGAAGGCCAGTGGCACATTGCAAACAATAACACAATGGTGCAACACAAAAAAGCTCAAGATAGCAGGTAACGAAACAACATACACGCTTCTGAAAGGTCAATTAAAACGAAACTCATCGGTCAAAATAGGGGAAAACAACACAAAAAGAACCAGAGTAGCCCTCTACCTGGGGGTACACATAGATGAAAAGCTGAATTTCCATGAACGCATTACAATATCATTAGACAAGGCAGAAAAAATACTGCACAAACTGGCAAAGATAAATTCAAGACGATATAGACTTCTTTTGTCAGTCACACGAACCTACCACTGCGCACTCTTCAAACGATTACTAAGTTTTGCGGCCAGTACATGGGCGCACAGATTCAACCTCGTCATAAACAGAACAGCGGTTAGGCCAGAGAAGCGTCCTAATGCGACTATCTGGAGCATTTGGTACGACATCGATCGAAGCGCTGTGTGTAGTGCTTGGAAACTTCCAGGTAGATATAACAATTACGCATCGGGCCGCACTGTACTGGTTAAAGATGGTCAGACTAGACCAGGTTAATATAATAACTGGTTCTCCGCTGAACAACAAGCGGGACCTCAAACAATGGAAAATCGATACATGGCAAGCAGAATGGGGCACAAGTGATAAGGGACGTAGAGTACATACATTTTTTCCGGATATCACGGGAAGATAAAGGATGAAACATGCCGATCCTAGCCGCGGCATGGTGCATTTCTTGTCTGGGCACGGACCTTATCCCACACACTTGAACCTCGTGAGTCTTGGTTCAAATGGCTCTGAGCACTATGGGACTCAACTGCTGTGGTCATCAGTCGCCTAGAACTTAGAACTACTTAAACCTAACTAACCTAAGGACATCACAAACATCCATGCCCGAGGCAGGATTCGAACCTGCGACCGTAGCGGTCGCTCGGCTCCAGACTGTAGCGCCTAGAACCGCACGGCCACTCCGGCCGGCCGTGAGTCTAAGAGACACATCTACATGTACATCATGCGAGATATGGGAACCCCCGAACACACAATCCTGTTTTGCGGGAAATACAGACATCACAGGAACACACCAGGAATACAGCACTTACAAACTGAACGACACATATACGATGCAATCAGAACACCAGAAGTATGGGACGAACTAAACGTACCGACAGAAAAAAATCTCAGACGAATGCCATAAAGAGTACAGGCGCGAGAGACTGTACAGACTACAAACCTAGATGCAGCACCTACATAGACGCCATAGTGTGGAGGATGAAAACCGAGACAGAAAGAAGACCGACAGAAATGCATTAGTCTAAACATAATGTACAGATATCTCAACAGATAACACATAACTGAAGCTCAACATGGATAGATGCAAACAGTGTCGGCGCACCGTCGCAATTTCCATAGGCAAACACGGCACTTTAAACCTGTCAATAGCGTAATTATGTTAGTAACAGCTTTAGTAATTAGCATAGTAATTATAGATTAGCATAGATCTTCTAAGTTAAAGGTAAGCAAAGGATTGGAGACTGAGGATCAACGGCTTGACGACTAATTCCAAGGCTTTCATCCGCAGTTCCCCAGGGTGGAGGGACTATAAACTTCTTCCTTTCCTATCTTCTTTCCGCTTCTTCAATCTAAACTTTATTTTTGTATTTCTATTTCAAAATTAAAATTTCATGTAAATTTTTGTCAAACGGTTTGGGAAAGCTGCCATAAAGAAAAGAAAAGAAAGACAAATAGCAAACAAAGGTAACCAAGTAAAAGAAAACAAAATAAAAGAGACAAAAACAAAACACGATCAACTGTGACAGGCCTCCACGTGGCGGGACACAGGCAACGGTGCGATCGGATGCGGGAACTGACGTGGAGGTTGAGCCACCTCAGCGACCATATACCTATTGCAGCGGCCATGTGGTCAATAAACACTCACCTTAAGCAATTAGGTGCTGGGTCGTAATATCGGGGCGGCAAGTGAAAAAAAAAGTGTGTCTCAGTTAAGACAAACACCTTATATATAGCACAAAGTTCTCTGATGTACCATGTATCAACTGATACTGAACGCCCCGTAAGCTATGTGTGGCATAGCTTCCACGGGCGGCCGTGAAGGCCCTGACTCTGGCATCCAGTAGATCGTACACATGGCTAGTACCGCCCTTGGATACGTCATGCCATACCTGCTAGACCTGTTCAAGCAGGTCTGTAAGAGTTGTTGGCTGACGGGTCGCACGAATCACTTCTCATCATATCCCATACGTGCTCTATTGGAGACGAGTCCGGAGATCATGTTGGTCAGTAAAGTTGTTGCACGTCTTGCAGGGAACGTTGAGTTTCACTGGCAGTTTTGGTCGAGCATTGCACTGCTGGCGCCACACATCACCTTCCGGTTGCACTAAAAACAAAAGAACAGGTCTAACACCACTCTGCACGTACAGAGAACTGGTTATTTTACCCTCCAGAAACAACAAAAGTGAACTAGAGCTGTAGTTTATCGCAACCCGGACCATAAGGTCTGGGGTGGGACCACTGTGTCTTTGACGAATGCACTGTGCGACAGAGCGCTCACCAGGACTTTATCGCAGGTGCAAGCGACCACCACTGGCGTGCAGGCAGAATCTGCTTTCACCGCTCAAGACAACGACGCACCATTCCATGATCCTCTGGCGGCACCAGTCGAGTCGTGCCCATCGATGTTGCCGCTTGAGTGTAAGACGGGCTAGAGGTGTGTGTGCCCGTTGTCCCACTGCGAGTAACCATTTCCAAATCGTTTGTGTTTACACGTCTAGGCTCACGAGCCCTTTTATCTCTGGTATCTGTACGATCCACCACTGCTGGTCCGCAGCTCGTGGTCGTGCGGTAGCGTTCTTGCTTCCCACGCCCGGGTTCCCGGGTTCGATTCCCGGCGGGGTCAGGGATTTTCTCTGCCTCGTGATGACTGGGTATTGTGTGATGTCCTTAGGTTAGTTAGGTTTAAGTAGTTCTAAGTTCTAGGGGCCTGATGACCATCGATGTTAAGTCCCATAGTGCTCAGAGCCATTTGAACCATTTTTGCCACCACCGTTGCCCTTAAAATACGACGATCCTTGCTGGCGTCTGTCCTTCGTGGACATCCAAGACCCCCTCGTCTATGTGTGTGAGAATGTTCACGTGACAGCTGATACCAGCATCGTTGCACAACTGACACAGTACTTCCAAAATGTGTGAAAATTCTCCAAAAGAGCCATACCATCACTCGGAAGGCCACAGTTTGATCCCTTTCAAACATGCTCAGTTGACTGTATGGAGTACGAGTGAGACTCTGTGATATAGTTATTTACTTATTTCTTGCTCCACACGCTTGCACGACACTGAACCTTCCGCCAGTGAGTATTCCCTATTAACGTGTAGACACAGACATCGCCGTGGTTGCTATGCCACTATGCTCTATGCTGGCGGAGACGTTGAAAGCATTACTACTACATTTACTATCACCCATATGGCATATGCCATCATCGTTCGTACTATTTTTTTTCCAGCAATAGTGACTGATCTACTGTCGGTATAAATCCGTCCAGGCGACAGCAGCGTCACCTGGCACGAATGACTGCTTGTCAGACACGTGCATGTGCATGAAGTATCGCCGTTCGGTGTGGCTATGCGGTTCTAGGCGCTTCAGTCTGGAACCGCGTGAACGCTACAGTCGCAGGTTCGAATCCTGCCTCGGGCATGGATGTGTGTGATGTCCTTAGGTTAGTTAGGTTTAAGTAGTTATAAGTTCGAGGAGACTGATGACCTCAGATGTTAAGTCCCATAGTGCTCAGAGCCATTTGAACCATTTAGGAACATGGCTGCCAAGAAGTGGAAGGAAGCCAGTGTACACTCTGTGTGCATACCCGGGGGGAGTCATTCCAGATGTGAAAAGGCTGCTTCCGGCTGCCATGAAGAGTACATGGTGCAGCCAACTGCAGGTGGTGGCTCATGTCGGTACCAATGGCGTATGTCTCTTTGGATCGGAGGAGATTCTCACTGGCTTTGGGCGACTTGCGGAAAGCGAGATTAAGTCGGAGCTCACCTTCTGCAGCATAGAACCAACAGTGGTGCTTTGGTACAGAGCCGAGTGGAGGGTCTGAATCTGAGGCTCAGGCAGTTCTGTGACCGTGTAGGCTGCAGATTCCTGGACCTGCGCCATCGGGTGGTGGGTTTCCGGGTTCCGCTAATAGGTCAGGAGTCCACTACACCCAGGAAGCGACTACACGTTACACGTATAGCGGGGGCTGTGTGGAAGGGACTGGGCCGTTTTTTAGGTTAGAGGGCCTCAGAACCATGAAAAGGGCGTCCGTCTAAAAGGGGGCAGGTAAAACCCAGTAAGTTAGTTGTAGAAACGATCGGTAGTGCTGTTGTAAATTGTCGTAGCTGTGTTGGGAAAGAACCAGAGCAAGCCCTATTACAAAGCACTGAAGCTCAAATAGTTATAGGTACAAAAAGCTGGCTTAAGCCGAAATAAGTTTAGCAGAAATTTTTTCAAATGCTCTAACAGTGTTCCGAAAGGATAGAATAAATACAATTGGTGGTGAAGTTTTTATTGCTGTCAGAAGTAATTTGCCTTGTAGTGAAATTGAAGTAGATACTTCCTGCGAAATAGTATGGGTAGAGGTCATACCTGACAATCGGACTAAACTATTAATTGGATCGTTCTACTCACCTCCCGACTCAGAAGATATAGCTGCGGAACAGTTCAAAGAAAACTTGAGTCAAATTTCCAATAGGTCCCCCACTCATACAATTACAGTCAATGGTGACTTCAATGCGAGATGCTTTCAGTAATTTCCACAACAAAACTCTGTCTCGAAATCTGGCAGGAAACCCAAACAGATTCTGGTGATACATTAAGCACACCACGGGCAAGACGACGCAATCAATACATTCACTGCGCGATAACAACAGTGAAGTCATTGATGACAGGGACACTGAAGCAGAGTTATTAAACACGGATTTTCGAAACTGCTTCACCAAAGAAGACGACGTAAATATTCCTGAATTCCAATCAAGAACAACTGCCAAGATGAGAAGCATAGAAATAGATATCCTTGGTGTCGCAATGCAGCTTAAATCACTTAATAAAAGCAAAATTCAAGTATTTCTAAGTTCGAGGGGACTGATGACCACAGATGTTAAGTCCCATAGTGCTCAGAGCCATTTGAACCATGAAGTATCAGTGAGAATGCTGTCCGTGTGTAGCATGATATCTATGCACACTGTGATAACCCAGAGGCTCGGAAACTGCATGACTTGTCAGGTGTTCGCGGAGTGTTGTGGTGAGTGCCTTCAATACCCGGCGAAACCAAGGTGAAACCATGTCCAGACGTCGAGGGATTGGGCGGTCATCCGTCCTCATAATTGGTGTCAGACGTCGTTGGCTGGACAAATTGGTACAACAAGACAACCGCCGAACTGTTGCGGAACTAACTGTGGGCAGGGTATAGCTGTGTCTAAATACACCGTGCACCGAACACTCCTAACGATGGGCCTCCGCAGCCGACGACCAATGTATGTGCCAATGTTAACACCGTGACATCAACAACTGCGAGTGAAATGCGAACGTGATCATCGACACTGGTTGTTGACGCAGTGGCAGCACCATCTATCACAAAGCGAAAAATGTGGTCCAAGTAAAGCATTCAAATTTCCTTACGTACTACACGAACATGTAATAAAAATGAGGTTCCTATTTAAAAAAACGCAGTTGATATCCGTTTGAGCTATGGCAGCACCATGTAGCGGGCCAACCATAGCGTCATCTGGTTTCCCCCTTCAAGCTAGACGAGTTTCGTTCTTTGTAGTTGTTTCGTTTGATGCTTACTTCGTGAGATATTTGGCTCGGTCACTATCAATGGACGACCCTATATACAGGGTGAGGAAAAATTCGCGCACTCGGACTTCGCAGAGCGATCTCTCACATACTGGCAAAACGAAAACGTCACTCACAAAATTTTGTCCTATGCATATTTCTGGCAGTAAATGGACGTAGAGACCGGAAATCTGGCAACACTGTAATCAAATGTACGTTAACTACCTCCATGGACAGATAAGATAGGTCAGTGCTGCGCGGTTGGTGCAGTGGATAGGGTTTTGGGTTAGCATGCAGAATGTCGACGGTTTGATTCTCAATTGAAGATTATTTGTTTTTGTTCACTAAAAGTAGTCAGCATGGTGTAGTATCTGGCGTCTCAATCGTCATACAGAGTTTACATTCGGTCTTCTACAAAATATTTGTAGTTCGAAATTACGAATATAGAAATGGAAGTATAATCAATTTCCCTGGTCAGCTTTTAAAAACGTCTTTAGCACGTCGCGGACGCGATTTGTTTCGCGCCACTGCATATTTTTCCTGTGTACCCTCCCCAAATGCTGCCCTAAAAATTATCTGCAAAGCACGTTAGCCCTACTGGTGACGTAAGACACTGACGAAATGTAATGCATCTCAGCGTGGTAAGAATAGAGTATTAATCGATGGGACCATTGTGGGAGGGTACACGCAAAACAATTCTGGAATCTAACAGATGCAGTGCAGCGAAACAATTCGCGCACACGACGTACAAATGGTTTACTTAAGAGCTGACCAATGAAAACGATTGTATTTCCATTTCTGTGCTCGTTGTACGTAACTGCAAATGTTTTGTAAAAGACCCAATGTACTGTACCATGCAAACTACTTTTATCAAATAAAAACAAATAAGCCTCGCTCCAGAATCGGGCCCTCGAACTCCTGCATGCCAACCAAAAACGTTATCCACTGCACGAAGCGCAGAGCACTTCAACAAGTTCCTAACAGAGGTAGTTATTGTACACGTGATAACAGTGTTGCCACGATGCCCATATTAACTGTTCGTATACTGCCCGATATACGCGCAGGAGGAAGATTTGTGAGAGACATTTTTGTATTGCCAGTATGTGAGGAATCGCACGAGAGCACGAATTTTTCTTCACCCTATATAAACAATATTATGAAAGGAAACTTGCTATTCAAGATGTAATATACATCATGTGTGTGTGTGTGTGTGTGTGTGTGTGTGTGTATGTGTGTGTGTGTGTGTGTGTGTGTGTGTGTGTGTGTGTGCATTACTAATCTTTGATGTTGCCAATTGTTATTACAGAAATTTCTTTAGTTATCGTTAGAGTGGTGTTAATTGTGCTTTGGTTGTTTTGATGTATTCTTCCAGTATATTCGCATTTTCGTGGTGCTTCAAATGAATGTTTTGTTATGAAACTACATTTGATGTTTTAACAGGATGTTAGCAGACATGCGTGGTTTTCATGAAGAGCGAAGTTTTAGATGGTTTTTACGATAATTCGACGTTGCAGAAGTGCAAGAAACGAGATAATGGGCGACGAAAGGCAGCAAATTGAAAAACTGACAGACGAAGAAAATTAGTGGATCTGGAGCATCATGAAGAGAACTATTTTAGGCTATGAATAAATATCTGAAATCGAAAATGGCAAGCTGAATAAACAAGGAAAGTATGTAAAATTACGAGATCGGTCTTTCTAAATTCATCATGACCAATGCAAAAGCTATTAAATGGTTAATTTCATTGCTTGACACCAAGCCTTTACTTCATATTAGAGAGTCCAAGGGTACCAGCGAGATTTGGGTTGAGCTCCGTAGAATATGTGATGTTCACTCAGCCAAAAACATTCATATGCTTAGACAAGAATTTCATAAAATTGTATGGAGAGCATCTGTTGCTGTTTGGCCAAATTTTAAGAAATACAAACTCAAAATTCTTCGTTACACAAACAGCGAGACGACGGTGACATTTGTGCACGATTCTTGCAAATTTTGTCGAAAGAGTTCGAGAATGTTTTTATTCCATAGCACGATTTACCTGCCGAAGAATAAACATGAAATAAGTTAAAGAAGCGGTGTTTATCCCCATTACGGTGTTTATTATGGACATACAATCAAGATGATTGGGACAAATAAGCCCCAGTTTCTTTTCTGTTTATGGAGGATATACTTTTACACATTTACGTGTTGAAATCACAAATAAATTTATAATTTAGATGATTTAATGCATTACTCATTCAAACTGTATAATAGAATAGTACAACGATACGATAATCTAATATTAAAGAGATGTGTTTGTTGATTTTACTGCTCTATGGACGCCTAATTTTTACTAGACGTTTTTACATGTGCATGTCATAGGTTACTTGCAAACAAATGTTTTACACTTAGCACACTTCACTGAGGCTCAGTAATCAGTTTTTCCACACATATGACATCTGCCTCTCCTCTTACTCCTAGGATTATTTTCTTCCGGTTTGAGGGGTACGGATTCAAACGACGTTCTTCTCTCTACAGCTTCTGTCAAGGCTTTTTCTCTAGGAAGACGTCTTCGTCTCTTCATTTCCCTACCAATTAGCTGCTCTCCAAGAGTCCCTACAAACAATGTCCTCGCTGTTGGGTGTCTACTTTCCATTGGGAGTGAGCTCCCTTCAATGTTACGTAAAGAGTTACGTGCAAATACGTCTATGATATGTGAGAACACAACAATAAACCATTTGTTTGTCTTCCTCTTTACTGTACAGTTCACCACAATGTTTTCTAGTGCTTCCACAGCTCCTTTTGTAACGTTGCAGTCTATAATAATTTGAGGTTTTCATTTGGTGCCATCAGTAACTTTTGCGTCGTGGTACAGAGTAACATACCTGTTTTTTTTTTTTTTTTTTTTTTTTTTTTTTTTTTTTTTTAAACTGCAGAAACTTTGTGTCCTTTGTTGAAATTCTATTAGAAATCCCCCTGGTCTGCAATAGTTTTAGAGGGATGGAAGCCTTGTTTTCGGTCCATTCGGTCCATTTCCAACCATTGTGATATTTCTCTTTATCAACATTTGTAGTAGCGTGTACGAAAATTTGTGACTGTTAGTTTGACAGTCGCTGTCACGGGCATGAAGAGCACGCGGGCTCATTAAGTTCAGGTATCTAGAGAAACAGATGCACATACTGTTGCCTTGACTTATATATGCAAGAGCGGTACTGGGTAATCGTTCATGCGACAAGGCTGAAGATGACGTGACTGTGACATCGAAACTGGTTGTGTAGTAAAACAATATCAAAATAACGGCCGTTGGTACAATATTGTTACATTTTGTAGCTGATGGGATGTGATAAGCTGTGACAGGTAACGTTATGTCCTTTTAAGTCGTAAGACAAGTCTATTAAAATCCTTACGCCTTGGTTCTTTTCGGGGACGGAATCGGAACGTTCCCCCTGTATGGCTGAAGATTCTATATATGAGCTACTTCATTGCCGCAGAGTACCGACGTCTTAATGGCATATTTCGCTGATTTACTACACATATAATGGCGAAGATGGCAGTTTCCGTGAATACAAGACGTCCCCTTCTAATGTAACAAACATATTAGGATTGTGTAACTTAGGTAATATCTCAGACCATTGCTCCCAGAAATCTATTATAAACGCTACCTTATCTTGCCACGTTTCTTAAATCTTGTTGTACTGTCTTGTCTTACGAATAACCCTAGATATCATTTTCAGTGTTTCTAGTGACACTGTAGCTCTGGAAATTGGGCGACATTTGGACTCATCTCATCAAAATTAGTACACTCATTATGTGACTTCCCCAATCCTTCTAATAACAACAGACGTATTCAAGCATCTACGTCTTTCGCTTAACTCATGTAAAAGCGTTCCATTACCATTAGAATGGATGGAAACTGTGAAGGCTGATGGATGATCAGCAGTAAACCTGCGAACGCATCCCATCTTACATTGCTCGATGTTCCTCACTCATGTCTTGTGGGGAATAAGCGGCAATCTTTGCAGCTAGATGGGATGCTGAGAATAACAGCTAATCTCCGGAGAACTATCTAATGTACTGGACAGACTGAAAGCTTGCCACTCAGTCACAGGTAGTGAAAATTTTTTCTCCCTACGAGGCCACCCAGAGGCAGGGAAGCCCAAGGC
This sequence comes from Schistocerca americana, assembly GCF_021461395.2. Classification (NCBI taxonomy): domain Eukaryota; kingdom Metazoa; phylum Arthropoda; class Insecta; order Orthoptera; family Acrididae; genus Schistocerca; species Schistocerca americana. The sequence goes on along the minus strand of NC_060124.1, from coordinate 502,139,286 downwards.
AGCCACGGCCGTTTTGAGTCTGGGGCCTGGCGATGAAAGCTGCAACTGGTGCGTCGATGACCCTCTGTGAGAATGCCATGTTCTGTAAGCTATACGGGCACAGACAATTTTCAGAGTACAAATTTATCCTTCTGACAGAAACAGAGACTGCAGGTATCAGAAGAAATGCAGCTTACCTCCACGAGATAAATGCTTCCAATTAGTAAACGGACGTTATGGATCATCTACGAAAGTTGTGGTTAAAATATTTTGTTGGCGTTAAGAAGAACCTGAACTGACCAGTCAGATACATGGACACAGTCATAGAAAACTTGTAAAACATTAGGAGCCACCCGGTTTTAGTGAGGATACTTAGGTCTGAGCCTTCATGACTGACTGAGGCTTTGCCACTAATGTGGGAGGTAAGCACCAAAAGTGCCAGAAACAAGTCACCACAGCCATCTTCATGAAGAGCGCTCTCACTTGGAAATAGCCGCATCATCAACATACGTTGAAGCGCTCGCGTCATGGATCCGTTCGTTTCTGAGAAACTAAAAGATTCTAGACAGTGACTGGTATTACCATTAACACATAAATAACACTTTGTCACTGTGTAGTCATGATAAACTAGCCAATTTTTTTCGAGCACTGGATTTCCTTAACTTCTGTTGCAAAGTACAGACAGACCGCAAGTAAATAAATGAAGCACATAGAATTGGTAATATTGGTACTCCTGCAAGTTTAACAAGGGGAGGCCGCCAATTGTGAAATTCAGATTCGATTCATACTGCGCATAATAAAAGCTCATGGCCAGAGGTGTAATGTGGCAAAGCACCAAGATGCACTACTCAGCCGTTGTCGAGAAAATCGACAGTTAAAAGAAACCGTTGCGGTGAAATACTCTCTACGATTAATAATTGTCTGCAGCGTCGTGGCGCAGCGGTAAGTGCTCGGGTTCGTAATCTGAAGGTTGCCGGATCGAATCTCGCGCCATACAATTTTTTTTTTATTATTAGTTTTTTGTAATTCAAATATATATATATATATATATATATATATATATATATATATATATATATATATAAACTATTAATGAATAGTTTATGCATGTTGTTGAAGGCGGATCGCTCTCCAATTGTACTGCCTCCATTTTTCCGTTTTTTTGACAGGGTGTAACAAAGCTCTCCCGTCCGCACTGATTTTCGACGATGTTATAAGTTGAGCTAGGGACCGCATCTACCTTATTTCGAAATTAGCAGGCAACTACGCTGTTATGCGGCGGCTCGTTTCGACCCATTCAACATCTGTCCTTCAAGTATAATGAGCGAGTAACGGAGTTTATATTTCATACCTACCACAGCAAGTTTGTGTTCGTGGGGTCTCTATTCTAATTCGAACGTTTGACTTACGCTATACGTATTCGTTTCTGAATATCGTTTCTACGTCTTCCGTTAACTATACGTGGTTAACATTATGAAGACAATTAATAACATTTGTGAAATACAAATTTGTTTGCGGAAAACATAATGATGTTCGAAGTCGCCAGTTTTTCCACAACAAACGACTTTCAACAACTTATTATATGCATCATTGTTGCAACTGATTGCTGGGAATTATATGTATATATATATATATATATATATATATATATATATATATATATATATATATATATATATGTGTGTGTGTGTGTGTGTGTGTGTGTGTGTGTGTATACATTTGAATTACAAACAAACAAATACTAGAAAAAACAAGGTTGCTTGGCGCGAGTTTCGATCCGGCGACCTTCGGATTACGAAGCCGTGCGCTTACCGCTGCGCCACGACGCTGTAGAAAATTATTAATCGTAGAGAGTATTTCACCGCAACGGTTTCTTTTAACTGTCAATTTTCTCGACAACGGCAGAGAAATGCATCTTGGTCCTTTGCCACATTACACTTCTGGCCATAAGCTTTTATTATGCGCAGTATGAATCGAATCTGAATTTCACAGTTGGCGGCCGCCCCTTGTAAGATTTTAACAAAGACCATGACAATTTCCTATGCGAATCATGCAAGTGCTGTTGAATCGCTGTTGGCTGTTATTTTACTTAATACATCTTCTCCTCGCAGCATAAACAGCTAACCTCGTTATTTGTCGAGTACACACAGAGACGCGTTGCTGTGAAGTTCACAGCACGCCGGCGCTGCAGGTTTTGCAGTTCGCACTGCCGGACCTCCTGTGTGGTTGGCGCGACAACACAGGAGCCTGTGCGCAGGTGTTTGCTCGGTGCCGGTGAAAGCGCCGCTCTCGACTGCACGTGGTCACGCTGCGGTGCGCCACACTAGTGTGATGGCGTCGTCTGTCATTTCACCGACCGCATGGCGACTGCCCGTGGCCCTGGCTCTCTTGGCAGCGAGTCGCTGGACGGCCATACGACACGCATTCCACACCTCTCAGCAAACAGTGTCGTACAGTGTACAGGTATCTTAATCATGGCAAGCTGCAGCGGCTGGTGTACACATACTGAAATTACAAAATTGTAAGTGGCCATTGTTTTAGATCTGCATATTGTTAATACAGAAAAAACATCTCGCACAGCTCCCAAATTCTTTAGTCCGACATGGTTACACAATAATTCAAAACAAAACAAAAAAGTAGTGACGTAAACAAAGTGATATAGAGCGAAGGACTGTCAATCAAGAGAACATCTTAGATGTAAATGTAAATGTTTTTTACGGGGGCAGTTCAATAAGTAATGCAACACTTTTTTTTCTGAAACAGGGGTTGTTTTATTCAGCATTGAAATACACCAGGTTATTCCCCAATCTTTTAGCTACACAACACTATTTTTCAACGTAATCTCCATTCAATGCTACGGCCTTACGCCACCTTGAAATGAGGGCCTGTATGCCTGCACGGTACCATTCCACTGGTCGATGTCGGAGCCAACGTCGTACTGCATCAATAACTTCTTCATCATCCGCGTAGTGCCTCCCACGGATTGCGTCCTTCATTGGGCCAAACATATGGAAATCCGACGGTGCGAGATCGGGGCTGTAGGGTGCATGAGGAAGAACGGTCCACTGAAGTTTTGTGAGCTCCTCTCGGGTGCGAAGACTTGTGTGAGGTCTTGCGTTGTCATGAAGAAGGAGAAGTTCGTTCAGATTTTTGTGCCTACGAACACGCTGAAGTCGTTTCTTCAATTTCTGAAGAGTAGCACAATACACTTCAGAGTTGATCGTTTGACCATGGGGAAGGACATCGAACAGAATAACCCCTTCAGCGTCCCAGAAGACTGTAACCATGACTTTACCGGCTGAGGGTATGGCTTTAAACTTTTTATTGGTAGGGGAAGTGGGTGTGGCGCCACTCCATTGATTGCCGTTTTGTTTCAGGTTGGAAGTGATGAACCCATGTTTCATCGCCTGTAACAATCTTTGACAAGAAATTGTCACCCTCAGCCACATGACGAGCAAGCAATTCCGCACAGATGGTTCTCCATTGCTCTTTATGGTGTTCGGTTAGACAACGAGGGACCCAGCGGGAACAAACCTTTGAATATCCCAACTGGTGAACAATTGTGACAGCACTACCAACAGAGATGTCAAGTTGAGCACTGAGTTGTTTGATGGTGATCCGTCGATCATCTCGAACGAGTGTATTCGCACGCTCCGCCATTGCAGGAGTCACAGCTGTGCACAGACGGCCCGCACGCGGGAGATCAGACAGTCTTGCTTGACCTTGCTGCGATGATGACACACGCTTTGCCCAACGACTCACCGTGCTTTTGTCCACTGCCAGATCACCGTAGACATTCTGCAAGCGTCTATGAATATCTGAGATGCCCTGGTTTTCCACCAAAAGAAACTCGATCACTGCCCGTTGTTTGCAACGCACATCCATTGCAGACGCCATTTTAACAGCTCCGTACAGCGCTGCCACCTGTCGGAAGTCAACTAAACTATACGAGACGAAGCGGGAATGTTTGAAAATATTCTACAAGAAATTTCCGGTTTTTTCAAACAAAATTTTTACTTATTGAACTGCCCTCGTAACTACGGCCTCCCGTCGGGTAGACCGTTCGCCGGGTGCAGGTCTTTCGATTTGACGCGACTTCTGCGACTTGCGCGTCGATGTGGATGAAATGCTGATGATTAGGACAACACAGCACCCAGTCCCTGAGCGGAGAAAATCTCCGATCCAACCGGGAATCGAACCCGGGCACTTACGATAGATGTTCTGTCGCGCTGACCACTTGTCTTTTTTTTCGTTCCATCGGCTCGGGGCGGAAGTCGTAAAACATTCGTTTAAGTTGGTTGTTGATCGAGTAACTGAGTTTTTTTTATTACAGAGGGCAGCTAACCCTCTGACCGAACACGCTGAGCCACCGTGCCGGCATACCACTCAGCTACCGCGGGTCGACAACATCTTAGACACCGAGATGAAATATACACTATGTGATCCAACGTATCCAGACGTCCCCAAAACCATGCATTCTTCATATTAGCCGCATTTTACTGTCATCTTACTAGCCATGTAATAGTTTAGAGAAAAAGAAAGCCTATCGTGATACGTTAAGGGTAGCGTTTCAGTTTTTAGCTTCCTGTTGGCTATGAAAAAGTAGTTGAATCAGTACTAGAGTTATCGCTACCTGTGACAAATGGTTAATCTTTCTGTTCATTAAAAAATGTTCAAATACTTATTCTAAGAACAACACACACACACACGACCGAGGGAGGATTCGAACCTCCGGCTGGAGGAGCCGCGCAATCTGTAACACGGCGCCTCTAACCGCGCCTCAGACACACAGTCCAGCGAATGCAGCGAGGTGGAGGTTCCATGATGTTTTGGGGTGGCATTATGTGGGGCCGACGTACGCCGCTGGTGGTCATGGAAGGCACCGTAACGGCTGTACGATACGTGAATGCCATCCTCCGACCGATAGTGCAACTATATCGGCAGCATACTGACGAGACATTCGTCTCCATGGACGACAGTTCGCGCCCCCATCGTGCATATCTTGTGAATGACTTCCTTCAGCATAACGACATCGCTCGACTAGAGTGACCAACATGTTCTTCGGACATGAACCCTATTGAACATGCAGGGGATAGATTGAAAAGGGATGTTTATGGACGACCAGGCACTCTAAGGGATCTACGCCGAATCGCCGTTGAAGAGTGGGACAATCTAGACCAACAGTGCCTTGATTAACTTGTGGATAGTATGCCACAACGAAGATAGGTATGCATCAACGCAAGAGGACGTGCTACTGGCTATTAGAGGTAATGGTGTGTTCAGCAATCTGGACCACCACCTCTAAAGGTCTCGCTGCATGGTGGTATAACATACAATGTGTGGTTTTTCATGAATAATAAAAAGGGCGAAAATGATGTTTATGTTGATCTCTATTTCTGTTTTCATGCAGTAATTAGCAAAGTCCAATTCCTTTCAGCCAAACATATTCATAAATTAATTTTCAGTGTCAATTTCCTTTCAGAAGACCATACTCTTAAACTACAACTTTTAAAAGTCCATTTCCTTCCTATTATATTCTTAAATTACTTGTGAAAATACATTACTTTTCAGACACCATGCTCTTAAATTATTATTCGAAGTCCATTTCTGTTCGGACAACCTCATTCTTTGCCTACTCACGAAAATTCATTAACATCCCACTTAAAACTCTTGGTCGTCTGTTGCTAATAATACGAAATTTTTTTTTGTTAGAGTTCAAAAAGCACATTAACATTATTAGGTCACCTTTCCAGATAATAATATACTTAAAAAGCTCACCAACACCAATTCCATTTTCTCCGACAATTCAATTCTAGAATACTTTTCTAAGTACATATTCTTCCAAGCAACCATATCTTTAATTTCGAATATGTTACCGGTGCAAGATTTTGTGCACGAACTGACTTCTCGATTATGTCCATTTATGATCGATGGGATTATGCCAGGTAGTCTGGGCAGCCAAATCATTCGCTCGAATTGTCCAGAATGTTCTTCAAACCGATTGTGACGAGTTGTGGCATGGAGACAAAGCCCATTGTCATCCACAAAAATTCCATCGTTACTTGGGAACATGTAACCGAACACAACCATTTCCGATCAATGATCGACTCTGTTGGGCCAGAGGACCCAGTCCATTCCATGTAAACACAGCCCACACTACTATGGAGTCTTCACCAACTTGCTCAGTGCCTTGTTGGCATCTTGGGTTCATGGCTTCGTGGCTCTTCGCCACACTGTAATCCTACCATCAGGTTTTACTACCTGAAATCAGGAATCATATGCCAGGCCACGGTTTTCCAGTCGTCTAAGATCCAACCGATATCGTCACGAACGAATCGTGCCGTTAGCAAAGTCACTCGCCCGTTAACGCCAGATTTCGCTGCACTGTCCAAACGAATACTTTCATAGTATGTCCCACATCGATTTCTGCTGTCATTTCACGCAGTGGTGCTTGACCGTTAGTACTGACAACTCTTCACACTGCTCTCGGTCGTTAAGTGACGGCTGTCGGCCACTGTATTGTCTGTCGCGGCAGGCATGCCCAGAAATTTGGTACTTTTGGCACATTCTTAACACTGTTATTCTCGGACTATTAAATTCCCTAACGATTTCCGATATGGAATGTCCCATGCGTCTAGTCCCAACTACCATTCCGCGTTTAAAGTCTGTTATTCCCGTCGCGTGTCGGAAACCCGTTCACGTTTGTCAAAAAAATGGTTCAATTGGCTCTGAGCACTATGGGACTTAACATCTGAGGTCATCAGTCCCCAAGAACTTAGAACTACTTAAACCTAACTAACCTAAGGACGTCACACACATCCATGCCTGAGACAGGATTCGAACCTGCGACCGTAGCGGCCGCGCGGTCCCAGACTGAAGCGCCTAGAACCGCTCGGCCACACCGGCCGGCTCACGTGTGTCACCTGAGTACAAATTACAGCTCTTTCAATGCACTGCCCCTTTATACTTTGTGTATGCGATGCTGCCACCATCTGTATGTGTGATTATCTCCATGCCATGACTTTCGTTATCTCAGTGCAGGAAGTAAAGGTAGGTCGCATATCAGATTTTTCATCGAAAGGATAGTAAAACATGTGGTCAATGACACAGAAATAGCAGTAGGCCGAAGTTGTAACCGGATTAGTTCTTACGAAAGACGCAAGTTGGTAGCTGAAAACGCCTGACATGAGAACTAGATGGCACAACACATGAGTTGGGACGGAGATCAGGGTAACTCAAAATGCCGCCCGGTTTACTCTGTGACCATCCGTTCATTATTGTGTTTATGTTTAAATTAATAGTAAAGCTAATAGGAGTTGTTATTATAGCAAGAGGCCTGCAAAATCTATTCCATGTTGTTGGTATTGTGGTCTTCAGTTCGGAGCCGGCCGGGTGGCCGAGCGGTTCTAGGCGCTACAGTCTGGAACCGCGTGACCGCTATGGTCGCTGGTTCGAATCCTGCCTCGGGCATGGATGTGTATGATGTCCTTAGGTTAGTTAGGTTTAAGTAGTTATAAGTTCTAAGGGACCTCGGAAGTTATATCCCATAGTGCTCGGAGCCATTTGAACCATTTTTTTCTTCAGTTCGGAGACAAGTTTGATGCAGCTCTCAATGTTACTCTGTCCTGTGCAAGCTTCTTCGTCTCCAACTAACTACTGCGACCTACATCCTTCTGAATGTGCTTGGTGTATTCATCTCTTGATCTCTCCCTACGACTTTTACCCTCCACGCTGCCCTCCAATACTACATTAGTGATCCATTCATGCCTCAGAACATCTCCTACCAACCGATCCCATCTTCTAGTCCGCTTCTCCCCAATTCTGTTCAGTACTTCCTCATTAGTTATGTGATCTCCCCATCTAATCTTCAGCATTCTTCTGTAGCACCACATTTTGCTAGCTTCTATTCTCTTATGGCCTTAACTATTTATCGTCCACGTTTCACTTCCATACATGGCTACACTCCATACAAACACTTTCAGAAAAGACATCCTGACACTTAAATCTTTATTCGGTGTTCATAAATTTCTCTTCTTCGGAAACGTTTTCCTTGCCATTGCCAGTCTACATTTTATACCCTCTCTACATCAGTTATTCTGCTTCCCAAATAGCAAAACTCATTCACTACTTTAAGTGTCTCATTTCCTAATCTAATTCCCTCAGCATTACCAGATTTAATTCGGCTACATTCAATTATCCTCGTTTTGCTTTTGTTGATTGTCATCTTATATCCTCCTTTAAAGACAGTGTCCATTCCGTTCAACTGCTCTTCCAGGTCCTTCGCTGTCTCTAACAGAATTACAATATCATCGGCAAACTTAAAAAAAATTATTTCTTTTCCATGTATCTTAATTCCAACCCCAAATTTTTCTTTTGTTTTGTTTATTGCTTGGTCAACATAAAGATTGAATAACATCGGGAATAGGCTACAATCCCGTCTCACACCCTTCCCATCCACAGCTTCTTTTTCATGCCCCTCGTCTCTTATAACTGCCATCTGGTTTCTGTACAAATTGAAAATAGCCTTTCGCTTCCTGTATTTTACACGTGACACCGTCACGATTTGAAAGAGAGTATACCAATCAATATTGTTAAAAGCTTTCTGTAAGTCTACAAATACTAGAAACTTAGGTTTACCTTTGCTTAACCTATCTCCTAAGATAATTCGTAGAGTCAGTGTTGCCTCACGTGTTCCAATGTTCCTACGGAATCCAAACTGATCTTCCCCGACGCGGCTCCCTCCGTCGGAGGTTCGAGACGTCCCTCGGGCATAGGTGTGTGTGTCGCCCTTGGCATAAGTTAGTTTAAATTAGATTAAATAATGATTAAGGTTAGGGACCTATGAGCTCAGCAGTTTGACCCCATAAGACCTTACCACAAATTTCCGAATTCTTTTCCCCGAGGTTGGCTTCTACCAGTTTTTCCATCGGTCTGTAAGTATTCCTGTAAGTATTTTGCAGCTGAGACTTATTAAACAGATAGCTCGGTAATTTTCTCACCTGTCAGCACCTGTTTTCTTTGGCATGGGAATTATTATATTCTTCTTGAAGTCTGAGGATATTTCGACTGTCTCATACATCTTGCTCACCAGATGTTAGTTCTGTCAGGTCTGGCTCGTCCAAGGCTATCAATAGTTCCAGTGGAATGTTGTCCGCTCCATGGGCCTTGTTTCCACTTAGGTCTTTCAGTGGTCTTTCAAATTCTTCACGCAGTATCATATCTCCCTTTTCATCTTCATCTACGTCCTCTTCCATTTCGATAATATTTCCCTCAAGTACATCGCCCTTGTATAGACCCTCCATATAATCCTTCCGCCTTTCTGCTTTCCCTTCTTTGCTTAGAACTGGTTTTCCATCTGAGCTCTTGATATCGATACAAGTTGTTCTCTTTTCTCCAAACGTCTCTTTAATTTTCCTGTAGGCAGTATCTATCTTACCCTAGTGATATATGCCTCTACATCCTTACATTTGTCCTCTAGCCATCCCTGCTTAACGATTTTGCACTTGCTGTAGATCTCATTTTTGAGACGTTTGTATTACTTTTTGCCTGCTACATTTACAGCATTTTTATATTTTCTCCTTTCATCAAATAAATTCAATAGCTCTTCTGTTACCAAAGGATTTCTGCTAGCTTACGTCTTTTTACCTACTTGATCCTGTGGTGCCTTCACTATTTCGTCTCTCAAAGCTACCCATTCTTGTTCTACTGTATTGCTTTCCCCGTTCTTGTCAATCGTTCCATAATTTTCTCTCTGAAACTCGTTACAACCTCTTCTTCTTTCCGTTGATCCAGGCCCCATCTCCTTAAATTGCCACCTTTTTGCAGTTTCTTCAGTTTAAGTCTACAGTTCATAACCATTAGATGGCCCCTGGAAATGTCTTACAATTAAAAAGTTTATTCCTAAATCTCTGCCTAACCATTATATAATGTGTCTGGAACCTTACAGTGTCTCCAGGTTTCTTCCACGTATACAGTCTTCTCTCATGATTCTTAAACCAAGTATTAGCTATGATTAAGTTGTGCTCTGTGCAGAATTACACCAGGTGGCTTCCTCTTTCATTCCTTACCCCCATTCCATATTCGACTTTTTCTTTTCCTATTCTTCCTTTTCCAAGTATCGAATCCGAGTACCCCATGACCATTAAATTTTCGTCTCCCTTCACCATCTGAATAAATTCTGTTATCTCAGCATACATTTCTTTAATCTCTTCGACATCTGCGGAGCTAGTTGGCGTATAAACTTGTACTACTATGGTAGGAGTGGGCTTCGTGTCTAACTTGGCTACAATAATGCGTTCACTGTGCTGTTCGCAGTAGTTCACTCGCGCCCTTATTTTTTTATTCATTATTATACCCACTCCTACATTACTCCTATTTCCTTTTGTATTTACAACCCTGTATTCACCTGACCAAAAGTCTTGTTCCTCCTGCCATCGAACGTCCCTAATTCCCACTATATTTAATTTTAGCGAATCCATTTTAAATTTTCTAACATACTTACACGACTAAGGGATCTGACATACCACGCACCAATCCGCAAACCGGCAGTTTTGTTTCTCCTGATAACAACGGCTTCCTGAGTAGTCCCCGCCCGGAGATCCGAATGGGGGACTATTTTACCTCCGGAATATTTTACCGAAGACGATACCATCACCATTTAACCACACAGTAAAGCTGCATGTCCTCGGGAAAAGATACGGCTGTAGTTTCCCCTTGCTTTTAGCCGTTCGCAGTACCAGCACAGCAAGGCCGTTTTGGTTAATGTTACAAGGCCAGATCAGTCAATCATCCAGACTGTTGCCCCTGCAACTACTGAAAAGGCTGCTGCCCCTCTTCAGGAACCACCTGTTTGTCTGGCCTCTCAACAGATACCCGTCCGTTGTGGTTGCACCTACGGTACGGCCACCTGTATCGCTGAGCTTCGCAAGCCTCTCCACCAACGGCAAGACCTGTGGTTCTTGGGGGTAAGTCATAGTTTGCCGTCTGCCAAGAAACTTACCTGTTTACATTCAGTGGTAACGCCTAGTTTAGTTATGTGTTACGACCTAATTTGTATGTACTTTTCCTTTGTGCAAGCTAACTGTAAATACACTCCTGGAAATTGAAATAAGAACACCGTGAATTCATTGTCCCAGGAAGGGGAAACTGTATTGACACATTCCTGGGGTCAGATACATCACATGATCACACTGACAGAACCACAGGCACATAGACACAGGCAACAGAGCATGCACAATGTCGGCACTAGTACAGTGTATATCCACCTTTCGCAGCAATGCAGGCTGCTATTCTCCCATGGAGACGATCGTAGAGATGCTGGATGTAGTCCTGTGGCACGGCTTGCCATGCCATTTCCACCTGGCGCCTCAGTTGGACCAGCGTTCGTGCTGGACGTGCAGACCGCGTGAGACGACGCTTCATCCAGTCCCAAACATGCTCAATGGGGGACAGATCCGGAGATCTTGCTGGCCAGGGTAGTTGACGTACACCTTCTAGAGCACGTTGGGTGGCACGGGATACATGCAGACGTGCATTGTCCTGTTGGAACAGCAAGTTCCCTTGCCGGTCTAGGAATGGTAGAACGATGGGTTCGATGACGGTTTTGATGTACCGTGCACTATTCAGTGTCCCCTCGACGATCACCAGTGGTGTACGGCCAGTGTAGGAGATCGCTCCCCACACCATGATGCCGGGTGTTGGCCCTGTGTGCCTCGGTCGTATGCAGTCCTGATTGTGGCGCTCACCTGCACGGCGCCAAACACGCATACGACCATCATTGGCACCAAGGCAGAAGCGACTCTCATCGCTGAAGACGACACGTCTCCATTCGTCCCTCCATTCACGCCTGTCGCGACACCACTGGAGGCGGGCAGCACGATGTTGGGGCGTGAGCGGAAGACGGCCTAACGGTGTGCAGGACCGTAGCCCAGCTTCATGGAGACGGTTGCGAATGGTCCTCGCCGATACCCCATGAGCAACAGTGTCCCTAATTTGCTGGGAAGTGGCGGTGCGGTCCCCTACGGCACTGCATAGGATCCTACGGTCTTGGCGTGCATCCGTGCGTCGCTGCGGTCCGGTCCGAGGTCGACGGGCACGTCCACCTTCCGCCGACCACTGGCGACAACATCGATGTACTGTGGAGGCCTCACGCCCCACGTGTTGAGCAATTCGGCGGTACGTCCACCCGGCCTCCCGCATGCCCACTATACGCCCTCGCTCAAAGTCCGTCAACTGCACATACGGTTCACGTCCACGCTGTCGCGGCATGCTACCAGTGTTAAAGACTGCGATGGAGCTCCGTATGCCACGGCAAACTGGCTGACACTGACGGCGGCGGTGCACAAATGCTGCGCAGCTAGCGCCATTCGACGGCCAACACCGCGGTTCCTGGTGTGTCCGCTGTGCCGTGCGTGTGATCATTGCTTGTACAGACCTCTCGCAGTGTTCGGAGCAAGTATGGTGGGTCTGACACACCGGTGTCAATGTGTTCTTTTTTCCATTTCCAGGAATGTATAAATGTAGTTATAAGAAGTGTGAAGTACAGAACCTGCACTCATTTCTTTGGAACTAAAATCGGTAAAAGGCAAGGTAATCTTGATTTTGGTTCAGTGAGTCACTTCCTTACGTGGTGTTTTATCAGCACACTCTATTTTTTCCCCACAATCTCCATCCTGTTCTCTGGCTATCCTCCAGCACGAAACAAGGGCGTGTATGCCCTGTCGGTACCAGTCCTTGTCCTGGTGGCGGAGCCAGTGCTTCACTGTGTGACTCACCTGCTCATCGTCCTCGTAATGTCTTACACGAATGACGTTCTGTGATGGCCCAAACATCAGCTTGCTGTAACGTGTCAGGTGTGACAACTGTGAATGGTCTCCCCGACCGCTGCAAATAGTGGAGCTCCCCCGAACCGCCTTCTGATGACCTCACCCTCCGTGCCCAGCGACTAACTGTACTTCTGTCGACAGCAGATTCTCCATAGACTTTGCACAAGCGTTTGTGAATATTCCTCTCAGTTTCTTTCTCTGCTGTGTCAAACTCAGTGGCGGAGCGCTGCTCGTAATGTACGTAACGTACAGAAGCCATTTTGAAAGAGTCCTGCAGCTACGCTATCTGTCGCAACTTTATTGAGGTTTTTCTGTATCCGCCGCTGGACTCGGAAGTGACGGAAACTTGGAGCTCTCACTCTGGAGACTTCAAATAATACACACGTAACGTTTCGCTTTCACAGGACTGTTTTCGGCTGAGAAAAAAAAAAGTGGTGCATTACTTTGCTGGCAGCCCTCTTAGAAGGTGTGGCAACAGCACAATGCACAAAAACAATAAACGATACCACTTACATTAAATTCAACCGTAAATAAGAACTGAGCTGATTGGAAACACAACTGAGCTCAAGCAAGGCTAACACCTGTCTTGGCTAAAACAGGGATTGGCGATAGCCGATAGAACTACTGATGTATAATAAGTTTAAAACTATCATTGGCCTTGCTGACTATCGATAGTGCGCATACGTTTCTCGTCTTGTGACTAAAAATCTAAGTCTTTTAATTTAACTACACGGCAACTAGATCGTGTTTGGTTACAAATGGGTGATTGGGGGGGGGGGGGGGGGGCTCGGACCCCCTGGACCCCTCCATACCCTTTGGCCGTGTCCTTGAATGTCTGATTTCTTGTGATGGCACGTAGAGGAATTCTTTCTCATCGACTTCCTTTTTCAAATTCGAGCCGCAAGACGTTTACATATGACAGGAAAATGAAAATTTTGATACTAAGCGCAACTGTAAGAACTACTGTCCCATTGTGTATCTGCATTCACTTAAAACAATGGGGTACGTTTCTTGACGTTCTCCCGACAGTAAGAATATTCCACGTTCTACCGGGCGTGCTTCCGGGATAAAATCATTTTTCTCTCTGAAGTTTCGGCCGATAACCGTATACCGATTTTCAAGGTGTGAAAAGGAACAAAAAAAAAAAAAATGTTGTAATTTAATCTCAAAGATACAAGAAGAAAATTTGTTCTACTGTGATTCCAGAGGAATACTCTAAAAAAACTTTTTTATCATTGAGAGACAATGGACTAATTTCGAGATTCTTTTATTACATCTAGTATTAACTACCTTTTTCTTCTGATGTGCTGGCGTAAAGACGTACTGTATAGTTTCATGCCTATTTGTGTGTTAAATGAAGGTGCTAAATGATGAAAAATGTGTTTTATAATTTCTGTCAAGATCAAGCCTAAATCCCATACCAATGGAGTACAAATTATTCTGTTAATTCGAGAAGGCGAATTTTAAATGGAGGCGACGATCTTTACGACGGCGCTGCTCAACAACAGAGGTGCGTGATTGTGCTCACTACTTTCCTTTGATGGCCGCTAAGATTAATTTCGATGTGTTTTTGCCGAGACGTTCAGAACCTGCAATCTTCCTTTTCATATAAAAATAGGAGTCCGATTGAAAAAGAAATATTCTTAAATTTAAATAATTGCAATTCTTTTACCCAGGCCACGGGGAATGATAGAAATTACGTGCCTCTACCCTGATTGTACGTTCGCAATCTCCGAGTGTGTTACGACGTAATTATTTTACACAAAAAAATTAAGATAGATCTTTCTCATCAGATCGCAACCACTCGTACGCGAATGTACGTACCCTCTGAATGTGTCTAGTTAGTCGTGCGCATTGTTCTAAAGCTTTTCTGTTAATATTCTGTGGATTGCATCTCCGCAATTAATTTTTGTTTATGCCGCAAATCGCACTTCATGCGAAGTATTTATTACGCAAGTTTCAGGCTCCATTTAATGTCAAAAAATTCCGAAGTACGGATGCCTAAGCAAACCGCTACAACAATTTCATATCTCAACAAAAAACAATAACAAAAAAAAAAAACAATAACAGAGAGAGAGGGTACGTTACAGGTGGGTCGCTGACTTAAATTAAAACGATTTGACGCAAATACCCTGTGGGGTAAATTGGCGGAAGTCAGAGACAAAGTAACTGGCATAAGAGCTTCGTAGATTAAAGTTCATCAGTATTAGAATAATAGGCCTACTTTACAAGAGCCGAGTCAGAAAATCCAACGTCATTACATATGATTAATTATTGAGGTGGAGGGTATGAGTTGGAAGGCCAGGTACGGAAGACACAGAACAGTAATAGCTCTGAGAGCGCAGATATGAAATGAATGGTTTCCATGATTTGTCGAGTTGGAAGCCTTCGTCTTCGTTTAGCAGAATGTCTGTTGATTGTATTTCCACGGTTTTTTTGAGCACTTAATCCCAATAAGATCAGCCTGGGCCAGTATTTTGACCTTACCGTAATCCATGGAATGGACGATGTTCAGACAGTGCTTATTTGTTGGCCTGTAATAGGTGACTGATCGCTGTCGTGCCATGTAACGTTCTTGTACACTGCGTATTGCGTATCCTGTGAAACTTTGACAGGTAAAGTCATAAATACGCGTCATTAGTAATAGCTGACCACCTATCACATATTTCAAAGAAAGCTGTCGCCTAGTCCAGAGTATGGAAGATCACATACACTGTAAACTTCTTCATTTTTGAGACGAGAGAGCTGGCTTCGCGGCCAGAGTAGTGGATCTCTGGTTATCGATAGTCATTCGTGGTTTAGTCTTCCGATCAGACACGCTGGTCTTCTGTTCTTTGACTGGAAGACTATTTACGCTAGAGCAATGTGTCGGTTGCTCTCGAGTCCTTCAAGTTCGGTTCCACAGTGGTGCGAGTATGCCCGGCAAGGGTGGCGGGTCATTCGGCTGCTGGTAGAGGAGTGAGCGAGTGGGGGGGGGGGGGGGGGGGGGCTGCAGTGAGGGGTGTGTTGTCCGCTGTGATTGTGCGGAGCCAGCGTGTTTTTCTGAGTAAGAGTCCGGCTAGAGTACTGTACTCGAGTCTAAGGGACTAATTTGCTCTGGTGTTCACACACGGCTGTGACATATTGTTGGTTTGGTGGTTAAAAGGCTGTTTAAAGCATTGGTGTGTTCTACAGCTTTGTTACAGTAGAAGTAGGAATACAGATACGCTATTATATACTATTCTGTCGCCGGATTGCAGTACTGAGCGCACAAGTTATGAAATAGCTGGTTGATCTAAGTGATTTGATATTAATAAATTGCCCACGTTGTACTGTTCACGTTAACTTCAGGTGTCTGTAATTTAGTACGGTGCGCATATTTACAGAATTAGCTGTTATGGCGTTAAGTCAGCGCACAAACGAAAAAATGGCTGACATCGAAATAAATGTCCAAGGAATAGAGAAGCAACTGGAATCACTCAACAGATGAAAGTCCACTGGACCTGACGGGATACCAATTCGGTTCTACACAGAGTACGCGAAAGAACTTGTCCCCCTTCTAATAGCTTGTACCGCAAGTCTCTAGAGGAACGGAAGGTTCCAAATGATTGGAAAAGAGCACAGGTAGTCCCAGTCTTCAAGAAGTGTCGTCGATCAGATGCGCAAAACTGTAGACCTATATCTCTGACGTCGATCTGTTGTAGAATTTTAGAACATGTTTTTTGCTCACGTATCAGGTCGTTTCTGGAAACCCAGAATCTAATCTGTAGGAATCAACATGGATTCCGGAAACAGCGATCGTGTGAGACCCAACTCGCTTTATTTGTTCATGAGACCCAGAAAATATTAGATACAGGCTCCCAGGTAGATGCTATTTTCCTTGACTTCCGGAAGGCGTTCGATACAGTTTCGCACTGTCGCCTGATAAACGAAGTAAGAGCCTACGGAATATCAGACCAGCTGTGTGGCTGGATTGAAGAGTTTTTAGCAAACAGAACACAGCATGTTGTTCTCAATGGAGAGACGTCTACAGACGTTAAAGTAACCTCTGGCGTGCCACAGGAGAGTGTTATGGGACCATTGCTTTTCACAATATATATAAATGACCTAGTAGACAGTGTCTGAAGTTCCATGCGGCTTTTCACGGATGATGCTGTAGTATACAGCAGCATTAGAAAATTGCAGCGAAATGCAGGAAGATCTGCAGCGGATAGGCACTTGGTGCAGGGAGTGGCAACTGACCCTTAACATAGACAAATATAACGTATTGCGAATACATACAAAGAAGGATCCTTTATTGTATAATTATATGATAGCGGAACAAACACTGGTAGCAGTTACTTCTGTAAAATATCTGTGAGTAAGAGTGTGGAACGATTTGAAGTGGAATGATCACATAAAATTAATTGTTGGTAAGGCAGGTACCAGGTTGAGACTCATTGGGAGAGTCCTTAGAAAATGTAGTCCATGAACAAAGGAGGTGGCTTATAAAACACTCGTTCGACCTATACTTGAGTACCAGGTCGGGTTGACGGAGGAGATAGAGAAGATCCAAAGAAGAGCGGCGCGTTTCGTCACCGGGTTATTTGGTAAGCGTGATAGCGTTACGGAGATGTTTAGCAAACTCAAGTGGCAGACTCTGCAAGAGAGGCGCTCTGCATCGCGGTGTAGCTTGCTGTCCAGGTTTCGAGAGGGTGCGTTTCTGGATGAGGTATCGAATATATTGCTTCCCTCTACTTATACCTCCCGAGGAGATCACGAATGTAAAATTTGAAAGATTCGAGCGCGCACGGAGGCTTTCCGGTAGTCGTTCTTCCCGCGAACCATACTCGACTGGAACCGGAAAAAGGGGTAATTACAGTGGGACGTAAAGTGCCCTCCGCCACACACCGTTGTGTGGCTTGCGGTGTATAAATGTAGATATAGATGTACTCCAATCAGAAACGACAGACAAGAGACGGCTGTGAGAAGAAATCAGTCAATGGCACGCTGACTGACCTGCCCCCAGGACGACAACGCGAAAGCAGCGGCCCCTATGTGAAGATGACATAAGCGCTGCGCCCGACTGGTGGCAGTTCACTTCGATAGCAGCTTCAACGTTAGCCACTTCGTTAGCAGACGCATCGTTACATCTATTACTAGCAATCACTACGTAGCACAGACTTGTGTTTGTCTATACTGAAGAAGACTGATTATTTCGTATGTTGCCCTTTACTTGCGACACATCTATTAAAGTTTAGTATTTGCACTTGTCTTGTAATAAAACTCATTAATACGTGTTGTTTAATTGTTTGTCTAGCGAACCGAGTATGCAGGATTCCTAGGCATAACAATATCATGTGCTGTTGTTGTTGTTTTACTGTACTGTAGATACTTCGTGCTTTGAAGTGAGTTCCTTTTGCTCAACCATTACGTAATAGATGATCTCTAAATTGTTTACTGTTTTAGTAAAATTAAATGGGCTGGCCCTGTTGCTTCTCGTAAACCGAGGAGGTGTTTGTGAACTGCTGTTGACTTACTGAGTGTGTAGGGAATACGAGTTACTGGCTTAAACTGTTTGCACTGCTGTTGATCCGGAATTGTTTCATAAAGTCAAGTGCTGTTGTCTGCATTGGTCGAATAGTTACATCTAACTGGAAGCGTATGGAAAACATTCAAATTGTTGGTATAAGAGGGATCAATCATGTATTGCATATTTCACAGACGGATAAATTTAATAGTTAAAATTAAATGGATATGTCGCGTTTAATGCCAAGGGATAATTCTAGTACTTTTGATTGCTTTTCATTCCAACTTTACTGTTTGTTTGTTGCCGTTATTAAACATCTTAATTAAGCCCTGTGACTTCTTGTGTATGCCTCGTGCTAACAGATTTGTGTTACAGTATCATTAATTGTTCTAACTAGAAGGGCCCAAGATGTTGACTGTTCTAGATAGATACTCCAGCAAGTGGAGTGAAGGACCTATCACTTGTAAAACTAGTACCAAAATTGTGGCATACAAAGCTCTCCCCCTCCCCCCTCCAGAAGATAAATACTGTTGTTTATCCCTTGGTTGTTAATGGAATTGCAAGGATTTTATCTGTTTTTAACTAATTGTCTTGAGTGATTTTGCTAGTCAGCCGTTTGTGAGATTGTGAGAAGTAATTTTTTTTTTTTTTCGGGAGAAAAAGTCACACTTGAATATTTTTGGAATTTCTTATACATATTGTTTATTGTCAATATTATTTTACTGTCAGCGATCAGAGTTGTAAAGTTAATAATGTTCTTTAAAACTGGTTATTAGAGTTTGTTTAAGGTTTTCTGACTGACAATCTATGTTATAGAATTTAATGTTTTGAAGAGACTAACAATAAATGTGTTTTCCAGATTAATTTGTAAAGTGGCTTGACACCTTATTACTCCCCTCCCGCTCCTACCATTTCAGTTTTTCCTGAAATTTTAAGAAATATTCCCTACATGTAGCAGAAGGTTGCAGGTTTTACATCTCTTTCCTTTGGCTCTGACTTCGGTCGATCTACCATTTTCACCATCGGAGCTGCCGTAACTCCGTAATGCCGAGAATCACGAATTCATATCATTTCAAAGATACGCTTACAAATGGAAAATTCGATTTTTTGATTGCCATTGACGGTAGGTGTGGATTTCAGACGAAGCTACCAACGCTTGTCACATGTGCTTCTGCCTCACGGGTTTTTGGTACACTGCTAGAAGGACCTGCAGGTCGCGCCTCTGTCCACAACACACACACGAGAAGCTGTCGTCATTGTTTGGCTCTGTTCAGTTAGGTACTGAGATAGTTTCCGTTCTGAAATTTACTTGTTTGTTCTATAGCATCTTTGATGTGACGACAAAGTATTAAGGTAGCTGACTGCTAGTTTACGATCGGGTTCCGTGAAGGAGAATCGGCGTGTGAAATGAGATCTGTAGTAAAACAAATCAATTTTTTATACGTTGCCTCGGATGACCTACACATGTGATCACATGTTAATATTGGTAGTCTACGATGCGTTCGCGGAGTGGCAACACATGATTTCGCTTGCAGATGGAACACTTTCATTAAAAATTGCCTCGGGAAGCACATAAGGCGGTGTCGTGTAGATTCTAACATAGTGTGAAGCATTTTATGTGACTTCTTACGTTTCTCAGAAAGTAACGACTAGCATCTGGGAACCATAATGGAAGACTCGCTCTACTGATTTTACAATCAGACGAATAAAACAAACTTAGGTGGCCTCTTAACTTCTCGCAGTTTTCATCATAGTAACACTAAAACCGTCTCGTCTGCCACTCTGTTGTGCAGTGTTCGTTGCATGCACTTTGCCGCCCACGAGGTCTGCGGAGAATAAATCAATTGGTACAATGACTACGAGTCATCTTTAGAAGACAAGAAGTAATTAAGTTTAAATCAAACAAGAAGTTTACTATTACCAGTCACTGTTTATTTATCTCAACATAGCGTTTCAAAGGTTTAAACCTCCATCATCAGGTGAATTTACATTTGTTAATATGACAAGTGTGTGTGTGTGTGTGTGTGTGTGTGTGTGTGTGTGTGTGTGTGTGTGTGCGTGTGTATGTGTGTGTGTGTATGTATGTTGTGTTACGATTTTTTGGAGGAACTTGTGGCACTGTCCCCAGTGGTCACAGGTTCCTTTCACTGCCTAACACATCACATGTATATGTCATTTTTGTAAACAAATATGGCGTCGGGAAACTAAAGATAAACTGTGACTGGTAATAATAAACTTGTTGTTTCATGTAATGCCAATAACGGTCACGATAAAGCCTAACCTAAAATGTTCACATTTAAAGTAATTAAGTTTAGTGAGTGCGGATTCGAATTTTGGAAATCCACTTAGTACGCTGTACTTGGCAAGTCTTTTTGTTGGAAAGTGCAACGTAATAAGTGCGTTTCCAAATACTGCATTCAGCATTCCACTGGGCAGTATAAAAGGGTTACAAGTTGCATTTCCCATCGAACCGTTAATAGACAGTGAATATTAGTAAACACCCTGCCATTGCACTTGTCGTGTTGTAACACTACGCTAGTGCGCACGATATTTATTAAAGCCTGTACTATGGTAAGTTGACGGGCTTCACCTTATAAGAAAGGATTTTGGTATATATGTTGACCGCGTGTACCTGAATAGAGGCAAAATCAGACTTCCAGCCACTCAGTAACAACAATGATACGTCGAGCAAGTCTGAAGTGCAACTACACGTTAGGACGGACAAGAAACCACACAGAAGATGCTACCAAATTGTTAATAATACGGTCGCCAGCCTAATTAGGCATTACTGAGTTTCTTCCCAGTACAAGTTGATCTACGTTCATACAAAACAACACGTAATAGCACTGCATAATATGGTAAATTTTAGAACCAGAAAATCTACTGAACTAATAATTTCACTTTCTGTACTAATATGGACAAGCCAAAAATACACAACAATACACTATAATGTTTACTACGAACTTCGTACTGTCTACTGATCTGATTAAAATCGGGCATGGGTTACCCTAGAAATAGCACTTTCGAAACACACATACAATGTCAATTTTGAAAAAGGTAGAACACTAATAAATTTTGGTTTTATATTGACTTTAACTTTGCTGGTCAAATCAGTTCAGTACACTTCAGAATTTAAATGAATAGAAAAGAAAAAAAAGGGGAAAGGGAACCCTGAAACTGTTACGATCACTGTACTGAAAATTTTGATTATGGAATCGTTAAGCACTCAAGATTTCCAATATATGAGTTACAACTCTTTTTGTCTTATTTCTTGCTCATTTAACTACCACTAATTTTGTCTCAAATTAATTAAACTTTATTACTAAACCAATTTCAACATTATCTTCCAAATTTGTCAGACCTATATTATTTGCCTATATATTCATTAACAACAAAGTTCTTTAAACATCATTCTACCATAGATAGGTCTGCCGGTAATTATTATAAACATAAACTTTAAATCTTCATCTCGGGACACTCGGATTGCACAACATGTGGAAAGGACCCTGTCTAGGTTAGTGATTAGGATAATTAAATGATAGGACTGTTCTGGTAAAAGTTAAGTTGTTATTGAACAGTACGGAACAAACGTAACACTGGTCCACACGAATACAGTACTAATAGTTTCAACCTGTTCGTATCGATGTGGCGGTTGGCGGGCGGCGAGATGGCGAGGCGCAGAGCACATATACAATCACACCTATGGCTCTTGAAGTATTGGGACTTTACTTCTTCATAGCGTCGCAATATTTTTCCGTTTAGTGCCTATGGAATTTTGCCATGCTGTATAGTCGTCGGAAACGGCACATCCGAGGCTCACCGAAATCACGTTTTCCAGGAGAGCCTCCTCGATCCAGAACGTGTTGCTCAGATCAAAGCCCAACTCCGACTACTACAGCTGAGCCCGTTATGCCTTGCCGCGCCTGTGTGCATTTTCCCGCGCTCGCCTGCCATCCACCTTTTACCGCTCCCCTACAGACAGGGTATTCACCAAAGGTTTTGCACTGCACATATCCTAATACATTGCCTACGTATGGACCAGATGCACAATTACAACTTTAACATCTTACAACAGTTTCAACATTTCTTACATTTCCCTTTTGTTATAATATTGCTAGCAATTTGACATAAACATTAATATTCACATCGAAAATTGTTTACAGTTCATTTAACATAATGGCATGAAACAAAAAAGAAATGAAATCAGAACATCGATTATACTAATTTATCGAAAAACAGAAGCAAAAATTATTATATGTACAATAGTATAACGTTGTTGTTGTTACAATGTTAATAGAATACTGAATGCCATAGAACATTTTGATGTAGTGGTTCTTTCACGTGCTAGTGAATACGAAAATATGGTTTGTGTAAAATGCCCATCAAGAGGCATTCGCGTGCGTTTCTGAGCGAATACAAGAGGCAAAACAAAGTATAGCGACAGCAAATACAACATAAGACAAAGAAGACGCACCATGAAAGAGTTACGCAAATTGGTCATAGCCTAACTGATATTCACACAGGTATCGACGGAAATTGCAAAACTGTTAACTTTGACGGCCGATGTATGAATGTGTCACGCTGCAACGTAATCTCACCGCGAAGATGGCAAAGATAGCAAACAGGGACATGTCGGTACCAGTGCATAAACTCTTTGTGAACCGCACTCCGAGTACTCAATTGGACCATAACTATGCCTCGCAGATACACACGTGAAAAATATACGCAGATGTAAGCACTGAGAGAGGACGTGTAGTTGGACTGAAAGAAGCCGGTTGGAATAATCGGTGAATCGCTCAACATTACAACAGGAGCGATATCACAACACTATTCGATGATGGTGTCAGGATTGAGGGAACCATGGGCGAATTGCAAGTCCTTTTTAGTTGACGCCATATCGGTGACTTGCGGGTCAATGATGATGAAGGACACACAACACCCAACCGTCTTGACGCAGAGAAAATCAGAGACCCCGTCGGGAATCGAACCCAACACCCCGTGCGTAGGAAGTGAGAACGCTACCGCAAGCCCACGAGCTGCGGACACGTTTCCATTCGTGCCATATGGATATCCGACCTAAACACTGTTCTGACTGATTACATTTCACTTTTATTTCGTTGTGGAAATTCTAATGAACTGCTAATGCTCTGAAGTATTTATTTTATGAGCGATGGATCCCCGAGGCTTTATGCTTCACGAAATGCAAACGGAGACGTCAGTGCTCGTGTCTACTTGCGGTGAGGGACTGTAACAGTTTCAAACTTCCCCGCAATAAGAAAAATGATCTACTAGAATTAAAATCCATAGTAGCAGAGCCACTCTTCTAAGAGGGAAAAGGCGAGGCAAATGGAAAGAGAGATGGGCCTTTAGTTAATATATAGGCAGAACTAATACTAAGAAGCATGAGGATCTTACAAAACCGATTTCACATAAACTTACCTGAACTGATATGGTACGTCATTGACTTCATGTTACAGACACAAGGCAAAGACGCAAAATACAAAATTGTAAAGGACACACAGTATTCATATGTAGCAAGTGTAACGTTCATCTGCGCCAAAACAAGAGCATAAACTGATACCGAGAATTTTAACAGGACTATATTTAATGGTATATAATAATTAAAACGAATGCCACTAAGTATTTTTCATTTTCAATCAAGTAAATCCTATCAAGTATCATCAAAATGTTAAAAACAAATCTTTTACTAATTTAAGTATTGTACGTGTTCAGTTTCTCAAGTGCCTTTTGTCGCAAATATGTGACAAACCGAGTTACGTCTGACAAGTACAAATCATAGATTTGGCCTTATGTGCTCTATAACATTTCGTTACTGGTTAGAAAACACTATTTTTCAATTTTTTTCTGTTTAGTAGAAGTTTATGGGGGAACCATAACTAAGACTGCGCAGTTGAGGAATAACCGTAAATGCCTGGGCTATTATCGACAGGAAAACAAAATCGTTTTAGGTTTATATTTATTAACACAAAATGTTTGGTTCAAATGGCTCTGAGCACTATGGGACTTAACTTCTGACGCCAGCAGTCCCCTAGAACTTACAACTACTTACACCTAACTAATCTAAGGACATCACACACATCCATGCCCGAGGCAGGATTCGAACCTGCGCCGTAGCAGTCGCGTTGTTCGAGACTGTAGGGCCTAGAACCGCTCGTAACACAAAATGTACATGTTCAGTGAACGCCAGTGGCAGTAGATAATACTTTCAATGATCTTTTAAAAATATAAGAAACTGGAAATGCGCACTCTTTCTTTCACCTGCGTTTAAGAGCACACTAAACATACCCAAAGAGTACGCAGTCATAAAATGTCAAAAATGAACGCTATATCTCCTGCAAATGAAGAGCCCTGTTCGTACCACCCGCTGCCACAATTAATGCACTGGATCCAGTCCCGTTGAAACGCCCAAATCTGTATACTCTACTCACAGCTTTCAGTCTTTTTCTTAAAGCAATTCCCTTCGTACCAAGAATAATGGCAATATTTGTTTCCTTTTTCCTTTCTCAATTCGTTTTCTGGCGACAGTGAGCAGCTCTCCACTTTAGATGAGCTTTCTGTCGATTTTCTCACTTATTCAGACACAAAACCTGTCCTTGAAACGTCCCCTTCGAAGAATTATACACGACTGTCCTTAAAATGACACACAATATTTTGTTAGCGCAACGCAATCTGACTTTCAATAATCCCTACAAAAGAATGGGCCCTGACTAACAGTAAACTATACCTTTCACAAATCACTAACCTCACAAAAATCTTCGCTACTCAAGTTACTGCAATACAGCGAGCCCCACTACTGCCAGCTAAATAAAAGATTCAAACTACTGAAGGCACTAACTACTGATAGGGATAGTTAGCAAATGAAAGATATTAATAGAGAACAAACAATGTATTTACCTTGATATCATCATATATAAATATAGCAGTTCATGACAAATTTCAAAACTCCGCCATCTCTCTACCCACATCCACCACTGCTGGCGGCTCACCTCCAACTGCGCAACGCTACGCGCTGTTCACATCCAGCTGCCGCTGCCCAACACTACAATGGCAGACAACCATGCAAACTAGCCACAGACTGCACACAGCACAGCCAGTGATTTTCATATTGAGCGCTACGTAACGTTGCCAATAAGAAAACATAAACAGCCTACTTACATAGAGAAAACATAAACAGCCTACTTACATAGCCCCCATGCTCCCCACAAAAAATTTTACAAATTTTTTTTGGGCAGTGGCCAATAATGATTTGATAAAATTTTTCATAATTACAATAACAAAGAAATCAAATGCACACACTTATTGATACAATGTTGGTCAAAAGCTCAAATTTTCTCACAGTCCAGAAAGACAGTCCTGATCGTTCATCACGGTAAAATATTAGTGTTTTTCTCAAAGTCTGAGCAGTAGAAGAAAATGCACACGGAAGTAGTGGATTTCCATGCAGTCTTGAAGAAGTAGCGTTGTCCTTCCAACGGAAAGACAGTGATGACTCTTGACATGCTGACAGATAATGGGCCACAACAGAGCAAACCCACAGCAGAGTCATTCGACGTTTTGAAGAATATTGGTATGTAGGTCATCACAGAGCAGACCCACTGGAGTCCTGGTAGAGATTGTGGTATTGGTGGGCCACCAGAAGTGCAGACCCACTGCAGTCCTTGTAGAAATAATGGCGTTGGTGGGTCATCATAGATGCAGACCCACTGTAGTCCTTGTAGAGATGGCCAGCAGCCATCTGTTGCGATTGTGCAGGTGCACATTCACCATCGAAGAGTCTTGTGGAGAATATAGCAAGTTCATAAACCACCACTTGTGCACTCACAAAGTTTTTGGAATTGTCCTTAGAACCAGCAATGCTGTTATCCAGTCCCTTGCTGAATTAGTAACACACGTGCAAACACTAACAGTCCCAACTTCTCACCTATGTAAGTAGGCTGTTTATGTTTTCTCTATGTAAGTAGGCTGTTTATGTTTTCTTATTGGCAACGTTACTAGCGCTCAATATGAAAATCACTGGCTGTGCTGTGTGCAGTCTGTGGCTAGTTTGCATTGTTGTCTGCCATTGTAGTGTTGGGCAGCGGCAGCTGGATGTGAACAGCGCGTAGCGTTGCGCAGTTGGAGGTGAGCCGCCAGCAGTGGTGGATGTGGGTAGAGAGATGGCGGAGTTTTAAAATTTGTCATGAACTGCTATATTTATATATGATGATATCAAGGTAAATACATTGTTTGTTCTCTATTAATATCTTTCATTTGCTAACTATCCCTATCAGTAGTTAGTGCCTTCAGTTGTTTGAATTTTTTATTTAGCTGGCAGTAGTGGCGCTCGCTGTATTGCAGTAACTTGAGTAGCGAAGATTTTTGTGAGGTAAGTGATTTGTGAAAGGTATAGTTTACTGTTAGTCAGGGCCCATTCTTTTGTAGGGATTATTGAAAGTCAGATTGCGTTGCGCTAACAAAATATTGTGTGTCATTTTAAGGACAGTCGTGTATAATTCTTCAAAGGGGACGTTTCATCCTTTGTATCCACAACGCACTCAAGAGTTTCAAATTTGCAATTGTGCTCTAAAGAGAGACCGAGCGAGATGGCGCTATGGTTAGCACGCTGGACTCGCATTCGGGAGAACGACAGTTCAAACCTGCGTACGGCCCTCCTGACTTAGGTTTCCCGTTGTAACACTTATATGGTTCAGAAGGAGGCTTATATTATGTAAATGTTTACCTGCAATTATGGAGTGTGTATTCTTTGTAATTTAAAGTCATTGATTTTGTGACAGGAATTTAAGAGTTGTGTAACGTATGTATGAAAAAAGCAAAATAATTTGTTAAAATTATAAATTATTATAATACGTGTATGTTTATAAAAAGACAATGTTTATTGGAAACTGGTTCATGCATTGGGCACTTGTATTTGTGATATGTAAAAGACGTAGGGAAGTCCCTCCGCAATGGAAGTGGCATGGCGCGGTGTAAAAGGTGATTTTGGCGGTCGAACGGTACGCAAAATGTGGGTAGCCGTAGCACGGTACACCTCGACGGTGCTAAGAGAGGCAATTAGAAGTTGCTTTGCAAAGAATTTTTACCTGGGATGTGGAACTGGCTTTCATTTGGTATTCTCGGCATAAATCAATCGCCCTAATATGTTGAAAATCCGATGCCAAGAAGAAAAAAATGGTTCAAATGGCTCTGAGCACTATGGGACTCAACTGCTGAGGTCATTAGTCCCCTAGAACTTAGAACTAGTTAAACCTAACTAACCTAAGGACATCACAAACATCCATGCCCGAGGCAGGATTCGAACCTGCGACCGTAGCGGTCTTGCGGTTCCAGACTGCAGCGCCTTTAACTGCCAAGAAGAGATTTTATAGATCATTCGAACATCAACAGACGTGAGTACAGTTAGCCGCCATGTCGCTTGCCACCAAACCTTCGCCACTGCTTTACTAACTGCATACATCCAGCTATGTATATGGGCATGGACCAGTTAATTTGTGTGTGTGGTTTTAATACTAATCCAAATGCTATACATCTGTGTTCCAGCCATATCTCCTATCCTGATCACGAACCTATAGAGGGTCCTCTCCTAAATGTTACTAAAACCGAGTATACGGTTTTAAATCAAGAGTTCTTCCATTCAAGAGTTTTTTTTTTTTTTTTTTTTTTTTTTTTTTTTTTTTTTTTTTTTGTAGAATGTAAAAGGAGTAGCAAAAGTTAAAGTTAAAACCACAAAAGTGAAGTTAGATGGGATTTTGTTGAAGTACTCTTGGTTTATTGCAAAGTGTAGTTTTGCAGGAATACAGTGCCAGATTGTGTAAATACTATTGTCTAAAATACCTGCTTCACAGGTGGTAAAAAAGTTAAATGAGTTAAGCTCTTTTTAAAAATGGTGGTGTTTCGATTTCCATCATGAATGGTTCCTTTTTCGAAGTTAATTGAGCTCAGTGTTGAATTTTTCGTCTTGCAAAGTAAATTATGAACTGCTCCTAGTGGTGTGAAGTATTAGCTCTGTTTGAATTAGTCTTTTCTACTGAAATTATCATAGAGCTCTACTAGTGACACTACACTAATTGATGGGTCCCCATCATATTCTCCACATACTAGAAAGCTAATTAAACTATTACTGCTGTTGAGAAAAACTGATATATCTAGAGGAGTATAAACAGTGTATTTATTATATTATTTATCTTTATTTGTGTTTTTACATGTCAGTTAAAATATAAGCCACTCATGTCCAAATTTAGTTCTGCACTTCATGCAGTAACATTTCATTTTTTGTATTCTCTATGAATTTTACCAATTTCATCAATACCTAAGGTTAAAGTCCGTTTGGTTTTTCTGTTGATTTTACCATATTCAAAATTATAGTGCGATAAAAAATGGTTCAAATGGCTCTGAGCACTATAGGACTTAACTGCTGAGGTCATCAGTCCCCTAGAACTTAGAACTACTTAAAGCTAATCAACCTAAGGACATCACACATGTCCATGCCCGAGGCAGGATTCGAACCTGCGACCGTAGCGGTCACGCGGTTCCAAACTAAAGTGCCTACAACCGCACGGCCACACCGGCCGGCCTCTAGTGCGATACCTTTACCCATTAGACACACGTGTGGTCAAAATTCTAAATCCTTTCAAAGGGTAACCTTGGCTTATTTCACGGTACGCTTCTGTACATACATGGCAAGTTTGTGTTAGCCTACAAAAATGGTTCAAATGGTTCTAAGCACTATGGGACTTAACATCTGAGGTCATCAGTCCCCTAGACTCAGAACAACGTAAACTTAACTAACCTAAGGACATTATACACATCCATGCCCGAGGCAGGATTCGAACCTGCGACCGTAGCAGCCGCGTGGTTCCGGACTGAAGCACCTAGAACCGCTCGACCACATCGGCCGGCTTTGTGTTATACAAGGATTTTCCCACGACATTACCAAAAGCTCGGTTGTTAGGGAAGAGTGACGTATATCAGGCTAGTGTTACACCGTCATTTCCCTAAATCGCTTCAGACTAATGCCGGTATGGTTCCTTTGTAAGGTTCAAAATGGTTCAAATGGCTCTGAGCACTATGGGACTCAACTGCTGAGGTCATTAGTCCCCTAGAACTTAGAACTAGTTAAACCTAACTAATCTAAGGACATCACACACATCCATGCCCGAGGCAGGATTCGAACCTGCGACCGTAGCGGTCTCGCGGTTCCAGACTGCAGCGCCAGAACCGCGCGGCCACTTCGGCCGGCTTCCTTTGTAAGGAATCGGATGTGACTGATGACCTCGGTGTTTGGTCCTCTCCTCCAAATCAATCAACCAGATAACCAACCTCAAAGAGAAAGCACACACTCTTTTGGGACGTTATATAGGCTCTTTTTCGTACAGAATTAATGATTCCAAATGAAGTTAACAGATGGCAGCATACGTCACATTTGCAAAATCTATTGATGCGGTATGGTAGGTTGCAAGATAGCCTTCCAAAATGCAATCAAGAATTAAAGGCTATGGCTCGTGTATTCTGTGTATGACTTATGCAAAAGAGTAAGAGAATTACATCAAGAAAGCTGAAAAGTGATTCTTAGCTGCTTCACTTCGGAAATACAGGATATCTTCACACAATTTCTACTCGTTGTTTTTGATACCACTTTGAACACACCTACACCAGTAGCGAGCTGACCAGTTTAGTCAACTGTCAGGAACACTCGTGCTCTTTTTGGGACTCCTACGAATTCATCCTGTAGGCTGTCAACGTCGGACACTATATGAGACCTGCGTACTAAGGTTTTAAGTACGATCATCATTTGCGAAAGATGGTGGCAGCTGGACGATTACAAGTAAAAATTGGTAGGGATGGGCTTACGTTACACGAAATACCCTGGAAACACAACCTACTTATGTCGAACTAATACGTCAAGGAACAGCAGACAGCTATTCATCCCCCATTCCTAGTTAATCTCATAATTTTATGAATGGAGTTAAGATACTCCAGAAACACCACAGACTTTTCCTCGCCGTGGGTCATGAGTCATCGATGTGTACCCTGAACGCCGCCAGTTACAAAACTGCAGAATTAAGTGTTTTTCCTTCTAAATCGTACATAGATAAATTAAGTACCACGAATGAGAGAGCACCTCATGGTGACACCGTCGATCTGCACGAAGTACTGATTATCAAATAAAACGTAAATAATACTGTTATGTTTATCTTGCTGCTAATCAGTGATAAATAATCTTTCAATAGGTACTTCAGTGAATAAAAAGGATTCATCAAAGCTAATCAGTAAATCAGAGCTCTTAAGTTTCAAAGCTGAATTACCGATATTATGTTAAGATTCATCCACAAAATGTCTCAACAACAAGGCTAAACATTCGACCAATGAATAAGTAAATGCATCATTCTCACTATTGTTCTAAGAATGAAAAGATTTTTCAGTCTGCTTCGTAGACGGATGACCATTACTTTCTTCCGAACCAGTTTCTGCATAATTTTTTGAAGCTTGGGAAGCCGTATAATCTGAGAGACAGTGGGCTGTGTCCCTTCAGGAAACACATTCGCATTTGTGAATTTCAAAGGCCTTTAGCTGTGTATTGGGATGACGGCAATGAAAATTTTTGACAGACCTGGAATCGAACCTGGATTTCCCGCTTTACGCGAGCAATCGCCTTAACCGCTTCAACTCTCCCCACACGAATCACGGCCAGACCCTAACTTTCATATGTCGTTGTTTGTGTGTCACAACCTGCACTCGCACTTTGCTTGTATTCCCGTTCACGAAGGACATTTATTGAGAGTAGAGTGCTTGGTATTGGTGAATAAATGCAAAATGGCAGTGCCTATGTTATTAACAAGTACGATGCAATGTTCCTCGGACATGCAGGAAGATCGTCTCTCTTACTAACATGGGCACCGGTATTTCGTATATGTCCCTTCATTCTTTGACGACTACTCTGGTAGAGAGCTCGGGTTCACAAGCGAAACAGTCCTCCTGTGAGAACGGGCAGTGTGGACCTCGTCGAACTTACGATGTGTTAAGTTTTCAAGTGTGTTGTACTTCTTCTCTATGAAGACATTCTCGGGAACAAAACAGTGCTATTACTTATGTCTGCAGGATAACCCCACCGTCTGGGAATCGTGTAAGACATTACGAAGTGCAGCTCTCTCAGAGGGGGTATGTTCTTTTCTTGAGTATGGAATCTTTCTGATGTTCGTCATACTTCTCGCCTTATTTCCTTACCAGTGTCACCACGTATTTTTCTAACAGCTACTTCATTCCTTATATTTAGACGCAAAAAGTTTTATCTGTGACTGATACAATGTGCTGATTGTCTTATCTCTGACGCACGCGTATTTATTCCACAGTACAGTATATTTGCATCCGCATCTGTAGCAGATAGGTCAGAGCGGCTGACTTATGCGGGGGATACGGGTTCGATTCCTGGTACTTCCAGGGATTTTCCCTTGAAGGCAGGACTGGTGCGGGGTGCACACATCCCCATGAGACCAAATGAGGAGCTCCTCCACCGATTAGTGGGCGTTAGAATGTAAAGAAATCAGAAAACGTTTGGGAGAGTGCTGTGGTGGCTACACGATCCTCCGTACAGCATCCACTGACGCGATTGGCAGAGGATGACACGAAGGTAGGACCCTTATAGGGTCAGAACAAGAAACTTCACCTATGTTACAGTGTACACTGATGTGATAAAAGTCATGCTTTAGCTGTATGCGGATATACGGATGGGGCTCGTATCGCATACATAAGGTATAAAAGCGCAGCGCACTGCCGTTGCTGTCATTTGTACTCTGATGATTCGTGTGAGCAGGTTTCCGACATGATTATGGCCACACGACGTAAATTAAGACTTTGAACGTGGAATGGTCGCTGGAGCTGGCTAGACGCATGGGAGATTCCATTTTGGAAATCCGTTATGGAATCCGTTATTCCGAGATCCACAGTATCAAGAGTGTGC
This sequence comes from Schistocerca americana, assembly GCF_021461395.2. Lineage (NCBI taxonomy): Eukaryota > Metazoa > Arthropoda > Insecta > Orthoptera > Acrididae > Schistocerca > Schistocerca americana. The sequence goes on along the minus strand of NC_060124.1, from coordinate 502,107,020 downwards.
CGAGAATACCAAATTTCAGGCATTACCTCTGACCACGGACAACCCACTGGCCGACGGCTTTCATTTAACGACCATAGCAGCAGCTTTTGCGTTGAGTTCTCAGTGCTAACAGAAAAGCAACACTACGTGAAATAACCGCAGAGATGAATGAGGGAGGTACGGCGAACGTACACCTTAGGACAGTGCGGCCTAATCTGGCGTTAATGGACTATGGCAGCAACGACCGATGCGAGTGCCTTTGTTGACAGCACGACAGCGCCCGCAGTGCCTCTCCTGGGCTCGTGACCGTATCGGTTGGACCCTAGACGACTGAAAAACCACGTCCCGATTTTAGTAGACAAGAGCTGATGGTAGGGTTCGAGTGTGGCGCATACCGCACTTAGCCATAAATTCTCAATAAGCCAATGTGGAAGCTAGCTTCCACGATACGACCGTATATGTACATATCGCTGTCCCATGACTTTTGTCATCTCAGTGTGTACTGTAACACAGGTGAAGTTCTGTGTTCTAGCTCTTGGAGGGCCAGTCAGGCCCGCCCGACGTTCGTGTCACCCTCTGTCTCAGTGTTATCTCCATAATGATGTGGGCTGTGTTTACATGGAAGGGCCCGGGTCCTCTGGTCCAACTACGCCGATCATTGACTGGGATTGGCTACGTTCGTCTACCTGGCAACCATTTGCAGCCATTCATGGACTTAATGTTCCCAACGTTGGATCTTATATGGATGACAATGCGCCATTTTTCAGGGCCATAATTGTTCACGATTGGTTTGTAGAACATTCAGGAGAATTCGAGCAAGTGATTCGAGCACCCATGTATCCCAGCACGAATCCCATCGAATATTTTATTTTTTTATTTATTTAGCGTATGGCTCATAATATCACAGTAAAAATTACAGAAACAACACGATTTAAGAAAAAACCACATGTGTATAAACAGAACAATAAATAACAGTTTTTATATAAGGACGCCACACTCACAGAAGAGCAATCACAAACAAACGTCCAGCTCAGATAATATAAAGTGATTGCTTCTTGGGTCGCCATTAGGAAATCCTGTGGGTCACCCTCACATGCCCTTAGTGGGAATTCCTGCACGATGTGTTTGATCGTCTGCCTGTCAGCGCCACAGTCGCAAGGGGCCGAAGGAAGTTTACCCCATCTGTGTAAGGAGTCGGCGCATCTCCCACAGTTGGTTCTGATGCGAATAAGAGTTGACCAAATTTTGCGAGGGCAATCAAATCCTTTTTGTTTACTAAAGATGCATGGCAAACTGTGGCAGTTTACTGCAGTTCTGCTCTCCCATTCCTTTTTCCATCGGGCATTTATTTTAAAGTTGGTTTGGTGCAGCACCTGTGCGATCTTTAGTGGAGGATGCCTAGACCGGAGTCGGTTTCCTTGGATGTCGTGAGTATCCTCATGGATTTGTAATTGAGGGTTGGTCATGATTTTTTGAAATTCTCTAACCAGAGCGTGTTCTCGGCGGAGGTTAGGAGGGGCTATGTTACCGAGAACGGGCAGCCACACTGTAGGAGTTGGCCTGATTGTGCCTGATATAATACGCATTGTTGCATTAAGTTGGCTATCTACCATGTGTGCGTGTGTGTTTGCTGTTGAGCCACACTGGGGCACAATATTCTGCCACTGGATACACCAAGCCACGTGCGGATATTCTTAAGATAGATGGAGCCTCAAGTGGTGCCACAGAGCTTCTGCAATATGTTGTTGCGTGTTATAAGTTTCGCTGCAGTTTTCGTCAGGTGTTCTTTGAATGTTAGTGTCCTATCTAGGGTAACCCCAAGGTACATTGGGTGTTTGTTGTGATTTAGTATTTTCCCGTCTAGATATACATGTAGTTCTCTGTTGGCCACTTTGTTGTTCAAATGGAAGGCAGATACTTCCGTCTTTGTAGTACTAGGTTGTCGCCTCCATTTTCTAAAGTACTCGCTGAGAATCCCTAGGTCACTCGTGAGTATATCTTCGGCAGGTTCTATATTTCTGTGGGCTGTTGCCAGAGCCCAGTCGTCAGCATAACCAAATTTGCGCGATCTGGTTGAAGGTATGTCAGCGATGTAAAGGCTGAAAAGAAGGGGCGCAAGGACAGGGCCTTGTGAGAGTCCATTATTAAGTTTCATTTGCTTACTTCTCTCATTCCCCATTATTACTTGGAAGGTTCTATTTGACAACATATCTTCTTGCAGGGAACGGCACAGATTAACTTGTACATGACTCTCTGTTTCCAAACTGTATCATAGGCTGCTGTTAGGTCTATGGACGCTGCAGCTACTTTATGTATCTTCTGCAACCCCGCCTCTACATATTTGGTCAGTGACAGGACTTGGTCAGTACAGCAGCGATAGGGACGGAATACTGCTTGTTCGATAGGGATTTTTTTAGTATAGTTTTGCCTATTCTGTTGAGGAGCAGTCTTTCTAGTAATTTACAGACCATACTGAGAAGGTGAATGGGGCGGTAACTCTCTGGCCTATCGCCTGGTTTACCAGTTTTCAGGACTGCGATGATATTTGGTCCTTTAAGTGAGGAAGGAATGTTACCCACTTGGCAAATGTCCGTAAAGAACTTAGCCAGTCATTGTTTTGTGTAGGCTGCGACATGTATGAGGAACTCAGGGTGAATACTATCGAAACCCGGAGCCTTGCCTGGTTTAACCTTCTTCAGGGCGCTGTTAACCTCTTCGATACGAATATCTGATGAATATTCTGAGTCCATTGTACGGGTGCTTTTTTAAGTTTTTAAGTCCTTCTTCACTTTTGTTGTTTGCTTTCCATCTCGTGGGGCAGAAACTATGCGGGATGCAACCTTGTTGGGAGATATTTCGTCCTTTCTATGTTCAGGTGGATTTGCGCCTACGAGTTCACGCAGTAGGGACCAGGCTTGTCGGCTTGACTTTGAAAAGTCTACATTTTCAACAGTATTCTCCCATTTTTGCCCATTCTTGAGGAACTCCACGTACAGGTCATCGCATATCCCAGTCCAACCGGGAATGTATTTTTTGCGGTATCCTCTTGGGATCGCTGTTTTCGCAGAACTAATGACCACTCCCACAAACTTATCATAGCTCTTACTGGTTGGTGGGATCCAGCTCAAGGAATAATCAAGTTGTTCAGAGAATTTTGTCCAGTCAGCTTTTGTAAAATTGCACCTTCGTCGAGGTTAAGACCTTATTATCGGGTTGGATGTACCGATATTAATAAGCACAGGGCGGTGTTGGCTGTGAGGGAAGTCCGTCAGGACCCTTCTAGAGGCTGTCAGTGGTTTATCGTTTGTATCCCTCGAAGCAAAGCACAGATCTGGGTTATACTCGCAGTTCCTTGCGGCTGATCTGAATGTCCCTCGGTCGTTGGCAACAAAGATCAGATATGTATTTTGTTCCTTGGACCAATCGACCAGTATGTCTCCATTGCTATCATTCGTACTGTATTTCCACATTTCGTGGTGACTATTACAGTCCCCAACGTATACGCTTGGGTGTGGGTGGATCTTCATCACTTCAGCCGGCCATGTAGTAGCAGGAGGTTTATAGACTTTAGTTACTGTAGCTTCTCCCATTTTGATGACAACTTCATGGATATCATTTGCAATGGAGGCTTCAACTAGAAAGGCATCCTCTATGTCCCCACGCACATATGTCGCAACGCCACAGTGTCTGTCATACGTGGCTCCAAGTAGATCAAATCCCAGTATCCTTCCTCTAGCTTCAAGTTGGGCTCTATTTTCAGCATGAGTTTCCTGCATGGCTGCCAGGTCAATGTCGTTATCGTGTAAAATTCTCTGCAATACTTGACATTTTTCTCTGCTTATGCCCTCAATGTTGAAATGGCAGATTCGGATGCATGGTCCGAGAACCTTAGTCGGTTGGTCCCTAAAGGGATCGTTGTATGTATCTTGAATAGCGCTTTGTCTGTCGTTCTGTTTCACTGCGATGTGGGGCAGGAATTCCTCGTTCGGTCTGCCGCCAGTTTTGTTAGTTCATTTAGCGTTACCCAGGGTGCACCACGTGGAGGCGAACTAACTTTACACCCTGAACATTTATACGACATAATGGAGAGGTCAGTTGGTACACACGGTCCTGCAAGGGCAACTCTTTCGCAGTTATGAACTGTGAGCCGTGGCGATTCCAGTTCATTTTATCTCTGTCTTGCCGGTACCTTTTTTCACTGACTCCCCGATAGGTGGCACTAATTTAACTTGCTGTCTTCGTTAATGATGGCTGGGTCAGAGAGTTTGAAATACGCTGGCAGTAGGTTGCAGGAGGGGCGCAGTGTGTCGGTATTACGATTGAGTTTTCGCATTAACAGTTCCTTCGGCCGTTAGTTCTGTTTGCGCCGAGATCGACTAGCCCCTCCTTTGGACTGTGGCATTCACACTGCTGTACCGACATTGTCCTCCTACGGCCTTCAATGGATTTGCACGTCCCTGTCTATCCTTGCCGAGCGGGGCTGGACACTTGCAGTTTTGCCTTAATCGTTTCCACGTATGCAAGGACCATTACCGGAAAATTTCGCAGTCAGTGTTGCTCGCGCTCTGACAACTGTACTCATCCTTCCATGCGATCCTTTTCCTGCCCCAACCTGTATATTGAAGTCTCAATGGTAGCCACAGAGTGTGGTTACGCTCTTACCTGGTAAAAAGAAGGCGGTGGGTTGGGAGTGGGGGGGGGTGGGTGAGAGTTGTCTACCCCTTTAGCATCATTTGTCCTTTGGAACTTGAAATTTCTGTACTAAACTCCTTAAAATGTTTCAGAGAACCATGTAAGGGCATGGAAAACAGAGGTTGTTTCGGAGTATCTTATCTCAGGTGGGAGCATCTTGAATGTCAATTACGGGTGCGCCGCTTTCCTGGTGAAGATGACATCATGGAGCTCGATGCTACGTTATGCGTGGAATTGGATAACTCTCTTCACATTTGCCCTAACTGGCGAGTTAGTTGCCGTTCTTACTACCACCTCCGTTGCTGTGAAAGAAACGTCCCGTAACATTCAATCCTTCGGAGGCTATTGTGTAAGGCTGAGGCACATTTGTTTCATTGGAGTAATCATCTTGCTGATTTTAACCATCCTGAGCTTAGTGATCAGCTACAGGAGGCTGTTTAGGGTTTTAATGTTCGAGTGAAAGATTTACTGGTTAGTACCGGTTCATTGGGTTTGGTGAGTGAAGTAGGTAGTGTGACAGAGGGCATTAAGCCAGTAATCACACACAAGGGTTAAGATACGTTGATAGCCAAGGTTGTCATAGGTCGGTTCCTGATTCATTTGCTAAATTGCCTAATTCTAATTTGTGTTTGTTTAGTGGTATTTCTGAGTTAGTTTTCGATCAATTGAATCGAGTTTGTGAAGTACTGTGGTTCACTGTCCGATTTGAACTTGCTGATGCGTTGCAAATATCATTATACTTGCTTTACTTTCCCCTTTGTCGAAGGGGATTTAGTTATCCGAGATACTTCAGGATCAGGGAACCTTGAGGCAACTCAGGGCCCGTGTAATGGAGAGAGAGAGTTATCACCACGATTCGGGAATGAGCTTGAGCGTGTACATTATTAGCTGGTGCAACCATCTACAGAACCTTGTCTAAATATAACGAGCGTGTTCGCGTTGTTGTCTCCACCTTGGAAATGAAAGTTGCTGAACAAGATAGCGTTTCAAACATTTTAGAAGGCATGAGACTAGAAAATCGGTCACGTCTTGTTTTTGCCCGGAAACCTACTACATTTTCTGACTTAAATGAATTAGTTACTTCTATGGATGCACTTGGGTTCGCAAATGAGCAACGCGATCAGGGTAAGGGCTTTCAGTCTGTCCCTTCTACCAGAAGTATTATCAGTCATCTATCAAGTCATAGGTCGTTAAACGTTCTTTTTGCTGTGGTTCCCGTAGCCATTTAGTGCGTGAACGTACTGTTAGGCGCGGACCTAGGACCAACAGCCGACGGCGCCCTAAGTCAGCTAAAACTCCTTTGAGTTAGCCTCCCTCTAATTGCGAGCGTATTTGCTCTCTAGATAAACTTGCTCTTTCATATATTTGCTCTAGCCTCAGCTGAGAATCTATTTGTGGCCTGTTTGATCATGGAAGTACTGTTTCACTGATTGACTAGATTTTGTATCTCAAGTTTCGTAATTTTTATAAATTGTCTCTGATACGGCCCTCCTCCCACAGATGTCGTGTTGCCAAATTGCAGTAGTTGCCTGTGATGGGGGAGATGCGGGGCAGTTTATCCATTTGTAATTTTTCTTGGCCCGTTAAACTCAATGTACATTATGTGATCAAAACTATCAGGACACCCCCAGAAACATACGTTTTTCATAGTAGGTACATTGTGCTGCCACCTGCTGCCAGGTACTCCACATCAATGACCTCAGTAGTCATTAGACATCGTGAGAAAGCAGAATGGGGCGCTCCACGGAAATCGCGGACTTCGAAAGTGGTCAGGTGATGGGATGTCACTTGTGTCATACATCTGTAAGTGAGATTTCAACACCACTGAACACCCCTAGGTTCCTCATGAGATAGTGAAGTGGAAACGAGAAGGGATACTTAGGGCACAAATGCGTACAGGCCGACCTCGTCTCTTGATTGACAGAGACCGCCGACAGTTGAAAAGGGTCGTAATGTGTAATAGGCAGACATCTATACAGACCATCACACATGAATTCCAAACTGCATCAGGATCCACTGCAAGTAATGTGACAGTTAGGCGGGAGGTGAGAAAACTTGGATTTCATGGTCGAGGGGCTACTCATAAGCCACACATCACGCCGGTAAATGCCAAATGAAACCTCGCTTGGTGTAAGGAGCGTAAACATTGGACGATTGAACAGCAGAAAAACGTTGTGTGGAGTGACGAATCACGGTGCATAATGTGGCGATCTGATGGCAGTTTGTGGGTACGGCGAATGCCCGGTGAACGTCGTTTGCCAGCGTTTGTAGTGGCAAAAGTAAATTTCGGAGGCGGTTCTGTTATGGTGTGGTCGTGTGATTGATGGAAGTGGCTTGCACACCTTGTTGTTTTGCATGACACTATCACAGCACAGGCCTACATCGACGTTTTATGCGCCTTCTTGCTTCCCACTGTTGAAGAGCAATTCGGGGATGGCGATTGCATCTTGCAACACGATCGAACACCTGTTCATAATGCCCGGCCTGTGTTGGAGTAGTTACAGGACTAAATAAAAATCCCTGTAATGGACTGGACTGCACAGAGACCTGACCTGAATCCTATAGAACGCCTATGGGATGTTTGTGAACGCCGACCTCGTGCCAGGCCTCACCGACCGACATCGATACATCTCCTCAGTGCTGTACTCCGTGAAGAATGGGCTGCCATTCCCCAAGAAACCTTCTATCATCTGACTGAAAGTACGCCTGCGATAGAGGAAGCTGTCATCAAGGTTAAGGGTGGGCCAACACTATACTGAATTCCAGTATTACCTATGGAGGGCGCCACGAACTAGTAAGTTATTTTCAGCCCGGGGTCCGGATACTTTTGACCACATAGTGTAATTAAGGATCAGTCACTGACCTTGTTGCTCGGATGTCATTTCTTTCAATCAACAGAGTTGGTTCTTCACATTACGAGTAACACCTTTTTCTTTAAATTTTGTTCATCTCAGAGAATAACCCTCTGTTCTTGTTGTCTGATTACTAATATCAATTCTGTTAAAACAGTGTGGTCGGAATTCGGCCTTAGTCAGCTTAATGCCGGTCAGGCTAGACAGCTAATGAGTGTTTTAGAACAGTTTCTCAATGTACTAACTAATAAATTGGGTGTAATCTCTCAAGTTCAATACGAAATCCATTTGGTCGATGATATTCTGGTGCGTCATGCCCCTTATCGTCTCTCACCCCTAAGATGATAATATTGAAGCAAAAGATTGACGAACATATGGAACGGAGTAGTCAGACCATCAATTACTCTTAGGCTGATGCCTAAGGGGTAGGGCGAGGGTTATAGTCCTATCGTTGATTATAGAGTACTTAATGAGAAAATGATCTTGGAATCAGTTCCACTCCCTGATCTCCATAACTGACTGACTTGGTTTGCTGATGCTTCCTGTCTTACTGTGCTCGATTTGGCTCTGATCACTATGTGACTTAGCTGCTGTGGTCATCAGTCACCTAGAACTTAGAACTACTTAAACCTAACTAACCTAAAGACAACACACACATCCATGCCCGAGGCAGGATTCGAACCTGCGACCGTAGCGGTCACGCGGTTCCAGACTGTAGCGCCTAGAACCGCACGGCCACTCTGGTCGGCTGTACTCGATTTAAATCAAGCTTACCGCCAATACCTTCTAGTGAGGAGTCCAGCTACATTACTGCCTTTCCTACGGACTGGAATTTGTATCAATCTAATCGGGTACTCTTTGGCTTGGTTATCATGTATTGGGTGACCTTAAACATTGTTGCGTATGTAATTATCTTCATGATATCTTCGTTTATAGCCGCACCTTTGATGAACACCTTCTTCATGCTCCGCAGTTTTTGTTGAGGTTTTGTTCTGGGGAGTTAAACGTTACTCCGTCAAACGTTACTGTCGCCAGTCATCAGATTTCTTTCTTGGGTCCCCTGGTCCCCAGAGACATTATTGGGATTAATCAAGAATGTACTTTCACTTAATTTCCTCCCCCAAGATATAAGAAGGAGGTTAGGCCAGATTCATCGGTCTGCCTAACTATTTCAGGAAGTTTTTCCCTAATTTTCTTCAGTTTGCTGTTCCCCATAATAACCTTCATAAAAAAGGGGAATATTGTTTTGGGGACATAGTCAGCAATCCGCCTTTGAAGCCATCAAAACGGCCCTTAATCAATCCCGTATTGGCTATTCCGGAATTTGGGAAGAAGTTAATTATTCAGACTGATGTTTCTAGTGCCAGAGCTGCTGCTGTACTTTTGTGGAACGATTCGGTAGGAAGGTGCCCTCTAGCTTTTGCCTCAAGGAGGTTAGTAGGTCCTGAGCTGAAATATTCATGCCAGCCGCTGTGCTACCGCCGCAGGTTCGAATCCTGCCTAGGGTATGGATGTGTGTGATGTCCTTAGTTTAGTTAGGTTTAAGTAGTTCTAAGTCTAGGGGAATGATGACCTTAGATGTTAAGTCCCATAACGCTTAGAGCCATTTGAACCATTTTTTTTTTGGCCAGTTTTACTGTTTGTAGCGTCTTAACCGAGACAACCCACTCTTCACCGATCTCAAGGTTCAACACGATCAGGATCCTTATTTTAGACCTATTAGGATGCGTCTGTTGGCTGGGGCGATAGTTCCCAGTTTTTTTTTTTGAGAGAATGTACTAGTATCTTATCATGAGGTTAGTAAATTAGCTGAAACAAAAATTTGTTTTCCTACGGAACTTGTAGCCTTAGTCTTTCGTTGTTTTCACGATTCATTGCTGGGTGGCCATTTGAGCTTTCGTAAGACTCTTGCTAAGATGCTTTGCCACCCATCATAGCCTTCATTATATAAGGATATTCGCCAATTAATCAACGAGTATGAATTGTGAAAAATTGGTAAGTCAGTAAGTGACCTGGGGTCTGTTAGAATCTGAACGTGAACAAACCCATTGGATAAACTACTTCATGATTATCTGGTCCCCCTTACCCGTACTAAAGTAGGAAACAAATACTGGTTGTTGTGGATTGTTTCTCCTAATTTGTTTCGTTGATTCCAAGCAGAGGAGCCACGACTTCCTTAATTATTCGCAACCTAACTAAATTTTTTCCATTTTTTGGACTGCCCAATGCTCTTGTTAGCGACAATGAACTGGCCTTTATATATGGCGAGTTTAAACAGTTTTGCTTTAGTAACGCTATTCATCATGTTACTACTATTTCCTATTACCCTCGACCTTCCTTCTCTGAGTGAGTTAATAGGAATTTAAAGGCCACTTTCATCATTTATCATGCTAAGGCTCAAACGAAATGGGTATTTCTCTCCCTCGGATTCATTTCACGTTTAATTCTACTCAGCATGAAGCCTGTGAGGAGGTTCCGCCGGCTCTTATATTTAGTTACCTTCTTTATTTCGCTCTGGCTAATGTGTGGAAAATAAATGACCTTTTTCCCTAGGACATTACTCCTGATCTTGTTAAGCAGAACCAGGACGGGGCTAGCAAGAATACGAGGTTAGCCCATTTCTGTCAAAGGAGACATTATAATTAGAGGAGAGCCAGTGTGATGGATAAGGTATTCGTCCAAAATTTTAATGATGATCGCGGACAGTATGATAGTATAACAGGGAAACTTGCCCCCCCCCCCCCATTTGTAGGGGCTTGTTCTATTGTTAATTTGCTTGTTTGTAATCATGCCGTAGGTAAAACCTTGAAGGTCCACGGCAGTCAAGTAAAGGGGGCTAATTAATTGCGCCTGTTGGTCTTCCATTTGGGGAGGGGGACTTTTGGAATAGAGTGGGGGAGGTTGAGCCGTGGCACCAGATAATTTTATTTTGGAAATTTTTGGTAAGTTCCTATAACATCAAATTGCTGAGGTCAACGGTCCCTAGGTTTACATAGTACTTAATCTAGCTTAAACTATCTTACGCTAAGGACAACACATACTTCCATGCCCGAGAGAGAACTCGAACCTCCGACTCGAACCTTCAAACAAGCGGAGGCCAAAACATTCGGAATACGGGTTTACTTCAGACTCCATTAGCACAGCATAATGTGCAAGTACAAAGGAGTACTACTAAGGCAATTTCGAGAAAATCGCAAGAGGCGTTTTACACACCAATGACATACAAGGGCGTTCCGACTGTCAGTATGGGCTAGTGTTAGTTATGTAGTTAACGTACTAGTTGCGTAGTCTGTAGATCGCTGGACTGTGTGCCGCTCATCTTTTTTTTATTGTTTTATTTATATTTTTTCAATGCTAGTCTTATTATTTCATATATATTACATTCGAAAATGACACGTGAATTTTAATGAAGTTATTGAATTTCTAGTCTTACTTAGCAGTTTACGAACTTCTATTAATGCCGCTAATATTACTCTAATTTTATTTCTATTGGCAAGTTAAAAACTTTATCAAACGCCTTCAAACTTGTTCACAGTTCATTGACAAAGAACGAGAAATTGCTTCTCGTGAAAGAGCTATTAAAATGCATTCTATCGTACATCAACAGTTTTCAGCATCAGTATTTACGAGTTACGCGGGGTTTTCATCCATATTGTCGGAAGAAAGAGATATTTTTCAAAATGCCAACAAGCTTTGTTTTCCCTCATTAATAATGAAGGTTAGTTGTGGATGCTGGAAAACTGCATTCATTGGGTGTAACAAACGTTTTAATTTCTGTTTTCCGTGGTTGTATGAAAAATATCTTCCTGCAATTTTTAAGTCGAAACCGCTTGCGATGATTAATCGTAGATTACCCTCATATTCTGGAATATTGTAACTCACTGTATTATTGAAAAAAGGTATTTACTCGTTTATTTATCGATGTTTCACTTGGCCTTTTCTGGCCTATCCCTCGTCCTTGAAACCTGTGGCTGCAGATCGAAGTGTCCTGCTGCAAAACAGTTCTCGGTGTCTTACCCGATTGCAAAATGGTTCAAATGGCTCTGAGCACTATTGGACTTAACATGTGAGGTCATCAGTCCCCTAGAGCGTAAAACTACTTAAACCTAACTAATCTAAGGACATCACACACATCCATGCCCGAGGCAGGATTCGAACCTGCGACCGTAGCAGTCGCGCGTTTCCAGAATGTTGTGCCTACAACTTCTCGGCCACATCGGCCGGCCATTACCCGATTGCAGGTGTAAGGGATTTCGGAAAACACGACAGGAATACTTTTCTAGAAAAAACTTTTGCGTTTGGTAGCTTACTTCTAGATAGGTATAAAGATAAAATTTCTAGTGGCAATAAAAATTAGTAAACAACCAAATAACCGTGGAGATTCAATAAAATTTCATGCATATACACGTATGTTTTCATCATATTACACGTGAAATATCATATACAGGGTGTTACAAAAAGGTACGGCCAAACTTTCAGGTAACATTCCTCACACACAAATAAAGAAAAGATGTTATGTGGACATGTGTCCGGAAACGCTTAATTTCCATGTTAGAGCTCATTTTAGTTTCGTCAGTATGTACTGTACCTTCTCGATTCACCGCTAGTTGGCCCAATTGAAGGAAGGTAATGTTGACTTCGGTGCTTGTGTTGACATGCGACTCATTGCTCTACAGTACTAGCATGAAGCACATCAGTACATAGAATCAACAGGTTAGTGTTCATCACGAACGTGGTTTTGCAGTCAGTGCAATGTTTACAAATGCGGAGTTGGCAGATGCCCATTTGACACAACATGTGGTTCATGCACGATGGAGCTCCTGCACATTTCAGTCGAAATGATCGTACGGTTTTCAACAACAGATTCGGTGACCGATGGGTTGGTAGAGGCGGACCAATCCCATGGCCTACACGCTCTCCTGACCTCAATCCTCTTGACTTTCATTTATGGGGGCATTTGAAAGCTCTTGTCTACGCAACCCTGGTACCAAATGTAGAGACTCTTAGTGCTCGTATACTTCCGAGTTATTTCCGAGTTATTTGTAAGTTTGACTCGATTTTGTAATCACCGAAACAATGTCACGGATCCTTTCAACCTTTGAAATGTCAAATAGTGTCCTCCCTTCCTGCTGGGTGCTTCGCTCTTTATGTCAGGCCCTGTAGTGAAGCGGCTGGTGCACCATTGCCTTCTTTCCCAGCCTTCAACCTGAGATATGTAGCCAGTCGTAGGGTGGCTTACATTTTAAAGTGAACTCAGAATCGCGGCGCAACTTGGCACTTCGCACATACAAACCATTGCCATGGATGAAGGAAGCCGTGGGTCGCAGAGAATATTCTAAGACCGACTAGGTACTAAATTCACTATATTTGGGTCTGTGCTGTGTGACACTCATTAGTTCAACAATAACAATTTAACTCTTTAAATTCAAGAAGCAGATGGGATGTAGAATTATTTTCAATGATAAATCGGTAAGCGTATGTAGCCACATATCGCAAGCAGGTCAAGTAACTGCCTGAACATCCTTTTCAGTATCCCAGGGAGATAAAGTCAGTGACGCTAGAGAAAGAGACAGTTTGAAACCTGTTATCGGAAGATATTTTTGCGTCTATGAGATGACCCTAAATGTGAAGAGTTTGAGGGGTGCATTTAGGTTTTCAACCATCAGACTCACCGCCGATGTCTCGAATGTCTCATGTAGTGAGAGTAAGCAATGCTGCCAGCAGTAGTCCATCTTCCCTAAGCGGCAACTGCGCTCTGTCACTTTAGAACGGCTCCAGGTTTCACTCCATGTCTGCTGCATCCTTGCCCGCATCTCGTGGTCGTGCGGTAGCGTTCTCGCTTCCCACGCCCGGGTTCCCGGGTTCGATTCCCGGCGGGGTGAGGGATTTTCTCTGCCTCGTGATGACTGGGTGTTGTGTGCTGTCCTTAGGTTAGTTAGGTTTAAGTAGTTCTAAGTTCTAGGGGACTTATGACCACAGCAGTTGAGTCCCATAGTGCTCAGAGCCATTTGAACCATTTTTTTGCTGCATCCTTTAGTTTTTAGCAGCGGAAACACCACAGTAAGCTCTGCATGCATTCACCATATTAACCTACAGAATAAGGTGACAAAGGTCATGGAAATCCTCCTAACATCGTGTTGGACGTCTTTTTGTCCGGCGCAGTCCATCAACTCGACGTGGCATGCGCTCAACAAGTCGTCTGAAGTATCCTGCAGAAGTATTGAGCCATGCTGCCTCTATATCCAACCATAATTGCAAAATTGTTGCCAGTGCAGTTTTTTGTACACGAGATGGCGTATCTATTATGCCCCACAAATGTTCGATAGGAGATATGTCGAGGGACTAGGAGGCCGAAAAAATTCGGTCGATTTGTCCGAAATGTTCTTCAGATCAATCGCGAACAATTGTTGCCCGTGACATGGCGCAGTGTCATTCATAAGAATTCCATCGTTGTTTGGGAACATGAAGTTCATTAATAGCTGCAATGGGTCTCCAGGTACACGAACATAACCAATTACAACCACAGATCGGTGTTGTTGGACCAGAGGACATAGTCCATTCCATGTAAATACAGTACGCAGCGTTATGGAGACACCACTAGCTTGCACATTGCCTTGTTGAGAACTTGGGTCCATGGATTCGTGGTACATACACTCCTCTCGTGCTCTATCATCAGCTCTTACCAACTGAAATCGGGACACATCTGACCAGGACAGGGTTTGACGGATGTGGTCACGCGCCCAGGAGAGGCGCTGCAGGCGCTGCAAGCGATGTACTGTTAGGAAAGGCACTCGCGTTGGTCCTCTGCTGCCGTAGACTGTTATCGCGAAATTTCGCTACACTTTCCTTACTTATAAGTTCGTCTTACGTCCCACACTGACTGACTTCTGCGATTATTTCACACAATGTTGCTTGTCTGTTAGTACTGACAACCTTACTCAAACGCCACTATTCTCTGTCGTTAAGCAAAGGCCGTGCGTTGTCCTTGGTGAGAGGTAATGCCTGAAATGTTGTATTCTCGGCACACTCTTGACACTGTGAATCTCCGAATGACTTTCGTAATAATTTCGGAAATGAAATGTCCCATGCGCCTAACTCCAACTGTCATTGCGAGTTCAAGGAATGTTAATTCTCGTCGTGCAGGCATAATCACGTCTGAAACCTTATCACGTGAATCACATGAGTCCTAGTGACAGCTGCGCCAATGAACTGCTCTTCTATAACTCGACTACGTGATACTGTCGCCATCTGTATATGTGTGTACCGCTATCCCACGACCTGTCGCCTCCGTGTATTCCGAAGACATCAGTTTTGCAGTGATGGTATTTATTTCAGTAAATAGTGTTTCTTTAAAACATAGCGAGCCATATTGTGTATCGGTAGAGACAGCAACTGTGTCTCAAGGTGTGCGCGCGGTTCCATGCCTACAGCATTTCACCTTGAAGGGCATCGTCATCGATACCCTTGTAACGGTCCACACAGCAGGTGATATCCGATGGCTACCATTGATATACACCTGAATATTCAGTGTGCTGGAACTTCATACCAACAACCACGACAGTCGTGCATCAACGACAATATTCTGGTTGGCTGCGTGTTATTTTAAGTAGTGGAAAGGAGCAGAGCTGGCGACGACGTCTGAGAGTGAAGATTCGGCTGCAGCCTTGTTGGTTGGCAATAGTTAAAAATTGCGGAAAGAGCAGTTCGGATACAGGGTGTTTTGCAACTCCTCCTGTAGGCTTCTGGGAATGTAGAGGGGACTTGGTAAGAAACCCATACCCAGAAATAAACCGTCTGAGTATAACATACGTGTGATGCTCGGATCTTTTTCAAATCTCCCGCGTCACGGTATGGCACAGAGCTGCACAACGCGTGTATGGAGAACATTCCACCGGCCGGTGTGGCCGTGCGGTTCTAGGCGCTTCAGTCTGGAACTGCGTGACCGCTACGGTCGCAGGTTCGAATCCTGCCTCGGGCATGGATGTGTGTGATGTCCTTAGGTTAGTTAGGTTTACGTAGTTCCAAGTTCTAGGGGACTGATGACCACAGCTGTTAAGTCCCACAACGCTCAGAGCCATTTGAACCATTTTGAATTTTGAACCATTTTTTGAGAACGTTCCCTGGACACATTCAGTCTACCGCATACTTTTCTTCGTCTGGCTGCAAGAAACTGTTACCCTCGCAACTTGCAGCGTTGATTATGGTGCTTCACGGACACGCAACGAGGTTTGTTGACTGTATAACAGCATGCGTCACAGACATACCTCGCGCAACGGACAGCAGTGTAGAGTAGTTCCTGTACAGCACACAGGTCAGATATCATTCCTTCCGCTGTTTGCGTACAGTTAAGCGAGAGATTTCCTATTGATCCAATCTTCAAACTTATTTTACATCCAAACACTGCACTGTCGGGCATGGACTCCTTACCAAATCTCCAGATCTTTACTTACTGAGTTCATTCTGCAACACCTTTAATTCTGTAACGTCCTGTATAACCAAAAAAAAAAAACTTTTAGAATTGAAGAAGTATTTAAGTTCCTCAGGAAGTTACGGGGAGTTATTTGTGAAGGGTTACGAACTCGTCACGAGTTACAAACCATGGTTCAAAATGGTTCAAATGGCTCTGAGCACTATGGGACTTAATTACTGAGGTCATCAGTCCCCTAAAACTTAGAACTACTTAAACCTAACTAACCTAAGGACATCACACACACATCCACGCCCGAGGTAGGATTCGAACCTGCGACCGTCGCGGTCACGCGGTTCCGAACTGACGCGCTTAGAACCGCACGGCCACACCGAACCGGCACAAACCATGGCAGCGATACATTTGCGTATGAGCATCAACCATTGCAGTACATGGCAAATTATGTTACAGATGACCGTATACAGAAAGAAGACAGACTACTTGGCGTGAAGAAATGCAGTGACTAAATTTCATGATGCGAACTTCCATGTTACGAACTGATCTATGTGGGTGAAGTGAAAGTTCGATTGTTCAATGGAATGCTCCAGTTTAAGACCGTTAATCTTACAGTGGAGGTGGTCTATGAGTAGCGTCTTTTACTAGTAAGCTAGGTCCCAATTTCATTCCCAGCCACTGCCGAAATTATTAATAAAAAATTGTTCAAATGGCGCTGAGCGCTATGGGACTTAACTTCTGAGGTCATCAGTCCATTAGACTTAGAACTACTTAAACCTAACTACCGTAAGGACATCACACACATCCATGCCCGAGGCAGGATTCGAACCTGCGACCGTAGCAGCAGCCCGGTTCCGGACTGAAGTGCCTAGAACCGCTCGGCCACAACGGCTGGCTATTAATAAAAGCTATGAGCACTAGATACCAAATATGTCGAGCATTAGAAGCCACTCTCTTTCTACCAGTGGCCCTGTGAAAGACTGTAAAGGAGTAGACAGAGGTTTTCGATACCTTTATACACTTGGGAAAAGGAACTGCTCCTAGGAATCAGCTATGATCAAACACATGGGATTGCCTCTCCATAGGTAAAGGCTCCGGATTAGTCTGCCATTATGACCTCCGGGATGGCTGTCCCTAATGACCTCGTTGTCGACGGGACGTTAAACATTAATCTCCACCTCCTCCTCCTCCTGGAGGGGACAGCCAAGGAGGAGATGAGCATTAGAAGACTGAATAACCAATGAAAGGGTAACATTCTATTTGCTGGAGCGCGGGATGTCAGAAGTTTAACTTGGTAAAGGAAGCCAGAAAAACTGAAAAAAAGTAACTGATCGTCCACTTAGTTTGCGTGTGAGACAAGAAACACAACGTAAAAGCCTCAAATCAACTACGTGTTGCTCCGGAAATCTCGGAAAGAGAGTCAGAACCAATTTCTCAAGATGAGATACAATAATCATCTGGGAACACAGGCGATTACCGAACTCACTGCAAAGCCACTCAAATGTCAGCTTGTCGGTGCCTGCAGCAGGAAGGAAACACAAAACTGCAACTGGTAGAATATGACACTAGCTGGCGTTTCCACAGTTCGTAAGTGGCTATCCGGCAACTGAGAGAAACTACTCCAAAACACATTCATGTCAGGAGAGTATAACTCTATTCTCATGGGACACGACGACCCGATGGGAACCTGTCATATCAACGTGTACCTACATCACTCCTCGCGTCAGCGATTCAAAGAGGAAGACACCTAACACCACAATGGCTATAACGCGTCTGTTGATGAATCCAAGAAGATGGGCACTTTTCCTGGTTAAACTGTATGTGGAATTATTAGACTTACATTCAATGAACAGAGGAAAAGACTTTTTCACAAATACGTATCTATACACTCCAGAGACTGTACTAACCTTTGTTTTACTAGCGCGTAACCTTGTTATCTATGCAAAAAGCGACGTGACTTTGTTTTATTCTTTTTGTTTTCGCAGCGGCAATATAGAAATGTGTCTTCGTTGTAACTCTTTCCCTATAATGATGGGAGCATTTTGTTTCAAAAACGCATTTTTATTTTTTGAATTGAATAATCTTTCAGTTTCTCTGTGTTAATTATATGAATCAAGTAATTTCTTATCGTTTATCTTACATTGGAAGCAATTTACTTGGTAACAACGATCGACCGCCATAAGCACTCTATCGTAGGTTCTTTTATCTTTTAAAAACTGAGCCTGCATCTTTATTCTGAGTCCGATTAACATTATAGCAAGTAATTTCCTTTGTATGAATATTAATTGGATAGACGATCATGTGTCATCAAGTGTGCAGCAAACAGACATTGACCATTATGGCCGGCCGATGTGGCCGAGAAGTTCTAGGCGCTTCAGTCTGGAACCGCGCGCCCGCTACGCTCGCATGTTCGAATCCTGCCTCGGGCATGGATATGCGTGATGTCCTTAGGATAGTTAGGTTTAAGTAATTGTAAGTTCTAGGGGACTGATGACCTTAGATGTTAAATCCCATTTTTGAACCATTTTGCGCTGAATTTAATTTTCTTTCTTTAGGCGGTAAATTCGGTAAGTCAGACGTTATTCAAACGGAAGGTAATCAGTATTTTCAACAAAAGGCAGCATTTACAGCAAAAAGGAAAAAAAAACTCTATCTTCCCCTTTTGACGTGGATTCCCTTTGTTTAACACTTTACGATACACGAATACAAAATATCTCATCAATTTATGAAAAGAAAAGCCGCTTCAGCGTCACAAAAACGACATCTGAGTCTCCAGCTGGTGCGTGTCCCAGGTCGAGGAACCAGACACCAGGCAGCTCCACTAAGAGAGAGCGGTGCACAAGGTAGGCGGCAGAATTTTTAAATCTTCGAAAGCGACGACTGCTTCACTTAATATTCTTCCCCCCTCCCGCAATCAAACTTGGACTGTATCTGAAACTGAAAATGTAGAACAAATGAACATAGAAATGGACTATTTGCAAAGGGCCTTAGCTGGGGGAGACTAGCATGCACCGTTTTATGTCTAACATTGATAACGTGTTATTCGAGCATTCAGATTACACTGCTGTACTAATTATGGTATACGTCATCAAACAACTCTTTACGATTAAAGATGCACCTTTTTTTTAGTACATCTTTCATTAGAGTATATCGTGTCAACTAGATACGGTATTTTATCGCTTTATATGTTCAAATGTGTCTGAAATCGTATGGCACTTAACTGCTAAGGTCATCAGTCCCTAAGCTTACACACTATTTAACCTAAATTATCCTAAGGACAAACACACACATCCACGCCCGAGGGAGGACTCGAACCTCCGCCGGGACCAGCTGCACAGTCCATGACTGCGGCGCCTCAGACCGCTCCGCTACTCCCGCACGGCTTTATCGTTTTATATTCCATCTTTATTATATTAAAATCAGACCAGTGCCTATAGGAAGTAATCTGTGGTGAATGCGTTTTATCTTATTCTAACTTTACCATTGTGATCAGCAGCCTCTATTTGATGAACACTCGCTGTCTTGCATGAAACCCATTCTGTTAGTTGGGCTATAGGCTAACTCGAATTTTCTGCTCTCTTCTAGCTTGGAAATGGAGGACTGAACCGCTGGAATGCACAGAACAATGGCAGGAGAGGAACCGAAGAATGGTCGAGCAGTTCTAGGCGCCTCATTTCGGAACAACGAGGCTACTACGATCGCAGGTTTCGAATCCTGCCTCGGATATGGATGTGTGTGATGTCCTTAGGTTAGTTAGGTTGAAGTAGTTCTAGGTCTAGGGGACTGATGACCTCAGATGTTAAGTCCTATAGTGCTTAGAACCATTTGAACCATTTTGAACAGAAGAAAAACGAGAGGGATGGTGGTGGTGAACCCCAGTCCTCACTGTCTTAGTGTACCTGACTTAGAGAGCGTAGGTGGAACGATCTTGGCGCAGTGGCAGAGTGTTGTGCCGTCTGATGAATCGCAATACCTTTTCATCACGCCGATGAGAGGGCCCCAATCCGTCGTCATCCAGTCGAACAGCTCCTCGACACCTGTACTGCCGGTCTGAGACAAGAGGGCGGCAGCTCCATTAGGCTCTGGGGAACATTCACTTGGACATCCATGGGTTCAGCGGAGCTCGTGCAGGGCACCGTGACGCTCATGGAATATCGTATACTGGTTACAGACCACGTACACCCCTTCATGAAGACCGTGTCTCCCGACTATAGTGGCATTTTTCAACAAGATAATGCGCGATGTCTCAAGGGCAAGATTGTGATGGTGTGGTGCGAGGAAAGCAGTGGCGTACCAAGGCCTCATTCTTCCATGCTGCGACACAGCGCCGCCGTTATCTGTGCCGAAGGTGGACATATTGGCTGTTAGGTAGGTGGTCAAAATTTTCTGGTTGATCAGTACGTCAGAAACAAGTTTCTCCTGAGGATTTCTGAATCGTATCACTGCTATACTTTATAACTGTACGAACTGGTACATACTTAGCTCGAAGGCAGATAAATGGACAAAATCAAAACGAAATTTTCTCATCCAATTATATTTACCCGCTGTGAGATATGATGGGTTAAGCTCGATCAAGATGTAGCACATCCTTTCCTGTCATGATTTGAAGCCCACTACTTCTGTTTTTTACACTTCTGCGAATCCGTTCAAAATTTGCATGAAGGTAGATAAATGGGTAAAGTCAAAACGACAATTTTTATCTGATAATTTTTATCTGGTATCGAGATACGATGTTTTTAAGTCGAGCTTAAAATGAATCGGATAAGAATATTAAAAACACCCTATCAAAACTCTAAGCTCTTTCTGATTTACCTGCATAAACACGTTTTTGAAATTCTTCTTGGCGTGCTGCTTCTATGTTAGAAACTTGTGCGATTCGGATCGCATTTTGTATGAAGGTAGGAAAACATATGCAATTAACAGTCGTGCTATTGTTTTGTGAAATCTGTATCAGTTGCCATGATATAAGCAACAGGTTTAGCATGACAGTAAAAAAAAATGAAACAAAAAAAAAAAAACATATACCGTATCAGTCGTTTCCGAGTTAACAAAAATCTATATCAGCTGCCAAGTTATGGCGGTCTCATGGCTTAATTACAGTAGAGCGAAAGTTGGGAAACAAATGAAAGATGCTCGTGTTATAGCACAAAAACAGGCGAACGTGTCCTGGGCAGTATTAGGAATGTAGAAGAAGGGAACTACCTTTTCGACTTATCTGCTACTTCAAAGACCTTTATATCAAAACATATTTACGTACTCGCGCTTTTTACTAGTTACCTCTACTTACCCAGCGCAGTGAGATCTCTTAGGTGAAAGGTGTTCGCACACCTGCTTCTTGCAATGTATAATCTAAGTACCTGGTCCTGTCCCGAAAATCCTGAAGATTCGCCAGCCATAGTAAGCAATACATTACATCAAGAAAATATATGTGAAGTATAAAAAAGTTTTTCTGGAGGGATGAAATTTCTAGGTGTGAGTTTGTTCCTGGGGCGATGCTAAAACAATATTGTGATTTATAAGTAGGGAAATTGTCATTTCTCGACCAAATCCACTCCCTGGTTACATGTATGGTGAAGGGAGTAACAATCGGTAGGCACAAATTTATGTGCATCTAGAGATTGGGATACATCCACAATAGGAAATATCAGCGAGATGGGGTGCATTTATAACAGGAATTATCCAAGAATGAGGAGGAATACACCATACCCTAAACTTCAATGACACGTTGTGTGACATTGCACGACATGACAAATGTTATACGACATATTATCTGTGATTCTTGAGTTTCTCCCGGCGTATTTGATAACCAAAATATCCACAGGTGTACCGCCGGTCTACAGTGTCCAACGGGCACAATATTTCTGCGATCATACATGTCGCCATCATCAGGTGAACTGACGGACTTTACTCCTGTGAACGTGCTGGCGCGGAGATCCGTACGCTATGGCTGCTCAGAGGGAACTGGGTTCGGTTCTTAGAGATGGGGCCCCTCCACGCCCGCACCAACGTGGTGACCAAACCAAAAGTTCTACTGTCACCTCCGTAAACGTGTTAGTTATCTAGTAAGTGGATCACAGGATGCTGGGCTGTGATGTTATCCGTGCGCCTGGGTAAGCCTACGCATTAACACGGTCCATCAGGTGGTGGATAGGGACGAAACTCGAGTGAGGGTAGCGATTTGAAGAGCAGAGGGAAAAAAGTGCCAAGGCTTGTGCCATGGGAAAAAACCTCTGCGACAGTGGGATGGGTAGTAAGAGCAGTAGTGGCTTACTAGCTGCCATAGTCGCGGCGACGGCAGATTTAAATACCCTCCGCCCGCGGCGCGCTCCCTCCGCTGTCCACGCCCCGCGCCGCGGTCGCGCGGTGGAACAGATTGCGACGGCGTCTGAGATGACGTCGGTGTGATGGCTCTGTCCGCCGTGGTCGTCACAACTATACGTCCGCGGGGCGCGGACAGCGGAGGGAGCGCGCCGCGGGCGGAGGGTATTGAAATCGGCCGCCGCCGCGACCGAACCCAGTTCCCTCTGCGCAGCTATAGTGTACGGATCTCCGTGCCGGCACGTTCACAGGAGCTCAGTCCGTCAGTTCACCTGATGATGGCGACATGCATGATGGCCGAAATATTGTGCCCATTGGACACTGTAGACCGGCAGTACACCCGTGGGTACTTTGATTATCAAATACACCGGGAGAAACTCATATAGGTAAATGCACCCAGAGTCAATTCTGACGTTGCGCTTGATAAGAGAAGCAAGACGCTAGAAAAAGAAGACCCATCATAAGATTTGTCGACTTCGAAACAGCGCATCACGCTGTAAAGTGTTACAAGAAGTTCGACATTCTGAGAAAAATAGCAAGCTATAGAGAGAGTAGGGTAATATTTAATATTTTTAAGAACCAAGAAGGAACTGCTAGACTGGAAGATCGAGAAAGTCGTGCTCAGCTTAAGAAGATTATAACAGCAGGATGCAGTCTTTCATCCCTACTGTTGAAGCCATGCATCGAAGAAACGATGACAGAAATGAAAGAAAGTTTCAGGAATGGCATTGAAACTGTGGGTGAAGTCTTATCAATGACAACATTCGCTGATGACGTTGCTATTCTAAGTGAAAGTGAGCTACAATTAAAAGGGTGCTGAATGGATGAACAGTTTAATGTGTACAGAATATTCGCTGACAGTAACGCGAAGAAACATTAGCGTAACGACTTCCAGCGGAAGTTAACATACAAAATTGGTGAACACGAAGGAGACTAAATTAACGAACTGTGCTATCTTGGAACGAAAATAACACTTGGCGGACATAGTGAGGAGAACATAGGAAGGAGACTAACATTGGCGAAAAGAGCATTCCTAGCCAAGGGATGTCAACTTGTATCAAATATATGCTTTAATTTGAGGAAGATATTTCTGAGATTGTACTTGTTGAGCACAGAATTGTATGGTAGTGAATCATGACTGTAGGAAAACGGGAAGAAAAGAAAACTAAACCGTCTGAGCAACGGTGTTAGGGAAGGATATTGCAAGTTACATGGAGAGATAAGAAACGAGAGGATTCTCCATAGAATCGGCGAAGGGAGGAAGATATGGAAAACAACAACAAGGAAACGGGACAGGACTATAGGACATGTGTGGCGATCTTACGGGATAACGACCATGGTACTAGAGGGAGCTATACATACATATATACATACATACAAACATTCATACATACCCAGCCGGCACAGGCCTTACAGACCACGCACTCTTTCTACAAACCACCTCCATTCCTTTGTGTTTTTTGCTCGGTTCCACCAGACGTCTTCAGTCATCATGGTTGCCACGTTCCTTCGCCAGGGAGTCTATGCAGCGCCGCCGTGCTCGTCCTATGGGGCGTATGGTGTTTGGTTTCCCCTTAAGCGCCTTTTCGCCTGTCTTTCTTCTGGCACACGAGTTATATGGTCCACCCGCTGAATGCTTTTGCTCCTCAGCTTCTGTAGGATTGTTGCTTGTTGCATCAAGAGTTAGATTTCCTCATTCTAACTCCTCCTCCATTATCCTTTTATCTAAGATCGGTCCCAATATATTCCTCATTACTCTTCTTACATATATTAGTAGCTTTTACTTCTCTTGTGTACAGTGATGCTCCAGGTTGCTGAATCGTACATGACTGCAAGGCAATAGAGGTTAAAAATTTTAGCGGAAGACAGAGTTTGGAATACATTCAACAAATAACTGAGGATGTAGTGTGTGAGTACTATCTGCTCTAATACGAACAGATTGACGCAAGAGAGGAATCGATCGCGAGCCGAATCAAATCAATAAGAAAAATGCTTCCTCAAGAAATCTTATTTTTATCGGTCTTTAGAAATAAATAGGAAATACAAACACTGCGAAGAATCATCGGTTGCTTCTGTGAATATTATGACCATGTGGTATATTATTAAATACAGTGATTCCAATAAATATGAACGATTCAGAGGGATATGTCGTGCTGATTCTGTAAATACCAGGGTCCAGTGGTTTCGTGGCTTTATGTATAATAGAAATATCCCTCTGAATGACAGCTAACGGCTTCCTTGCTTATAAAGTCTCCCTGAGTGACAAATACAGATTTGTGAAGAGGGTTTTCTGAAGGGTAAATCAAACTTAATTGCAGCAGCAGTAGCATTTGTACGAGTATGAAACCTCGCCCCTACTAATCGGCCTATCCTGCTTGCGATATAAAATATGAATGTGGATCGCGGGTATGCCTAAAGGATTTTTACTGATTAGATAAGGCTATCATTTCCGAAGAAATAATGGCGATAAGTAGGAGTAAAGTGTACAACAGACCACTCTGATGGAAAAGTCTACTAAAAATAAAAAGTAATTAAACCGAACAGAGTTACAATTTGGAAAAATGAAAGTTATTTTGTGCATTCATTCACGAACAACACTGGACAGAAAGGGGTTACACTGTTAATGAATCCAAAAGTTACACTAATGAGAGAAAAGAAAATAATTAACGGTCGACAGCCCACTAGGGCAATTTACCTCCAAAATCCTGTAGAAGATGATGGGAAAGAAAAATATGTATCATTAAGCACTGATTTTAAGTTAGTATGCCGGCCGGTGCGGTCGAGCGGTTCAAAGCTCTTCAGTCTGGAACCACGCGACTGCTACGGTCGCAGGTTCGAATCATGCCTCGGGCATGGATGTGTGTGATGTCCTTAGGTTAGTTAGGTTTAAGTAGTTCTAAGTTCATGGGGACTGAGGACCTTAGATGTTAAGTCTCATAGTGCTCAGAGCCATTTCCACCATTTAAGTGGGTACGTAATGACAAAGAAAACTGCGAAGTTACTCTTACGTTCTGTTTGTCATTAAATTAAAAAAAATCGAGTAATGATTTGGAAATATACAATTAAACAGCATTTTAGGACTGAACTTCTTTACGTGAACAATGACTTTCAGTGATTTCAACGTAACGTCATCAAAGAAATTTAGAAAAAAAGGAAATACCTTTTGCTTTGCAGTTACTTATTTTGCAAATTGGATTTCAAATTATTTTCTGAACAACTGAGCCTGTTTTACTGACTTGAACAGGAACAAATAGTAGAATATGTATAAAACCAAACAGCCAGGTGCTCCAAGCTGTATGTAAAATAAATAGAACTTCCACGCTCTTAATTGGTGCATTTTTTTTAGATTAGGATTATTTTCAGTGATTGATCCTCAAACTTGAAAAATGGAATTGCATTACTTTACTTGTATACTGAAGCCTCAGTTGTGAAACAGTCAATTGAAAGGAGACCGAGGCAAAAATTCTTAAAAGTGAAATTATTCATTAATAAACTGGCTGTAACTATTCAATTTGTTTCTTACGACACTCGGTTAGCATCTAAGGAAAATAAAGGAAGAGTTACCCTGCTTGGTAACAATGTCTGAGGACAATGAGGACACAATCACCCTGAGTTTAACTGATTATTATTTAAATAAATTTTATCAATCAAATCACATTCAGTTGTGCTGCTGGGTTAGCCGTTAATACTTTCTACCAATGAACAGCCTTACTTCAGTGCTGTGCATACGACAAAACTCGGAGATGACGACGAATCTGTGTTGCTGGAACTTCTAGTGTTATAGATTTTGCTATTCACCCATATTTAATCAAATATAACAGTAATGAGGATAATGTCTGGCAATGTTTGCCGACAAGATAAATAATGTAACCTATAACACTAGACTGCGTACTCATGACAGTTCTGCTTTGCCGATTGTGGTATGACTTGGGAAGAGAGAAAAACTGATCGATGATCGCCGATGTGTCGGTTCTGAATTGTGTTCAGGAGACGTAAGGTTTGATTACGCAAAGGTCAGTCACGAAACCACCTTCGGGTAATATAACCTTACGTCTCCTGAACACAATTGAGAACCGACATATCAGCTATCATCCACTGATTTTTCTCTCTTTCCAAGTCATAGCAAAATCGGCAAAGCAGAACTGCCATGAATACGCAGTCTAGTGTTATAGACTGCATTCTTTATTTTGTCGACAAACATTGCCAGGTGTTATCATCATTACTGTTATATTTTATTAAATATGCGTGAATAGCAAACTCTATAACACTAGATGTGGCACCCGAACATGGACTTGACTAAAAACTAATCTGTTCTTTTTATTTTTCACGCAACCAGCTGAGAGAGACTTGGAAGCGAGTCACAGAAAAATCTGTAAAAGAAAAAAAATCACAGTACGAAACCACAACAGCCATAAATTGCAGCACTCAAGACAATGAAAGTGAGTATGCAATGTAGCGTTATAGGTTACATTCTTTATCTTGTCGGAAAACATTGCCAGACATTATCATCATTATTGTTATATTTGATTACATATGTGTGAACAGCAAAATCTATTACACTAGAAACTGCTGCTGTTGTTAAAGATGGTAGCATCTTGTGGATGAATTACAGGAACGGGCAATAGTAATTAATACAGCCTCTTCCATCCGTCCATTGTCCTTACTCCTGCTACTAGACATCTGGCCGGCACGCATACATGATGCCGCCGAAATGGTACTCTCTACTGCGAGAGCCTTAACACCACGCTTTCACACACTACAAGTGCTGGAACCCGACTCCCTCTCTCCGTGTTCTCCGAACAACAACTCCCTACCCAAAGATTTTACAATGCGCAAGCACTGCTATTATCGTTGCTAGTCGATGCAAATAACAGTTCTTTTTACTTTTCCCCAGAGCTTATAAATTTCACAGTAAGACACAGATAAATACAATGAAATGTCAACAGACTCCTACCTAAATTTACCCATGCAGTGGAGCAATGCCCTTACTTATTAAAAGAAAGCATTTAAATTACAAATATTTACAAACAGTAAATATTCCCCCCCCCATGAACCATGGACCTTGCCGTTGGTGGGGAGGCTTGCGTGCCTCAGCGATACAGATGGCCGTACCGTAGGTGCAACCAAACGGAGGGATATTTGTTGAGAGGCCAGACAAACGTGTGGTTCCTGAAGAGGGGCAGCAGCCTTTTCAGTAGTTGCAGGGGCAACAGTCTGGATGATTGACTGATCTGGCCTTGTAACATTAACCAAAACGGCCTTGCTGTGCTGGTACTGCGAACGGCTGAAAGCAAGGGGAAACTACAGCTGTAATTTCTCCCGAGGACATGCAGCTTTACTGTATGATTAAATGATGATAGCGTCCTCTTGGGTAAAATATTCCGGAGGTAAAATAGTCCACCATTCGGATCTCTGGGCGGGGACTACTCAAGAGGACGTCGTTATCAGGAGAAAGAAAACTGGCATTCTACGGATCGGAGCGTTGAATGTCAGATCCCTTAATCGGGCAGGAAGGTGAGAAAATTTAAAAAGGGAAATGGATAGGTTAAAGTTAGTTATAGTGGGAATTAGTGAAGTTCGGTGGCAGGAGGAACAAGACTTTTGGTCAGGTGATTACAGTGTTATAAATACAAAATCAAATAGGGGTAATGCAGGAGTAGGTTTAATAATGAATAAAAAAATAAGAGTACGGGTTAGCTACTACAAACAGCGTAGTGAACGCATTATTGTGGCCAAGATAGACACAAAGCCCATGCCTACTACAGTTGTACAAGTTTATATGCCAACTAGCTCTGCAGATGATGAAGAAATTGATGAAATGTATGACGAGATAAAAGAAATTATTCAGGTAGTGAAGGGAGACCAAAATTTAATAGTCATGGGTGACTGGAATTCGAAAGTAGGAAATGGAAGAGAAGGAAACATAGTAGGTGAATATGGATTGGGGAGAAGAAATGAAAGAGGAAGCCGCCTTGTAGAATTTTGCACAGAGCATAACTTAATCATAGCTAACACTTGGTTCAAGAATCATGAAAGAACGTTGTATACCTGGAAGAATCCTGGAGATACTAAGAAGTATCAGATAGATTACATAATGGTGAGACAGAGATTTAGGAACCAGGTTTTAAATTGTAAGACATTTCCAGGGGCAGATGTGGATTCTGACCACAATCTATTGGTTATGAACTGCAGATTGAAACTGAAGAAACTGCAAAAAGGCGGGAATTTAAGGAGATGGGACCTGGATAAACTGAAAGAACCAGAGGTTGTACAGAGTTTCAGGGAGAGCATAAGGGAACAATTGACAGGAATGGGGGAAAGAAATACAGTAGAAGAAGAATGGGTAGCTCTGAGGGATGAAGTAGTGAAGGCAGCAGAGGATCAAGTAGGTAAAAAGACGAGGGCTAATAGAAATCCTTGGGTAACAGAAGAAATATTGAATTTAACTGATGAAAGGAGAAAATATAAAAATGCAGTAAATGAAGCAGGCAAAAAGGAATACAAACGTCTCAAAAACGAGATCGACAGGAAGTGCAAAATGGCTAAGCAGGGATGGCTAGAGGACAAATATAAGGATGTAGAGGCTTGTCTCACTAGGGGTAAGATAGATACTGCCTACAGGAAAATTGAAGAGACCTTTGGAGAGAAGAGAACCACTTGTATGACTATCAAGAGCTCAGATGGCAACCCAGTTCTAAACAAAGAAGGGAAGGCAGAAAGGTGGAAGGAGT
This sequence comes from Schistocerca americana, assembly GCF_021461395.2. NCBI lineage: Eukaryota > Metazoa > Arthropoda > Insecta > Orthoptera > Acrididae > Schistocerca > Schistocerca americana. Next base: position 502,078,026 of record NC_060124.1, on the reverse strand, counting down.
ATATAGAGGGTTTATACAAGGGCGATGTACTTGAGGACAATATTATTGAAATGGAAGAGGATGTAGATGAAGATGAAATGTGAGATAAGATACTGCGTGAAGAGTTTGATAGAGCAATGAAAGATCTGAGTCGAAACAAGGCCCCGGGAGTAGACAACATTCCATTAGAACTACTGATGGCCTTGGGAGAGCCAGTCATGACAAAACTCTACCATCTGGTGAGCAAGATGTATGAGACAGGCGAAATACCCACAGACTTCAAGAAGAATATAATAATTCGGAGTAGGTATTAAAATTCATGGAGAAGAAATGAAAACTTCGAGGTTTGCCGATGACATTGTAATTCTGTCTGAGGCAGCAAAGGACTTGGAAGAGCAGTTGAACGAAATGGACAGTGTCTTGAAAGGAGAATATAAGATGAACATCAAGAAAAGCAAAACGAGGATAATGGAATGTAGTCAAATTATATCAGGTGATGCTGAGGGGATTAGATTAGGAAATGAGACACTTAAAGTAGTAGAGGAATTTTGCTATTTAGGGAGTAAAATAACTGATGGTGGTCGAAGTAGAGAGGATATAAAATGTAGACTGGCAATGGCAAGGAAATCGTTTCTGAAGAAGAGAAATTTGTTAACATCGAGTATAGATTTAAGTGACAGGAGGTCGTTTCTGAAAGTATTTGTATGGAGTTTAGCCATGTATGGAAGTGACACATGGACGATAAATAGTTTAGACAAGAAGAGAATAGAGGCTTTCGAAATTTGGTGCTACAGAAGAATGCTGAAGATAAGGTGGGTAGATCACGTAACTAACGAGGAGGTATTGAATAGGATTGGGGAGAAGAGAAGTTTGTGGCACAACTTGACTAGAAGAAGGGATCGGTTGGTAGGACATGTTTTGAGGCATCAAGGGATCACAAATTTAGCATTGGAGGGCAGCGTGGAGGGTAAAAATCGTAGAGGGAGACCAAGAGATGAATACACTAAGCAGATTCAGAAGGATGTAGGTTGCAGTAGGTACTGGGAGATGAATAAGCTTGCACAGGATAGAGTAGCATGGAGAGCTGCATCAAACCAGTCTCAGGACTGAAGACCACAACAACACAACAAGAAACAGTTCAGCAAAAAAAGTCTTAGATATCGGTATCAGGTGCCTTGAATCCTGCATTTTCTGTGCTACAAGTGTACTCGCAGATGTGATACACTCATGTTTCAACAGCACAGTTCAAGACTGTGGTTTTATTTTTCAAACACTTGATCGATTTTTGTGGGGGTGCATTTGTTAGCGTGGTTCATGTCGAAATAAGATGACGTTAAAGGACTTCCCCATTCATATGTTAAGATCTGCGGTGACACATAAACTCCAGACCGAATGTGACGTACGCTATGACGAAATGTAAAAGATGGCAAATAAAAAGTATGAAAGAAAGGGAAAAAAGTCAGATGCAATGAGAATAGCCCCTTGTAATGCATTTCATTGTATATTCCTAAGTTTTTTCCTTTATTGTCACACTTATCAAAGCATGCAGCTACATGTTGTGTACTTTCGCAGTGCAAATTTGTTGTTCAAAACAATAACCAGATTGTGACGTTAAGGCTCTGGGCACTATGGGACTTAACAGCTGTGGTCATCAGCCCCCTAGAACTTAGAACTACTTAAACCTAACTAACCTAAGGGCAACATAAACGTCCATACCCGAGGCAGGATTCGAACCTGCGACCGTAGCGGTCGCGCGGTTCCAGACAGAAGCGCCTAGAACCGCACGGCCAGCCCGCCCAGTGACGTTAAGGTACAAGCGTTTTCAGTGTGCACTGTCTGTATACTTTCCATCAACAGGATGTTCCGAAACTATTCTTTCAAATTAATACTGGAGGCAGAGGACATCAAACAAAAATAATTAGTTAGGGGACATGTGATCCCTGAAGTCAGTTTGTATGTTAGGCAAAACTTTTTTAGTGGGGGTGACGTGTGCTCATGTGTCGGTGTGGGGGATAGGGACTGTGACCGGAAATTCAAAACTGCTCTGTTTATGGATGGGTGGCCCTGAGATCTGTTTATAGACAAAGGATGTACTCCCAGCACGATGGAGCGCCAGCCCATTCAGCATTGCTGTGAGGAATGTTCTCAGAGCAACCCCCGGATATCGATAGAGCGGCCGGGAAGGCCCTGAGGCCTGATTACCTTTGGCATCTGGCCTGACGTGCTTGGATTTCTTCTTCTGGAGGAACTTGAAGCAGCTGGTAAACATGACACAATTGTGGAACAGGAGAAGACCTCGTCACTAGAAGTGTCGTCGTTGGTGGTACCGTTGCGCACATGCCACTCATCTTTGAACGGACACACCAGCGTATGGTCCGACAAAGCAGTGCGCACATGCAGGCCAATGATAGCGCATTCGAGCAGTTCGTATGAATGTGACTGATGTACTTAGCATGCTCAAGTACATTCTGTGTAAATCTCTTCTAGCTTCAGAAACTACCGCCAGGGATCACATGTATTGAGAGGCACCCACATGCCTTGCTCATACTGTGGCATTAAGCAGTCAGGCCTGCAAGATGAGTGGTCTGCCAAGCGAGTGGATTCATTCTTCTTTATCGAGTAACATTAACTCTAGTACTCACAATTAAGTTACAAATTATTCTTCTGTATGAATTTTACGCAACGGAAACGCACATCTGACTATTAGTAACTTACACTACTCTGACTGTTCACTACGCACTGGCAATACCACATTTTCTTTTTTATTTAACGGCTTTGATCAACATGTGGCCATCGCACTGAATATGAATGGCGCACACATTATAAATTCTGGATATCATGGCAACATACAATTCGAAGGAAAAGGCCACCGATCTTTTTCTTTTCACTATCTTATTTATTCCGATGAATTCGATAACCTAAACACACAAAATCTATAACCTTCAACAATAACACATGAGAAATTCCGCCCAGAGGGCATGGCTTTACATTGGTGATTCTCTACCTTATGGTCTCGTAATTCTTTAACACTACAGTGCACTTTCTGAATATGGTGGTGGAACTTTTGCTATATCTCACACTTCGACTCTCACAACCATCATCACGAAACTTTCCTCCAGACCGAGTGGTACAAAAGGAACATGCATACCGCACTACCTCTGAAACTACCTTGCTACTCTCCCATGCAGACCACACATACTTAAATTACATGACATACACCACACTGCAACATGGAATACAACATAAGGAACAGTCACAACTTTATAATCACATCACTTTCAGCTTTCCCACTTCAATTAGTATTCATCCCAGTTCCACACGACACTGCCCCACTTCGTAACTTTTATTTCCTACTACGAACTCTGGACGACATATGCATGTCTTCCTGTGCAATGCAAACCAAGTGGCTTTGCTGGATAGACGGCTGACTCACCTTGCTTCTCTCTCAGAGTATTATAGTTTGAATCAAGCGTCACACGGAAACATAACACGCAAAGTAATATTAAGAACATATTAATCACACACGTGAGTCCTCAACTGATACCATGGATGAGTACTTCTCTTTATCCTTTGTCACATACACAGATTTAGACTCACACATTACTCACCACGTGGAAGTACTCGTCTCTAATTTAGAGTCCTGCACACGCCATTTCTTAAATATTTCCAACTTATAGTACACACGCTAGTAATTCAGCTTAACTTAAGCACTCAGAAGTATTTCAACTTATTGCTACACGTGGTTTCATTGTGACCATTGGTCACTTCCGAAGATTACTACGATCCCCTTAATATTATCTGCCTGACATTTAATTCTCCCCACAAAAGTTCCTGAAATAGAGAAATTACTATTCTAAACTACTCTTCAGTGTTTCACATGCATACCATGTCTCCACTCTTTTGTCCTTATGGAGCACGCCTAAGACAGGTCTTACCAACACTAGATCCAGCAGCAGAGTGCTGAAACAAGGGCGTTCTTCAGGTCCTCTCGCACCTCTGCTGAAGTGGGGGAGCATCTTGCTACCGTATTGGTCAGCCACATTTCAGGTGCTCAAAGCTCACGTAAATTTCATCTCTTTGGTCCCACCAAAGGTGACCCAAGTACCGCCTCAAAGACGATCATATATTCACATTCACTATCTGCAGTTAGCAGACGACCATACATTCATTCATTTCACAGATCTCACCAAACTGGATGTAGGGATTTATTTTGTGGGAGTGCACATGTGATCAATTAAATAAATAAATTGTCATTCTTTCCCACACTGGTATCCGGCTTCGCTGTATTAATTGAAATAGAGTTATTATTAGAAAAAAATATGTAGTTCTGACAAGAATAACGAAGAATGTTGTACCTATTTTCGATGTCGGGCGTTACTGTACCCTTTCAGTATCACAACTAAATATAACTGCTTTAATGTTCTCTATCTACTGTATTAATTTAAACGAACAGTCTCTAAACACTCTGTATACCTCATCCATAAATGACAGTCGTCTGCTTATTTCTTCATCACGATTGTTCTCATGTCCAGTATTAAATATCTGAGGCTAATATGGAATCAATATAGTCCTTACTACTTCGTTCAGTAAGTTCACTCTTGTATTTCACTTAACAACGAACAATTGCTACTCGAATTTCAGTTCAGGCTACTATTCCAATTTCATCAATTTGTATCGGTCTCATGCAGTTAAAAATAAAAAAAAAAATATAAAAAACCTGGCGTCTCTTACCAGACACTAAATCAACATTAGCCTGTTTCATGTATAAGCCGGGGTCGTGTATGGAAATTCATTCTATGTAAACCTCAAACTTCCTTTCAAGTTTGATGGAAACTATTAAAATTCTACTCTATACAAGAATCTCTAGTTGAGAGAAAATATTTATTATAAGATTTAATGAAGTATTTGTTTCCACTACTTTGAAACATGACTGCTTCTAAAAATTCAAATAGTGAATTGTATATCACATATGATGTAAGAGATTTGATGACAGACTTTTAAATACTACCAGGCATGTTCCTAACTTCCAGTAGTTGTATCAGTTCTCAGCAGTATAGTATTTCACACTTATATCATTACTCTTCATTGTTTTGCTTATAGGAACACATGAACAATAAGGCAATGAGTGGACTGAAGCTATCGGAACAGCGGCTTATCTTTGAACCCCCCAACTGGATCCCAACAACACAGTTTGGTTTGAAGCTGCGTCGGCTTTTGCCTAGCATCAATTCGATATTGATTTGAATGCGCCTTGTTGGTTATCCTTTAGAGCTTTGTAATTCGTGGTGAGAAGGGTTGTAATTTCGTAGAGGAGCGAATAACAGCTTAGCATCGCGTATTGAGAAGCAGGACAATGCAGTTTCTAGGGACGGGGAGTTGATTTCCACTGAAATCAGGTAGGTGACCAGCGATCATCCCTGCCATTACTCATAGCTGAAAGACATCCGAGTTCCAACCCTGGTTGTTCCGCCTCAAGAGCACGGTCCGATTCCACCAGCCTCCTTTGACCGGTGACATCATGTGTGATGTAATGAGTTTACGGTGCGAAGTATATACGCGGACTGTTATTAAATATTATCCGTGGTGGTCTTAGTGAGTGGTGTAAACTACACGATTTATTCAAAATATGTCCTGCATTACGAGAGTGTGGTTGAGTAAGAAGCTGGGAAAACACCCTAAATTGTTGCTAGAGAAAAGAGGGGCGATGATATTTATAATTTTGGTTCTCACAACTACTCGGTTGTTTCAATGCGTATGTGGCAAGATTTCCGATAAAACGGTTACGCAAGAACCTAAGAGCGCTGCTTCAATTGTTTGCACGTGAAACAAGTAGTGATTACATTTATAATCTTGTGTGTCACAAATCTGGCTGTTTTTCGAATGTGGCAAGTGTTCCGAGGGTGAAGTTATGCAAGGACATAAGGGCACAGATTAAACGGTTATTAGTGAATCGAGAGTTGATTATAACTACAATCTTGGTTCTTACAAATATTTAACTTTTTGTTTTCGGATGTAATGTTGCGGAGCCTGGCGTATTTGAAGTGAGATGTTTTTGTAGAGAGCTTGTTGTCAAATTAAATTTACGGTACTGGTTGTTATAGTTTCGTGGCGGGCGGGGAAAGAGTAGTCTGGTATCGCCGTCTCCCTTTAAACTAAGTTGACGGGAAAAACTGCAACATTAAGAAATAATTGATATGAAGTAACGAAATTTCGGGGAAAAATTGTCTAGGTAACGTATTTAAGTGAATAACAATGAAAGATCAGCGGTTAACATAAGTGCGAGTGAAGCCACTGCAAATATAAAATGGTGGCACTTTAACAATGAGTGTAACCGCCAGAAAGTTGCATGTAAGTATGCAAACGTGAATGCACTTTGTCGTAAAGGTGCCGGACGTCCGTTCTTAGGATGGAGTTCCATGCCTGTTGCACCTGATCGTTCAAGACAGGGACAGCTAATGCTTTGTGTATGACGCTGGAGTTGTCGTCTGATGACGCCCAGCATGTGCTCGATGGAAAAACATCTGGTTATCGAGCAGACCAAGGCCACATGTCGACATCTGTCATGTTGCGTGGCAACGACGGTATGTGGGCCAGCGTTATCCTGTTGGAAAACGCCCCCTATAATACTGTTCATGAAATGACAGTTCAACAAGTCGAATCACCAAATTAGCGTACATATTTGCAGTCATAGTGCGTGGGATGACCACGAGAGTGCTCCTGCGGTCATACGAAATCGCACGCCAGTCCATAACTCCTAGTGTTGGTCCAGTGCGTCTAGTACGCAGAAAGGTTGGTTGCAGGCGCCCACCTGCCCTCCTCCTTACGAAGGCATGACCATCACTGGGGCTGACAAAGAATCAGCTGTCATCAGATTACATAACGGACGTACACCCTGACCTCCAACGATCTCTCACTTGACACCACTGGAGTGGCGAATTGCTTTGGTTTGCGTCAATGTAATGCACACTACAGGGCAGTTGGATCGAAGCTGTCTTTGAAGTAACCGATTTCCAACAGTTCGTTGTGTCAGTGTGGTGCCAACTGCTGCTCAGACTGCTGCTGCAGATACAGTACGATGCGCCAGAGCCATACGCCGAACAAGACGGTCTACCCTCTAGGTAGTGACACATGGCCATACGGGGTCTGGTTTTGTTGTGACCGTCCATTCCTGTGAGAATCCCCACTAGCAATGATGTAGAATGACTACATTCATGCCAAGTCTTTCTGCAGTATCACAGTAGGAACATCCAGCTCCTCGTAGCCGTATTACAGCACTTTGTTCAAACTCAGTGAGGTGCTGACAATGGCGACTTTGTGAAGTCATTCTTTATTAACATAAACTCACCACGTCCAGTCTCAAAGGTGACTAACGCTCATGACCGTTGCAGCGTGTATTTAAATCTAACCTGATTTGCATCCACATAGTGGCGCTAGTAGCGCTTCCCTTAAGCGACTGGCGAGAAATTGCAGTAGACATTATCTTTGAGATGTGGAAACACACCTTCCCACTTTTATTTAAATCGCGGAACTCCTCCTTGGTGTTTCTTCTTCCGTCAATTTCTATAGGTCAACTGAAACGTTCGATACCAATTTTATTTGTGTTTGTTTGTTTGTTTTTGCGTGTATATGTAGTTATTTTCTGTTTAATCTGGAAGAATTCTTGTCTGCTATTTTTAGATTATGTGGTTGTCTTCTAATAATGTTAATCTTATTGTATTTTAAGTTTGGCCTAACTCGTGGATCTCCGGTTACTTTCATTTCATGAAGTGAGTGACACATTTTGCGTGTTTTTTGGTTTGTTTGCAACCGTAACTGTCTAGCTTTTCATCGCTATCTTGAAGGCCTTAAACGGCCTGTTATTAAATTTTATCTGTGGTTGTCTTAGTAAATGGGGTAAAATATGCTGTTTATTCGAAATATGACATCACGTGTCAAAGCAGACAGGTGGAATCGGATCGTGCGCTAATTCCGTGGTTCGCATGCGGAAATTTGCACTCTCGAACTGTGAACGCCTGCCACTTAAAATGTGTCAAATGATGAACATTGCGAATCAGAACGTCTCCTCATCAATGGGTAGCTTCATCTATCAGTACGTTTATGCCAGTTCTATGTTTCTGAAGGATATAGTCCTTTTAACGCAAATATTACTGTAATACGTGCAGTTTTAGACATGACCCACTACCGCCGCCCGGCCACCGTGGGGAATAAGTCGGAGTCAAAGAAATGGCTCTGAGCACTATGGGACTGAACATCTGAGGTCATCAGTCCCCTAGAACTTAGAACTACTGAAACCTAACTAACCTAAGGACATCACACACATCCATGCCCGAGGCAGGATTCGAACCTGCGACCGTAGCGGTCGCGCGGTTCCAGACAGAAGCGCCTAGAACCGTTCGGCCACCCCGGCCGGCAAGTCGGAGTCGTTCATTTAATGTGGCCAATACAACTGGCCGCCCCTCAGAAATCTAAGTCCAGCCATATATTCGATCCGACAGCACTGTATGATGCGTAAGTGTATGGAGGTAATGCCGACGCTCTTCAGGAGACGAGGCCCACGTGAAAGACAGACCTTGGCGTGTACGTCAAAGCACGTGAGTCTGCAGGCCTCTGGCGAGGAGCGAGTAACTGTTTCAGACACGTTTAACAATTCTTGAGAGCGTGTATAAATGCATGCAACTTTTCAATAGCACAAGACAAAATTAAGACCTTTAGTGGGAAGCTTTCCAGTTAATATTGATTTAGCGTGAGCTCTGCATGGAACCGACCGTTCGCGAAGGGTGGCGAGTATGCCGACTAGTGTGAAGTCACAAGTTCGCTGCAGGGCCCGTATAACTCGTTGGCTCTCACGAGCTGTTGAAATGCTGTATCTGCTCGCGGTGTAGTGGTAAGCGTTGCTCAATGTAGATGTAAAGTGTCGAGATCGTGTCAGCTCCATTCCCTACATTTTAAAATCATATTTTAGTTGGCTGTTAAAGTTATACTGATAGAATGTCGCAGATAAGTCACTTCACCTTTGAACCCAACTGTAGTGGCGAAAACTTTCAGAAACAGTTCCGTAAAACAGCTCATGGCTGTGTCAAGCTCAGATTACGCTCTCGAATTTCATCGCTCCGCAGCGGCCATCAGTTGCCGCCTACCGGCCAAACGCAACTCGCCGCATGACCTCGGGGGGCCGTCCGATCAGGTGACCGCAGAGCAGCGCGGCGCTGTGAGTGAATTTATCAACAGTCGCTTCCTTGTCTGAAGTTGTATTCATGTTGCAGTTACGTACTGGAGTTCGCTTGCTTGAAACTTGTAAATGTTCTTCAGTTGTTGCAAAACAGAGTCGAAAGCGGAAAAAAGTCTAACATTTGTGACATATTCTTCGACTTGGTTTAATAGCAGGCAGCGGAGGTAACGCTAAACCTTTTGTATTGTGCGTGGGGCGAGTGCTTGTGTGAAAAATGGGTCAGACATATGCTTTCTTCTTTCACGAAAGATCGTTCTGGCATGAACGATTTTCTGTATTCAGGAAGCCACGATAACCGACATACGTGGTGAACTGCGACAAATAAGGCGTTAGTGTTGCCAACAACTTGAGACATCTTTCGGCCGCAGTGTAATAGAAACGACTGAAAAACTCCATTACCTCCCGCTGCTACACGATAACGCACTATTTTGATTTCACAAACAAAATTATCGAGATTCTTGTTTGGTAAGTCATCCATCATGCACTTATTCTTATCAGCTTATGCCCTCAAATGTTTACCTTTCCAGCTCCTCCATGAAAAACAATCAAGAAAACTACTTTCCAGGTGAAAATGCACTTCCAACCTGGTACGACGACATCTTTAACTCAAATCCAGTAGGTTTCCACATGCATGGAATCTGTTATCTGAGCATTGTCAGACAGTTTCAGATCAAGTGACAGAATATACCTGGTGTTCAAAATAAGTGCCGAATACTTTGAGAGATGGTAGTACTCATCGAAACAAGTAAATTAAGTCCACCGAATATGGGTCCCGAAATGCCTACTTTCTGCGATAAACATGTGTTTACAGAAGGTGTTGAACGTGGTGTCCGTTCATGACAATGAACTCCTCCGGCGTAATGAATGACGCACCCTTTGAAGTAATTCCGGTTTTCGTTGTAGCTGCTGAGACAAATTGAAGACCCTGTAGTGTCTGCACATCGTTGATTGGCGTAGCGTAGATCGGTTGCCTTCAAGTACCCCTATAACCGAAAGTTCAGGGTACAGAGGTCTGGAGAACGAGCAGGCCTAGGTGTGTGTGTGTGTGTGTGTGTGTGTGTGTGTGAGTGAGTGTGTGTCCCACCCGACCAATCCAGCGCTCCTGAAATGTGTACGTTTTTTAGCGAGCATTGTGGCGCAAGTGTGCTGGCACGCCATCATTCATGAGCGACATTTGTATTCATTGCTGCAATGGCGCAGCCTCCACCAAGGTGGGTAATACATTAATGAGAAAGTCCAGATAATGCCCCCCAGTCAAACTTTGTGGTGGCAGGTATGGCTTTATTAATCTATCCCGAAGTTCGCCTGCCCAAACATTGATTGAGAATGGATGCCCTCTTTCCTGAATTTCTTGGGGATTTGCATCTGCCTATACATGCTGGTTATGGAAATTCACAAAGTCGCCTCTTGTGAATTCTGCCTCATCGGTAAATCGGTAAATAAAATCTTGGGTATGAACACTGGGTCTGCTGCAGACTTCTGCAACAGCCATTGGTGGAAGCGCCATCTGTCATAATGATCCTACGGCCTGAACGCACGTACAACAGTTCCTCATGAAGTTCCTCTCTCCCTCCACCTCTCCCCCTACCCCCCTCCCAATGAGAGAGTGAGATACGCCATCTGCTGCTGCTGCTGCTAATCGTCGCACACTGGTCCCAGGGGTTTCTTCCACCGAACGTAGCACATGTTCCTCCTTGTCAGGCAAGGCCTGACAAGGAGGCCTTCCACTGTCAGTCTTCCGAGGCGCAAGGGTACTTGTGTCCCTCAGACATTGGAAAAGTCTGCCGAAAGGGTCATCAGAGGGCACTCTGCGCTGTTGATATTTTTCAGCGTATAGGGCACTGACTCGTTGGCTACGCCCGTTTGCTAAACCATTGCAGAGTATCATATCCATCATTTCACTTTTCGGGTAGTAGGCTTCGATTGCTAACAAGTGAAGGAAGAGAGAAAATATAAATTTCTTACACCATTTGTACGTACAAACGGCGCAATAACAGTAAATCCGTAAGTAAATCCGCGTTTGGAAGAACGTAAGACGCCGTTATACGTACTCAGGGTTGACAGTACTGTCCAGTAATGCACAAAAACACGATGAAAACTAACGTAGCCTACAACACGACTCCAACTTCACAGCCGACTGCAGACCACCTAATGGTACGTAGAGTACTGTGAATAAGACATCGCAGTACAACGCCGACACATCCGAGGGAGCGGCGATGCAACGACTTTGCTAATATCCGCAAACGTCGCGCTTCCCTTCCTATAAACACGTGTTATTTCGGAAATTACACGTTTCCAGGCCCATGTTTAATGGATTTAATTTTCTTGTTTCGATGAGTACTTCCATCTCTCAAAGTATTTGACACGTTTTCCTGTGTTGTTGATGATTGAATTCTCTTTTATATACGGACGCAGGTTCGAATCCTGCCTCGGGTATGGATGTGTGTGATGTCGTTAGGTTAGTTAGTTTTAAGTAGTCCTAAGTTCTAGGGGACTGATGACCTTAGCAGTTAAGTCCCATAGTGCTCAGAGCCATTTGAACCATTTCTGTTTGATGTTAACTGTCGTGTTTAACAAACTAATGGAAAAGGCTATTAAAATATGCATTTCACTAATACAAATGAAATGTAGTGTACCACAATAGCCTTATTTTAGTAAAACATAAGGTACTTGTTACTAGAAACTGCCTATATCGTGAAGAATGAGTAAGATTTTACCATTCTTGACTTCTGAACGGTCTATGTATACATGTTGTCCTGGATCAATCTCAAGTAATAAGAAAATATGGCACATAAACGAAATAAGTAAGAGCCCCTTATTGGTATTTGATTGGGTTACCGGTATATATCTGACAAAATGGCTAAAATTCGGGCCTGGATCGGGATTAGAACAGTAAACAAAACTATCCTTTACTTTACAGGCGACTACGTTACCTCAGAGCTAGCGAAACATTATGTCACTGCCTTCTCTCTTACTGCCGCATTGGTGATTAGAACAGATTACTTGCAACGTAGGAGATGAATAGTTGCAATTTTCGCGTGATGTGACTTTCCTGAACTCGAAACGATAAATTAATAGCCTTATTTCATATATTACACGAAAATCACTCAGATTATTTAATGAAAACAATGAAAATATTTTATGTGAATTTAGCAGGATAATTCTGCGTCATCCAGGACGTAGTTCGTCGGTCACAGAGTTGCCAAACATATCGTATGTTGTTTCCAAGTTTCAGTTATACTATTAGCAGGATGAATACCAGCCGATATGTTCCTGGAACAGGCTTCGAAGTGACACCACCTGGTGTCTAGAAGACACAGTTGTTGAAGGCCGGAATACCCAAGAATATGTAAATGAGCCTTATTCATATTTCAGTAACTAGGTGTAGAGGCTAGAGCATAGTTACTAATAATACTCAGATTCACCGACGACAAAGTAAGCATCATAAATCAATAACTGTCAGAATTGTTTATGTTTGTCTGCCTTAACACTACTGAAAACTGGAAAGGTGTCTCATAAGAGGCGATTTACATTTTTGCAAACATTATGTGTAGGTAGCAAATCATTATTATAATTACTACAGACTCACAAAATCTCTTTATTTAGATCACTGTCGTCGGCACTATCCCCAAAAGAGAACCACAGTAATAAAGAGACAGCCACACGAACTGTTTGCAAAACATGAATATCTATAGGGAGACTTCGTAAGCTAAGAGCAACCTACCAAGTTCCAAATCAAGAAGATCTGCTGTTCAGAAAACAACACGCAATGACAGAAGATGTGTGGTCATTAATGCTTTGAGAATGAAAGTAGCGAACGCAAGCAGTTCTCCATTAAATATCGTCACACTACTTCCAGTCCCTCACAATGCAAGGGCGAAACATTTATGACATTGCACAATAGTTGATGCCTCTTTCCGTCTCTGCCGACATAACTTTTGGTTTTTGTGAATACACAGCATTATTTATGAAATTCCACATTTCCGCACTACTTGGGTATTACACAGGAAGGCAAGTAAACATAGACCACATCGAAACCCAAAGTGAATAATATCTTACTAATTCATAGTAATATAGGCACGCTCGTGTACAGACACTTCGTGTTTTATTAAAATAAACTTTGGTCTTAAGGTTGTCGTGGTAAGCTGTATTTCATTTGTATTGGTATTCTCTCACATTATCTAAAACAGTCCGGCAATGTTCAGATAGCCTACCGATTCCACGCCTGTATAAACCTAGAGGTTCTGAGTAAAAGATGTTGGCAAAGCAAGTTGGAAGTCCATTTTCATCCGCACAAAATAATCTTGACGGCAGTTCGATAAAAGCAGGAAAATCGTACATCTGAAGGCATAAGAAAAATTTAAATAGTGTGTGACTGATGATTTCTCAGACAATCTCCTTTATAGTTTTGTTTTTGAAACCGGCAGAGTGTGATATCGTGTAGTACAACACGCGGTTGAGTTTCGTGTGTCATTTTTCTTACACTGCGACCGAAAGGTGTCTCAGGTGTTGGCAACAAATTCCAGCTTCGATGAACACACGTGGGAAGGAGTTCCTAGTGCACAACATCCTCCCTCAACCACCGTATGCAAAAAAGTCCACACTGACCTTTTCTACAGGATATTTTGCTTGTTACGGCTCGGCCTTTCTTGTTAAGAAATTAGCATAAAAGCGTCATAACTCGTCACCAGTAACAGTATCGAATACGAAAGCGTAATGTATGAACTGATGACGTTTGAACAAAAATGCAGTAATTATCACAGAATTAGAGCATGGAGTACTACATCCGATCTCTGAAACTTGTCTCGTGAATGCAAATGTCGCACGACGCTTAAATGGTCGCAATAGATCACATACCGCCCATCAAGTATGTCAACCACCGAGAAGTCCAAAACGTCGAAAATCATGAATGACAGAACGATCTATTTCTGACGTGTTTTGCCCAAAGGCACCTCGGTTCACACAGAATACAAAGGCTTCGAGCTCCCTCTGCTGCCAGTACTTCTCTATTAAATTCAAAGCGAATAATACGTCGCAGATGTTAGACCTTTTTCCACTTGCGAGTTATTTTACAGCACTTGTACAACGTTCGTAAGTTTCAAGCATGCAAAATCCAATACTTAACTGCAAGGTAAGTATTATAACTACAAATAAGAAAATGACAGTTGATAAATACTACACCCAAAGAAAGCCCCGCACCGCGTTCACACGGCGGACGGCAGCTGGCGTTAGGCGGTGTGTGGCGATCTTGGCGCAGCCACGAGCTGTTTGGCGAAATAGCTTCGGCAAATTTGTGCTATTACAGGTCGGTCAGAAAGTGAAGCGAATTATCTTTGAGGCACCTAATGGAATAGACTCGAACCAGAGACTTAACATCTACACTGACTGATGTTCAACACCTCCCCCCACACTTCTTTTTTCTGCTTAATTTGTGAGAAATTGATACTCTGGTAGTAAAGTAATATTTATATCTCCTCTTTGTTCTATCTAATCCAGAAGAGAACGACTGCACAGGAACTACCTCAACTGAGCGATGGCTTCAAAGTTGTCTTCACGAAGGTGTGTTTTCCACTTTATTCCGCAATATCTCCATGAGGCATCCAACGCAACCGTTTAACAATGTTTGTGTGCTGAGCTGGTCTCTCTTAACTCCGAGCATGCCACTCGCCGGAATCTCCGTACTGCCATTTTCGATGCATTAGGTCGTGGTGAATGTGTCGCAGAACTGAAGAAATTCAGGTAGTCACTTCTGATTATAAAAGGTTTTGAGACACGGAGTAAAATAAAATAACATAAATAGTACAACGTCTACTGTTGTGAGGATAAAGTTTTTCTCTGAGATTGCTTCAACACAAAATAAGGTGCTTCTGAGTTTGTTTCTGCGTATATTTATGTTACCTTTAAAAAAATGGCAATCAAAGAAAATAAGAGTAAAACAAGAATTTTTTATTTTGTTCTTGACTTTGTCTGTTTCTATTCGCTTCGTAGACTAAGTTTCACGTAACTATATTTACTTGAAAATTTACAAAATATTTGTTGTAGTCTTTTGTCTTCATTAGGTTATGATGGTGAAGGAAAAGACACATTTGAAAATCATCCTTGTTTCTCTTTTACTCGGTCAGAAGGTAATACATTATTTAGCCTTTTCGACAGTTTTCGACATTTCTTTTTGCGAATAGGTGTGGCACATCTCTAGGATTCGAAATATCGACTGTCAATTTATTGGGGGGGGGGGGGGGGCTGAGTACTGTTTGCTTTATGGTGCCTTCTCGGATAATTTGCCAGATGTCCTTTACTTCAGTGGAAACAAACCTGTGTTATTCAGTGTGTATTAGACCACTATTCACACACGTTGTTG
The DNA here is from genome assembly GCF_021461395.2 of Schistocerca americana. Lineage (NCBI taxonomy): Eukaryota > Metazoa > Arthropoda > Insecta > Orthoptera > Acrididae > Schistocerca > Schistocerca americana. The sequence goes on along the minus strand of NC_060124.1, from coordinate 502,062,460 downwards.
GATAACCCAAGTGAGTGGCATGAAGTTTCACTTTTGGCTGCTACTTTCCTGTTTCCGGCCTTGTACCAAGTAGTTTTCACATTTGGTGGTTGGTGACAGGTGCTGACAATTTTTCCAAATGACCTACCAGTTGGAGTGCAGGCATTTTTGTTCGATCATGTTCCTGCTTTTCTCCTCTATTAATTTCGCGTTTATGTCCTTAACTTTTACCATTTTCGACTGGCGGAGTCTGTCTTGGATGAAACTGAGTTCGAGTAAAAATTGTTTAAAATGGTAACAGCCATTGGGGCCGTCCCGCATTCCTATAGGTGGATTTCGTCTACGAAGGAGATGTGAGACTGATGGTTGTAACTTGTAACTTCCTCCCAACATCAGTGAGATTCAGTCCATCGTTTATGCTTGGGAGGGTCAACATGTCAAACATGACTGAAAATTTTGCCACGAGTCATAAAATGATCCAATGCTCAGAAAATTCTTGCTGATATGTGTAAAACCTGTGTCTCATAGTTTACTTTAGAGACTGTGTGCATATTTGCAAAGGCTGTAATTTTAATATCGTCAAGTCTTCTCACACTATGTTCTTTGACGCTGGCTCACACTCTTACAGGGATTTTCCTAGAGTTTGCAGCTGCAGTTTGTATTAAACCTGTAGCCCTTACTTAAAATTTGCATGTGGCTGACCACATTTAGTTATTTCTTGTTATGCAAAGTATAAAAGCAGTTTTCCTACGAAAGTAATAGTACAATGTCTCAAGTATTCAAGCATCAAATTTATCATACAAGTAGTAGATACACATAATATATAAATAATCACGACGAAATTACGCAGTGCTTTCAGGACACGAGTAACAATGTAAGGCGTTTGAATTGCGTGGATGAAAATTGATGTCAAGGCATTCGCAGTCCAGTTGTGTTATTGCATTGTTAGTACTTTGTCCAACCTCCGTTGTTCCTAAATAACTCTGAAATTATCTTCGGCGTTGATTGTGCCAGAGTTCGTAGTTCTTGCGGTAAAACTGTCGCCCACTCTTGTCGAACACGGCCTCAAAGAATCTTCCATTGCGATGAACACGCCTTTCAGGTATTCCCGAAAGGTTTTCCACGTTTTTCAAATGCTAGGTACAGGTCTGGGCAAGACATCGATATCTTCGAACCACATTTAGGCTGTAGCAGAAACAAGCACGGATGCATTATCTAATTGAAGCTTTTAGACTTTCTTCCCCTAGGTCGTCGTGCATTCTAATTAGTTCTGTTCCAAGCATCTCGCCAGCCGGTGTGGCCGAGCGGTTCTAGGCGCTTCAGTCTGGAACCACGTGATTGCTACGGTCGCAGGTTCGAATCCTGCCTCGGGCATGGATGTGTGTGACGTCCTTCGGTTAGTTAGGTCTAAGTAGTTCTAACTTCTAGGGAACTGATGACCTCAGATGTTAAGTCCCATAGTGCTCAAAGCCATTTGAATCTACCATCTCAGTGTACATGTTAGAGTTCATTCTAGTGGTCAGGCACGCAATGAGTCTTTTACCTTTAGCGCAGAAGGCTGCCCAGAACATATGACTTAATTACCAAACTTTCCGCTCACTCTTACCCGCTGCCTTGCTCTCATATCATGCCAATGATATTAAAATCAGTCCGGCCCACCTAAATTAAATTTCTTCTCATCACTGAAAATCAAGCTCCCATCTAGCCTGTTCACGTCTGGGTGTTAGAACACGTTTATCCAGTCGTTTCTTGAATGCAATATATTTGTCGTTTGACAAAATTTGTTTTACACATCTGGCAGATACTGATAGCTGCAAATCAGCAACAGGTTGAGAAGAATAACGGTTTGTGACCCTTGCTTTGCCCAAACACAGCCGTTTCGATGCTTGAGATGATTTTCTACTTTCCCCATATTTTCTGTTCTGTCCATAGCGTGTGCCTAGTCTAGCGAAATTATCACTCAGTGTACTTGAACGGTTCAGCTTCTTGACGACTTGAGGTTCAGAGTATCATTTCCTTGTACACTCTGATTTTTGCTTTTTCATCACATGATAACAGTTTCCTCATGTCATTGCCACAATAATGGTTTATGCACACAACGCGCACTCCACTAAGGGTATCTCTTTCCTATCTGCAGTAAAGGCGCGTACACAAACACTAACAACGCCAAAGCCGACTGGGTATACAGAATTCCATACACTACAACTAGAAGCGTTGATGTCTTGCTCTATAGTATACAACTCACATCAAATGCGGTACCACTTAACTGCATTTGTCCTACACTGGATCTCATACTACTGCATGTACTCTGTGTACAGCTATTTCAAGCGACAATGTTAATCTTCCAACGAATATCTATGTTTTTATACCGATTTCCACTAAGGTAGGTGTGAAATTACTTTCGGATTCCTGCCAAGTTTTGTGAAAAGGCTCGTGGCATCCGGCATCTTTCAAGTACGCAACGTTAACTTCCAGTAGCTTCTAGCGCTATAGGTGCTCTTTTTCTCCAGGTTAATTGTGCATATAAATGCAGCGTGATCAGTAAAGCTAGTGGGCCACACTTCTATGTGCAGGATATTAGTCTTCAAATTATTAGACACCTATATCCTGCCAAAGCAACTTGCCGAGCAATTAAAAATGAACGTAAAACCAGGCCCTTCCCCGTTTTGTGTTCTCTCACGCATCACTGAAACTAAATTCTTTAATTATGTATTCTACTTCAATAGACGAGTTGAAATTAATGATTTCATCTTTGAGACGTAGGCCACAGTTCAGATCTCCTGCTAAAATGATAATGTCATAATGGACTCCGAAGAGTCACACCACGAATATGACGTGCTACAGATGCCAGATTTAACCGACAGGAAGAAGATGCTGTGATATGCAAATGATTAACTTTTCAGAGCATTCACACAAGGTTGGGGCCGGTGGCAACACCTACAACGTGCTGACATGAGGAAAGTTTCCAACCGATTTCTCATATACAAACAGCAGTTGACCGGCGTTGCCTGGTGAAACGTTGTCGTGATGCCCCCTGTAAGAGGAGAAAAGCAGACCATAGCGTTTCCGACTTTGATAAAGGTCGGATTGTAGCCTATCGCGATTGCGGTTTATCGTATCGCGACATTGTTGCTCGCGTTTGTCCAGATCCAATGACTGTTAGCAAAATATGGAATCGGTGGGTTCAGGAGGGTAATACGGAACGCCTTGTTGGATCCCAACGGCCTCGTATCACTAGCAGTCGAAGTGACAGGCATATTACCCGTATGGCTGTAACGGATAGTGCAGCCACGTCTCGATCCCTGAGTCAACAGATGGGGACGGTTTGCAAGACAACAACCATCTGCACGAACAGTTCGACGACGTTTGCAGCAGCATGGACTATCAGCTCGGAGACCATGGCTGCAGTTACCCTTGACGCTGCATCACAGACAGGAGCGCCTGCGATGGTATACTCAACGACGAACCTGGGTGCACGAATGGCAAAACGTCAATTTTTCGGATGAATCCAGGTTCTGTTTACAGCATCATGATGGTCGCATCCGTGTTTGGAGACATCGCGGTGAACGCACATTGGAAGCGTGTATTCGTCATCACCATACTGGCGTATCACCCGGCGTGGTGGTATGGGGTGCCATTGATTACACGTCTCGGTCACCTCTTGTTCGCATTGACGGTACTTTGAACAGTGGGTGTTACATTTCAGATGTGTTACGACCCGTGGCTCTAACCTTCATTCGATCCCTGCGAAACCCTACATTTCAGCAGGATTATGCACGACCGCATATTGCATGTCCTGTATGGGCTTTTCTGGATACAGAAAATGTTCGGCTGCTGCCCTGGCCAGCACATTCTCCAGATATCTCACCAACTGAAAAGGTCTTGTCAGTGGTGGCCGAGCAACTGGCTCGAATACACCAGTCACTACTCTTGTTAAACTGTGGTATCGTGTTGAAGCTGCATGGCAGCTGTACCTGTACGCGCCATCCAAGCTGTGTGTGACTCAATGCCCAGGCGTATCAAGGCCATTATTACGGCCAGAGGTGGTTGTTCTGGGTATTGATTTCTCATGATCTGTGCACCCAAATTTCATGAAAATGTAACACATGTCATTTCTAGTGTAATATATTTGTCCAATGAATACCCTTTTATCACCTGCATTTCTTTTTAGTGTAGCAATTTCAATGGCCATTAGTGTACATCCTCCTTCCAAAGTATCACCGTCGCAGAATCACTTCTAGTTCCAGCATTGATTACAGCGCCTTACCCAAATGTATTGTGTTGTATGATGTTCGTGACTTCATGAAGTAGAATAATATCAATGTTTGCCGCATACAGAAAGTCTTTCAGGTTATTTAATTTCGGTGAACTGTGTCTGCTGTTGTTGTTCGAAAGTACAGTTCTGTAGGCTTGATACTGTTTCATAATTTACTACGTTTGTATAAGTTCAACTTTTTCATCACACGCTGTCCATACTTATAAGTTATATATTCGCGTCGTGTTGTTAGGTCTCGGAGGGGTAACCGTTCTCGATACGACGGTTGCAGTGCCTCACCGAAAGTTAATGAATTTTCTCTCATTTCCGTGGTCTCATCTCCATAGTTCTTCTAAAACGATGATCTGTCAGCGTCTTTCGTGGCTGTACGGCAGATTTCTGCGGCACCTCTGTGGGGAGCTGCAGTTGCGTCTTGTTTTCCTTCCTGGGGAATGCGTTAACTGTCGCCGTCTGGTGTATGAACTGGTACAGACTGAGTACGACTGGAAGATTCCTGCGAACTGTCGTTTAGTTTCTGGGTACCTTTCTGACTTTTCTCCGCATCAGTGGAACAATATGGATAGCAGCTCGTGTGCGATTCTTAGTTCCTTATTTTTTCCCTGCGAGCGGCATTTCGGTGAGTTTGCAGATTTTTCTGCTGCTTCGGAGTTGCTCCTGGCTGCAGACTGTGCATCCGATTTCGGATTTCTTTCCGAAACTGGCCCGTTTGGGGCTCTCTCGGAATTTTCGTCAGTTGCAGTGCGGCCGGAATTACCTCCGCTACTTCAGTGACTTCCATTGGAATATCGTTATCATCAGCATTATCGATTTGGGGAGTAACCATATTGTGGACGGTGGGTGGGAGTCCAGAGACTGCCGCCACTTACGTTTTCAGCATACAGAACGTAGCTGCAGGTCTAACATCTCCGCCGGCCGACAGCTGCGCCACGGGCCGTTGTATACAATGGGCACTCACGGGACTCATTCAGCCACACCATGTCCACGTTCTAGGCTCTCCTTCATACAGGACGATAGCTCAATAGCGACGGATGTTAATGTACTATGGGATATGTTCGTGTAGTTCCAGTTAAAATTGTCTAATATCATTCAGCACTGGTAACGTACGTAAATACGAGCATTTTTCTGGAACATTACTGAACACTTTCTCATGTCTGGGACTTCAGCTGGAAATTTGAAGACCATTACCGTTCTTATACCAAAACTGGCTAGAATTAAACTAACTTCAGTAATGTTTCCATCAGTGTGCTTAAAAAGTTCCTCCACTAGATTCGACTATTTTACCACAAAGATCGGCATTTGTCAATTTGGCACAACGATACTCACCATTGAGAAATGAATACCAACTAAATCATCACAACCTATGTCCACAGTTGCTTATTCAAATTTGTAAGAGTTTGGTTTAAAAAAGCACTAATCGAAGGTGAACTTTGAAGCACCTGGTCTATTTAGCTGACTCTTACCTGTGTTTTCTGGAAGTCACACAAAAACAAACGCCACACTATAAAACTGCAATAAGCTCTCAGATTCACCGCAAGCGTGCGGGACGGCCATAGCTCGCAGCAGTGTTCCGCATATGACTTCTGCCAAAGGCAGACAGCCAGTAGACCATGAGCAGATACAGCACTGTAACAGCTCGCGAAGGGTGGCAGCACTTCCCCCATACACTTCAGCATCCTCCAGTGTTGCCATATCGTGCATATGGCTGCACTTAGAATTCTAAAGGGCGGCCATATTGGCTACCTTAAGTGAACGACACCGACTTGATCTCTGCGGCAGCCGGTCAGCGGTCGGGTTTATGTCTAAGACTGTACATGACAGCTGAATCGTATTACTGAACGCCTTCTGCATTCAGTATGCTTAGCGAAAATTATTCATATTACTCCAGTTGTGTAGTACTTAAGCTATTATTGCTTACTAATGCATTATGTATTACAAAAGTTCTGTAGTCATTTGGTGCCAGGTATAATACTGTCGTCATTTGAGTATCAGGATTTGTATGGCATATGTTTTCATACAGAGCTATCAGTTAGTTTTTGTTATTTTTGTTGTAGAATGAAATTATTGTTCTTCAATTTATTTTACACAATGTATGGCTTCATTGTACACTGTTTATTTACGTTTGTGATTGTGTTGTGTAAACACTACTGCCTTTAGAAAGTGGATCTATAGTAAGTTTACATTGACTAAATATTCCACTCCATTGGATTTATCATTTCTTTAATGAAACCTGCCCATGGAATGAGGATACAGTCTTTCAATAACAATCAAAATTTCCTGCTTCCTGGGTTCTAACCTTGTCACAGCCTAAATTTTAAATAAAAATCATCAGCAGTGACGGCCGAAGTCTTCCAGGGGAAGTCACCCTTTCCTACCAAAGGCTTGTCAAAGGAGGGAGAGGAGTACACAGAGGTTCAGGGCACTCTCTTGCCTGTGGGATGGGAAACTGCCACTAAGAGATGGAATAATCAGCAAGTATTAGGAGTGTGAGAATGCAGACAGCAATGGAAACCAATGCATTAAGGACACATAATGTATGTCCTCAGGACGTTTGGGCTGTAATTCAAAAAGTTCCATGATGATCTCTCCGTTGGCAAAAGGTTCTGGAGTACTCCCCCAATTCGTATCTTCAAAAGGGGTTACGAAACGAGAGGTGACGTCAGAAAATGATTGAATAACTAACAAAAGGCTAGCATTCTAAATCTTAGGGTTTGTAACATCAGAATTTTTAATGTGATGGGGAATTTTAAAAAGAAACACATTTAAATCATGTAACTGAATGAAAAGAATGATCAAAGTCATTTCCACACTTATTTAAAAAAAAAAGTTTGATTCCTTTTGGAAAGGAAAGAAATGAAACTCGATATTATTTTTAAATACATATCTAAGTGACTCTGATAATTGTTTTCATTCAGTTAATTGATTTAATTGCCATTTTCTTAAAATATACTATCCTTTGCCACATCATTTTAATCACTGCATTAAATTTTACATTTATTCTTATATTTTCTTCCTGTTTCTTTATTTGCTATCTTTGTTCACATGATTTCAATTATTTTTTTGCTTTAGTATCGACTTAACTTCTTCCATTTGATTATGTTATATTTTCGTCCATGTTTAGTATTCATTATTTCTATCCCTCATTTTACGCATTTATTTATACCCCTTTATTTTGTTTGGATCTCAATTAGTGTTATTTTGTCTATGGCGCAACAGGAATTTGTGTTTTAAATGTTTCTATGTCGACTATATCCAAAAATACGCATTTTGTGTGCACCAAAAACTACATTAATGTCATTGCCTCACAGCCAATATAAGAAATTTTCGCCTTTCGATTTTTACCCGATAGATCGGCTATTGAAACATTTAAATATTGTGACAGATAAATAAAAGTAACTAAAACCACATCCACAATGATTCCAACTGAAAATAGGAAGGTAGATAGAATAAATGACAAAGTTAGTACGACGATCAAGATTATATAGAATAAAATTATATTTAAAAACACTTAAACCGAGTAACTGAATAAAATGGACTATAAAGGTAGTTTCGATAACTATTTAAGCACGTAATAAGATTCAAACACACAACATTCTACTCGTTAGGCTCGTATCCTAATAACTTATTTACAATGCCACTGTATGTACTAACATCAACTTCAGAAAATCACGAGAAACTACGAATTTCTTTTTCTATCTATTACTAGCCGACGGGAGACCACCAGGACTAACGACTAGGAAGGCATACCTGGGACCTCAACCTACGTCATCATAGATGGTTCAAATGGTTCAAATGGCTCTGAGCACTATGGGACTCAACTGCTGAGGTCATAAGTCCCCTAGAACTTAGAACTACTTAAACCTAACTAACCTAAGGACAACACACACACCCATGCCCGAGGCAGGATTCGAACCTGCGACCGTAGCGGTCGCGCGGTTCCAGACTGTAGCGCCAGAACCGCTCGGCCACCAGCGGCCGGCTCATCATAGATGGTTTCAGAAAGCCAGTCCCAACCCAAAGTACCTCTGCTTGTAAGGCTCAAACTAGATTTAGTAGGGGACAGTAAAGTGAAGTGGAAAAAGGACATGCATTTCTGGTCATACGAATATAGGGCGACAACAGTTGTTTAGGTATACATGCTAACGTAGCAAGCAGAAGATGAAGGGAGAGAGTGAGAAAGTATATAGGGATACTGAATGGTTTATTCAATATGTAAAGGGACATGACAATCTAATACTCATGGGTATTGAAATGCAGTTGTAGGGATACGTGAAGAACAAAGGACTGCAGGTGAAAATGGGCTTGGTAGTAGGAATGAGAGAGCAGAAAGATTAACTGAGTTCTGCAATAAAATTCAGGTAATAAAAGCTAGTACTCTGCTCAAAAATGAGAAGAGGTGAAGGTAAAAGTGGAAAAAGCCGGGAGATAAGTAAAGGTTTCAGGAACATTACGTCACGGTCAGGGAGAGATTCTGAAATCACATATTCAATTGTAAGTGGTACACAGGAGCAGATATAGACTCAGAAGAGCGGACTGAAGTTTAAGAGAATCGTCCGGAGGGCTCATTGTAGAAAGAAGTTGGCTGCTGGACTACTGAGGAATATGACACTGTTCGAAAGACTCCAAGGATGTGCATGCTGCGATAAGGAATACCAGGGAAATGAGTTTAGGTGAAGAGGAGAGGACATCGCTAACATGGGCAATCACAAATATAGGATGCACAAACAAATGTATGACGAAGGTAGCTGAGAAGAAGCATTAGGTAACTGAAGAAATACTCCAGCTAAACGACGAAAGAAGGAAGCATAAAAATTTTCAGAGAAATTCAGGAATACAGATATACAAACCACTTAGGACTGAAATAAATAGGAAGTGCAGGGAAGCTAAGGCTAAGTGCCTGTATGAAAAATATAAAGAAAACAAGAAAGAAGTGACTGTCAAAAGGAGAGACTCAGCATATGTAAACATTAAAACAACCTTTGGTGAAATTAAAGCGTGGATGGTAAGATTAACAGTACAATGGGAATGCCACCGTTAAATGCAGTTGGGAGAGGAGATAAGTGTTGGTTGGTTGGTGCTTTAATGCACAAAACTGCTTATGTCATAATCGCCTGTATCATAATGTAATAAAAAGCAATGTGACCGCTCTAAGCTTGTTGATACCAGTGCCTACCAATTGTAATTGTATATTACAGCACTGAGGGTGCTCACTAAGTGACCGAAAATCGGTTTTTCGGATAATAAAACAAAAAAATTCGGCCAATGCTGATTCTCTTTCCAATTCTATACACTATTTGGTCGTGGTGCACAGAACATTCCATGAGGTCACCAGTCAATTCATTTTCTATTATGTTAGGCAACACTGAATATCTTTCTGCCAGGTGCACTCATTTCAGTATTCAGGTTCTGTTATATTTTTAGACAGTTAACTATCGTAATATTAAATTGTAAAGAGAAAAATAGGCAAAGCAAGCTGGTGACATTGATAGACGAAGTATAGTGGAAAAGGTGCATATTATTGCCTCATATATTTGAGACAACATGTACACTATCGTCTTACTTAAGTTAAAAACTGCAGAACATGGAATCTACGTCTACAGGTGAAGTACTCCTCATGACAGGAAATTTTGTTGCTGAGACGTTTCCTGTTTTCAGTGTGTGTGTGTGTGTGTGTGTGTGTATACACACACCGAAAACACTGCAAACTTCTGTGTTTGTGTGTTTTGGGATCTTACGGCCGTTGGGCGCCGAAAAGATTCCAAAACTCACACACACACACACACACACACACACACACACAGATATATATATATATATATATATATATATATATATATATATATGTGTGTGTGTGTGTGTGTGTGTGTGTGTGTGTGTGTGTGTGTGTGTGTGAGTTTTGGGATCTTATCGGCGCCCAACGGCCGTAAGATCCCAAAACACACAAACACAGAAGTTGTTATATTGTAAGTAGGCTGTTTAGGTTTTTTTATTGGTAACGCCACCTCTGTATGAAAATCACTGGCTGTGCTGTGTGCAGTCTACAGGACATGTATTTGAGTGATTAATTTTGTACTTAAATCATTTATTTTTAAAGATATTTGAAGTACAATAATACAAAGGTTTTCCATAATTCATTTCATTCCATTGTTGTAATCTGTAACACCTGAGGGTATAATTACATTAATCCTCAGGGGGGTACACGCTTACTTTATGTACCATGTGTGTGGCAAGCACAAGGAGCCTTAGCTAATATGGTATTTGCTTATAGAACTTTACACATCGGTACCATATTTCTCTAATACAGAATTACACAGCTATCTGATTATTTGACAGAGAAACAAAAAATTTTTTTCTACATCAGTGACAGATGTTTACGTAATTACATCGTTGTATAACTTCACACTTACGAAATTGTATTTTGTCTGTACTTTGTGAACTGTTCATATTTTTTCAGAACCATTGTGATACTATGAGAGCATTGAATGATATATTTGGTATGGGGTCATGATTTTTGAAGTGCATTTGAGGCAGATGACACTTTTGACATGAGCAGAGAATTTTTTTAGGTTTTGAAATTATTGGAGGAAGCTACGACGATTTTGAGAGGTGACTGAGGTGTTATGATGTTATTATCACGATGACTATGTGTATTATGCGGTTGCGGTATGTTTATGATCAGTAAGGTGTTGGTATATGAGTTATTTGATTATGCTACATATCTGTAATGATGAAATATTGAAGAAGTGTCGACGAATAAGGTAAGGAATAATGAGTAGTGGTCAGGGACTCTGGTTTGTGAAAAAGGTTTTTGGAAACCAAGAATCGTACTTTAAGAGTTATGAAATGTGTGTAAATGCGTGAATGTATCACAATGCAGGCGAAAATTTTTTGCACACTGTTATATTCATAGGATTTTGTTTCTACACATTTGCAACACAAATTCTCGACCGGTAAATTTTTTTTATATGAGACTGTCACTGTAATCCAAACTGGTGTCGTAAATATTTCGGTAAGAAAGTTAAGTGACCACCTGCACCTAATGCGTCGTCGGCACCCAGCTGGGCGACAGTCACCTTGAAAAAAGTCATTAGCGTGTGCCTTCCAGAGGCACAGGTGGAAAAAAAAGGGAGGCCATTATCCTCGCTAGAAAGCATCCTTTGTAGAAAGCATCGGAAAAACGACACGGTCGAACTTGATAACATATGATTACACTGTGGAGCTCTTAATTTATGATTTACTGAAATGCCTAATGAAATGACGAGAAATATTTTAATGTCTATACACCTGATTATGACTACTGTCTCTCTAGTTGAGAGATTTTTCTACTAACTTATGAAATGCCTAATGACTACTGAATGATGTTCTTATGCTTTACTTTGTACATAGTTGCTTATTTCATTTGATATCTAGTTTCTAGCTGCACTGCAGCATTGGTTAAAATAAAATTTTATAGATGTACTAATATAAATATTTTCTGTCTACAGATCGAGTAAATAATAATTTTTTCAAAAAAATGAGGGAGCGCAAAATGACATTTTCCTTCACAGGAACTGCATTCATAATTTTCTTTTCAAGTACTTGGTAACTTTTTGGTAGAATAACTTCTTGTGGTGCACCACTTTAATTACATAGACATTAAGATGTGAATATACATTTCCCTTGTCTGCATTGTTGTCTTTAGTGTACTATTTTTTCTGCTTGAGCTATCTCATATTTAGGTATTTCATTTTCTGCTGCTGTTTGCCAGGCATAGTGCTACTGAATTTTAATTTGTGTTACTCTGCTAAGCCAGTTTACTACCGATTTATTTTTCTTGTTTGTTGCTCATTGCCTCATATTAGTTGTAATATTGCAATTGCTCTGCTAATTTATGCTGCTTGCTTTGGCATTTGTATTTTTGTCATTGCTGTTTGTGTTAATTGTTTTGTGCTGCTGCATTGCCTCATCCCTTAGTTTAGCATCTGAGATCAGTAGATTTAAGTTAGCTTAAGAGGGGGTAGACTATATAAGAGAATGAGTTGCGATGAATCGGAAGAAACGCATTGAGAAGATATAAGAAACAGATTTGGCAAAAATGAATATTGTGCACTGAGAAATAATTATTTTGAAAGAAATATGAATAGAATACAGAAAGCAGGTATAGATAGGACTTTTTGGGAATAATCATGAATGAAGGGAGATCTCCAAGAAGTAAAGAAAGTTTTGTTTGCAAAATGCTGCAGTAAAACAAACCCTGTCCTTTCGTTTTGTATTATTATGCTATGTGTTTGTGTATCCTTGTGTATTTGTGTACTTCCTGTCTTTATGTGTTTATGTGATAAGACTTATGTTGTAGAATTTTTCTAGTACTAAGCTACATTCACTATGGTGAGGAATACTGTTATCCTCAAATATAATTTGCATTTATAATTTGTTATTTACTTTGTATAGATGTTTGGACATTATTTATTCTGTTCTGTTTTAATGCTCATGTGTAAAGTTGATGTTTCGAAAGTTATTCGATCTTTTATGTATGTACTTTTGTCATTATTCCTGTAACACTGATGTATATGTTATTTCGATACAAATGTTATCTGTACTGTTACGTTCTTTAATGATGTATTTTGTACCTTTGTAATTGTATTTTGATGTTGTAAATTTATAATTGTATAGACACCAGTTCTTCAAATTAAGTTACATTTCACTGCACACGTTTCTGTTGGTCATAGTATATGGACAATATGTGAGAAGTAGGGACTGTTAGTGTTTGCACGTGTGTGAATAATTCAGCAAGGGACTGGATAACAGCATTGCTGGCTCTAAGGACAATTCCAAACACTGTGTGAGTGCGCAAGTGGTGGTTTATGGACTTGCTGTATTCTCTGCAAGACTCTTCGATGGTGATTGTGCACCTGCACAGTCGCAACAGATGGCTGCTGGCCATTTCTACAAGGACTTCAGTGGGTCTGCACCTCTGGTGGCCCACCAATACCGTAATCTCTACCAGGTCTACAGTGGGTCTGCTCTGTGATGACCTACCTACCAATATTCTTCAAAACGTCGAATGACTCTGGTGTGGGTTTGCTATGTTGTGGCCCATTACCTGTCAGCATGTCAAGAGTCAGCACTGTCTTTGTGATGGAAGGACACTACTTCTTCAAGACTGCATGGAAATCCACTACTTCTGTGTGCATTCTCTTTTACTGTTCAGACTTTGAAAAAAAAGAGAAACACTGTAATTTTACTGTGATGAATCAGGACTGTCTTTATAGACTGTGAGAAAATTTTAGCTTTTGACCAACATTGTATCAATAAGTGTGTGCATTTGATATCTTTGTTATTGTAATTATGAAAAATTTTATCAAATAATTATTGACCACTGCCCAAAACAATTTGTAAAATTTTTTGTGGGGAGCTTGGGGGCTATGTAAATAGGCTGTTTAGGTTTTTTTATTGGTAAGGCCACCTCTGTATGAAAATCACTGGCTGTGCTGTGTGCAGTCTGTGGCTGCTTTGCATTGCTGTAATACTCGCCATTGTAGTGTTGGGCAGCTGGGCTGTTAACAGCGCGTAGCGTTGCGCAGTTGGAGGTGAGCCGCCAGCAGTGGTGGATGTGGGGAGAGAGATGGCGGAGTTTTGTAATTTGTCATGAACTGCTATATACACTCCTGGAAATTGAAATAAGAACACTGTGAATTCATTGTCCCAGGAAGGGGAAACTTTATTGACACATTCCTGGGGTCAGATACATCACATGATCACACTGACAGAACCACAGGCACATAGACACAGGCAACAGAGCATGCACAATGTCGGCACTAGTACAGTGTATATCCACCTTTCGCAGCAATGCAGGCTGCTATTCTCCCATGGAGACGATCGTAGAGATGCTGGATGTAGTCCTGTGGAACGGCTTGCCATGCCATTTCCACCTGGCGCCTCAGTTGGACCAGCGTTCGTGCTGGACGTGCAGACCGCGTGAGACGACGCTTCATCGAGTCCCAAACATGCTCAATGGGCCAGGGTAGTTGACTTACACCTTCTAGAGCACGTTGGGTGGCATGGGATACATGCAGACGTGCATTGTCCTGTTGGAACAGCAAGTTCCCTTGCCGGTCTAGGAATGGTAGAACGATGGTTTCGATGACGGTTTGGATGTACCGTGCACTATTCAGTGTCCCCTCGACGATCACCAGTGGTGTACGGCCAGTGTAGGAGATCGCTCCCCACACCATGATGCCGGGTGTTGGCCCTGTGTGCCTCGGTCGTATGCAGTCCTGATTGTGGCGCTCACCTGCACGGCGCCAAACACGCATACGACCATCATTGGCACCAAGGCAGAAGCGACTCTCATCGCTGAAGACGACACGTCTCCATTCGTCCCTCCATTCACGCCTGTCGCGACACCACTGGAGGCGGGCTGCACGATGTTGGGGCGTGAGCGGAAGACGGCCTAACGGTGTGCGGGACCGTAGCCCAGCTTCATGGAGACGGTTGCGAATGGTCCTCGCCGATACCCCAGGAGCAATAGTGTCCCTAATTTGCTGGGAAGTGGCGGTGCGGTCCCCTACGGCACTGCGTAGGATCCTACGGTCTTGGCGTGCATCCGTGCGTCGCTGCGGTCCGGTCCCAGGTCGACGGGCACGTGCACCTTCCGCCGACCACTGGCGGCAACATCGATGTACTGTGGAGACCTCACGCCCCACGTGTTGAGCAACTCGGCGGTACGTCCACCCGGCCTCCCGCATGCCCACTATACGCCCTCGCTCAAAGTCCGTCAACTGCACATACGGTTCACGTCCACGCTGTCGCGGCATGCTACCAGTGTTAAAGACTGCGATGGAGCTCCGTATGCCACGGCAAACTGGCTGACACTGATATCGGCGGTGCACAAATGCTGCGCAGCTAGCGCCATTCGACGGCCAACACCGCGGTTCCTGGTGTGTCCGCTGTGCCGTGCGTGTGATCATTGCTTGTACAGCCCTCTCGCAGTGTCCGGAGCAAGTATGGTGGGTCTGACACACCGGTGTCAATGTGTTTTTTTTTTCCATTTCCAGGAGTGTATATTATGACTATTAAGGTAAATACATTGTTTGTTCTCTATTAATATCTTTCATTTGCTAACTATCCCTATCAGTAGTTATTACCTTCCGTAGTTTGAATCTTTTATTTAGCTGGCAGTAGTGGTGCCTGCTGTATTGCAGTAGTTCGAGTAACCAAGATTTTTGTGAGGTAAGTGATTTGTGAAACGTATAGGTTAATGTTAGTCAGGGCCATTCTTTTGTAGGGATTATTCAAAGTCAGATTGCGTTGCGATAACAAAATATTGTGTGTCAGTTTAAGCACAGTCCTGTAAAATTGTTCAAAGGGGACGTTTCAATATATATATATGTATACAAACACACACACACACACACACACACACACACACTGAAAACACTGCAAAATCGTATCCCTCACATGACTACTATTAATTCAGAATCTCACAATCTGGATACCCAAAGAAGAATTAGATCGACAGAGTAAAAAGGTGTAGACTCATAAGATGCCTTTAAACCTGTTACTCTTATGAGGTCAACACAATCAATCATCCACTGGTATTCTGGGTACAATAACGCCAAACGTAAGGGGAACATAACAAATTCAACACTTTGAGAAATGGAATTAGCTATTCTTAAACTTAATTCCTCCCGAACAGGCCATGGTGGCTCAACGGTACCGACCGGCCGCCGTGTTATCCTCAGCCCACAGGCGTCACGGGACGCGTGGTCAGTACACCGCTCTCCCGACTGTTTGTCGGTTTACGAGACCGGAGCCGCGACCTCTCAGTCAAGTAGTTCCTCAGTTTGGCTCACAAGGGCTGATTGCACCCCAGTCGCCGACAGCACTCGGCAGACCGGATGGCCACCATCCAAGTGCTAGACCAGCCCGACAGCGTTTAACTTCGGTCAATTAACCATTCTCCCTCTCGGTAGCTGAAGAAAATCGAGCATTTTTCCAGGTCTCGCACAAAATTTTGCACATTCGGATTATCTTGTACAGGAGTAAACGAATCGATCACGTTGCGTATATATTTGTGTTGTATTACAACGCACTAAACTTGTTCCATTAAGCAAACAGCACCACAAATTTAGCTTGGAATTTTTCCTAAGGTATTCAGCTCACATATTAGTTCATAACTGAGAACGTGTTTGTTTAACATTTCACTTTAACAGTGCTGTAGCAAAGTTCCGTACACTTCCTGTTGCAGCTGCAGGGATAATATTTGAATTAGCGACCGATAACCTATACACATATAATATGAAACACCAATAATCGTTAAATTTTCAACTGAAACGTAATGGACCGTTAATGTGCTGAAGGTGCGGCCACGAGATGCCTTTTTGCGTTCAACTTTGCGCATGCACATAAATATCCGACAGTGGAACTACGCACGCGCATTTGTTCGTATTACATTTCCTGGAAATGGAGGCCGTGCGCAAGGCGCATTGCTACCCACCTTCTTCGGGAATCTTTCCGCTTTTCAGCAGACGACAGGTCAGTAGGTCAGTAGGTCAGTAGGTCAGTTGGTTTCTGATTGTGCAGTGTGTTGAGGTAATACTGTGAAGCGTTTTATGTGCAATAATGTCTGTTGACTTCAAAGGAAGCACGCTTAAGTTTGTATATAATTACAGACAGAGAAAAACGTCGTATGGAATACCACTTTTTAAGAGTATTTGAATAAAAATTCGATGTATGTTGCCCTGAACGCCACGTATTAGATAAGAGGCCTCCCATCATATTTCTGTAAAGAAAAAGATTCTGAAAGTATCTGAACATTATAAGTGAAGTATACTGTAAGTTTTGTGTGTGAAAAGTGTATGTGGAAACCGTGGACGCATATTCATGCTAGGGCGATTTAGAAAGCACAACAACTGACGACTTTGACATCTAAACAAAGGATGTGTTGAGGTATGTGTAGCTCCTCGACAAACTACTAAAAATAGAAATGAGACACGCTGATAATGCAAAAAAATACGAAACTGGAAAACACAACCTCTGTTCTTGTGGATTCTGGCTTGTATGAAATTCCCATTCTTGTCGAGTCCGAGAATGTTAATCCAAATTTCATTCTTCACGATTACATACAACTGGCGCACATCACAAGAAAGAACCTCCCTTAAGTATTTCCCTTTTATTTTTATTTGTTTATTCGTATTCGGTTGATCAATTATACAAGAGAATTGCATGGATATGAAAAAAAAAATGGTTCAAATGACTCTGAACACTATGGGACTTAACATCCGAGGTCATCAGTCCCTTAGAACTTAGAACTACTTTAACCTAACTAACCTAAGCACATCACACACATCCATATCCGAGGCAGGATTTGAACCTGCGCCTGTAGCGGTCGCGCGGTTCCAGACTGAAGCACCTAGAACCGCTCGGCCAGTTATGCCGGCTGCATGGATATGAACCAGTCATGAATATACATGAGAACAGTACTTCAAAATCCCAATAGAAACAGACTGAAACATGTGTATAGGAACAAAATATGCTAATAATTGCAAGCTTAGGCGTTTCCTGCCGTGAACAGAAGTATAAAGCAATCAGATAATAAATTACAAGTTACAAATTTGATGGAATTAAAGTGCTTTGTTTTGAAATGAGGAATAAATAATTCAAACGAGTGTGTAACTCGCCAGTTGCTAGCTAACACTATGTTACTCCAAATCTCATCGCTGCAGTTTCCCGAGCACAAAATATAAAATCTCGTTATAATTACCTCCTGAAATTTGCAGACATAACGTTGTCAACAATTTCTAGTTCTCGTACCACTGTTGTTTATATGCTTTTTCACCCATAGTCGCTTTTGCGTTTGCTTTTTCTGTCGCCTTTTCATCACAATAAACGCAACACGAACTCCTGAGCAAAGAAGGGGATTCACAGTTTACTGCCCGCCCAATGAAGCAACGTGTGGACACGAGAACGTCCAAACGTACATGCGTCCTATCCACAAATTTTTGTGTGTGTCATTTTATTCCTTTTGTAGTCGCTCACTAGTCTCCAAAATAACTGGATTAATAGATTCCTGTTGAACCCAAAAACCGATTATTTATTAACACTCTGATGAACAGTAAACTCTTACATCCAGTAAATTACAAAGAATAAACAATAGCGGTAAACTTCTCAGCCATCTCAGTTATCGTCTCTGGATTAGTGTCACTGTAATACGTCACCAGGGTAACACCCTCCCCCTCCCCCCTCTTCTTATGTGAGGCATGCAGGTACCATTGTGTGGCGACTCTCCGAAGAATGTGACTGCTGTTTCTTCTCTTCCGACTGTAGAACTTTTCTTCTGGAACTCTGGTGCGGCTGGAACCTCTGGACACGTAGGATAAATGCGACGTCTGCTCGGGAGAGCACCCCTCTACGCTGTCCTGTTGTTGATCGAGGTGTCTCACCAGGTACTACAGCCGTTGTCCATGACCTTCTTTGCTGTTCGTGTGACTGTCCCTATGAAGGATTCATACGATTACTCATAAACTGGCTTTATGAAGAGATCTTGTGCTACCTTTCCTAGTTGTTTGTCCATATTCTCGAAAATAAATCTTATTGCCACTGTCGCTGTTCACATTATACTGCTGGAAAATGTTCTCGTCATTTATGAACCACTCTTTTGGCAATGTAATCCAAAATTTCGGCAAACGTAATGTTGTAGTCATATTTCTGGTTGCTGTAATGGAATCGCTCACTTGGTCGAAGACGACTGTACAGTCATACCTTCCCACTACTCTGACATTGTTGTGCTACACTGCCTTTTATTTGTGATTTACACTGTATTCTTTTTTCTTTGCTGGCCACCAACATAGCCGTTCACTTTATCCGAAATAACTGGATTAACAGATTCGTGTCGAAACCAAAAACCAAATCATTCTTTAAATTTATCCATGCTATACGGATATTGTTTGAGGTCTTCGACTGTATTATAAGATTATGTGGAATAATTTATGCTGATGATGTCACTTTCTAATAATATTTTACGAACACACCGCATTTCGGCAGCATGCTGCCATCATCAGGTGCATTGTACAGTTACTTATACATTAGCTGATAGGTTATGTACATTAACCGTGTGTGCCAGTGGGGTTAAGAATCAAAAAATAAACCTGTGTGGAACGATAAATCTGATACACTGTGTACAATACGTAAATAGCATGATTAGGTAATATATTAATATGTTTATTTGCATTTCTGTTGACGATTTCATTTTCTGGCACACAGATCACAGTAACAGGTAAATCACAACATAGCATTTTCACAAACATCTGTTTACATCTTTCCAAAGAGTTTTAAAATCTAAGAGAAACTACTTACAATTTCAAAGACTGTTTACATCTTTCAAGAGAGATATAAAATCTAAGCTTAACTACTTACGAGCACAGTAATATATAACTGTAGTGGAAATTGTTACATGGGTACTTAATGAAAACTACTCTGTCAATGAAATAAACATTTAATGTTGGAGAAATTTTTGACGAAGTTAACATGATTACTGTGAAGCTTATCACTTAATAATATATCTCCATGTGCTGTGCCATGAATGAAGATTTCCAGTTCTTCATATAAGTCTGTTTGGTGTCCGTTAATCTTTTTATATAGTACATGAAGATCATTTGCAATAACATGGGATGGCTGGCCGGGTCTTTTCTGTGGGTGACTATTGCTGATCGATTGTAATTGTTAGTGTGGTAAGCTTTTGTGTGTTCATTATATCTTGTTTGAGAGTCTCTCCCAGTTTGGCCTTGATAGAGGGATCTGCAGGTATTACATACTATTTTATAGATACCTGATTGTGTGTGTATATCCGTCTGTGTGCGTATTTTGTGTCTCTGGGCGTGTTACAGTTTGGTGTGTGTTTTAAAGGACTGTGGTCTGAGAATGTTTGTTATTTTGTAGGATGTTTTGCCTGTGAAAGGTATGCAAGCGGCGGGTTTCTTCTCCATTTCATGTATAGAAGGTGGTTTATTATTGTTTTTCCTTTTTTTGTGTAAGTTTATCAATTACTACATCACCATAGATATTTGTTGAAGCTATTTATTTCATTATGCTTATCTCATCAAGATGTGCATATTTATCCATTGATATCTTCTTGACTCTGTTGACTAGTGCTCTGTATGCAGCAAGTTGGTGTGTTGTGGGCTGACAAGATGAGCTGTGTATGGTGGTATCTGTAGCTGTTGCCTTCCTGTAAACTTTGAAGATGTGTGAGTAGGTTTTCCTTACTGATATTTAGGTCAAGGAAGTTGATGTTATCATTGGTCTCATATTCCACTGTGTATTTTATATTTCTGTCTCGTTTATTGAATGTGTCAAGTATGTTGTTAATATCATTTATGTTACCATCTTCCAGGAGTAATGTATCATCAACGTAACGTTTATAGTAATTGATTTTATCCATAGAGCTTGATTTTTTAGCAAGAGTCTTTTGTTCAAAGTAATTAATATATATGTTGGCAATTGCAAGTATAAGTAACTGTATAACTGCTGTATCTTGCACAAGACGACGCCAACGAAGTGAGACTTGTTACCAGTCGCTTTTTGGCCTCAGCTAAGACTCCCAGATCTAATACCGGTAGAGAGGAGAGGGAGGGGCTCCGTTTACTTCGGAAGGATGAAGATCTTGTCATATTACCAATGCCACCGCGGTCCTTAATATTACCGAATTTCATAGTAAAGTGACATCACTGTTGGAGGACAGTACGTATTCTTAAATGGGACCCAACTTTGACTTACAGCAGAAAAACCATGAAGTTATAGAAGAATACGGGGCAGTCAGACGATGTTACAAAAAATCTCAGAGTCCGAGCTCCTAGACTGCCCAGGTTGTACGGACTACTGAAGATCCACACAGATAATGCTCTTTTGAGACCTATTGTTAGTGCAATTGGTTCTCCTACTTATAAAGTGGCCAAATACCTAACAAAGTTGATCCTGTAGTCGGCCGGTGTGAACATCACATAAATACTCCCAGATGTTTACTGAGAAAATCGAACACATTAGAGCTGGTCCAAATGACTTTTTAGTCAGCGTGGATGTGGTTTCGCTGTTCACAAAAGTTCCTGTGGAGGACACTTTGCAAATGCTTGCGGATCTTTTTCCACCTGAAACTATAGAGTTGTTCCGGCACGAGATGACGACCACCTACTTCTTGTATGGTAACAAAGTGTATGAAATGACTGATGGTATGGCGATGGGCTCTATATTGTCTCCATCACTGGCTAACTCTTTTATGGAGAATTTTGAAGAACGTGTATTAAATTCGGCTCCCCTCTGTCCATCCTTATTTTATCGTTATATTGACGATACATTTATGATCTGGCCACACGGTGCAGAAGCTCTCGAACAATTCATGGAACACATGAACAGCATACATTCGAGCATCCAGTTGACTGTCGAGATGGAGAAGGAAGGGAGACTGCCTTTCTTAGACGTTTTTGTACAACGACAGGCTGACGGGCGTTTTGGCCACTCTATATACCGTAAGCCAACGCGTATCGATTTATAGCTGAATGCACAGAGTTTCCATCATCCTGTTCAGAAGAGAGCCGTTTTGAACATGTTGGTATATAGAGCAAAAACTGTTTCTGACGAGGACCACTTAAGGTCCGAGATTAACCATCTGAAGTACTTGTTCCGAAAGAATGGCTATGGTGCACGAGATATAAAGGCAGCGTTCTCCAAAAAAAGGAAACGTGAAAATTCTGCAAACTCACAGGATGAAACACAGATTGCGGTTCTTCCTTTTTGTGGCGCGATTTCCATCAAAATAGAAGAGTTCTACGTAGACGAGGTATAAGGCCGATGTTTCATCCTCCTAAGAAGGTTAAGGAGATGATGTGCCCTGTTAAGGACAATCTCGGCCTCAGGATCACTGGAGTTTATAATACACCCTGTGAGTGTGGAAGTAATTACATACGTCAGACGATTCGTACCGTTTCCGACCGCTGTGCAGAACACCAACGCCATGTTAAGAATAGAGAACTGGAGAAATCGGCAATTTTGTTCAATGAAACAAAAATTCTGCCTCATGCTTACACTAACTGGGATTCTGTTACTAAGGAGGCTGTTGAAATAAGAATGAGCCAAAACAACTTTAACCGCGATAGCGGATACCATATGAGCTGTGCATGGAAACGAGCGCTTGATGCAGAGAAGCAGCAGAGACGTTCCACCCAAGGTTTACGTTCCAACGGAAGCGTTGGCGCACCGGCGCACACAGTGACACTGTCTGCGACAGCAGTACGTAATCGCCGACCAATCATAAGCCGACCAATCAGAAGCCGTCCACTGGCTATAAATAAGGCTACCACAGCAGCAGTGAAGACAGTCAGCTCCTGACGATGACGATGGAGGTAATCGTCGAAAGCTCGAGATTTTATCCGGAACTGACGCGGCAAGAATACCGAGAATGTTTTACATATAAGGAAACACAATAATAAACCACCTTCCATACATGAAATGGAAAAGAAAGCCATGGCTTGAGTACTTCTCACAGGCAAACTCTGCTACAAAATAGCAAACATTCTCAGACCACATGATATTAACATGGCCTTTAAAACACACAGCAAACTGCAACGCACACTGAGACACCATATACGCACAGAGACGGATACATACACACAATCAGGCATCTACAAAATAGTATGTAATACCTGCAGATCCCTCTATAAAGGCCAAACTGGGAGAGACTTTCAAACAAGATATAATGAACACACAAAATCTTACCTCACTAGTAATTACAATAGATCAGCAACAGGCACCCACATAAAAGACACTGGCCAGTCATTCCATGATATTGCAAATGATCTTCATATATTATATAAAGGGAATAAGGGACACCAAATAGACTTATATGAAGAACTGGAAATCTTCATTCATGTCACAGCATATGGACATGTATCATTAAATGATAAGCTTGAAAGTAATCATGTTAACTTCTTCAAAAACTTCTGCATTATTAAGTGTTTATTTCATTGACAGAATAGTGTTCATTAATTATCCATGTAACATTCTCCATATTACCAATACATCTAGATAAAAGTACTCAGCTTCACTACAGCTATATATTACTGTGTTTGAAATTGTAAGTAGTTTAGCTTAAATTTTATAACTCTCTGGAAAGATGTAAACAGTCTTTGAAATTGTAAGTAGTTTATCTTAGATTTTTAAACTCTTTGGAAAGATATAAACAGATGTTTGTGAAAATGCTAAGTCGTGATTTACCTGTTACTGTGCTCTGAGCGCTAGAAAATGAAATCGCCAATAGAAACGTAGGTAAACGCATTCATATATTACCAAATCATGCTATTCACATAATGTACACATTGTAACAGATTTATCCTTCCACACAGGTTTATTTTTCGAAACTCAACCACAATGGCACACTCAACTAATGTACATAACCCATAAACTTATGTATAAGTAACTGTATGATGCACCTGATAGACAGCAGCATGCTGCCGAAATGCATTGTGCTAGTAAAATATTAGTAGAAGTGACTGCAGCAGTATAAATTATTCCACAAATCATTATTGTCTCTCTGATAAACGGTAAGCTAATACATACAGTGAATTATAAAGAATAAATAACGGTGATGAACATCCCAGCCGTTACAGCTATCGTCTCTATACTAGTGTCACTGTAGTACGTCGCTTCTCCCTGAGTCTAAGATTGCGCACGACGAATGAGATATCGTGTGGACACACGTTAAGGTTATGGCACGATTCATGCGTCATTCCTACCACTTCACACTACTCGCATTTATATTGACAATCTAAAACGATAGATTCCACGTAGTTATTTAGCTGTAACCGCGTCTGGAGAATTCGATTGTAAAAAATAACTGACACTTATTTACAACGGTTAAAAATAACTGATGTAAAATTAACTTTAACCGTGGATGCTGACGTTCCAAAATAACCGCTTGGCCCATCTCTACGGATCAGCAGTAAGCAACTCCTGAACGTAATTGATTTTGTATGGATAAGAGTGTGTAATGTTTCACAGAATTTTTCACATCATGCCTACCGGCATATCCAAAGTTGCGACAATGCCACGCTTACTGCATGTTTACACACCACCGCTCGATCCCTCCCGCAGTGTTGTTGCTGCTTCTCCTACTAACGTCGAATCCGTTGTTTTCCTCCCTCTGCCACATTTGCACTTAAAAAGAGCCTGTCATTTTGAATTTTCTAATCATTTTCTCCATACTCATGGCAAACATCGGACCAATGTCTTTTTTCATATCTGTGATAGTCCGGAACTTATGCAGAGCTACTGGCGCACAGTCACCAGTGTTGTAGAAGAGCCTTACCAACACCACGGAAAATGAAGTAAAGCCACATACCCAACATGTTTTATTTTGCGTATTCTTCCGCTTATAACACCATCTAGTGTTTATCTTTCATTTTGGTTTCATATCGTTCTCCCCTTTTCCGGTAATATTCCGTTCACATATGATGTCATTCCGAAAGTGGTTAATTTTTTTTTTTTTTTACAGCGATTTGAAACCCAGTCTTCAGTTATAATCACCCCGTGATGCATGAATTAGTGCAGTCGTAAACTATTCTATCATTTGTGAAATCTACAAACATTAAGAAAGGAAACCGTAATTGGAACGAACTTCCATATCTACAACTGTATTACGCAGGTCACAACACGGCGTGTGGCGGAGCGTACATCCTGTTCCACGATCAATCTCTCTCTTTCTTTGGTTTCATTCCGAATGGTGTGTAGGAAGGACTGTCGGTAAGCCATCGTATTTCCATTAATTGATTGATTTTTCTGTCATGGTCTTTCCAGTATATGTTTATGGGAGGAAGTAATATTTTACCTCGCCCTTCTTGTAACTGTCGCTAACGGAATGATAACAGCGAACCTTGATGTGTTTACTAAACGAAACCGTGACACAAGTCGCCGCTCTTTTACTCATCTTATTTGTCATCTCTATGTATTAATCCTATCTGTTAACCATCTCAAACACTAAGGAACCAATCGAATTACTTACGGTTTAAATAATGAAAACTGCACCAGTTACTTAATTTTTGATGCTTAGGACCACGCGTTGCGAGAATTTATCCTCATTTTCACGTGAATTTCTACATTTGTTTACCTGAATGTGTTTGGAAATGTCTACATGTGTGATTTTCTGCCTCTATTGCATGTTTTTGAAGTTAGACAGAAATCGGAAAATCGGACAAAATGTAGTTGAGGACTGCAACAGAAACTAGTCTATACCTTAAGCAATGAAAGTCAGCAATATACGAAATAACGTGTAAAACTTGCTCAAGCTACTACATAGGACGAACTGGCTGGAAATTTTGAAATTACATACAATGACCATATCAACTGCTACACACGTAAGTCATTTACAAAGTCAGCAATAGCAACACTCATAAAAGACACCGGACACCCATTCTAAAACACAGAATAAGATATTAAGATACTCCACCACTTCCTAAAATTTAGTGCAACGGATTTAATGGAGGAGCTTCAAAATTTTATAGACCACAAAAATCAAGGAGACCATATTCTCAGTGACAAACTCGATAGTGAATCAATTTCAAAAAACCTTTCTTTGGTCTATGATAATTACAACAATTTTGTGAACTGACAGTGCAAATGATGATTTGCATGTGTGTGATTTCTGTATAATGAAGGAGACATAATAGCTGTAAGCAGTCAACCAAAAATACCGTTTCTCACATTGGCGTTTATAAACACTCAAACATTCATTTTGCCCGATTATCGGGCTGCAGTCCAACTTCAAAAAGACGCAAGAGAGGCAGAAAATAACTCATGCAAATATCACCAGACATATTCATGTCAGAAAATGCTAAAATGCACTTGGAAATGAGAAAAAATTCTCGCAAAGCGTTGTGCTAAGCGTCAAAAAATCAGTAACTGGTACAGTTATTATTTAAATCATGAATAACAGTTATAGTCTTCCATGAGTCAACTAATATGACGCACGAAATTAAAGCGATTTATTGTTTTGCAAGCCAGACCTTCGACGCATAACACATAACTAACATGTATATAGAAAATTTCGTTATTGTGAGACACAAGTTGTGCTTTATTTGTACAAAGCACTGAGTATTATGGACAGGGGATTTCAAGTTCAGTTTAGATATTCAGATTTACAGAAGGCTTTTGACATCTTTTCCCACAATCGGCTTCAAATCGGACTGCTTGCCTATAGAGTATCGTCTCAGTTGTGCGACTGGAATCATGATTTCCTAACAGAAAGATCACAGTTCATAGTAACTGGCAGATCGTCGTCTGACGAAACCGAAGTGACGCCTGGGGCTCCCTAAGAAACTGTTGCTGTCTAATAAAGTCACCAAAAGAACAAAACCAATTGCAAAATGATTTATACAAAACATCTGTATGATACGAAAAGTGGCAACTGACTCTAAGCTGTAAAAAGTGTGAGGTCCTCCACAATTTAAAGACTGCCGATTCAGCTATAAGGGGAGATCAAAAAGTTTCCGTTTGAGGTCGATGTTGCACAGTATATACATCATATCACGACTCCGATGCCGGTATACAAGCACCGACATGTAGGCAAGGGATTAAAGTGGCATTCGTCTCAGAAACATGTGTGCAGTAATTACGTAAAGTGAACTATGGCGAAGTTATTACCAAATGTGTCCAAACAGGACAAACGTGCTGTTATTCTTTACTTAGCTGCCGAAGGACAAACGTCGATAGACGTTCATCGGAGAATGAAGAATGCCTATGGGGCATTTGTCTATAGAAAACCACCTTTGTGGAATGGTGCACCAAGAGGTGTTGTTACTTCACGAGAACATGTGTATCCAACTCCGAAATGCAGAAGTTACGCCAACTCAAGTGGGAGGTACTCGAGTACCCGCACTATAGACTTGATCTACGCACAAGCGATTATCACACTTTCGGTCCTTAGAAAAGGTCTTGAAGGTTCGTCGGCTCCTGTCGGACTAGGATGTGCTGCCGGCACTTACGGCCTTCTTCATGTAGTAGGACATGGTGTTTTCCAAGAGGGTACCTTCAACCTGGTGCGCCGGTGGGATGAATTCCTCAACGGTCATAGCGATTTATTTTATTTATTTTTTATTTTACACCTCTAGTTCTGCAGAAACAAACTGAGGAGCAAATCTCCATGGGCATGGAACGTGTCAGTACCTGAAAGTACTACATAAATGTAATAACAGATAAAATCAAATATTTATGATCCCAAAAAAAGATAAGCCCTAAGATATGTAAACGCAATCAAAAATCAGCTTATTTTTCAAGGAACTTCTCGACAGAATAGAAGGAGTGGCCCATGAAGATATTCTTCAGTTCCATTTGAAAGCTTCTGGATTACCTCTAATATTTTTGAATTCTGTGGTAGGCTATTGAAAATGGATGTAGCAGTATACTGCACACCTTTCTGCACGAGACTCAAGGAAGTGCGATCCAAATGCAGACTGGATTTCTGTCTAGTATTAACTGAGTGAAAGCTGCTCATTCTTGGGAATAAGCTGATATTGTTAACAAGAAAAGACAGTAAAGGATACATGTATTGAGATGTCAATACCAGAACACCCAGACTAACGAACAGAGGCCGACAAGAGGTTCGCGAACTTACACCACTTCTTGCCCGAACCGCCCGTTTATGAGACAAAATTATCCTTTGAGATTGTGAAGAACCAGCCGAGGTGGCCGAGCGGTTCTAGGTGCTACAGTCTGGAGCCGCGTGATCACTACGGTCGCAGGTTCGAATCCTGCCTCGAGCATGGATGTGTGTGATGTCCTTAGGTTAGTTAGGTTCAAGTAGTTCTGAATTCTAGGGGACTGATGACCTTAGCAGTTAAGTCCCATAGTGCTCAGAGTCATTTGAACCATTTGACTGTGAAGAGTTACATCAAAATATAATACCATAAGTATTATGGTATATAAGGAAAGTATTTGAAGCCATTTTCACTGTTTCGACCGTGACTGTCTGAAGAAATATGTAAAGGTTTTTTTTAATTATCGCTACCAGTCACAAACTTTGTCAACTATTGTAGTACTTATTTATTTAGTGACATGTTTCAAGTGTTATACCTCACCTTCAGGCTAAATCACATTACAAAAACAGCTTTACAGTATGACCTTATTGTAAAGTTGTTTTTGTAATGCCATTTAGCCTGAAGATAATGTATAATCCTCGAAACATGTCGCTAAATAAATAAGTAATACAATAGTTGACAAAGTTTGTGACTGGTAGCAGTAATTTAAAAAACCTTCACATATAAGGAAAATAGACTAATTTTCATGTCGAACTATCAGTTGCTTGAGATACCGTTCGAACATTAAAAACGGCAAAATTAACTCGTTGAACAAGATCCTGAACGTGGGCTTTCCAGGACAGTTTACATTCTGGACTGTGCGGCCTACTAACGGAAACTTTTTGACAGCACTTAGAAATATCTAGGAACTACTGTCACGAACAACTTGAATTGGAACTATCGCATAGAAAATGTTGGGGGAAGACGAATCAATGATTGCGTTTTCTTACAGAACGTTTGAAAGACGCAACAAATCTGCAGAAGGAACTGACGGCAATGCACTTGTCGGTCTTCTTTGGATACTGCAGCGCAGTGTGGGCTTCTTACCAGATAGGACTGATGGAGGACACTGAAAAAGTTCAAAGAAGGGAAGTTCTTTCCGTGTATCAAGAAACAGCAGACTGAGTAACATGGACATGATAAGCGAGTTCTGCATGCCTGTCATTTAAAGAAAGATTTAAAGAAAGATTTTCTCTTCCGAAAGCAAAAATATTTCTTTGACTCCCGTCTATATAGGAAGAAATGCCTAACGAACTGAAATAAAGGAAATCACACGTCGCACGGAACGATTAAGGAGTGTTTTTTCCCCATACGCTATTCCAGTGTGGAATGCTCAAGAAAGAGTGTAAAAGTGGCGCCAAGAACCCTTTACCAAACACGTAAACATGAAATGAAGAGTAATGATGGAGATGTAGATGTAACATGAATTACATCTTCTCAGGTGTATTTCTAGGTTTTTCAGTCTAGCATCTACTGTTTCCACAGCTTTCTTTACAGCATCACTCGCTTCATGTCGCTTCTAGCTATTTTACATGTCGTGCTGCTTCCAGGGAGTTTTCGCTAACAGTCTAATCAAATCGTAATCTATCTTACCGTCACAGAGCGCTACGTTCATTTATGCCGGGCGTCAGCTGCTCATCCCTGCATCAAGCATCGAGTCTCTACAGTGTTTACTACATGTGGCTACAGACATCTGACGTTGCAGCTTCCCTACGGTCAACAGCACCATCTGCACACATCCTCATCAATCTTCCTACGTTTGCAAACTTATCGTTTATATGAATTACGAAATGTATTAGTTACGGTCTGTCGGGTTTTCCCGGTATGATAACTTAATGGTGCGCTTTTGTAAGTATTTCGGTACCAGTACAGTCAGCCAATGACTCAGTAGGTGAGTCTGAACCGGTAACTAACTTCTGGCAAGACCAGCACATCTCAGACTTTTCGACGAGACGATCACTAAAATATATCTTTCAAAATTAATGTAAAACTTTAAGAGGTAACACTAATGTAATGGTCCAAAAAAGCGTGTTATTAGCAGTTTTTTGGTCAGAAGAAAGGTAAGACAGAAATAATACTTGCGATGGTTATTTAGCATATTTTGAAGTATATTAGAAAAATTTTTGGTGGAAAATGTTACGAAATGGTGACATAGCATCAGTTCTTCTATTCGTGCTTAGTCTGAGGCGATCTGAGACACCCACAAAAACTGGGCTAGTTTGAGTCTGGAAAAAAGAAAAACAATCTATGCAATCTGCATGAGCGTAGCTACTGACTCACGTAGGGGATTTTAAGAATATTTATTTTTGTATAATTGGCTAGTATTTGATAAAAGCGTTCAATTTTCACCAAACGGGAGAACCATTTGTTAATAAATATTGTTTAAATTACTTATCTAAAATCCCCTACGTGTTCACTCTAAAATGTTAATCCAAAGTTATTGTTAAATTTTAAAATAAAAAGATTGAACAGTTTTGTAGTCACGCTGCGTGCCGTTTTGAAAAATCATATTCCGAAGATACCGCGTTTCAAGATTCTTCGGCAGAGGCACTGACTCCTTCCGAAAGATTTGATGACGTACTGCTTCGACGATGCTTTGGATGTGACGTTTTCGTACCTTTCCTGCCCGAGTACTATTTTCTATGACTCATTCTTACTCGAAAGACGTAGCTGTATACGGTAAGCTCGAAAATAAACTACCAAAAGTCAATTCTGCATAAAAAATTAAAAAAAGAAAAACTGAAGCGGAAGAATTGTCTCTTTCGTACACGTGCTAACCACTGAAAACGCCAAACTAACGCATTATTGTTTTGAAATGCTTCTTACTATACCCATACACAACAGGGGTATCGGGTTGGCGCAGGTAAGCCGTTTCTAGTCGTCCGAGGATTAGCTCGGAAATCCATAGAAACTTTTTTTTTCAGGGATTAGACTTCTTGACTCATATTTTAGATGGTTGAAAGCATCTTACAAATATATAAAAAACGATTTTTTTGAAAATTTTACGATGCTGTTAACCCTTCAGCGTTGCTTTATTAACGCTCATTTTACTTCTGTTACCTTCCGCCTTCCACCGGTTTCATTCGCATATCATTGCCACAGCGTCAAGCCTTTCACACACAAACACACTTCCTACAGAGCTGTCATGTTACGCATGTCAACTCACATATTCGTACGTATTGATATTGTCCCGTTAGATATGGACTAGTAGAATCCCTTCTGAACATCTTCTCTCTAGTGTAATTACTTCTTGATACTTGTGATGCAAAAATTCCTTAGAAGCGAGATTCATTTAGGCCTTCCTTACATACTTTTATGATTGTGAGAAGCTTTAAAACTCTTTCTGTAGAATCAAAAGCTTGTGAAATACCTGCTGTCATGGACATATCAGAAAGGAGGCTAGTGTACATGGCATTAAATGAATTTACACGACGGTTTATTAGTGAACAAACACATTACATCTCGTTTAGACCGTTTGTAAGATTGCTTTGATGGGAATCCCGCAACAATGTCACAGTAGGTACAGACGACGGGTCTTCGTTATTGCCCCATTCTGAGTACACTATGGCAGCGTTAACGGTCATGAATGATACGAAACGAGCTACATCCTACTCTACTAGGCAGTCTTTTTATCTACCGCGTTGTAATGTTTTACCGTTATTGAAATAATCGCGGACATAAATACTGATACGTCATAATCTGTGTTGCGAAAGAAACAGGTCAGGCAATATTGACTGAACAAACGCTTCACAATTTAGTGATGACAAAGTACTCCATGACGGGAAGTTCTGTGCGTCTGGAGACACTTCCGTCGAACTGCAGAATCTTGCTATTATTTTCTTATGCTCAGTTTTACGTACTCGTACGTGTAACCGATAAGAAAGGGATCATACACAACAAAGTACAATGAAGCAAACCTGGATTAGCTATGCTCAGATATCTTATTAAGGGTTCAGATACGGGATATTTTGAAAAGAGTAGTTTTTGAGCGCCCTGAAATTTGATGTGTCAATATCAATCGTTAAATTGGACCCATAAACTCATTGTAGGTCCGATAATAAGGGTGCAGCTCTTTCAGATAATTGCTGTTTCGACTAGGGAGACGTTTTATTTTCGACTCGCCGAGGACTCAAACGAGATAAAACGCCTTCTGATCAGTAATATGCAGAAGGCGCACTGCGTTTTGGGGTTCTAAAAATACATTAGCTTAAACACAAACAGGCAGTTAAACCTCGGCTTGTTGCAGTTAAACCTAACAACACCCTGAAAGAAAAGAGCTACAGCGTCACGCCTGTGTTACAACTTGGAGCTGAAAACAATGTGGAACTCGTGAATGAACGTTACATTCCATGACATGACGGGTGTACTTTGTCCTGCACGACACTTTAGAGCGACTGTTCGAACAAAGAGGTCATAGTGAAAGCAACACATGCTGCTAGTTCGTTAATCATAAGTGGTGTTTGTAAGATGGTAAGTTTCTGGCAATGATAAGCAGTTTTACCATTTCCACAAAAGTACATGTTGTGTGGCAACAAGTTTGGAGGATTAGTGGGTTTGCTTAAAGTTTCATTTTTAATGCTGTGAGTTAGATAGTAAACTGTGCATCAAATTTTCGTTGAAAAACAGCCACTAAAGGAAATGCTGAGCCCTAGCTTCCGACATACGTGTCTTGTTTTACCCCATCAATATAAATATTTATTCAAATAGCGATACTGACGTACGATACAAATGTTTAATATGGAAAATCTCTATACATAAATGGAAATGTCCCTACTGACTGACTCGTCATCGCCCTGCCCAAACCTATAAGAACAGAAACTTGAAATTTGGAGACGGCGATGATCTTATACTGTGGGAATGGATTTTTCGTAACTCCATCCCTAAGGGGGTGAAGTAGGAGATGAAACCTTTTTAAAAACTACGTCACTATTAATCCACTTTTGAATTTAGAACTATGGAAATTGGTATTTCGGTTCTCGGCCAGAAGTAAAGACGTACCTGTTTCAACATTTTTGGAAATTTAACCTCTACCGGAAGAAATAGTTGGTGAAACGTTTCTGACAACGAATGATTTTTAAGGAACTACTGAAGCATTTACAAAGCTACATCTATAAAAGAGGTATTTGACTTCTCGGATAGAAATGAGAAGTACGTGTTCCAGTGTTTTTGGAAATTCAACCCCTAAAGGGATAAAACAGGGCCTGAGTGAGTCACTGACTATTCATAACCCAGCCCAAACAGCTAAGGACAAGA
The DNA here is from genome assembly GCF_021461395.2 of Schistocerca americana. NCBI lineage: Eukaryota > Metazoa > Arthropoda > Insecta > Orthoptera > Acrididae > Schistocerca > Schistocerca americana. Next base: position 502,029,358 of record NC_060124.1, on the reverse strand, counting down.
ACTTTAAATCAGGAGCGGGAGTTAATCTCATACTGGAGGTATAATTTAGTAAGGGACTATTCGAAATTCCACCACTAAAGGGGTGAAGTTGAAGATGAGAGGATTTTTGAAAATATATCGCTCTTAAGACAATTTTGAAGCTAGACGTTCGAAAAGTGGTATTTATTTTATCGCTGATAATTAAAATGTTTCAGCATTCTTGGATATTCAACGACTAAGATGGCAAAATAGTAGGTGAAAGATTTATTATGAAAATAAGCAATTATTAAAGTCTTCTTGTAGAAATAGTAAACAGTTAACCAGGTGCAAATTGTGGTGTTTATTAAAATCCTTTACCATGGTTTCAACGTTTATTAAAACGTTTGCTTCACAAGGAGGTATAGACAACCAAATTACGTGTTGTGACAAACGTACATTAAAACACAGCCGAAAGACTGCAGTTAAATATAAAGTTTTTCCTCCTTAATAAATTAAAACCTGCACAACATGGCTGTTGACATATGGTATTTCGTCGCCAATATGCAGCTGGTGCACACGTTGAAACCATGGTAACATTCCAGTTTGCAACCGACCGACTGTTTACTATTTCTACAATAAGATTTCATATTACGGTTACTGCTCCAGTCGTGTACAAAATTTTAAAACATCATTAAACGACCAATTAAGCATTATTACAGCAACGTCATTGAAAACGGGTATCTGACTTCTCGGATGGATTTAAAACAATATGTGTTTTCAATTTTTCTGGAAACTCTACTGCTAATTGTATTAAACAGAGTATGAAGAATTTTGTGATAATACTTCGTTATATTAAAATTTTTTCAAAGTTAAACCTATGAAAATTTGTATTTAACATCAAAAGAAATATGTATCAGGGGACAGAAATTGTTATGGAAATATCACTACATGAACTCAAAAGATATGGTTAGCTGGCTGATTCGCTTTTTGGCCAGAAGTACTCTTCGGAAAATATGTTGCTTCTTAGGCCTTCATTGGCGTGCAAAGTTCAGAAGATGCTGCAATTTGTGAACATGAAAATTCGAATAAAGGAAAAAATAACAAAAAACGGTGCATACTACACAGTTAACCTCAGCAAAGCAAGGGGAGCTAAGCCAGTATCTTAATAATTGTGAATCCGTGAGGTGAGGAATCACTTCAATAATATATAACACTTGCACTGATGACATTCAATAGCCATCAAAATTGAAAATTATAAAAGAAAGGAAACTGTGGTGCAGGAACCTGGGCAATGAGCATCCAATGGGTTGAGCTATTGACTGAACTTGGGTCACATATTTTACACAAAATATTTATTGAAATTTTTATTAACTTTAAAATTAACACAAAAAATCTTCTAAATATTTAAACATGTTTGCCAGTGACAGTGACTCCAGAAAACCCTTACGATAATAGAAAAAAAGAAAGGACATAAGGCAACTGTTGAAAATTCTTATCTGAAGAATGAATTAACATTCTTGGGGAAAATATTCTTTAGGTAAGTCTGGCCAGCAAGTGGGGCTTAATTGTAAAAGATTAAACCAGTCAATACGCACATATAACCATAACTACCAAAGAAAATTCTTGATCATATGATCCTCTTCGGCACATTATTACGTAAACATAGGGAATGAAGCTGCTTAGAAAGTGTTATGGCAATCATAAGGAAAACTACCTTCAACACGTCCAACTAAGATTAGAAAATGCAATTGTAGTAGATACTGGATATTCATTATAATAAAAGGATTATGCATCATTAGCTTCCCATGTTCACTGCGTGATGTACCGGCGTCACACTCCTTCCCATATGTGGCAGGCATTTAGGGCATCGATTCTTTCAGGTAACAGCTGTAAAGGGAATCTAACCAGCAACAGACTATAATTAATAGCCATTAGTCAATGTTTTTAATGTTAAGGCAGTTCAACACTCCTCCCCTTCACTACAAATGCCGGTCAACGTAAACATCAGTACACATCCCAGTCACTGATAATCATGTGAATGAATAATTCCGTTCATTAATAAATAATAATCATTCAAGTGAAGAAATGGGTGTACGTCTTTATACATCTGCGCGTTTTTGCTTGCCCTATTGCCTATAAGTTATAGTTAGAGCGTCTCTATCATTAGTCCAACAGAGGTGTTTCGTCAATAATTTCATAAAGCAGCTCTATCACTTTGGATTCGTTCAATCATGGGTATTTTTCCCTCGATTGCGTATAGGCCTCGCCTTCGTGATTAATTTTCTTTATAAAATTTTTCGTGAAATATGTAAAATCCAGTTTAGAAGAAAACATAACAATAAATTACTGCAACTACCACCTACAATACTAACTGACGTTAAGATACTGAATTGGTGTTATCTGAGCATTAAATAATGTTTGCATTACATTGTTTCAAATGTTCAAATGTGTGTGAATTTCGAAAGGACCAAACTGCTGAGGTCATCGGTCCCTAGACTCACACACTACTTCAACTAACTTATGCTAAGAACAACACACACACCCATGCCCGAGAGAGGGCTCGAACCTCCGGCGGAAGGGACACATTGTTTCATTTTTGACATATATAGCAGTTATATGTTCATTGCCAGTCAATTTCATCTTTATTCCTTTGTGGATGAAAACTTTTGTGAAATGAATTCCTGACCTAGGTTTCACTTTCCTTTATTATATTCGTCATTGTCATTACGAAATCGAAAAAAGTCAGGTATTTCATGCAATTTGCGGTTTCACTGTTGTACGGTGCTACCTAAATCCAATGATCTCTAGCCTTCGCGTCTTAGTGTGACGAATATTATATGACCTTGCATCATTAAGTGTTGTGAAACCTTTAGTAGCAGCTGAAGTTCTCAGCTATAACTAAAGTGCTTTCGGTCCGCAAGGATGAGGCGGAAGCTCCGCCGCTGGGTTGCGTGCTATGTGAGGGGAGAGGAGGAAGAGGAGAGGAGTGTTCAGGAGAATGAAGAAGAAGAAGAAGAAGATGATGATGATGAAGGCGTCCCGTACAGTTTCTATGGGGGACAGTTTGCAGGTGAGGAAGCGCAGTGTTTCGTCACACTAGAGACGTTAAATCACAGCAGTGCTTCGATGAAGCCGGTTTGTGTTTAGTACGTCCGAGGCATTATACAGTATCACAGAATTACTGTTTCTGCTTCTGGAGAATAGGAAGCCTGCTTAGCTACACATAGTTGCAAACACTGTAGGGTCGAATTCCAACTTCTATGCCTCTACTCATGAAAGCACCCCTCTTTATCCCTGTTTGTAATATGAGGTATGAAATGTCACTCGAGTTTCAAAAATCGTTTTCTGTGCTTTTATAAGGGACAGTCAAGTGGAAACGAGGCAGGTGGAATAAAAATAAATAAACTGTTTATCATTTCAAAAGTAATCACTGTATCTGTTAATACAATTATCCCACAGTTAGATAAGCTTCCATGGAAAAATGTCTGCGGTTGTCGAGGAAAACCAGATTGTTCCCAGTCATGCACTTCTTTGTTCGGAGGAAATCGACAGCCACGAACCTCTTTCATCAGGGCTCCAAAAATATGAAACTCGTATGGCGAGAGACCGGGACTTAACTGACGACGTGTAAGAACTCCCCAGCTAAATTTGTGCAGCGTGGTCGAAACAACCATGGCCACATTCAAGTGGTCCCATGTGTTGCCAAGGGTGTTTCAACTACGCCCTCATGCTGCAAGGATTATATCGACTAAGCTGCAGAAGTTTCCCTGGGAGGCCCTTGCACATGGTCCAATAGGTCCTGATCTCTCCCCATCCGATATCCATATTTTTTGAACCCTAAAGAAGGACATTCTATCAGCCGTGTACCGCAAGTCTCTAGAGTAACGGAGGGTCCCAAATGATTGGAAAAGAGCACAGATAGTCCCAGTCTTCAAGAAGGGTCGTCGAGCAGATGCGCAAAATTATAGACCTATATCTCTGACGTCGATCTCTTGTAGAATTTTAGAACATGCTTTTTGCTCGCGTATCATGTCATTTCTGGAAATCCAGAATCTACTTTGTAGGAATCAACATGGATTCCGGAAACAGCGATCGTGTGAGACCCAACTCGCCTTATTTGTTCATGAGACCCAGAAAATATTAGATACAGGCTTCCAGGTAGATGCTATTTTTCTTGACTTCCGGAAGGCGTTCGATACAGTTCCGCACTGTCGCCTGATAAACAAAGTAAGAGCCTACGGAATATCAGACCAGCTGTGTGGCTGGATTGAAGAGTTTTTAGCAAACAGAACTCAGCATGTTGTCATCAATGGAGAGACGTCTACAGACGTTAAAGTAACCTCTGGCGTGCCACAGGGGAGTGTTATGGGACCATTGCTTTTCACAATATATATAAATGACTTAGTAGATAGTGTCGGAAGTTCCATGCGGCTTTTCGCGGATGATGCTGTAGTATACAGAGAAGTTGCAGCATTAGAAAATTGTAGCGAAATGCAGGAAGATCTGCAGCGGATAGGCACTTGGTGCAGGGAGTGGCAACTGACCCTTAAGATAGACAAATGTAATGTATTGCGAATACATAGAAAGAAGGATCCTTTATTGTAAGATTATATGATAGCGGAACAAACACTGGTAGCAGTTACTTCTGTAAAATATCTGGGAGTATGCGTGCGTAACGATTTGAAGTGGAATGATCATATAAAATTAATTGTTGGTAAGGCGGGTACCAGGTTGAGATTCATTGGGAGAGTGCTTAGAAAATGTAGTCCATCAACAAAGGAGGTGGCTTACAAAACACTCGTTCGACCTATACTTGAGTATTGCTCATCAGTGTCGGATCCGTACCAGATCGGTCTGACGGAGGAGATAGAGAAGATCCAAAGAAGAGCGGCGCGTTTCGTCACAGGGTTATTTGGTAACCGTGATAGCGTTACGGAGATGTTTAATAAACTCAAGTGGCAGAGTCTGCAAGAGAGGCGCTCTGCATCGCGGTGTAGCTTGCTCGCCAGGTTTCGAGAGGGTGCGTTTCTGGATGAGGTATCGAATATATTGCTTCCCCCTAGTTATACCTCCCGAGGAGATCACGAATGTAAAATTAGAGAGATTAGAGCGCGCACGGAGGCTTTCAGACAGTCGTTCTTCCCGCGAACCATACGCGACTGGAACAGGAAAGGGAGGTAATGACAGTGGCACGTAAAGTGCCCTCCGCCACACACCGTTGGGTGGCTTGCGGAGTATCGATGTAGATGTAGATGTAGATGTACTGATTTGCTTCTGGCGAAGAGTTGTGTGGTTACTTAAAATCGGTCGGTGAAAGTGAAACTTAGTCCTCACATATGAAGCCACACATATTAATAAAACCTTCCATTCTATGGTAAAACTTTCAGGTAACACAGAAAAAGACATCACGAAAACAAATCTTTTACATGTAATGCGGAAGCCTTCAGTCGACAATATCAACTCCACAATAAAACTACACAGGTTGGTCCGTGTGTTGTAGGAAGCATGAAGGTTTCGCAACGGTTGCAGATACCGTAATGCAGGTATCACGAAACAATAGAATATAAAGATGGAGCTAGTTTGTTCTCTGGTTAAAAGGGAAAGTTTTTTTTTACTGCGATATAAACGCAAGTATATTCTTCTTAAAGGCAACTAAAATATTGAGAGTTCATAAAAAGAGACAGTAATACAGCAGTGCATGGTAAGGCTCATAGAGAAACATTTCACTAAAATATTCTTGAAACTGTGCTAAAAGCTTGACCAAAGTTTGTCGACAGAGCGTAGTTTCTCAGGATTTGTTTACAAAGAAGTGGAGCTCAAAACGTAGTCACCGGACGTTGTGACCGAGCGGTTCTAGGCGCTAAAATCTGGAACCGTGCGACAGCTACGGTCGCAGGTTCGAATCCTGCCTTAGGCATGGATGTGTGTGATGTCCTTAGGTTAGTTAGGTTTAAGTAGTTTTAAGTTCTAGGGGACTGATGGCCTCAGATGTTAAGTCCCATTGTGCTCAGAGCCATTTGAACGAAAACATAGTCTCTTAATAGATTTCGCATATACGTTTAGGGCAGATTCCAGCTTGCTTTTGTGAAATGTTCGTTGTGAACTTTGCAACCTATTTCTTGGCGCTTCGTATCTGTGAGTCATGAAATCAGTTGATTACATTTAGTGCATAGTTCTTTAATTACGTATATACACACCACTATGATAAGCTAGAGAACATGTTTTGTCATATTGATACACATCATGAAAGTGAAGTTAGGTGTTTAATACTACCATTTGCGTTCATTTCTTCAAGTGAGATGATTTATTTCGAAACTTCGTTCATTTTGTAGCTGTAAAGTGTTGTATGTTTCAGAAATAGGGGCTTTGGTCTAGAAAACAGTACTCCAGTGTTCTGCATAAAACAACACATGTATGCTGAGTATATAGATACATGTACGCAATGTAGTGTCTTAAATATGTTAAGTACGAGTATAAGAGGAATTCTTACATCTCGATAAACTGAGTGCTCTAGTTAGACTACAGGCTTATTAAAAAAACTAGAATAATCACTGTTGCTGTGTAGCGTTCATTTTGAAGCCACAATTTGCAGGTCAACGCTGTGTTTACTCTTAGTAAATGATGTCAAATACGTGAAAACCGTTGCATAAACAATGACATACCGAGCGAGGTGGCGCATTTGTTTGCACGCTGGACTCGCATGCAGTAGGCCAACGGTTAAAACCCGCGTCCGGCCATCCTCATTTCCCGTGATTTTCCTGGACGCTTCAGAGAAATGCCGGGATGGATCCTTTGAAAGGGCACAGCCGACTTCCTTCGCCATCCTTCTCTAATTCGACTGGAATGTCGACCTCGCTATGTGATCAGCTCCCCCCCCCCTCCCCCCCCCCACAACAAGCAACCAATCACTGAACTACAATGACTGAACGGATGCAGATAATGTTCATGAGGACTCTGTATCACTGTTAGCAGCAATTGTGAAAATGGAATGACTAGTTCAAGTTATAGTGGAGATTACAGTTACACAAGTCCCAAATAGTTTAAGCAAAAATAGGATAAAATTGTGGAAATGAAGGTAGACAAAATTGTATCACGGCAAAGTTAATTCAAGACTGAAAAATAAGCGCAAGTTACAGACACAGGGGATGTGCTAGGAAATATTAAAGAAGAATCAGATGTGAAAAACTTAGTGAATGATAAATTAATCCCACTATTTGCTACTTCGTAAGTTTCATGCAACTATGCTGAACTGATAACTTGCAGCATTTTCGCATGTGCTTGTAAGAAACGAAACCTACGTTCTTGAACAGATATTTACAGCGTCCAGTCCCTTGATGTTGCCCTTATACAGAAAACTAAAAAAAGAATAAAACTAATTTCATTTAAGACAGACGTGATTATTCAGTAGGGGTTGTGAAGTAAATGTCCTTTTTTTCGCTTTCCTCTCGTTGTCTCTCATAGTCTTGAAATCACTGGGCCAGTATTCACATTCGTACCTGTTAACTGCGGCTTCTTTCGAAAATAATTGCGTAATTTCTCCGGTATGGCGTTGTGTGGGCTTCAGGAAAATGGGAGCGGCGTTTGAAGGTGCCCGAAGCACCACCAACAATAAAACACTAAATTGGCATGCGATGTCTAATCGAACGAATACATAATTGAGATTACAGTGAATCATGCGTTCTTCACATCAATATTCTTAAATTTCAAGGAAGCTTGATAGCTTTTGTTCTGCCTTTGAACGTATTCATGTTATATCTGGAGCTATAGTTAGATTTTAGCTACGACGCAGCTCATAAGCCGTTTTGTTTACAGGATGGACGCGTCTACCTTGACGATTTCTACGGAATGTACAGCCGGCTGCTCCGGGAGCTGGAGTTGGAGTCATCTGGGGTGAGTATCATCAGCTTTGTAGAATTCGGTCGTATCTGAAGGCCGCAGGCTGTAGTTGTACGTCCACTTGATACATTTTGTTCATAACCGACAATGGAGGTTCAGGCATTAGTTACTTTGGTCATCAGTTATCTTTAACCGTTAAGGCTGCCATTGTGATCAGAAGACACTGAGATTGTGTCATGTTTTTGAGGCCGTATCCCGACAAGTAATAAAATTTGTGGGAGTGTTGACAATGCACAGAGATGAAAAGAGCTGTCTACCGCTTTCCAGGAGCGATAGTTAGTTCACTTACAGAGTTCTCTGTGTAGGGTTAGAAGGGTAGTAGACGTAGGCACGATGTGAAACACCAGTCATCTTAATCCAGTTCAAGTAGATGAAAAGCTACAGAATGTACTGATTGGCCAACACACTCCAACCACAGCCCACCACGAGACTGAATGCTTCGCGCTAAAGGACGTGTGTAAGTGGGACAGAATCTAATGGCTAGTCATTCTACCCAAAGCACGGGCCAAAAATGGGAAAATCCACAGATATAGGCGACACTAGTAAAGGGTGGATTGTTATCACCCAGCGCCTGTCAACAAGCATTTCGGCCACGGTGAAGCTGGTCGGGTGTAGGCATGCTAGTATCTACTGCCGTGAGCGTCTATGGAAAGTGGTTGAATGACGGCGAAACTCCTAGTAGCCGGCAAAGTGTTCGCCATCAACACCTGATCACAGAAATAGTCGGATGCTTGCCTGCTCTGTAAAAGCAGGAAAGGTTAAAAGAATACCTGGTTCAAAAAAGGTGGTCGGGCCAGATTTTTTTCCATTTTCTTTTTTTGTAAAAAGGAAATACTGAGACGAATGCTGTCGTAGCTTATACAAACTCAATGGGATTCGATTTGGAGAGCATAGCGTTCCAGGACTAGAATTAAAAGTTGACAGTGCTTTAGGCGAGTTGGCGTCAATGAAGACAGAAGGGACAAATAACATTTGTTTGGCAATTGTAAAATCATTTTGGGACTTAGCATCCTATCTACAATCCAAGCTGGAGTGTAGAATCAATGAGACGGGGGACTTACCATCGAATTATGGGAATACCATCCACACAAAGCCGATTGAAGCAAGGGCAGGTTACTATCGTACAATCAGACTCGGCATCTCATGCACCCGACGTGTTGATCAGAAAATAAGAAAAGGATAGGAAAAGGGAACTGAGGTTTCGTTACATGAGGAACAATTTCACATAAGAGGAGAGGGAGGAGGTTAGTGTTTAACGTCCTGTCGACGCAGAAGTCACTACACACGGAGCACAAACTCGGATTAGGAGAAGGTAGGGTAGGAAATCGGCCGTGCCCTTTCAAACGAACTATTCTGGCATTTGCCCGAAGCGATGTTAGGGAAATCACGAAAAACCTAAATCAGCATGGTCGGACGCGGTTTTCAACCGTCGCACTCCCGAATGCGATCCAGTGCGCTAACCACAGCGCCGCCTCGGTCAGTAATTTGAGATTACGAAGGGCAACGGCGCCATACTTACTGCATTGTGGTGCGTTTGATAGTGGTAGGGAGACTTTAGAAGCAATTTTCATACCTAGATTGATCACCAAGGATCTCGGCAACTGCTTATTACACTTGCCTGTCAAACTGACCATAACTTGTTCAAGAATCACATTTACCAACGGTCAGGCAACAGTGTTGGTGTTGTTGTGGTTTTCAGTCTGAAGTCTGGTTTGATGCAGCTGTCCATGCTAGTGTATCACGTGCAAGCCTCTTTATCTCTGAACAGCTATTCCAACCTTCGTCCATTTCAATTTTCTCACAGTATTCGTCCCTTCGTCTACCCCTACAATTTACCCCATCTCCTTCTCCAAATTTTCTCCTACTGCAAACTGACATGTCTTGATATCTCAGGATGTGTCTTATCAACCGATCCCTTCTTTTAGTCGAGTTATGCCACAAATATATTTCTTGCCTAATTAGATTCAATACCTCTTCATTACTCATCCGGTCTAGCCATCTAACCTTCTGCATTTGACTGAAGTACCGCATTTAAAAATTTTCTATTCTCTTTTTGTCTCAGCTGTTCATCGTGTGAGTTTCACTTCTGTACATGGCTAAATCCCTGACAAACGCCTCAGAAAACATTTTCTAGCTCTTAAATTTTGCATTAAACGTGAATAAATACACCTTTCTTTCCAAAATGCTTTCCTTATCATAACCAATCTATATTTGATCTTCTCTCTATTTAGACCATTGCAAGTTATTTTGCTGCACAAACAGCAAAACTCATCTAGCATATTTAGTATATAATCTCGTAATTTAATAGCCTCAGCATTCTCTGATCTAATTCGAGCCTATTCCATAACCTTCATTTTACTTTTGTGGACGTTCATCTCTTAACCACTTCTCTAAGTACTATCCACTATACTGAAAAGTTCTTAGAAGGACTCTGGTATCTCTGACATAATTACAATGTTATCGACCAACCTCGAAGTTTTTGTTTCTTTGCCCGAACATCAATTCCTTTTCCAAATTTCTCCTTGCTTGCCTTTACTGCTTGCATGATAAACAGACTCAATAACAACGTCCTTGGACTCCTAAAACAGCAGCTGATTTCTGTGAAAGTTGTATACAATCTTCCACTCTCTGTATTTTATCACTGCTACAGTAAAATTCTAAAGAATAGATTCCAGCCACCACTGTAAAAGGTTTAACCTAAATCAGGGTTTCCCAGGTTGCGTTCCGTCTAACACTGGTGTTGAGAAAGAGCTCTGCAAAAAAATTAATGAATGACATGGCGCTATTTTCCAATATATTGCCAATACAAATTACCGTTTTAAAATTTTATTGTGGTTTTTGTGTTACTAGTCATCATATAAAATTGAAGTAATGACTGAATATAACAAGTTTATCTGATTTTTATATATTTTATTAGCCTTCAAAATGAGGAAGGTGTTCCATCGAAGCACCCGGATCCTCAAAGTTTTCTGTCACAGCGGAAGGCTGAAACTCCTTATTCTAAATCAACACTTGCTATAAACGTAGGTTAGTATAACTGCAACGAAATTACACGCCATTTCGTAGAAATCTGCCAGACTTGTTAGTGCTCCCTTAGTCTCAGCAGTTGACACGACCCCGCTAAGTGTTGACCCTGTCGTGCAGGACACACTGGGCCCACCCCCTGCCGCCTACTACTCCGTCAGCGCTTTGGGAGGTGCCGCGCCGGAGGCGGAAGCGCCGTGAGATCCGTCGCATTCAGCCCACGCCCAGCAGTTCGTCCTCCAGCCGTGACGGGGCGCGGCGCGTGTCGACGAGGTTGAGCCGCCGTTGCCGCCTCTGCGTCTGCAACGCATCCGCCGCGCAACAGCCGGACCGCGTCAGCCTGCGATGTAACTACATGCTGTGTCCGTGCAGCCAGCGCTCTCAATAAACAGCTCTGTCTGAGCCGCAAGTGTACTCTGCTGTTGTTCTTGTAGTCTCAGTTAAGGGTCCTAGACACGCACCAACCACCCGACCGATCAATTTCGTGTGCAATCTTAACACGACCCGACCGATTTTACTCAGCCATTACAATGGCGCAACGACCAACTTTTGTCGGGCGGTTGGCACGACAGCGCTACATACTGCACAGTTATTTTGAGTAAAACGGGAGAGCGGGCGGGTGAAGTGGTTGGGCGTCGGGCGTCGGTTGGTCGTACCCAACTGACCAACTGACAAGAATAGTCGATCGCTTGGTTGGCTAAAGCGCCTTCAAATATCCAATTTGGTGGCCGGTCGGTCGGTTGGTACGCGTGTATGGCCAGAAACATTGTCGCTGTTATGAGTTCATTGATGAAATCGTTGAGCCAACTTGAGCGTTCGACACCGTCCGTCAGCTCTGAGCTATGACGTAGTGGAGCTGTGTGGGATAAGTCATCCATGTGTGGAGCGTTATTCGTTTGCTCTGGGGTGCTATTAGTGCGAGTTAATGCTGTTTTGTAGTTTGTTCTTTACATCACATGGCCTTACACGCACACAAAGGAAGAACTGTAAATTGGTTTAATTAACAGGTGCTGTGAGAGGTGCACAACTTTTCAACCACTTTTCGCGCTTGGATAATAGCGACACCATACTAAAGCCTAACACGGCAGCTTCAATTTATCTCATTCGTTTCAAACACATGAATGGAAAATGAGGACTGTTCATACTTCATGTCTTTCTGCTGAAAGCGACTAAATAAAACTCACCTCACTTTTGTATGGTTATTTTGAGATACAATATGGAAGACGTAGGCCACCAACATGATACAACAGGAAAATTGAAAGATGACACCGTCTTTGCAAGAACATCTTGAAAAATGTCTATCTGGAAAAAAAAAGAAAAAACAGCGAAAGATGATATTCTGTTGGATCGTGACAGTACCATGCATACTTTGAAATACACTGCTACCTATTAAAAATACAACACCCAGAAGAAATAGTTAATAATCAAATGTTACATATTCTATGTATATACAGTATAGTGGTGTTATCAATCAAGGTAGTAATGAAATTGAATAGAGAATGTCTTTTTAAGTCCCTACAGCTTGGTATTATTCAAGTACATAGAAGAATCAACACAAGCCAGCCACTGGGCATAAAAATTTCTACGTGGTTAGTCAGTCATCAAGAGTCAACATCAACACTGATGCGTGTCATTACGAGTGAGCCCGGCAGAAAACTGTAAAACTAGTACATACCAACGTGGGCCCATCACTCTCATAACATTATGCAAGAAGAACTAGCTAGGAAACAAAAACATTTATGAGGGGTCTGATGAAGAACTTAAGATACAGAAATAAACTGATCAGTCAGTACAGCAAAACCGAAGACATCTGACGACTTGTAGCGAGTGAGACCTATTACGTTGTTATAAATGACGTCATACAGCAAAGGCGCTACTCAGTGCCATATACAGGGAGAGTCACCTAACGTTACCGCTGGATATATTTCGTAAACCACATCAAATACTGACGAACCGATTCCACAGCCCGAACGTGAGGAGAGGGGCTAGTGTAAATGTTTAATACAAACCATACAAAAATGCACGGAAGTATGTTTTTTAACACAAACCCACGTTTTCTAAATGGAACCGCGTTAGTTTTGTTAGCACATCGGAACATATAAACAAATACGTAATCAGTGTCGTCTGTTGCATCGTAAAATGTTAATTACATCCGGATATATTGTAACCTAAAGTTGACGCTTGAAACCTCTGACGTTCAGTTGCGTGTTGTAACAAACACGGGCCACGGTCGGCGAGCAGCATCTGCAGGGACATGTTTACGATGACGACCGTCTTTACGAGTGTGGCTGTAGTGCACTGTTGTGGTTTGGTCTAGCTGTCGCAGTGTCCGGATGTAGCGCTTGCTGCTATTTTTATTCTGCATTCGTCTCCGCACTCAGACCAACTGTAGTACACCGTGTTACCAGACGTCTGTGATAGTGTAGTGTTGTAGGAACTGTGACCATGGTGTATTCGAACTCTGAAAAGGCGGAGATGATACTCATCTATGGCGAGTGTCGACGAAATGCAGCTGAAGCCTGCAGGGTGTATGCAGAACGGTACCCGGACAGAGAGCATACAACGTGCTACACATTGCAAAACATCTACCGCCAACTGTATGCAATAGGTACGGTCGTAGCACGCAAACGGGTCCGTAACAGGCCCGTCACAGGAGAAGCGGGTGCAGTTGGTGTGTTAGCTGCTGTTGCCATGAACCCACACATGAGTACACGGGACATTGCGAGAGCCGGTGGACTGAGTCAAAGTAGTGTCATGCGCATACTGCATCGTCACCGCTTTCACCCGTTTCATGTGTCGCTACATCAGCAATTACATAGTGATGACTTTAATCATCGAGTGCAATTCTGTCAATGGGCATTAACAGAGAATGCGTTGCAGTTCTACCTGTTTACCGATGAAGCGGGTTTCGCAAACCACGGGGCAGTGAATCTACGGAACATGCATTACTGGTCCGTGGACAATCCTCGCTGGCTCAGCCAGGGAGAGCGACAGCGACCGTGGACTGTAAATGTATGGTGCGGAATCATTGGCGACCACCTCATTGGTCCTTACTTCATTGCAGGGGCCCAAACAGCTACAACATACATCGCGTTTCTACAAAATGTTCTGCCAACGTTGCTCGAAAATGTCCCACTGGAAACGCGTCGACGTATGTGGTATCAGCGTGATGGTGCACCTGCACATTTCGCAATTAACACTAGGCTGACCCTTGACAGGATGTTCGACGGGCGTTTCATAGGACGTGGAGGACGCATAAATTGGCCAGCCCGTTTTCCTGATCTTACACCTCTGGACTTCTTTCTGTGGGGTACGTTAAGGGAGAATGTGTACCGTGATGTACCTACAACCCCAGAGGATATGAAACAACGTATTGTGACAGCCTGCGGCGACATTACACCAGATGTACTGCGGCGTGTACGACATTCATTACCCCAGAGATTGCAATTGTGTGCAGCAAATGATGGCCACCACATTGAACATCTATTGGCCTCACATGTCGGGACACACTCTATTCCACTCCGTAATTGAAAACGGAAACCACGTGTGTACGCGTACCTCACCCCTCATGGTAATGTACATGTGCGTCAGTGAAAAGACCAATAAAAAGGTGTTAGCATGTTGACGTATTGTGCTGTTCCAGTCTCTTCTGTGCCTTAGATCCATCACCGGTTTCCTTTGGATCCCTACGTAATTCGTTGCTCTCCGATACACACGATAAAACAGCGGAAGAGTGGTACTCAAGCGTCAACTTTAGTTTACAATATCTACGGACGTAATTAACATTTTACAATGCAACAAACGGTACTGATTAAAAAAATGTAGGTTTGTGTTAAAAAACATACTCCCGTGCATTTTTTTATGGTTTGTATTAACCAATTACACTAGCCCCTCTCCTCACGTTAGGTCTGTTGAATCGATTCGACAGTATTTGATGTGGTTTAGGAAATATATCCAGCGGTAATGTTAGGTGACTCACCCTGTATACGCCACCTTGCTAGCCTAAAGGCAGTCAGTCAGTACGATCTATGGCATTCATGTTGTTCACACACGATTCTCTGAATAATGTTACTCATTATCCGTCTAGACGGATTATAAGTAACATTATAAAATCACTGATTGCTGTTATCCCATCAGACATTATGTCTGTTTTTGCAAAGATTCTCTGATTATCATATTGTAACAGAGTGTTCCAGTATTTGTCATACTCTTGTTGGCTGATGTGATGACCATATACCCATCAAAAGGAAGACTACTCACGGGTGGTCCACGAGTGTATGAATACCATTTCAGTTCAAAGCATTAAACGCTCTGAAACTTGAGCATCGTTTGGGTCAGACATCCTACCGAAACGGCAGGCGAGGATCAGCATTTCACACAACATTTTAGCGTCATACATTACGGTCCATCTGATGGGACAACCAAGGCAGTAACCTAGGGGAGCAGATTGCTTTCAAGGCAGCGTGTGAGCCAAACACACACATGTACCATAGTCACGTCCTCATCCACTGCAAACCAGCCGACAGGAAGCGCCATCCAAAACCAATGGATGCGCAATCCACCCCACCTTGAGTCACTGGCCTGTGTTCAGCCCTGATGCAGCGATCTTTGGCAGCGATAAGTTTGCCTCTGGATTCTGCAGAGTCCACTAAAGCTTACAAAGACATCAGCCACTGCCGAAGACATGGGGACAATATATAGTTTAGAGAATAACAAAAATTTTAAACATTTTATTGGCTGTGATCCAGCAACCGTACGCTATTTAATTACAGGACGTGAACACACCCACTTCGGTTCCACAAAAGTTTGTCAGTTGACCATGGTTTCGATTGAACTACGGCAATCGTCATCAGAATAAAAACATACGTGCAATAACTGAAAATATAATGACATTAACTGGAATAATATACACTTAATAAGATTATTCCACTAATTGTGTACAAGCAGAATGTACTTACATGTAATCACACCGTGGTTTAAAACGTCTGTACAAAAGTGCCCTCGTCAAAGAGAAATGTCATAAGAATAAAAACTGCAAATGTCAAATTATAACGTAATTGCCAATCAGATAAAATACTCCGTACAATATAATGATAACTTCTTGGCAGAGGTTCGATTCCTCCCTCGGGCATGGTTGTGTGTGTTCGTCATTAGGATAATTTAGGTTAAGTAGTGTGAAAGCTTAGGGACTGATGACCTTAGAAGTTAAGTCCCATAAGATTTCACACACATTTCAACATTCTTTTATAATGACATCCGTAAGGTCGCTTAGGCCCAAGAGCTGAATAGTACAGCCGCTACCTCGAAACTAAACAGCTAACACGCGGACGCCAGCACGAGGTGGACACGAAAGCAGATTGGCGCCATCTAGCAGGAAGTAATCGAAATACAGACAGCTTAAGAATAACTGAGGCATTGCAAGGACAATTTTAAAAATTACTGGTAACATATAGGAACCAGTGTATAAGAGTTACAACATAACGTAACAGGCTTTTTTACAAAAGAAAATATAGTTCTGGTAATATGCAGAGAAAACATAAGACTGGAAGGAAAAATGATGTTTAGGGGACTACACAGAGGAGAGTATCGTCGTCTAGACAATTTTAATTAGCGACTCTACGCCTTGAACAAAGCTTCTGTTGCGTAATTGCAAATGTTCGTTAAGAATGAGACCGTCCTTCGGAGACAGGTGTTTAACAATTTCTAGCTCTTCTAAGTTGTTAAGCCTAAAGCCTTGTTTGTCTGAGTGCAAGATCTGCACGTCTTCCGCCTATTTTCTTTAGAAGGTGTTCCTTGAATGTTATCTAAATAGCTCGGCCTCTTTTCCCCATGTAATATGCGGTACAATGGACCCAAATATTGTTTTATAAACAGCAGAGTTTTGCAAAGAGGAAAACGTAGGTTCAAGTAACATATGATGTTACTTTTTAAAGAATTATTAGTGGTGAAGGCTTTTCTACAGTTATACTTATTTTGAAGCAGACACCATATTTTGTAAGAAACCCCACCAACAGAAATGGTATAGAGAAGTTTTTTAAAATTAGGTTCGTTATTAGAAATGCCTAGGATGGTGATTCTGTTATTGGTTTTACTACTAAAATATTATATGCTCTTCGAGGGTCGTAGCCATTATTGACTGCAATAGTTTTAATCAGACTGATTGAAGATTAGAGGTTTTCAATGGTTAGAGGGATGGAGGCGGCTCTATGGATAGCTGAACAAGAAAAGGCTTTCTTATGAGAATGTGGGTGTACTGAAGCGAAAGTTATAATTTGATTAAAAGTGGTTTCGTTAAGACATTGAAGCTTATTTTGTCGTTTACTACCATACGAGTGAGATTTTGTTTAACTGACGGAACTCATTTTCAGGTTCACAAGTGAAAGAAATATTTTCGTGAATACCTTTAAAAATTTTGAAAAACTAATTGAAACCATAAATACCAAAATTGTAAAAAAATATACTTTGGTAACTAAGTCTGATAAGGGTAATAGCGTTGGAACTGCAAGTAAAGAAGAATATTTTACAAAAACTATACTTTTCTTTCAAGAAAACGAAATTTCCGAGCTTCATGAGGATCTCACACCAACTTTGCAGAAAGAAGTCAGAATCGCAATTAACGATGCGAAATCTCTTCTTAACGTTTTCGAAACAGCAGCTAATCAACAGGAATCCTCATCCGTCTAAGTTACGATCTCAGAATGAAGTCCATAAGAAAGACCACCTGATCAGACCATTTGCAAACAGTATCAACAGAGCTTTTACGATTTAGCCAAATTTCTGCAAGATATTTTGAAAAATTGTTTGTTTTCCAAAATAATTGTTCCGGTTCCAATGGTCAAGATTTAGTTAGTGAAATGAATGACGTTCACTGTGGGGAGAGAGACGAAATTATTTTCATTTGACATCAAAAGTCTCTACACAAACGTGCCACTACTTGCAACCTTAGGCATAGTAGGAAAAAATTTACGTTCATTCTAAAAAGACTTACCTAATGAACAAATAACCGAATTTATGAATATACTTCGTATCGTAGTGAAATAGGATTATTTTGAGTTTAATGTAAAGTTATATCAACAACTAGATGGCCTTGCAATGGGGAACCCCTTAGCAGGAATCCTTAATTCCTTAGAGGTAAAATTTTTTATTGATTTGTCAGCGTAAGCTGTATTTATTTATTTATTTATGCATTTATTTTACCTGGCAAGATTAGGGCCTTCAGGCCCTCTCTTACACCTAACCAGGCATACTCAGATTCAACAAATTTCAGTTTCTACAGAACATTAAGGACATGTAACATGTTATACAGTACTAATGTTAAAGAAAAAAAATAGAGATTATAAAAGTAGTACCATGATAATTATAACAATAAAAAAATAATTATAACAATCAATAATAATAATAATAGTAATAAAGACTATTTTTCTTTTATGAATGTCAGTCCTATTGCTAGCTGGGAATTTTCTCGTTATATTCTTGCAGCTTGTGAGTTATTCTCATCAAGCAGAGACATAAGACGATGGAATGGGGTGAAAGAGATATAGAAGAGGTAGATAGGTTAGAGGAAGAGAAATAGAATGGTAAAATTCGAAGCTATGATGGAGAGGAGAAAGAAAAAGATGAGAGGGGCACAACAGTGGTGGCTGTACCGTCCCTAATATGTAAGTCTTGAGTTCCCTCTTGAGTGGTTTTGGATAAGACGCAGATCACAGGGGAGCGCGTTCCATAGTCGTATGGCTGAGATGGAGAATGACACGCAGAAAGATTTTGTGTTATGTAAAGGTACAGCCAGGATGCTAGACGTATCCGATCTGGTATTGCAGTTGTAGGTATTCTTTCATACACTAGATATTTCGACGACATATTGATCATTTACAAAGAGCCTAATGATGATATAGACTTGTAAATGAGTTCTGGCAGTTACATTTTCTAGATCTTACTCTTACAATAGCAGACGGCAAAATTAGCTTCAGTATCTTTTGTAAAGGAAGCAGTTCTGATCAAATTATATCTTTCGCTTCAGTATACCCACATTCTCATGAGAAAGAATTTTAATCCAGATATCCATGGAGCCACCTCCATCCCACTTTCTAGTAAACATCTCAAATCTGAAATCAGTCAGATTGAAATTCTGGCAGTCAGTAATGGCTATGACCCTTCCATAGTAGATAATATTATAGTAGGAAAACCAACTGTCTTCCATGGTAGATCCTATTTTAGTAGTAAAGCCAATAAGAGAATCACCACCCTAAGCATTTCTAATAATAAAGTTAATTAAAAGAAAAAATTTTCCACTGTATCATTTCTGTGTCCAGTTTCTTACAAAATACATTGTCTGCTTAAAAATAAGTATTACTGTAGAGTAGCCGTCTCCACTACTAACTCTTTAAAAAGTAACATCTTATTTAACTTGAACCTACGCTTTCCCCTTTATGAGAGGTCCCCTTAGAAAAATTAATGAATTACTGTGCTGATAAACATCTTACATTATTTGATTTTCAAACAGCTGAGCAGAACTGAACGTACTCAGACATTACTCTCTTTACTTATTCTGATCAACACTAAACTGATACACAATATTTTTAGCCCTACGCAATCTGACTTTCAAAAAACCCTACAAAAGAATGGCCCTGACTAACAATAACCCTTACCTTTCATAAATCACTTACCTCACATAAATCTTCGATACTCAAATTACTGCAATACAGCGAGCTGCTGCAATACTGCTAGCTAAATAAAAGATTCGAACTACTGAGGGCACTAACTACTGTTAGGCATAGTTAGCAAATGAAAGATTTTGAAAGTCATTATATATATATATATATATATATATATATATATATATATATATATATATATATATATATATATATATCAGTTCATGACAGCCAGTCTTACAAATTTACTGTCTCTGATGGTCACACGTCCAAATCATCCGCTCTCAAAACTCCGCCATTTCTCTCCCCACATCTACCACTGCTGGCGGCTCACCTCCAACTGCGCAACGCTACGCGCTGTTAACATCCAGCTGCCCAACACTACAATAGCAAACAACAATGCAAACCAGCCACAGACTGCACACAGCACAGCCAGTGATTTACATACAGAGCGCTACTTGGCGTTACCAATAAAAAAACTTAAACAGCCTACTTACACCTTTGCAAAACTCTGCTGTTTATTAAATAACATTTGCTACAACTGTCCAGCCTATTACAAAGGGCAAACAGGCCGAGCTATTTCGATAAAATTCAACGAACACTTACTACGGAAAAAAGACACCAATGCTCATAATTCAACTTTCGCCGATCATTTATTAGTCACAGCGCATAATTCTAAAGATGTATAAGACGTGAGGATCTTGCACTCAGAGGAACAAGGCTTTAGGCTTAACGTCGTAGAAGAGTTAGAAATTTATAAACAACGATCTCTGATGGACGGTCTCATTCTTAACGAACATTTTCAATTACGCAACAAAAGCTTTGTTCAAGGCGTAGAGCCGATAATTAAAATTTTCCTAATGACGATACTCTCCTCAGTGCAGTCTCCTAAACATCGTTTTTCCTTCCAACCTTATGTTTTCTCTGTATATTACCTGAACTATATTTTCTTTTTGTAAAAAGACTGTTACGTTATGTTGTATCTATCACAAGCTGGTTCCTATATGTTACCAGTAATATTTAAAATTGTCCTTGCAATGTCTCAGTTGTTCTTAAGTTGTATGTATTTCGATTACTTCCTACTAGATGCCGTGAATCTGCTTTTGTGTCCACCTGGTGGTTGCCTCGGCATGTTAGCTGTTTAGTCTTGCGGTAGCGGCTGTATTATGCCACTTTTTGGCCTAAGTGACCTTGCATTTGTCGTTGTATTGTATGGTGTATTTTATCTGGTTGGCAATATTGTTATACTTTTAAATTTTTAGTTTTTATTCCTATGACATTCCTCTTTGACGAGAGCACTTTTACTCACACGTTTTAAACCACAGTATGATTACAGGTAAGTACATTCTGCTTGTACGTAATTTATGGAATAATCTTATTAAGTGCATATTATTTCAGTTAATATCATTATATTTTGAGGTAATCCATGTAAGTTTTTGTTCTGATGAAGATTCTCGATGTGTAATCGAAACCGTGGTCAACTGACAAACTTTTGTGGAACTAAAGTGTGTGTATATACGTCTTGCAACTAAGTTAATGCAACCATATTTGACCTTGTTTTATTGCGTCTGATGACGCCACACACGTTCCTCGGTTTCCATTCTGATAAAAGATTATGGGTTTCCAGCCTGAGGTGACCAAAGCTTACATTGGGAAGAACATACTTTAAAATTATAGGTATCTAGGGAGCGTGCACGGTGAGAAATTTATTGCACAGAGCTGCCACTTCTTTCTGTAAGAAAGGTGCAAAATCGGCTGGTCTTGATGTCATACTGAGCCATTATCCACTTAGGGATTAGATGTTGTATCGTCGACATTATAATTCCGTCATCATTGATATGCAAGTCCCAAAGTTACGTCAAATAAAAAGAAATGCACTTCATGGTAAAACAGCCCCAGAAGGGGTTTCGCAATTAATAACGCCATACAATCATTTAATTTTCATTTCGATTGCAGATGCAGGTAAATCATTCCATACTGCTTCAAATATGAGCCAGGGAGTTCATCAATTGAAGTGGCTGGCGTGTGGTGGCCTTCCAGTCTTCCGGCAACCTTTGATCAGATGTCTCCAGTGGCTGGGAGATTTGTAGAACATGATGTCAAGAGTTACAAATGAACTCCCTCTGTGTCGAGATAGATCCGGACAGCACAGGCACATGCTGTCTGACATTATCTTGGTGAAAGACAGAGTCACCGGTATCTCGAAGTGGTGCACACCAGTCGAACATGACAGTCATCGGCTTAATGGGTGTAATGAATGGCTGCTGTTCATACCACTGGCTATATGAACCAGACGTAACCGGAATGGCTACGGAATGGCACCCTGTACCATCATGTTAGCTGCAGGGCCGTTATGACAATGATAAATGCCGTCACACGCAGATTCGTCCATCACGAGTCTGTACACTGAACCAGAAGTCATTTGAAAACAAGACACTCCGCCTACGCTCTGTCTACAGCTGAGCACTGTCGTTGCAACTGCCCCATCTGTGGCTTCAAGGGAAGCTGCAATAGTGGTCGTCGTGCTTGGTATACCCTACATGGCAGCACCCGCTAAATACCTGATTGCCCCAGCACATAGTTAACGAGGATTTATTTTCATTGCACTCTAAAGTACAAAAACACAAAGAAACTCCTTCAGCAATCACTTAGTGGGCCCATTGGACTTCATCACAAATTAATGATGGTCCATGAAATTGCTTGGAAGTATATAAGTTGTGGTGAAGTCTAATAGGCGGACTAAATCATTTGTGAACAGTTTTCTTTGTGTCTGCAATGGTATCAGCAGCGACGTCACATTGCGTTACTCAGGCCAAAATTCTGGTTAAAGAGACTGTAGCTGATAGATTATGGATAGTTCTGCTTCTGTTACACCAGTTCAAAAGTTTCAACATTACAGTGAGCTACTATACGGTCTGCGGAGAAGAAATCAATTAATACCATGACTACGAGTCATCTTTAGAAGACAAAATAGATAAATTGAAGTCCCTTGATGGAACCTTTCTGCATATTCGGGATAGTTACTATAAGGATTTTCATATCGCTTTCACTGACACGTAAAGTGATTTGCGAGCTAAGTTTCTGTATTTAACTTATAAATATTTCCAGCAAATTGGATGGGTTATGATGAATTGTTAGTTGCCAATCTGAAAACGATTCCGCTGTGGTCCAGTGGTGAATGATAGAACTCCTTGAATCAACAGCTCTACATAGTACGATGTTTCCACGGGCCAAATGAGTGTGCTTGAAAACTCTGCTTTCTTTGACGCTCAAATAACAGAAGGAACGTGTTTGGCTCGGTGCGGTCAGTTTTGGCCTAAATAATGTATCAGTCCATACTAAGGTTGACGAGATGAGTGCTGTCACGGCAAATACATCAAGATCAAGCATGTTTCTTTCTGCTTTCAGGTATTATTTGTTTGGAGACTCTAAAATTAAGCAATACTTGACGCACATCACTGTATAACCTAAAGAGCGCAACCGAAAATCAGCATCATTACTATAATCGTTGGTCCATGCGTGAGCATCCTCAAGAAGGAAACAGGAATGATTTTCTTGACAACTTAAAAACAGATGTTGAAATAGCATGCAGTAATACCTAGCGGATGACTACAGAAAATTTCGGAACATCTGTGCAGATGATTGGGGAACACAGTTAGAAAATTAGCGACATATATAACATTTGTATCCTATACTTCAGTTGCCTTGCATAGGTAAATCACATCAATCTTACATATGTCGCTTTTTCGTCTAGCTGGCACCAGTATCCCGCACATCAGCTGAGCTGTCTACGTCAACTGAAGTATGGGATACAGATTTTACGTATGTCGTTCTTTTCGCCTTCACTAGTGCAGGTATAGACTCGAAAAAATCTTAGTGATATTAGTGCTGGGAAGGGAGAAAGAGCAATAACTGCAAAATTTGAATTCTTACTGCAGCTGACGAACCCATACTTAGCGCAGAAAAGTGTAATACAACAAAGAAATACCTCAAAATACAGAAATTCAGTACAATATAAAAGAACTAAACCTACCATACGCAAATTCCCCCGCAGAAAACCAAAGCTCGCCTTGAAAGGCATCAACAAAAATCCCATACCCACATACATAAGAAACACAACATCACGAAAAAACACACATACATACAAATATATAAACCCAGAAGTTCACATTAACAAAATGAAGTAAAATAAAAAAAATCCACAGAAGAAAATTACGCAACATAAGAAAATGAAGAATGACAGATCAACCGCAATAAACCGAAACCAATATTTTAACCATCTCGACCAAACTCACACTTCTTCTTGATTGTCAGTTACATCCCAATTATCTAACAAAGTTTGGACGATATATTTGCCCTAAACGTTTAAAGGAAACACTTAAACGGGCAATATGTATCGGGTACACTACATCTCCTTTAATATTCATCTAACTGACTCCGTAGTGTCGAAATCCGTCGTTTCCCTCTCCCAGCAACAGATTTTATGGCTGACCAGTAACCTTCTATACTAAAGGTACAAGCCCCAGTGGATGAAGATCTGAACTCAATATTATGACTGACAACAAGATGCTGAAAACCAATATTCCCCACAATATTCCCCAAATCCCTATATGTAGAAAAAAAATCGGAAATAACAACAGAACACTTTGCAACATGATCTTCAATTAATTTCAGGAAAACTTTCTTCGTTCAATTAGGAACTACTTTAAAAACTAGATCGGCACATTCTGAACCTGAAATTACAGTCCCCCAAAACCCATAATCCTACCACAAGGCCCCACCCCCCCACCCCCTTTGGTTTTGGCAAAACGAGACTCATCGACTTCGACTGTAACACCCGCCGCCAACCTACAAAGACCCCATGTACTTTATATACTTCCAATAAACTTCCCTACAGAACGAATACCAGTCTAAAACGGTACGCTCACTCACACAACATTCATGCGCACACAACCACACAGGATATCTCAAACACCAATATTATGTAATTTTTATTATATTCCTCAAGGCCAGCTTAGATTTCTCGAACCATGTTCCTCGTATAACTGAGGGCCATAGTCGATCCTTGCTACACCTCCATAGGAATAAATCATGAGTACGAAGAGCAGATACGTATCAGGCGCACATTTTAGCCACACTCACTACATCGAATGTAATCAGCAAGAAGACCAGACATTTGCAGAAATCCAATGGTGGCCACCGTGTCTACGCTCAAAGCGTCCTTTGAGTCTTCCATATTCATGGTAATATACAAATCCATACCTACAAACGAAAATGAAAAACTAAAACTTATTCTGAATGAATAACTATTATTTCAAATTGTGTCAAACTCACCAAGAATGAAATTAAGTACCGGATAAATGGGAAAGAGCCAATTATTTAAATCAATGCAATGGAAAAAAATCTTACGCAATGTCTAACGCTGTCTTTTAAAACCTCATTCATTTTTTTAACTGATTGCGCCTATCCACAACAGAAAACTGATTTATTATCTATGGCTCGAAAGTACACAGATAATTATCTATGAGCAACCTATGTTGTCATTCGTCAAAGCCGATAAATTTTCTGTCATAATTCGCACATCTCACTGCTTATACTTCAATCAATGGTCAGTGAGCTACTTCGAAGTATTGTGAGCAATCGTATGAGAACAACTGTGCGTCGAAATAAAACACGAATATAAAATCATTGGTTTTTAATTTTTTGTGCAACAAGTAAAACATTTTCCGAAAAATGCTTCAGCAAACGATGCACTTTTGATTCATTTACATAGATAACGTTTTTCAACAGGGAATCAAATGACTCAGCTTTCAGCTTTCTGCTTCCTTTCAATGAATCCTAGGTGCGGACACGATTCTTTGCCTGGAGCTGAATACCTCTGCCTCTAAGAGGCTGTAACAAAGAATTGCGACAATGAGCCTAAAACAATGAATCAATGCATACTTAGGTTGACAGGATGAGTGCTGTCACGGGCAACACATCAAAATCAAGCATGTTTCTTTCTGCTATATTTTCTTTTACTTTTGTCCTCGGACCTGCTCCATTCAGACAGCCACCGACGGGTGAAGTACTACAAATTCAAAGACATACGCAGTCACATACCGTGGAATATTTTCATTGGGTGGAAACATATCAATTAAATCATGGTGCGTTCCCATCATGATTTCAAACGCTATTTACATATGGAATAAATAACATTCATGTGTCGTACATCTACATCAGCATCTACATATCTATATATGTGGTTTAAAACCATCTGTGCGGTGCGTGGCGGATGTACGTTTTACCACTGCTAGTCATTTCCCTTCCCGTTCCACTTACAAATACGGCGAGAGAAATACGACTATCTACACGGCTCTCTACGATCCCTAACTCGTCTTACCTTAAGTTCATGGTCTATACGCGAAATGTACGTTAGCCCCTGTAGGATAATTCTGCAGTCAGCTTCATAAGCTGGTTCTCTAAATTTTCTCAATATTATGCCTTGAAATAGAAGTTACAATGACTGGTAGACCTGTGTGTTGACCACATGCCCCTCCTTATCTGCATCCAGTGACCCCTATCGGCTGAGGATGACACGGCAGTCAGGCGGGGCCGTTGGGCCTTCCAGTGCCTTTTCTGGTGTGGAGAAGAGAGATTCCACGGAAAGAACTTCGCCTTCCTTCCATGGATTACCATGTCAGTTCCCGAAGCATTTCCGTACTACTTGAGTGTTGATCTAACCTACCAGTAACCAATCTGGCAATCCCCCTCTGAATTACTTCGATGTCTTCAGTTAATTCTACCTTGTGTGGATCCCAAACACTAGAGAAGTGCTCAAGAATGATGCCATTAGTGTCCTAAAGCTTCTTGGCGTGCTTGCTTAAATAGTTTCGGTTATATGAAATCGATGATATTGAGTTATCTAACATTGTTCTGAGAATTTTATGTGTAGATCCACGCAGTGGCCCACAAACAAGTTTATCTCTACGGCGGACAAGTCGTCCGGCCATAGATACTTACTTGATGTTATCTGTGCCAAGCCGGGGCGGGCTACTAGGTAGCAGTACAGA
The DNA here is from genome assembly GCF_021461395.2 of Schistocerca americana. NCBI lineage: Eukaryota > Metazoa > Arthropoda > Insecta > Orthoptera > Acrididae > Schistocerca > Schistocerca americana. The sequence goes on along the minus strand of NC_060124.1, from coordinate 502,002,774 downwards.
TAAAACCGAGATGGCTGCGTAATATCGACAATTCAACTTTAAGCAGACGATAAATACTTGTCGCATATTCTTTGACTTCATAAAATGCGCATGTTCAATGTGTTCTAAGACATTTAAAGTTCTCTTAGGATGATCATAAACACATGTTTACGCTTTATGAAAAAAATAATAATAAATAAATGGGACCTTGGTTTTCCAAATCAGAGGGGTAAGAATTCATGATTCGACTCCCTCCAAGGGAAGTATATCGAACATTTACATCATACTCCGCAAGCCAGCCAATGTGGGCTGCCGATGGTCTTTTTATACTACAAACTGAGCCCTCCAATCCTGTTCCGCTCGCCAATAGCGCGTGGGAAAAATGTCGGTAAGCCTCTGTATTGGCTATAATTTCTCACCTTTTCTCCTCATGTTCAAGACGTGAGATGTATGCGAGGTGAAGTAATAAGTTGTTCCACTCTTCGCATAAAGTGTTCTCTCGACATTTAAATAGTAAATCTCTCCGTGACGCACAACGCCTCTCTTGTAACGTCTGCCAATGGAGTTTGTTGAGCATCTCAGTAACGCTCTCACGCCGGCTAAAACATCCCGTGATGAAACGTGCCGCTGTTCGTTGGAGCTTCTCTATTTCTTCTGTTCTAATTGGTAGCCATCCCAGATAGATGAACAATACTCAAGACTCGATCTAACAAGTGCCTTATAAGCCACTCCCATCGCAGGTAAGTTACATTTCCTTAATATTCTCCCTGTGAATCTGAGTTGTCATCTACTTTTCCCTCAGTTTGTTTTATGCCGTCATTCCTGTTATGTTCGCTCTGGATAGTTACTGTCATATATTTTACGGTATATACTGCTACCAGCAATTTGTCATCAATAATGTAGCTCTACAGTAGCGGATCTATTTTCCAAGGTATGCGCAATAGGTTATATTTATTCATTTTCAGGGTCAATAGCCAAACCCTGTACCAGACAAATCCTGCCCTTCCCGTTTACAAAAATTGCAAACAGTAACGGTACTCTTACACTTCCTTTGGGTACTCCGAAATTACTTTTGTATCTGTCGATTTTGTTCCGTTAAGAGCGACGTGTTGAGTTCTATTTGGAATGAAGTTTTGAATCCATTCGCAGATGTGCTCCGATACTCGATAAGCTCGTACATTTTTCACTAAACAGCAGTGCGAGACGGTGTCAAATGCCTTGCTGAAGGAACACGGCATGAAGCTGAGTGCCGTTGTTTTCGGCGCTGTGATTCTCATGGAAGAACATAGCTAGCTGAATTTCGCAGTATCTCTGTTTTCGGAATCCTTGTTGATTTTTGTAGAGAAAATTTTCATTCTCCAGAAACGTCATAATTCTTGAGCGTAACGCACATTCCATTATTCTATATCAGAATAGTAGGTCTATAATTGTACGCATCTATCCTACGGTCCTTCTTAAAAACTAGAATGACGTGTGTTTCCTTTCAATCGCCAGGTACCCTTCGTTGCTCAAGTGATCTACGATAAATTGCTGATACAAGGGGAGCAATTTCTTTCGCATAATCTCTGTAGAATCTTATAGGTATCTCATTTAGTTCTGATACCTTTCCACTACTAAGCCAGTGTAGCTATTTTTCTATACAGCCATCGGCTGTCTCCATATCTGAAATTTCAAGTTCGTTCGACGATTAAAACGAGGGATCGTGTTACGATCTTCTGCAGTGAAAAAAAATGGGAAGGCCGAATTCAGTATTCCGCCCTTCTCTGTGTTATCTTCCGTTTCGTGCCATTATGGTCACGGAGTGAATCAATAGATCATGTTGACCCTCTGACTGATTGTATATACGACAAACGCCTCTGAAGGTTTTTACTCAGATCAGTTGACAAAATTGTACTTTCAAAGTCATTGCACTCTTCTCTCATTGCTTTCCTTACGTTCAATTCGCTTAGTTCAGCTTTCGTTTGTGAGCTAGTTCCTTACTTCTCTTGAACCTCATTTCGTACAGACAAAAGCTACTATTCACGCCGGAAATATTCAAAACAATTTTGTGTCCTAATCTTAATATCCAGAGGAAGCATTGCACCTTTGTGGACGCCTGCCCCTAATGAGGCATCAATCAACAAGCGATTGTTAAAAAATAGTTTTCCAAACTCTCCTTCCATCGCTCTCGAAACAACTCTTGTTCGACAGGTGAATTTCTGAAAACTAAAACAAATATTACGGAGTGACCAAAGGAATTGTGTCTTATTCCTTAAAAACGTGTTATATCTCAGGAAGGATGACCAAGCTATGAAGCTTCTGAGTGATGATAATGCTTCTTTCATGATATCCTCAAGAACCATATGCACTATCAGCATGGCTATGCAGCAGGTATTACTTACTGCCACGCTCAGACACTCCAACACATTTTACAGCCGTCAACTGTCGAACTTATACGTTTGAATTCGTTTTGGAGATGCTAGCCAGAGTTTCATTTGTTTGTGACATGAAGGTATTCCTGATCGCTAAAGAAATGAGATGGTCTCTTGTGTTTTAAGGGTGCTCGCGTTTCATATAATTCAAAAAGAACTTTGACTCTGTGCTGTTACCACTGTGCCCGAAAAACTAAAAATTAAATGGTGTTAGTGACTAGAACCTACGCAGTGATAAAAGAGTATGGTTGATAATGTGAGTTTGAAATTTATGGTGTTAGGGCATTCATACATGCCATGTGACCGATATTTCGGCATAACATTCTTGAAATATGTTTTGTTAATTTAATATGGATGTCCTGTAGCCATTTTGCAAACACAAATCCTTGTTCAAAACTGCAGAAACTGTTCTTTGTTTCTACTGTAAAATTTGCTTTCCATGTTCCCCACGTCATTGCCACAATTACTTTTCGAGGTCCATTTCTTTTCTACATTCTTAAACTACTTTTCGAAATCAATTCCCACTCAAACGACCATATTTTTAGTGTACTCACGAAAGTTCATCGCCCTCCCATCTGAAACACATTGTCACTTTTATACATACTAGCTTGTTAAACGCAGCTTCACCTTCATACACAATGTACATTGCACACATGTCTGCCTGCCACCTCTGTGCACCTCCTCTCCCTTTGTCTGTCCAGCTTCTCCTCCCCATCTCTGGCCATATCCTCCTCCTCCCTCTCTGTCCATTTCATCCTCCCTTCTCTCTGTACATCTCCGCATCTGCCTCCCTCTGTCCATTTCCTCTCAACTCTCTCTATCTTCTCCTCGCACCTCGCATTGCTCAGCAATACCGAGACACTCGCATACCCTCCTGAAGCACATTTCGATACTGCCTGCACAACATGTCTGTTGTGCACAATAGCCTAGATGTCAAACATTGTGACACCTTTTCACTGCAACCCCTACAGTATTTGGGAAACCATCGAGCAGGCAAGCCTGGAGACATATACAGATGAGAACTGCTCAGCTTGTCCAAATAACTGAAAGGCAGCAGAGGTGAAATCATCTTTAATCATTGTCCAAGCTGGGAACCATATGTATGAAGGAATCGAGAGTGAAAATATTCGGAGCCGAACCTAAAGCAGTGACATAAAATTGTAATTTTCTGTTAGTGTTATTCTAGCGGGTGGTGAATTCAAAGTGACTAAGGAGGATGGGCTATCAGCTGCAGTTCATAAGATGTTTATGGGATGATTGCAACTCGGGAGACCTAATCTAGGCATAGTAATCCTCACTGGGGGGGGGGGGGGGGGGGACATGGCTGTCCTGTGTATGTTTGAAAAGTTAATGGGTGGTCGAAAATATCTAGTCTGACTCTCAGTTCCTGTGGCCAGATCACGTAAATTCTGTTATGCTTGTACTGTGGCGCAGGAGGAGGTGTGAGGCTGCCACAGACTGTGGCTCCTGGGCGTCTCAGAGTTGGGTGTATCAATACTGTTAGCACTCGAGCAGGGGCAACCATTGGGGTGGTCGCAATAGGACATGGGTGGAGTAGACTCGCAATCTAAATTTACTTTGTGAGGCACAGCATGGTTAGTGCAGTCTTTACTAAAGAAAAATAATTATAATCCTCATTCTCTTGATTGGTACGGGAATGGGCTGAATTCACTGCCGTCATTGTTAGACACTCAACGGTGTGAATCTCGGTTGCCAGCCGTCATTATTAGACGCTAAACAGTCTGAATCTCGATTCCGCAGTCTCCTGTGTGAAGGGGAAGAGCGATCGATAAAAGAAATTCACTGACGGAAAAAAATCGCTGCACAAAGAAGGAGTTGTGCGACGTAAGCGAAAGTTTGTAGGTATCTTTCTACATTTGAAAGATGATGTGTAATCATATTTCGCACTAGTTGTATTATAGTGGCGCTAGTAGCGGCATTATGAGGATGCAAATCAGATTTACTTTAAATAACGTAGTAACTGTCGTGAGCGTCAGTTATCTTTCAGACTGGACGTGGTGAGTTGATGTTAGTCAAAAACGCCTTCAAGGCAACAAAGACGCCATTATCAACTCCTCACTTACTCTGAACGAGGTCGCGTAATATGGCTACGAGAAGCTGGATGCTTCTTCTGCGATACTGAGGAAATAACTTGCAGGAACGTAGCCACTGTACACGATTACTGACACGGATGCTCACGGAGATGTACGGTCGCAAGAAGACAGTGCTCCAGACTGCCACGTGGCACTACCGACATGCGTGACCATCGTGGTCGGTTGTATGGCTCCGGCGCATCCTACAACATCTACAGTAACAATTTCAGCAGCAGTTGGTACCGCAGTGACACAAGTAACTGCTACAAATCGGTAACTTCAAAGAGCCAGATGCTCTGTAGCGTAAATTTCACTGACCCCAAACCACCGCCATTGTCGTGAAGATAGAGCTCATTGGAGGGCAGAGTCGAGGTATGGTGCGTTTTCTGATGGAAAGTGGTTCTGCCTCGGTGCCAGTGATGGCCGTTTGTTGGTCAGAAGGAGGTCAGTTGAGTTGCTTCAACCAACGCAGCACACAGGTGGTACAGACACTGGACCTACACCTGGAGTTATGGTATGCTGCACGATTTTGTATGAGTGCAGGAGTAGTCACGTGATTATCCCACACAACCTCACGGCTAATTTGTACATCATTATGGTGCTGTGCTGCCATTCATTAACTACGTTCCAAGGGGTGTTTTTCATGAGGATAATGCTCACCCACACGCCACTGTTATAATCCAACATGCTCTACAGACTGTCGACATGTCTCCAGTCGAGCACATGTGGGACATCATAGGACGACAACTCCAGCGTCAGCCACAAATAGCTTTAACCGTCCATGTATTGACTGAGCATGTGCAAAGTGCATGAAACTTCGTCCCACACGCCAGCAGTCATTGGGACGATACCACCTGACAGCTCCCTAGATTGTGTCCAGTCGACGGTGAATATGGAAACTCGCGTATTTTTAGGGCCACTTCTCAAAGGGTGTATACGACACTGTCGAAACGTCTTTTCCAGGCGACCTAAATTTCTCTTGACTGGCTATAGGTGCCTAACAAGTAAATCCAGGTAGGCAGTTCTTCGTCTCTTCGGCCGAAAGCATTGTCTGCACACAAGTGCGAGAAGTTCTTGGACCAGCGTTCTGAGCCCAGTAAGTGCATGAAGAAGCTCCATTCTCTGATGGCTGCCCGGGGCTCCAAGCTCTAAACGTCCACGGCAAGGTTTCCTGTTAAATGACAAAACTGCCTGATTGTTCTCAACTTCAGAAAATAGTATATGATCGAGAGCCACTGTAATGATGTTGCATGCATTAACAACGTACAAGCTCTCAACAGTCCCTGCTCGTGTTGATAACTTCCTGTCGGCTCACAAAAATGATGTCTTGGGTGTAAAATCAACCTCACTAAGTAGCCTTGAATACGAAAAATAGTGAGAGAGTGACTCGTGCTCCCTCCCATTCTGCATTTTGCAGCGCTACCTACTGTTTCTAATACTACTGCAACTACTACTACCACTACTACTTAACAGTGCTAACCACTACTTCTACATTGTATGGCCAGATCAGGGACGAGGTATCAGCAGCGTGACCAGACGATCTAGCTTGCAAGTTTTGGGCCAGACCTTGACAGCTCGTCGTGTGGAAACTGATCGTCGGCCGAGCCACTGAGACGGCGGCCCTGTCGAATCGCCTCCATGCAGGGACGATAGTCATTAACACTCCATCCGTCCCCATTCCCCATTTTTATGTCGTTTCATGGGAGGCACCAAAGTATTGACACAACCAGGAGCTACAGCAGACGAATGTATTGTTCCTGCATTTTGTCCGACGATACTGGAGCAAGGGAATAGTAGACTCCAATTAGAGCATAGCTGCAGCAATGTAATGGAGAAAAGAACAGCATAGCGTAACAGATCAAAATTAGCCATTGCAACGCAAAAGCCCTAATACATGTTACTAAAGGACAAATTAAACCGTGATGTATGTATATGAACAAACAAGGCCTTACTGCAAAGGAAGAACATTTGTAAGTACTTGTGAGTAGCCTTGGACTTAAGATGAAACTTTGAGTCCCACACCGAGTGTATAAGTGGCAAGGTAGCTGCTGTTTTGCGTAATTTAATTAGTATCAGGCAAAGAAAGATCCACCTCGTATTCTGAGTACGGACACGTAGTCGACATCTTCCAACACCGATGCGCTTTCATGCAGGAACCTCTGCATTGGCTCCATGTTCACATCCCAAAAGACAGGTCCGTTCAGCGAACTCTGGGGTCATCCTTTTCTGATATCCTTGGTGACAATTGTGTTTCCTTCGGTCTTTACCTTCTTTTCCTTAGGAGATCATTTCGGCTACCTTCCATATTTCTGGAAAATGTCTGGATTCTTGGCACTTTTTGAATAACAAGTCTAGTGCTGGCAGCAAATTTGGCACAATAACCTGAAGCACCTCACCGGGAATCCCATCCAGTACAAGCGATTTCCTCCTTTACATGGTGTGAATTATGTTACTGGTATATTGTTGCCATACTAATCTTCTGGGGTGTTTATGATTTCGATTTTTTTTTGCGGTATCAAGATCTGGGTCATTGTCTGGAAGCAGTGCGTTCATTAAGACTTGTATGGTCTGATGTCCTCATGTGGTCTACTACTGCTGGTCCAGAATTCTGACCGAGCGAGGTGGCGCAGTGGTTAGCACACTGGACTCGCATTCGGGAGGACGACGGTTCAATCCCGACTCCGGTCATCCTGATTTAGGTTTTCCGTGATTTCCCTAAATCGTTTCAGGCAAATGCCGGGATGTTCCTTTCAAAGGGCACGGCCGATTTCCTTCCCAATTCTTCCCTCACCCGAGCTTGCGCTCCGTCTCTAATGACCTCGTTGTCGACGGGACGTTAAACACTAACCACCACCACCACCACATCCAGAATTCTGATGGATGATAATACTGTGGGTGCTCTTATTCTTTCCCCTCATTAATTTGTATGGAGTACATCACAGAGTAATTGTTGACGAACGTGGATCACCTCTCTTCTCTGACTTCGATGATTTTCTCTTTATATTATTTGCTCTTTATACTATCCTGTGAATGTTAAGTCCAAATTAAATGACCTTTGCTATCTTTTTCTGGCTGTGCGCACAGACTGCCGAAGCCTGGTTAGCTCTTGTGACTATAGGGCTCCCTTCTTCCGGGCACTGCAACTGATATTGTACTGTTTCTTGATTCGGGATGTGAAACTGTGGCTAAGGTGAATTCGATCACGTAGTGGTCATTAGCTGTAATTAAATCTAGTACTTTCCAATGTAGAACTTTCTCTGCCGCTGAGCTAGAGGCCAGTATTATATCAAAATTTTACCTTGCCTCAACCCTACTGGTGCACGTAGGCACAGTACTTGGCTGATTATTAATAACATGAGGGTTTAACTCGCTAATAAGGTACTCAAGGGCCTGACCATCTCATTTTGTACCCCAGTGAACCATATGAATGACGTCGTATTGCCATCCAGTGTCAGAACTACATTTTTACTTTCTAGTGTCCTACAAATGGACTTTATTTGCTGTAAATAGATTTCTACAGGACGCCTGAATTGATAATACACGAAGACCAATTACCAAGTTATATTTGGAACTAAAATTTCACTATCTACAGTGTATCCATTAATGAACTGTAACAGAACTACTGATGTTTATATTTAATACCACTATAGCGGGCACAGGCTGTTCGCCGCTCACAGTTTTAAAGTTTTCTGAGCATATGAAGGCTGGTCAGCTATTTTACCACCTTGGGTGTCTTGCATTCATTTGATGTCAATACTGTTTTCTTCTGTATGTCCCCGTCTCTCCCTACAGCTTACCCCTATTTTTCTCAGATTTTCGAGCATTTTGCGCCATTTTACATTGTCGAGCGCTTTTTCTATGTTAAAAATTGTTTGAATTTGATATTATTAGCCTTCTTCCATTATCCACTCCAACGCCAGAATCGCTTCTCTGGTTCCCTTACGTTTTCTAAGGCCAAACTGATCCTCATCTAACACGTCCTCAATTTTCTTTTCCATTCTTCTGTATATTACTGTTGCAAGCAATTTCGAGGCACGGGCTCTTACGTTGATTGTGTGATGATCCTCGCCTTGTGAACTCATGCACTCTTCGGATTTCTGTGGCTGATATTTTTCCAGAAGTCTGATGGTATGTCGCCAGACTCATGCATTCTGCACACCAACGTGAATTGTCCTTTTGTTTCCACTTCCTCCAATGATTTTAGAAATTCTGATGGAATGTTATCTATCCCTTCTGCCTTATTTGATCTTAAGTCCTCCAAAGCTCTCTTAAATGCTTATTCTAATACTAGATTACATATCTCTTCTAAATCGACTACTGTTTCCTCTTCTATCACATCAGACAAATCTTCTCTTCCATAGAGACCTTCACTGTACTCTTTCCACCTATCCGCTCTCTCCTCTGTATTTAACATTGGAATTCCAGTTGCAGTCTAAATGTTACCCCCATTGCCTTTAATTTCACTGATGGTTGTTTTGACTTTCCAATATGCTGAGTTAATCCTTCCGACAAACATTTGTTTCTCGATTTCTTCACATTTTCAGTGGAGCCACTTCGTCTTAACTTCCCCTCACTTTCTGTTTATTTCAATCCTCAGCGACCTATATTTCTGTATCCCTGAGTTTCCTTGGACATTTCTGTACTCTCCTCTTTCATCGATTAACTGAAGTATTTCTTTGTTACCCACGGTTTCCTCACATTTACTTTCTCTGCACCTATGTTCCTCTTTCCATCTTCTGTGATTGCCGTTTTTAGAGATGTCCATTCCTCTTCAACAGTAGTGCTATTCCTTATTGCTATACCAACACATGAGAGCAGCCCAGTCAAGTAACACACTCACTCAGGCATTTCTGCTGTCTTCAGGTTCTGCTTCGGTAACAGCCAGTCAGATAGCCCTGAAGCAAACTGCGCCCAGTTTCTCTGTATCGCAAGTCTCTGGTCAACACCCCCGCCACTGCAACCACAGCGTGCAATTAAATCCAACGACCGCTTCCACTACTGAGCCCTGCTACTGGGCCGCGTGGTGGGGTCGTGCGGTTAGGGGCACCATTTCACGGACTGCGCAGCCCCTCCCGCCGGAGGTTAGAGTCCACCTTCGGGCATGGGTATGTGCATTGTTCTTAGTTTAAGTTAGTTTAAGTAGTGTGTATGTCTAGGGAGCGATGAACTCAACGATTTGGTCCATTAACAATTCGCGCTCATTTTCTGGTCCTGGTAGGTACTCGTTCTCCGTCTAAATTCAAGACTGCTCTTACTGTCAGCTGTTCTACGAAGGTTCGCTTGGTGGCGCCTACGTCGTGATGCACGCGGTGCAGCGCCGCCACCGAGGTGCTCAATCATGTATGTCACGCAGTGGAACTGTTTTTAACGTATGGCGTTTGCGTGACTCTCTTGTGAAGGCACACTCTTCATTCCCCTTCGCCATTGTCCATAAACAAACGCTACTGATCTCGAGGCTCACAGCTACCATCTCCAGCTTGCATTTGCTCATTCGAATGATCCGAAATTTCTCTGTCGCTTTCACTATCTCTTTCCTTCGAGACAGTCAAAAAAGCCGGATGTCTTGTAACAGACTGACCCTCTTGGAGGCAGGAGGGGATAACAGACACACCTCTCACACCCATCTGGCGTGACGGGGGGGGGGGGGCAATTGCAACTGACCCACAGATCCTGCCCTATAACCAAGGGCTTTTCCAATACACTGTACCTTGTCTGCTGCCAGACCACTAAGGATTTAAACCATCCCTCCCAGACAAACGCTCCCTGCGTTCTGCAGGGGTGAATTCACCTCTCGGCCTTCGCCATGTACTCGAGCGAGTTTCCAAACAAGGTCATGTATCTCTTCCTCATTAAGTGCTGGGCTAGTCCCAAAGACTTTCCAAGGTCGTTAATAACGAACAAAAGTCACTCGAAAATCTGGCGATATCTAACGTAGCCAAAGACATGGCGCCACGCCGTCTCTAGGTGGAACATGTACGTGATTTCCTGGACACAGTGAAGAGCTTTTGCTGGCTCAGGACACGACCCCTCTCCAGCGAGTCCGGTCACAGGAAACGGAGCCACAGATTGTGGTATACCCAAGCGGCATATCACCTCCGACACAATTCACTCTTCGCATTCGCCATGGGCTGAGGTACTTTCACATCCTATCTCCACGGGAGACCACCAGTCGAGGACGCGATACTCGCTTAGACAAGCAGTTCCCTCTCAGATGGCAGCCACAGAGGACAGATGCCATATGTTGAGGTACAGTTCCCCTGACCCATGCAGTCTCGGATTCAGCGGCTGGGTTCTGGGCATTTAACATTCCTTCCTTGACAAAAGACAACTCTCTCCGACCTGCAGCCCGGAAGACTTGAAGAATGGTGGTGGTGGTGGTTAGTGTTTAACGTCCCGTCGACAACGAGGTCATTAGAGACGGAGCACAAGCTCGGGTTAGGGAAGGATTGGGAAGGAAATCGGCCGTGCCCTTTCAATGGAACGATCCCGGCATTTGCCTGAAACGATTTAGGGAAATCACAGAAAACCTAAATCAGGATGGCCGGAGACGGGATTGAACCGTCGTCCGCCCGAATGCGAGTCCAGTGACTTGAAGAATGGAATATGGGTTTTATTGTTGTGGAGTTTGACTTCATCAACGGAGGCTATGGGTTGACTTGCGAGGTTACGTCTCACTCAACCCGGATAATCGGAGCCCTCAACACGTACTTGGAAAATGCCCACACTCTCCACCCCCGTCGTTTGTCCATTCGACGAGGGCCAGTGCAGGCGATGAGAGTTGCATCCTTGCAGGATAACTTTTCAACTTCATGCCTGGACGGCCCTTCCCGTGCCAGCTTCACACCTTCTAGGGGGAATACTGGGACCATGGGTCAGGATAAAGCCACGAAATACGAGCTTACGATCTCTGACCCACTCAGGATCTCCTGAGACCGCTGAGATCTTAGCATGTATTCTATGTCTCTTGGAATCTGGAGGTCACCTGTCGGTTTGAACAGAGTTAGGGAGGGGCAACACCCACCCTCTCTCCTGTTGGCGCCACGCAGATTACTGTTCAGTCATGGCAAGCTGTCGGCGCAGGCGAATTACAACCGCGTAAATATTTATAATTAAGACAACGGAGCTGGAAATGCTCAACAAAGGGTCCCGATGTTTTCGCCTGTGAACAGTATCATTTTACACAATAGTGTATTTCATTCCAAAATAAATTTTCACTATGCACTGCTGTGGGCTCTGGATGGTAACTTCCTAGTAGATTTAAACAGTGTTCCGGGTAACTACTCGAACCTCCAATCCTTGCCTTTTGCGAGCAAGTGCTTTTACCGACTGCGCTACAGAAATACGACGCAGGACTAGCCCTCACAGCTACACTTTCGGCAGTATCACGTCTCCATCTTCCAAACTTCACGGAATTTCTGGATACCTTGCGAGGGTAGCACTGCTGGAAGGGAAGTGCTGAGCGAAGAAAGCAGTGAGGATATGTCACTGGATAATTCAATTGGCAGAGCATTTGCCGCGATTGGCAAAAGTCCAAGGTTCGAGTCCCACTCCGATAAAAATGGTTCAAATGGCTCTGAGCACTATGCGACTTAACTTCTGAAGTCATCAGTCGATGACTTAGAACTTAGAACTAATTAAACATAACTAATCTAAAGACATCACACACATCCATTTCCGAGGCAGGATTCGAACCTGCGACCGTAGCGGTTGCTCGGCTCCAGACTGCAGCGCCTAGAACCGCACGGCCACTGCGGCCGGCCCCGCTCCGACACACAGCATTAATCTGCAAGGTTGTTTCATGAATTTCTTTTCTTACGATCCTCCGACATTATTAAACAAATATTCTTCGTTCAGTTGAAAATCAAAATGCCTTTGGTATCTTCGCTGACATAACTTCGAAGCATTAACCGCGTATCTGCTTTACCCACTTGCTGGAAAACTAGTTTCAGTATCTTGGACTACCTGTGATATTTAAACAAAAATAACACTTTAATAACGAACGGAAGTCATTCCATACCGAATATATCATACATAACTGCGTTTATTCGCATTCTATTGTACATTCTCATTGAGAGAAATTTAACTCGTTTAAAGCAACGCGATGCAGCCTTTAATCGCGCTGATCCCCCAGATAGCGGCAGAGGATTCGCGGAACGGCCTTAATTGGGCCGTTGAGGCGCCACGAATTTCCGCAACTGAGCCTTCTTACACAGTCTCTCTCTCTCTCTCTCTCTCTCTCTCTCTCTCTTTCTCTCTCTCACATCTCCATTCCTTCCCGGCAGTCTCCACAGAGCTGCCTCACTGGCAGATATAGCGACTCGCCTTGCTCTCTCTCTGAGAGAAGTCCTGTATTAATCATGTCCCTGCAAACACCCAGAGTAGCCGCAGTATTAGGGCTAAACCCTTCTCTCAGAAATGAAATAAGTTTTCAACTTATTTTTTGCATGCATCTGCATACCTAAAATACGGATTTACTGATAGTGAGCTGCATCAGCAGGTGCATATGTTACTAGTAATTCACGTTTCTTTCTTTGTTGTTTGTTTTATTTTGTTTTATGCTGAATTCTAGTGCGCGAAAATAATTTTTTACTTTACTTACTTGTGTAATTTGGTTACCATAATAAAGGTTGTGGTACTGGAAGTGATGTGTGGGGCAACTGAATGTCATCATAATATTCTGAAGCAACAACTTTCCTCTGTTTTGTATTACCCATTTCTTTATGTTTTCGACACTTTAGTATCTACAACAGATCTAAGATTTACTTTCTTGGGCTAGTCTCGATGTTCTTTCCCAAAAGCTTTCGTGCCAGTAAATTTGATATAAACTTATTGATATAAATAAATGTCGTAAGAGTCATGTTTTTCTTTTTTAAACAGTTTCTTTACGATGTCTTTACTCATTGATCTGTATCAGAACATCTTAACCGTAATTTATTTCTCTCCGGCTAGTTCTCGTTAGCCTTTCCAAAAGTCCTATTTCCTTCAGTTCTAAGCGTTTTATGTCTGTCTTCTACAGTATCCAGTTTTCACAGCCATGCAGAAATATAACCGAGATGAATTTCTTGACAAACGTTTTTTTGTATTCTAAAATACCTGTTTACTGGGACCGATGACCTCGTAGTTTGGTCCCTTTCCCACTCTTTTAAACCTACCTACCAACTTGTTTACTAGTACTTGGCCAGTTCATTCAATGTACAGTTTATCATAGCAATTCTTTTCTCGTTTTCCACACTGAATCTGTTATCTTCTTTAACTACGCTATCTAAGCAATCAAGTAGATAAACTTGTTGTGTTTTACTTTATAAACTAATAGCAGGTTTTAGTCGATCACTTCAAGCATAGAAAGTGACGTAGCTTAAATGAGTTCTGAATGCAGGTGTTTCTGGTGATCTTCTTTTCTGACTTTCCAACTATTCGTAGAGCCTTAGTTAATAGCACTGGGTAAATTATGAAAAATTTGAATGAAGGATGTGCTCGGAAATACAAAGAATGGGTTTATGGATCAAGCAGCCCACATACACTAAAAGAAGGTATCAGAGTTGGACAAAAATACGGAAACACAATGAGAAATGCGTGTTTGAACATAAATGCTGATGCAAGCTAAGCCTGCATGATGCGCTTTTGTATCTTACCACTAACTGCACCTGTATATTATTCTCAATACGATGCAAGTGTCAGTCGGGGTCAGAAGAAAGTCACGAGTAGCGATGAGTGCATTATGTAGGAGCAAATTGTTGATGCTTGTGTGGTGGGAGTTCCCGTATTCAAGGTATCTGTTGTTTCATGAGGCACTGTACCGAAGGTTTGTATCGCATATAATGAAAACGGAAAAACACCATCCGCTAAGTCCCATGGCGGTCGAAAGTGTGTGTGCTGAGTGATCGCTATGAACAGTCATTGAATATAGGATTGTGACGAAAAATAAGAAGATGAGAACTGCAAACGTCACTGCATAGCTCAATGTCACACTCATGAGATCTGTGAGCACCAAAACGTCATGAAGTTCGTAAACTGAGAATTGCAAGACGAACTATAATCTTAAACCTCTCATCACTGATGCAGATGCCCGTCAGAGAAAAACGTGGTGCCGATGCCATAAAGCCTGAACTATGGAGCAGCGGAAGAATTCCGTATGGTCACATTAGTCTTTCCAACTTTCCGCGTTTACGTCGCAAGAGGGACACATGGCATGGGTTCGGTGATTATTTGGGCAGCCATATCGTAGTGTTGCATAGGCCATTGGTTACTCTGCAAGGTTTCATTACTGCCCCATTGCGATGATGTCGGCAGGCCATGTACTTATCATGGTACAACCTTTCTTCGCGAATGGTGCTACTATGTTCCAAGACGATAAGCCACCAATTCACACGGCTCGCAGCGTTCAGGACTGGTTTTGTGAGGAAGCTAATGAATTTTCGCATATTCCCTGGACACCAGAGCCACCGTATCTCAGCGTTATTGAGTCTTGGTCGTTATCCACCTCCTTCATCGTTACCTGAACTTGTTACTATTTCGAACGAAGAATGTCACAAGATTCTCTCGGAAACCATACAGTACCTATATTTATCAATTGTCAGACGACCTTAAGCCGTTTTGAATGCCGGTGGATCTTCTGCGCATTACAAATAATTGACCGACCAATTCGTAAATTATAACAGGTTGTTTTGGTACTGCGAACTGCTGAAAGCAAGAGGAAACTACAGCCCTAATTTTTCCCGAGGGCGTGCAGCTGTACTGTATGATTAAATGATGATGGCGTCGTCTTGGGTAAAATATTCCGGAGGTAAAATAGTCCCCCATTCGGTTCTCCGGGTGGGGACTACTCAAGAGGACATCGTTATCAGGAGAAAGAAAACTGGCATTCTACGGATCGGAGCGTGGAATGTCAGATCCCTTAATCGGGAAGGAAGGTTAGAAATTTAAAAAGGGAAATGGATAGGTTAAAGTTAGACATAGTGGGAATTAGTGAAGTTCGGTGGCAGGAGGAACAAGACTTTTGGTCAGGTGAATACAAGGTTATAAATACAAAATCAAATAGGGGTAATGCAGGAGTAGGTTTAATAATGAATAGGAAAATAGGAGTGCGGGTAAGCTACTACAAACAGCATAGTGAACGCATTATTGTGGCCAAGATAGACACGAAGCCCACGCCTACTACAATAGTACAAGTTTATATGCCAACTAGCTCTGCAGATGATGAAGAAGGTGATGAAATGTATGATGAGTTAAAAGAAATTATTCAGGTAGTGAAGGGAGATGAAAATTTAATAGTCATGGGTGACTGGAATTCGAAAGTAGGAAATGGAAGAGAAGGAAACGTAGTAGGTGAATATGGAATGGGGCTAAGAAATGGAAGAGGAAGCCGCTGGTAGAATTTTGCACAGAGCATAACTTAATCATAGCTAACACTTGGTTCAAGCATCATGAAAGAAGGTTGTATACATGGAAGAACACTGGAGATACTAAAAGGTTTCAGATAGATTATATAATGATAAGACAGAGATCTAGGAACCATATTTTGAATTGTAAGACATTTCCAGGGGCAGATGTGGACTCAGACCGCAATCTATTGGTTATGAACTGTACATTAAAACTGAAGAAACTGCAAAAAGCTGGGGATTTAAGGAGATGGGACCTGGATAAACTGAAAGAACCAGAGGTTGTACAGAGTTTCAGGGAGAGCATAAGGGAACAATTGACAGCAATGGGGGAAATAAATACAGTAGAAGAAGAATGGGTAGCATTGAGGGATGCAATAGTGAAGGTGGCAAAGGATCAAATAGGTAAAAAGACGAGGGCTAGTAGAAATCCTTGGGTAACAGAAGACATACTGAATTTAATTGATGAAAGGAGAAAATACAAAAATGCAGCAAGTGAAGTAGGAAAAAAGGAATACAAACATCTAAAATGAGATCGACAGGAAGTGCAAAATGGCTAAGCAGGGATGGCTAGAGAACAAATGTAACGATGTAGGGACTTATCTAATGAGGGGTAAGATAGATACTGCCTACAGGAAAATTAAAGAGACCTTTGGAGAAAAGAGAACCACTTGCATGAATATCAAGAGCTCAGCTGGAAACCCAGTTCTAAGCAAAGAAGGGAAAGCACAAAGGGGGGAGGAGTATGTAGAGGGTCTATACAGGGGCGATGTTCTTGAGGACAATATTAAGGAAATGGAAGAGGAGTTAGGCGAAGATGAAATGGGAGATATGATACTGCGCTAAGAGTTTGACAGAACACTGAAAGACCTAAGTCGAAACAAGGCACCGGGAGTAGACAACATTCAATTAGAACTACTGACTGCCGTGGGAGAGCCAGTCCTGACAAATCTCTACCATCTGGTGAGCAAGATGTATGAGACAGGCGAAATTACCTCGGACTTCAAGAAGAATATAATAATTCCAATCCCAAAGAAAGCAGGTGTTGACAGATGTGAAAATTACCGAACTATCAGTTTAATAAGTCACAGCTGCAAAATACTAACGCAAATTCTTTACAGACGAATAGAAAAACTGGTAGAAGCAGACCTCGGGGAAGATCAGTTTGGATTCCGTAGAAATGTTGGAACACGTGAGGCAATACTGACCCTACGACTTATCTTAGAAAATAGATTAAGGAAGGGAAACCTACGTTTCTAGCATTTGTAGACTTAGAGAATGCTTTTGATAATGTTAACTGGAATACTCTCTTTCAAATTCTGAAGGTGGCAGGGGTAAAATACAGGGAGCGAAAGGCTATTACAAATTTGTACGGATGCAGATGGCAGTTATAAGAGTCGAGCGACCTGAAAGGTAAGCAGTGGTTGGGAAGGGAGTGAGAATGGGCTGTATCCTCTCCCCGATGGTATTCAGTCTGTATATTGAGCAAGAAGTAAAGCAAAGTTCGGAGCAGGTATTAAAATCCATGGAGAAGAAATAAAAACTTTGAGGTTCGCTGATGACACTGTAATTCTGTCAGAGACAGCAAAGGACCGGGAAGAGCAGTTGAACGGAATGGACAGTGTCTTGAAAGGAGGATATAAGATGGACGTCAACAAAAGCAAAAGAGGATAATGGAATGTAATCGAATTAAGTCGGCTGGTCCTGGGGGAATTAGGTTAGGAAATGAGACACTTAAAATAGTGAAGGAGTAATGCTATTTGGGGGGCAAAATAACTGATGATGGTCGAAGTAGAGGGGATATAAAATGTAGACTGGCAATGACAAGGAAAGCGTTTCTGAAGAAGAGAAATTTGCTAACGTCGAGTACTGATTTAAGTGTCAGGAAGTCGTTTCTGAAAGTATTTGTATGGAGTGTAGCCATGTATGGAAGTGACACATGGACGATAAATAGTTTAGACAAGAAGAGAATAGAGGCTTTCGAAATGTGGTGCTACAAAAGTATGTTGAAAATTAGGTGGGTAGATCACATAACTAATGAGGAGGTATTGAATAGAATTGGGGAGAAGAGGAGTTTGTGGCACAACTTGACTAGAAGAAGGGATCGGTTGGTAGGCGCATATTCTGAGGCATCAAGGGATCACCAATTTAGTACTGGAGGACAGCGTGGAGGGTAAAAATCGTAGAGGGAGACCAAGAGATGAATATACTAAGCAGATTCAGAAGGATGTAGGCTGCAGTAGGTACTGGGAGATGTAGAGGCTTGCACAGCATAGAGTAGCATGGAGAGCTGCATCAAACAGTCTCAGGACTGAAGACCACAACAACAATAACAACAACAACAACAACAGGTTGTTACATATAGATGTTAAAACCATTAAAATATAAATTACATGAGAAATCCAGTAGCCCGCTTTAGCTGTATTTATTTAACTCTATTAGCCTCTCAAACAACCGGTTTCGCATCTTTAGACTTGCATCTTCCGGTATATGTGACGCTATGTGATATGGAATAGGGTGTTGTTATAGAATGTCGCAGAGTAATATTTGGCGTGGGTAGCTGAAGTTCACAGCCTTTTTCAACTGATGAAAACCATCGTAACAGCTAACAACACGCTTGACACCCTGAAGCTTGTGTTGTCAGCTGCTACAATTACTATTATTTTGCTGTGTAACGCACATAAGCGTGTCGGCTTCCTGACCAATGGATAACACTTACGAGGGGCATCGTCCGTTGCTTGACAAAGGATCACAGCAACATATTTTAATTGATGGTGTTGAGACAACAACCAGCCACAAATTTAAGTTCCTTTATCCAAAAGGTACCGTTACCGGTTTCGAATCATTACAATTCACCGTCTGACGGCTTCCATTCTTTCATTTCACGTAAACACCTCTTATACTCTATGGGTGCTCCATCAGCTATGTATGATTACCTTAGCTGTGGCTGTCCTAGTTTTAAAATTATTGGTTCCTAAACCTCATTAGGCATGCAATGTGTTGCGTTTTGATGTTTCCATATTTTTGCCCAACCCTTGCACAATACCCCAGAGCAACATGTAGACGAAATTAAGATTCGAGAGTATAGCGTACCACGTGGTCTCGGACTTCACCGTGATGCAAAGTGGCACTGGTAAGCATTGCTAGATACTTAATTTTGCTTGAGTAGAGGTATACCGCAACAGCGAGGCCCAGAAACCCACTTACCTTTGGGCTGCGTACCACTACGTTGACTCGTGACCTGGGGCTCTGCGGCACTTCGTCACTCGTCACTTGTTTGGGCCTACGAAGAACACTCCATAGGACGTATGATTAGAGAATATCAGCTGCTTAAACAGGGAAAGTATTTGTTAGAGTCGAGTCAAATTTAATTGATAGCATGATGGCTCCACAAACCAATGCATTCTGAACAAGAAAAATTCCGCACATGAACTTGGTACTGGCACGAAGGCAGTATCGTTGAAAATAATGAGTGTGAAGAAGGCCACGTCGTTTCGTTTAATAGCGATATACTCGAGAGAGTATCACGGATATGATACGCAAACTGCGGTGTCAATCATTAACACAAAGGCGTTTTTGGCGGAGAGGTCTTTCCACTAAATTTCAGTCAAAAACTTTCTCCACTAACTTCAAAAATCTTTTGTTGATCACTCCCCCCCCCCCCCCCTCCTGCGATGGGGTAAATACCATTATAATAAAATAAGAGAAACCACAGTCCGTACGGTATTTATTTTTCCAAAATTCTATTCGAGAGTGGAAGGGGCAGAGAGGTAGTCTGAATGTGGTTCGATGAGCCCTCTGCCAAGCACTTCATTGTGAACTCCACAGCGGTAGCAGGGTTGTGGATGTAGATAATAAACATTCGGTATCACGTCACATGGTTTTACGAGCGCCACGGAGGCGGCAAGTAATAACTGACCGACCAAGTGTACTACTCAAATTCTGCTTTGTGTCTGCCAAGATGGATTCCAGTATTAGCTGCTAAAAGAACACTTTCCTAGATCTTTCGCAAACTACTGTAAATTACGACTCGTAAAATGGAGCTTAAGATTCAGGGACTTACTTGCTGGTGATATTAATTGCAATATATGTTCATCAACTATAGAATACCTGTTGCCAAGACAACACACACACACGATGAATTTGCGAGCTGAAGACTTTTCTGAGAGGAGCGAGGTTCGCAACTGCACGATTATCTTTAACGCCAGTAAATACAATTTCACCAGTGGTTGGTTTATTACGCAGTCCATGAGAACATATACGCAGCATTCGTTGCAAATCATCGCATGCAATGACCATGAGGTACCGTTAACCATTCTCGCAGGTTCAAATGGCTCAAATTAACTTCTGAGGTCATCAGTCGCCTAGAACTTAGAACTAATTAAACCTAACTAACCTAAGGACATCACACACATCCATGCCCGAGGCAGGATTCGAACCTGCGACCGGAGCGGTCGCTCGGCTCCACACTGTAGCGCCTAGAACCGCACGGCCACTCCGGCCGGCTTCGCATCAAGTTAACTCTCACGCTAATGAACAGATCCTTTGAAGCTAACAGTGACAGTAGCAAAGAAAAAAAAAAGACTCATCCATTGGTGGTTTTCTGTTTGGAAACTATTCTCATGTAATTCAACACATAGATCCGCATCATATATTTTGTGCTACAATTCATATAACATCACTTCAATACTCGATACTAAGCAGAGATAGCAGGCCTGATTCCGTGCGACGAATTTTTGAATAATACGCTGAAGGTTAAGAAAAATAAAGATTAGAAGTATAACTGTCCCATCCAGGTTCGTCTGCTTGACAACGGTAGTTCAGCTTCAAAAACGTTGAAAATACGGAACTCCAAGAAATTATAAATTCCATTTAATAAAAGTGAAATGTATGATACTAAAACTATTTTTGAAATTAAATATTAATTCTGTACGTTTAGTAAAAGAAAATTATACCTGGGCCTTAAATGCGACGACGTGCCTCAGTTACTAGCCACTGTACTTAAAAATTATTTATGGCAGAAAAGTAACCTTCTGTACAAAATCAGCTAATTGCAGATTTGAGAAAAACTACCAGAAAAGACATGGGAAAGATCTAACCAAAACAGCACTAAAGTAAGAAATCTCTGCTACAGCTACACTACAATCGATAAATGTAGAGACACAATGGATGTAATTTGATCAATAGGATTATTTCGTACAGCGACCAAACCGAAATAAATTTAACTGCCACGAAAGGCCTACATCAGCTTTGTATGGAAGCATCGTCGGCTCATGGAAGTCCGCAGCATTACGTTAGTCAGTACCGTGTGCACGCCAAGAGTGGCACGCCGGTCTGCTGGTTGCTATCCATTCGAGCTTCCGCCGAAGATCCTGCATGATTTGCGCTTTTTCCTTCAGCTCGCCTAAGACATCGAGGACGCTTTCTCTTCTGGTCTCGCTCGATAGTATAGCTGGCAAGTTGAGGTGGAATGGTGCAGTGCCTATCACTGCACGAATTAAAGGGAACAGTGCCCATCATGACACAGTATCAGACAAAAACTGTTCCTTTCTAAGAAAACAGCTAAAAATCTAAGTACCCTATGTGATCGGAAGTGGGTGGAACCCCTATGTAACAGAGAACTGACCACTAGATATCATGCTTGTATAAAAGAATGCTGGTAGTTCCCTGTTGTCCCTAGAGAAGCAGTAACAACAGAATGTGTCAGTCGGGAAATTTCAGTGACTTTGAACGTGGGCCCGTCACTGCGTTTTGACTTTGTAACAAATCCATCTTTCCCTTCGAGATGTTACTTACGCTATTTGGAGTTTTCCCTATAAAAGGTAATCTGTACCATTTCTTTTCCAGTTTGCCTGGACATTACCTTAAAGATAGGAGCCAGTAACGATAAATTTAAAATTTACCGAAAAGACACCTTCACTGGGACTTTCATTCCGCCTTCCTCCCAACATCCTACAACCTGCAAATACAGCATTCCATCACATGACCCACTGTCTCCTTTCTGTCCTTATGTCAGAAGAAGACTTTAATCATGAACTTAACACACTAAAAACAATAGCCACAAACAATGAATTCGAGCCCAAACCATTGACAAAATTTTGGATAAAAAGATGAAGGAGCAAGCCAGATCTCTACTGTCACCAATGAAAAACAGACAAACTGGAAAAGAAATGGTGCAGATTACTTGTTATAGGGAGAAACATCAAATAGCGTAAGTAACACCTGGAAGGTAAAGGGTTTCTCTGTGTTTTTCTCTGTCCCTCAGACAATAAGTAGTTTAATTTTCAAAGCGAAAGACAAACAACCAGCTATCACAAAAGTGGTGTTTTTTAAAATCACATGTCGTGAGTGTCAGTCTTGCTACATTGGACAGACGGGGAGGTCCAGCTGTACCAGGCTTAAAGAACACCACAGAAGCTGGAGACTGAAGAAGCCTGATTCAGCCTTTGCAAAACATTACCTGAACAATAACCACAAATACACAATAGATGAACAAGTCCGACACGCAGAGGAAAAGGGGGCCAAACTTAACCAATTAGAAATTTTAGAAATTAAAAGCCAGATTTGTATATCCCCACACCAATTATTATACGAACAAACGCAATCCAATTATTCACCTCTTTTAGGTGAGATCGCAACCCGAGGACAGGATCAAAACTTTGGGCCACAGTCCATCGTAGTTAAAAAGTTCTTGACGGATGCATAATTCTGAGGCAGCAGAAGAAACACTTCAATTGATTGATGAAAGAATGTGCAGGGTTTAGGCATATAGAAATATAAGTCACTTATGACTGAAATAAATAGGACGTGTTGGATAGTCAAAGCGAAATGGCTGCAAAAAATGTGAAGCAACAGGAAAAGCAATGGTCATCAAAGTGGATAACTCGACGTACAGAAGGACCAAAACAACCTTTTGAAAAACTAAATTAAAGAGTTCAGCATTATAGTGAACGGGTATTCTGCTGTTAAGCGCAGAAGAAAGAGCGGATAGTTGTAAAGAGTACGGTCAAGGCACCTACGAGTTGGTCGACGAGGTGATATAAGAAGGAACGGGAGTCGATATGGAAGACATATGGGATCCAGTATTCACGCCTCTCTGAAGAATTTTGCAAGCAAACCGTCACATATCAGGAAAAGTATCACCCCTACAGTCCCGACGACAGCAAGGGCAGATAAATTCGAGAACCACGGCACAATCAGCTTAACAGTTCATCCACTCAAAGCTACTGACAAGACTAATATACAGAAGAATGAAAAAATAAGGTAATTAAAGATGACGAGAAGGTTCACTTTCCGAAAGGGTAAAGACACTAGAGATACAATGGTGACTTTGCACTTGATGATGGAGACAACATTTAATACAAATGAATATACGTTTACTGGATGTTTGTACCTAAAAATAGCATTAGACAAAGTAAAGTTTAGTAAGATATTCGAAATTTTCAGAAAGTGACAGTTAGCTACAGGGAAAGATGAGTAATATGCGTTGTGTACAAGAACCAATAGGGGACAATAACAATGGAAGATCGTACTCGGTTTAAAAAAGATGTGAGACTGGGGTGCACACTGTCTCCCTTACAGACTCAAACAGCAATGACAAAGATAAAAGTAATTTTCGATAGTGGGACTAAATTTCTATGAGACGGTTAACAGATGACGTTACCAGTCGCAGTGGAAGTCTACAAGAACTACAGAATCTGTCGAACTGAATGGACGGTGTAATGGTTACAGAGTATGTTGACCGCAAAGCAGACGAGGTTAAGGAATTCTGAAAATTGTAATCTAAAAAACACACGCCACAAGAAACTTGCATGACGTCAGAACTAGACCAGCAGTTGCGGAGAGGGTTTATCCTGTCAATAGAAATATACTAGTATCAGACTTAGGGCTTAATTAGAGACAGAAATTTCTCAAAAGGAACGTTTGTTGAACGGTATTGCTTGGTAGAGAATCATAGGTAGTGCAAAAACCGATAAAGACGAGATGAGAAGCGTTTGAGATATCACGCTATAGAAAAATGTTAAAATTAGGAGAGTGACAAGACGGGAAATGTTCTCCATAGAATCGATGAACAAAGGAACATTTGGAAAACACTAAAAAACGGTGAGGAGTCATGTTGATAAAACATGTTCAAAAATGGTTCAAATGGCTCTGAGCACTATGGGACTCAACATCTTAGGTCATAAGTCCCCTAGAACATAGAACTACTTAAACCTAACTAACCTAAGGACATCACACACACCCATGCCCGAGGCAGGATTCGAACCTGCGACCGTAGCAGTTCCGCGGTTCCGGACTGCAGAGCCAGAACCGCTAGACCACCGCGGCCGGCGATAAAACATGTGTTGAGACACCAGTGAATAATTTCCATTGTACCAGAGGGTACCGTAGAGAGCAAAAACTATAGGGAAAACGGTGATTGTATGACATCCAACAAATAGCTGGGGACTTAGGGTACATGTGCTATCTTGACATGAAAGTGTTGGTGCACGAGGAAATTCGTACGACCCTCAACAAATCAGTCTGACGACTGCCGCTCCAAAAAATCATTAACATCAGAGACAGTGCAATTTTTCATGGCTAACTGTTATCTATCGGCTAAAAATTTAATGAAATACAGTCAACATCGATTTATGACATCTGAACCCTACTGATCAATTGAATGTCATATCTTAAGCCTTGACTTCCCGATAACGTCTAGTTCTTTCATAGACCAGTACAAACAAAACGTTTATGGAGAAAGAGAAGTATCTATCGCACTACCAAATAGAAGAATCCTTTGAAATGAGTTAAAAATGAATCTAGTGCACTCTAGACGTAAACGTATGGCGTCTACGTTAAGTTTAAGAAATAAATGAAATTCAATGAATAATTGACATCAGCAGTCATGTAGGATAGCTGACAGTGAAACTTACTTTAATGCGTTGCTCTTGTATTTTGAGCCCTTGGCAAGTTTCAGTAACAGAAGAATTCGGAGGAATTTAGAGACGTGTTGCTGCTAGTGTTTGCGACCGCTATTGTTCATACGAAAGTGTAACAGAGGCGCTGGGTAACTTACATGGGAATCGTCGGTAGAAAGGTGACAAAGATGTTGGAAATCAGTATTTAAGGAAGACTGCCCAAAATTTCTAACTCCTCCACAGCACGTCTTCCTCGGCGTTCGTGAAGTTAAGACATATTAGGATGTATACAAAGACCTGTCCCATTTCTCCACAAGTGAGCCAATCAGAACAGGGAGTGGGTAATATTGACAAAATATCCTCTGTCACACGATGGTTCAAATGGCTCTGAGCACTGTGGGACTTAACATCTGAGGTCATGAGTCCCCTAGACCTTAGAACTACTTAAACCTAACTAACCTATGGACAGCACACACATCCATGCCCGAGGGAGGATTCGAACCTGCGACCGTAGCGGTCGCGCGGCTCCAGACTGAAGCGCCTAGAACCGCTCGGCCACAACGGCCGGTTCACACAATGTTTCCTTGCTTTTGAAGCCCTAAGTAAACGCAAATGTAGAATATGGAACGCCAATTTAGTGCTGAGAAACATGTACAATTCTTGACTGATGGTAAGTGTCATGCTGTAATTCGAAAATGGCGTATATCGACATGTGAACATTTAATCGTCTACGAAAATTACGATGTTGTGTGGATGCACAGCTGATGCAGTTACTTCGATATATGATGTTTGTCATTCACCTCCATCGAGGTGACATCAACACATGTCATTCAATCAGGTAATTAAAAAATTATCTGACTGAGTGACATGTGTTGTTGTCACCTCGATGGAGGTGACGCTTGCTGATCTGTAAGCCACCTATAAACAGACGAGGAGGTGATGAAGTTGTTACTGTGGGAACATCATCTTTAATAGATGAGTCGGAGATGCACGAATTATTGGTATAGCAGATCAATAAGTTGTGTCATCCTTTCGGCTAAATAGTAAAAGGTGCTAATGAAGACTAGGGACATCAACTTAGGTATTCTGTACCCTATTTATATCGTCTTAACAATGAAGTTCCTGGTATTTCGGTAACAAAAGAGTATAGACAAGGGAACAGGTAATTCGTTAGGCCGGCCGCGGTGGTCTCGCGGTTCTAGGCGCGCATTCCGGAACCGCGCGCCTGCTACGGTCGCAGGTTCGAATCCTGCCTCGGGCATGGATGTGTGTGATGTCATAGGTTTAAAGTAGTTCTAAGTTCTAGGGGACTGATGACCACAGCTGTTAAGTCCCATAGAGCTCAGAGCCAACCATAATTCGTTAGTTTTACAGAGATAATTTCGCCACTGGGCTCAGTGGCTGTGGCGGTGGCATTCTGTTTCTTTTACACATGAAACTCATTGTGAAAAAGCATGTGGTAAAATCAGCGAAGTCAATTTCGGGAATCTGTGAAAGTGCATCTTGAATCAGGTTGACAAAGCAGTCGCGATAAATTCGTTAGAGGCTACTCAAGTTCTTAACAACTTCCCCCTATTCCTGCCCGTAATCTATGAAAAATTGAGCCAACAATCTATAGTAAACTGTGATGATCTTCGTGTTCTTCGATACGAACTGTGAATAATGGTTCCCTCCATTCATGCTGTTTATGCACGTCGTCTTCTGGGTGTTTTCCTATTTTTTCTAATCTAACAAACAACTTCCTTGCTCTATGTATTATATTCCCACTTTGCTCCATATGCCAAGGATTTGTGCTTCTTCGTCATTATCCTCACAGTTGTCTTTTGCACTCTGGTCTGTTCCCTTTATCAGGTATTTGTTCCTCTGTCTGTCTTAGTAGTTCCCAATACGCTTTACTCTATTGCTCACTGAGCCACATTAAGTTTTTGAACGGTTTTCCCATTAAAATTCCATGTTCCATTGTCATACGTCTTAACTGGTCATACAAGCAGTATGCAAACACCTCTATAAGCACATCGAAACATTTGTTGTGAAATCCATTAATTTACGGTAAACCTTCGAGTCAGTTTTCATTCTTCAGTTTTTTTGGGGTGCGGTTGGTTTATGAGATGAAAAAGTATTGTTCTAATACGTTTTCCTCGTGTTAAATAACCAAGCAACAACTGCCATTTTCTGATCACATAGAAATTCACAAATGTTTGTGTTACAACAAGAGTCCTTTGCAACAGAATTTAGAAACAAAACTAAAGTAGTGCTTTCGAAGAGCATTGGTGAGAAAAATTACAAGAAACGTCTGCTTAAGAGGTTTCCGTTTACTGCTTGGAAGTTCTTACATTTTCTATAATGTCCTGAGGCATGTTTTTGTTGCAATTGAAGAGTAGCGCGACGAGCTGAGGTAATTCCTCCAAATGCTAAGCACGTACCGGATGCTTGAGTGCACAGTGGACGCAGCCAGAACAGACGCAGAGGAGCAAACGGATTTCTCTGGAATACACAGCAGGGCCTGCAAAGGGGGAGGGCCGAACACGTGTCTGGCGAGCTTACTGTCCGCCTGGAGTCTGAACCACCTGTTCCCGCCCACAGGCTCTACACCAGGTTCTGCCAAGCGGACGGAAACACGCCCTAAGACAGCTTTGTCGTACAGCTCTCTCCCGCTCCTCACACCACGTGGCTGTGCGTTCGCGTTTAATCCCAAGCAGAGACACAAGCGTACTACAGTTCACTTACTTTTCAATTGAAATATGGCACAGATTCAGCCGACTAGGCCAGCTGTCGTTACTTCGGTAGTGGCAAAACTCTCGTGTTTAAGCAGGAGTAGAGAGAGAGAGAGAGAGAGAAGGAGATATTACCCACACACACAATCGAAGCACAGTGCTGCCACATGCCGCTGAAGGACGTGAATAGTAGGGCAAGGTAGCGTCAGCGCTTATGGTAGTGTGCCTTGCCCACATCAGGGGCAGGTATGCACTTGGGGGCAAACTTATTGGTTTCCTTTGATAGACAGGTACGTAACTTTTCTTCTCCTTTAATTGACAGGTACTTAACATATTTTTCTGTTGAAAGAATCCTTCCATTTGATTGACAGGTACTTAATCTATGACCCTACACCCCCCCCCCCCCCCCCCCGCCATCAGAAAACGATTTCAGGTATGACTTATTAAAATAGCCCCTCTCATTCTTATCAGTTTGATTGACTACTTAATTAAATTGATCAGTTAATTAACCTCTCTCCCCCTGGTAACCTGCTACCCTCCCACCCTCCCACCCTCCCACCCTCCCTCTCGGAAACTGGCGGGAAAAAGGCTCAGTTGATCGGTAATTCGGACGGAATTCGATTGTAGTGTACTGAATATTGTTTAAACAATGTATGCAATATACAGCATATTTTTTAGTTATTTATGGCAGTGTATAGAATATAGTTTATGTGTTTAGTTAAAGAATTTGTCCAGAAATCGATTGCTGTATATGGAATATTGTTTAAATAATATAAACAATGTGTGGTATACTGTTTATTTAAACAATTTAAGGGATTCAAGGCAGTGTATGGAATGAAGCTCATTTATTTATTTTAAGAACTTTTCAGGAAATTGATCACCTCCCCCGCCACCCCATTCCAGCCCCCATCGCCCTCCCCTCTGCCCCTCCTGTAGTCACTCAGGAAACTGGCGGCTCTGCGGTGGAGAGGAAGGATCTCACGAAGGGATATTAAAGGATATATTCTTCCTTTATGAAAAAAATCGGTTTGTGTATCTTGGATTTCACTTGCACATCATTAATTGCTGTTTTGAAAGATGCAGGTCTCATGAGAGGTCATTACATCAGTTGCATTTCTGTTCTTATTCCGATTGCGCAAGGAATACCGTCATGAAACACACATCACACGTAATTACAAACAGTTACAAATTTTTCGATCGCGTAGCACGCCTCGCCCGTTGTCCCTGTCCACTGGACCGCACAGGAGGCTACCGCACACACTCCCAGGAGTCAGAACGCACTGGCAGCCTCCGTGAAGTGTCGACGTGACCGTCAGCTGCCGAACCATATGCAGGTGTCAGTTCAGATCCCACATGGATGAGGTGGCGGCATCTCTTCGATACCTGACACCTGAGAAACACCTGTCGAAATACGTGTTCACCTAGGCACCTTTGCTGGCGCGATGACGCTGAGCTGTGGGTCCAGTGCTGAGAGAGATGAAACGTGATAGCCCATCCATTACTTATCAGTCCCTTCCCGGAATTCTTAAAGTGCTGGAGAGGTAGTTAACTGTCGCTTTTGTAGGAGCTTTCGTGATGTCTCAGCTTGCATGCATAGAACTTCATTCCCTTACACGATCTGCATAATTTCCACCACCCAGACCACACAGCTCTCCCCTGGCTAAGAAATCATTGTGAGCCATTGAATAACTACAGGGTGGAGCACGAAATGTGTTACCAATTGTTTCTTTCACAAATTACGACGCACATTAGATATCCCGCTGGGAACTCTACAGCAGTACCAGCAGAGCTTGGAAAAACAAATGAGTTACTAAATGACGTGTAATTCACGATACTGCCGCTAGGAGACTAGTAAGCAGCAATGGCTGACAATGGAAGACCGACGACACAGCAACGATCGGCCATTGTGTTACCTTTTCATGAAACGAAAAGCCTTGTTGTGACTCAGAGGCGTTTTCGACAACAGTTTAACACACGATGGGTCCCTTGCAAGAAGACCATCCACAGGTTGTACGATAAATTTTTACAGGAAGGAACAGTATTGGAAGCGAAGTGACCTCGGCCTAAGCCTGTTTGTTCGCCGGAGAACATTGAAGCGGTACGAGTTGCTGTACAGAGAAGTCCAGGGAAATCGTGTAGAAAGGCAGCAGTGCAACTGTGAATATCCCGCGTTCCATTCAACACATTCTTAGAAGTGACCTCCATATGTACCCACACAAGAAGACCTGTGGATAGAAGCTCACAGAAGAACACAAGCAGCAGAGACTACTGTTTGTTAAGTGGGAGGAGGATAGGGAAGAATCTCTCAACAACGTTTGGTTTTCAGACGAGGCGCATTTTCATTTAGACGGTGTGGTTAACAAACAAAATGTATGGTTTTGGGCCACTGAAAACACACAAGTGCTTCATGAACGACAACATTATGCTCCAAGGATTACAGCGTGGGCAGCAATTTCCAGCCACGGACTTATTGGATCTTTTTTCTTTCAAGAAACTGTGGACGTATTGAGCATGTGCTAAGTCAGAACAAATCTCCATGGACGGCTCTTCATTGTAGTATATGTTCCTTTCAGAATGTATTCACAAAAAAAGTTTATGTTCAAAAACAAAATGGTAACACATGTCGTGCGCCACCCCGTAGAAACGTATCCCGTTTGCAAGGATCTTTACGTGAAAACTCTAAAAAATAGAGGAAACTGATGTTTCCAACCGAGAATACCAACGTCGGTGATACAACAGATTCCAAATCATTTTTATAGTTTACAAAGTCAACTAAGGTGTTTCTCATGTCTAGAGCAACAGCAAACGTCTCCTCCACCATTCTTTCACCTGTTAGATGTACTCAACACACACCACAATACATGTTCTCTCAACGAAATAAAAATGGGAAATGTGAAGAAGCAATCAATTTGACTATTTACATGTGAGGGAATAATGGTCCAGCGTAAACACATGTCCATATTGAATTTTCTCAAATTTCCACGCGATCACGAAAGCTGTCCAACACATACTCAGTATTAGTCCGCTATTCGGCTATCTATAGGACGACATGGTTAAGTCAACTTCATTCGTACATCTCAATTAAATGCTACGATTGCGAATAAGCGAATTATGGGAAATACACCCTACTGGATATAGAAATATCTGTACTATTCTTATGACTTCACATTTTCTTCCCGTTGTTATCACAGAATTCCACGTCAAATCCGTACCTCGACACATACTCTTCCCGTTGCTATCACAGTATTCCACGTCAAATCCATACCTTCCTTAGGACTTGACATAGCCATTTCATGTGCATATGTCGGACCACAAACACATACTTTATAACCTTGATGCTCAAGGCGAACCTATCACGCATCCCCTGTAATAGTTCGCCAATAACAGACTGCTGGGGTTACGAAATAATACTGACCGAAAATCAGCGATGGGTGGACATGTCTCATAAGTTTCTCTTGCGAATGGCTTGGAAAGAGAGGCGTAGTCGTCTTACAAACTGCCAGATATTAAGAAACACGATCGCAACAACTACTGCGTGTTACTGTCACAAGCGGTCTTGGTTCTACAGGTGCACACAAGTATCCATGTTAAAAGTTACACTGGCTTCACAAATCGAGTTACGGCATTACCTCCGAATGAAGTGGTTTCTCCATACACATACCGCAACCCTAAATATAGACGGTGATCGCTAGACCAACAGTGCAGTTACAAGTCGCCGAAGTTGCAACCTCGTAATAAAATTACCGAATTTAAAAAATGATTCGGCTAAGGAACGTGGTATGAAGCCAGTATCTGTAAATCCCTCACGCCGCTGCTAGATATTTCTCCAGTATATTTACTGCATTCTGTCTCGACGTCTTGATATCTCATGCATATACACAGACATACAGAAAACAGAACAAACTCACTGCAGATGTGGAATAAGTGGGTGGAGGCGACTGGATGCGGTCGAGTACAGTGCTTCACTAAGCTTCCCGATCAGTGTATTTGCACTAGGTGTTGGCAGCTGTACTACATTTCCAAGCAATGTTAGAACGAGAGGTGATTTCAAGATCGCATGGTTAGAAGTGACATACAATAAATGAAATAAAATACGTATAAGTTGATAAAAATATCCTGAAATCCGTGGAAATTGAGGAAGCACTTCTGTGTTTTCTGGTCGGCGCAGAAGAAGTTTTGTACTTGCGAATGAGTAAGCGACAGCAAGAGGAATACAAGAAACGTAGATATGGAAGCATCAGGAACGAGGGAAACAGTCACTTTTTCTTCCATCGAGGCAGCATTCTACTATACAGGGTGTTACAAAAACGTACGGCTTAACTTTCAGGAAACATTCCTCACACACAAATAAAGAAAAGATGTTATGTGGACATGTGTCCTGAAACGCTTAATTTCCATGTAGAGCTCATTTCAGTTTCGTCAGTATGTACTGTACTTCCTCGACTCACCGCCAGTTGGCCCAATTGAAGGAAGGTAGTGTGTTGACTTCGGTGCTTGTGTTGACATGCGACTCATTGCTCTACAGTACTAGCATCAAGCACATCAGTACGTAGCATCAACAGGTTAGTGTTCATCACGAAAGTGGTTTTGCAGTCAGTGCAATGTTTTTCAAATGCGGAGTTGGCAGATGCCCATTTGATGTATGGATTAGCACGAGGCAATAGCCGTGGCGCGGTAAATTTGTATCGAGACAGATTTCCACAACGAAGGTGTCCCGACAGAAGACGTTCGAAGCAATTGATCGGCGTCTTAGGGAGCACGGAACATTCCGGCCTATGACTCGCGACTAGAACAACGAGGACACCTGCAATGGACGAGGCAATTTTTCGTGCAGTTGACGATAACCCTAATGTCAGCGTCACAGAAGTTGCTACTGTACAAGGCAACGTTGACCACCTCACTGTATGGAGAGTGCTACGGGAGAACCAGTTGTTTCCGTACCATGTACAGCGTGTGCAGGCACTATCAGTAGCTGATTGGCCTCCAGGGGTACACTTCTGCGAATGGTTCATCCAACAATGTGTCAATCCTCATTTCAGTGCAAATTTTCTCTTTACGGATGAGGCTTCATTCCAACGTGATCAAATCGTAAATTTTCACAATCAACCTGTGTGGGCTGACGAGAATCCGCACGCAATTGTGCAATCACGTCATCAACACAGATTTTCTGTGAACGTTTGGGCAGGCATTGTTGGTGATGTCTTGATTGGGCCCCATGTTCTTCCGCCTACCCTCGATGGAGCACGTTATCATGATTTCATACGGGATACTCTATCTGTGCTGCTGGAACATGTGCCTTTACAAGTACGACACAACATGTGGTTCGTGTACGATGGAGGTCCTGCACATTTCAGTCGAAGTGTTCGTACGCTGCTCAACAACAGATTCGGTGACCGATGGATTGGTAGAGGCGGACCAATTCCATGGCCTCCACGCTCTCCTGACCTCAACCCTCTTGACTTTCATTTATGGGGGCATTTGAAAGCTCTTGTCTACGCAAATTCGGTATCAAATGTAGAGACTCTTCGTGCTCGTATTGTGGACGGCTGTGATACAATACGCCAATCTCCAGGGCTGCATCTGCGCATCAGGGATTCCATGCGACGCAGGGGGGGATGCATGTATCCCCGCTAACGGAGGACATTTTGAACATTTCCTGTAACAAACTGTTTGAAGTCACGCTGGTACGTTCTGTTGCTGTGTGTTTCCATTCCATGATTAATGTGATTTGAAGAGAAGTAATAAAATGAGCTCTAACATGGAAAGTAATCGTTTCCGGACACATGTCCACATAACATATTTTCTTTCTTTGTGTGTGAGGAATGTTTCCTGAAAGTTTGGCCGTACCTTTTTGTAACACCCTGTATGTCTATTGAGGTAATAGTGATACACATGAGTTGAGGGCAGTCTACGATGGTTTCCTGTAAAAAAAAAAAAAAAAAGTAACCATCTGCCTTTATACTTACTTGCATGACATAGAGAGGATGGGGTGGTCGGTTGACATGGAGTTGCAACGAGGTACGATTTAATGGTAGAATGATGATGCATTCTAGTGAGAGAGATAGGGAGAAGTAGCTGCAGCTCAGTTTTTCCACTATTCTATCAGGATGCAACAGTCGCGTGACATAGCTTGCTTTCGACTCGTATACAACCACGCATTATGTGTGGGTGTTGGAGCAGTGTCTACTTGCTATCGCTAACAGTAAACCTCTCTGTCATCAGAGGACATCCATCTCATGTGTGATGAAATGTGACACATTCTTCTAAACGAACGAAGATCTATGTGATGTACTCAATTCCCCTAAAACATTTTGGGTATAAAATCAAGACTTCAGTTTCATAACTAAGATGATTCTAAGTTAGCGATAGGTGTTCGTGAGGCACTGCAATCCCCGTGTATACATTTGCCTGACAAATGCCTCGTTTACAGAGTTAGTGGCTGCATGACGTGTAATTTCACTTTTCAAATGCCACAGCTATGCATTTATCTGTTTCCTTCTGAGAGGTATTCACCGTTAGTAACAATCATTTTATATATGACTGATGTGGGCATAGTATAGTTTCTGAACTGTGATCGGATGTGAACAGTGGATGCTATAAATCTCTGGAAAGCTATATTGTGCACGTGTCACACAGAATTGATATTTTAAGGAAGTAGTTTTTTCTTTTTTCGGTTTGTTACCATAGTTTATCGTAGAGAAACCGGCAAGAAGGATGTATGGCATGCCCTGGAAATATATTTCTTACATTGGAATATTAGCAGTATTCCATTCCATATGACTAATAGGACACGAACTGCAGCGCTCTAACATTGTAACCTGTTTTAAGTGCGGAACCTTGTAGCCTTACGAGTGCGCTTGTTTATGTTCTCTCTGACCAATACCTTCCAGGTACTGATTCCAGACTATAGAACAATACTTTAGAGTTAATACCGTGGTTGATTTCCATAAAAATGCTTCGAACTCCATCCGTCTGGAGCTCCAACATGCACAAAAACCAGCCCTTCTTGTTGTTCTTAACTGTCTGGTATTACATCACAACACTTTGAAGTCTGTTACTACACACCGATAAGACGTGCTAACCTGCTCGACATGCGCCTTCTGGAAAATTTTTTTGTACTTGGATGGGCGAGGACTCGGCCAGCTCCATTCATTCACGAGATGAGGAATGTAGTGATTTACATCTGGTCAGTTGCAAATTAAATCGGTAATGGTGCTGCAGGTTGGGCTGCATAAAAATAATGCGAGGGGGTGTTTCAGTCCCAAATTTTATCGTAAGACTGCGAAAATGCTGGCGAAGAGTTCTCGGGCTTCCAGCCGGGTGGCGATGTCTTCAAACTGCGACGTTTCGACGAGTGACATACTCATCATCTTCTGGCGAAGTGCCGAGACTTTGCGGATTCCGGTCCCTTTATACCTGCGGTGTGCCCCCCCCCCCCCCCCCACCTGGCCGCGGGAGGCTGGGTCCAGCGGACCCGGCGAGCGGGGTGGAGCGGGAAGCGGGTGCGCCGTTCGTGTCTCCGTCAGAGCATTCTGATCGCGTCTCGTGAGCTGGACGGTTCTTGTTGCGTTCCTGGCGTACTGCAGCTAATGCTGGATTCCAGGCCGCGCTCTGTTGATAGCCTTCGTCCCTGTTCACAAGATTCTCGTGGACCCGTATTTCTATTTATTCTCGGCACAGCACCCTGGTGTTTTCGAAATCAAAGGTGTGGTTTTCTTTGATGCTATGTTCAGCTATAGCAGATTTCTCTATCTGTCCAAGTCGAACATGCCTGATGTGTTCCTCGCACCTTTTAGAGATGCAGCGCTGCGTTTGACCAATGTACTGCACACCACATTCGCAGGCAATGCTGTATGTACCAGGTGTGTTTAGTTTGAGTGGGTCTTTAGCTGAGCCCAGCAGCTCTTTCGTCTTCGACGGTGGTCGGAAGACGGTATTTATGTTCGATTTTCTTAATAGCCTCCCGATTTTGGCTGATGTGGGCCCCAAATATGGAAGAAAGGTGAGTCGTTAACTTCCTCTTCCTCTTCCTGAAATTTGTCAGCCTGTCTCCTCTTGAAGGCCCTGCCAATCTGTGTTTCACTGTACCCGTTTTTCCGAAATACCTCTCTTAGGTGGTGTAATTCTTCTGAGAGGCTTTCTTTGTCACAAATGACGTGCGCCCTATGTACCAAGGTGGTCAGTACTGACTGGCGTTGCGCCGGATGGTGGCAGCTGGTTGCATGGAGGTACAGGTCTGTGTGCGTCTTTTTTCAATATACTGAATGGCCCAGCGTGCCATCCGTTTTCTTCCTGATCAGTATGTCCAGGAATGGAATACAGCCATTCTCTTCTACTTTCATCGTGAAGGTGATATTTTCATGTATGCCGTTTAGGTGGTCCATAAACTCCTCCAGTGCCTGCCTGCCATGCTGCCATATCACGAAAGTGTCGTCCACATAGCGGAAGAAGTGCCTGGGTTTACGGTGAGCAGTTCGTAGTGCCACCTCCTCAAAGTGTTCCATATAGAGATTCGCGATACCTGGAGCAAGGGGAGATCCCATGGCCACTCCATCCACTTGTTCATAATGCTCTCCATTGCACTTGAAGTAGGTGGTCGTAAGTGCATATTCAAAGAGCTTCACTGTTTCAGGCTCGAAGTACTGATTAAGGAGCGTCGCGGCGTCTTGTAGCGGTACTTTCGTGAACAAGGAGGTGACGTCGAAGCTCACGAGTAGGTCATCACTCTGTATTCGGATGTCCTTCAGTTTTCTAACGAAATCTGCGGAGTTATTCACGTGATGACTGCAGTGTCCCACCAGTGGTTTCAATAGTGTCGCCAGGTATTTGGCCAGTCCATAACTGTGCGAGTTGATAGTGTCCAGAATCGGCCGTAGACGCACGCCATCTTTGTGAATCTTGGACAATCCATACAGGCGCGGTGTCGTTGGCGCTCTGGGATACAGCCGTTCCTGCACTGCCTCTGGTAGATCTGAGTCCTTCAGTAGCGCCGCGGTTTTCCTGGTAATCGTCGATGTAGGGTCCTTGTTGAGTTTCCTGTAGGCTGGGTCTTGCAGCAGAGAGCAGATTTTCTGTTGGTAGTCGACTGTGCGAATCAGCACCGTCGCATTTCCCTTGTCTGCTGGGAGGACCATGATGTCAGCATCATCCCTCAGTGCGCGGACAGCCTCTCGCTCCGGCGCAGTAATGTTAGATTTAGGGAGTCGTGACTTGTCGATGATCCGGCAGGTCTCCCTTCGGATCTGCTCAGCTTCCTCCTTGGGTAGGCCCCGGATTGCTTCCTCTACGCTGCTGATGATGTCCCGTTTCGGTATGGTCCTTGGTACAGGTGCAAAGTTCAACCCTTTCGAGAGGACAGAAGTTGTGGCTGCATCTAGCACCTTATCTGTCCAATTTACAATAGCTCTGGTGCTATTTGTCACTTTCTGGGTCGACTGAGCTCCATTAAAGAATCAATAGAAATACGGGGCCACGAGAATCTTGTGAACAGGGACGAAGGCTATCAACTGAGCGCAGCCTGGAATCCAGCATTAGCCGCAGTACGCCAGGAACGCAACAAGAACCGTCCAGCTCACGAGACGCGATCAGAATGCGCTGACGGAGACACGAACGGCGCACCCGCTCCCCCCTCCACCACGCCAGACGGCTCCGCTGGACCCAGCCTCCCGCGGCCAGGTGGTGGGGGGCACACCGCAGGTACAAAGGGACCGGCATCCACAAAGTTTCGGCACTTCGCCAGAAGATGATGAGTATGTCACTCGTCGAAACGTCGCAGTTTGAAGACATCGCCACCCGGCTGGAAGCCCGAGAACTCTTCGCCAGCTGTTTACGCCGGGAAAGCATACATTCACATTTGCGAAAATGCTCTTTGACTCCCATCTGCATTGAGATAGATCGTAAATTATGCACTATGCTCGAAGTTCTAGAAATATGTAGAGAGGTGTCAGGTATACGTTGATGATGTAAGTTTTCCAGAATTAACAATGAATGGTTGTAGTGCACTGTCATCTACATACATTCACAAAGTAGAGAAAGGGCGGTTTAGCTATGGTACTGAAATTGGAAAACATGCTGTCGCATCATTGGTAGGTGTTGAAAGTACTGTAAAATTGCTAAAATTGTTAACACTATCAACTGTGATGTTTATTATTACAGTACATCAACGGTGCTTTTTCCATCTCGTCCGACCACTGGTACACTGTAGGTTACTACATAATGATTGACTGATGTCACTTATTTGAGATGGAGAAAGAGTTTTGGTGGCGGGTCAACACCTTCTGGGGATGGCTAGCATCAAAACAGTATCACGAACATGACTGCGATATGAGGAATCAGTCGAATAGGAATGCAGAGCCATTAGATGTTCTGTCATTGTGACAGATGAGTTAAAATGTAGAGGTCATCGGACAGCAGTTTGGAAACTCGCCGCAATGCTGCCAAATTCTTCCAGTTTCCTTATGTTGTAATTGTCTTTTATTTAAAATTATCCAGTATCTGTGGTGTGTTATGGTAGCAGCAGTAACAGCATGAGTTATACTGAGTGAGATCTAATTTTCTACGGGAGTCAATGGATAAGAACGTGCTAATGTCAGTTTAGAAACTGACACAGACCTTGAAGTCGTGGCAGAAAAACAAAATGTATGACAGTGTACAAAGCATATTAGAGCAGAAAAAACAATGTTTCAAACAATAACACAGGGTCATAGGGAGGGTCTTTCCCACTTATACTATACATTGAGTGATACGGTCATCCTCCTAGGGTACAGGCGATGCAACTTTACACTGGTGCATTCAAGGGAGCAACAGCTGCATATTTAATAGGATCATCACTTGTGCTCGATGCTGGCATGCAGACAGTATTTGCTTTCAATATACGGGGGGAGATAGGTGCGATAAATATCTTATCGACATCTCTGTTGGATGAAGTTCGTGGAGCTTTTCTAGTTCGTAACATTTCTCTGTTGGATGGTACAGAATAACAAAGATAGCATGTTAGGATGATAGATGCGAATGGGCCTTGAGGGATGCGGATCTGCTTTGGACAGCAGTATTTGTTTTTAATTGGCGAGTGCACCACAATGCAGTAGCAAAATCCTCGTCCTCCTCCGAGTTCTCGTACTGTCTTTTATATTACCTCGTGTTCCAGGAGCAGGCTTCGTTTGGTGTTGACCCTACACATCGTACGATGTTGGCAGAGCTATGACAACATGTTCCCATTTCCACCGAATGGTCAGAACACGGTCCTCTCACACTAACTTAGGTCACTCCGTTTCTACACGGGCTGCATAAGGTGGTAGATACAGCTCTTTCTGACTTCTGCCCGGTTCCGACTTAAATTTGAATGATCACACGCGCAGAGCTGGAGAAATGGCGGCAGTTTCAAGAGGTATAGGGACTATCTAAAATTTTACTGTAGCTGATAGGTTAGAAAAAGATGACTCGTTTCACGATATGAGGGAGCCAGAAATATGATTCACTAGTGGCTGTAATCATTAAAGGACTTCCCCATAGGAGCCAACGCAGGTGTTGAATAGAAAGACTTGTTTCCATATCATCGGCATCATTTCTACGGGAAAACGTAGCACTGGAGATCTGGAAAGTTAGTGTACACTTCTTAAGACCTCAATCAACACATCATCTACTGTTTGTGATCCTTCTCAGTCACCCATCACCTATAACCCAGTCGATATATCACTGATACACAAATACTAGCTTCATAAAACATTCATTAGCCCAATCACTTTCTAGCTTCAGTAATTTTAATTCGAGGTAGCACTGTCACCGACATGTCGATCACCGTCTATACTCAATGTCGCTGTATCTGTATGGAAAAACGACTTCATTCGGAGGTAATGCCATACCTCGACTTGTAAACCCAGTATAGCTTTTAAAATGGATACTTGGATGCACCTCTAGAACCAAGACTGCTTTTGACAGAAACACACAGTAGTTGTTGCGATCGTGTTTCTTAACATTTGGTAGTTTGTAAGACGACTACGCTCTCTTTCTAAGACACTCGCAAGAGAAACTTATGAGACATATCCACCCATCGCTGATTTTCGGTCAGTATTATTTCGTAACGCTAGCAGTCAGTTATTGGCGAAGTAGTACATTTAGAAGCAGGGATGCGTGATATTTCGCCTTGAGCATCAGGGTTATATAGTATGTGTTTGTGTTCCGACATGTGCCAAGGAAATGACTATGTCCAGTCGTAAGGAAGGTATGGATATGACGTGGAATACTGTGATAGCAACGGGAAGAGTATGTAAAGCCATAAGAATGGTAGAGATATTTCTATATCCAGAACCACAGCCGTCAGCAGGGTGTATTTCCGATACTTAGCTCATCGTCGAATGTCGTTCAACTGAGACCGCAATCGTAGCATTTAATTGTAAGTATAGCGATTAAATACATATGTGCCAATGTCGTAGGATTACTGTGTCTATGCGTGATTTGCGCGGCGTTGGAAGTCGCCTATGGCGTGAATGATTCACGTTTCCCGCTGACGGCAGAAGCCGTCTTAATGGAGTGGTCTGCGGGGATGCAGGAATGAAGCTGACTTAACCATGACGTCCTCTAGACAGCCGAATAGCGGACTAATACTGAGTATGTTTTGGACAGCTTTTGTGATCGTGTGGAAATTTGAGAAAATTCGATATGGACATGTGTTTGCGCTGGAGCATTATTCTCTCCCGTGTAAATTGTCCGTTTGACTGCTTCTTCACATTTCCCATCTTTGTTTGGTTGAGAGAAGAAGATCTATTGTGGTGTGTGTTGAGTACATCTAGCGGGTGGAGGACACGTTTGCTGGTTCTCTAGACATGAGAACCAACTTAGTTGACTTCGTAAATTATAAAGATGATTTTGAAACTGTTATATCACCGACCATTGGAAATCGCGAGTGTAAACCTTCTTTGCAGACGTGATAAGTTACTAGGTAGTCAATGGCTCACAATCATTTCTTAGACAGGGGAAAGCTGCGTGATCTGGGTGGTGGAAGTTATGCATGGAATGCACTGACACAAATCCCGACTTGGCGGTCTGAATGTGTGGGCTCGATTTACATGTATCGAAAATACCAAAAGGTTTCGTGGAAGTGGTGAAATCGATAAACCGAAAAGACTCTAGGGCTTCTTTAAAATTGTAATTACAACCTTTATTCATCGACAAGTATGTGATGGCGCGAGGCATTTTTGCAGTGCGAAAAGACACCCAGCTGGTGCAAGAGTGGACGTATCATATTTTGTTTTTATACACCTATAACTGATAGTCAGAAATGTTACGCTGCTGCTTGAATGTAAAGGGACTGTGGCTTTTGTTCTGATATATCATCAGACGTTTGTCGGACGTAATAAAACTACTATTCATGTAAAAAAGAAAATTACGTATGTGTAGTCGTAAGGGAAGGATACATTTGATGTGGTGAATTGTTATTTCAACGCACTGAAGAATATATCCGAATGTAAGGGTTGATGGATTCATTCCGTGAATGGCCGCACAATATGACAATGCAAGGGCTCAACTGGACTTGCTGCAGTGTTCAAACAGTACGGGCAATATGGATGTAAAAGAACGTCCCCTCATTGGCACCTCCTAAGCATATTCTGGCATTTTCCTTATTGAATTATCGACAATGACGTTGATTACAGTACACCAACTCAAATCAGTGATAGCTTTCCAAACCCTTCGACTGGGGGGGGGGGGGAGACGTTGTTGATTATCACATAGTGTCAGACGCCTGTGCTATGTAACACTTGTTTGAGGGCGTCTTGACAGGATGCAGCACCTTCCAATAGCACTGACTGGAAAACTGAAATGTCAGATAATTTCCTAGAACTGAAGAGAATGGAGACATGTAGCAGGTGTGAATGTGGGCATGCCACAATTTTTTCAGGTGCTGTACACATTAAACGATAACTGCGTTATTTGCCTCAAACGCAGTGCAACGTTTCTGTGGCGTATGTTCAGGCATGTCGTGATAAAATGACAGTGTGTCCTGCGGTGAGGGAAGTATAGATTCACCACGTCGATAGTCAAAAGGGAAATGAAAGGTTTTTGTATATACGTGGAAAATTATGTGCGCTATAGGTCCTGAGATTTGATCGAGAACCACGGTCATAGAGAGGTGACATATCCAGTACATTGCTCGGTGTCAGACTGTGGCAGCGATCCTAATATTTAATTGTAGTTACACTAAACTGATTCGAATAAGATGGGGGCAAGGTGTCTACGCAACATTCTGAGAAAGCAAATTGATGCAGACCATTCATATCTGGCGGGGATGCAGTCA
This sequence comes from Schistocerca americana, assembly GCF_021461395.2. Taxonomy (NCBI): domain Eukaryota; kingdom Metazoa; phylum Arthropoda; class Insecta; order Orthoptera; family Acrididae; genus Schistocerca; species Schistocerca americana. Next base: position 501,961,009 of record NC_060124.1, on the reverse strand, counting down.
CTCATCCACCATTGTGGCATTATTACATCTCCAGACCAGTAGCTGTAGGACACCGAAAATTCCAGCTATTTTTCTCATCTGTCGGACTGTACTTCGAATTCTGTTTGCGTAATTGTTCCGATTTTCCCGTCTGTTCTTAGACAATGCTCACTTTCCAAACAACAAAAATGCTTTTATGATTAACGGTGTTTTCGCGAGCATCCACAGATATGGTGAGGGCTTTTAGCAGTGAGAACGTTTACCGTTTCTGAGACGTATGTTGGAAGCAGGACTTTACGATTTCCAGGAAGGAAACACGTGGTGTCTTGTCAGGACCATCAAGAACAAAGCATTCGGTGTTTTCTGTGATATTTTCGTAAACAGGTCCTGTTGGGGTGAGCATTTCCACGCATGCAAACTGAGACATCACAAAAGCTCCTACAAAAGCGACAGTTAACTACCTCTCCAGCACTTTACGAATTCTGGGAAGGGACTGATAAGTAATGGATAGGCTATCACGTTTCATCTCTCTCAGCACTGGACCCAAATCTCAGCGTCATCGCACCTGCAAAGGTGCCTAGGTGAACACGTATATCGACAGGCGTTTCTCAGGTTTCATGTATCGAAGGGATGCCGCCGCCTCATCCATGCGGGATCTGAACTGACACCTGCATATGGTTCGGCAGCTGACGGTCGTATCGACACTTTGCAGGGGCTGCCAGTGCGTTCTGACTCCTGGGAGTGTGTGCGGTAGCCTCCTGTATGGTCCAGTGGACAGGGACAGCGGGCGGTACATGCTTCGCGATCGACAACTTCTTAACTGTGAGTACTTACGTGTGATGTGTGTTTCATGACGGTATTCCTTGCGCAAACGGAATAAGAACAGAAATGCGACTGATGTAATTACTACTCACAAGATCTGCATCTTTCCAAACAGCAGAGAATGATGAGCAAGTGAAATCCAAGCACCACAAACAGAATTTTTTTTTTATAAAGAACAATATATCCTTGAATTTCCCTTCGTGAGACTCTTCCTCTCCGGCTATTTCCAGATAGAGGCTGGGAGGGGAGAGGGGAGGAGGCGAGGGGGGCGGGGATGGGATGACGGTGGTGTTGATGGGTTTCCTGAAAAGTTCTTAAAATAAATTATATTCTATACACTACCTTGAATCCCTAAAATTGTTTAAATAAACAATATACCACAGATTGTCTAAATTGTTTAAACTGTATTCCATATACAGCAATCGATTTCTGGACAAATTCTTTAACTAAACAAATGTTCTATAAACTGCCATACACAACTAAACAATATTCTGTTCCTTTGCATAAATATTTTAAACCATGTTCCTTACACTACAATCGAATTCCCTCCAGATGACCGATCCACTGAGTCTTTTTCGCGCCAATTTCCAAGAGGGAAGGTGGAAGGGGAGGGGTTTACCAGGGGAGAAGGTTAATTAATTTATCAATTTAATTAAGTAGTCAATGAAACTGATAGAGTGAGAGGGGCTATTCTAATGACTCAGACCTGAAAGTGTACCTGTAGCAGCGAGGGGAGGTTTTCTGAGGGGGAGGGTGGACAGGGGAGCAATAGATTAAGTGCCTGTCAATCAAAACGAAGGATTCTTTCAGCAGAACTATAGGTTAAGTACTTGTCAATCAAAGGAGAACAAAGGTTAAGTACCTGTCAATCAATGGAGAACAATAGCCCTAATTAAACACCTGCCCCTGATGTAGGCCACCCACACAAACGAAATGCTCTATCTCCAGCCTTGCCCTACTACTGAGGTGATCATGAAACTGTCTCCCAAGTGGCTTTGTAAAATAAATGGTTGCTTGTGTAATAAGTAAAATTATACATCTGTCCCATGTATTTTGTTAATAATGTTACCAGTGTCAAAGGGGTTCCCTTCCATCGTGAGGCATCTCAGTATCGCTAGTTAAAGTATACTGTGCAGTGATATGCCAGTCTTCAATATTACTTGGGCTAAAGCATCAGGAAGACTAACATAAAAAGCCCATGCACTGGATGATAAAACATGCTGTGCTTCGAATTATGTCATACGGTAACTGCAACCTATGTTTCTAACTTGTTGTACACAAGCAGACACAGAAGAAGTGCATTGCAATCGCTGGGGACATTTCTAATTTGTCCAGTGGCAGTTATTTCAACATGCACCACGGCACCATACCCAAATAACCGTTATGTTAACCGAATCTGGCCTCAGAACCCAGCACACGTATACTTGTTTTCATTTAACGTTGCAGCGGCGGAATATGACACTCAGGTTCATAATCTTTGAAATGCATCCCTGCCACAGCTCCATAGCCAGTCACTGCCATAAACTGTTGCCCTGTCTTTGCGTTTTTGAGTGAATACAGTGTCATTTAGCAGCATAGACTCATGATGTGCTCGCCATATGCGTGTTCAGGGTGAGTACTGTAAGGTCGAAATAGTGAAAGAACTCCAGTATTTTTAATATAGTACATGAGGGATAATCCAGAGAATACGACTCTGAGCACAGCGATAGCAAAATTCATAAGCGGTTCGGAATATCTTGGTAAACTTTGACCCGTGATACAACAAGAAATTTCTGCTGTTATTTGACAGTGTGGGATTACTCAAGCGATAAACATTTGACATATCCTCACTCGAGGGAGGACGAAGAACCAGGACACAAGTTCTGCGGAATGAGTTATGGGTCACGTTCAGGAGATATTACCTCATCCCCTTAGGTGATGTATGCCTGTGTGGTGCTGCTCTGGTGGTGGATGGTATTTCCACAACTACTATGTGGCTGGTCTGTGGAAGAGTGTTGGTGGCGTCTAATTCCTGATCAACAGTCTTTGCGGGAGTGTCCACTAGTAAAAAGCAAATCTGTTGAATGTGATCAGTCCGTTGGATGGGGACATTAAGGTTGGTGTCTCTGTTCAGCAGGGGTGAACAACTGTCAGTCCACTGGCCGGATCAGGTCAGCACGCCGAAGACATAGAGTACGTGATCAAAACTATCCGGAAACCCCAAAAAACATACGTTTCTCATAGAAGGTACATTATGCTGCCACCTGCTGCCAGGTTCTCCACATCAGCGACGTCGGTAGTCATTAGACATCGTGAGAAAGCAGAATGGGGCGCTCTGCGGAACTCGCGGACATCGAACATGGTCAGGTGATTGGCTGTTACTTGTGTCACACGTCTGTAAGTGAGATTTCCACACTCCTAAACATCCATAGGTCCATTTTTTCCGATGTGACAGTGAAGTGGAAACGTGAAGGGACACTTAGAGCACAAAAGGGTACAGGCCGACCTTGTCTGTTCACTGATGGAGATCGCAGACAATTGAAGAGGGTCGTAAAGTGTAATAGGCAGACAACTATCCAGAACATCACACAGGATTTCCAAACTATATCAGGATCCGCCGCAAGTACTATGATAGTTAAGCGGGAGGTGTGAAAACTTGAATTTCATGGTCGAGTGGCTGCTCATAAGCCACACATCAAACTGGTAAATGCCTAACGACGACTCGCTTGGTGTGAGGAGCGTAAACATTGGCCGACTAAACAGTGGAAAAACGTTGTGTGGAGTGCCGATTCATGGTACACAACGTGGCCATTCGATGGCAGGCTGTGAGTATGGCGAATGCCTTGTAAACGTATCTGCCAGCGTGGATAGTGCCAACAGATTTGGAGGCGTAGTGTTACGGTGAGGCCGTGTTTTTCATGGAGGGGGCTTGCACCCCTTGTTGTTTTGCGTGGCACTATCACAGCACATGTCTACGTTAATGTTTTAAGCACCTTCTTTCTACCCACTGTTGAAGAGCAATTCGGGGATGACGATTACATCTTTCAACACGATCGAGAACCTTATCATAATGCACGGCCTGGTTACGCGACAATAGCATCCCTTTAATGGACTAGCCTGCACAGAGTTTTGACCTGAATCCTATAGAACACCTTTGGGATGTTTTGGAACGCCGACTTCGTGCCAGACTTCACCCACCGACATCAATACCTCTCCTCAGTGCAGCACTCCGTGAAGAATGGGCTGCCATTCTCCAAGAAACCTTGCAGCACCTGATTGAACGTATGCTTGCGAGAGTGGAGGCTGTCTTCAAGACTAAGTGTGGGCCAACACCATACTGAATTCCATCATTACCGATGGAGGGCGCCACGAACTTGTAAGTCATTTTCAGCCAGGTGTCAGGATACTTTTGATCGCATAGTTTAGCCGGCTCGGTCGCTAAGACTGTTCGGTCAGAGAGCTGGCTGGTATCTGTAATAAAAAAAAAAAAACGAGTGAAGGGGTCAAAAACGAACATCAACGTGTGTCATGTGCCGTCTCCTACGATCAAATGTAATGAGGAAACTGGAAAAAAAAAAGATATTGGTGGGACACCGAAAGAGCGCTGCTGAAGTTTTCAACGGAAATTTTTAAGACAACCATAGAAAAAAACTTAGTAAGTAACGCGACAATGTTCACGGCGCTTAAATAAATGTAAAGATAGGAAGGTCGTGAGGAAATAAAACTTATGCACTTTCAAAAACACGTTTTTTGTGACAGAGATCGTTGGTGTAGTGTGTCGGGAAAGCGGTGACATTCTTATTGATGCATAGACATTATCGCCATGAGCGTTTTTTTTTTTTTATTTACGCGCAAAGAATCTGATGTGAGAAGGCGGCCTGCGAGCTTAAGTATGTGAATCAGGCCCGGAGGTAACCAGACGTTGACTATGCCTGGTGTACAGGTGTACTTTTAAAAAGCTTAACAAAGGTTCACTGTTGGCGATGGGGCTGCTGCAAAACCGATTGGGGGGGGGGGGGGATGTTAAAATTTGGAGGGACTCTTTGCTGTTTTATTCATGCGTGTATCAATGTGGCTTCCAGTAGATCTTCCTCCATCAACCACACTTGGTACCACACTGTAAGAAGGCGCGAAACAGGGAGGCTGAAAAAGCATAAACATATTTTGGTGTTTCGGACTAAGATCCCATTTTGTCGGGTGATTCTGAATGGTCCCAACTGTTTCGCTCTATGTACTAGAGAAAAAATTTCGTTCGCTCTACACTTCAAAGAGGCCACATCACGTTCAGTGGAACTGCAGCCACAAGACGTATTTAGAGAAATTTTAAGTTGTTCAGAGGGTTGTCAGCAGTGTCAAAAACTCTGTCGAGAAGATAGTTCTGTTGCACATCACACAAACAGTCGTTTTACTTCTCGAAACAAATGTAATAGAACGCCCCAAGGGAAATGGTGGTTTCACTGACGCCCTTTGTGCCACCTCCTGCGGTTTTTTCCTGTCGATTCTGAGCAGCGGTGTGTTTGAAAAAATTTCTTTGGGCAATCATAAGAATACCACGTGATTTCAGTGCTGGGCGTCGAGAATCTGACCTTAGTAGCAGAGGCGTTAAAAGTTGGGGTGAAAAGTAGATGAAGGGTTTGAGACTACCTTCTTATAGTGCGACGCGTTCACGGTGCGTTGGGAAGAATTGTGGTGCAAATTGATGTCACTGTAACGTCACTAAATCTGTAAGACGAAATGTAACGAAATTACTGTCAAAAATCTGTTGAATGGAGAAACACTGTCGGTATTACGGAGTAGTAAAGTCTGCACGAAAGGAAATAAACAGAAAATAATATAATAAAAAACGGAAACACAAAGGAAACAGAAATGTATGATAACAAACGAATCAGGAATTATGAACGATATGACCGCTAGATTTATAGAAAGTGTCAGCAACTTCATTATTTCTTCCAACATCTGATTGGATTCCTGCTTGGAGGCAATAAGGCAGTGCTTGATGACCTGGACTCACGATTAGCAATGTCCTCAATGCTTCCAGGGAGAATTAAATCTCACGTAGGAAACCGCGGAATGAAACCTCGTATTAAAAAATATATTTAAAATTACAGAACTACTGTTTCGTTTCATTTTACCATTAGAAATAAACTTAACAAATAAATTTCCTTTAGGAAACGTCACTTTCCAGCTATTTACTAATTATTTATTCTTTTCCGAGTGTTCGGTATTAGGAAATCGTCAGAAATCTGACAGAGGACGTAATAAAAAAATATGATTCTGTTTCATTCAAAGTCGTCATGTCAGAAAATAAACGGAAGTAATAAAAGGTACCTTACACGCGCACTAATGCAATCCATGTTGGCACCATGTATAGTTCGTAGAAATTTCAATCTCCCTTTTGTCAGGGATAAAACTGGAATAAAGTGTATAGTCATCAAAAAAGTAAAATATAGAAACTACAGGATTATTAATAGCCTGACAGAAATGGTTGCTACAATGTTCCCTACCTAAACCTAGATAATATTCTGCCTTATCCGTCAGAATTACAATGGCGTCTTCGACTAATTTGTCAGGCAGTGAAAATTTTTGACTGGAGACCCTACTCATTCTCGACTAATGCAGGTGGGTATGATTTCACAAGAACAGAAAATTAACTGGGATGAAGAATGGTTAACTATTTCGTAACTCCTATCTTTATCCGCCTTTCAAAGAGCTATCGAAGCAGGTGATCATGAGCATGTTGTACCATGTAATATAGTGAACAGATATTTTCGAATCAAAAACGTACTATAAGAAGGAAGTTCTTTTCGAAAAATTGTCTCCAAAATTCTTTTAGTCTTACACTCTAAATTAATAAAAAAAATGTCCAGTGGTTGATTTAAAATACCCACCAGTCCTAAAAGTGGCCATACATTCGACGCCGTGGGAGACATATCTAAATCTGGCAACGCTGGATTCAAGTGGTAACATCAGTGTAGCGATGCGCCGAACATGAGTTGCGGGGATCCACAAGTTTGAAAAAACTGTGTCCGTCCGCCCCACCATACAAAGCCAGAACAGCTTATGAGGGGTCATTGCAGTCTACGATTCCACTGAACTTAAACTGAAAGTGATTCGTGTTATCGGCAACAGTACAATATTTCTGTTAATAGCTAGTTTCGTAATGGCAAAAAAATGAAATGTATTCATTTGATAAGAGCTATAAATACAAAGTAATAGCATATGCAGAAGAACATGGAAACAGAACAGCTGAGCGGCATGTCGTCACCTCACAGACAGGAGAAACCATCCGCGATTGGCGGGCTGGTAAAGAAGAAGTAAGAAAATGAGGAACACTAAAACTGCAAATAGAGGACTGAATCCAAAATGGCCAGAAATATAAGTTGACGATTTCAGAGATTTTAACAGTCAGTTCGTTTTGTATATTACAAGTTTTTTAGTCTGGCTTTGCAACCTAATAATAAAAATGCTAAAAATATTTTTTTTTTAAACTGCTTAAAAATTAAATTGCATCCTGTAGCCCGTAGCGTCTTATAGCCCATAAAATACTATGCTCTCGATAGCTGTGACATGGCAGTTTTCAACGGGCCTTATACGCTCCGTATTTTAAGAGAGAGGTTTCAATGGAGAAAAGGAAGAACACATGAAAGTGTGGGACTTCTATTCACTTCTATGGGACGCACTGGATCAACGCTACCCTACGGGAAAAGTCACCCGAAGTGAAAACTTGCACTCCCTGCAGCAATCCTCCAAGTTCGTTATATTCTAATACCAGTCTTATGGTTGCTTTCAACAGTTTGAACAGTCTTACGAAGATTGTGTGCCATGGTATATAGCTATATAGCTCGTCGGCTTCCCCAATTTCTCCACGTGGTTACTCGTACAGGAAATCGATATCTGGCAATTTCGTAACCGAGTATATTAACATATCACCAGGGCTGCATGACTTCTAAGCTTATTGTACACATCAATCTAACTGCTGCACATCAGTGCAGTTTCCTGTTCCTAAATCCACGTGGTTTACGGCAGCATGTTTTACCTATTGTACGTTATTCGAAATTAAGAACAAACAGTTTTCATATGTCCTCGAACTCCTACAACAGAGTCATCCCACAACATGTTGAGTTTCGTAAATTTGTACTTAGTCGTCTCATTCGAATACAGCTGCCTTTCTCGAACATCCTTGAAAATATGATCAGTCATAATGGACTAACCCTGAATATTTATATGAGGCGTTAAATGTAAAAGGAGATTTCAAAAAAATCATTGCAAATCAGTAGTCATCAGCCATTCGAAAGATACTTTTGTTAATATATACAGCCACTGATAAATCAGTTTCTCCTATTATGCAAAACAAGAAACTATTTTTTTCGAAAGATCAAAAATGCTTGTTTTGCTTGGCGGCGATAATGTGTCAATTAATGCTGTGTATATGGTTTGTTTCGGAGACGTAAAGGGCGCTGACAATTGTGGTGTAATCGGTACGCTGCTAAATCTACGAATTCTACGGCTTGAACAGAAGATAACTAGCTTAGTCTGGAAATACAGATAACACTCATCTCACAAAGTTTCCTGCAAACCATTGGCGCCTCCGGTTGGTGTATTTCGCGCGCAAACGACATGAGTGAGCTGTTACCTATGCCGGAGAGGTCTGCATCGAAAGATAAAAAATCGACAGGAGCTACTGCAGCTATCGTATTGCGTGCGACGTCACTTTTGCAGGACGTGTTGTGAAAAGAGTGTTACCCTGCAATCAGACAGAACTTAAATACTATCTTTGGTTGTCCTAGTGACGAGTGTAAACAGTGACAACAATACGTAAATTATTCACAAATTGTAGCCACCTTGCAGCGTAATAAATTTAGTATTATTCAGTGAATAATAAGATAAACACCATTAAAACAAGAAAAGATAATGGCTCGACTATTACAAAGTACGTCAGTCTTCTGATGTTAAGCTGCAAAGAGGACTGCATCCTTAAATGTACTGTGAGAGAAAATCAATGTTAATCAGCAAAACTTATTTACAGAGGTGTACCAGAATTAGTTGTGACGCGGACGGACACCCGATCCAGATCAAATAGACAGATTGAAGTAAATTATCATCGCCAGGTCCACTTTCATTTTTAATATCGGACATCTCTCTGACATCAAGTGTAACTGATACCCGAGATATTGGCTTTTTGTGCTGGTATTGATTTGTAGCTTTTTGTAATGATGTTGGCTTTTGGCTTTCTGTATTGACATCTAGCTTTCCAACTGAGCTACGTAAGTCAAGTGACCTTTTCGAAACTAGATGTAGTTGGTGCTTGCTGTTTTCTTGTTTTTGTATGTTTGATACCAACCATTTTATGGTATTTTTGTCGTTTGTTTTGCTTTCCATGTTTCAGTATTTTCGTCATTTTGTGGTTGGCATATTCCGTTTTACGTTGCCCTTCAGCAAAAACCCAAATGTTTCGCTGTTTTTCATTACATTAGATATTCACTAATAGGAATTTGTTCCATTAATAACTTGCGTTTATATATTTACGTCATCCTTTATGGTGATTTTGTCGCCACGATTACCATTTTGAAATCACGTTTGTGTTGCATTTAGGGGCTTGTGAAGACGTCATTGGTTAAAGACAACGGGTGATATCGATGCTGTGATATACCTGTTGTGTTAATAACCGAAATGTCGGAAGAGACACCCAGATGCACCCACCAAAGACAATGGAATATCGCATCAGCCGGCAAAACTTCTGGAATAACATGGTATATCTTAGTATTGAACAGCACCTACATGTTAGAACAATTTTGATTATGCTGCTGTCAGTTAGTTCCCTGTCGATGTTTGATGTTGGCCTGCTTTTATGATCCTTCTAGCGCCTCATTTGACTTCTGTTTACCGTCTCTCTCTCTCTCTCTCTCTCTCTCTCTCTCTCTCTCTGTGTGTGTGTGTGTGTGTGTGTGTGTGTGTGTGTGTGTGTGTGTTTCTGCATGTGTGAGGAGTTTCTGTAAACTGTCAAACAGTGTTCTACTACATTGGGTAACATCTTCGCTTATAATCTGTTTACTCTCTACTATATCCTCCTGTATGAGAAAGTGTTGTCTTTTGAGACTTCTATCACTTAGGCTGCAGTACAGTTTGGGAACTCCATGTCTCAGGGACTGTGCGGCTGATCCCGGCGGAGGTTCGAGTCCTCCCTCGGGCATGGGTGTGTGTGTTTGTGCTTAGGATAATCTCGGTTAAGTGGTGTGTAAGCTTAGGGACTGATGACCTTAGCAGTTAAGTCCCTTAAGATTTCACACACATTTGAACATTTTTGAACATCATGTCTGTTTTAGTAGGGTGATGGTTAAGGGCCTTATTTTTTGAACACGTGTGCAGTGTTTTGGCTGAGAATTAGGAAACTTTTTTTTTCAAATTTTTGAATTTGTGCATTATGTTTTGTGAGTTGCAGTTAAAATGGTACGTCTTCATTATGTTGAATTTGTCTGTGGGTGTGCTTTGTTTTCAGTTGCTTTTTTTCGTGTGGTCTGTTCGATACTCTATCTGAAGTCTGGTTCGATAAAATATTTCCTATCTCGAATATGATTTCCCATTTTTAGCTGTTACAATATGGAGTTACTTTTTAATAATTTTCTTCTAACCTGTTGATGTTTATTTGGTTTCACATTTCAGTCCCTTATAGGTCTTTTGTAATAAGATGAAACTCTCTTCTGTCTCGTTCTCTAGAGCATTAGTCCACAACGGTGATTTTCCGTGCGAGGGAGAAGACCTACGTTAGAGAGCTGAATCTTCCAATCAGAAGATTTTGCAAGAATGAAGCGGTGTCATCACCTAGAACGTTTAACATCGTCAACAACGGCAGAGGAACTCCTCGTTTCCTTTCAATTATGCCGACTGTGTGGGCTGTTTTATTGTTATAGGTGAGTATATGCCATTTCTCTTTGTGTGTGTGGCTTTTTGTCCTATTGTGCGTTCCGAGTTTCCGATGTGTGGGTGTTGGGTAGTTCTTTCACCGTGTAGAACTTTGTATGAGTGTGATGTGTTCGTTTCATTTCCGTGTGCACATTGTGTGATTTAATTCCTGTTATTTGTTGAGTTATATTTGTTATCCGTTGCTAATTTTTGCCTTTTGTTATTTCCCGCCTGTAGTTTTGTAGTTTTTTTAATTACTCATAAGACTGCTCTATTTAATACGTGGATCATAATATTCAGGCTTGCGTTCCTGCACGTCTTTGGCTCTGAGCACTATGGGACTTAACATCTGAGGTCATCAGTCCCCTAGAACTTATAATTACTTAAACGTAACTAACCTAGGGACATCACACACCTCCATGCCCGAGGCAGGATTCGAACCTGCGACCGTAGCAGTCGCGCGGTTCCGGACTGACGCGCCTAGAACCGCTTGGCCACCGCAGCCGGCCTGCACGTCTTTGGGTGGTTGGATCGGTTCATGACAGTTGTGCATGTGGTTGTGGGTATTCATTTACTACGAAATCATGTTTGATGATTTTCTTTTGGCTACCGAGATTCTGAAAAATTTTACTATTCGTCTTTTCCCCCTTTCTAATGTGAAACTGTTTTTAGGCTATAAAGTGTTTATTTCGCAGTGTAGCTGCTTTGTGTTAGGTTATCATTTTGGTGCCTTCTGTTGCTTTACCTACTGGAATATAAGTTCGCAGCGATGTGTCATCTAATGATATAACGCTTGCTACATCTGGAACGGCTAATTACTGATCACGTCAGGTTGGTGCTTGGAGGTTTACACAAAAGAATATTTTCTGTAGTAACACAAGCGTATTTGGTCCAAGAAGTGAGATGGACCGTATATAAAACTAATGAATGGCCTTATTTGAATACTTTGTTCGTTCACTGTACCCAAGAAGTTAGTGTAGGAGAATATTTCTACATAACTCCGTTCGTCTGACGTTTGGTGAATGTGTTAAGTATCTCGCTATTCTCATTTGCATTGTTTGTCATTAGTTTGGTCCTTTAGCGGTTTACTCTCGTGTCATATGCTGTTCGTATTAGACTGTTCAATCTGTACAACAGAGCCTGTCATTCTTCCTCACTTTCACTGAAGATAGCAATGCCATCAGTGAATCTGGTCACTAATATCCTTCTACCTTGAACTGCAGTCGCATCTTGAACCTCTATTTTTATTAACCAGTTAAATATCCTTGTTGTTATTTAAGTTGGCCACCACTATATATTTATGTCACCTCTACCTTTATCATTATAAAACCCAAGAGTCTACAGTAGGTTTTTTCAAGGCATCCTTATTTTAGTTACTATACTTTACAACGCAACATAATCGCTACATTCCAAACCTGTTTTCCCAAGATATTAAACTATTCTACTGGCATCGGCAGTAATGTGCTAAGTACTTCACTGCCGAGGGCTTTTTCCGGATACAGATTTGTCTTATTAGTATAATTTATGGTCCAATATGGCAAACACACTACAGCGTTACTATGAGGCAGCCCATGGTAAATGAGAGACTTCAACATCATAACAGACCAATAAAAATGTTCCAAAATGAAAGCATCCTAGTGACAATATCTCTCGATATTCTCTTCCTTTTTTAAAAAAAAACGCACTGCAGTTGTTTCCAGCACTGTGCTAAGTGAAAAATAGCATGAAATGCAAGATAGTTAACATTTACTGACGTAATATAATTTTTAGGGTTGTTAACCATGAACCAAGGACTTTTAAAGATATGTAGTCACTGTAAGGAACTTGTGGTAGCACCAGACTACATGAATGAGATTCATTTTGAAGACCATCATCCAGTGACATAATTCTAGAACGGCGTCAAAGAGCCATTGGTAATTTATGATTATGTATCTGTTGTTGTTGTTGTTGTGGTCTTCAGTCCTGAGACTGGTTTGATGCAGCTCTATCCTGCGCAAGCTTCTTCATCTCCCAGTACCTACTGCAACCTACATCCTTCTGAATCTGTTTAGTGTATTCATCTCTTGATCTCCCTCTACGATTTTTACCCTCCACCCTGCCCTCCAGTACTAAATTGGTGATCCCTTGATGCCTCAGAGCATGTCCTACCAACCGATCCCTTCTTCTAGTTAAGTTGTGTCACAAACTTCCCTCCCCCCCCCCCCAATCCTATTCAATACCCCCTCATTAGTTATATGATCTACCTATCTAATCTTCAGCATTCTTCTGTAGCACCACATTTTGAAAGCTTCTATTCTCTTCTTGTCCAAACTAGTTATCGTCCATGTTTCACTTCCATACATGGCTACACTCCATACAAATACTTTCAGAAACGAATTCCTGACACTTAAATCAATACTCGACGTTAACAAATTTCTCTCCTTCAGAAACGCTTTCCTTGCCATTGCCAGTCTACATTCGATATCCTCTTCACTTCGACCATCATCAGTTATTTTGCTCCCCAAATAGCAAAACACCTTTACAACTTTAAGTGTCTCATTTCCTAATCTAATTCCCTCAGCATCACCCGATTTAACTCGACTACATTCCATTATCCTCGTTTTGGTTTTGTTGATGTTCATCTCATACCCTCCTTTCAAGATACTATTCATTCCGTTCATCTGCTCTTCCAAGTCCTTTGCTGTCTCTGACAGAATTACAATGTCATCGGCGAACCTCAAAGTTTTTATTTCTTCTCCATGGATCTATCTTGAAATAATTCTATAAAGGCGTTAGGAAATCTTTCATGAATGGCATTTCCATTTCTTCCAGCAAGTGGAGTTTCCTTTCTTTCTTTTCTTAGTTCAGGAGTTCGTAGTCTTTTTCTGTTCCCTGAAGGGGATGATTCGCAACTTCTGATTTTGCATAATTATCCAGTCTGAATGCTTCTTTAGGCTCCTTGTATCTAAATGAAAATGTTCTTCCGGCCTGGCCAATATTCTTAGCACTACAGGATGCACAATGGATTTTATAAATTTCCGAAGTTACTTATCTGTTTACCGACGTCATGTTGCAGGTTATACATTACTGGATTGTCTCAGCCGCTAGTTTCACACAGTGTAGTAAAACGTTAGATACGTTCGAAATCATAGCATTCACAGCTTATCTCATGATGCATAGTGTATCGGGCAGACAGGAAGAACATTTTCATTCAGGTATAAGAAAGACAAATATGCATTTATTCTGGGTAATTATGATAAACCAGCAGTTTCCAATCATCCCTGTGCTACGGGTCACACCTTTAAGGAAATGGACCAAGTTTTGAAAATCTTGCGCTTAGAAAAGAAAGGGAGGAATCTCTGCTTTCTGGAAGAACTGGAGATCGTCATTCATGAAAAGAAACATGAAAATATTGTGAATCCGCCAGGTAACGATAACAAAATGAGAGTTTTTGTCTTTGTAGAATTATTCAAAGACAGATATATAATCATAAATTGGCAATGCCTCTTTGACGAAGTAGGCATATGTCAGTTCACAGCAACACCAGAGCTCTGCATAAGCTTCAACTTGACGCTGTTGGATCAAGGAGACAACAGAACAGCAGGACGCTGCCTGGTGCAGTGTGAGGTGTGAGGACACTGACAGTAGTTGTCGATTTTAATGTAAGAGGAGGACACATAGTCCAATATGCTATTATTTTATTTTCTGAACGCCGCAATTTTGTTGGTAGACATTTTAGCGCTTTAACATCATATCTCAAGTTTTACAACCTGCTGACAAGAGAAATGTCTCTCGGAACGCGTTGTTGCTGTGAAGGACAAAAATTACGGCTGAAACTTGGAATCAGTACCGAAAAACCAGAAACAATCCTTACCTCACATCCGCAATAGACACTATTAAAATGCGAATATGTTTGGCTGCCTCCTCATACAGAGGGAGAAATGATCACTGTAATAGCGTAAGAGGAATCAGAGCTCGCTTCCAAAGATTTTAGATGCTTAATACTTGTCTCATTCACTTTTTTCGTGACTGGAATGGTAAAGAAATAGTCTGTTAATTCTATGCCAATTGCCTGGGTATTAACTACAGAGTATTTTTCTGTGACTGTTCTGCTTTAATACAAGGATGAAAGTAGTACATTGTTATAACTTTATATTCTTATTTGCGACCAAGAATACTACTAGAAATAATAAACCAATCTGTTACTTATATCGGCAAAGACACAAAGAAAGTTTGGCTCACAGTAGAAATTCACTGATTTCAACCCAAAATTAACTGTTTTTTTCGTATAATTTTGAATGTCTATGGCTTTAAGTGCTTCTGTGTTCCAATAGGAAGCGTTGACTTGGGTCTAAACTTAGAACATAATAGGTAGCAATGTCCAATGGTCAATACGAGATTCAACGTATCACCGAACTTCCCCTAAGTCAGTCTTCCATCGAGAAAGAACTATTATATTGAAATAAGATACTATTATCGCACATGATCTTTATCAACAAAAAAACAAATCCTTATGAACTGAAATTTCTACCAGGTCTGTTAACCGCTAATATTACGTTTGTCAAAATCCCTTTTGTAGGTACTCTCTCGTGTGACATCGCAAAGTCTTCAGGAAACGTAGTGTGTACGTCGCCTTTTCGTCGACAAATAAAGTCCTGCATGGGTACATCCATAATCAACTATCTACCAAAGGCAAATACACTGTCTCTGGACCGAGCGAGGTGGCGCAGTGGTCAGACACTGGACTCGCATTCGGGAGGACGACGGTTCAATCCCGCGTCCGGCCATCCTGATTTAGGTTTTCCGTGATTTCACTAAATCACTCCAGGCAAATGCCGGGATGGTTCCTCTGAAAGGGCACGGCCGCCTTCCTTCCACATCCTTCCCTAAACCGATGAGACCGATGACCACGCTGTCTGGTCTCCTTCCCCAAACAACCAACCACCCACTGTCTCTGGGGTCTATAGGATTGATTAAGTAGACAGTGAAGCTTCATATGTGGTCCAGACTTGTAGGAATTTTCGAGAGAGATTTAGTGAAGATTTACTTAACAAGAAAACACAAATTATAAAGCATTCGGCTTTTACTGAGCACTTAAAATATAGTGACCACCAGTGGCTACTGGACTCCTAAGTTCAATTTACTTGTGTTCCATGCTGCCCACAAAGCGGAAGAGTAAAATCTTTTAGAGGAGATGAAAATTCTTAAACACGCCTGTGCAGAGAAACGTACATTATTGAATGATCAATGTCTTATCAGAAATCAGTTTTATTACGCTATTAGGATACCAGCTACACTAACACATCAATAATAATTTTTGGTGAAAGTGATGCAACAATATTGAATCCTTTACCTTCTAGCTGCTTTTTCCTGTTCTGATTTGTTATGTGTTACTCTCACTTTAAGTTTTGTTGTTAACTGGTTTTAACAGTGTCACACAATACAGAGGTCATTTTACCCCTACATAGCTTGTGTTTTTGGATTTATTTTGTCACTATACTTGCACTAATTTAATTTTAACAGTTGTACTGTTTACCTAGTTTTCCACATACGTAATTTAGCTGTACAGCCGATTTCCTCAAGTACATTGGTTAACCAACGCCATCTGCTCTTAATGCCTTTTCCTACGATTGTATAATCTTGTTTTTACGTCTCTGTGTTTGTGTAGGCGACTGTGAGTTCTGATGCATTTTGTGTTCTCGACCGCATTATAATTACATTTCGTCCGCAGTACGCAGCGCTCCATGCACTGCACGCTGGAACGCTCTTGGCTTCGTGTTATGTAAGCTGTCTTAAATATTTTTCTTGGTTTTCCGTAGTTCTTCTTTCCTGTCCATATTGTTATTATACTTTGGCATTTTAATCCCGGCTTCACGTTCCTTACGCTTTTATTTGCCTACTGACTATAGGACGTGGTTTCCTTATACTTATTATCTTAATGCTGTATGTCGGATCTAAAGGACGAATGTTGGCTCACCACACTACTTCTTACGTCAGTTCACAGTTATTGATAGTCGTAGAGACGGCTACACAACCTGGAACTTCGCCTTATACTACATCCACCCACCAGTTTTTAATGTACCTGTTTAATATACAATCTTATTTTACATAATTAGGTTAATCTGCAAGATCCTCCACAAGGGTGAAACGCGTCATACCCAATAAGCACGTAAAATAGTTGGCAACCAAGACTGTCTTACTTCAAGATAGTCACACATTTATTTCATGTTATAAAAAATCTCCAGCACAGGGGCTACAAAAACATCGTAGCAATCATCTACAAGCTGGGAAGCAGGTTGCTGAGTTCTTAAACGATGGACCTACTATACTTGACGCCCATTCGTTCGCAAAAGCCGGCAGAAGTGGCCGTGCGGTTAAAGGCGCTGCAGTCTGGAACCGCAAGACCGTTACGGTCGCAGGTTCGAATCCTGCCTCGGGCATGGTTGTTTGTGATGTCCTTAGGTTAGTTAGGTTTAACTAGTTCTAAGTTCTAGGGGACTATTGACCTCAGCAGTTGAGTCCCATAGTGCTCAGAGCCATTTGAACCATTTTTCGTTTGCAAAAGTAGTTAAATGTCATGTAGACTATGTAGTAATTAATTACGCGGCCTCCAACACTATTCGCAGTTAGATAATCATCTACCCGATCTTATAAACAAACATTAATCCAAAACTGGTATTTTGGGAACGGTGGTAAGTCCAATTACAAAACCGTCTCTCCCATCTGTAAATCGTTGACAGGTGCGCCGACCATCAATGGACAGCGCAGTCATTGCAGGATGCTTGCTGTGTGGAGCTTCAGGTCAATGATCTATGTTCTGTGCTATGATACGCATCAAAAACATGAACTGCTGTATACCCTTCCCATAGTAAATGCAGGAATTGAGGTAAACCATTCGCAGTTTAATAGTTATGGAGTACTACCATCGATCACAGTTTATTTTGTTTACGAAAGTAGTACTTGTTGTTGTTGTTGTGGTCTTCAGTCCTGAGACTGGTTTGATGCATCTCTCCATACTTCTCTATCCTGTGCAAGCTTCTTCATCTCCCAGTACCTACTGCAACCTACATCCTTCTGAATCTGCTTAGTGTATTCATCTCTTGGTCTCCCTCTACGATTTTTGCCCTCCACGCCGCCCTCCAATACTAAACTGGTGATCCCTTGATGCTTCAGAACATGTCCTACCAACCGATCCCTTCTTCTAGTGAAGTTGAGCCACAAACTTCTCTTCTCCCCAATCCTATTCAATGCTTCCTCATTAGTTATGTGATCTACCCATCTAATCTTCACCATTCTTCTGTAGCACCACATTTCGAATGCTTCTATTCTCTTCTTCTCCAAAATATTTATCGTCCATGTTTCACTTCCATACATGGCTACACTCCATACAAATACTTTCAGAACGAAACCATTTTTAAAGAATCACTGAGGATATCAATGCCGTCAGTGAATTTGATCACTAATATCCTTCCACATTGAACTGCAGTCACAACTTGAACCTCTCTTTGTATTAAGCAGTTAAATAACATAGTTTTTATTAAGTTGGTCACCACTATATATTTATGTGCCTTGATTTTTTAATCATACATAGAGGGTGATTTCTTTCCATCGTGTACAAGCTCAACGGATTTATCGGTGAGTGGACATGGAACAAAAAACTTCTAATGAACGTATATATGGAAATGCATGATTTCCATGCTAGAGACCGTTCATTTAGTCGTACTTTTCTACGCAGACTGCAGTCTAATACGCCCTGTACCATGCATCCACAGTTACAGTATGCATGGTTTCCTCCTAGAGGGTGGTACCGTTCATCGTACGTTACGTCCTAGCGGCCTCTCCTGCCGTAATAGTTGGTACTGTAGTTTCAGGTTCACTTCAATTGCTGACTCACCTTCTAGTGGATGTGATATAGCATTGTACTCAGTGGTTTTGTATTCGAATCGAGGGCTTGCCCACATGGATTTTACTAACGTAATGGCAATGGCATCGGACGACGGAAGCAAGGTAGTATCAGGAGACCCATCCCGCCGACAACAATCACAGCATCCAGTGTTTGCAACAGTGTTTCGACGTTTATTTGGGACAGGGTCGATTCAGGAAGCAGGAAATCATGAAGGACGTACCCGAAATATTCGGTCATCAGACTTGGAGAAAAATGTGATGAACATTGCGGAAGGCGACCGCCGTGTCAGTACCAGGCAATTTGCCGCCGGTACAGCGTTAGCCAGATGACCGTGTGGAACATTCTCCGTAACAATTGTATCATTTAAAGCGCGTGCAGGGCTCACTAGCCCCAGACTATCCATATAGGTAGCAATTTTTGTCACTATTTTGTTACCACGATTCCTGGTACTGTGTCATTCATCCTATTCACAGATGAGGCCAGCTTTTTGACATCTGTGGGATAGTATGCAGAACGACCATGGTATGGTGAGAGCGAAAGTTCAACATCGGTCCAGCAGGAATGTGTGGGCCAGGATACCTGGGGACCATATTTTGGGACAAGTCTTCCTTCCACATCGGCTAACAGAACGGAACTATAGACGTTTCTTGCAAGTGACTCTGCCTCCCCTACTGGAAGAAGTGCCATTGATAATTCAAAGGGCTATGTGGCTGCTACATGATATTGCTCTAGCTCACTTCGCCGTTAACGTCCGGACGCGTCTCAATCTTGTATTTCTTGGTCGATGGATCGAACGAGGTGCCAGTTGCATGTCTTGCTCGTTCACCGGACCTCAACAAGTGCGATTTCTGGTACAGTGCCATCTCAAAAGTAGAGCTTATGAAGAGCCCATTCCAGATGTGGAGACAATGGGGCAGCTTATTCGTGCTGCCTTTGACACTGTTCGGATGCAGAATAGCCGATGTGAACATGTGTGACAGAATATGCTTTGGCTCTTACATGTATGCGTTGAGGCACATGGAAATCACTTTCAACACATATTGAACTGTGGCTACATGGTACAGCGGGTACTAGAACGCAGTTGATGTAACGTTGTGTAGTTGAATAAATAGTGTCATGCATTTCCGGGCGTAAGTTCATTTGACCTTCTAGTTCCGTATCCTCGCACCGATCAATCCCTTGAGTTTGTACACTGCGGGAAACGTCACTCTGTATACCATTGCTATGTAGTTGCCATTCAGAACACAGGGACCCAACTGAAATTTGCAAATCCTCACATTTGCTAGAATCTGGTGTAAAAACGTATATTACAAATATTAACTTTAGTGATCGTCTGTAGCAAGATTCCAGAATATAATTTCGAAGGGTTCCGATTTTTTAAAGCCTAACACTGACATTTTAATAGTTTGCCGCTATTTTGCTCTGTCATACACTCTTACATAATATGGAGGAAGCGTTTTAGTGTCATGTGTTTATTAAAGTCTAGATATGTAGTATCATTTCTCTCTTATATTGCTTTGTAGTTTTATTTCACAGTGCATAGTTACATCATTTGCCAGACACACGCGATATGAAGGGCTTATTTCAATAGTGGTACCTGTCCATTTTTGTTCATATAGTTAAATGAGAGCTGAAATATCTGCAGTTGAGATAATAGAAACATTCAAGCATATGGCTTCTTGCTAGAGACGAACCTTTCTTTCTCTTTGTTTGGCTCATTAATTACAGAAGCATTATAGACAGAAAAGTGGAGATAATGGACTCGTACCACTATTGAAATAAGACCTTCATATGTAATTTGATGAGTAATTTAGAATGTTACTTCCTTCCTCCGTTGAAGTCAACGTATGTGGTGTCACCTGCTTCTTAAATTCCACGTTTACGCTAAGTTTCCACAGCGTTTACAGCCTATTAAAATTACTTTGCCTGTATACCACTGTTTCTAAGAGTATCTATAGATCATTGTAATACTACTAAAATTATAATTCTAATGGATTCTGACATATGGGCGTGGCAAATGAATTAAGTAATTGTTGTGATATGGAGTGCTTGTGTGATGATGGAATTTGGTGTTTTCCATGTTATACATTCTGCTGCAGTCTTGAGTCATGACTAGGTTAGCATAGTTTAACAGTTGCTCTACCGTGCTATTACCAAATAGCAAAGCTCATTTTAACTGATTAAACTGAACTTGGTAGTACAGGACTAAATGTCTTAACGATAGTACCATGCAGGGAGTAAAATGGTGTTTTTAACACTGAAGAAGACTGACCTTGTAGACAAGTGGTGTTACTGTGCAGAATATTATAAACGAATATGGGGACTGTAATCATGGTTCGTTCTTGTTGGCTAGTTTTTTCGAAGGGGTGTTGAGATCGTGTTGTAATCATAGGTGTCTAGTTTATAATTGACCTATTTATGTATTAATTGCCTTGATATAAAATACCGATTTGTGTTTTATCACTTTAACAAAAAGGCAGTCACATCATTTGGACATAAAGTATCATACAGTATTCTGTTAATTCCACCATCGGATTACTGACTGTGTGTAATTAGTGAAAAGTAAATAGAGCAGAATATCGGAAAAGTGTACGTGTCTTCCATGTCCCCATGACGATGTGTTGTGGGCTGGGACATCCGCTTTGATCGAATTCGTGCTGCAGCTGATAGCTGGTGTCCTGGTAACAGAATGCGTGGGTTCTAGGGCAGCATACGCAGAATAGCGGTACGCACAACAGTGGGTAGTAAAATACAATACTCATCTTTGGCAAGGCTGGTTAGAGCAGTTGTAGGATGCAGGTTGACTACAGATCCATGAACACAATTTACATTATGTTCTCCTAACTAAGTCGGAAGAAAACTAATTTTCTCTCTTGATGTACTATTGAAAGAACGGTTCCGAACCAAAAATATTCAGCTAAACCACTAGGCATGTGATCTCTGTCCAGACATGGTAAGCCTTTTCACTGTTCTCTTTCTACTAAAGACTAATCACTGTCTATCTCTTCCCGTGACACTCGATGGCTTAAAAACAAGACGGACGTTCTGCAGGAACTCCTGATCAAGACTTGGACTTACTTACAGCTTTTTCCCGTGCATGCTTACATAAGTACACGTATCTTATTCTGCTGGCGCTGCCTCTCCAGGGAGCGTGATTTTCGCAGCCGGCGTAATTTGTTTGCTTACGGCGATGTTCCATGTGTGGACGGATGTCCACGGTATTTCTGGTACCAACAGGCAAAGACTTGTGTCGTATCCCCGTCCATCACACGTAGTATAATATAAACTACTAGGTATTACTGTATGTCACAGTAGGACTGTGTGCTATTATTGGCACACTTAGGAGATGTAATAAATATCCCAAAAAGACTACATGTGATACGGCTTGCAGTAACAAGCGGCATTTTGGGTTGCACTATTGTTTTTTTTTCTTGCTTTTTGTATCAGATCCCACTGGCAATTGAGGCTTATCACCAGATAATTTTCAGACGTCCTCTAGTGAAGTGCTCGAACCCATTATTTCTGGCAAGTACATCAACAGGTGATCAGTCTTCATTGGTATTTACAGTAAACGCCAAACTGTATCTGTTTTTTTCTATATTATATACATATATCTATATTCAATAACTAATACCGATTAGCGTATAAGAATATGTGTAATATTATTCGTTAATGTAATTGTTGCTTGGATTGTTTTGCATCCAACATGGATTCTAATTCTCTTATCCAGCCAGATAGTTTACAGAGTGCTTGTGGAGCATTTATTCTTCTTCCACCACACTGGCTCTAAGCACTATGGGACTCAACATCTGAGGCCATCAGTCCCCTAGAACTTAGAACTACTTAAACCTAACTAACCTAAAGACATCACATACATCCATGTCCGAGGCAGGATTCTAACCTGTGACCGTAGCAGTCACGGGGTTCCGGACTGTAGTGCCTAGAACCGCACGAGCACAACAGCCGGCCTTTCACCACACTGATATTCAGCAAAAGACCTCCTTCAACGCTATGTTAGCTATCATAGCTACACTAAAAAACATGAACTGTTATAGAGTTGGATTGAGTTACTGTATTAATTAGCACAGTGTAGGCAGCTGGGTAGCATTTAATTATCTTAAATATGTTTACTGATACTTACAAAATCTATCTCCACAGCAACCAGTCACCTAATAGCGTTTGTAGCATGTAGAAGACACCTGATGACTATAGGAGTTAAGGGAGACTGCTCGTTGTGAGTACCACCATTACATGAAGGACAATGCAGCACATCAGCTGGATGGTGTACCATAGCAGTGCACCTGGATGCAATACTTAGGATAGCACAGGGCGTTAGAAGGGTCGTATGTGTATTGCTGTACCCAAATGTGATAGCAGCATTATGTGATGTAGGCTAGGGCAGCTCCAGTGAGGGGCTCACTGACATCTTGTATGGTTCTAGATCGTACTTTCCAACTGTTACATACTTCTTGGATCTTAAGAGTGTATAATAAGCTTGAGAGCTGCTGTTGATCAGTATTCTGTATTATTAACATTCAAGAAAATAAAAGTGGGTGTCATCGATGTTAAGTGGTAGTGAAGCTACAATTTGTAAGAATCAGTAAGCATAGAGCTGTGTGTGAGATACGTAAGGTAGAAACACTGCCTATGATGTGCTAAATATCGTTGTGTCACACTCCATCTTCACCATAATCGAATTGTTTTAGTGTGTACATGGGGTGGCTTGACAGCTAGCATTGTGCTGATGAAAGTTTTCTTTTCTGAGTAGACACTTGAAAGAAGAAGAGTAAATTCCTCTTAAACTCTCTGTAGATACGCTGGCTGGGTGGGGAAATCATAACCACCCTTGGATGCTAAAGAAATCAAGCCACATCTCGTAAGTTAACAGAAAAGAGCACAAATAATTATTTACAATAAGCTTTACCAATCGATGAATATACATTTACGTAGAGGACATAGAAAAAAACAGATACGAGTGGGGAACGTAAGATACCTGCATTTACTCTAAGAAGTAATGGAAAATGTTCACACAATGGTGAACTTGCACGAAAACGATTTATGCGAAGGTGTTTACTACATTACGACATATGAAACGGTCTGTATAAATTTATTCCTATTTGGATCTGCCTAAGAGAAGTATGGCTATATTGAATCAACATGGGATGGTTTGGACATCGTGCATCTTGTTTTTCCACAGGCCTCAAGTAAAAAAGATTATAAACTGATACTGTTTCAACAGATACTGTTATTCCACAGGTATTAAGAAAAAGAGGCAATGTGTCAACGAAATGTCATCTGCTTAATATTAAAAAAATTTCTTCTTTATTAGCAGTTAATGTGGAAAACTGGAATTGGGAGACATTGAGGTGGGAAAACCAGAACTGTGTTATTTTGTGAAAACAGTTTCCCGTAAGGCAGACTATAAAATGCTATTCGGGAAAGAGGAGGGCACTTTCAATGTGCAAGGAAGACTTACAAATGACTTTAAACAGAGTATGTGGATAAAGTCTTAATACATACAGGGAATAAGGGTATCTCTATTAGTGTAAATGCTAATAGAGTGTAATCACATATATGTGTACTTGCCGAAAATAATGGATTCAATAGCGATTACTACATAATAAGATATACATCATAGAATATGCAGTCATTTCATTAGATTTGCTACATCCTCTGAGCGTACAACAGTAAAACATGGTAATACTGTGACATAATACAGCAGTACACACTAGCCCACATTACGCTGTGGTTGTGAGATACATGGAAAATAAGTAGAGTTTTTTGGTCTTCTGCATAGTTTATATTGCACTAGAAACACACACTCACAAGTCCAATGCTAGAGTTAGGTAAATGCTGCATAACAATATAGGCCCAAAGGATGTAGCTGTCATTTTGTTGAAGTGATATACCACACATCAATATACTATATCAAGACATAATACATACATAGGTCAACTCTTAATACGATAGCTATGATTGCTTCACGATCTTATCACCTCCTTTCGAAAAACAAGCCAACAATAACGAATAATGATTTTAGTGCCAAAATTATTTTACAACTGTGCGTCCAAATAACACCAGTAGTGTGTGTGGACAGTCTTCTCCATCGCAAAGAAAAAAAAAATTGTTCCCTGCAGAGCACTATTGTTAAGAAATTGGGGCCTATAATACAATTCTCAGTATAATCAGTTAAAATGGGTTTTGTTACTTTGGAGTAGCCCCCTGGAGATGAATTTTGCACTACTCTAACCCAATTTGACTTGAGACTGTTGCAGGATGTATAGCATGGAAAATATCCAATTCTATTACCTCGCAGCGCGGAATGGCCGCGCGGTTCGACTCCTCCCTCGGGCACAGGTGTGTGTGTTCTTCTTAGCATAAGTTAATTTAAGTTAGTTTAAGTAGTGTGTAAGTGTAGGGATCGATTAACTCCTCAGTTTGCTTCCTTAGGAATTCACACATTTTTAAACATTTGAACTCCACATTAGAACAATTACATAATTATTTGGCAACACCAATAAACCCTTTGCAGTTCCCACTTTAGTATTATTACACTGACTTAGAGTCAACCTTAGATAAAGAGGTATACAGAGGATGTAATGTCATTTGAAGTAGAAACTGCGTGGAACTTTGAAGTAAATGTGCGATTAAAGATGGAAATGAAAGCACATTCGTGTCTTTTAACATAGAAAGGGTGAAACATTTGCAATTATACATCAAGTTATATTTCCCATGAGTTGAATAAATGGTGGAACTACATGCTATGAGGTAACAGAACGCTGCAGTATGAGACGAAGGTAACACCATGTACTTTAATCTTTAAGTACAAGCTCTTCCAAATTTTTATATATACACTCCTGGAAATTGAAATAAGAACACCGTGAATTCATTGTTCCAGGAAGGGGAAACTTTATTGACACATTCCTGGGGTCAGATACATCACATGATCACACTGACAGAACCACAGGCACATAGACACAGGCAACAGAGCATGCACAATGTCGGCACTAGTACAGTGTATATCTCTCTTTCGCAGCAATGCAGGCTGCTATTCTCCCATGGAGACGATCGTAGAGATGCTGGATGTAGTCCTGTGGAACGGCTTGCCATGCCATTTCCACCTGGCGCCTCAGTTGGACCAGCGTTCGTGCTGGACGTGCAGACCGCGTGACACGACGCTTCATCCAGTCCCAAACATGCTCAATGGGGGACAGATCCGGAGATCTTGCTGGCCAGGGTAGTTGACTTACACCTTCTAGAGCACGTTGGGTGGCACGGGATACATGTGGACGTGCATTGTCCTGTTGGAACAGCAAGTTCCCTTGCCGGTCTAGTAATGGTAGAACGATGGGTTCGATGACGGTTTGGATGTACCGTGCACTATTCAGTGTCCCCTCGACGATCACCAGTGGTATACGGCCAGTGTAGGAGATCGCTCCCAACACCATGATGCCGGGTGTTGGTCCTGTGTGCCTCGGTCGTATGCAGTCCTGATTGTGGCGCTCACCTGCACGGCGCCAAACACGCATACGACCATCATTGGCACCAAGGCAGAAGCGACTCTCATCGCTGAAGACGACACGTCTCCATTCGTCCCTCCATTCACGCCTGTCGCGACACCACTGGAGGCGGGCTGCACGATGTTGGGGCGTGAGCGGAAGACGGCCTAACGGTGTGCGGGACCGTAGCCCAGCTTCATGGAGAAGGTTGCGAATGGTCCTCGCCGATACCCCAGGAGCAACAGTGTCCCTAATTTGCTGGGAAGTGGCGGTGCGGTCCCCTACGGCACTGCGTAGGATCCTACGGTCTTGGCGTGCATCCGTGCGTCGCTGCGGTCCGGTCCCAGGTCGACGGGCACGTGCACCTTCCGCCGACCACTGGCGACAACATCGATGTACTGTGTAGACCTCACGCCCCACGTGTTGAGCAATTCGGCGGTACGTCCACCCGGCCTCCCGCATGCCCACTATACGCCCTCGCTCAAAGTCCGTCAACTGCACATACGGTTCACGTCCACGCTGTCGCGGCATGCTACCAGTGTTAAAGACTGCGATGGAGCTCCGTATGCCACGGCAAACTGGCTGACACTGACGGCGGCGGAGCACAAATGCTGCGCAGCTATATATATACACTCCTGGAAATGGAAGGAAGAACACATTGACACCGGTGTGTCAGACCCACCATACTTGCTCCGGACACTGCGAGAGGGCTGTACAAGCAATGATCACACGCACGGCACAGCGGACACACCAGGAACCGCGGTGTTGGCCGTCGAATGGCGCTAGCCGCACAGCATTTGTGCACCGCCGCCGTCAGTGTCAGCCAGTTTGCCGTGGCATACGGAGCTCCATCGCAGTCTTTAACACTGGTAGCATGCCGCGACAGCGTGGACGTGAACCGTATGTGCAGTAGACGGACTTTGAGCGAGGGCGTATAGTGGGCATGCGGGAGGCCGGGTGGACGTACCGCCGAATTGCTCAACACGTGGGGCGTGAGGTCTACACAGTACATCGATGTTGTCGCCAGTGGTCGGCGGAAGGTGCACGTGCCCGTCGACCTGGGACCGGACCGCAGCGACGCACGGATGCACGCCAAGACCGTAGGATCCTACGCAGTGCCGTAGGGGACCGCACCGCCACTTCCCAGCAAATTAGGGACACTGTTGCTCCTGGGGTATCGGCGAGGACCATTCGCAACCTTCTCCATGAAGCTGGGCTACGGTCCCGCACACCATTAGGCCGTCTTCCGCTCACGCCCCAACATCGTGCAGCCCGCCTCCAGTGGTGTCGCGACAGGCGTGAATGGAGGGACGAATGGAGACGTGTCGTCTTCATCGATGAGAGTCGCTTCTGTCTTGGTGCCAATGATGGTCGTATGTGAGTTTGGCGCCGTGCAGGTGAGCGCCACAATCAGGACTGCATACGACCGAGGCACACAGGGCCAACACCCGGCATCATGGTGTGGGGAGCGATCTCCTACACTGGCCGTACACCACTGGTGATCGTCGAGGGGACACTGAATAGTGCACGGTACATCCAAACCGTCATCGAACCCATCGTTCTACCATTCCTAGACCAGCAAGGGAACTTGCTGTTCCAACAGGACAATGCACGTCCGCATGTATCCCGTGCCACCCAACGTGCTCTAGAAGGTGTAAGGCAACTACCCTGGCCAGCAAGATCTCCGGATCTGTCCCCCATTGAGCATGTTCGGGACTGGATGAGGCGTCGTCTCACGCGGTCTGCACGTCCAGCACGAACGCTGGTCCAACTGAGGCGCCAGGTGGAAATGGCATGGCAAGCCGTTCCACAGGACTACATCCAGCATCTCTACGATCGTCTCCATGGGAGAATAGCAGCCTGCATTGCTGCGAAAGTTGGATATACACTGTACTAGTGCCGACATTGTGCATGCTCTGTTGCCTGTGTCTATGTGCCTGTGGTTCTGTCAGTGTGATCATGTGATGTATCTGACCCCAGGAATGTGTCAATAAAGTTTCCCATTCCTGGGACAATGAATTCACGTTGTTCTTATTTCAATTTCCAGGAGTGTATATATATATATATATATATATATATATATATATATATATATATATATATATATAGAGAGAGAGAGAGAGAGAGAGAGATAGAGAGTAGAATATAACCGAAAGAAATTCTTAACTGGTAGCAGCAACATATTCATCACTTCATCATTATTATCTGACTTTTTTACTGATTGACATCCTGTGGAACTCCCTACCCCTACTTGTACATCATTTATCCATACACGAGCCAGTGGTTTATTGAAACGCACAATTTTCTTGTGGATCACAGTCATAAAAAATGTTTCAAATTGATTGGTGATTTGTAGTGTGTATCACTTTAATACGTAACGATGCAATACAGTTGTCAGGCTACTGACAAAAAACACTTAAACACTGCTGGCATACATAAATACGTCTATAAATACAGTGCTGAATGATAACATTCTTGGAAACAAAACACTTGAAACTGTAATCACTTAAAACTCTACCAGTTTCATGGAAGAATGTTGTCTGAAACCCAAACAGGAATTATAAAATGTTGTGTGAAATCGAAACAGGAAATATAATACCTAGACAGAAGAAGTCTGTATTATACCCATGTTTTGAAAAAAAAATGAAGTCATTACCACACTTACATCCTATGAAATTTGTGGCAGAGCTGCAATTCTTCGTAAAGAATAGAGTGCAAATTGGCTCACTTCTTGTAGGAAAGAGGAATTCTATAATACCCTTTAAAAATTTGTTACATAATTCACAGTATATATGTGGGACTCAGAACTCCACGCAGCACATTCTGTGTGATGGAGGCACTGTGTTAGTCAGGCACTGTGTTAGTCAGTCAGTGTTCACTGTATGAGATCACAGTCATCAAAACTTTGTAATTAGTTTGGGGCTTTCGCTGTACACATTGCCTTACTGTGCAAGAATGCAATATATCTATCAAACTAATGCATAAGAGTCACTTTTACATATGTACTCCTAACTTCACTGCCAAATAGGTGTTTTCGGAAGGAGGATAACAGTATGTTTACAAGTCTCCTGTAGGCTGCATGTTATGTTACACAAGTGCTATAACAGATCTCTGATAGTGAACGAAGAAGTTTCGATTTTGTGTCAAAATAACAGTTTCCTGTAGTTTTCAGGCCCTTGAAAAACAGTCATAATGAGCCACTGTTCTTAAATTACTACACAGGTACAAATAGATTCAGAGGAAGATACTGATGTACACAAAAAAGTCACTTAATGGGAAATACAGTACTTTACAGAAAGTAAAGGCAAAGCAGCCTTTGCTGTTATAGAATAGGTAACAGTGATAAAGGAAGGTACAGTAAAATATTGATGAGAATGGTGGAGAATGTAATAATTGAGCCATACCACACAGCAAGCTATGTGAGTGAGCAGTTTTCAAATAGGACAGAGATGTTACAACAAAAACTGTCAAAAACAGATATAATATTTGTAAATAATTTGACCCTAAGTACAACAACGTTACTACCAAACACGAAGTATGAAGCCAGTAAAGCAGCAAAAAAACTAAAAGCTTCTAAGATTGTAGGCTTAGATGAAGAACCACTGTGTACTGAAACAATGAAGAGAGAGGATACAAGCTGTGTAAACAAACACAGTAAATGAGCATTTTCAATTCGGATAATTTCCAGAGAATTTAAAACTGTCAATCGTTCTACCTTGGCTAAAGGAAGGTAATGAAGAAGATTTGGAAAAAACTGGTCCTTTCACTGCTCTCGCCACTCTCATAAATAATAGGATCAAATACGAAAGAAATATTAATGAATTAACTGAATAAATACTGCCTGATAAGTAAATCATTGTTTATTGTCCATAGTGTTAGAAGTACAGAATCATGTAATGTAGAATTCATAAATGTGGTACTTGATTCTATTGAGAAAGTTGACTATGGCACAAGCATGATTTTAGACCTTGCCGAGACATTTAATACTCTTGAGCATAAGATTTTGCTAAAGAAGCTAGATGAATTATGTAGAAGTGGAATGGGTAATAAATAGTTCCACTCATATCTGGAAAATAGTTTATAAAGAGCAGAGATGACACATACCACACACAAGTGTATACTCTTAGTAAATCAGTTGTTGGACCCAAATTATGTTAATATGCAAGGTGAAGGGTAGCATATTAGGAGCGAATCTCTTATTGATATACATTAACGACTTTCCCAAAGATGCTAGTCATGGCAAAAATCCTCTTTGCTGATTGCAGTAGCACTACAGTCACTCAGAAAACAGGAGAACTAATGTCAGGGAAAGCAAATTAAAGCCTCAAAGAAATATATAACTGATCATTAAGAGGGAAAGTGACATTGAACAAAACGTAAACTAATGCCATAAATTTCAGTTTGAAGAGTAGATGCACATCTACAGATTTTATAACAAATGCAAATGTTCTAGGTATGATTATTGAGTCTCAATTGAAATGCACATAATTTGAACACGATTTTAAAACTACAGAAAAGGGCCATAAAACTAGTAACCCAGTCACTGCAAAGATCAGTTCAAAACACTGGCGATTTTAACTTTTCTGTGTTAGTGTGTTTACTAATCATTTGTAGATATCAGAAGTAACATTGATAATTACTGCGCAAACAGCTCTTACCATGACTGTGGAGCAAGACGTAGAGTGAACTTACATTTACCAAGAAAGAATAAACATAACAATTACAACCACATTTTCTGGAAAGCTATGCGCGATTTTAACTTTTCTGTGTTAGTGTGTTTACTAATCATTTGTAGATATCAGAAGTAACATTGATAATTACTGCGCAAACAGCTCTTACCATGACTGTGGAGCAAGACGTAGAGTGAACTTACATTTACCAAGGAAGAATAAACATAACAATTACAACCACATTTTCTGGAAAGCTATGCTCCGAGAGCTACACAGTCTATAATACCAACACCTTATCCTCCTCCTGAGCTCATAATCTCACTCAATATGGATACATGCTGACTCCAGTTTGCAGGTTAACAAATGAGAAATACTCCCAGAGCTACACAATGTACAATACTAACGCCTTATTTTCCTCCTGAGCTCAACATCTCACTCGACGTAGAGAGATGCTGACTTGATTTTGGAGGAGAACAAATGAGAAGATTCAGTACAGAAAATGACCCTGACATCAGCTAATGTTGTCTGACGTGTTATTACAAGTATTGTAGTGTATGATGTGTACAGTTTATGGTGTGACTGGGGGGTGACAAATGAATGAACAATATATCATTAGCTTTTCAAATCACTAAATAATTTATTTTTAAACAGTATTGCACACTAGGGATAAAATGAATGAGGTAGCTCTGTTTTAAGAGTGTGACCTTTCACTTATGTGGGTGGGTGGGGGCTCCCGACTTCATCCAGCCATCCTGACTTCGATTTTCTGTGTTTTCCCTAAATTTCTTCATGCAGATGATTGGGTAGTTCCAATTAAAAGGCCACAGCTGACTACCTGTCCCATCCTTGTCATACAAGATCTGTAATTACATAAATGTCTGTATATGTAATTTACTTTATTGTCATTGTTCTGTAATTGTAATCAACAAACCATGTCTAGCATCCTTGTAAAAGAGATGTATGGATGAATAAAAGTACCACCATGACCGCCACAACTCCTACTACTGCTAATACTGATAATAATAATAATAATAACTGTTAGCCAATAGAAGGTGGAATAATCATAAAGTACTTGGAGGTCACAATCTGAAGCTAGCTAAAGTGGGATGAATATGTATCACAGAATGTGGGGTAATGCATATAACTGCCTCAGATTCATTGGAAGAGTCTTAAAGGACCGTAATACATCCACGAAAAGAAAATAACTTACAAAACACATGTTGAATTTCCCTTTATTTTTGTAAGCTGTGGCTCATCAGACATTAACCGTTAGCAGGTCATATTAAGAGAAAAGCCAGACAGAATCCAACAAAGGGCATTGAGCACATGATTGCTACATGTAACAGACATGCTAAATAAACTGTCTTGAGAGATACGACATGAGAGGCATTGGGCATGAGAGAGAGGCTTACTGTTTACAATGTGAGAGAGTTCAAGGTAATTTATCAGACTTATCAAACCACCCTTACATATCTCTCTCTCTCTCTCTCTATGTCTCTCTCTCCCTCTCTCTCTCTCTCTCTCTCTCTCTCTCTCTCTCTCTCTCTCTCTCTCTCTCTCTGTGTGTGTGTGTGTGTGTGTGTGTGTGTGTGTGTCTGTGTGTGTGTGTGTGTGCTAGTGTGTATTTATTGCAGACTTCAGTCACACATCAGAAACATAAATATGTGGTCGTATCCGCAGCATTGTGGTTACTATACAGAAATTTCATATTCTTAAAGTTTCCAACCAAAATGTTCATATGCGTGATACTATAAAGGAGAACCTGGCTAGGACTATATGCTAGGGTGATGGAATATTCATAATAACATCTCTTTTGCTGAAATGTTGCAGACACCAAAGAAGCTAGGTTTATAATTAGAAACGGAAGTCTGATACCTGCTGTCTGCATACAGTGATGGGGCAGTCCCTCAATGTGGTAGTGATCACGGTGGCTGAAAGAGACCCTTACCTGTTACCAGGGTGGCATGGGACAGCCTAGGTTGGTGTTGTTGACCACACTATCGAGATCATCCAGCACTCTACTGCCAGTTGACTGGAGTCTGCTGTTGGCAGCACATCCTTTCACAGGCTTGTGGCAGCAAGAACATTGGCAGAAGCCTGGCCCTGTCATAGACTGTCTGTTCACCATGTTGTGGCATGTGGGTACCCTACAGGTACGGTATTTGTTTATATAGATACATGTTTCATTATATGCTCTGGTAATTGTTAAACGAAAAGTCTGATATTTGTTGTAATCAGTATGTCTATTTGGATGAAGATCTAGGGTAAGAATGTATCCAAGCAATTTTTGCTAGTAGCACAATTATTTTTAATGTGGCTATGTGTTTCTTATTGTTATGTTCCTGCTTCATCATTTGCTATACAAAAAAGCTATAACGCAGCATTATTTACTGTATATCTTCCATATCATACTTCTTATCATTAGAACAGCGCTGATGATGATGGTAATATGTTTTTTAACCTCTTCATCAACCATTGCTTGATTGTGGCAGACATTTTGTGCGTAAATTGTCCTGATTAAGAGTGGACTATGCTGGGAAAACGTTTAGCGACCATGTTGGGTCATAAATTATAGTGAACAGTATATGTGAGGTATCAATACAATGATCTTAGTGGAAATAAGAATAATTAATTCGATAATGTATTTAAGTCTAAATAAGGACTAACATCTACTGGAGTAACACATAGGGTCATAAGTTATATCATAAATGAACATAGAACAAAAGCTCAGGTGGCCTACTGGGAGAGTAGTGAGCATGAGAGAGGTATGAAAATTGACTTTGAGTAATAGGTTTGTTTATTTACCTGAGGCTCATAGGTAATTACGCTCAAAGTGATACTGGTTCACTACTGTCCGTTACAATATCATGTTCTGCATCATATTTAAATAATAATGTACAGTGTCAGTTGCAACAGGAGTGACTCATTTTCAGTTATCTGTGTAGTTACTATTTTATTTTGGTAATTTCTTGTGCATTTGAGTGGTTACTAGACACAAACTTTAATTTTAATAACAGTGTGGCGTAGAGTACTGTCGTTGTTATCGATCCTTGTATCGACCCTTGTATCATATAGGTTTTTGTTTGTTTTGGTTAGAACAGCCCAGTGTTGGTTAGACTGTCAGTGAGAGAGCAACTTGCGTTCCTGCTGCCAATAAGGCGAGTACACTGTTCGTTAGCTACATATTTTTATGAGCCTCAAACAGGAGCGACTTTAGTAATGGATAGGAATTGTGACTGCTGTGTACAGATGCGAGCTGAGTTGGCGACCCTTCGCTCACAGCTCAAGGCTGCATTGGCTTCTGTCACACAGCTTAAGGCTGCTGCCAAGGGACATCATTGTAGGGGGTCGGACGCCGGGATGCGAGTATGGACTCCGTGTGCATTCTTGGGGGTGTCATTAGGGTTGCGGAAATAGTGCTTCTGGATGCCATGAAGAGTACAGGGTGCAGCGAACTGCAGGTGGTGGCTGTTGTCGCTACCAATGACGTGTGTCGCTCTGGATCGGAGGAGATTCTCTCTGGTTTTGGGTGGCTAACGGAAATGGTAAAGACTGCCATTCTTGCTTGCTAGATCACGGCGGGGTTCACCATCTGTAGCATCAGAGCTGAGTGGAGGGTCTGAATCAGAGGCTCAGGTGGTTCTGTCACCGTGTAGGCTGCAGATTCCTTGACTTGCGCCATCGGGTTATAGGTTTCTAGGTCTGCTGAATAGGTCAGGAGTCCACTACACACAGGCAGTGGCGACATAGATGGCGGGGTCTGTGTGGATGATGCTGGGTGGTTTTTTAGTTTAGAGGGTCTCAGGAAACCACTGATAGTCGCTGGTGACTTTAGTCTACCCTCGATGTGCTGGAAAAATTACACATTTAAAGCCGGTGGCAAGCATAAAACATCATCCGAAATTGTACTGAACGCTTTCTCAGAAAATTATTTTGGACAATTAGTACATATGTCCACTTAAAGCGTAAAAGGTTGCAAAAGCATACTATACCTCTTAGCAACAAACAATCCAGGGCAAATAGTATCATGATGGTTACAGGGATTAGCGACCAAAACGCAGTTGCTGCTAGGCTGAATACCCTAACATCCTCGACCGTCAAAACGAAACGCAAAGTGCATTTATTTAAGAAAGCTGATAAATATGCTCTTAACGCCTTTTTAAGAGACAGTCTCCACTCCTTCAGTTCTGATTATGTAAGAGTAGAGAAGATTGGAATGATTTCAATGAGATAGTATTGACAGAAATTGAGAGATATATACCACACAAATTAATACGTGATGGTACTGATCCCCCATGGTACACAAAACGGGTCAGATCGCCATCGCAGAAGCAACGAAAAAAGCATGCTAAATTTAAAAAAACTCAGAATCCCCAAAGTTTTGCAGAAGTACGAACAATAGAGCGTACTTCGTTGCGAGATGATTATAATAATTTCCACAACAAACTCTACCTCGTAATTTGGCAGAAAACCCAAAGAGATTCTGGTCATACATAAAGCACACCATTGGCAAGACATAATCAATACCTTCATTGCGCCACGACAAGTGTAAAGTCACTAATGCAGTGCCACAAAAGCACAGTTATTAAACGCAGTTTTCCGAGAAACCTTCACCAAAAAAGACGAAGTAAATATTCCAGAATTCCAAACAAGAACAACTGCCAAGATGAGAAACATAGAAGTAGTTATCCCCACTGTGGCAAAGCTCCTTAAATCAGTTAATATAGGGAAGGCTTTTGGCCGAGATTGTATACCAGTCAGGTTCCTCTCAGAGTATGCTGATACATAGCTCCATATTTACCAATCATATACATTCACTTGCTCACAGAAAGGTCCGCACCTAAGGACTGAAAAATCTCTCAAGTCACACCAATACCCAAAAAGGGAAATAGGAGTAAGCCACTGAATTACAGGCCCATATCACTAACGTCGGTTTGCAGTAGACGTTTGGAAGATCTACTCCGTTCGAATATTATGAATTACTTCGAAGAAAACGATTTATTGCCATATGGCCAACACGGATTGATTAAACATATTTTTTGAGAAATACAATTAGATCTTTATACTCATGTAGTAATGACTGCGATCGACAGGGGATGTCAAATTTATTCCATATTTTTTGATTACCTGAAGGCTTTCGACACCGTTCCTCACAAGCGTCTTCTAAAAAAACAGCGTGCCTATGGAACATCGCCTCTGTTGTGCGACTGGATTCGCGATTTACTGTCAGAGAGACCACGGTTCGTAGTCATCGAGAAAAATGGAAGTAACAGCCGCGTTCCCCAAGGAAATGTTATAGGCCCTCTATTGTTCCTGATCTATATTAACGACATAGGAGACAATGTGAGTAGCCCTCTTAGATTTATTGCAGATTATGCTGTCATTTACCGCCTTTTAAAGTCATTAGATGACCAAAATGAGTTGCAAAATGACTTAGATGGGATATCTGTATGGTGCGAAAAGTGGTAATTGACCCTTAATAGAGAAAAGTGTGATGTTATTATATGAGTAGTAAAAGAAATCCGATAAATTTCGATTACGCGCTAACTCACACAAAACTGAGAGCTGTAAATTCAACTTTATACTTAGGGATTACGATTACAAATAACCTAAGTTGTAACGATCACATAGATAGTGTTGTGGGTAGAGCAAACCAAAGGCTACGATGCATTGGCAGAACACTTGAAAGATGGAACAGGCCTACTAAAGAGACTGCTTACACCACGCTCGTCCGCCCTATTCTGGAGTAATGATGTGCTGTGTGGGATCTGCAGCAGATGGGACTGACTGATGACATCGAAAAAGTTCAAAGAAGACCAGCTCGTTTTGTACTATCGCGAAATAGGGGAGATAGTGCCACAGACATGATACGTGAATTGGAGTGGCAATCGTTAAAATAAAGGCGTTTTTCTTTGCATTTCTTCTCATGAAATTCTAATCACCAGTTTTCTCCTCCGATTGCGAAAAGATTCTGTTGGCACTCACCTACATAGGAAGATATTATCATCACGATAAAATAAGAGAAATTACGGCTCGCACAGAAAAATCTAAGTGCTCGTTTTTTCTACGCGCCCTTCGAGAGTGGCCGGCCGATGTGGCCGAGCGGTTCTAGGCGCTTCAGTCTGGAACCGCGCGACAGCTACGGTCGCAGGTTCGATTCCTGCCTCGGGCAAGGATGTGTGTAATGTCCTTAAGTTAGTCAGGTTTAAGTAGTTCTAAGTTATAGGGGACTGATGACCTAAGATGTTAAGTTCAATAGTGGTCAGAGCCATTTGTAACAATGCTGAATGTTCGAGAGTCGAACAGTAGAGAGAAAGTTTGAAGGTGGTTCATTGAACACTCCGCCAGGCACTTTATTGTGAGTAGCAGAGTAATCACGTAGATGTAGATGTAGATGTACACTGAAGAGTTAAAAAAAAACCTGGTATGTCTGCTTAATATCCTGTAGGAGCCCTTGAGCATGCAGAAGTGCCACAACACGACGTGGCATTTTTGAAGGAGTGCTGGAGGGAACTGACGCCATGAACCCTGAAGTGTTGTCTGTAAGTCCCTAAGTGTACGAGATGGTTAAGATCTCTTTTGAACAGCACGTTGCAATACATCCCGGATATGCTGAATAATGTTCATGTGTGCGGAGTTTGGTGGCCAGCGGAAGATTGTTCTTGGAGCCACTCTGTAGCAATTCTGCAATCCTGGAGGTGTGGGGTATCGCATTGTCGTGCTGTAATTGCCCAACTCCGTCGGAATGCACAGTATACACGAATGGATTTAGGTGATCAGACAGGATGCTTACGCATGCAGCACCTGCCAGAGTCGTATCTGGATGTATCAGGGGTCCCATATCACTCCAACTGCACATGCCGCACACCGTTACAGAGCCTCCACCAGCTTCAATAATCCCCTGCTGACATGCAGGGTCCATTGATTCATGGGGTTGTCTCCATACCCACACACATTCATCTGCTTGATACAATTCGAAACGAGACTTGACTGACCAAGCAACATGTTTCCAGTCATCAAAAATCCAGTGTCAGTGTTGATGGGCCTAGGTGAGGCGTAAGGCTTCGGGCCATACAGTCGCCAAGGGTGCACGAGTGGCCTTCGGCTTCGAAAGGTTATATCAATGACGATTCTTTGAATGGTTCGCCCGCTGTCACTTGTCGATGGCCCAGCACTGATATCTGCAGCAATTTGTGGAAGGATTGGACTTCTGTCACACTGGACGATTGTCTTCAGTCATCGTTAGTCCCGTTCTTGCAGGATCTTTTTTCACTGCACCGTAGTTTCTATATTTGTGCTGTGTGCTTTGTGCCTCATGATTTTTACCTGTCTTCGTTCAGGCCTCTCACCTGAACTACTTGACTTTCTCTCTCTGTCTCTCTCTCCCTC
Source organism: Schistocerca americana (assembly GCF_021461395.2). Classification (NCBI taxonomy): domain Eukaryota; kingdom Metazoa; phylum Arthropoda; class Insecta; order Orthoptera; family Acrididae; genus Schistocerca; species Schistocerca americana. Next base: position 501,922,886 of record NC_060124.1, on the reverse strand, counting down.
TCTCTCTCTATGTCCTTCTGTTGTTGTGGTCTGAATGCGGAAGCCGTTTCTATCGAAAGTTTTTGACACTCGCTGTGGCTGCAAGTCAGAATTTTTAAATGTGTGTCTGTTACAGTGTCGTGGTGGTTGTGGGCTATTATGTTTTTCCAAAATGTGGTATGTGAGTTGTAGAGGCCATCGATTTGAATGTGGATAAAATAGAAGAGGTGGTTGTGTCAGTTGAAAGTCATAAATAAAATGAAAATAGTGACATTTATTAAAAATTGGTTTGGTGTGCAAATTAAGATTGCACTGGAGATTGTACACTGTTCCTCCTTGTCGTAGAGGTCCATGACACAAGGATGAAACGATCCTACTGGCTGCTTACTATTGCATAACATAGTGCAGCTAATCTGTTAGTGTGCTTTGCATTGGATTGGATTGATTTGGTGGAAGAGACTAAACAAAGATGTCATCAATCTCATCGGATTGGGGAAGGATGGGGAAGGAATTCAGGCATGCCCTGTCATAGGAACCATCATGGCATTTGCGTGAAGTAGTTTTGCGAAATCACGGGAAATCTAAATCAGGATGTGTTTTAATAAATCTAATTAGATTGGCTTTATTTAATTTGCTATATCCTCTTTTATCCACGCAGGGCGAGCTCGAATTCCGAAACCATCTGTCAACGATGCAAATATCCGTAAAAGGAAAACGTAGTGCAAAGTCATAACACGTGGACTAAGGAATAACGGAAGAAAGTCATCTGTGGGCATGAATACTGCTCCACACTGTTTCCAAGTTGTAGACATGCTTTCGTTTGAGTGTTTGCTTTCCCAAGCCTACGATGCAGATTGCTTGCTGCGAAGACTGAAACATGGCAGGATTTCAGTGATGATTCGTTGTGTCTTATCGTGGTAATCGATGGGCCCCATGGTTATTCTGCAATATCGTATTCCTGTCACGTGTTATCTGACCATTTTGACTGATCTTGTTCATTCCATGGTGTAGTATTTGTTCCCCGAATGAGATGCTGCATTCCAAGACGATGTGACCCATGTTCTCACATCTGACAAGACCAGGTCTGGTTTCGTGAGCACGAGGACGAATTTCACGCAACCACTCTAGCTGACCAAAGGTATTGCAAGTTGGTTCTATGTTGCCATGATCAGAAAGACAATTTAACTTCTTACTTGTTGTGGGCTGCAATACACTGCATCTCTCCACGCTAGTATATAGTGTGGCAGCCCGTATCAAATGATGAATCTTTTCAGTGTAGTCAAGCCTTGGTATCCATCTACAATTTATAATTTCCACAATTCCCACGTAGAACAAATTGATGATTCATCGATGCTTCAGGATATGTTCTATCAACCAATCCCTTCTTTTAGTCAAGTTGTGACACAAGTTCTTTACCCTGCAGTTCATTTACTATCTTTTAATTAGTTACACGATCTGTCCATCTACCCTTCATTGTCTTCTATGGTACAACGTTTCAAAAGCTTCTATTCTCTTCTTGACTGAACAATATCTCATCCAAGTTTTACTTCTGTGCAAGAATACATTCAACAGAAACATCTTCAGATAACACTTCCTATTACTTAAGTTTCTAATCTATGTCACCAAATTTAGCTTTTGGAAATAAACTTTTCTACCTATGCCAGTCTGCATTTTAAATTCTCTCTACTTCACCTTCGTGTACTACTGGGTCGCTTTCAGGTCCTAAGACACAACTGCAGTCTAGTTTCAGTAAAAGTCGCAGATAGTCTTGTGACCCTGTGTTTTATTCCTGCTTCCTTCAAAGTGTGAAAGTGTGTATTCTCATCAGGATTGTCAGATGATTTCTCTAAATGTGTAAATGCTATAAACGTATGTTTGCTTTTCTTCATGTTATCCTCTAAGACAACTCAGAGGAACAGAATTCTTACACATATTCAGATATTTCGCTTCGATCTAACACTTTCATCAAGTTGTTCTCTACAGCCACAGTCTCTTTCTGTATATTCCTACGCTCTTCTAGCTTTCCATTTCTTATTTAATTCTTGCTTGTCATTTGATATTCTAAAATTCATACATCTACTTATCTTTGCTCCAAAGGTTTTTTTAATTTTTTTTTCTGCATGCGGCATCTATCACTTCCATGCTTCCTACCAGAACCTTGCAGTTTTCCTCTGGCCATATTTGCTTTGCCTTTTTGTAATTTTCCTCATTGTCATGGTTTAGACATCCGTATTTCCTTTCGGAACCTTTATGCGCTGCATTGATATATTTTCCCATTTGTCAATTAAATTCAATATCCTGTGTTATTTGACTCTTTGTGCCTTTTTTCTCTCTGTATCTTTTTTCTAATTTGCTCCTCTGCTGCCTTCATTATTTTATTCGTCAAATCCACCCACAAGCCTTTTAGTGTATTCCTTTCTCTTTCATCAGTTAGTTGTTGCCCAATAATTACTTTGAGATTTTCGACAGCCTCTTGGTCTTAACTCATTCAGATCCCATCTTCTTCATTTCCCACACTTTTATTACCCTTTTAGATGTAACCTGTACTTCATAACAATTAAAGAAATGTCAGTCTTCAAAATCCCCTGGAAATGTGTTACCTGGTTTCGAAAGGTATGCCTTACTATCCCATAACGCACCTGAACCCTTACATTCTCTCTAGGTGTGTTCCACATTTCCAGTCTTCTTTTTTGATTTTAAAGCAACTGTTAACAATTATTAATTTATTCTCTACGCCAAATACTTCCGCATGGCTTTCCCTTTCATTTCTTCCCGAAGTCCATGTTCTGCTATTTTTCATTCTCTTCCTTTTCCTACTAAAGAATTACAGACCCTCATCAGAATTAAACTGCGGTTGCGTTCTCGCTTCCCACGCCCGGGTTCCCGGGTTCGATTCCCGGCGGGGTCAGGGATTTTCTCTGCCTCGTGATGACTGGGTGTTGTGTGCTGTCCTTAGGTTAGTTAGGTTTAAGTAGTTCGAAGTTATAGGGGACTGATGACCATAGATGTTAAGTCACATAGTGCTCAGAGACATTTTTAGAATTAAAATTCTCACATTTAATTATCAAAATAATGTCTTTCATCTCATCATAAGTTTGTTCAGTTCATTCACAGTCAGTAGTGTTAATAGGCATCTAAACTAATACCACAGTGCTGCACGTTAGCTTTGTGAAGGTCTTTGCTATGAAGATACAAACGCTAGTTTAAGGATGGAGTCCAGTATTGCGACCTTACTTCACTGATAGTTTCATAACTTCATTGATGGTTTCATAGCTGAGAGTTGCAGGTTTGTTGTAATGAGAAGTCTTGATATTAAAAGTATTGAGGAGCAACTGCCAGACATTTTCAGTTAGATATATATGCCTGTAGCATAAAAAATAAAGTGCTACAATTATAGTATACTGCATTTGGTTTGTGTTATGTGACCTTTCTTTGCCAAACTATCCCGTAACATACGTAAAACCTGCAAGAATCAAGTAGAATCGGAATAAGTTAATCTCCATTGGATAATGTCAATTAGCAACAGCAATTGCCAGTACTTAACCACTTGAATTAGAATTTACTATACTAAACTGCAAGAGCAGGTAGATAAGAAACCACTGTGAAAGCACGATGTACTCCACAGATAATGAGGAAAACGTTGTAGAACGATAGAACTGGAGGGATTTATACCCAAGTCCTGTTACGCAGAATTGCTGCTCGCTCCTATTATGCTGGAGAAGGCCAGGTAGGTATAAGGCGAGGTAGGCCTGTGTTTTGTAGAAGGAGAGTCAGAAAAAAATCTGCCCTGGCATCAAGCGTCTGAAGTCAGACTGTGAGCTTGACAAAAGCGTCTGTTTTCCACGGGGCCGACCGCTGTGGCCTAGCGGCACTAGGTGCTTCAGTCCGGAACCGAGCTGCTGCTACGGTCGCAGGTTCGAATCCTGCCCCGGGCATGGACGTGTGTGATGTCCTTGGGTTAGGTAGGTTTAAGTAGTTCTAAGTGTAGGGGACTGATGACCTCAGGTGTTAAGTCCCACAGTGCTCAGAGCCATTTTAAACTTTTTTTTTCAAAGGCTGCGTGCCCACAGAATGCGTGCCACTTAACAGCAGACTCACGGAAGACCTCGCATCGTAGAGGGAAACAGTGGCCAGTCAATGGTCGCCGAAAACCATGGGCTGTTAAGACATCTTATAAAGTTGAAGGAAACAGAAAGTTTGGGGCTTCTTGGAAGATCGAGGGACGCTAACACACTCCCAGGCGGCACCAAACTGAATGTTTACAGAAATATAAATACGGCTACAACTTGCTCTCCTAAATATTTGCGAAGGGGGAAGTAGAAATAAGAAGTGCCACTATATTTAAGAGGTCCAACCGTAGTGGCCAGCACACGAAAGTAGACAGTGAGAGAAAGAGAGAGAGAGAGAGAGAGAGAGAGAGTAAGCAACACCGATTTTGGAATACCAAGGCTAACAATAGTTGCAAATGGATAACTACCCGAAATACGAGGAAGGGAGGGAGACCAGCGCCTTCTTACTCCTCATAACTTACATGATTTAGTATTCAAACAATCAAAATTATGCGACACCATAAAACACAGAGCAGAGTTTTCCTTATTGGAGGCGCACTGCGAATAGCGACGGTGACGTCTTCCAGGCAGTCGTCCTCTCAGATAGGCTTCTCGAAGAAGCAAATTTCGCTTCTAAACGACTTCTCGACATCCAGGCTCATATGCGACGAGAAGGTCTCAGCCAGCTGTGATGAGCTCATACGCAGACAGAGAGGAGTTGTTGCTACTGAGCCAGCGAAGCGGACTGTAGAAATAACGAACTATTTGCAAAGATGTTCAATATTTTCAGTCTTTATTCTGAAAACTTGTTTGCAGTTAGAGGTTCCACATGACTTCAACTCTGGCAGTAGGTGCACATACATATCCTTATGCGGTATTTTGTATCTCTATGCACCAATCTTCCGCAATCACGGTATGACTCCTGCAAATATAAATGTTTCGTTCGGTTTGTGTTCACTTGTTATATACTTCCAAATTAGCTACACATTTTTGTCAAGGCATTAGTTCACCCATTTCACTGACCTTCTAATTTCTTTCTTTTGATTGTGTTTCTGTAATAGACTGAATTCACGGAGGTCGATCTTTTATTTCATAGTCAGATGAATCATTGATTTGGTGAGTGATGATTTACTTATGACAGATATTACAGGGATAAATTAATATATATAATGAAAGGTTCTGGCTAAGGTACTATACCCACAAATTAGGCAAGGGCAATATAAACACACTGGAAACTAACAAGTTGGGGACTCTGCTCACAATACGTGTACTAGTGGACTCTTGATGCTACATGTTAGATCCACACGAAATTTTTTCCCCAGTTAAAACTTATTTATGAGAAGGATTTGCGAATGTCATCACAATGACCAGAACTCGGAAACAGTTGTTAGTAGATCTGACATGGTTGTACAGCAAGGGTATTATCTGCATGAAGACTGTTACGAGCCGTGGGCAGAAGAATCACAAAGTAAAATACATCTGAGATACGAGCAAAGTCAATAACACAATAATGAGGAAATTTTAGAATTTGAATTTAGGGCAGAATACTACAGAAAGAATTGATCAGCAGCAGAGACTCCCAAAGTAATAGGCCGCGAAAACGCCGCACAGAGGGATGATACACGTCAGTCCGCACCTCACCAACCAACAGCAATCGGTCTGCAGCGTTTCCTGATTGTGCTGGTTAAGATAAAATGGAAATATTAAAAAGAACAAAAAGAAAAATTATGAGCAGTTCAAGAAAACTGAAGAATGGTTTGGGGCTATTGAGAAAACAAGTAAGTATCGTTTCAAGAAAAGTGAGGAAAAAAGGGGCGCACAGTTCGGAAAACTGGAATAACAACTCCAGGATCGGGTTGTGGTAATAAATAATAAATTAGAAACGATAGATAAGGTCATTAGAGAATTTGGTGTTAAATCAAAACTAGCAAACATAATTCGTGAAACACTAACAGGTACAGTATCTAAAGTCAGATTTATGGGAGAAGTATCTCAGCCTTTTGAAATAAAAACTGATGTTAGACAAGGTGATGGTTTATCACCTTTACTGTTTAACTGTGTTCTAGAAAAAATTGTAAGGATCTGGAATTTGGAGCTAAAAAATCACAAAATTGAACCAATAACTCTGGGATGGAAAACAAATGGAATTAAGGTAAACTGCTTGGCTTTTACGGATGATTTCGCAATACTCTCAGAAAACCTAACAGAAGCAGTTACTCAAATAAACATTCTGGAAATATTAGCAAACAGCTGAAAAAACCAAATTCATGACAAATATAAAAAATGCACCAAAATACATATAAACACAAAGAGGTAAAATTTAGCGAATAAATAAATTTAAATATCTTGGAGAAACTATACAACAGAACGGACTACAAAAATCTGCATAGATGTAAGAATTAACAAACTGGAAAGAGCATATGGTTTGACCAAAAATATTTACAACAAGAAATGTATATCTAGAAAAATAAAACTAAAACACTACATCACAGTGGTACGACCAGAATGTTTATATGGATCTGAATGCCTAACGATGAACTATAAAATGGACAAACTACAGGTACTGGAAAGAAGGATTATCAGAAAAATAATGGGTGCAATAAAAACTGCAGATGGTTGGAAAATAAGAAGTAATGAGGAGATCTACAAAAATACAGAGAAAATATCTGAAGTAATGGCCTAACGAAGATTAACCTTTTTTGGTCATCTCTGCCGAATGGATGGAAATAGACTAACAAAACAAATACGCCTATATTTCTGGAAGAAGAAATTGACAATAGCACGGATTACAGAAGTAAGAAAAATCTTGAAAGAAACAACATCACAGAATCAGAAATAGCAGAAACAAACCGTTTTAAAATCAAAATACTAAATTTGGAAGGCTTAGAAAGCAGAAGAAATAAAAATCGGGAACAACATGGACGGAAGAAAGGAAGAGACTTAATGGGGAGAAAATGAGGGAATACTGGACAAATAGGAAACAACAACAAAGGAAGAAGAGATACTGAAGTTGTTAACGTGATCCTAGTTGGTCAATACGATTGTAAAAAAAAAAAAAAAAAAAAAAAAAAAAAAAAAAAAAAAAAAAAAAAAAAAAAAAAAAAAAACTATATTACATTATTAGGCGCAAACAATGATGATCTTGTTACAGAAGTTGAAAAACAGATATTGAAGTATAGTCAGATGGGCAACCACATCATTCTGATGCGAGGATAGAGATTGGGATGTAGAACACAAAAGGGACTACAGATAGTTCTAACAAAGATACTGATACCAACGCTCAGAAAACTGAAGCGTCAAAACATGGACGCGAGAAGTTAGCAACATGTAAAAGTTGTTCAGAAGAATACTGACTCGCAGAAGAATATGTTAGAGAAAGTCATATAGCAAGATGAATTTTTAACCACTGATCTTGAGCGGTTGTCAATAGAAAAGTTCGAGTAAGCCCACACGTGCATTAAAAAATTACTGATTTAGTAAAATTCCAGGGAACGAAGGGCCATATCCACTAAAGAAATTTTGAATCGTGAGTTGCACTAATGAAAGGAAAAAGAGAGAAGCAGATCTCGAATAGTAGCGGAAGAGGATACGTGAAAAATTGAAGAGAAGAAAAGAAAGATCGGGAGGAAAAGGAATGTAGAGAACTTACCAACAGGTTATGTCGCATCATGTGAGATCCAACACATTCAAATCCGCCAGTAAATAACACTGCCACCGTTGAATATTTATCGTTCGACGTAGAGGAAGAAGACGTCAAAAAGAAGTTCATGTCAGTGCTAAATATTCGTGGTTTCCAGGTGCATCGAACTGCTTACACCCAAAGATTTGGGTTGAGCAGTACCGAGAGGCCTCATCTAAATCATGGCTATAAGATTTGAGGATCAACTTTGTCTGCGGACAGTTCAGAGAAGAGGCAGCAGTGAGGACCAGATTTATTATAGGAATGTGTAAGAAGTGCGAAGAGTTCATCCGCACTTTTCTTCATGAATATTGGTTAGAGGAAAAGGAGGATGAAATTGAGTACGGAAGAGCAATGATGAAACGGTATGGAGAATATCAGTAGCAGGACCCAATACTCTTTTTCAAGGAGTTGGTAGAAAGAAATCAATAGACGTGCTCTATGAGCCAACAGAACTAATCCAAATATGTTTGATGAAACAAATACAGAGAGATATAACAATATCCATTAGGAACATGAAAAATGATCGAGGATTACAGCACTTATTGCACGAGTTAGGATACAGTCATAGGATAGAAGCAAGGTAAAAAGTTCACTTCATACAGACGCATGTTCTACCTGAAAACCAGCATCAGAATTACCAAAAACTGGAGACTGGGAAACCTGCTGTGAATAAATAGAAACTCTTGGATCAAGCAGAATGATCACAGACGGAGACCATAGTATCAGCCTGATAACAGGAGGATCAATGGGAGACGTAACGATCAGCGGGAACAGAGAGAGAGAGAGAGAGAGAGAGAGAGAGAGAGAGAGAAGAAATAATTGAACTATGTGCGTCTAACTCATGATAAGACAAAAGGAATAAAAAATGAGGGAACGTTCCAAGAAACTTAGCAGCGACAGGGACTTCACAATATGTAATCATAAGTCTACTGGCAGATCTATTTGTGAATTGCGACAAACTGAAAGAAACGTTTGAAGCAGGAATCAAGAAATCAGACAGTGGAACAGAGGACATTGCATGTCGAATAATTAGTGTTACCTGGAAACAATGTATAAATAGTATAGTCCATTCTGGGAGCCAAGCATTGTTGTTGGCAAAGGAGGTATACGACTCATATGAATATGGTGTCCGAAAGAACGGACACCATGTTCATATACATGAGGCTTATTGGCCAATGATCATCTGTAGTGCGGATGCACTCACATTGACCGAACTCTTATGGGATTCGGTAGACTGAATGCCGCGAGTAATGAGTTTAGTGGGCAGAGGCACTACAAATATAGTGTGTGGACAATAAGTTGGAAATATGGGTCTCACCGGAAGGATGCCAGAGATAAGTCCCTGCAGTCGCACTATCCTGTGCGTCGTCGATGGCTCAGCCGGATAGAGCGTCTGTCATTTAAGCAGCAGGTCCCCGGTTCGAGCCCCAGGAGGGGTTCACATTTTCAACTCTCCGCGTTGATATTTATCAACCCCTGTAAGCAGCTACAAAGGTCTGAATTTTAAAGTAATTTCGTATGTGACTCATGTGGTGAAGAAACAAGTAACCACTATTCAAAATGCTGTGCTTGAGAATAAGAGGCAAAGTGAACGGAATATGCAGAGAGCTAAAGAAGCAAATGAGAGTAGATTACAGGTACGAGTCACATGTATGTAGAGTGAATTTTTTAACTGTAAAGAATCTGACAATAAAAGGGATATTAGATCTTAATTTTTTGAAATATTACCGCGTCGGACTAAACATGAAGAAGAGTTTTTCAGTGCTGAAATTGAAGGACAAAAAGGTTAAATTTTGTTCCATGAGTAATCTTGAAACACCGGGAACACCTAGTTATTCCCTAGGCCTGGTTATCTCTGAAGAGCTTAAGGGAATAATCTTAGGAAACGGAGAGGAGCAACTGAGAAAATAAGGGGGCGAAGTCAGCTGCGAATCACTACGAGGTTTTGAGGAGCTTCAAACAAGTGATTTTAAGACAGAGTGATTCCACCTTTCATCACAGAAAGTACCGAAATAGACGGTGTAGAGGACGATGTAGCCAGTGATTATGTATGTGGACCAGCGAATAGGAAGAGGAAGAGACAGAATACGTTGGATGCAATGCAGCATTAGAGAATTGCCAGATATTCAATACTTTTTACTTTAGAGTATTCCCAAATCCACTGACAAACGCACCAGAGGAGCAAGAGAACATAAGCAAGGGCGAAGAAATTTCAGATTCCGGTAAATTTTCAAATGCGCTGCTGAGAGAAACAGAGAGGATGAGAGTGTTGATATGTAGCACTTAGACGAGGAGCGTTTGAAGATAGCAGACGTAAAGGGATGCTGCTCTGTGAGGATATACATAGTTCATTAGTAAATTTTTGCAAACAATACGCTCATATTCGCGAGTACTTCGCAGTTTGATGAAAGTACTATGGGGTAATTTTCGATGTATGTCTAAGTACTGCTGACGGGGAAGGTACTGAAAAAAAAACAAGGTGATAAGAGTGTGAACTTGATGTGATGAAGGAAGGAGTAGGTTAATAATGGATGTCAAATCGTAGGTGAACAGACCATGATCCATTGTGAAATGACAGACACTATAACAAATGGTAAGAGTAAGAGAAATGAGAGGGTGTTAGCGAACCACCGCAGCACACGTTGTACGATGCAAGAGAACTTTCTGTTGTGATTTTCAGCTATAAGACGAGAACCGCATTATGCTTGCGCTTATATTTCAGATTAGCGATCGCCACAGTGCAAGGCAAAAAATGATTACGTAAGATGGATGGTGATAGTAAAGTGGAAACTTAGTTGCCAGGTAAAACGCAGCAAACAGAGACAAAAGAAGAGGGGTAAGATGGTAGAATGTGTACGGTTGTCGTAGTACATTTGAATTTACAGGTAAGCCGTTGTACGTCTGCAGGTAATTGTGAGTTACCTAGGAACCAGTACTACTTTAGAATATAAATACCCTCATGGAAGTAACTAACCAACAACATAAGCCGAACCCTAGCCACTAACTGAAATAAATTCTTGTATGAAGTATTCAGGAAACTGTCGTTATTTAAGTGAAAGGATAAGTTCGAAAATTTTGAGTAAGAGTAGCATAGTAACGACTTAATGGACATCATATGAATTAAAAGTATTGATCTGAGTTTTCGAAAGACTGAAAGTCCGTTAAGTTGAAATAATGTTGAAATGAGAAGCATCAGTAAAGCTAAAATTTTGTATACAGTTAAGAGTGGCAATAAATGCGTGAGGGAACTGAGAATGTTCATTTGTAGTGTTGTCAAAGGAAGAGTGCTAGAAACAGGGGGATGTTTATGTTTTCCTCGTGTTATAATATTAATATATATATTGTTCAACTCTTTGAGGTGACGGTAGTCACACGTTGGAGGGAGGCAGAAGGCGTTGCAGACGTAGTGTGACAGTTGGTATGAGGAGTAAGTAACAGATTCGTTATTGCTCAGGTCTGATGCACTCCCTGTGGCACACGAAATCAGCCCAGCAGGTTGTTCAGCTGACACATGCGCCATGGTACAGGCCACTGTCGACTAACTCAGATAAACCACCATGAGAGAATACGTTCTACCTACCAGCCACTGACTGCGCCCTTATGCAAGCTACACACCCGAGGGAACTTGCATGGACACACCGCCACCTCTCCACGAATTAATGCCGGCTGACCGTTCAAGACATAACTATCACAAGACAGGCGTAGTCCTGCAGTGCTGTTTACCTAACTAAAATGTTGATCTCATGTAGGGTCTGAAAGTAGAAATTGTCATGAACCACTGAGTGCTGCCATGAAAAAAATTTACTTCCTCAGTATACAGGGTGACACAAAAAGGTACGGCCAAACTTTCAGGAACCATTCCTCACACACAAAGAAAGAAAATATGTTATGTGAACATGTGTCCGGGAACGCTTACTTTCCATGTTAGAGCTCATTTTATTACTTCTCTTCAAATCACATTAATCATGGAATGGAAACACACAGCAACAGAACGTACCAGCGTGACTTCAAACACTTTGTTACAGGAAATGTTCAAAATGTCACCCGTCAGCGAGGATAAATGCATCCATCCCTGATGCGCTGATGCAGCCCTGTGGAATGGCGTATTGTATCACAGCCGTCCACAATACGAGCACGAAGAGTCTCTACATTTGGTACCAGGGTTGCGTATACAAGAGCTTTCAAATACCCCCATATATATAAGTCAAGAGGGTTGAGGTCAGGAGAGCGTGGAGGCCATGGAATTGGTCCGCCTCTACCAATCCATTGGTCACTGATCTGTTGGTGAGGAGCGTACGAACACTACGACTGAAATGAGCAGGAGCTCCATCGTGCATGAACCACATGTTGTGTCGTACTTGTAAAGGCACATTTTCTAGCAGCATCCTGTATGAAATCATGATAACGTGCTCCATTGGGCGTAGATGGAAGAACATGGGGCCCAATCAAGACATCACCAACAAATCCTGCACAAACGTTCACAGAAAATCTGTGTCGATGACGTGATTGCACAATTGCGTGTGAATTCTCGTCAGCCCACACATGTTGATTGTGAAAATTTACAATTTGATCACGTTGGAATGAAGCCTCATCCGTAAAGACAACATTTGCACTGAAATGAGGATTGACACATTGTTGGATCAACCATTCGCATAAGTGTACCCGTGGAGGCCAATCAGCTGCTGATAGTGCCTGCACACAACTGGTTATCCCGTAGCACTCTCCATACAGTGACGTAGTCAACGTTACCTTGTACAGCAGCAACTTCTCTGACGCTGACATTAGGGTTATCGTCAACTGCACGAAGAATTGCCTCGTCCATTGCAGGTGTCCTCGTCGTTCTATGTCTTCCCCAGTCGCGAGCCATATGCTGGAATGTTCCGTGCTCCCTAAGACGCCGATCAATTGCTTCGAACGTCTTCCTGTCGGGACACCCTCGTTCTGGAAATCTGTCTCGATACAAACTTACCGCGCCACAGATATTGCCCCGTGCTAATCCCTACATTAAATGGGCATCTGCCAACTCCGCATTTGTAAACATTGCACTGACTTCGAAACCACGTTCGTGATGAACACTAACCTGTTGATTCTACGTACTGATGTGCTTGATGCTAGTAGTGTAGAGGAATGAGTCGCATCAATACAAGCACCGAAGTCAACATTACCGTCCTGCAATTGGGCCAACTGGCGGTGAATCGAGGAAGTAAAGTACATACTGACGAAACTAAAATGAGCTCTAACATTGAAATTAAGCGTTTCCGGACACGTGTCCACATAATATCTTTTCTTTATTTGTGTGTGAGGAATGTTTCCTGAAAGTATGGCCGTACCCTGTATATGCCTTGACGTTTTTATGTGTATTGCGCTTTGCATGTTATTGTTTACGTCTGCAGTCTAATATTTTTGTGCTATGTACGTCACTGTGTGATGATGTACTATCATGTGTGATTTGCTATGCTTATCATACCTTAATTCAAATATCTTTGAACTTTAATGAATGAGTTAAATGTTAAAGAGTGTATGATTAATCGACATATGAATATTGAAAAACTATGATTGATCGTAGCACATCAGCGACTAAATGTGTAAGAAAATTAATAATGCATTGATTCGTAAGGTCATTGACGGTGAATAGAGGAACATGTATAATTTAAAAAGAGGAAGCGTGGGTTCATAGATGGTTACCTAAATGAATATCATGTGCTTAATAAACTGAGTTAACTTTTTACGCAGCAAGAAAAAGAGTATGTGTGTAATGGCTTGTTAGACTAATAAGGAATATAATAAATGATGTTGTGTACCTTTGACAAAATCCTATCATACACCAAACAATAAATACCACAGATTAGCTAACAAACCTACAGCAAACTAATGAAAAATTCCTTCGATGCACCTCGGCTATAACGAATTTGAGAAGTACTGTACCTGCACAAATGTAAAAGGAACAGGAAATGGTAACATTACACGACAGTCCCTTTTTTTCAAACAGTTCTGTAACTTATGTAAAACCCATAACAGTGTGTGAAATCAAATCGGAATAAATTAATCCCAACGGAACAGTTAACAGCGAATCAGTACTAGTTACTGCCGATGCTTAATACTTAGATTACGATTTCATATGTCAAACTGTATGTGCAGGAAATGAGAAGCCACTGTGAAAACAAGCTGGACTCTGCAGGAATTGAGGGGAGCGTTATAGGGTCATAAAACTGCCGGAAGTCATCCCCCAGCCGTATTCGCAGAATACCATGCGAGATAAACGCCAAGCAGATATAATGTCAGGCCGCACTGTGGTTCGAGGAACAACAGTTAGAAAGAAAGCCGCTCTGGAGCCGAGTTTCTCAAGTTAGCCAATGTAAATGACATCCCCAGGATGTGATAGAGAAAAAGAACCTGATTTTGAAGAACTGTGTGGCCATGGGACGAGTGTCATTTAACTGCTGAGGCAAAGAAGAACTTGTAGAGGTAAATAGCAGGAAGTCAAACTTCGCCGAAAACATGGGCTGTAATACAACATCTTAGAAATCTGAAAGGGAGCAGAACGTTTGGGCCTCTTTTGAAGATTGGGGATGCCAGCACACTCCTAAGTGCTGCCAGGCCTAATGTTTAAGGAAATGGTTCCGTGAATAATTTTGAAGTGGGAGTAAGACGTTCAGCTGTGCTTACAGAGGTCCTGGCGTAACGGCAGGCGCACAAAAGTAAGTGCCAGATTTTAGAGCACCAAGACTAACAAGTTTTTTTTTCTGGTTAGCGACCTGAAATTAGCATAGGAAAAGGTGTATTATTTGTAATGATGTTCAGTAATTTGAGCCTTCGTTATGAAGACTTGTCTGTATCTTGCTTTCACCTCTGGCAATAAATGCACACCTACTTCATTCTGTAGTGTTTCCTATTCTTATGAACTAATCTTCGGCATTTGCTGTATGACTCCAGTGAATGCAAATATTTTTTCCACATACGTGTTCCCCCCTCCCCTCCCCACTCTCCCTGAACCACGGACCTTGCCGTTACCGGGGAGGCTTGCGTGCCTCAGCGATACAGATAGCCGTACCGTTGGTGCAACCACATCGGTGGAGTGTCTGTTGAGAGGCCACACAAACGTATGGTTCCTGAAGAGGGGCAGCCGGTTTTTGTAACGTTCCCTGGCAAACTCACGTTATTAAAGAACAAGAGTTTATTTGTACCATATACGCCGCTCTGAGCAAGTTGTTTATATCGAAATTATTGAACAAAAATATTACTGAATGTGGTGTAAAAGACATTTGTTATTCTCCTTATATTTTTTGTTGTAATATTTCTCTGTATTTAGGATAGGAATTTTTCTGTATTTATTATGTGATTGTAAAATGTGTCAGTATTTGCGATAGCAGAGATATAAAATGTTGCCAGAAGAGAATAATATCGTCAATTTGCAAAGAAATGTTAATAGTCAGCAATACTATTTAAGCACAATGCATTATGTATTCTTTGGTCTTCTCTGTTCAGAAGTCATTGCGGTAGGACACTGTGAAAGAGTTTTTTACGAATGTGTAGACTTCTTTTGTCTCTGTCTGGACTTAGCCGCCATTAGACGATGCGTTACGAATTAATGTGAGTTGTATTGTTGTTTGATCTAAATATATTAGAGTTTATCAAAAGTGTGAATTATTTATGTAAATTAGCTTGCCCACGTCATCTATAAAATTTTCTTTAAGAATTTTTCAGCATTTTTTAGCGGTGTTGCTAGGCTGTGCCGCGACCAACAATAGCAGCGGCGGCATATTTAAAAAATTATCAAACCCGTAAATCGGGAACAGATGCATAAAAAAAAATCAATAGTGAATTACGAAATTGTTCTTCTTCTTCAGTGATCCTGTGGCTGATAAAATTTGAATTAATTATACGTTTGTGCATTCGTAGGCGGATAGTTAATGTTAGTTAACATTGAAATTTAAACAGTTTGGTTCTTTAAAATAACTCAAATGCATAGTGAAGTAGGTTTGATCAGTGATAAATGTCGGCTTGGCAATAATTAAAACATTTTCTGCTGATAGAGATAATCTTGTGTTCTATGGCTAGTGCCGGGATAAAATTCAGTAAAAATATTTAACAAAAAACCCACTGCATCTGGAAAGTGTATGCCAAGGCCGAATGATTTAAAGGACTCAATTCTCAACCTAATATTCTTAACCAGTTCATATGAGTTCACGTAAATATTATTTTTTCTTTAAATGTACGTAATTCTTAAGAAAGTAAAAATTTTTATTACCACACGAAAATAAGAGAGTGGTTCTACAACAAAGTTCGCACGAAAGAAAATTAACTTAAAAGCAAAAGATAAAATTTATTATTCTTCTTTAACGAAATTTCAAATCAATTCCATTCATTTCGACGATTTCGTTAAATTGGCGCCCAACGTGGGGCACGAATATGCAGTGGCCACTAAATACCCGTGAGATAACTAGGGAATTAATATAGTCGAACTTTGTTGCAGAACATTTAATAATTTTTCTATGTATTGTATGTATTGCATAACCAATATTGTGTGGTAATACCTGTGTATGATTTTTTGCATGAGAACACTATGTACCCAGAGGCAAGCTGAAGAAGAGAGCTCAATATTTCGAAAAATTAATTACCTACCACAATATCAGGGGGCAGCTGCACCCAAGATAGATCACCAAAAGGTAAAGCTACAGTGTAGTTGTCCTGTGGGTAGTAAAGTAGCCTCAGTGCAGTGTTCTCGGATCATTAGTGGTGTGCTTGTTGTTAGTACTCTGTTTTAAAATAACAGGACATTTAGGTAGTTAGTCATTGTAGTATATAGTAAGTGTGTATTAGTTAATGTCCATTTCTTGTGTGATTATGTCAGTGAAACCTGAGTGTTAGGATATTTAGTTCAGATTTTATTTCTTTTGTTTACTATGGTTAGATTGCGTAGTCAGAAAGATATCAACATGGATAATGAGCAACAGTCAGTAAGTAGTGATACCGAGTTGGAAAGTGGGACACAAAGTAATGTTAGTGACGTAGTTCAGGAAGTACAATGTGAGAATCTGGGGGCAGAAGGACAAGAAATGTTGCCACTGCCACCCAGTGATTCAGTTGATAGCGGAAATACTGTGCCATCCGCAAGCACTGGACACGGACCAGACAGTGGTGTGATGTCAGAAGTGCAATCATTAAGAGTTATGTTCGAGCGCATGCTCAATTTCCAAGCTGAATTTGTACATATGCAAGCAGAGCGTGACCAGAGATTGGTAGCTGAATTTGCATGCAAACAAGCAGAACGCGATAAAGAACGTGATGCTAAACAAGCAGAGCGTGATAAAGAACGTGATGCTAAACAAGCAGAGCGTGACCGACGCCTGCATGAGAGGGACTTGCAGTTGATGCAAACTTTAGAAGTTATGCAAAGTGAGCTTGTTAGTTTGAAACAAAAATATGAAATCATACCCACAACAGTGTATGAATTAAGCGAAAGAGTAGGCAGTATTCAAGTGGCTAACGCCAATATCGTAGAGGAAATTAGTGTCCTGACTAACAGAGTCCAGCAATTGGAAATTGACACAACTCAAGTAATTGAGGACAAAGTGATCGAACAAGTGCACAAAGTAGAAAATGAAGTCATAAAAGAAATAGATCAGAAAGTGCACGCCGCAATTGAGGCCAGAGATGTGGGCTCAAGTGCGGATGTGCAGGATCTAAAACAGATAGTGCACAAAGACATTCCGCTGTGGCAGCGGAGTGTGGACCGTCGTCTTGCCGAAATGGAGCTTAGCTTGCGGCATGACGAGGCACAGGCGTATGTCACGCCAGCCAGGTCCAACAATGATAGGCATATAAATACTGCAGTAAAAAATTGCGACTGCGAAACAGAACAGGCAACCAATGTAAGCGAAACAAATAAATGTCATTCCAAAGTAGTGATTGAAGAAAGCTTGATTAGGAACCGACAGTTTCAGATCTTTACAACGGAGAAGAAATCTGTTCACCCTGTAGTGTTTATCAAGGGATTTAGAAACATTTTGCCTAGCGTTTGGAGTCATACCCAGAAAATACAGTTCGTTATGTCTTACATACTAGGAGATGCTGCATTATGGGCAACCGAAGCAGCTGATAGTTGCGATACATATGAGCAATTTGAAAAAGCATTCTTGGCCAAATATTGGTCAACATGTATCCAGGAGAGATTACGGAAGGAGGTATATAATCCAGAGCCGTATTCTCCACGACTAGGCAATTTGCGAAAATATTTTGAGAAGTACATTAATAAGACCCGTTACTGGGACGAACAGATTTCATGCCGGGATTTGATCAGACTTTTGAAATCACACTTGCCGATACATGTAAAGGAAAAACTTATACACGTGCCCGAAAATGATATGGAACATTTCTTGTCTGTTCTGGACTCAATTGACCTGATTCAGGAGGACGTTAAGGCAGCTACTGAACAGGCTAGAAGTAACGGAAACGGTTATAGAAATGGTAGAAATAACACGCCTCCACCAAGTAATGGAAACGGGGGAGGTAATAATAGGAGACAAGATTATGCACAAAACGGAAATAGAGGTAGAGACCGGAACGGCAATAGTCCGCCGGTGAATAATGACTGGAAAAGGAGGTTCGATGACCGGTATGAGACAGGCCCACCAAGCAATAGTAGATGGAAAAATGCCAGGGGGCCGAGCAACACTAATACTTATAATGATGCAAACCGAACTTGGCCGCAGAACCAGAGGCCCAGTCCGGACCGGCAAAACAGTGATAGATATGACAATAACCGACCGCCACCACAAAATGCGCCAATTGCGCAACCGTGGCGGCCGACGCAACACAACGTGCACATAGTGGAGGTCAATGACACAGAGCAGCCACGCCCATCCACTAGCAATAATTCAACAAACTGGATGCAGCCGAGATACGCTCTCCATCGTCGGCTGAGGTTTGGAGTGAGAGCAGCCCGACACAGAACAAAACACCGAACAAAATCTGTATCCTTAGGTATAATGACGGGGTACAGATGGGAGATGAATTAATAACTGAACCATCCACGTGCGTAAAGGAGCACAAAGACAAAGTACAAGCGATAATAGAGATCAAAATTAACAATATTGATGTGCAAGCGGTCGTAGATACAGGTGCTACTGTCAGTGTTATGAGTATGGACTTATTCAAAGTACTGGGGAAGGAAAGGCGTATGCTGACTTTTCCCGTGAATAATTGTAAAGTCACTGGAGCCATAAGTGCACAGCGACAAATAATTAAACTCCAAGTGCGGGTAGAGATGTATATAGGGGATGAAGCCATAGCGTGCTCATTCCTGCTAGTAAAGGGTTTAAAAGTAGCCTGCATTTTGGGGGTAGATTTTTTGAGAGAAAGGGACGCAATAATCGACCTTTCTAGGGGAAAATTAAGCTTGATGAATGCTGGTAGGAGAATAGAATTGTCTATGCTCAGATCTGAAGAGGTACCTGTACCTAATTGTAACGCTATTAACATAAGGTGTAGGAATCAGTGGATACTACATTTAGACAATCATTGTCTAGGTCAGAATCTCTATTATCCTGACGTACAAGGTGATCAATTAAAAGCAAATGTGGACGCACTTGTGAACAAAGTATCACAGACCGAAAATTTGAACTCTATGCAACAGCAGGATTTGGTACAGTTATTATCTAATTATGCAGACGTATTTTCAGAACGACCAGGAATTGTTAAGGGATATCAGTACAATATCGAGGTGAAGCCTCACAAAACTTACTGTCGAGCCTCATACTCCATTCCTTGGCCCAAGAAGGAAAAAGTTTTTTTTTACGAACATTTGGAGAGTTAAATAAATTGTTCAGGTTATACATTACATATAAGCACACAAGATAAGAAAAGCAGGGTGCAACCTTACCAGGTGCGCTAAAAAAGGGAAGAAAAATATAATCGATATGTGACGAATGACCAAAAATTTAGTGTTGGGGACTTGGTACTCTTACGCAATCATCCTAAGTCCTCGGCATCCTTGAAACAGAATAGCAAGTGGCAATTGGTGTACAATGGACCTTTTAGAGTAGTAAGTGTGCCACATGAGTGTAGCTATCTCTTAGCAGATCCCCACTCAGGGAGAGTACGGGGACTGTATCCGCGTAAGGATGTAAAAGCATTCCTACAGTAAAAGACTAATAGTCCTATGTGAACACCATTCTTTTGTAAATAATGAACATTAATGATGTGTGATCTTTAGAGATAATGTACTAGTGTAGAAGTGTTTAGTTATAGGAATATGATTGACTTTCTCATGTGTATGGATATTTGTGTTATGTACTCTTTTAATTTGTGTTATCTAGAACATGCTCTAAATGTTAGCACAGATAATCTGATTAGTGCAATTATTTGTAGTGTTAAGCTGTGACAGAGTTCAATCAAAAAGAACATTTTAGTAATGATTAGTTAGTGTACTACATAATTTTCTATGTGCCCAAATTTGAAATATTTCTTGGCACAATCTTTTCTATTATGTGTATGTATGTATATATGTGTAGTTGTCAGATTGACAGATTCGAACCCAGAATAATATCAATAATATGAGGCCCTGAGAACTTTATTATCTCACCAATGTTATTAGAGAAAATAATGCACCCAGTAGTGACCCGAGGGCACCACGGGAGGCAAACTTGTTGCAAATTTATGTAATGCCAGGTTACGCACGAAGAAGCTTCAATTGAAGCATGTGCAGATTCAAACAGTAAAAAAAAGCTAGCCAGATACAGTCCAAGTCAATTTTTGCCTACGGAGACTACACTGTAGTTACGTAGGAAGTTGATAATAAAGTGTGACATGAGTTCAAAGGAGTTATTGAACAATATGCCTGAATCCGGCTGGAATGCACAAATAAAATGTACTCGAACACGAATATAGATGACTTTTGGGCAAACTAATACCAAATTTTGAATATTTGTTACCATGTACGCAAGTATCACACCTTGGTAAAGAGTTACGTATGTGCTATTACAAAAAAAAAATTGCACAGCGGACATTGTAAATAAAAATAAAGGAACTTAAACAAAAGTGCAGTATTGTGCGGCAGAGACAGACAGTGACTGTTAAACCTGCAGCAATACGTCACGGAGTAATTGTGTATAAGTGATAAAAAAATGTATCATCGCCGTGTGTGGAAATGGACAAGGAACTAGCACGACACGAACAGTGAACCGATAACGGACGGTGGATCAAGTTAGTGTCAAACTTTAACTCTTTGTGTGTCAAGGGACGCTAGGAAAGCGCATTGACTACAGAGATACATTTCGTCCAAAGGTGAAAACTTGCGTGTGACTAATGACAAGTCATGACATGGTGAAAAATATTGTATGCCCATAAAACGTGTTACTGTGACAACGAAACATTGTGCAAACCAGACTAGTGAAGGCCTACTGAGTAATAACTGCCACTAACTGTGTGCGTTCTTTCCCACAGCAGGAAAAATGCCTATAAGGATAGTACACTGTCTGTGAACTTGTTGCATGTTTCCTGGAGCACTGCAAGAAGACGTCGCACGGGCGAGCTGATATCCAACGCGCATCCGGCTACATCAGCTATGCAGCGGCCGCAGCAGCCCGTAGCAGACCAGACAGACAGCCACGCCCCTCCGCGCCGTAGCTGTCAACGCCGGGGGCGGTGACCTACACGGAGTCAGCGCGCCGCGCCGAGCGCCGCTCAACAATCACTCCGCACCGCTCACCAAATACAGCATTACTGATTTTTTTTTATGATCACATAAACTGAATAACATGTCAATGACTTCATTTCGATAAACATTGAACATTTACTATGTATGTCTGTAAGTGATATATCCTAGGACAAGTGACCTTGTAGTGTATCACAAGAATAATAGTGTCACGCACAAAAACTTCCGTTGAACTGTATGTGACTGTGATATTGTGTAATTGTGTAACCGTTTGTGACGAACTGCTTATTTAATTCAAATGAATAACTGCTAAAGAGACAATATTGACCATGAACCAACTGGGATGGCTGGGCTCCGGCACAGTTTTGCCTAGGTTTCCTGTTTGCCTACGCCCAAATGGGGGAGCCATGAACTTATATAACCCTGGGACTAAATAAAAGAGCCATTCCGTAAAATATACAAGTGTAAAGAACGTTACTGGCACCATTGTGTCAAAGTCTAAAAAAACTCTTTGCCAAATGCTGCCATGGGGCAATGTAACGTTCCCTGGCAAACTCACGTTATTAAAGAACAAGAGTTTATTTGTACCATATACGCCGCTCTGAGCAAGTTGTTTATATCGAAATTATTGAACAAAAATATTACTGAATGTGGTGTAAAAGACATTTGTTATTCTCCTTATATTTTTTGTTGTAATATTTCTCTGTATTTAGGATAGGAATTTTTCTGTATTTATTATGTGATTGTAAAATGTGTCAGTATTTGCGATAGCAGAGATATAAAATGTTGCCAGAAGAGAATAATATCGTCAATTTGCAAAGAAATGTTAATAGTCAGCAATACTATTTAAGCACAATGCATTATGTATTCTTTGGTCTTCTCTGTTCAGAAGTCATTGCGGTAGGACACTGTGAAAGAGTTTTTTACGAATGTGTAGACTTCTTTTGTCTCTGTCTGGACTTAGCCGCCATTAGACGATGCGTTACGAATTAATGTGAGTTGTATTGTTGTTTGATCTAAATATATTAGAGTTTATCAAAAGTGTGAATTATTTATGTAAATTAGCTTGCCCACGTCATCTATAAAATTTTCTTTAAGAATTTTTCAGCATTTTTTAGCGGTGTTGCTAGGCTGTGCCGCGACCAACAATAGCAGCGGCGGCATATTTAAAAAATTATCAAACCCGTAAATCGGGAACAGATGCATAAAAAAAATCAATAGTGAATTACGAAATTGTTCTTCTTTTTCAGTGATCCTGTGGCTGATAAAATTTGAATTAATTATACGTTTGTGCATTCGTAGGCGGATAGTTAATGTTAGTTAACATTGAAATTTAAACAGTTTGGTTCTTTAAAATAACTCAAATGCATAGTGAAGTAGGTTTGATCAGTGATAAATGTCGGCTTGGCAATAATTAAAACATTTTCTGCTGATAGAGATAATCTTGTGTTCTATGGCTAGTGCCGGGATAAAATTCAGTAAAAATATTTAACAAAAAACCCACTGCATCTGGAAAGTGTATGCCAAGGCCGAATGATTTAAAGGACTCAATTCTCAACCTAATATTCTTAACCAGTTCATATGAGTTCACGTAAATATTATTTTTTCTTTAAATGTACGTAATTCTTAAGAAAGTAAAAATTTTTATTACCACACGAAAATAAGAGAGTGGTTCTACAACAAAGTTCGCACGAAAGAAAATTAACTTAAAAGCAAAAGATAAAATTTATTATTCTTCTTTAACGAAATTTCAAATCAATTCCATTCATTTCGACGATTTCGTTAAATTTTTCAGTAGTTGCAGGGGCAACAGTCTGAATCATTGACTGATCTGGTCTTCTAACATTAACCGAAACGACCTTGCTCCGCGGGTACTGCGAACGGCTGAAGCCAAGGGGACACTGCAGCTGTAATTTTTCCCAAGTGCATACGGATTCACTGTATGGTTAAATGATGACAGCGTCCTCTTGAGTAAAATGTTCCGGAGGTAAAATAGTCCCCCATTCGGATCCCTGGGCGGGGACTACTAAGGAGGAAGTCGTTATCAGGAGAAAGCAAACTCGTGTTCTACGGATTGGAGGGTGGAATGGCAGATCCCTTAATCGGGCAGGTAGGGTAGAAAATTTAAAAAGGGAAATGGATAGGTTAAAGATAGAAATAGTTGGAATTAGCGAAGTTCGGTATCAGGAGGAACAAGACTTCCGGTAGGGTGAATACGTGATTATAAATACAAAATAAAATAGGGTTAATGTAGGAGTAGGTTTAATAATGAATAAAAAATAGTAGCACAGATAAGCTACTACAAATAGCATAGTGAACGCATTATCGTAGCCAAGATAAACACGAAACCCACGCCTGCCATAGTAGTAGAAGCTTATATGCCAACTAGCTCCGCAGATGAAGAAATGTATGATGCGAGTAAGGAAATTATTTAGAGGGTTAAGGGAGATGAAAATTTAATAGTTATGGGGGACTGGAATTCGGTTGTAGGGAAAGGAAGAGAAGGAAAAGTAGTAGGTGAATATGGAATGTGGGTAAGGAATGAAAGAGGAAGCCGCCTTATAGAATTCTGCACATAGCATAACTTAATCATAGCTGACACTTGGTTTAAGAATCATGAAAGAGGGTTGTATACATGGAAGAGGCCTGGAGACACTGGAAAATTTCGGATAGATCATATAATGGTAAGCCAGAGATTGAGGAACCAGGTTTCAAATTGTAAGACATTTGCAAGGGCAGATGTGAATTCTAACAACAAATAATTGGTTTTGAACTGTAGATTAAAACTGAAGAAACAGCAAAAAGATAGAAATTTAAGGCGATGGGACCTGGATAAACTGAAAGAACCAGTCGTTGTAGAAAGTTTCAGAGAGAGCATTAGAGTACAATTGACAAATTAAGAGGAAATGAATATGGTAGAAGAAGAAAGGGTTGCTTTGAGAGATGAAATAGTGAAGGCCGCAGAGGATCAAGTAGGAAAAAGGACGAGCGCTAGTAGAAATCCTTGGGTGACAGAAGATACATTGAATTTAATTGACGAAAGGAGAAAATATAAAAGTCCAGTAAATGAAGCATCCAAAAAGTAATACAAACGTTTTAAAAATGAGATAGACAGGAAGTAAAAATGGTAAAGCAAGCATGGCTAAGGACAAATGTCAGGAGGTAGAGGCATGTATCACTAGGGGTAATATAAATACTGTCTACAGAAAAATTAAAGAGACCTTTGGAGAAAATAGAACCCTCTGTATGAATATCAAGAGCGCAGATGGGAAATCATTCCTACGCAATGACGGGAAAGCAGAAATATGGAAGTAGAATATAGAGGGTTTATACAAGGACGATGTAGTTGAGGTAAATATCATGGAAGTGGAAGAGATCGTAGATGAAGTTAAGATGGGAGATATGATACTGCGTAAAGAATTTGACTGAGCACTGAAAGACCTAAGTCAAAAAAGACCCCTGGAAAAGACGACATTCCATCAGAGCTACTGACAATCTTGGGAGAGGCAGCCATGATAAATATCTTCCATCTGATGGGCATGATATATGAGACAGGCGAAATGGCCTCAAATTTCTAGAACATAATAATTCCAATCCCGAAGAAAGCTGGAGCTGAGAGGTGTGAATATTACCGATCTATCAGTTCAATGAGTCACAGCTGCAAAATACTAACGCGAATTCTTTACAGACGAATGGAGGTACTGGTAGGAGCCGAAATCGGGGAAGATCTGTTTGGATTCTGTAGAAATGTTGGAACGCGCGAGGCAATACTGACCCAACGACTTATCTTAGAAGACAGATTAAGCTAAGGCAAACGTACGTTTCTAGCATTTGTGGACTTGGAGAAAGCTTTTGGTAATGTTGAGTGGAATACTCTCTTTAAAATTCTGAAGGTGACAGGCCTAAAACACAGGGAGCGAAAGGCTGGTTTCAATTCATACAGAAACCAGATGGCGGTTATAAGAGTTGAGGGGCATGAAAGGAAAGCAGTGGTTGAGAACGGAGTGCGACAGGGTTGTAGCCAATCCTTAATGTTATTCAATCTGTATAATGAGCAAGCAGTAAAGGAAACAAAAGAAAAATTTGGAGTTGGAATTAATATCCATGAAGATGAAATAAGAACTTTGATGTTTACTGATGACATTGTAATTCTGTCAGCGACAGCAAAGGTCCTGGAGGAACAACTGAATGAAATGGGCAGTGTCTTGTAAGGAGGACATAGGATGAACATCAACAAAAGCAAAACGAGGATTGCGGAATGTAGTTGAATGAAGTTAGGTGATGCTGAGAGGCATTAGATTAGGAAATGACACACTTAAAGCAGGAGATGAGTTTTGCTGTTTGAGGAGCAAAATTACTGATGATGGTCGAAGTATAGAGGACATAAAATGTAGACTGGTAATGGCCAGGAAAGCTGTTCTGAAGAAGAGAAATTTGTTAACATCGAGTATAGATCTAAGTATCAGGAAGTTTTTTCTGAAAGTATTTGTGTGGAATGTAGCCACATATGGAAGTGAAACGTGGACGACAAATAGTTTAGACAAGAAGAAAATAGAAGCTTTCGAAACGCGGTGCTACAGAGAAATGTTGAAGATTACATGGGTAGATCACGTAAGTATTTGGAGATACTGAACAGAGTTGGGGAGATGAGGAAATTGTGGCAGAACCTGAGGAAAATAAGGGACCAGTTGGTAGGACACTTTCTGAGGCATCAAGGGAACACCAATTTAATGTTGGAGGTTATCGTGGAGGGTAAAAATAGTAGAGGTTGGCCAAGAGACGAATACACTAAGCAGATTCAGAAAGATGTAGGTTGCAGTAGTTTCTCAGAGATGAAGAAGCTTGCACAGGAAAGAGTAGCATGGAGAGCTGCATCAACCAAGTCTCTGGACTGTAGATCACAACAACAGTGTATTCCCTTGAATTCTCTTTCCAGATTTCTTAGCAAATTCTTCGAAGGGATTAATTTAATTATTTAAATGGTCGTTAGTTTTTTTTTTTTTAATTTTGAACTTGACTGCGTAGGTGCCAAAATTTTACTGAGATCACTGTTTGTTCTATAGTCAGATTTATCACTGATTTTTTTTAATCCTATGGGACCAAACTGCTGAGGTCATCTGCTAGAAGCTTACTAAATACTTAATCTAATTTTAACTTACGCTAACGACAACACATACACCCATGCCCGAGGTAGGAGTCGAACCTCGGACGGGTGAGCCGCGCGAACCATACAAATCGCCGTAGACCGGGAGGCTACCCTGCTCGGCTACACTGATTTTTTTGATAACGATTTACTTATATCAGTTATTACAGGGATAAATTAATATATTTAATTAAACATTCCAATTGATGGTCTCCTCCCACACATTATGCAAAGGCTATAGAAACACACCGTAAGCTTACAACTCCAAACTGCAGTTTTAAAACTTTGATGAGAGTAATAGTATGTTGTTGTTCTGGAGCGGTCGGTTTTCTAAATTTTGTTAAGTACGTAATGGGATAAGAAACATTAACAAACGGTAATTTATCGAGTCCGTTGACAGTGAAATCAGAAAGCATGAATTATGGCACATGTGAAACAACGTAGCACGTAGAAAATTTTGAAAAAAACGTGTACATTTCAGTTCAATTGCTAAGTTCGCACGGATCACTAGCATACAAAGTCTAGGAAACGCGAAAGGATTTGAAACCACCAGAAGTGCATATTCCATTTCACCATTCCGAGTGGTCCTATGCTTGAGGTGCCTGTTACTAGGAGCGTATCTTTACTTGGCCACTTATAGATCTTCCATTGGGTATCTCTGGCATTTATCACTTCACATAGCAACGTCAACTTCAAGTACCATAAAGACTCCACACAAAACGATTGCAACTGCCTATGCCACACAGACCGCACTGCATGTATCATGTAGGAACCACCGTTAAGCTCAGCTGTGTGGTGTGGGAAGCGAATGTAAGGCAGGAGGGAGCAATTATGGGGGCATGAATGGGAAAACCGATCCTTTTTTGTTTTTGTTTTGTTTTGGATCCGAGCCACTCACACAGTGGACTGGATAAACTCGTTTTCATGACTCACAACCCACCATTCAGTTACTAAACGATGAGAAAAGAAGGTGCCTATTATTTCTAACTCAAGGTCTTTGTAAGTGTATTGTTAACTTATTTTCACCTGTTTTTAAAGACGTGGGAACAGGATTTGTAAATATGCATCATAGGTACTGTAGTTTAACAATTTCCTGAATTAAAAATATAAAAACAAAATTCTGAATATTTTTATCAAGTTATGAAGTTTTAAAAATTAAAATCTTTCTTTTTAGTTTTTACAATTTCATTGAAAATGAAACAAATTGAAGAAACTGAAACATAACTGGAATTAGTTATTTACTTCCTGAAATTACCTATGTAGTTCGATCAGTAATCAAGTTCCCCGCCCCCCCTCCTCACTCCTCAAAAAAAAAAAAAATTCCAGCCATACCATGTGCAGGAAAGGGTTCTTTTAAGTGCTTCTAAGTTCGTGTTTCTTTTTCGTGTGTGCGAAGTTTCATACAAGTTCGGCAGATAGCAGAGCCATATTGAACCATCAAAGGAGTGTCTGCACAACACAATTGATATCAACAACGCACAGAAACTAAATTTTTAATTGCAGAGAAAAACCTGTGATGAACATCCAAAAATGCTTTCCTGCGCTGAATAGTAACGACATAATTGATAAGTGTACATTTGGGCAACGTGTAAAGAGAGTTAAAGGGTGAGGAAGTGCATGACCTGAGCTTGCAGGACCTGAGCTCCATCACCAGCCACGTTTGGGACGTCCTGTCAGGATCATATACCCTATAGCGCAGACATGGCTCCTCAGCCAACAGTCTGTGCCACTGAAGGATTTTCTACATGGGAGCGTCTTTGAAGAGAGCGTAATTCATGGAATGAAAATATGGCTACGAGCACAGGACAAGAGCATTTACCAACAGGGAGTACCTGCGCTTACACAATACTGGTACAGTGGTGTAGAATGTGATGGAGACTACATAGAAAAATAACACAAATAAAAGAAATGTTGACTGATGTTGTCACCAAACTCTAACGCTTAAGTATAAATATCCTCTTGGAGAAAATTGTGAGACATTATTTATTGAACTACCCTAATACAGCTGCCATTTTTAATGAATCTGACAGGATATGTTCAGGTCAAGAAACGCTGCAGGTCATGGTCGTGGCTTCCGTAGAGCTAAATAATTATATCGTAATACTCCTCTCCAGTTGCAGATCTCGCACCAATTACGGCGGTGATTTGTTGGTGATCGGTCTTTTCCTTAATCCCCTCATGTTTCATCAAATTTGCTGTTGATTTGTATTGAATATTGTAAAGTGTGTTGATAACAAGATTTAAAGAATGTACACAGCATGGAATTAGTAAAGACTGAAAACCATTATTAGATAATTTCATTTTTGAAGCATTGTCTGTTATTATGTCAGTGATTTTAATCTTGACATTACATTTGGTTGTAACAGCCCTTACCCAGTTTGAGCTAAATGCAGCAGTCTCTCCTTCGGCATATTGGTTTTACTACTTTAATTGAGCCTTCTCATGCATAAAATATGTAGTGAGTGGTTAGAAGCTAGTATTATTTGTACTCGTTCACCCGTTGCTACCTTTATGATAGTCATGTAGCTCTTTGTCAGTTAACTAGGTATTACCAACTTTGGTAACGTTTTCGAATTTGTATGTTATAATGAAGGAAAAGTGTAATTATGAATGTTTTTAAAACGTTTGTATCAAATGACATATCTTCTTTAATATGACTAGCTTCATAGCATTGACAGATTCACTTGTAGCTTTTTGTAAAAGAAATTCGATTGCTGAGAGTGTCAGAAAATAAAATAAATGAAGATCTCATTGAAAACGAAATGATAATGCCTGGATACTGAGGAATGTTCTCTTTGACTTCCTTGAAAGATAATAGACAGAAATAGACATGAGTGAGTATCATTCTTGAGAAATTGTATCTCGAAGTTCTACAGATGACACTTGAGCAGAGTACGATCCTGATCGACTCTCTTACCCCACACCGTTCCAGAGGTATTGTTGGATGCCTGGAGTTAAGACATATTTCAGGTTTGACGAGAAGTGATAAACATTGGATGTTACCCATTGATTGTAATGGCGCTTTCTTTTTTTATTCAGCTTCATAAAATTGTGTCGATATTGCTTGAAATATTTGTAAGTGTTGACTTACGTCCTGCAACACTGAAAAATAAATTTTCGGAACAAATACTTAATATGCATTTTTTAAATAGGCCTAGTAAAATCGTAAAATTAGAATAATTCTACATGCTGTGTAATCTGAATTCTGTTTAAGGACTAACAAATTCGTAAAATTTAATGCTGTGATATGTATCAATTTATTGTTATAATGAGCACTACCCAAGGTGGCACAAACAAGAAATAAGAAAGTTGAGTAAAAAAAAAATGAAATCAAACTACGAGCTTAATCGGAGTTTGAGCCAAGGATGGGCGCAGCTACAGGAAGCATTGAGCATTGACTGTGATGTCCTTAGGTTAGTTAGGTTTAAGTAGTTCTAAGTTCTAGGGGACTGATGACCATAGATGTTAAGTCCCATAGTGCTCAGAACCATTTGAACCATTTCTTTTAGCATTGAGTGGTTAGTACAATGATAAGTGGTATTGGAATGGAGAGCAGTGAGCAGCTCCTGTGAAATGCGTCAGTTGTGAGTCAGTTCCTTGCAGCTCACTCTCTCCCAAATGAATTGCCAAGCTCTCCCACCCTGTAGGGCATCATCTATCAGGATGAAGTGTTTAATGCCCTAACAAGGCAGCTATATCACAGTGGTCTTTTCAGATCAATAGTACAAATAAGAGCCAATGAATTTTTTACAGCTTCAATCCTGTATTATAAAGAACTGAACTTTCTTCCCTTTCTGATCTTTACCATGCTGAGAAAAGATGCTCACAACGATAAGGAACAGAAATATAGAAGTACATATTGTACACAGCGCACTTTTCTGCAATATAGTCTGTATCAAACTGAATAACTTAGCATGTTACATGGGACAGTGTTGCAGCACCCTGCCCTAAAATCTTCAGGCAGCTCACAGGCTCAAAGACATAATGCTCCATTTCCCTGAGTCACCGATTACTCACTCCACTTGACTTCCTAGCTCCTTGAGTCTTTTCAGGCGTGGATCGCCCAATTTAGAGTGGTGCATATGACTTGTCATGCTGCTGACTGCAGTGAACCCACCGACAGCCAGGGCTGTTCGGCGATAATTAACTGACTGCCAACGGTTCACCTGACATACTATCAGAGCACCAACCCTTCATTCAAATGATGCCAGTTCAGGGGCATAAAATGTAAGGACTGCACCATCTTTATATTCATGTAAGAGGCGTGGGAAATTATACTGCGTGGGTACCATCCAGGTTGAAGAATTATTAAATAGGATGTTGTTGTTCTCCATTTCCATCACCCATTTGTATTGGACGCTGAATTTGGATGGATACGTTGCAAGAGGTTTTGTATCATGGGGGTTTGAAAGTCTTAAGCTCGAAAAAGCCATCTGCATTAATTGGCATGATTCGGTTTTCCTCTGGGAAATTACACGAAAGATGGAGCTATAGCGATGACAGTCTCAGGAACAAACTAGCTGGGTGGAGAAAGTTAAAGAAGAGTCGAACGGAACTGTGACATTTCTTGGTTGAGTACTGAATAATAGCGGGAGACAGAGCCACCCAGCATCTGTGGTTTGTACCAAAATAAAACTAGGCGAACCAGACAGATGCAAGGTCGAAGAGAAAGACACTAATTACGAGAGCCCCATAGGCAAGTGTAACAAAGCTGGTTGTCCTGAGGACATGTTAAATACAAGAGGGTAACATGACAAGCACCTCCCTGTGAGCCGACATGGAAGGGTGTCTCATGTCTCCTTATTGATTATTGAAGGAATACTGGGCCCTGTTGCGACTTAGTGCTGGATGTGCACTGCCTTGAACATGGCCACCAAATCAGAATTCATGTAGTGGCATGTGTACTCGGATAGGAATATAAACTCTTGGAGAGTCAAAAAATAATACAAATTATAAAATGGTGGTGTCCACTTCGAGTCTGACTACTGGGTTTAAAAAGATGCATTGTTTTTTAGAGTTTTGGTGTGTTCGAAATATCTTGCTTTAAAATTTCTGCACCTGTACGCTATGTATACTTACCAACATAACTTGCACGGAAGTTAGGGTGCTGTATCGTATTTTTGACTTTGCACAAGACTGTATCTTCTTGCCTGTTTCTACGAAAATTTGGCAGCTCTGTGGAGTATTTTATTATTTGTAGCTGTCTTAACTTTCTTTCGTCACGTTTGAATGAGTCTTACTCTTTCTTTGCAGTGATCATTTTGTTTCTACCAATCAAACAATTAAAGATCTTCGGATGAAACAGTTCTGAGTCTTATTGTAACTACTTTATCCACACTGTTACTTTTTTCAGATCTAACTGCACACCAGTGCCTCGAGAAAGGTCTAAAGAAGGCCAGAATGTCGGGATGGAATATTCTGCAGGAATTAAACAGTACAGCTACCAAAGAACCTTTAACATCACCCACGACCGTGAAAGCCTACGTTATTTGTAGGTAACATGCGCTGGGCTGGTCTTCTGCATTCACTGGGTAAGCAATACGATGTTACAGTGCTTCTGCTGCTTATCACATTTAAACGAAATGAACGATCCGGAAAGTCCAATACCAATTGCTAGCATTGTAGCCACCAGTGGAAACAGAGACAATGAGCCTATGTGTTCCTTAGTCAGTTGTAGCATAGCAATTAGACGCCTACAGGTGTAGAGTAACATTTTGAAAATAATACAAACAGAATGGTATATGTTCATGTAATGTGCTTGAAGTCAGTTTGTATGGAACAAAACATGGAATACAGAAGTGTACATTTTTCTCTACACTTAGTAGTCCACGCTTGCTACACTTACAGGCGCAAAATATCTTGACATGAAATCAGAAGAGCTGTAAAATCCATCCACAAAATATCGACAGTTGGAGCTAAATGAATTTAACTGACAAAGTTGTGACCAATCATATTCAAGACATGTCCTTTTTCCCTGCTCGTATGAAATATTTGCCATTTTCTTGGATAGCACTGGTAGCATGCCGCATTTGAAAAGGCTATTATCTGGGTTATGATCTCTGCCTGCCTCACAATATTAAGTTGGAGTTGATAATAATTGCATCATACATCGAGCTCAGATTTAAACCATTTCTTACTCAGTTTGAGGCTATGGGTATGTCAGACGCCCTGCTATACAGTTAGTTTCGGTAACGCTAGTCCTACAGCGCAGGAAACACTTCTGCAGGGTTTTGAATAACGGTGGAGAATAGAATGACATGTATAAACTTATGTGGTCTTAGAGGTGTGGCAAGATGCCAGAGCTACCAGCGGAATACTTGCGAAAGACTGGACACTGAATTAGAATCCCAGGACACTGAGTTGTTTTAACCTGGAGCATATAAACCAGTCATGTACGATGTGCATTGTCCCAGTGACACAGGCCACGTGAAGTGGCCTGAAGAAGAGCTCTGCTTCGGCTTCTGGCACTTCAGCGATTTTCATATGTAACAGTCCCGACCACAAGTATACACACATCACTTATGGTGTATTTCTCATGACATATTACTATGCGTCAGTGATGTAGGTGAGTATAGATACAGGTTGTAACAAATGGAAAAGTTATACATATGCTGAGTCAATGCATTATGAGGTTCATCGACAGATTTTAGCACTGTAATAACACTTTAATCAACTCCACCGTTCGTTAATATTTACTAAACCATACGCATTTCAACGTTCATCCATTCTGAAAGGGTATAACAAATATTGATACACGGTATCTCTACAACGCTACTATCATTCATTAAGCACAAATTGCACTTATGAGATTGTATCAAAATTTGACAAATCCTTTGACAATGGTGCAATGGAGAAACGTGTACAGTTTAATAAACCTTCATAAAATAATTGAAGTCAAGGTAACGTGTTATTAACTGGAAAAGTCTATATGAGATTTTTCTCTAGCAGTAGTTGTTAGATGGCTGATGACGACGATGAGAATGATAAGGATGATGGTAATTATGATTATCAGCAGCATGCAGGCCTATGTCCTGGTGTTCCAACACAACTGAAAGGCTCGTTTACAGTGGATGGTGTCTATTATATAGATGGGGTGTTGCGACTTGTGTGGTTTCTGAAATTAAGAGAGAGTAAAATAAAAAAATGAGTAAACTGCAATGAATGGTAGTACTGATGGACGTCCCATCTGTTGCAGTGTGGCCACTTCCGACTGAATTAGTTGATGGCTACCGATTCTGGCTCCTGAGTCACATGTGTCAGCAGGTGTGACTAAGAAGACGAGTTTGAAGACAAGAATGCTTATACAATGGAAACAATCTTTATTATTTGTTGGCATCCACACAGTACTGGGATGTCAGTGTCCTAGGAGCTGGTCAAGGCTGGTTCACAGCAGATAACGCCCAGAGTTGGCAGTGATGGCGCACTTGCTGACCTAGGAGTGTGTCAGCTCAGCAGTGTCACAATGCAGCAGCGGGAGTCTCCCTGTAAGCGGTCGCTGGCGACTGGCAGGAGCATTCCAGCATCCCGAACTTGACTGAGGATCCTCGGAGACTGGATGAACTGTCAGTTAATTGCTCCCTCTGCGTACTCCCTTGTGCCAGATCCAGTTCGAAGCTACAAACCTTCAAGGCTAGCTAATGGCTGGTAGATCAGTGGTGTCACCTAGTCGTTGCGGCTGTTAAATGATCCTGCAGCATCTTAGACATACATGTGACCATAGACTGTGCTTGGAACGCTGTTAACATCTGGGTCGGGAGCATTTATACTAGCAGAGAGCATTTATACTCTCCTGGCCCAGGTGTGTCATGACAGGAGGTGTGTCCAAATAGTGTAGTCGCCGGTCGAGACGCCATGATGTGCTACACTGTGCAGCAACCCACGCAACCACCGACGGCAGAAAACCGCATTGCCGGGCGGTGCACCAGCGCTATTGCAGCAACCAACTGCAAATTAGCCAGTGGCTGCCGTGGGTATCCGCTGGCCGTTTGCGAATCTCTGACTGAAGCTCATGCCACAGCAAAACTACTTAAGTCAACACATTTCTGCTTTTCTGTGTAGCTGGACATCATATATTTCATTTTAGACATCCAGTACAGCTTTCGGACACGTCTGTGGTAAAGTGACCGCCCACTGTTAATGTGGGGAGCGATTTTGCTGATATTTGTCACAGAGTAGGTACATAATTAAGAGTTCAAAAAATTCAATAACTGATTACTAAGACAAATAATTCCGCAATAGAGAGAACAGAACTTCCGATACCATTTGAATCTGGGGTGCTTGTTGGCCAGGTGAGTATGGTAAACTCATTCTGCTGCTCTCTGAATTACGCACGTGCACAGTGAGCTATGTGAGACGTTGTATGGTCATGCTGTGAAATGCAATGCGGTTTGCAGGGCTGGACATGGTTTCCGAGGATAATGTATACTTGTGTTGACTCTTTGTGCCTCCCATAATGTTAAGACCATCCAGGGAATGCCATGAAAACATTCGCCAAACACCCTACTCCGGCCTGGAACCTTAAGGCAATAGTTCTGGGGTGTTTGGTCTCCAACAACCATCAGTCGGATGGTGCGTAAAGACACTGGTGAGCAGATTGATGCCGTATTCCTGGACTTCAGGAAGGCATTTGATACGGTTCCGCACTTACGTTTAGTGAAAAAAATACGAGCTTACGGAATATCGGACCAGGTTTGTGATTGGATTCAGGATTTCCTAGAAGAAAGAACACAACATGTCATTCTTAACGGTTCAAAATCTGCAGATGTAGAGGTAATTTCGGGAGTACCGCAGGGAAGCGTGATAGGACCTTTATTGTTTACAATATACATAAATGACTTAGTTGACAACATCGGTAGCTCCGTGAGGCTGTTTGCAGATGACACGGTTGTCTACAAGAAAGTAGCAACATCAGAAGACTCGTACGTACTCCAGGAGGACCTGCAGAGGATTAATGCATGGTGCGACAGCTGGCAGCTTTCCCTAAACGTAGATAAATGTAATATAATGCGCATACATAGGGGCAGAAATCCATTCCAGTACGATTATGCCATAGGTGGTAAATCATTGGAAGCGGTAACGACCGTAAAATACTTAGGAGTTACTATCCGGAGCGATCTGAAGTGGAATGATCACATAAAACAAATAGTGGGAAAAGCAGGCGCCAGGTTGAGATTCATAGGAAGAATTCTAAGAAAATGTGACTCATCGACGAAAGAAGTAGCTTACAAAACGCTTGTTCGTCCGATTCTTGAGTATTGCTCATCAGTATGGGACCCTTACCAGGTTGGATTAATAGAAGAGATAGACATGATCCAGCGAAAAGCAGCGCGATTCGTCATGGGGACATTTAGTCAGCGCGAGAGCGTTACGGAGATGCTGAACAAGCTCCAGTGGCGGACACTTCAAGAAAGGCGTTACGCAATACGGAGAGGTTTATTATCGAAATTACGAGAGAGCACATTCCGGGAAGAGATGGGCAACATATTACTACCGCCCACATATATCTCGCGTAATGATCACAACGAAAAGATCCGAGAAATTAGAGCAAATACGGAGACTTACAAGCAGTCGTTCTTCCCACGCACAATTCGTGAATGGAACAGGGAAGGGGGGATCAGATAGTGGTACAATAAGTACCCTCCGCCACACACCGTAAGGTGGCTCGCGGAGTATAGATGTAGATGTAGATGTAGATTTATGGGAAAAGACCACTTGTCGCCACTCAGTGGATGCCCAGATGTGGTACAGGCATGCATATTCCAGGCTTATGCACGAACAGGTGATGATGATGAACAGGGGTCAGCATCTACATCTACATCTACATTTATACTCCGCAAGGCACCCAACTGTGTGTGGCGGAGGGCACAATTCGTGCCACTTCATTACTCCCCTTTCCTGTTCCAGTCGCGTATGGTTCGCTGGAAGAACGACTGCCGGAAAGCTTCCGTGCGCGCTCGAATCTCACTTATTTTACATTCATGATCTCCTCGGGAGGTATAAGTAGGGGGAAGCAATATATTCGATACCTCATCCAGAAACGCACCCCCTCGAAACCTGGACAGCAGGCTACACCGTGATGCAGGGCGCCTCTCTTGCAGAGTCTGCCACTTGAGTTTGCTAAACATCTCCGTAACGCTATCATGCTTACTAAATAACCCTGTGACGAAACGCGCCGCTCTTCTTTGGATCTTCTATATCTCCGACCGGGTACGGATCCCACATTGATGAGGAATACTCGAGTACGGGTCGAACGAGTGTTTTGTAAGCCACCTCCGTTGTTGATGGACTACATTTCCTAAAGAGTCTCCCAATGAATATCAACCTGGCACCCGCCTTACCAACACTTAATTTTATATGATCATTCCACTTCAAATCGTTCCGTACGCATACTCCCAGATATTTTAGAGAAATAACTGCTACCAGTGTTTGTTCCGCTATCATATAATTATACAGTAAAGGAACCTTCTTTCCATGTATTCGAAATACATTACATTTGTCTATGTTAAGGGTCAGTTGCCACTCCCTGCACCAATTGCCTATCCGCTGCAAATCTCCCTGCATTTCTCTGCAATTTTCTAATTCTGCAATTTCTCTGTATACTACACCACCATCTGCGAAAAGCCACATGGAACTTCCGACACTATCTACTAGGTCATTTATATATATTCTGAAAAGCAATGGTCCCATAATATTCCCATGTGGCACGCCAGAGGTTACTTTAACGTCTGTAGACGTCTCACCATTGCGAAAAACTTGCTGTGTTCTGTTTGCTAAAACTCTTCAATCCAGTCACACAGCTGGTCTGATAGTCCGTAGGATCTTACTTTGTTTGTCAGGTGACTGTGCGGATCTGTATCGAACTCCTTCCGGAAGTCGAGGAATATGGCATCTACCTGGGAGCCTGTATCTAATATTTTCTGGGTCTCATGAGCAAATAAAGCAAGTTTGGCCTCACACGATCGCTATTTCCGGAATCCATGTTGATACCTACAGAGTAGGTTCTGGGTTTCCAGAAATGACATGATACGCGAGCAAAAAACGTGTTCTAAAATTCTACAACAGATCGATGTCAGAGATACAGGCCTATAGTTTTGCGCATCTGCCCGACGACTCTTCTTGAAAACTGGGACTATCTGTGCTCTTTTCCAATCATTTGGAACCTTCCGTTCCTCTAGAGACTTGCGGTACACGGATGTTAGATGAGAGGCAAGTTCTTTCGCGGACTCTGTGTGGAATCGAATTGGTATCCCGTCAGGTCCAGTGGACTTTTCTCTATTGAGTGATTTCAGTTGCTTTTCTATTTCTTGGACACTTACTTCGATGTCAGCCATTTTTTCGTTCGTACGAGGATTCAGAGAAGGAACTGCAGTGCGGTCTTCCTCTGTGAAACAGCTTTGGAAAAAGGTGTTTAGTATTTCAGCATGGATGTATGAACTTGGTGCCTGCTGTAGACGTGAATAAGCAGCAGAGTTCGCTGAACATTCATCGAGACGACACTGTTGGCAGCTACCACTGTCATCTAAGACCTGTGGTACACCACAATTGCGTAAGTTCCGGTTTTGGATACCACCATGTCTCCATGCACAGTATACTTTCACCTCGGTGGCACGCAAACAATTTACAAACTTAACCATTTTGGAAATGTTTCCGTCCTTGGCCAAAAAGCCAGCGACCGCACATTTTTACCCATCAGACAAATCGCTCAGTCTCGGCACTACGACAAATCCTACAGTGTTTTCCATCTTCTGCGGCATGTATTATATAAGCTTAACTACTATAGCTGCCACCTGCAGTCTGCGAGTGGTTTTCGCATGTTGACATCAGACACATATCGTGGACACATTAATGTGACTGGACGATAGAGTAAAACGCGTTTGGGCAAGCTTCCAGACGGAACAAAACTCTCTAGGCTACACAAAACTTTGTTAAGTATCATGCACAAAAGTATAAAACCTCAATTATGCACATATTTACGTACCTTCACACCTATGCACTAGACTATTATTTGTACTAACTGATAAATAACACGGCATTTCTATAATTTTATTCTGACTCTGCACTCTTTCATTGTGTATGTACATATGTATTATTATCGTGCTTACTTCAATTTCACATTTTTCACCAAATATCATGGTGGGACACTGTTTGAATCACCTGTTCAAAATTGCTTCTCACACGTAATTTTTCGCGTTGTCCAATAGTTTCATCACCTTGAGAGACATTGTGTGTGTGTTGCAAATTGCATAACATCGTTTACGCAAGCAATAGCTTCTTCAGCAGTATTAATTTTTCCAATTTTTCCTGTAATTCTTCGTTTGTTTCCCCTGATCATATTTTGTGATGCGAATTTCTGTTAAACCGCTTTCAGATGTAAAAGCGGAGTGAGTCGACAAAAAGTCATTACTCCAAACGTAGTCATCAGCACTCTACGAAATGTGTCGGATTTTAGCTAATTAAATAATTGCTGCTGCATTTTCATGAGCTTCGATGGTGACAGAAGCGTCATATTCTTGATCTCCAAAACCTTGCTTTGTTCAAGCACTTGTCATCAGTTTCGGACATTACTTCTTTACAGCCAGGCCAATACAATTTATGACATCCTGGACGGGAACTGACCATGCAAGAGGACATGCACATTAGGCTTCTTCAACGCTAAGAACAACAGACTGTATTAATAATCACCAGTAATGCGCTTGAATGTGTAGAAAAGCACCTCGTCCATTGGTATTGTGAGGGTGGTTGAATCTGGCGGCA
Source organism: Schistocerca americana (assembly GCF_021461395.2). Lineage (NCBI taxonomy): Eukaryota > Metazoa > Arthropoda > Insecta > Orthoptera > Acrididae > Schistocerca > Schistocerca americana. The sequence continues at coordinate 501,883,626 of NC_060124.1, read as the reverse complement.
AGCAAACCAATTTCGCGTTTGAGAACTTGACATTCGGGTGACAGGTCACATTGTCTAGGAAAAGGAGAACATGGCAGTTACCTTTTTTCATCTTGGCATTGAAAGAGCCCAGACATTCTTCCATAAGTGCACTCACAACGATCATCCACGCCGTTTTGTTTCGCCACCATATGACTGGAAGCTTACTCACGTTTATATTTTTGAAACAACACGATTTTTCCGCCTTTCCAGTCACCAGTGTCTTCTCCATTTTACCTAATATGTTGCCAAAAAGCAGTAAAGTGAATCTTTCCTTTCACATTTTTCCGCCGGTGCACTTATCACCTCGAATTTTCGGAGATTTTGGAGGCAGTGCGACAGAGAACAGAACTGTACCGTTTCATCGGCATAGAACACGTCTTTCGGGTAACAATACGCGATTACGTTGTACGGTATTGTCTCCCGTTCTGTTGTTACACTGTCTTGCACATCCTTAACTTCCGCAGCCACTTCATTTCACACGATATTGTAGATGTCTTAAACTCCATGTATCCAGTTTCTTTAGCGACTTTCAGAGTCTCATTCTGCAAAATGTGCCCAGAAGAAGGTAATTTTTTTGTCCGCTTACTTACGAACCATTCGCACACTGTCCCGCAAATTTTTTGCACTGCCATCCTTTCCATTTACCCGTTCCCTTCCATCCGTTCATCCAGTAACTTACTCTCGTTTAATAAAAGTATCGTAATTTGTGTCTTAGCACACTTGAAACGAAAATTTACTTCTCGTACAGAGTGTTTCTCTGTCTCACACTCCTTGATTACTTTAACGTTTTCGTTAAATTTTAGCAACACGTACTTTTTTTTGGACGTCATATTATCACTTGCAATGCTACTAGCCAACTAAGACTGTCAAAAAGTAATGCAGGTGTAGTCCAGTAACGATGTCACAAAAAAAGGCCGTTTGCTTACAAAAAATGAGATTTTTTTTATCTTATGTCTATAGTTGAGACAGTGCTGAATCCAAGTTTCCGACATTCAGAACAATCGTGAAAACTTTTTGTCGCAAAAAGCCACAGGATTTTGGTACTTTTTTCAGATTTTCCCCTATTACTCGGAATTATGCGTCCTGCTGAACATGTTACACAAAATGAAGAAGCAAATGACACACTTAAATGTCAAAATAGGTACAGCCGTTTGGCAGCGAGCAGTTGTCAAAGTTACTTAATATTTACCAACTTCGCGAAAAACTCTGTTCCAACGCCGTTACCTCATTAACGGCTACTCCCAATGCAGAAGTCGAGTTATCAGAGTTGTAGATCATGACATTTTGTGTTAGAAAAGTTTTCCAGTTTTTGGTACTATTAGGCGTTCATACACTTGAAAGGCAAAGTACACTCCTGGAAATGGAAAAAAGAACACATTGACACCGGTGTGTCAGACCCACCATACTTGCTCCGGACACTGCGAGAGGGCTGTACAAGCAATGATCACACGCACGGCACAGCGGACACACCAGGAACCGCGGTGTTGGCCGTCGAATGGCACTAGCTGCGCAGCATTTGTGCTCCGCCGCCGTCAGTGTCAGCCAGTTTGCCGTGGCATACGGAGCTCCATCGCAGTCTTTAACACTGGTAGCATGCCGCGACAGCGTGGACGTGAACCGTATGTGCAGTTGACGGACTTTGAGCGAGGGCGTATAGTGGGCATGCGGGAGGCCGGGTGGACGTACCGCCGAATTGCTCAACACGTGGGGCGTGAGGTCTCCACAGTACATCGATGTTGTCGCCAGTGGTCGGCGGAAGGTGCACGTGCCCGTCGACCTGGGACCGGACCGCAGCGACGCACGGATGCACGCCAAGACCGTAGGATCCTACGCAGTGCCGTAGGGGACCGCACCGCCACTTCCCAGCAAATTAGGGACACTGTTGCTCCTGGGGTATCGGCGAGGACCATTCGCAACCGTCTCCATGAAGCTGGGCTACGGTCCCGCACACCGTTAGGCCGTCTTCCGCTCACGCCCCAACATCGTGCAGCCCGCCTCCAGTGGTGTCGCGACAGGCGTGAATGGAGGGACGAATGGAGACGTGTCGTCTTCAGCGATGAGAGTCGCTTCTGCTTTGGTGCCAATGATGGTCGTATGCGTGTTTGGCGCCGTGCAGGTGAGCGCCACAATCAGGACTGCATACGACCGAGGCACACAGGGCCAACACCCGGCATGATGGTGTGGGGAGCGATCTCCTACACTGGCCGTACACCACTGGTGATCGTCGAGGGGACACTGAATAGTGCACGGTACATCCAAACCGTCATCGAACCCATCGTTCTACCATTCCTAGACCGGCACGGGAACTTGCTGTTCCAACAGGACAACGCACGTCCGCATGTATCCCGTGCCACCCAACGTGCTCTAGAAGGTGTAAGGCAACTACCCTGGCCAGCAAGATCTCCGGATCTGTCCCCCATTGAGCATGTTCGGGACTGGATGAAGCGTCGTCTCACGCGGTCTGCACGTCCAGCACGAACGCTGGTCCAACTGAGGCGCCAGGTGGAAATGGCATGGCAAGCCGTTCCACAGGACTACATCCAGCATCTCTACGATCGTCTCCATGGGAGAATAGCAGCCTGCATTGCTGCGAAAGGTGGATATACACTGTACTAGTGCCGACATTGTGCATGCTCTGTTGCCTGTGTCTACGTGCCTGTGGTTCTGTCAGTGTGATCATGTGATGTATCTGACCCCAGGAATGTGGCAATAAAGTTTCCCCTTCCTGGGGCAATGAATTCACGGTGTCCTTATTTCAATTTCCAGGAGTGTAATTCCATTGTTTGTCATTTTTCTTTTTTTAAGTCAAAGTTATTAAATGAAAACGAATTTCGAGTGTGAAGACGGCTCCCTCATAAGTACATACATTGTTTTCAGTATTAATGGGTATTTTCACTCATTTTTATCCATGTCTTAAATGGTAAGAATCGGTTGCTAAAATGAAAACCAAGTACACAGTTTTGGCCAATATGTATTTACAAATGAGTAATAAAAAAAGAATTGCACAAAAGAACAAATGAAAGGGTGGACAGTATTTAAAAGTAACACACAATTTAAATACCAGGGATTCACATTATATCCAATTTCAATTCCTTTGAGGTCGTTTGAGAGTCGGTCCAGCATCCAATCTTCATGATCCATTGCGGTATCTCCACCAACTTGCTCGTCCTGGAACATATCTTTCATTTCTTCCTCATCGTCGCCGAGCTCAAAGTGATGAAACTTGAATTAAGAGATACTGTTACTGGTGTAGCTGAAAGGCGAGGATTTGGCTGGTTTAGGAAAGTACTGGAATGTACCTGTGATAAGGACTTTTGTGCTAAAGATTCAGCTGGGGAAACGGATATTACCCGAGTTGCTGAGTTTGACAGTGAGCGAAGACACTGTTGCAAGATGTATCCAAGATGGTGGTTATGACGTCATCCCAGTTGGCTGCATTTAGACTTGGCAACAGCACATGACGCCATCCAAGATGGCGGCTGTGACGTCATTCAAGATGGTGGATATTGGCGGGAAGAATAGTCAACTGGGCAGCCTCCACTAACCTAAACCCCCTCCCCTGCCCTCCCCCAGAAAAAAAGGCGGAAAATCCTAATTCCAACAGGATAATGCATCACCCCCACGGTTATCTCTACTAATCTAAGAAAATCGCTCGAAGATAGGTTGCTTGGGCTACCTACACTAACCTAATTCACCTGACCACCACTTCTTCCTAGGAACTGGCACCAGGTTTCAATTTTGGATGTAAAGAAAGGTCAGTTGGGCTATCTTCATTAACCTGAAAAATGCTACCAAAGAAGGAACATCTCCACTAACCTAAGTCACCCGAACGCCAATTCCTCCTACAGATTCGTGAGAAAAGGACTCGACCCGTGCTTGACATGAGTCTTAATTATTTTGTATGTACTATTTAATTTAAACAATTGGATGCACTACCACCATCCAGTGTGCTCGCCAAGGGGTCTGGACTTTAACTGACTTAGTACACAGTAACATCACCAGAGGGTGCTGTCATCCCATGTAATCCAAGATGGTGGGGGGGGGGGGAATGGTGAGAAACAGTGTGGTCAACATGGAGTAAAAACTCCAACTGACCTAGTACACAGTACCACTGCCAAGGGGACTCTCATCCAAGATGGCTGCCATGATGTGAGCTGATCACATGAATACTGTTCTCCAAGATGGCGGGAATCAGTGTGTTTTCCACAAGGTCTAGTATACAGTACCACCACCAGAGGGCGATGTCGGCCATTCCATGACGTAATACAAGATGACAGTCCGGAGTGGGAAAATGGCGAGGAGGGGACTCTGCCTGAGTTAGACATAAGTCTTTTTTTAGCAGGTAGTGTCTCCACCATGAGATCTAGAGTCGAACTGAGTACTGTCATCCATTCCATCCCATAACCCAAGATGGTGGGGGATATGGCAGGAAGCAGTATGGTCGCCACCAGGTATGGGACTAGTGCACATTACCGAGCGAGGTGGCGCGGTGGTTAGACACTGGACTCGCATTCGGGAGGACGACGGTTCAATCCCGCGTCCGGCCATCCTGATTTAGGTTTTCCGTGATTTCCCTAAATCGCTCCAGGCAAATGCCGGGATGGTTCCTTTCAAAGGGCATGGCCGACTTCCTTCCCCGTCCATCCCTAATCCAATGAGACCGATGACCTCGCCGTCTGGTCTCCTTCCCCGAAACAACCAACCAACCAACTAGTGCACACTACTGTCATAAGATGGCGCTGTTATCTGTTCTGTGACACAACCCAAGATGACTGTCTGGGGGGGGGGGGGGGTAAATGACTCAGCCTGCCCTGAGCTGCTGGAGGGAGGGAGGAGTGTACTTTATTTATTTTGGAACAATTTATTTATGGATGGAGTATATTTATCACATTGACACAAAACACTCACACTGATGTGCTTGGGGCCACAATACACAGTCCGCAGACCTACAAACTACTCATAAGTAATGCAGCAGACACGCTTAGTAATTGTAGGCTGTTGAAATAATGCATTCCACAGCCTACAAACATGCATACTACTACACCGAAATAAGTACAGTACAGACCAGGAAACTGCTCCTAAATAATGTATCATACTGATGTGCAAACACACTCAGTACTCATACACTACCCAAATAGCTTATAGCTCAGCCTAAAGACCTGCTCACAAAATAATGCAACAGACACACAATCAATGCACTCAGCACTGTCTGCCATCTCAGACAGTACAGGAGGCTACAGGCAACCCCAGAAAAGTAACGCAGCCATCAGCTGTGAAACCACTCACAGGTGCCCATTGGTGTCCTGCTAGCATGAGGCAGCGACATTCCTTTCGTACTTGGTACCTGAGAAATTCCTCTCAAATACCTGGACACCTAGGACCATTTCTGACGTGACCAGACAGGAGCGAAGACCTATTTGCCGATCGCACCAACGATGCTGCAAGCTACTGCCGGACACATGCCACAGCTGCTGCCTACAGCGACCCGATGAAATTTTTGTTCTGTTTTCGAGTATACAGCCAGTGTTACAATGATGTCACAGAAATCCTAGGTACGCTCACACCGGCCTAATACACGAGACGTTTCTGGGTAGCACATGTGTTTACCATTGATGACAGAGTAGCACAGTGTACATTGTTCCTAGCTGGACATGTGAGCTGGGTCTAACCATGCTTAACTGCCCAGCATGACTGACACAACGCCATGAAGCACATGCATGTAGCTGCAAACCATCAGAAGCATCTCTAACGAGGTTCTCAATCTTCTACTGATGTCACATGGCTATGTAAAATCAGAAACGAGTGAACCTCTAGGATATTGTGTAGTGTCCTAGAAACTGTTAATGCTCGGTTTTTTGATGTCTCAGCTTGTTTGCACCAAAATTCTTGCCCTAACAAGACCTGTTTACTAAAATAGCACAGAATAAAATCGAATGCAGTCTTCCTCACAGGCCTAACTTGGTACCCTATCCATCACATGTTACCCTTCCTGATTTCAACACACAAAAACGTTCACTCCGCTATGTAGAGACTCCTATATCCTAGCACAAAAGAATGTCTTGTGAAGAAATGGAGCATTATGATCGGCTCTTATCGAATTTACCCTCTGAATTACTCATGCGACCAGTGTGGAAGCACAATCTGCCCTATCTTTCTTCCTGCAGATGAGACTTTCAGTCATAAAGTAAACTATTTTACACAGATAGGCATATTCCATTGACAATTAAACCCTGCAAAGTGCCCTACATATCGTCAAATATGGACTGGTTCATACTCAATTACAATACTCTCCCACTGAGGACAAGAGCTTGAATATTAGAGTGGGAAACCGAACTCCAAACCAGCAACATATCACCACATACTGTGTCAAAGTAGTAAACATACAAAATCCCACCGTTTACGTCATTTGTACATATACCAAAAGACATACAGCACATTACGTATACTCGCGGCACTAGGGCATCCATGCCCGATGGTGGTCACAGCACCCTCAGTGGACCAAAGTCATTCTCAGAACTGTTCTACAAATTTGGGCTCGTTACCCCTCTGTACAAATGCGTTACTGTCTGTGGTCCGGATCTGCTTGCTTGCTTGCTTTTCTACACCCATCTCCAGATGCTGGAATTACAAGAACACATGTATTTTCGCGTGGTTTGCCATAATATTATACCATTTTCGCGGTAGTTCTCGATCTCGAGCACACAACAGTAGCCTACCGATCACTAAAGCAACAAAATTCCGAAGATATAGATTGGAAATTATTTCTCTACAAACCCGAAACTTTAGCACTTATCCCATCTACGAAGACCTTTATGTAAGAACTTGAGACAAATAAAGGAAATTGGTATTTCCATTCTAGAATACCGATGTCGGTAATGTAATAGATTCCAAATCGTCCCTATAATTTACAAAGTCAACTAAGGTGTATCTCAAGTCCGTAGAACAAGCAAACTTCTCTTTTTCCTGCTAGCTTCACTCACCACAACCGATCTTCTCTCAACTAAATAAAGGTGCGAAATGTGCAGAAGCAGTCAACTGAACAGTTTACATAGGAGGGAATAATGGTCCAGCGCAAACACACCTCCATATTCAATCTTCTCAAATTTCCACACTCTCACGAAAGCTGCCCAACACATACTAAGTATTAGTTCACTATTCAACCCTATAGAAGATGGGAAAGTTAACTCAGATGCTTCCTGCATTCCAACAGGAATTTGCATTGGGATGGCTGCTGCCGTTAACAGGAAACGTGAATCATTCCCGCATAGGTGACCGGCGCTGCAGCCCAAGCACGCATAGACAGAATGATCCAACAAATTCATTCACATATATATTTTATCCCTGTACTTACAGCTAAATGTCAGCTTTGCAGTCTTAATTCAATGGCACTCGTCAATGAGGGAAGTATCAGAAATACAGAATGAGATTTTCACTCTGCAGCGGAGTGTGCGCTGATATGAAGCTTCCTGGCAGATTAAAACTATGTGCCGGACCGAGACTCGAACTCGGGACCCTTGCCTTTCGCGGGCAAGTGCTCTACCAACTGAGCTACCCAAGCACGACTCGCGCCCCGTCCTCGCAGCTTCATCTGCCAGGAAGTTTCATATCAGCGCACACTTCACTGCAGAGTGAAAATCTCATTCTGGGAACATCCCTAAAGCTGTGGCTAAGCCATTAATCCGCAATATCCTTTCTTTCAGGAGTGCTGGTTCTGCAAGGTTCGCAGGAGAGCTTCTGTAAAATCTGGAAGGTGGGAGACGAGGTACTGGCAGAAGTGAAGCTGCGAGGACGGGGCGCGAGTCGTGCTTGGGTAGCTCAGTTTGTAGAGCACTTTCCCGCGAAAGGCAAAGGTCCCGAGTTCGAGTCTCGGTCCGGCACATAGTTTTAATCTGCCAGGAAGTTTCTGTAGTAGTAGATGATGTGCTGATTCACGTCGTATGAAAATATACACAATCTTCTCAGATCTCTAGTGTTACGTTATCTGCTACAAATAATGTCCATGATTTGGAATCAGGTGTTTTCATTGACGCTTATACCTACGTTGGATCCTATTGACAAGTGCTTTCCTACTGGCAAGACCTTTAATGATTACAACCACTACACAATCATATTTCTGGCACTCCCAAATCTCGAAACGAGCCACCTTTCCCGAACCTGTCTGCTATAGTGAAGCTCCAACCTGGGTTTGGTCATCCCCTACGCATCTTACAATTGCTCCCATTTCTACAGCTTTGTGCATCTGATTGTTCCAGTCTAAGACGGAACTGAGCCGAAGTCGGACAAAGCCATATCCACCACCTTATGCAACCCATGTAGAAACAAGATGACCTGAGTTAGTGCAACAGGACCATGTCTTGACCATTCGGTGGAAATGCGCGCAATGTGGTGTGTCTCCAAACTAGATACAGATACTACAGTCCGACGAAGATCCGCGTCCATTCACATTTATCAGTCCAACAGGCTATCATCGTTATTCTGTACCATCCAGCAGAGAAAAATTGTGAACTATAAAAACTCCACTAAATTTATCCGATATAGATCTCACCTAGGCGCCGTTGCAGGTGCGATGACGCGTAGCTGCAATGTGGATCTGGTGCAGACAGAGAGATGTTGCAATGCTCCTCAGAATAGCATTCCTAATGGTGCACCCCATCCATCATTGAATTTACCTGTCAAACTGCTGCTGCTGCCTATGTGGGATGATGCTATTAAATATACAGGTTTTGATCCATTGCATAGGGCAGTTTAAGGTTTCACCACCCATACTGTAGGATGATGACCGTATTCCACAGACTACAGTCTAAGTCGCACGAGACGCTACCTTTGACCCTGCGTCGTTGCCTGAAACATTGTTTCCTATCACGCTTTGTACACTGCCATACATTTTGTTTTTCTGCCACGACTTGAAGGTTTGTGCCAGGTGCTAAACTAACATTAAGACGCTCTGATGCACAGCCTCTCGCAGAAAACTAGACATCGCACAGTGTAAATCATTTTGTTACTGCAGCTACTGCAACACGCGACAAACGGTGAATGCCCTTAAGTAAAACACAGTTACAACATAAGGAAACTAGAAGAGTCTGGCTGTGTTGTGGAGAGTTTAGAACTGATGTCTGAAAGTGATTGACAACCTCTACTTTAAAACTCGTCTGTCACAGGATGGAATAGATTATTTCTCTGCGTTCCCATTAGACTGATTTCTCACGTTGCACTCATGTACACAATCACTGCTTCGGTGCTAGCAACACCCAGACGGAGCACCCATCCACAAAACTCATACCCCGACTCCAACAAGCGCTGTGAATCAACCATTATGTGGTAACCAACAGCGCACCAATGCATAAACGGGATGGAAAAGGCACCACCGATGTACTGTAATAATAAGCATCACAGTTGATAGTGCGAACAATTTTAGCAATTTTACAGTAATTTCAACACTGGCCAGTGATGTGACACCATGTTTCCCCGATTTCAGTATCATAGCTAAACCGGCCCTTCTCTACTTAGCGAGTATCATTGCGAATGTAGATAGATGACTGCGCAGTATGTCCGTTCAGTGTTAATTGTCGAACACATTAATCATCAAAGTATACCAGACATCGATCTACATATTTCTAACACCTCGAGCACAGTGCTTAATTTTCAATCTATCGCTCTGCTCATGAGAGTCACAGAGCATTCACGCTGTCTTAGGGTAAAATTAGAGAGTGAAATACCCTCATCACACGGTCATTGACCAACCCGCCTTGCAGCAACATTATCGAACTAATCTGCAACCGACCAGAAGTAGAACAATTCACTCCACGTCTCGTGAATGAATAGAGCTTTCCGAGTCCTCACCCATCCAAATGCATTAATTTCCTGAGATGCGTGTCATGGAGCTTATCACTCCTTATCGATGTATAGTAACACATTTCAAAGTGTCGTGAGCTAATAGCAGACAGTTAAGAAGAACAAGAAACGAATGATTTTTTTGCGTGATGGAGCTCCAGACGGATGGAGTTCGGCACATTTTTACGTAAATCAGCCATGCTACCAACTCTAATGTACTGTTCAAGAGTCTAGGATCGAAACCTGAAAGGTATTGGTAAGAGAGAACATAAGCACATGCACTCCTAAGGCTACACCGTTTTGCACTTAAAACTGGCTATAATGGTAGACCGCTTGCGTTTAAAACCCATCAGTTGTATGGAATGTAGCGCTGTTAATGTTCCAATGTAAGAATTATATTTCAAGCGAAGGACATACATTCTTCTTCCCGGTTTCTCTACGATAAACTATGTTATCGAACCGCAAAAGGAAAAAACTACTTCCTCAAAACATTGGCTCTGTGTGATACGAGTACAATATAGCTTTCCAGAGATGTATAGCGCACACTGTTCACATCCGATCATGGTTCCTAAATTATACTACCTCCATCAGCCCTGTATAAAGTGATCGTTAGTAACGGCGAATACCTCTTACAAGGAAACAGATAAACGCATAGCAGCAGTGTCCGACATGTGGAATTTACAAGTCATTCAATCACTAACTCTGTAAACAGCATACCTGTCAGACAAATGTGAACATGGGGATTGCACTGCCTCACAAGCACCTATCGTTAACTTAGTTGTCACGCTGAAGTCTCGATTTTACATGCAAGATGCGACAGGGGGGATGGAGTACATGGCATAAATCAAAGTTCATTTACAGAAATGTGTCACGTTTCATCACACATGACATGTAAGTCCTCTGATTTCCAACAGATTTACCATTAACGATCGCAAGTAGACAGTGCTTTAAACTACATACAGGACACGTGGCTGTATACGAGTAGGATGCAGGCTATCTCACGCGACCGATGCGTCCTTACAGAACAGTGTAAACATTAATCTGCGGTAACATCTCCTTCTCTAGAATGCATCATCAGTCAATCATTAAATCGTACCTCGTTACAGCTCCATGTCAATTGATCACCCCGTCCACTCTCTGTAATATTTTAACGCAGATGCAAGTAAGTTTAGAGGCCGATGGATCTCTGTTTTCCTGAACAGCATCAAATACAGTAGTCAACTTGCGTCTATCACTGGTATCTCAGTAGACATACAGTATAATGCTACCTCGACTGAGAAAATTGACTGCCTCCCTGATTCCCTTCATTTTGATGTCGACGTTTTCTCGAATTCCTCTTGCTGCCACATATTTGATCCCACGTACAAATTGTTCTGTGTGAACCAATATATACGCAAGTACTTCCTCAATTTTCCCGAATTTCGATGTTTATTCGGTCAGCTTATACCTATTCCCTCGTCATTTTTCGCAGTTCTATCGACTTTATGTTAGATCTACAAATGCGATCGTGACTTAACCTCTCGTTCTGTGTTCTAAAATTGTTTGTAACTGTAGCACAGCTACCAACACCTAACCCAATTGCACTGATCGGGAGGTGCCATATAAATCGGTACTCGACTGTATCCTGTCACCTCGATATTTGGAGAGCATTTGCTCTGATTTCTGTATGTCTGTGTACATGCATGCCTCGTGGACAGCTCCCAGAGGAAAGTACCCTCTGCAGTTGGACCAAACGTCGGACATAGAATAAGTTTCGGGACATAACACATGGTTGGTTCACCCGTGAACACTATTGCAGATGTGACATGTGGTGGATCCTCCTCCAAACAACGGATTGGATATATAGTTCGAGATAGATCCACAATTGAACACTAACTCGGATGTGGTATATTATGGGTCTGCTTTCCAACACTGCTTCGTACATTGCACGTGGCGGATCCACCTTCAAATCCTATCCCATGCGCGCCATAATGTGGATTTGCAGAATTTTGCGAGCAGGTCTTTAGGCTGAGCTATAAGCTATTTGGACTGTTCACGAGTACTGAGCGTGTCTACACATCAGTGTGATGCATTATTTAGGAGCAGTTTCTAGGTCTGTACTGTACTTATTTCAGTGTAGTAGTCTGCATGTGTGTGGGCTGTGGAATGCATTATTTAGACAGCCTACAATTACCAAGCGTGTCTGTTGCATTATTTACGAGTAGTCTGCAGGTCTGCAGACTGTGTATTGTGACCCCAAGCACATCAGCATGAGTGTTTTGTGTCAGTGTGGTAAATATACTCCACCCATAAATAAGTTGTTCCAAAATAAATAATTTACCCTCCTCCCTCTCTACAGCAGCTCAGGGCAGGCTAAGTCATTTTCCTCTCCAGACAGTCATCCTGGGATATGAGATAGAACAGATGACAGCGCCATCTTGTGACAGTATTGTACACTAGTCCCATACCTGGTGGCGACCACACTGTTTCCCGCCATTTCCCCCACTGTCTTGGGTTATGTGATGGAATGGATGACAGCACTCTCTCGTGGCAGTACTGTGTACTAGGTCAGTTGGACTGTAGATCTCATGGTGGAGACACTACCTGCAAAATAAAGACTCATGTACAGCACAGGCAGAGTCCTCTTCCCTCCATTTCCCCACCGCAGGCTGTGAACTTGGATTATGTCATGGAATGGACAACAACACTCTCTGGTGGTGGTACTGTGTATTAGACTTTGTGGCGAACGCACTGATTCCCCCCATCTCAGATAACAGTACTCGTGTGCTCAGCTGACATCATGACAGCCATCTCGGATAACAGTACTCGTCTGATCAGCTGACATCATGGCAGCCATCTTGGATGAGAGCGCCCTCTGGCAGTGATACTGTGTACTAGGTCAGTTGGAGTCCAGAACCCTAGGCATCCATACTGGATGGAGGTAGTGCCTGTATTTGTTTAGATAAAATAGTGCATGGAAAATAACAAATACTTATGTCAAGCACAGGTCGAGTCCTTTTGCCACAAATCTGTAGGAGGAGGTGGCGCTCAGGTGACTTAGGTTAGTGGAGGTGATCATTCTTTCCCAACATTTTTTACATTACCGGAAATAGCCCAACTGACCTTTCTTTGCCACCAAAATTCGTTCTTGGTACCAGTTCCTATTAAGAGGTGATGGTAGGGTGAGTTAGGTTAGTGTAGATAGCCCAAGTGACCTATCTTCCCATGATTTTCTTAGATTAGTAGAGATAACCGTGATGTGATGCATTATCCTGTTGAAATTTGAACATCCTGCCATATTCTGTAGGAGGGGAGGGGGGCCAGCCACTGTGTCCGAGCGGTTCTAGCCACTTCAGTTGGAACCACGCTGCTGCTATGGGCGCAGGTTAGAATCCTGCCTCGAGCATGGGTGTGTGATGTGCTTAGGTTAGTTAGGTATGGAAATGTCATGTGCCTAGGGCCTCCCGTCGGGTAGAGGTGTAAGTGGTTGTAAGCCTAGGGGACTGATGACCTCAGATGTTAATTCCCATAGTGCTTAGAGCCATTTGAACCATTTGGAGGGGAGCCAGGTTATGTTAGTGAAGGTTGCGCAATTGACCTATCTTCCCACCAAAATCCACCATCTTGGATGACGTCACAGCCACCATATTGGACGACATCATGCGCTGTTGCTAAGTCTACATGCCGCCATCTTGGATGACGTAATCGCCGCCATCTTGGATACATCTTGCAACAATGGAAAGTGTTGCAGAAACCACCTTGCCCCAATACTATCCCATCCTCTTTTCTTTGGCCAAAGGGAAATTGCTAAAACTTATGGAGTGACAGTCACTCCACTCAGTACAGGCTGCTGAATTTGTTAAACACTCAGTCACTCAAGAATTAAAAGCATGGGCAGGAGAACAGCTGATATTAGAGCTGTGTGGGAATTCCAGCTATGTGAGTTTGGATGAGTTCAGATAGGACCTTTTTGTTAAGTCTGTGTAGTCTTTCAAACATGAAGGTTTACCACCAACATCGAACACCAGAAGCTGCTACTTATTGTGATCCCACCATCAAGTGCAATCTCAGCTGAGGAAGAAAGCTGATCCATGCTATTGAGGCTGGGGAAAAAAATCTTCTCAGACTTGCTTCCCGTGACAATGATGATCGATGCACCACCATACATGCTTCTGAAGATGATCTGAGTCTGCAAAACAAGAGGCAGAGCAGTAAGTGAATGTTGCAAATTACACTGAACAGCTTCCCAACGTGCATAAACTGTGTGGCTTATCTTGTGAGAACGCCCCAGAAACTTAGTTCGCCGACGTTGAGGAAGAGATCGAAGATGTATTCCGGGATGAGGAAGTTGGTGAAGGAGTCACAGAGGATCCGGAAGATTTCATGCTCTACGGGACCTGCCGCAGTTTCCGAAGGGACGTTGATGGAACTGAAATTCGAAGGGAACTCGATGGAATTGAAATTTGATGAAATTTGAATCTCTGATCCTCATATTGTGGTTTTTCATATTGTCATGCGTTTTTATTTGTTCTTTTGTACAGATTTTTATGTTACTAATTCGTAAACACATATTGGCCAAACTATGTATATTGTTTTCACTTTAGAAAGCCAAATAAGAGAGCCGTCTTCGTACTGAAAATCTAATTTCATTGAATAACTTTGACTTCTTCAGAAAAAAAAGAAAAACAGCAACAAAATGGGATTACTTAGTCTTTGAAGTGTTGAGCGCCTAATAGTACCTAAACCTGGAAAACTAGATGCTTTTCTAAGACAAAATTTCATGATCTACAACTTCGATAACTCGACTTTTTCATCTGGAGTAGTCGTTGATGAGTTACAGGCATTGGAGCCGACTTCTTAGCCAAGTTGGTAAAAATTAACGAACTCAGTAGGATGCATAATTTCCGAGTAATAACAGACAACACGAAAAAAGTGCCAAAATTTCGTGTTATTTTTCTGCCACAAAAAGTTGTCCCGAGGCTTCTGAAGGCCGAGAACTTGGATTGAAAATACTCTCAGCTATATGCTCAAGATAGAAAAATAAAATCTACTACTCGTTTCCCAAAAGTACCCTGTTACTGCAATAGTTCTGCTTTTGTTTGGAAAGCTTGACTTTGCCGGATAAAACTATTGTTTAACGGGACAATACGCATCTCTTTCACTGTAAAGATTGCAGTAGAGTGTACATAGGTGCGCCCGCGAACGTCAGTAATGATTAAAAAGGAGAAACGCTGACAAAGAGAGGCTGGCCGAAGTGGCCGTGCGGTTCTAGGCGCTACAGTCTGGAACCGCGCAACCGCTACGGTTGCAGGTTCGAATCCTGCCTCGGGCATGGATGTGTGTGATGTCCTTAGGTTAGTTAGGTTTAACTAGTTCTAAGTTCTAGGGAACTAATGACCTCAGAAGTTGAGTCCCTTAGTGATAAGAGCCATTTGAACCATTTGACAAAGAGAACGGTTCAAATGGTTCAAATGGCTCTGAGCACTATGGGACTTAACTGCTAAGGTCATCAGTCCCCTATAACATAGAACTACTTAAGCCTAACTAACCTAAGGACATCACACACAGCAATGCCCGAGGCAGGATTCGAACTTGCGACCGTAGCGGTTGCGCGGTTCGAGACAGTAGCGTCTTGAACCGCTCGGCCACAGCGGACGGCCTTTGCTGTACTGATACTCGTTCGGTGTTGCGCAGAACGGGGCGGTTTGCTGTCTACAAATGTAAAATGGCGCTGCTTTCAACCTCTTTGTTTTGCGCCGCTTAACACCACTGTCAGGGCTGTACAATCCTTGTGTTAAAAGTAGCGCTTGTAGATTCGTGATCAACTAGTGACAATGTAATACAGTAGTACTGTATAATGCTTTTCCGCGTTATACAGCGAATTATTAACGATATCTTAAAATTTGCATTCCGTTTTCGCTTTAGGCATGTGCCGTTTTATACAAAAAATTAGCATACGAAACGTATTGAATGCGTCGGGACTGCAATACCAATACGGTTTGCACAGGTATCCGAATTACACACGCTCTGCTTTGATCAACTTTTAGTATATACATAAAAAATACGACAGCAATCATTCCATGAAGATAAGATGCACTGCCATTACTCCTGTAGCCCTGCACATTATACCGTAAGACATCGACGCTATCCGTCCCATACACAAAGTAGTCAAAGCAACGGAGTTAGTAAGAAGAATGAGCTAGGAGTGAATAAGAAAAATCAGGAATTTAGGGCAATTGTGAATGAAATCTTCTCGTCTTTCCAGCGATGTCAGTCGGTTACTTATTCACAAACCGGGGGCTAAGTGTTTCTATTTCGTTACCGTTGTGCATTGATGCCATGTATTTGCTGTCCTGGTTATTACATAGGCATCTATGACACAACAAGGCGATGTTTTCATCTCGTATACGCTTCCCCTTTTTTTAATATCATAGTGGCCTGGTTACACGCTCTACTCGACAACAAGTCGCCGTTTTCTTTGAGGGTGTTACTACTAACTTCAATGTGCACAGTTTCTTTTGTTACACTGTCTGGCATAATACCTCGCATAACAAGACAGCCTTTATTAATGGGAAGAGGTGCTTTATTCACTCACAAACACGCGACCGTGGACGCCCTAGGCGGCGGCTAAGATAGGGGCATACTCGTGTTGAAAGCTGATACAAGATTGGCAGGAGCATGTGGAGTGCCAGTTGCATACTGTGCTCCACAGATGGCGTAGTCTCTGACTTCCACCGGCCACTAAGGTGACCGTGTGACCAGGAAAACTCGTCCGTTGGACAGCGTGATGGCAGCTCATTTCTCGTGGCCTCTGTTCCCGTCCAGAGCAAAATTAAAGTTTACCAAAAATTAAGACAGAGGGAGCCATAAGTGTCACTGAAGAGCCAATAGGCGTATTTGAAGCAGAAAAGAGGGACGATTACGCATGAGAAGTCGTGCCTTCGATGTCCGCATTAGTTTATAAGTTATTCTATGTCAAATGTTACTTGTAGAAATAATTTCTGA
Source organism: Schistocerca americana (assembly GCF_021461395.2). Taxonomy (NCBI): domain Eukaryota; kingdom Metazoa; phylum Arthropoda; class Insecta; order Orthoptera; family Acrididae; genus Schistocerca; species Schistocerca americana. The sequence continues at coordinate 501,866,790 of NC_060124.1, read as the reverse complement.
ACTGTAAAAGTGAATATTTTGGCAACCCGTTTTCCAATTGTAACGAAAGTGGTGCGTATGGATAGACTACATCTCGTACAACTGTATCGGACTGTGATAGTGCATTTACTGAAACTATTCACATATATAAATAGGAGGCCGAAAAGTAAATTTTCGCGAAATTAAAAACAGCTTTTCCTACTAAATAAATAGACAAACATTAAAAGTAGCGGCAGAACTGTAATCTTAAGATACATACGAAATTATTTAATCTTTAATTTAGATTGTTTGTTAATATTTACACTAGTAAATCCGAAAGCGGAGGAAAACCATAGAAATTACTGTATGGCTGATCAAAGGAAACTGATAACACAGTAATATTTCTCAGAAAATTTCGGTGTGATTTCATGTACCATATGTGCATCAGAGGTTGGAATTAAGAATTTCATCAATTTTCGTATTCAGTAGTTTAACTGACTTCAGTGGGGGTTGACAGTGATTTCACGGGTTAACAGCGGCAGTTTGTAGGGGAATCTAGATTAGGACGCAGTTAGAGACTGTCAGGCTGTGTTAGTGTGTGTTAGGAGAAAACTTTATCTGATGAGCGATGAAATACCACTAGTTCACGTTTGTAAGTTATTCAGAGTTCCTACTTTCGGACATAGGTATATTTCAGCATCTGATGAACTTTTTACTTTTCGTGGTGTGTGTGATACAAGCCACAACTACGAGGTTTCAGTGTGCAGCCATTGTGGAATTTATAGGTTGACATACTGCGGAACTTTCGCGGTTTTCTAAAGATAATCCACGCAATTCAAAAAATGGCTCTGAGCACTATGGCACTTAACATCTGAGGTCATCAGTCCCCCAGAACTTAGAACTACTTAAACCTAACTAATCTAAGGACATTACACACAACCGTGCCCGAGGCAGAATTCGAACCTGTGACCATAGCAGTCGCGCGGTTCCAAACTGAAGCTCCCAGAACCGCTCGGCCACACTGGCCGGCCTCACGCGATTAACCTTGCTTTATTCGACAGCCTCCACTATCCTAAGAGACTCTGTCACGCTCTGAAATTCATTTATTGTGAACTGTGAGTTTCTATTTTTCTATGTTCGTATTGGAAATAAACCCAAAGTTGTGAAACTTTAAAAAATAAGCGAGTGTGTACGTGACTTTACATACCAAATCTTGCCTGCATCTACAGTAAATACTTTGTGGAATATTGGGTACACTGCGACGAATGTGAGGTGGCTTCCCATAGACCAAAGGCAGGAAACTTGTAAGTCCAGCCAAATTTTCGGTGGCCCATTACAGTGTTTGTGCTGTCTAATGTGCGGATAAGTGTTTTTGTGCAAGAGCGCGTGGGGGCTGCGAGCTGAAATAAAACTTCTTAACGTCTTAGAACTTTGATTTTCGGCGAGTTGAGGAGAGTGATTGTAATTTATTATTTTCATGCGCACCACAAGCACATTCCCATGCAACCCGATCGGTCGCACTCGTGATGGTGGAGGCCTCGTCAAATGCCTTCTTAGTTCCAGATTGCAAACCATGGTAACCTACCGCTAATTTCTCAAACTAGTATTGTTGATGGCACTTCTTATATTAAATGTGACGTGAAAGGTCTCTGTTGGATTCCTTTCATGTTAATTTCTTAAATCTGTTGCCATTTACAGCATAAATTCGTCTTTTAAATTTACTGTGGTGTTTCTGACTCTATCTGGTAGGAGACTGAGCAGTGGAGCGCGTTACTTTTACACATAAACAAGAACGATCTGTCACACTACTACACTTTAAAACACAGTTTATATATACAATTTATGTCACACAGTCTCATGCGGAACCTATATCCGCATTCTTTAATTTACTGTATATGATAAGATACTGTAATCCCCCTTCCCTTCTGTGTGAAAGGATGAATGGGCAAATGTATTTCAAGTTGCATGCTTCATGGTAGCAGACAAGCCCCTCTGCTAGAGAACACTAGGACCAAACTTGGAAGAGGTTGCTACGCTTTCTGAAAGCAAAGAGATTTCTATTCTTGGTATGGTCCTGTCGGTCCCTTGCCATGTTGCTATAGGAAGCTGCCTCTCTGATCACTTCCGTTTGTATCTGTGAGGTACCCTCGGTAGGGGCCCAGGCCAGTCTGTCCACAGCGAGCTTCCGAAGTGGTGAGATCTCCAGCTAAGCACGTCTCTACTAAGTCCATAGGACAATGGATTTCTTAAGTTCAGCCTAACTGAATATTTAATCACCTTTATTTCAGGTTTAGATCTAAAATATCTAATGTTATCTTAAATCGCAACACAGTGTAATTCAAGTGTGAAGTTCAGAATATCTTCCAGTTGTTGCTTTGCCGCTACTTTGTGAGTAAGTTCGAATCACGTGTTGATGATCCGTAACACTAACTAAGATCATCAGTATTAAATGCCAATGTGTGTGAGATTATAACGTCTCATCTTGACAATACTTTTCAATATAGCAACCTTCCTTTATGGTTCAAATGTCTCTGAGCACTATGGGACTCAACTGCTGAGGTCATTAGTCCCCTAGAACTTAGAACTAGTTAAACCTAACTAACCTAAGGACATCACACACATCCATGCCCGAGGCAGGATTCGAACCTGCGACCGTAGCGGTCTCGCGGTTCCAGACTGCAACGCCAGAACCGCTCGGCCACTCCGGCCGGCCAACCCACGTGTGGTGTACTTTGTGAGAACAGCACCACGTGCTTATACACTTGTTTGACCCATCAGGTTAATAGTATGACGATAGTGACCAGTTAGAGGTTTTTATTTTGTAAATTCCGCTTCATGTAATTTATTTTAACTATCAAAATTATTGTGGAGTTACACTCTTTGTGTAAACCAAGTTGACCACGTGAAGCATGTGGTGTAATCATCAAAGTAGCCCTCAGCTATTCTCTTCAGGAAGATTTCACAGAGAGTTAGTAATCATTTAGTTTACCAATGTGTGGTAATTTCATGACGTACAGGATTGCATTACGAACGTAACTTCTTTGGGTGAAAATTGAATCAGTTCCTTGTGGTTATTTTCCTCTTGCATATGTTTCAACGTTCTTCATGTGTTATTTTATGAATGCAGTGTTGTATGCAGTCTCCCAATCTTGGCTCCATATTTGATGTGTTCCGTAAGATTACAAACTCACATTTTCACAATCCTAAATAAGGCACCAGTTAAGTTTTGAGTCAAGTTAAATATGCTGAAATTTTAACAGAACAATGATAATGTTAAAATAAATATCCAAATATAAACTAATTTATTTCTTTTTATTTAAATTTTCTTTTTATATGTATATCACCGGTTTTCGTAAGATGACTATTAAAAGATTATAATTAATGTTAGTCTGGTTGGGAATTTGATAAGCTAGACTGGATACCTGGCGAAACAGTTGCTCAGTAATGCTAGGTTAATTTCCCCAGATAGCTCACAGCCCTTAGCCCGCTTTTATTATCTTGAATATCAGCACCGTTTTCAGAACAACTTAATGCATCAACATTACAAACGTTATTCTGTTGTGGACATCATATGCTTGACGTAACGGTGTCTACGCTCATGTGGTACAGTGAAAATGTGTGGAGCATGAGTTTTATAATATTTTCGCATGTCTCATGTGTTGTTGTATGTTACCACAGAACTCACAGAACTGACTTTATGTTACTCTTTTCAGGAGGCTGTTAATTTCACTGTCAGTGAACGACAGAATGGCAGAAACACGAGCTCTTTACTCTTCCTCTCGGCGGTTTTCTCCCGAAATTTACTTTGATTGTTGGGTCGCTCGGCCGAGAGCTCATGGATGTTCAGCGCAACCACTTGACGTGACTAGAAGCTTGAGAAGATCTTACCCTGTAATATCGCCACAATACCATCGATTCATGCAGTGCTGCGATGTTGACCATGTTATGTAGTTTAGCAGGTGCAGTTGCCGTCCTGTACGTTCTACGAATCAAAATTATTTCCAGCATGGATTGTTAGTGCACAGATAGTGTGCTCGTACTCGTAAAGGGTGGCTGAAAGGGAGTAGCACAGCGCCTTTAACTCTCATTTCGTATCGAAATGCGAGGGTTGGCGCAGACGTCTTATGTGGCCGAAACCCAAAGTTTAATTAGTTAGCCTGTAAGCTTGCACCTCTGTGCAGCAACACATGGGGGCACTTGGGTGAAGGGGTTCGTGAGGGTCAACGTTGTGTGATGCCTCCGCTGCCCTTCCCCCACAACCCCTGTCTCGCCCCATCCGGTCTTGCGAATTACTTGAAGCACTAGAGGTTCCACCAGACGGCGGCAGCTGTCTCCCGGCCATGACACTTTCGTTAATACCACTGCCAGGTCTCACCTAGGACAGAGTGGATAGATGGGAGGGGGTGAGTTAGGGGTCCCACCTCTGCAGTGTCCAGCAATAAGCTCTGCAAAAGTAATACCAAAACGAAACTGAAGCTTGGGATATAAACGGAGATAGTCCTCAAAAATAAAAAGAAATTGGTGACTATCGTCGAAAATGTAGTAAAGTTTTAAACTGGCTTTGGTACTACTGTAATATATGCAGCGAAATGTTAGTAATTCTTATCATCTCTGATCTTTGTCAGAGATAATGTAAACAAACATATGAGTTTGTAGCGCGGAGTATTAATGTCAGTCACCTTTGAACATGAGTTGATCGTCATTGTAAAATACAGTAAAAGTCATTACGGCCTTTTTAAATTACAGCTTCGCTTGAGTTCTTGACAACTTGCATTACTCATTACTACAGGAAAGACATAATCACTTTAAAACCGATAAATTCGGCTAATTGCCGTGCTATAATATGCTGTTATTATCTATGTAGGTGACTCTTAACCACAATGGTGCCGGATACTGATGCTGCCTCTAACATCAACTCCATGGACTTATATAAAACATATCTGATAACATGCATGTTCCCGACATTTCATTTTATCAAGTGCCAGATTCTGAGAGTGTAATTCCCATATGAACAGACCTTCAATGCTAATCGTGGATATTCTTCTGCAAACAAAAAATATCTGTATATAGGACATTCAACGTAGTATTTCTAAACGGAGAGAAATGAATTCTTTTGATAGCAAAACAGCAGATGTTCGACGCATTTAAAGTCAGTGCAAAATTCTCGATGAAATGGGAGTAATTGTACCTTAGGATCGAAGGTCTAGTTCATGGTTTTGCCCAGTTTTCCACGGAACAAAAAGCAGGTGATGACGCTCATTTAAAACTGATCTGCGATACACCATAAATCAGTTCTTGCAATCCATAAAACATGTCAATAAGAACCGACAATGCAAAGAAATACGAAAAAGAATTAAAAATAAAAAGGAATCTCTGAGGAAAAAAAGGACGAAGGAAAATAAATTCTGTGAAAAGTGACCGAACTGTGTCTTATATGAATCCAACGCAATCGAAACTGTTTAGTAAAAGAAACCACTTAGACCATTTCGCTTCGTCAGCCAGAAATAATCAACGTTCCCAATAAAAAGAAGAAGAAAATAGATCTTAGCCACAATATCACCCATGTAACAGCATAGTAAGTAATGTCAGAATGGGCTCTGCCTCTTAATTCTACAGATAAAATCTTATCGAAATAGGTGCTGTATAATATATGCAGCGTTATGATAGTAATTCGTGTTGTTTCTGATCTTGGTGACCGTTCTGCATTCATAGGTAGCACACCACGCCTAGTACACGTCCACCGCGGCGCTCGGAGGCCCTCAGCACAGTTGCGACACCTGTGGATGCGCATATGAGGACCCGAAACCGGTCGTAACGATAAAAGAAGTATACAACTGAGGCGATATTTCGAATTCTGGTATAATGCTTAGTTGTGGATGTTCTTCCAACAGGATTACCTGTGAAACAATATTTGTTAGGGGATGAAAGTTGCTATGGATGGCCGGTATCCTCTTTCTACAACACAAATGTATACCTGGATTAACACGGTTGTTTGTTTAAATGAACAGACAGCTGCTGCTTAACTTTTATAGAGTCCATGTGTTGTGGTACAAGCTCTTCTGTAGTAGTCCTATTGCAGAAAATATCGGTAACTTGCAATTGCAAACCTGAGTATCGCTATGCATAAAGTAAATGTCCCACAATCAACACTATTCTGGTCGCAATGTACTGTCGTAGTCTGTGCTTACCTATGCCGCTCGTTGCGTCTACTGACAGACGCCTGACTGTAATGCGAGTTAGTGACGGAGTGACTGAGATAGTGAGCAAAGCCCTCCGGTCAGCGGCGGCAGCCAAAATACTTGCTGTTCAGAGGGCGTTGGTGGCTTGTTGATAATCGGTGTGTCTCTGGCCTCTCTCGTGATAGGGATACTTCATCCAGCGCCACAGTCCGGAACTGCAAGACCGCTAAGATCGCAGGTTCGAATCCTGCCTCGGGCATGGATGTGTGTGACGTCTTAGGTTAGTTAGGTTTAAGTATCTTTAAGTTCTAGAGGACTGATGACCTCAGCAGTTAAGTCCCATAGTGCTCAGAGCCGTTTGAACCATCCAGCGCCTACTAATCGATCTTCGCACTACATCTTTGCGACCGGTGTTCTGGCGAGAGCTTACGTCAGCAAAGAAATATCTCCGCAAAAAAGCAAAATGCAAGATTAAAAAAGCTTTGCACTCAAGCTACTAAAATCGCTTTCTGGGCCAAAGTACCTTCGAAAAAAAAAACATACTTTTATAGCCTCAATTAGCGTGAACGGCTTAGAAGGTGTAGCAGTTTGTGAACAACTTAAAAATTTGGTTACATAAAATAAAAAAATCCTGCAAAACATGCAGTCTATGCTAAGCTAGAAAATTATGACTGTGGTAAAGGTTACAAAATCAGTCTCATTATCTCCCTCCACGCCTCATAATATTTATCGACCGAGATAAAAGAATTTAAATGTTAGAGAACGAAAAAGATTCATTTAAATTCATTCATTTATAGTTTCCTACATGTTGTTTCTGATCTGGAATGCAATTTCTGGACACGGTAAGTGATAAGATTAATCGCGGTAAAAATACGCATCTTCAGCGTTATATTCAACTCAAAGATTATCTTTATTTTATAACAACTCAGAAAAGAATTAATACTCCCGTTACACTTGTGGCAGCAGATTCGGACAGTGAAGACAACGTATGTTAATTTGTCTGTTACATACGCGTGTACGTTTTAAACCATCAACCTTGCACGGGTCATGTTGTAAGCTACAGGTTTATTTACATCTCACAACGTTACTGAACGCTATTGAACTGCCCTGAGAATAAAGGTTTTGTTCTTGCTCCGTTACACAGGTGGCTGTGACTACTGATTTACTTTGGTGAAAAAAATGGCAGAAAAAGAGATTTCCGATCAAAATAACCAACGGTATGTGTCATGAGTGCTGAGCAAAGGTTTCCCTGAACTGCTTAGTTAAACTGAGCTCTATTCTACTCCGGAGAAGAACCACAATAAGGAAGTGGAGTGTTGTGCTCTGTCGTGAAGCCGATAACAGTGTAATATTTATGACAGGAAATACCTTCTGCTGACGTTTAACATAATTTCTTTTGCTTACAGAGTAGGTAAGGATACTTGAGTATACTGCCCATTCTAAGTGGTAACAACAAATAGTTAACATGTGAGTGGGGGAATGAATATATTTTTACATTACCTCGCCTTATTCCGCAAAGAGGAAAATGTAGATTAGTATTTGTACAGCAAGTAACTATTCCAGTGATAGCTAAAATATACATGAAAGCCAGAAAAGTAAATATTCTTATTAATTGTACGTTGGTTGAGCCATTAGAAGTGGTAATATATTAACACGGAACTACTTGTCATATACTGATATGTTATTACGCTCGAAAGGTGGATGTGGAAACTCAGTAAATATACATAACATGAATTACTGTTTGAGGACTGGAGATGAAGGATAATGGTTATATTTGTATTATACGTAAAGTGATATAGTAAATGTACAATGGAGAGGTGATCGTATTTATAGTACAAGAATCAAACGTTGAAAGATGCTTGTGGAAGGGATTGGTCTTATTCATGTAGATGTGTTTAAGATTAAGTGAGATGGTTTCTGGAACTATGTATATTTGTGGGAATTTAATACCTTTTTAGTTGAACTAATCATAGTCAGTATCTGATATGGAATTATTTTTTCATAGGAAGTATTAGAAATCATGAGACAGGAACCCACTGAATATAATAAATATAATACTAAAATAAAGGCATAAACGATGTTCTATTTCAAACAAAGATTGAACTATTCATCTTTTGAATAATATAGATGTTTTTCTGGAACTTAGCTGTTTTCTCCACATGTGGACTTAATTGGGAATTATTCACATTAATCCTACTGCTAATGTGTTCTACTGACTTAGCAAAGTTAGTGAGAATTTATTCCATCAGGGAGGGTCGGATATAGTGGTGAAATATGTCCGGTGTACATGTAGTGTCTTATTTCTCATTTAAAGCAGTAATCCTAGGGAGGTGCAGTAAAGGTGTTTGCTGAGTGGTGGAATTAGGGATTAAGTGGAGGGTAATCATTTTTATTAATTGTTTTGGGGATCAGTTTCATGTTCAGGAACAACCCATCATGTTGTTTTTCAGTTCACCAGAGGATGGAGTGTCTGGATGGGTCTGATATGAGCAGTTCTGCCAAGAAAACATTAACATTGACAGCAAAAACATGTGCAGAAGATTTTGGCAGGTAAGTAGAACAAATAAAATATTTTGAAAGACATCTGTCATTGGTAGGTGTTATTTGAGATTGAATTTAGTCATCTGAAAGGCAGGCGAGATTTTTGATGTTAACATTGATATTGAAATGCATTGTTTAAAATGTAGGTAAGTATTGCATGCGTGTTGATTGCAACTGTAATTTCTGAAAAATGTAACAAACTTAGTAAAATATTATTACTTTTTTCATGCTGAGTGTAGCATGTGACAGTGTAAAGATACAAAATTAAAACTACTGCAGTGCCAAATTTGTTCATTTACGAATTTTAACGTTTTTGATTGAGTTAATTATTATTCGGTTGTGCTGCATAATCTGTGAAAGTGATTTGATCTAGAGCGACCGCAATGTTTCTTTATTGAAGGATACTGTGTGTAGAGACAGTCAGATGTAGATTTAAGGTCCCTGTAAGACTTACATACTGGATGAGTTGTGACTTTCTGTGATTGCTAAGTTGGGGTTCTTTTTACTGACTGATCCCTCGAGCTAGCTCAGTAGAAGTAGCCATGTCCTATGTGAGCGATCTGAGAGTTACATGAGCAAGACAAACTTTCAAGTCGTTAATATGACGAAGGCTCCACATGGCTTAAGAATACACCTGTGCAGAATTCGGTAAGTGAGTTGCTTTAAAGAAACCAATATGGAGACCCAATATCCCAGAATACAAAAGAAAACTTGGGTTTTAACCTATCTGTCGATATGGAACATTTCAGGTCTGAGATACATTGCACGAAGGTATTGTCACTGTGAGACACAGAAGTGACAAGGCCATTGTAGTCACTCATTACTTATTGAAGAACAGGAGTGTTGCAACAGTTTACCGTCATTGGGTCCACTGTTATCTGTATGCAAACAAACCAGCCCCTTGCCTGAGCCTTATTTAATAACCATTATGTAAACGAGCAGCAGTTGTTTTGTTTATTTAAGACTTAATTAATGCTACAAAATGCCGTTTTATTGTAATTAATTTATAGTCAGAATGGCTGGAAACACATCTACATTAACCAAGATGTTGAAGGATAATCTTAGTGTCCATAATCTATTACCTAAAACTGTTGGTCTTCCCTCCCCGAGTTACGTATTTTTGACCTATTCATCCCAATCCACACCATTCTCCTCTTAAAGTACCCAGCATCCTGAAACAGGACTGTACCTCGCTCGGGCAACAGCACCCAATTTGTACGACATCTGCAAGTTCCCAACTCAGTATTGTAACCAATGATCTTTACAGTTTCAGATCACCTCAGTCGCAATTTCCAGCAGAGTGTGTTTCCCAAGTGTACTTTCTGCAATGTATGACCCTGTTCACAGTTTCAGGACTTCGTATTTTTCAATTTTCAATAGAGTTGTTATTTTCTGAAACAAATATCAGTATTCACATCTCTTGGGAGTACTTTGCTCAGTTTATCCTAATTTTCAAGAAAACGAGTATAACTGAAGGACTGTAAACATTTAGCAACTGTCACCACCATACATATACACATCATTTTATGATGCTATTTACACTTTTGAAGACTAGTAACAATTTCGCTGGGTTTTTCCGATTCTTCCCCAAGTACCCATTGTTCAAAAAGACAGTCGTAAATACAGAGCCCTTTACTGCTATGACATCCATCACCACCATGCACACCCTACAACCACACCCATGTACGATGTAATATCCAGTTTTGGTGCTATTTTACAGGCTTTCTCCCACTTTATTTAAAGAAAAAACAGATCATCGCTAAATAGCTTTCCCACCTACACTCCAGTGCTGCTGGTGTCAGCATCAACAAGTATGGTAATAGGGAAACTATGCAGTACTTCAGACTTCAAGAAGAATATAATAATTCCAATCCCAAAGAAAGCAGGTGTTGACAGATGTGAAAATTACCGAACTATCAATTTAATAAGTCACAGCTGCAAAATACTAACGCGAATTCTTTACAGACGAATGGAATAACTGGTAGAAGCCGACCTCGGGGAAGATCAGTTTGGATTCCGCAGAAATTTTGGAACACGTAAGGCAATACTGACCGTACGACTATTCTTAGAAAATAGATTAAGGAAAGGCAAACCCACGTTTCTAGCATTTGTAGACTTAGAGAATGCTTTTGACAATGTTGACTGGAATACTCTCTTTGAAATTCTGAATGTGGCAGGGGTAAAATACAGTGAGCGAAAGGCTATTTACAATTTGTAAAGAAACCAGATGGCAGTTATAAGAGTCGAGGGGCATGAAAGGGAATCAGCGGTTGGGAAGGGAGTGAGACAGGGTTGTAGCCTGACCCGATGTTATTCAATCTGTATATTGAGCAAGCAGTAAAGGAAACAAAAGAAAAATTCGGAGTAGGTATTAAAATCCATGGAGAAGAAATAATAACGTTGAGTTTCGCCGATGACATTGTAATTCTGTCAGAGACAGCAAAGGACTTGGAAGAGCAGTTGAACGGAATGGACAGTGTCTTGAAAGGAGTGTATAAGATGAACATCAACAAAAGCAAAACAAGGATAATGGAATGTAGTCGAATTAAGTCGGGTGATGCTGAGGGAATTAGATTAGGAAATGAGACACTTAAAGTGGTAAATGAGTTTTGCTATTTGGGGAGCAAAATAACTGAAGATGGTCGAAGTAGAGAGGATATAAAATGTAGACTATCAATGGCAAGTAAAGCGTTTTTGAAGATGAGAAATTTGTTAACATCGAGTATGGATTTAAGTGTCAGGAAGTCGTTTCTGAAAGTATTAGTATGGAGTGTTGCCATGTATGGAACTGAAACATGGACGATAAATAGTTTAGACAAGAAGAGAATAGAAGCTTTTGAAATGTGGTGCTACAAAAGAATGCTGAAGATTAGATTGGTAGATCACATAACTAAAGAGGAGGTATTGAACAGATTTGGGGAGAAGAAGAGTTTGTGGCACAACTTGACTAGAAGAAGGGACCGGTCGGTAGGACATGCTCTGAGGCATCAAGGGATCACAAATTTAGCATTGGGGGGGGGGGGGGGGCAGCGTGGAGGGTAAAACCGTAGAGGGAGACCAAGAGATGAATACACTAAACAGATTCAGAAGGATGCAGGTTGCAGTAAGTACTGGGAGATGAAGAAACTTTCACAGGATAGAGTAGCACGGAGAGCTGCATCAAACCAGTCTCAGGACTGAAAACAACAACAACACATGCAGAAGTATGAACTTTACTTAAAAACAAGCTAAATGATGGAGGGACTCTCAGCAATCATAAGGGTCGCATCGTGCTGGTTATCATTAGCTTCTACGTGCACTTGTAGTGGGGCCACCACTTCATACACCTCAGCCCTCCACCACTACTGCCATGTGATGCAAACTGTGACCACTACTATGTATGTATACGAATAACTACGATGTCTGTATTAAAACCTACACTGTGTAGTATACCCCACGTGCACTAAAGAGTACCACATTGCGAGAAATTACATGACTCTACGGTCACACTCTGCTGACAGTCTCACCTCAGCTAGTAGTCTCTCTATCTCGCTGGGCCAACGCCACTGATGGACCCTACACCTCACACCTCCTCACGTACCTACCACTCCATTGTAGATAAGCGAGGCAGTAGTGCAGCAGCTGTCCACTGATGCAGCCAATCCCCATTCAAGAGATTCCTGCGAACATATTTCGATAAAAAAAGACGATTAATAACGTCTCCGACCACTACCTTCTCGTCGCTCTATGTATTCGAGCAGACCACATGCAGTTTGATAACTGTAGTATTTGAATTTTGAAATTTTCCGGGTGTATTTCTTCTTCCAGTAATTATCGGGTTTGCAGCCTGATCCCATCAACATTCTGCCACTATATTCAGGCCCAGAGACGTCCGGCCATCCTCAGGCAGAGACGTCCGGCCATCCTCAGGTGAGTAGACGTAGTACTAAAGAGACTTGATGCAGTCATGCTATTTATACTGAATTCCGCGAATGCGAATCGTACGGGCGGTTTACGGCGCATGTGTTAGTAGGTGACATGCGTGAGGCAGCCAAGTTGTGTGTGCTGCCCTCAAGGGTGAAGTAAGAACAATCCAATTGCTTAGTATCGACTGAGCATGCCTATTTCGTTGTGACGCATAATTTTAATAACTGGATTTCAATTTTTATCCAGCTGAAAGTCGTTATCACGATTCGTTAAATTATCAGCAAGACGTATTTCCACGGATTCTTTAATTACTGAGTCCCAGAAGCTGGAAACCGGTACTAAAATTTTGGTGTTATTGGATTCCGTTGAATGTCCCATGGAAATACAATGTTCTGCTATGCTGATTTTAAAGGCTGCCGCATACTGGTGTGTCTTTCGCGATCTTCAGAGCGTTCCTGGACAGTTCTTGTCGTGTCACATATGTATGCAGAGCCACACTCACAGGGAATTTTATAAATACTGGCCTTCCTCTGTTATAAACCGTCTTTAACGGATCCGACTAAGGCCCTGTTCTTTGCTGGTGGACGGAAGACGACATTAATATTATTCTTTCTAAGCACTCTGCCTATTTTAGAAGACACGTTCGCGGCATATGGAAGGAACGCAGTTGATTTATAGTCGTCATCAGTCTCCTCAGAGTGTTGCTTCTTGTTATTATAATTGTGCGTAGCCTGCCGTATTTGACTTTAAGTATACCCATTCTCTTTAAAACCCTTGTATTAGTCTCTTCAGTACTTCGTCTACTCACATTAAGATGGCCGGACGTCTCTGGGCCGGAATATCATGGCAGAATGTTAATGGGATCCGGCTGCAAACCCGAATATTACCGGAAAAAACTATACTATTTATCTCTCATTCCAACAGAATAGTCAGCGATTCTGCCAGCTATTACTGCCATCCATCTCCCATAGCATTCATAAATGCTGCCTGGAAAGAATGTTTGTCAGTAAACCTCTGTAAATTCGCAGGACATTTCATCAGTGCTGTAATGAGCTGAATAAGAGTCCGCCCCCGGTAACTGAGTGGTCACTTTACCAGACTGTCAGTGCTACGGGCCCGGATGCTATTCTCGCCTGGGTCGGAGATTTTTCTCCGCTCAGGGACTCGGTATTGTGTTGTCCTAATCATCATCATTTCATCCCCATCGACGCGCAAGTCGCCGAAGTGGTGTCAAATCGAGAGACTTGCACCCGGCGAACGGTCTACGCCGGCCGGAGTGGCCGAGCGGTTCTAGGCGCTACAGTCGGGAGCCGCGCGATCGCTACGGTCGCAGGTTCGAATCCTGCCTCGGGCATGGATGTGTGTAATGTCCTTAGGTTAGTAAGGTTTAATTAGTTCTAATTTCTAGGGGACTGATGACCTCAGAAGTTAAGTCGCATTGTGCTCAGAGCCATTTGAACTAACAGTTGGATACAAACAGGAACAAATAACATCTACACTACCACTTCAAATAGTAACTCTCATAACAAAATTTAGGATTAAGTTACTCGAGTGAGTTAAAGCATAGAATTTGCCGGAATATTAAGGGAATGTAATTCACCTGTGAAAGGAATGGTTTGCAGAACACCCAATGATTAAGTAATCTACTGACGTACTTGGTTGTTGCTGACCTGCTAAATAGTCTCACCAACATAAATGAAATCGATGACAGCTCTTTAACACCACTGGGATTGTATTATAACAGTAGAAAAAAGTAGGCTCATTTTCCATCAAAAGATGCAACGTACACTGAAAGACACTGTTAGACTTTGACTACAAATCGCAATTGTGAATGTTGGACCTCTCTCTCTCTCTCTCTCTCTCTCTCTCTCTCTCTCTCTATATATATATATATATATATATATATATATATATATAGGTGGGTGGGTGGATGGGTGGGTGTGGGTGTGTATGTATATGTTTATACTAGATAAGTCTCATCCACATCCAGTAAACGACAATTTGTTTCCATCTTTGCAAAGATATATTTCAAAAGTAACCAAAGCTACACACATATGCCCCACCTATACTGTAGAAGACACAACCCTCCGTAACCCAAGTCTCATATCGGATGTCTCTGACTTTTGGAGCTACTATCCAGTGCAAATAAACTTTGAGAATATACAGAGCTTCCTTGCCATCATGCAGAAGTGATAGGTTCTGACCAGTTTCTTAGATGTGGAAGCAGTTTACCACTTTAGTAAAATAACAGGGGATGCGTATGCTGCTGGACAATTGTCCAATTGCAACTTAACAGTTTCAGAAACAGGAGAAAAGTGCTGATGACTATAGACTAATTGAATATCAAAATGTGGAAGATGTGAATGCTAAATTTCGAAAACTGTATGCCTACCAGAACCTACATTGCACCTTCGATTATTTTATCCATTATATTAAATATGAACATGCAGCTAGCAGTGGCCTGTGGAGAAAGCTTTTAGATACAGGCTGTTATCCGTAGGAGTATTGTAACAGCAGTAGGATATGGCAATTTTCTGGTGTTCTAGAGGTTTACCTTTCTTGCTGTTATACTGGTCTTACATACCCAGTGACATGTGGCTTGAGTCTTCTTTATATCTAATGAAATTGTGACGTTGTTTCACCATGAATATCATAAGAACTCAAAGTACATTGAATAGGATATTTAATCCAGAGAGAGGCGACAAAATGCAAGGAATGTAGTGTGTGGATGTTCTAACAATCCTCAGGTCAACCGTATGTGTACCGGGCAAGCAGCCACAAATATTGTTCACGTTTCCAGTTTGAAAGTGCCATACAGTTAATTAAACTATGCTACTATACCTCACGTTTAGATTGATATACAGGTAAAGTATATCCAAAATGAGATTTTCACGCTGTAGCGGAGTGCGTGCATATGTGAAACTTCTTGGCAGATTAAAACTTTGTGCCGGACCGAGACTCGAACTCGAGGCCTTTGCAGGAGAGCTTCTGTGAAGTTTGGAAGGTAGGAGACGAGGTATTGGCAAAATTAAGCTTTGAGGACGGGGCGTGAATCATTCATGGGTAGCTCAGACGGTAGAGCAGTTCCCCGCGAAAGGCAAAGGCCTCTTTCCGGTGTCTCGGCTTTTATCTGTGCGTCATTGTCAAACGGGACCATAGTACATACAACTCTAAAAGTCCGCTCACAACGCAACAATTCAGTACCTTTTTGACGTATATTTGGTTAGAACAAAGTCAACAATAGTTGTCACAAATCTGGATTACACTGAGCATGTGAACTAAGAAAATGTTTCTGATGAATGCAGTTAAATACGGCACTTTGTAAATAAATATCAGAAGTAGATAAATATATCTGAGAATCACACCGATGTCTTCTATGCCGTTTTAAATGGACCAAACACCACTTTGGGGAAAAATGGGTTAATATGTTGGAAAATGTAGCTTCGTCAGATATGGAAATACTTCAGCTTGAAAATAAACAAGACCCACAGCAAGGATAATCCTGGATTGTAAATTTGATCTTGGGGACATAAACATAGATTAACAGCTAGATACAAATGTAGAGGATTTTATAAGGGATTGTGAAAAAAAAAAAATGTGTCGTCATCATGCTATCGATGAAACGATGAGGCGGTGGCATTATGATAACAAGCCGATTACCTGTTTGCTGCTTGGAGGTGAAGTGGGGAGAGGTAACAGACTAGAGGGACAGGTAACAAGAGATGCATGGGGCTTACAGCTGTTATGGGACACTGTACCCATATTCTCAAGAGAAGGTGCTAGTAGATGTTTCGAAACAGAAAGAAGAAAAACCTCGGACTCTGACGATCGTTACTGAGGCGACAAAAGTCATGGGATAGCCATATGCACGTATACAGATGGCAGTAGTGTCGCGTACACAAGGTGTAAAAGGGAGGTGCGTCGGCGGAGTTGTTATTTGTACTCGGGGAACTCGTATGGAAAGATTTCCGAAGTGATTGTGGTCGCAGACTGTGAAGGCGGTATGGTAGTTGGAGCTAGACTAGACGCATCAGACGTTTCATTTCAGAAATCGTTGGGGAATCCAGTAATCCACGGTGCCAATAGTGGGAGGAGAATACCAAGTTTCAGGCATTGCCTCTCACTGCGGGCAACGCAGTGGCGAAAGGCCTCTTACTTTAGCGTTCGAGAGCAATGGCATTGGCGTAGACCTTTAGGTGCTAACAGACAAACAACAATTCGTGAATGAACCACAGAAATCACTGTGAGAAGTAAGGCGAACGTATCTTTTAGGACAGTGCGATGAAATCTGGTGTAACTGGGCTATGGAAGCAGACGACCAATACGAGTGGCTTTGCTAACAGTAGGACGACGCTTGCAGGGCTTCTCATGGGCTCGTGACCATATCAGCTGGACCATAGACGACTGTAAAACCGTGGTATGGTCAGATGAATCCGAATTTCAGTTGGTAACAGCTGATCATAGCGTTCGAGGATGGCGCAGACCCAACGATGCCATAGACCCAGGCACTGTTAAAGCTGGTAGTGGCTCCATAAAAGTGTGAGCTGAGTTTACGTGAAATGGACTGCGTCCTCTGGTCCCACTGAACCAGTCTTTGACTGGTAATGCTCACGTTCGGCTATTTGGAGATCAACTGCCGCCGATCATGGACTTCATGTTCCCAAACAAGGACAGAATATTTGTGGATGAAAATGCGCCATGTCACCTGGCCACAATTGTTCACGAAAAGTTCGAAGAATATTCTCAACAGTTCGAACGAATTATGTGGGCACGCAGATCTCCCAACGCGAATCCTGTCGACCATTTACTGGATATAATCGAGAGGTCTTCTTCCATAGAATCCTGCACCAGCATTACCTTCACAATTATTGGCAGCTATAGAGGCAGCCAACGGCTTGTTGATTTCATGCCACGTCGGATTGCTGCACCATGCGGGCAGAAAGAGGTCCGACAACATATTGGAACGGGGAGGGGGTGGGGGTGGGGGGAGAAAATGCCTAGACTTCTGTCACCACAGTTTATGAGCCAGTTATTTATTTATGACTGAGAATGTGTTTGTCATTAATTTCTTTGCTGGCTGAAAATACATTGCTGTGTATACTGGCACAAATATAAAAACCAGTGGCTCCATCAACTACGTGGGAAACTTGTGGAAGTCCGCCACAGTGAAGAAAGCACTTTACCCTAGATGGATGTGCAGTTCTGAGGATTCTGCAGAGTACCATATGTGCAGGCACAGATTACCATTTGCAGGCTACACTTTGACTCAGCGACGACCAAGAATTCAACAGGCAAGCACAGCCCTTGCACATCTCCTGGCAAGCATGCTGCCTGGCTGCTTACGTCCCCCACCCCTACACAACACATTAATAGCGTGGGCATTGGGATTAGGGGGTAACGGTGTATCTATCACATTTACATCTTGATGTTGTCGCACTGCCAGACTAAGTTTCATATTTCATATTTCTCAACGACATAGGTCACAAACCAATATAATGTTCAGTATCATTTAATTATTTGTGGCACGCTGAAGACGTAGTATAATTTTTATCTGGTACGAACGGATGTGCTTAATGGCAGGCAGACCATATGACAGATTATATGAATACATGGTGCCTGTTCTTTCAGACGTCTCAGGGAGCGGACATGGGGGAAATTGACACGGGCTGTTCATAGGTGGCGCTCGAAGGGAGTGTAGGATGGCCGAGATGTGTGCTGAGATAGTCTGTGTAGATGTGCTAACGCAGTGTTCCGGAGGGCGCAGGGGTTACCGCCACCGCAGGGTAAGCAGCAGATTCCGAGTTCGAATCCGGGTACAGCACGCATTTTCACTTGTAGCCGCTGATTCTGCATAATCTTCCAATACAGCTGACAGCAGTGATCCCCTCTTTTTTTCTTCCTCTCTTTCGCTTCTCCACCTTCAATTTACATACGATATCACAGATTTTCGCACTGAGGTTGCAATGTAACTGTGACTGATTTAGTTTCATACTTCAAAGTTCTTTTCACGCACTTACGTTGATGGGAATACCTTATCACTTTCTCAGTATCTTTATGCAGACGTGAAAGCTCTTCCAAAGGCACACAACGTAAACCCTTAGGAGTTACTACACAAAAGAATACGCCTTTTAAATGGAAATTACATTCAAGATCAGTCTTCTACATTTGGGCATGAAAGGGTCACTTTCAACTTAAACGGCAAACGGACTCAAAAGGAGTTAACATTTTCAGTGTCCTCGGAAAGATAAAGAAACAATGCTTGTAATTATTTCAAGGCCACAATGAGTTCTTCAAAACTACCGTTTTGTTTGATCCCAGTGAGCTAAGGGGAATGGACTGGCTTTTTGGTTGAGGCTTTTCCCTTCCGCAACGTGATTTTCTTTTTGAATGCATCTCTGTCAAAACAGAAACAAATTGTTTTGCAGCCTGCATTGTCTTAGTGTGGGCAGTGTGCAGTCAATTCCAATGAAAATGTAAGGTCTGCAATCCATTGCGGATGTTTAATTTTCGTTCCTGCCTTTCCTTTTCCTACAGAAGTTCAGCACTGGATCATTTTAAATGGAAATGTCGTTCCTAGAAAGCTTCTTGATTTAGCTAACGTAATTTGTAGCAATATAGGAAGTCTCCATATTTTCGTTCACTTCCTCTAAAACTGTAGCAAGGCTGTTCGTACCACCAAGTTGAGCAAGTGCTCCATGCCTGCAAGCTTACAACAATATGTTTCATGATGTATATAACAATGAGTCCTGTCATTCGACAGACTTCTGGTGACAGATCGGTACACTGCCTCTTTTCATGGAAAAGGACACTGACACAACAATATGTTTAATGATGTATATAACAATGAGTCCTGTCATTCGGCAGACTTTTGGTGACAGATCGGTACACTGCCTCTTTTCATGGAAAAGGACACTGACAAAGTCCAGTTAAGCGGAGCCTTTACTCAGAAGCGTGCTACACATTGTGCATGCATGCAGTTTTGCACATAGTGGGTGACCCTGTGTGTGCAGATAATCGTAAAACAGAACATTGAATAATAACTACGTTTACCAGTAGTATATTAATATCTTCCTAACACTATTCGTGACCTCTTGTTATTCTTCAATACGTTATGCAATTTGGTAGTCTATACGTATTAGGATGTCTGAGTTGTTTCAACTTAACTGGGCGCGTATTTCTCCTTATGCAAACAAAGAGACCATGTGCCCTTGCCTAATTTGATGACCGTTATGTAAACATGGTACCCATGTAGTATTTATTTAGAACTTAATGGGCTAAAAATAACGCTGTATATACCATAATTAAAGACTAAGATGACCGACAAGTCAATTTACCCAGTTGTCCTAGCCTAGTTTTCATGACAAAAATTTCATACCCTAAAATATTGTTGGCCGGCCTGTGTGGCCGAGCGGTTCTAGGCGCTTCAGTCGGAATATGCGCGACCACCATGGTCGCTGGTTCGAATCCTGCTTCGGGCAGGGATGTGTGTGATGTCCTTAGGTTAGTTAGGTTTAAGTAGTTCTAGGTTCTAGGGTACTGATGACCTCAGATATTAAGTCCCATAGTGCTCAGAGCCATTTGAACCATTTTCTAAAATATTGTTTTCTCCGTTGTCACTCATGTAATGTGCTCCTATTCGTCCCTCACCCACACACCACCCGCCTTATCGTACCCACCATCAAAGGACAGAACTTGGGATTAGCGCTCTGCAGATCGCTCAAGCAACAGCAGAAAATTCTAAAAATATTTGCAAATCTGTAGCCAATAGCCTTGCCACAGTGATAACACTGGCTCCCGTCAGATCACTTAACTTATTCCCATTCGGGCATAGCTAGCAGTTTGATGGCTGGCCATCCGGGTCTGTCGAGAGCTGTTGGCAGGTGGAGTGCACTCAGACCTTGTGAGGCCAGTTGGGGGGTTACTTGATTGAGATGTAGCGGCTCCAATCAGAAATACAGTCAACAATCGAGTGCGCGGTATGAGGACCACATGCCCCTCGATGTCTGCGTCCTGTTACGCCTATTAGGTATGGATGACACAGCGCTCGGTTTATACCATTGGCTGTTTCGAGGCAAGTTTAGACGGAGTGTAGTTTCATTTGAAAATTTCCTGCACAGTTTTTCAGCCAATCGTAATTACGGTTTCAGGTATTCGTTTCCTCGCCATTTACAGCAGCATATCACCCCAAAGGGTATTTCATACAACGTATGACGCTATTCATAGCTTCAGTGCTTCGTTTTCCGCAGTTTCGATTAAAGTATGTCCCCCATTCGTATTTTCAGCGAAGTGTGATGGCTTCTTCACTGAATTTATATAACTTTTCAGGAACATGCACATATTTACGGGACCAAGCTGGAAGTAGAAAAGAACCCACCTGAGACAGAGCCAGCACGCACACGCACATACACATGTACACTGACATCTCTGTTTTTTTACGGATTGCTCCAGAAGTGAAATCAATAGCTTCAATCAACTACTTCCGTGCAAGGGATTCACGAGGTGCCCAGCTGGGATACGCTGTGGCCCACTCCCAGGCCGCGGGGCTATTTGGCTGAGAAGAACAAAGCTCTACAATAGCGCTCACAGCTCCAAGGATACTCCCATGAAAGAACAAAATAAATATCTAAATCAGTTAATAAGAACGTGGGGTAGCTCAAACAGATACTAAACCTCATAAAAAAATACAAATACGCCTCAACATACACTAGCTCTATCGCCGCTGAATTTGAATCCGCGCCAGACGTCATGGACATCGAAGACCCATAGAGGTCGCTGCACCGTTAAGTTGTGGCGGCGCGCGCCTCCTGGTCCGCCTTTAGTGTGGGGGCGCCACCAGAATGCAATTCGAAAATAAAAGCTACACAACTCCTTGTAAAAATAGGGACCGTACCTTCGAGCAGCGCTTCATTCAGTGACTGTCAGAAGGCAGGTGACCTGTCCAAATGTATTTTTAGTGTTTATGGGTGTATGCCATTTGGACAGGTGTCTTCTTATTCTTTAACTGTTTTATTGCTAATGCTACCTCTTCTTGGACAAAGGGGAGAGTAACGGGCCATTTGTGTAGATGTTATCCATTTGTTTTCGTAAGTCTGTGTGATGTTGCCGGTGATTCGCCTTTTCTTCATCATAGAGAAGCATGTTCAGCAGGTACTCTGCTGAACATGTCTAGCCTGGTGTAGCCATAGTACCTACAGAAATGGGACAAAAAAGGCGGTATATTTACTGATAGAAGGGGCCTTGCAGAGAAACCCCATCATTAGACTGAACAACACTGCCATACAGAGGAAAGGAACAATAACAATTGACATTCAACGAGCACATAAGACTTACAACTGAAAAAGAGACAAGACTAATGCACAAACGCACCACGTCAAACTCAACCCATTACGGACTACCATTGCAGGCACTTCAGATGTATCATAAAGCCCTCTTTGAATCTTTAATATGTTTCGCAGCAAGTACATAGGCATATCGACTGTCACTCACGACCAAAAAAGCAATTGTGAGCCGTGGACAAAGAAGTGTATTGCTCAGGATGTCAAGTGGATTTGGCACCTTGTCCATGGAGGTCCTATGATTTTTCCTGTAAATACCTCATTGACATAACCATTGGACACAGAGAAGCAGCATACTGGATCAGAAAAGGTAGCCTGGATGATGTATATAACAGGAGAGCATATTACAGATAAATGCCAATTACGTCTTTGGAAGGTTGAGACATAGTAAAAAGAATGCGAAACATTTGAAAAGCGCCGTCGGGTTTTCTCCTTCTTCCCAAACATCCAGGAATGGTTGAGGCTCAGACACGATGACCCAAGTCGCCGTATAGTACGTTTGATGATGGGGCATGGCCCTTTTTACCCTACACACCGGCACCGCTTTGGCCTTAGCGAAAGTGATTTGTTTAAATGTGGGCAACACGGGTCCCACAAACACATAACACTAAAATGTCGCTCACTCACATTCCTAACGCCGACATCAAAAATCTAAGACATATGGCAAGCTATAAGGGCAGGAAACTGGAGCATACTTAAGGGCATCACTTATGAAATACCAAGAGTGCTACCCAAGATTTAATAGCAGCAACGACCATTTTCAGTATCGCGACCCAAAACAAACCCTTCACCACATGATGCATGGGACAACAGAGATTCAAATACTAATGCGGAAACACGTGCACATATACACAGATGATCATATGAACCCTCCGGTACTACCAGATATAAATACAGCATAGTAGAAGATCACACGACTGCAACGATAGTACAAGTAATACATACATGGAATTTAGAAATAAGTTACTAATAGAAATAAAACTACGAATTTTCTGGTTGTACAAGTAAAAGAAGTAATTATTTAGCTCTTTCGGTCATTATTTTCAAACAAGTAGTTTATGTAATTTGTGAAACGTACATGATGCATACTGTAAAACGAATGAATTTTGTAAAATTGTGCATAAACGTACATATGCAGTATAATAAGAATTAAATACACAGTCACAGGTGCAAAACGTAGACAAGAAGCGCCCTTCGGGGAGGCAAGGCTCGAAGTTGCCTCCGGAGACTTCCCTCCATCTTATGAGGTGGTTAAGTGGAGGAAGCAGTTGTATTAAAAACAGTGCTGTCATACCTTGTACACATATGACATAGCCTTAATATCACAACATACATACATGAAGTAGTAGCTATAGTAGAATAGAATATGCTAATTCAGGTGTGACAGTCTCGAAGTTTTTACCGAAGCCCTCCCACTTGAAATAGCTAGGTAAAGGGACCTCTTTTGCTATCTTTCCTTTCGTGTATTATTTTCTTCTTAAGAATATAGTATAATTTGTTTTTCTCTTCCTTTCCCAAATTGCACTTTATGTATCTTGTGTTTTAATTAGTAATTTAATTATATAAAAAATAGAAATGTATTAACATTCTGAAAATTGTCTAGTTTGTAGGAGCAAACGACTCACTATAGTTACTAAGTTGGTGAGTCACTCTGTAAGGTTAATAAGTAAATGAATAAGTAAATGACTGACGTCCCATTCATTAGCAATGCGCACCGGTCTAGTTCTGTGCTTTTCACTGTTGAGATTCCCTTGCTTGTAGTAACTTGCTACTTCTATCACGTAATGAGCAGTAGAATACAACCAACGTGCGTCAGCTTGCTGGAAGTACAACTCTGTAATACTTCCCCTTTTCCGACCCAGCAGTAGCTTCACAACATAGAAATTCTGACCATCTCCCTTTACCCTATGTGGACAAATCATAACTTCACCTCTGTAACACTTCTGTAACCCTGCTTCTTCCATTTTTTCAAATACGCTCTTGTTCTCTCCAATTAGCAACAACCGCTGCACTTTCACCCAGAAAACTTTTTTAGTATTTCCCAGTTCACGTAATATACAAGGACTATGTGAAACTGCTAATGTGCCAGCTTCCCTGCAACTAGAAAGTAGACTGAAAAGTATATCCCTGCCCCATCAGTCTTCACTTCCACGGTAGGCAGCTTTAAATAGAAAGGATTGTGTGCATGGCTAGATTCCATGACCAACCTTAATTCTTTTTGCACTTTCTGCAGTCTCTCCATATACTGATCTCGTGACATGAAGCTCACTCCCAGTTGCTGTCACGAACCTGTTATGTGGCTTTTCGCAATTTCGACAGTTCTCTGCATAGTTCCCAAGCACTGTTTTCAAGGACTGGAACCACTTCGTTATCACAGTTCCTTATCCAGATTCTACACCTCAGCTTGCAACATGTTTACGTTCTGGTTCACTGTTCTTCCCCAGTTAGCTGGCGTAATGAGCGAATATTGTTTAAGGCATCTGTCTCTAAATCTGCGATCTGCATTGTGTGACACTCATTTGCTGCAGTGTTTTCTTTTGACATTGTTTCACCAATTCCACCATATTTTTAATCGTCCTGATGACTCCGTAGTTAGCTATGGCAAACACAGTTTTCAGATCTTATCCTCCTGCATCGATCAAACGTCTCCTCCTTGTATGTACTATTATCTCCAAAATAATAGATCGATACAAGGGGGTCGTTGTGCATCACGGAGAGTTTTTACTATTGAAATTTCTGGACTGCACTTTTCAGGAGGAGTCGGGCAACATATTACTTCCCCGCACATACATCTCGCGTATTGATCATGAGGAGAAAATTAGAGAAATTACAGCCAATACAAAGACTTACGGACAATCATTTTCTCCACGCACTATTTACGAATGAAACCGGGTGGAGGGGTCAGATAGTGGTACCAAAAGCACCCTCCACCACACACCATTAGGTGGCTTACGGGGTATGATGCAGCTGCAGAGAACCTACCTCATTCCACCTCTTAGTTTCTCATAAGTCCCAAGTATCTTCATGCATCCTCCCGTTTCTTACCAGAAACTGTCGAATGCTTCCTCTAGTCTTCTCACCTCGTTCCGTATTTCAAATGCTTTAAACAACATTTGTCTCACCCAGCGGTGCCTGCTGTTTACTACACGCTCTTGCTTCACGAAAAGCTCTCACCCTTCCACTACCAGTAGTATGGGTGAGGACCTCACATTCTCCATCTTGTCTCCTGATGCAGCCTACCTGAGGGCAGGATCCCCGTTACTGTTTCCTCTCCCTAAAAATCTCCTGTTGCCCCGAAGCATTTTACCTCACGTACACTAAAAATTATGCCACACTTATTATACCTAATAAACAGAAAAGCATAAACATTCTCATATCTCCTAGGCCATACCACATACGGACATACCATTACTGCTGTGTCTATAACCTCGAGTTTGCTCCCCTACATCTCCTTTTCGTTACAACACCACACATCCAGACTCAAGGAGACGGTTTCGGACCTTCCATATGCGCAACTGTCACCCTCGTCGGCAACGCGACAGTAACGTTCAGCAGTGACAACCTGATATGACCCTTGATATTTAAAAAAAAAATTCTTCGTTTTCCCCTTGGAAGTATAGGAAGTCGACAACATTACCCATAGGCCAACTCAATATCGAGGCATTCTTGCTGTAAGACTCACCGCTTCATCTTGATATTATAGCGCCTTGGAACTAGCTCTGTGCAACCTGTCACATATTTCCATTTCCCTTTAAGAGATTTTCTTGTGTTACCTTTCTTGGTTTTAAAATGATAAATGGTGATAGCATATTAGAACTATGTACAACCTCTTGCTGTGGCTACCCTGTATTCGTGTGCAACTTCGAGTTCTACTCTGAGACTAATAACCTTAAATAGTTGGTATTGTACGTGTCCAAATACTATCCTTACGTTTTCTCTATAGTCCTGTGGATCCTTTTTGTTCTTCCATCGGCTTGATTACGCAAAGGACTAGTTCTCAATCTCTTCACATATAACTGCCGACACAATTTTTAGACAAATCTGATATAATGTTGGTTGTTTGTTATGTCACTATCGTCTGAAGTACCTCAAACTTCAGTATCTAGTTGTTCACTAGTGCTTGGGCCAGTTTTCTTGACTGTTGGTTGGTCATCGAGAACATTTCCACACACCTCTAAAATAGTTTATAATCGTGAGTACATATTTCTTCTCTGCATGTGTTTTGATGAAAAGATCTAAGGCTGCAACTGAAACGGTGCCAATGCTCATCAGCAATGGTTCTCTTCTTCTGCACAAATTCGCTATCTGTGCACATTGTATGTAGTTCCATACATTTTGGTTCTCATCCACCTCCATGTTCCTCCACGTTTACCTCTTCGCTACTCACTTGTTGGTAGACCTAATCCCCTATGACCAACTATCATGAGATCACGGATCTCCTGTAACACTTTCTCTCTCAGTTTTACTGCTACCACCACACACAGATCCAACTCTGCACAGTAATCATCGTGTACACGAAGATGCATATGTTTACGAAACTATTTATTGAGACACAAACGAATTAAAGAAATTAGCCGCCAGTGAGGAATGATCTAAATAAATGGGGAAAGTTCAAAATTTGTGTTAGATGAGGACTGGAGGCTGCCTCTCCTGCTTACTAGGTCATAGTGATCATTGGAACTGCATAGACTGCCCTAGCGCACGTCCTGTTAGACCAAAATTCTCAACTTATCCACACCCTATTGATGTAGTGCCCCTTGTAAATTATCCTAATTACTCACAGCATTACCGAGCGAGGTGGTGCAGTGGTTAGACACTGGACTCGCATTCGGGAGGACGACAGTTCAATCCCGCGTCCGGCCAACCTGATTTAGGTTTTCCGTGATTTTCCTAAATTGCTCCAGGCAAATGCCGGGATGGTTCCTTTGAAAGGGCACGGCCGACTTCCTTCCCCATCCTTCTCTAATCCGATGAGACCGATGACCTCGCTGTCTGGTCTCCTTCCTCAAAGCAACCCAACCCAACTCACAGCATTTTTCCGATTCCTATAAGAACTCTAGCTTGTTGTGCAACTGCACTGAAGAGTCCATTGACATTCCTCATCACAGCCATTTCTGATCCTGCAGCCACTATGAGTCAATACTCAAAGGAACTAGAGACATTAGCTGTAAGTGGGCATTGTTTTAAATAGATAGGGTAAGTTGGAAATTTTTGCTGGACCGGTATTTGAACCCAGAACTCCTTCTTACTAGGCAGATGCACTGGAAACTACGTCATCTGAACGCAATGGTCATTAGACCTGCACAGACTAGCATAGCATGCCCTCTGTCAGACCAAAACCATCAACTTATTCACGCACTACAGATGTATAGCATGTAGAGCCCCTGGCCCATTATCTTTATACTCAGAGTATTCTGCCTATTTTCATAAGAGTTTGAGCTTGATTTGCATCTGCACTGAATGGATCATTATCCAGTCTCTCCTAAATATTATATGTAGTGTCTGTTACTTCTTTTGTTTTTTATTTACATCTCATGTGCCATAGGACCAAACAGAGGAGCAAATCTCCATGGTCATGGAGCGTGTCAGTACATGACATTACACCATAAAAGTAATAAAAAATTAAAATAAAATGTTTATGAACCAAAAAATCAAGCCATCAGCTTAAACAAACATAAGAATCCGCTTAATTCTTCCATGAACTCCTCAGCAGAATAGGAGTGTCCCATGAAGAGACTTTTCAGTTTCGATTTGAAAGAGCATGGATGCTGCTGGGATGTTTCAGTTATTGTGGTAGGTTGTTGAAAACGGATGCAGCAGTATTACTTAGACGTTTCTGCACAAAAGTTAAGGTAGTCCTATCCAAATGCAGGTTGGATTTCTGCTGAGTATTAACTCAGCGAAATCTGCGTATTCTTGCGAATTAGCTGATATTATGAACAAGAAACAGAAGTAAAGAATATATATATCGAGAGTCCAATGTCAAAATAACCAGACTAGTGAACAGGGGTCAACAAGAGTTTCGCGAACTTACACCACTTATTGCCCAAACTGCCAGTTTCTGAGCCAAAAATATCTTTTGAGAATGGGAAGTGTTACCCCAAAATATAAGACCATACAACATAAGTGAATGAAAATATGTAAGGCAGACTAACTTTCCTGTCGAACTATCACTTACTTCAGATACAATTTGAATAGTAAAAAATGACAGCATTAAGTCACTGAACAATATCCTGAATGTCGGCTTTCGACGTCAGTTTACTATTTATCCGAACACCTAGAAATTTGAACTGTTAAGTTTCACTAATCATATACCAATTCTGCGAAATTAAAACGTTGGGTTTTGTTGAATTGTGTGTTAGAAACTGTAAAAATTGAGTTTTACTGTGATTTAGCATTAGTTTGTTTTCTACAAACCGTGAACGTACATCATGAACTGCACTATTTCAAAGGTGATTTACTGTTAGTTTGTTTTCTACAAACCGTCAACATACATCATTAACTGCACTATTTGAAATGAAGCTCATGTTGCACACAACATCCTTTACTACTCAGACCCCACATCACAGCAATTCTCAACACTGTGACTAACTACATTTTGCTGTCTGGTGTTGAAATAAGAGGTGATCCTAACGTGAGCTACTCCCCGTATTCTGTAACGGTCCAACTTCTGGATCAATATTTTGTGATCAACACAATCAAATGCCTTTCAAAACCTTTTTTTCAACCCATTCAATGCCTCACAGAGAAAAGATAATACAGTATTTTCATTTACTAAACGACTATTAAAGCCAAACTGCACATTTGATGGCAAATTATGTGACATAAAATGATCAATTATTCTTACATACACAGCCTTTTCAATAACTTTAGCAAGCACTTATGGGATATATATATATATATAGCTCTAAAACTGTCTATGTTATCCCTTTCTTCCTTTTTATAAAGTGGCTTTACTACTAAGTACTTTAATCGTTCAGGAAACTGACCATTCCTAAAGGAAAAATTACAAATACGGCTAAGTACAGGGCTAACAAGTGTAGCACAGCACCCTAACATTCTGCTAGGCACTCAATCATGTCCTTGAGAGTCCTTAGCTTTCAGTAATTTAATTATTGACTCAATATCCCTCTATTATGTATCACAGAGGATTATTTAAGACATCAATCTCGGAAAGGCGTTAGCCAAGAGAGTTATATGATTCTTGAAGAAATTAATTTTTTATTTAATTCACCAGCAATGCTCAGAAAAGATTGTTAAATACTGTACATATATCTGAGTTATCAATAAAAGATATATTTTTGCTTCGAACTGAGATTATATCGTCGATCTTGTGCTGCTGATGAGACACTTCCTTCACAACTGGTTTTAATTTTATCCTGAGAATTAACTGTTCAATTTCCATACCGCATACTTTTTGCCTTCCTAATAACATTCTGAGCACCTAACATTACTGTTTGTAATGGGCTACTATAGCTTGATTGTACTACTTCTAATATTCTGATATAATTCTCACTTCGTTCTACATGATATCCTTATCCCACTAATCATACACCAGGCTGCCTTTTAATAGTAGTACCCCGTATGGAACATTCCAATGGAAAGCAACTCTCAAAGAGCAAGAGAAATGTTTTAAGGAAAGCATTATATTTGTCATTTATGTTGTCGGCACTATAACCATCATGCCACTCCTGTTCCTTGATGAGGTTTAAAAAGCTCTCCATTGCCGTTGGATGAGCTTTCCTTAATAGTTTGTAATTATATGTGACATTTGATTGAGTACAAAAGCATTATAGGGTTAAAAATTGTCCATCACGGTCTGAAAGACCATTCACCCTTTTACTAACAGAATGCTCATCTAGTAAAAAATAAAAATGTTGTCTATAACTGTGCTACTGTTCTCCTGCAACCTAGTTGGAAAAAACACAGTCTGCATCAGATCATATGAGTTTACCATATCTACCAACGTCCTTTTTCTTGCACAATCCCACACAAAATTAATACTGAAGTCTCTACATATAACTAATTTCTGGTACTTCCATAAAGTGAATCAAGAACCCTCTCTAGCTTGAGCAGAAATGCTCTGAAGTCAGAGTTAAGAGACGTATAAACAACAAACGTTAGAAGTTTAATTTCTTTAAATTCTACTGCTTCTGCACATGTACAAATATCTACTCAGCGCAGAGCCATGATACGTCTATGGGCTCAAACGAAATACTTCTTTTTGTACATTGCCACTACCCCACTCCGAATGGAACTCCTTGAAAAACAGCCATCTAATCTGTATCCTGGTAAAGGAAGCCTCTGAACTGTCGAATTGTTTAAGCGGTGCTCCAATATATCAACAACTTCAGAGTCAACATCTAGAACCAATTCACTAACTTTACCAGTAGCTTTTATATTTTGATGAAATATGCTGATTCCTTCTCTGCTTCGAAACATGACGCCCTCTGGAGGTGATTTCTTAGTTACTGGGACTTCCTTAAAGCAGGTACACCTATCATCTGACTTCAATCTAAAACAGGTGCCGCTATAACACCAACTACTACAGCAATTTTTTCATGAGTGATCCCACCACCACCCACTACACTGTCACCTATCAGCTTTGCCAGCCTCCTCTTTCCCGACCTATTAGGTGCACATGTCTAAAAGAACAGACACCACGTGTATGAAAGTATTTACACTTGTCATCCGTCTACTGGGTCATCTGTCATCCCTTAAACTCATTATCTCTTATCTGTAATACCTTAATTTTCCTACTCAGTTCATCTCCGTTCATGTGTTTCATTCCAGGATTTTGCATGGCCTAAAAATCCGTTGTACTGCCTATCGTGTTAATCTTGTAGATGGACCCTTCAGCTACAGCAACCATTTCAATACTGTGTGACCCATTATCACTCAGAACTTGATTCCATAGAGATAGCACTTGAAGTATTCCATAGAAAAGGCACAACATTTCATGTTATTGCTTATTATTCGTTATTGTTTCTCATTCACTTTATTATGTGTTACATTGGCGTTAGGCGTTTAATTGTATGTTTTAATTATCTTGATTACAATATTGTGGCTACCTCTTTCAGTTTGTCGTGGCTAAGGAAACCAGGAATTTCTGCTAGGTAGCATAAATGAACCTGAGGATAGTGAGTTCCCTGCATACTCAAAACGAATGTAATGATACACAATGGATATCGCCACATGGACCTGTCAATTGTCAGAACAAGCAAAAGAGAGGTGGGGAGTGGAGCGGGAATGTTCTTGTTTTGGGTTTTTATCCATCAGTTGACTTTACTTCTGCATTCCATTATTATTATTACTTTGGATTAACTTAAGAGGAGATGACGGGAGATCATTATTATCTAAAGTGTACTACAGCAAATCGGATAAGAAAATTGTATTTAGTTCTTACATCACGGAAGTGTTCTAATCTTGCATTAAACTTTCGTGAATAACATTTATTTACGTTAAAACTTATGATAACAGCATATATTTACATCAAAATTTCTGATGATAACATTTATTTGTATTATTACAAATTTTATTTCCCAGTGGAATGTTTATGTGGTCTCCTATAATTACTGTACGAACGTTACACTATTAGGAACTGGAGGAGTGTTTACAAAGATATGTCACACGGTGCTCGTTTCACTCAACAGTCAATAGGCACACATAACGTTCTTTAGATTAACCACTATGATCTACATATTACTATCAATTGGCGGGCTAGATAAATAAGACCAGCAGAATGTAGTTCCGTTTGGTAAATTTTCTCCCTGCGTATCACTGAAGAGGCCTTCGTGGCGGCAAGAATTCACTTAAATTCCCTTAATAAGGAGCTGATGGCTGTTAAATTTTAGATGTTGCCACCTAATAAGAAGTCGACTACAAAATCAGACATCCGTCAATCTCGTAATTCTTCATCAGATCCCACTAAAGAAAACCACTGGATTTACATGAGGTACTCTTTGCCTTCTTATATTCTTTACGGTGATATGAAATAAAATGTAGCTGAATAAAAAAATTAAGGATATCTACCTACGTGTGGCAATGAGTGCCTGCTCCACTGTACAGACTTGCGATTGTTGGTATTTTGGTCAACAGTAGAATCGTGGTCTTAGGTATGTGATTACTGGAGGGTATTAAACTGTGGTTCAATCCTGACTGTTTGTAGTCATCAATTTCGTTAGGTAACTACACTCCTGGAAATTGAAATAAGAACACCGTGAATTCATTGTCCCAGGAATGGGAAACTTTATTGACACATTCCTGGGGTCAGATACATCACATGATCACACTGACAGAACCACAGGCACATAGACACAGGCAACAGAGCATGCACAATGTCGGCACTAGTACAGTGTATATCCACCTTTCGCAGCAATGCAGGCTGCTATTCTCCCATGGAGACGATCGTAGAGATGCTGGATGTAGTCCTGTGGAACGGCTTGCCATGCCATTTCCACCTGGCGCCTCAGTTGGACCAGCGTTCCTGCTGGACGTGCAGACCGCGTGAGACGACGCTTCATCCAGTCCCAAACATGCTCAATGGGGGACAGATCCGGAGATCTTGCTGGCCAGGGTAGTTGACTTACACGTTCTAGAGCACGTTGGGTGGCACGGGATACATGCGGACGTGCATTGTCCTGTTGGAACAGCAAGTTCCCTTGCCGGTCTAGGAAAGGTAGAACGATGGGTTCGATGACGGTTTGGATGTACCGTGCACTATTCAGTGTCCCCTCGACGATCACCAGTGGTGTACGGCCAGTGTAGGAGATCGCTCCCCACACCATGATGCCGGGTGTTGGCCCTGTGTGCCTCGGTCGTATGCAGTCCTGATTGTGGCGCTCACCTGCACGGCGCCAAACACGCATACGACCATCATTGGCACCAAGGCAGAAGCGACTCTCATCGCTGAAGACGACACGTCTCCATTCGTCCCTCCACTCACGCCTGTCGCGACACCACTGGAGGCGGGCTGCACGATGTTGGGGCGTGAGCGGAAGACGGCCTAACGGTGTGCGGGACCGTAGCCCAGCTTCATGGAGACGGTTTCGAATGGTCCTCGCCGATACCTCAGGAGCAACAGTGTCCCTAATTTACTGGGAAGTGGCGGTGCGGTCCCCAACGGCACTGCATAGGATCCTACGGTCTTGGCGTGCATCCGTGCGTCGCTGCGGTCCGGTCCCAGGTCGACGGGCACGTGCACCTTCCGCCGACCACTGGCGACAACATCGATGTACTGTGGAGACCTCACGCCCCACGTGTTGAGCAATTCGGCGGTACGTCCAACCGGCCTCCCGCATGCCCACTATACGCCCTCGCTCGAAGTCCGTCAACTGCACATACGGTTCACGTCCACGCTGTCGCGGCATGCTACCAGTGTTAAAGACTGCGATGGAGCTCCGTATGCCACGGCAAACTGGCTGACACTGACGGCGGCGGTGCACAAATGCTGCGCAGCTAGCGCCATTCGACGGCCAACACCGCGGTTCCTGGTGTGTCCGCTGTGCCGTGCGTGTGATCATTGCTTGTACAGCCCTCTCGCAGTGTCCGGAGCAAGTATGGTGGGTCTGACACACCGGTGTCAATGTGTTCTTTTTTCCATTTCCAGGAGTGTATAATGCTGGCTAATCCAAGGTAGAAAATTTGGGAAAAGTAAGCCTGTTTCGTTGGTCCCATACCTTTAAATTACTCTTTAATTCCATGCTGATCTCTGCCTCTGTTCCCGTTGTTCCATGGCTGGTTGAATTTATTTCGCACATGCCCCATTTGCCCACAGTGTTGACTTTGGAAATATCGAAGAGAGCGCATACAGCTGTTCGACTTCATTTGCTCACTACTGTTAGACTAGCAATGGAACATAGGGAACCTGATGTGCTGACTGGATTGTAAGTCAGACAGCCCCTATCACCTGTAATGTTTGAAAAATCTACCAGCTCGCTATTTTTAATGAAATTCTCATTACGAAAAGCACAAGAGTCAAGCTTCTTTTCCGTGACAGACAACAGTTGTTGCTTTAATCCCCATACCATAGGCCATAGGTTCAGATGTTGTGTTAAAAAGGCAACGTCAGTACTCTGACATCAGCTGTAGGTGGCTGATGGATTTTGTTTGGGAGGACAATCGGATTTAGGGGGTGGTTCAGACTTCAAGGCACACATCACCATTTGGCATGATACCACGGCTTGTATTTAGCGCACCAGACTGATTCTAGTGGCCTTACAGGCTGTTATGTTGGAGGAACTCGATCGTCTGCAGGCAGCTGGGATCGTCGAAACTCTCACATCTAGTGCATGGGCCACAGCCCTAGTGATCATGTGGGAGCCGAATCCATCTCTTTGCTTTTGTGGGGATCAATCAAAGGCAGAAACCTATCCTAACTCCTGCCAAGAAGATCGCTTCACCAAACTAGCTGGGACAGGGAGGATATTTTTCCAAGATAAAACTTGCTGATGCACACCTCCAGCTACCCTTAGATGAGGCATCATAGAACACTCTCGCCCTTAACACGGCATTTCGGTTTGCATAAGTACAAATGACTCCCTTTTGGCTTTTCCTCAGTTTCTGCAATTTTCCCGAGATTTCTTGGACAGCTGATACAGCATATTCTATATTGTGTCAATTACTGGGCTGACCTTATTGTCACAGAAAGCTCCCGCCAGGAGCATTTGGGAAACCTCCGCACCCTGTTCACGAACCCACAGGATACGGAACAGCGTCACCGTTTAGGAAAGTGCGGATCTTTTCACCCAGGAGTGGACTATTCGCGGTGTTATCTCTGAAGAGGGTCTCGGGCCTACTAATCTGAATGTTGCTCCCATTATTTCTTTGCGTCAATCGACGAGCCTAACTGAATTGCAAACGCTTCAGGCCAAACTCAATTTGTATGCTAAATTGTTATCCCAGATAGCCCATGTTGCCCAACCTCTCAGTAAGTCGCATGTAAAGTGGGTCCCATATACCTGGACCCCCACCGGTTACCAGACTTTTGTCAAATTGGAAACCATGCTAACATCTGCACTGTGCCTCTTTCCTTTTTCTCCCACTCGCCCATTGGTGTGTGGCCAACAGTATTGGAGCTGTCTCGGCACACAGAAATGGGGATGGCTCTGAACAGCCTATAGCTTATGCATCCAAGTCTCTGACCCCCTCACAGTACATCTATTCACAGGCCGAAAAGGAGGCGTTGGCAATAGTGTTCACAGTCACTTAATTTCATGTAGACCTTTTTCGGTTGCAGTTCTAACTAATTTTTCATAACAAGCTATTGGTGTTGTTATCTGCACAGCATTTCAAGTTCCGAGAATGAACAGTGCTACAACTCCAGTACTGGGTGTTGTACCTCAGAGAATACAGTGAATCTATGTGGTACATGCCAGCTGCCCAGCCATCTAATGCTGTCAAATTGTCTCGTCTACCACCTGGCGCAGGCCCTGATTTCGACTAACAGCAGGTCATCTGTGTCCACGTCGATGCCGAACGACAGCAAATGTTGGGCGATTTTCCCCTTAAGGTCACGTGTGTGGCCACTGCAACACGCTGGAACCGCGCCATGTGACAGAACCTTTTCTGTGTAATCAATGGCTGGCTGCATTATCTCACTGAGCTCCTCGCTTCGAAGTAGCTTTCTGACTGACACTTAGTTGTAGATGAGGTCATCGTTTTAGATGCTGACACAGATGCACATCGAGTGATTATTTCGGCCGAATTGCACTTTCAGTTATTGAGTCTATGCCTCTGGTGTCACTGAGGCATGTCCCAAATGAACATTATGGCATGCAGTCATGTGTAGTGCCCTGAAATCAACGTTGACGTCAAAAAGATAGTCCATCGTTGTGCAGCATGTACGTTGCACTAGCCATCGCCCCCTCAGTCATTTTCCCCTTGCCATACTTCTTCATCTCCCTTGGGACTGCATCCTTCTCGATTTTGCAGCTCCTTTCTTGGGTGCTGCGTGGTGGCTTATTCAAAGTACCCATATGTCACATGCATGGCATCCACCATGGACGAAGCTACCCTTCGCACCCTAGCCCAAGAACTGGCCACCATATGGTTGCCTCAAACATTGGTCTCTGACAACGGCCCACTATTCATGGCCTATGCCTTCAAGAATTTCTGTGCCCCCAATGGCATCAAACACATCCGTAGCATTCCATTCCATCCTTGCTCCAATGGTGAAACGGAAAATCTGGTTCAAAGTTTTAAGCAGCATGTGAAGAAGGGTCCACCCCATTAACTCCAGTTAGGCCCCTCCCAGACTATTCCTATAAGCCGCCAATTATCTTAGTAACATGTTCCTGTTCGGCTGCACTCTTCGCACTGTCTTCGCAGGCATGACCTTCATGAGCCTATGTGTCCAAACTCCAGAGCCGTAACCCATGATGAAAGTGAGAATACTGTTAAGACATATATTTAATTAGATTTTCTGGGAGGTAGAATGTCATATGCCCGATTCCGATGAGATTATTGAGCACTTCCAACCATCTCTGGATCACGGTGTCGATGAGTGTGGCAAAGTTCCACTTTTCGTAAATGACGACTTCCAGATAACGAGCCTCGTGACGCCTAAGAACCGGCGAGCCATCGATCCTGATAAGTTGTCCTTTAATAGGAGATACCTTTATTTTTTAGGGAGAGTCGTCAGTTTGGATTTTCGGCACCATTCTGATAATACATTCATTGCCCATTTTGCTCTAGGCTCTACATCCCCGCGGCCTCGGTCTCCAACCAGCAGGAGGAGGTGGTCTCCGTAGCTCTAGCACATCGTCGCCTCATTGTAGACTTCCCAATAATTGCTCCATATTGATATCCCAAATCAATTACCCCTAGGACACAGCTTCTGTGGACACCACATCGTCATCTTTTTGCTAGTGCGCCCGTTGGGTGACTATAATGAGACATTTTTCCCTCACAACAGCTCCTCAGACAACCACACAGCTACTCTGAACGCTCTTTCTCCTGAAAACAGGACAGGAGTGAAGGCCACCACAGTGGTCAAAGACTCCACTGATGTCCACCATGATGCTGATATTTACTAGCGCAGAGCTGAGCCACAGACCTCAGCCGCCAGGGCAATAGCGTCAGACAGTGATTGCCCCAGCTGAAAGCCAGATTGCCTGTCACTCATTGTGTGTGCTGCAAGTCTGTCAGCCACCTGTCCCTCAAGACGCAGCTCCCCCTGCACAACTCACCCTTTGCTTTCGCCTTGTGTTAGGAGGACTTCATTGTCGTCCGAGACAAGGGAGCAATCAGTCGCAGCTGGCGCCGCGCATCTCAGTCTGTCCCTCCAAGGGGTTCGCACACTTGATGGGTTCGTGCTTGGCTACCACAGGGCCCCAGCCTCTGCAGCCTGCATGTCTATTCCCTTGCTGTTCTCTCTCCCCTCCCTTGGAAAACATCTCTGGTCTTGTTTTAGAAATGTATTCTGTATTTTCGGTAGTCAATATCAGAATGCTCTCCTATGTTCTTCGTTCCTTTTTTCTTTCTTCAGTCACCTTCTCCTATCTTTGCTCTGCTTCAGCATTTGAGGTTCCCCTTCCTCTTCTTCCTCCCTATGGACACCTGAAGGCCAGCCCATATGTCTGACGTGTAACATGTGACAGGGTAACGCATAATTGCCAGCCCAGGGTCGACAGGTAGGCTTTGCAAATACTCCTTGGTACAGGCCAGGCCCACAAAGGGCTGATTGCCTGAGCTGCTAGCTTCCCAAATTGCCAATTGGTCCCTCCGTCAGGTTTTTGGAAGGTGTGGCCTGAGTTGTGAAGAATCACCGAAGCCAATTGCCCCCAGCTGGAAGGAGCACACCATCAGAGTCGCTGGCATTCACAGGGGATTTTCTCAAAATGAGCCAATCATCTTCAGAGTCAACGGCTATGAAATGAAAACGGAATGATGCTAGTGGCTGAAAGGCCCTTGAGCTGTCTCGTGGTCTCTCATAGTTTCATGTACTGAAGATGGTCAGCCCTTCACTACAGTAAATCCTTTTATTATTCAGAGAGGTGTTGATGCAACTGCTGCCCCTGTGAAATCCTGCTCTTCTTCATGCAATGGCACTTTGCTTTAGGAGATTACCTCCGATTCTCAAGCACAGAAACTGCTTGCGCCTTTGCTCTTCCATGACTACGCTGTTCTTGCCGAGGCCTATAGAATGCTAAATTCTTTCCTTGGTGTTATTTATTCTAGGTTCCTCGATGGTCTGATCCAGGCAGAAATCCATATGTACCTCCCTGGTGAGGCTGTCATAGCAGTCCATTCGGTGATGAAAAAAGTAGATGTCTATTTAGTGCCCACACTGCACACTCTTCCTCACTTTTGATAGAGTGCTTCTTCCATCGAAGATCAAAGCAGGTCATGTAGTTATCACAGTCTGACCGTATATTCCGAACCTGATGCGCTACTACCTGTGTGATTGATACAATCACACGTGAGAGTCCTGTCGACAGCCAGCCAAATGTGTAATCTGTGGCAGGGATGCACCCGAGATCCCCTGTGCGCCTCCGTCTCCCTGCTGCATCAGCTGCAATGGCGATCATGCTGCCTCCTCCCACGACTGTCGGGTGTGTCTCGATGAGTGAGCTGTCCAGGTGATACGGGTGAAGGAAAAAGTGTCTTATCCGGACGCTCTCAAGGTATGGGCTTGTTGGAGGCCCTGCATTCTACGATCTGGTACCTACAGTACCGTTCTTTCCACATCTCGGTCCACAAAGGTCATGGCCACGCAGACATGCGATCTCAAATTTAGCATCGCGGTTCTAAAATCCCCCAGCATTGTGGTAGCGTCCCTGTCCCCTCCCCAGATTTGCAACACGATACCAGACATTCGGCTCACGTGGTGGAGTCATCAGCTACACAACCGGCAGGCCAGAAAGGACAGAAAGAACAGTCCTATGAAGAATTCCTATGTCCCTCCCGCCAACCAACATCTGAGTCTTCCTTCGCCAGCCGGAAAGCCTCCAAGAAATCAAACAAGGGCAAACGGTCTTCCCCTTAACTTACTCGATCTTCTTCGACGGTGTCTCCACATGGTACCCTTTCCAGGCCGACCACCGTGTCGCCAGTGCGCACCACCAACCGATTTTCTGCCCTGGACTTCGCAGGTTGGCAGAAAGAGAACGCTGATGCTTCTGTAGACCTCTTCGAGCAGGATCCCTCTGCATCTGTGCCCTGCAGCAGTGATTCATCGAAGGCAGGCACTCGTCATCTGCTAAGGTGAACACCCTTAATTTTTTCCTCGTTGTGACTATCCTCCAATGGAACATTTGCAGTCTTTGATCCAACAAAGTGGATTTATGGCTGCTCTTAGAATCGCCGCATTCACTTTTTCCCTGGTTTCAGGGATTGCATCCTTATGACTACTTTGAGCTCTCGCATTTCTTCCGAGTCCATTTTGACTTTCTCCCCAAGGACGGCACTCCATCTCATGGGGGAGTCATGCTGATTACACGGGTTGACATCCACAGTCAACCCATCTCCCTGACTTCCCACCTTTTTCTTCATAACTTGACGTTTTCCCTTTGTACTGTTTACATCCCTCCGTCATATAATGCCACCAGGGTAGACCGCCTCCAGCTCATAGTGCAGCTATCTCACCCCTTTGTGCTGCTCGGTGACTTTAATGTGCACCATATGCTTTGGGGCCTTCCAGAACCAGTCCAAGATGTGGCCTCTTGCCTGACCTTCTCGATGAACATAACGTCTGCTGAATTAACACAGGAGCACCCACGATCCTTTCAGACTCCACACACACCCATTCCCATTTGGACCTATCCTTCTGCACTGCTTAGCTTGCCATCGCCTCCAGTGGACCGTTCCCTCAGACACATACTCGAGCGATTATTTTCTGTGTGCTATCTGTTTGCTTACTCTCACCCCACCTATGTGCAAAGCCAAATGGCAGCTTACTAAGACCGACTGGAAGCTATACTCTTCCCTGGCGACCTTCGGCGAACAACGTATCCCCAGTTGAGATGACCAGGTAGAATATCTCACAGACGTTATCCTTACCGCCGCAGAACGTTCCATTTCTCGCACTTCCTCTTTACCACACTGTGTCCCGGTCCCTTGGCGGACCGAGGCTTGCCGCGACGCTATTCGCAGCAGAGACATGCTGTCCGCGTGTTTAATCGTCATCCTATGATGGTAAACAGCATTTATTGTACACAGTTGCCTGCACACTGTCGTCGTGTTCTTCGGGATAGCCAAAAAGCTAGCTGGATTTCATTCGCTAGTTCTTGTAACAGTTCCACTCCCTCTTTCGTCATGTGGCTTTCTGGTACCAAGATCCATTCCCCAGTTTCCGGCCTGACAGTAGCAGATGATGCCATTGTGGACCCTGTTGCTGTCTCCAATATTCTGGGCCGACATTTTGCGGAGATTTCGGGCTCCTTCTACTATCACCGTGCCTTCCTCCATCGGAAAGGGGCGGTGGAGGCTTGGGCGTTACTCTTCTTTGTATTGTGAGTGGTACAATGCCGCCTTTACTGTGAGGGAGTTAGATCGTGCCCTCACTTCTTCCCGATCCTCTGCCCCAGGGCAAGATGCTGTTCGTATTCAGATGTTGCAGCACCTTTCTCTTGCAGGCAAACACTTTGTGCCTAATACGTACAACCGCATCTGGGGAGAGGCCACGTTTCCCAGGCACTGTCGTAAAGCCACTGTCATACCCATATACCCATACCTAAGCCTGGTAAGAAAAAACACCTTCCATCTAGCTACCGCCCCATTTCCCTCACCAGTTCTTTTTGCAAGGTGATGGAATGTATGATTCATGCCTAGCTGGTGTGGTAGCTCGAGTCTCGCAGTTTACCAACCTCTGCGCAGTGCTGATTTCGAGCGCGCTGTTTTCCTGTTGATTATTTCGTCACTTACAGTAGTGTCAGTGTCGTCCTAACCACCGTCTGCTTCACGTCTGCTGTGCAGCGAGCTACCGTAATTTAAGTATTAACTGTATTTCTCTTACTTGTCATTTCTTCTTCCGTGTCATTTTGCTTTTAGGAAGCTTTAATTGTCTAGTGCTATTAATAGTGTTCCATAGATTTCGTGTTAGTTTTGAATACAGTCAGAGAGAGTCCCTTTAGTCAACCATAGTGCCAGTAGTGCTAGTGTTTGTTTTCAATACAGTCCAGAGACAGGTAGTGCTATTTTCATTTTTATCTACAAGAAGTGGCTAACAACCACAGTTTAAGTCAGTAAACAGCCGACTTTAGTGAATTATCAGTCTAGTTAAAAGTTGATTAACTCTCTTCAGTAAATTGATTCCTTAGGATGGATAGGATGTGTGACTGCTGTGTACGGACGCAGGAGGAGCTGGCCATAGTTCGCGAACAGCTGAGCGTGTTGATGGCCGCGGTCAGCCGTCTTCAGGCTGCTACCTCGGAGTGTAGCGGGTGTGGGGAGTCTGGTGCCCCGCAAGATACACCCCAGGTGATACATGCTTCACACACTGTCCCTGCTGTCGAGGCGCGGTTGGGCCACCCTCTCCCCAAAGGGTAGTGGCGGGTTCAGCGGCGTTCGCGGCGCACGAGGCGGAGGGTAAATGTGGAGGCTGGCCGCGTGGCATCTCCCACTCTGCCTGTGAGTGGACATGTGGCTGCTCCTTCAGCAAGGTCCGAGAAGGCACACGGGGGGAGGGGTTTATTAGTTATTGGGAGCTCCAACGTTAGGCGGGTGATGGAGCCCCTTAGGGAAATAGCGTAAAGGTCGGGGAAGAAGGCCAGTGCTCACTCTGTCTGCTTGCCGGGGGGTCTCAT
This sequence comes from Schistocerca americana, assembly GCF_021461395.2. Classification (NCBI taxonomy): domain Eukaryota; kingdom Metazoa; phylum Arthropoda; class Insecta; order Orthoptera; family Acrididae; genus Schistocerca; species Schistocerca americana. The sequence goes on along the minus strand of NC_060124.1, from coordinate 501,825,126 downwards.
CCGAGATGTGGAGGAGGCCCTACCGGCGGCGACAGAGAGCACTGGGTGCACCCGACTGCAAATTGTTGCTCATGTCGGCACCAATGACTCCTGCTGTCTGGGTTCAGAGGTCATCCTTGGTTCGTACAGGCGGTTCGCGGAATTGGTGAAGGCGGAAAGCCTCGCTCGCGGGGTGGAATCAGAGCTAACTATTTGTAGTCTCGTTCCCAAAACCGATCGCGGTCCATTGGTTTGGAGCCGGGTGGAAGACTTAAACCAGAGGCTCAGACGATTCTGCGGAGATCTGGGGTGCAAATTTCTCGACCTCCGCTATCGGGTGGAGAAATGTTGGGTCCCCGTGAATAGGTCAGGCGTGCACTACACGCCGGAAGCGGCTACAAGCGTAGCGGAGTACGTGTGGAGTGCACATGGGGGTTTTTTAGGTTAGAGAATTCCGTCCCTAGGCCCGACAAGACGCCTCCTGAGACGCGGAAAGGTAGGAGTAGGCAAAATGGAACAGGCAATAACAATATTAATGTGCTAATAGTAAACTGCAGGAGGTCTATAGAAAGGTCCCAGAACTGCTCTCATTAATAAGCGGCCACAACGCCCATATAGTACTAGGCACAGAAAGTTGGCTGAAACCAGACGTAAACAGTAATGAAATCCTAAACTGAGATTGGAATGTATACCGCAGAGACAGGCTGGACAGTGAAGGGGGAGGCGTGTTTATAGCCATAAGAAGTGCAATAGTTTCGAACGAAATTAACGGAAATCCGAAATGTGAAATGATTTGGGTGAAGGTCACGGTTAAAGCAGGCTCAAACATGCTAATTGGATGTCTCTATAGGCCCCCTGGCTCAGCAGCTGTTGTGGCTGAGTACCTGAAGGATAATTTGGAAAATATTTACAGCCGATTTCCCCACCATGTTATAGTTCTGGGTGGAGATTTTAATTTGCCGTATATAGACTGGGAGACTCAAACGTTCATAACGGGTGGCAGGGACAAAGAATACAGTGACATTTTTTTAAGTGCTTTATCTGAAATCTACCTTGAGCAGTTAAACAGAGAACCGACTCGTAGCGATTACATATTAGACCTTCTGGTGACAAACAGACCCGAACTATTTGTAACAGTTAACGCAGAACAGGGAATCAGCGATCATAAAGCGGTTACGGCATCGATGATTTCAGCCGTAAATGGAATTATTAAAAAGGGTTGCAAGATTTTTCTGTTTAGCAAAAGTGACAAAAAGCAGATTTCAGAGTACCTGACGGCTCAACACAAAAGTTTTGTCTCAAGTACAGATAGTGTTGAGGATCAGTGGACAAAGTTCAAAACCATCGTACAATATGCGTTAGATGAGTATGTGCCAAGCCAGATCGTAAGAGATGGAAAAGAGCCACCGTGGTGTGACAACCGTGTTAGAAAACTCCTGCAGAGGAAAAGGGAACTTCACAGCAAACATAAACACAGCCAAAGCCTTGCAGACAAACAAAAATTACGCGAAGCGAAATGTAGTGTGAGGAGGGCTATGCGAGAGGCGTTCAATGAATTCGAAAGTAAAGTTCTATGTACAGACTTGGCAGAAAATCCTAAGAAATTTTGGTCTTATGTCAAAGCGGTAGGTGGATCAAAATGTCCAGACACTCTGTGACCACAATGGTACTGAAACAGAGGATGACAGACTAAAGGCCGATATACTAAATGACTTGTTTCAAAGTTGTTTGACAGAGGAAGACTGCACTGCAGTTCCTTCTCTAGATTCTCGCACAGATGACAAAATGGTAGATATCAAAATAGACGACAGAGGGATAGAGAAACAATTAAAATCGCTCAAAAGAAGAAATTCTGCTGGACCTGATGGGATACCAGTTCGATTTTACACAGAGTACGCGAAGAAACTTGCCCACCTTCTTGCAGCGGTGTACCGTAGGTCTCTAGAAGAGCGTAGCGTTCCAAAGGATTGGAAAAGGGCACAGGTCATCCCCGTTTTCAAGAAGGGACGTCGAACTGATGTGCAGAACTACAGACCTATATCTCTAACGTCGATCAGTTGTAGAATTTTGGAACACGTATAATGTTCGAGTATAATGACTTTTCTGGGTTTCGAAAAGGACGGTCATGTGGAACCCAGCTCGTGCTATTCGTCCACGAGACTCAGAGGGCCATAGACACGGGTTCCCAGGTAGATGCCGTGTTTCTCGAGTTCCGCAAGGCGTTCGGTACAGTTCCCCACAGTCGTTTAATGAACAAAGTAACAGCATATGGACTATCAGACCAATTGTGTGATTGGATTGAGGAGTTATTAGATAATAGAACGCAGCAATTCATTCTCAATGGATAGAAGTCTTCCGAAGTAAGAGTGATTTCAGGTGTGCCGCAGGGGAGTGTCATAAGACCGTTGCTATTCATAATATACATAAATTACCTGGTGGATGACATCGGAAGTTCACTGAGGCTTTTTGCAGATGATGCTGTGGTGTTTCGAGATGTTGTAACAATGGAAAATTGTACTGAAATGCAGGGGGATCTGCAGCAAATTGACGCATGGTGCAGGGAATGGCAATTGAATCTCAATGTAGACAAGTGTAATGTGCTGCGAATACATAGAAAGATAGATCCCTTACCATTTAGCTACAAAATAGCAGGTCAGCAACTGGAAGCTGTTAGTACAATAAATTATCTGGAAGTACGCATTAGGAGTGATTTAAAATGGAATGAACATATAAAGTTGATCGTCGGTAAAGCAGATGCCGGACTGAGATTCATTGGAAGAATCCTAAGGAAATGCAATCCGAAAACAAAGGAAGTAGGTTACAGTACGCTTGTTCGCCCACTGCTTGAATATTGCTCAGCAGTGTAGGACCCGTACCAGATAGGGTTGCTAGAAGAGATAGAGAAGATCCAACGGAGAGCAGCGCGCTACGTTACAGGATCATTTAGTAATCGCGAAAGCGTTACGGGGATGATAGATAAACTCCATTGGAAGACTCTGCAGGAGAGACGCTCAGTAGCTCGGTACGGGCTTATGTTAAAGTTTCGGGAACATACTTTCACCGAAGAGTCAAGCAGTATATCGCTCCCCCCTACGTATATCTCGCGAAGAGACCATGAGGATAAAATCAGAGAGATTACAGCCCCACAGAGAAGCATACCGACAATCCTTCTTTCCACGAACAATACGAGACTGGAATAGAAGGGAGAAAAAATAGAGGTGCTCAAAGTACCCTCCGCCACACACCGTCAGTTAGCTTGCGGAGTATGGATGTAGATGTAGATGTAGATGTAGACTTTGTCCACCCATGTCACGAATGGCTTACTCTGGAAATCCCAGACTGTGGCCGTGTTTTTAGATTTGGAGAAAGCCCATGATATCTGTTGGAGGACTGGTATCTACCACACTCTCTATACGTGGGGCTTCTGGTGGTTGCCTGTCCCGTTTCATAGCACATTCTAACACCTTGTCTTTCATTGAATTTCCGATCTGAGGTGCAATGGAGATACCCTCTTTAAATATGCCATAAGAAAATTTTTGGGGCCCTTGTTATTAAGTGCAAGAAGCAGTCACTCTCTTTTGGATGTGCTTTAGTGAACCTTTCCATTAATCCAAGTCTGATTAAATAAACAAGCCTGGTTAAATAAACAGTTGTTTTATTTATTATATTCTCTGAATTGTGCAAGATTTTCTTTGTTTTGTTATCTTCCAATGCTTCTCTTTCGTTGCGCTGTCCTATTCGCAACTGTAACACGACATTAGAGCAGCCAAATTGTTGGCCAAGTAACGTGCCAACTACTTTCATATATATAATGATTTTCGTAGTTCATGTATTTCAATGTAGCTTAACGAATTTCTTTTATGTAAAAGTATAGTATTCAGATAAAACAGCTAACTTGAACCATTATTGCCACGGTTCGAGCGGCTGCCCCCGTCGGAGTTTCGAGTCTTCCCTCGGGTATGGATGTGTGTGTTGTCCTTAGCATAAGTTAGTTTAAGTTCGATTAAGTATTGTGTAGGCCTAGTCACCGATGACCTCAGCACTTAGGTCCCATAGAAATTTACAAGTTTCCAAAATTTGAGCAATTAATGACGTTAAAATATCTTAACGAAAGTTCAGTATCACAACAAAAACCATGTGGTCTTCTCTTTTACCGAATTTAATCCATTCCTTTTCTATGTTGCCGTATCAAGAGAATGACGCTCATGTAATGTAAGATGTATAGCTCTCAGTCTTGACCCCAGAAATGCGAAGGTATCGCCTCTAAGAATCAAGTCAGAAGTTAAATCAGTTAGTTATTTTTGAATAAATAATTGTAGTGCAGAATCTTCTTCCTGCTTTGATAACCACCATCATTGCATTCATATTCAAAACTATTGTCGTTTTTGCAAACATTCAGGAACGGCAAGTGGAACAGGAGCAGAGGTAGGTTCGCTACACGTATCTGGTTGCAAGGCCCAAGAACAGCTAAAAATTTTATACCTGTCTCACATTTTGCTTTGTACCTCAGTGTCAACCATACAAATATAATAATAATAGGCATGATCCTGCAGCTCCCTCAAAACAACGGAACTGCAAGAGCCATTGGTTTCTTCTACCCATATTTTCAAAGTGTCAGTACCTCAATACAAATAACGTCAAGCCATGTGCAGTGCACAGACTTTGTCTTAATCACCAAACCTTGCAGGAAGGCAGGTGTAGTAGACATCTTTCATAAAATTTCAAATGTTCCTTCTTTCGTTAGCAATTGCGTAACTACCGACAACACAACAGACTATGTTTGGGGTATTCAAACATTTGCGAGATCTCAGTTCTAGAGAACTGCAAAGCTACGAGAGGGTGCGAAAAGTATTGCCTCCGAATTTTTTATGTGAATACATATCATGTTTTTTAAATAAGACAAATATTATTAATATCCTACACCTTTATTCTTCATGGCTACGAATTCATTTCTCAACATATTCAACATGGCGACAACACTCACCTCCCAGCGAGAGACCGCTTTGTTTATACCGTCACTGTAGAATGTTTGACTAGTTCAAAATGGTTCAATTGGCTCTGAGAATTATGGGACATAACATCTGTGGTCATCAGTCCCCTAGAACTTAGAACTACTTAAACCTAACTAAACTAAAGACATCACACACATCCATGCCCGAGGCAGGATTCGAACCTGCGACCGTAGCAGTCGCGGGGTTCCGGACTGAGCGCCTAGAACCGCTCGGTTGACTTGTTCACCAGTAGAAAGTTTGATTGTCTTTCCACGGAGCTGCAACCTCGCATCTGATTACAACGCTTCAACGCTATCAAAATGAAGTCTTCGAAGGTATCCTTTAAGTTTTGGAAGCAGATGAAAATCAGATGAGGCCAAGTCGGTAATGTACGGACAATGATCGATGACAGTGAACCCCAGGTGATGGAGTGTCGTAGACATTGCTGCGCCCCCGCAAGCCGACAATAAGCCGTACTGCCACATATTACTAGCCTCAGAAACGTCGTAAGCTTGGTTCACGTACAAAGTGGCAGCTGGGGGGTGGTACTGCAGTGGAACCTACTTCCGTATAACCTGTCATGTAACATGATGATGTATTTAACGAAATATGAAGCAAATGGAACAGTTATGTATCTTCCATTATAACTAACGGTAGTTTATAGAATCGAATATCATATCATTAGACAAAAAATTTAAAAAATTAAAATAGTTTCAGCTGACGTCTTTTTAACGTCTGGAACGGAATTTATTACAACGAGAAAGACAAAAGTCAGTGGTACAATAATATGTCGCGAAATGACATCTTGGATGTAATGGCGCTTTGCGAATTATACTGTTCCAAAGAGTTCTTTAAGCTTAAGTGTACAACAATAACAATTGGTATAATAGAGAGTGGCGATGTGAGAATGAGAGTATTATATGGTATCTTTTAAAATCTGTCGCAGATTGACGCTATCTCAGCTACTGTTTAACAGTCGGTCGTCGGGGAGTTTGTCAACAATGCAGTATCGCCCGAGGCGGCGAAAGCCGTTGCGTAGCAACGTTCGTTCTTTGCACTCTATCGTTGAAGGAGCGTCTGCATTTCGTGAGAGTTGGTTTGCTGGTGAGAAAGTGAGTCTACTGTAAAAAAAGGCGTTTCAGATTCTTGTGGTCATCTAAGAGGAAGCGTCAAGAGCCAGCCAGAACACTTCGTAAAAAAACAGGTATGAGATTTGTGACCCCGTCTGTCCTTGATCGCATTTAGACAGGGTTTGCCATTAACAGAATCCCCTCTCTAATGTAGGCGCCAGTTAACAATTTCAGCTCCATGATTTACGTAATCTGCAGAACGCTGCTATTATTGATTCCATTTCAGATTCAGTAAACGTTTTGTTATACGGGTGATATTACTTCAAAGTTAACTGTCCGTGTGATTTTGTTGGTGTACTTCTGTCTTTTTGGGTGCAGGGTTTGTAATTAGAATCAGCCGACTGAGATATTTCCAATTTCCGATATCCTGTATGTGCGTTGTGTTTTACTCAAATTCCGAATGTAGTATTCATGAAGAGCGGATTATTCTCAGTACTGCCTACGCTTAAGATTTACAAATACGTAGTGAACCGTGACTTGAAATTCCTCGTGAGAAATAACAATCCATCTGAGCCCTAAGTGGCACTGCTAGGGACCAGACGCAAGGCTTCAATACGGTAGCGCATCTCTGCCACATTACGGACAACCCATTCTGGCAAAGAAACTCAAGCTGCAGTTCAGCCCCTTTCTGCCTTCACCATTCTCCAGACACGCTTTAAATACTGAAGACCATTGCAAAGCTTCCTTCAACGTTTGAGATAGCCCTGGCTGTGAGCTCGAAACACTCACTTCAGTTAGACAGATCCAAGTAAGTGTCACGACTTAGTGTATTATTTCCTGACTAATATAAAAGTTCATACTGTCTGGAAGTTCAGGATTTTGTCAATGTAACTTGTAGACGGCGATGAGTGATCAGTTTTTCAAAGTGCAGTATGAAACTGCACAAAGTTTAGTAGAAGTGTCAACATCGAGGATACATACGCGCTATATATCATTAGGAACATGACAAGACATAGACGTTGAAGATACAGAATTGTCTGTGACTCTTGGGAGGAGAATCGAATATGGTCTGGTGTTCCAAGGAACTGCAATTAGTGACTATAACTGAGATCGTATGGAACCAAGGGGGCTGGATACATTCGGAGACAAATTTATTCTACTTTCTGAGTCCAGGAAACATCAGAAGTCATCAAAAGTGTCTGGCGCAAGACGTTTGCGAACAATATGTTGGCCAATTATATCTCAGTCGACGTCGCTAGACGATAATGCAAGCCAACATGCAGGCGAAAGAAATGGTGGTATCCGTCGTTCACCAAGGAGAAATTCCACGCTTCTCGCTAGATGAGCTTTTCACATTGTTGTCAGTACGTAGTCGTGTCGATTTCCAATAGTGATCAATTTTTCTACAGTCTTGCCACCTTATATTTTAGAATAGTGTAATTATGATACGCCTTCCATGACTAGAACCAAATGTGATTTGCCCACATCCAATATATTCCTACAAATAGAATATTTTATCGGCAGATGTGACGAGAAATAATACTCGTTCGACACCTACAGTCTTCGTTTGTCTAGACACAATTTGTTTAGTACAGTTGATGACGAATTACAATGTGTGGGCACTGTCACTTCATTCATTTTTGTTTCTCGAATCATAACCCTATGACAACTGCGAAGTTAGACAGTGTCGTAAAAGAAATGCTGTGCAGTTTAGTTATGCTACAGGTTTCTATATGAAGTATTTGAAATTACTTTTGACAATACGCCCATCGACTTACACGAAATAATATACATTCATGTAAAACATCTACGAGGGAGCCAAAATAAGAATTTAAAGAATGAGCCATATCCCAGTATCGCTCGGACGTAACTTTCAAAGAATGAGAATCCAGGTGAGACCATCCACTGAACTTGCTGGAATGTGGGGCTAATTGTCAAACTGAACGTCACTGGATATAAGGCAAAATTTATAGACAGAATGCTGATTAGATTTTCTGGGCGATTCCCGTCGTGCACTGCATGATTTTTGCGGTAGAATTGCGCTACATATAAACTAGTAATCCGAGAAAGAGCTAAAGCACGCCGTATGTCAAAGGCATTCAAGGTGACCTAAGCAGCGTGCACTGGAACTCGTCTAATTCGTGGAAACCCTTCAGGGACAACGCTATAGCGTACCACTGGAATCAATTGCTGTGGGGAAACGTGATCCTCGAAGATGACATCCCACACACCCACAACTCATCACAACCTACAACTGATCACACTACGTATATTATACTGTGCAGATGTAATAATACTACAGATCGTTGTGATCTTTATGCCGACTGAGCTTCTGCTCATGATCACATCTACATCAGTACTCTGCAAGCTACTGTGCAGTACATGGCAGAAGTAATCCTTTCACAGGTTCCAATGTATTCCTGCTCTGTTCGGATATCAACAGTCGCAAGAATAACTGCCTAAAGGCCACTGTGCGCGCTGGAATCAGACTAATCCTGACTTCATAGGGGTTGGAGCTATGGTGTTATATTCTTCGGTTTATAACTGGTCCTTGAAAACTTTGTGTGTAGGTTACAATGCAGGTATTGACGCAAATGATTATATTTAATTGTTAAATACTTTGTTCTATTATAAATAAAAATTTTGAATGATTTATAACTTTCGCATTGCTTAATGATGACCAGTATATCCTTCAGTTAATAACACTAACAAAGGAATATGTAATAATTTAATTTACAATAAAAATAGTGATTATAGCAGTGGATATTTAGTATTCTGAGGAATGGATTAAAGAAAACATAATCTGGAGTTATTTCTTCTTGTAAGATGTTTAATTATATGGCATAATATTTTACATCATTTCCTTTAGCGCTAAAGTACATGTATTGTTGTTGAAACTTTACTAGAATGGTTCATATACATTGAAGAGCCAAAGAAAGTGGTACACCAGCCTGATATCATGTAGGTCCCCGCGAGCACGTAGAACTGGCACAACACAAAGTGGCAATCGAATCGAATAATGTCTGAAGTAGTACTGGAGGCAACTGACATTATGAATCCTGCACGGCTGTCCATAAATCCGTAAGAGTACCAGAGGGTGGAGATCACTTCGGAAAATCACGTTGCAAGGCATCCCAGATATGCTCAATGATGTTGATATCTGGGGAGCTTGGAGGCCAGCGGAAGTTTTTAAACTGCGAAGAGTGTTTCTGCAGCCACTCTATATCAATTGAGGACTTGCGGGGTGTCGCATTGTTCTGCTATAGCTGTACAAGTCCATTGGAATGCACAACGGACTTTAATTTGTGCAGGTGATCATACATGATCCTTACGCACGTTTCATCTGTCAGAGTCGTATCTAGTCGTATCAGGGGTCCCACATCACTCGAACTGTAAATGCCCCACACCATTTCAGAGTCCCCACCATCTTCAATAGTCCCCAGCTTACTCGCAGGGTCCGTTGATTCGTGAACTTGTCTCCATACACGTACATGTCCATCACCTCGATACTATTTGAAACGAGACTCATCCGAGCAGGCAACATGTTTCCAGTCATCAACAGTCCAATGTTGGTGTTGGCAGGTTCATGCGAGGTGTAAAGCTTTGTGTCGTGCAGTGATCAATAATACACGAGTGAGCCTTCGGCTATGCAAGCCCATATCGATAATTATTCGTTGAATGGTTCGTACGCTGAAACATGTTGATGGTCCAGCATTGAAATCTGCAGCAATTTGAAGATGGACTGCACTTCTCTCACGCTGAACGATTCTCTTTTGTTGTCTCTTTATTGCAGGATCTTTATCCGGTCGCAACATTGTCGGGAATTTTATGTATTACGAGATTCCTAATATTCATGGTACCCTCGTAAAATGGTCGTACGGAAAAATCTGCACTTCATCATTACCTCGGAGGTGATATGTCCCATCCCTTGCGCGTCGACTACAACACCACGTTCAAACTCAGTTAAAACTTGATTACATACCATTCTAGGAGCAGTGACCGATTTAACAAATTTGCCAGACACTTATCTTACATTGGCGTTGCCGATCTCAGCGCCGTGTTCTGCCTGTTTACATATCTCTGTATTGGAATGCACATGTTTATACCCGTTTCTTTGGCCCATCAGTGTATATCGTTTGAACTTCTTTTACATACAAAGTGTAGAAATTAAACAGCAGAATTGCAACAATTGCTACAGCGTACAAATTTTTCTCTGAAGTAAATTTTCACGTGTATTACAGCAAAATGTACAAGCGAAACTAATGCTAATCATATGAATGACTAGCTCGTGATTTTTGTATGTGAATGTGATGTGTTGAATTTTTGTTAATTTAAACACATTAAATTATATATATGAAATTAGACATAAGTTGCAGAGCGAATCACGTCCTTCTCTTACATATCAAATAATAATAATAATAATGCAAATAACATTAAAACTGAAAGACACACACTGTTGCAGAAACGGTTACTTTCATTTTCACATGTCACTATAAAACTGTTTGCAGTTTAGAGCTTCATTCGTGACTTAAAATGATCGCTCAACTGTCTGATTCAGTGAGTGGTTTATGTTACTGGCTAATGTGTACTCTTCGTCTCAGTTTTCCTTTCTTAAGCAGTCTCAAGAATGACATGTACGTAATTATCCACTGACGGTTCATACCTGGTTACTGGATGTGATTTAGGGCTCCAGTGATGCAATAACAATTAGTTGATATGTGTCTCTGTATATCAGTGTCCTTGAGTTGAACGAGAAAAAGTACAAGTATCCAGAAAGCTAGGCAAATGCATTGTGTTCAGTATCAGGAAGGAATTTCTGATCTGGCTGCAAAACATGGTCAACATCAGTTTCGTATATGGCGGTTCTCATGATGGTAGATAGTTTTTTCTCACTGAATCCAAAATTCTATTCTTTTTCTTCTATAGATACGTGTGTCCCATGTCAGCTTCAACTCCACACATTTCGTATAAGACTGAGGTCTCACTCCATTTCATGTTTTGTAGCAGGAGTTGAATAGGTTTCATTGATGACGTTCAGTTCTAATACTTGGTTTAAACTCTTTGCTTGAACGTTTTTCTAAACTAGTGATCAATTTTAGTCAGGTCACTGAATTGCCTTTGGGTGCTTAGGAACGATTTCGATTAATTGTTGGTAGACACTTGCTGAGAACTGCTTCAGTGTGTCTTTTCCTAAGTAGCTAAATTCTATATAGTACTTCCAGAAGTATCTGTAGATTTTGAATTCTGGATCGATATATATCTGCAGCATTGAATCTGATGTTCAAAATATTTCGAAGATTGTTGTTGTATGATTCCTGTACTCTACCAGAACATCTTGGTTGTATATTTTTGGAATATTGTCATGTAATGGTGATGTGGATTTCTCCACCCCAATCGACCGTCGGTAAGCGGTGTGACTGTGTTGAGGATAGCCAGTATGGACAAAACAGCACCTCCACACACGCGGCGACACCATGGGAAGTATTTACCTCGCACAGTTTTCAGGTATGGTTAGGTCTGGATCTAGATGGCTGAGCTTAGGCAATAGATAAGTACTACTGTAGTATGCCACTGTATTCTTTCTGTACTCCGGGAGTTACACTCTTTCATGTTGTTTTCATTGTTTGAATCTTTTCCTGCCACGTGAGTTCTAATCTGTGAGGGGGACTCGTCGAGGAGATCATGTCAAAGTTTTTTTTTGCTTTTTTTATTTTATTTTTAATTGTATGAAACTATGGATGCATCCAATATTGAGAACCAGCTTCCAGCTCAATCACACATGTGTTGATTCTGGCTCCAGTGGACTTTACTTATTCCTTGAGTATGTCTTTAGAGGAAATCTCATCTTGCGTTTGCTGCAATCTTCGCCCCGTCTATGTCTACATCTACATCCATACTCCGCAAGCCACCTGACGGTGTGTGGCGGAGGGTACGTTGGGTACCTCTATCGGTTCTCCCTTCTATTACAGTCTCATATCGTTCGTGGAAAGAAAGATTGTCGGTAAGCCTCTTCGTGGGCTCTAATCTCTCTGATTTTATCCTCATGGTCTCTTCGCGAGATATACGTAGGAGGGAGCGATATACTGCTAGACTCTTCGGTGAAAGTATGTTCTCGAAACTTTAACAAAAGCCCGTATCGAGCTACTGATCGTCTCTCCTCCAGAGTCTTCCACTGGCGTTTATCTATCATCTCCGTAACGCTTTCGCGATTACTAAATGATTATGTAAGGAAGCCCGCTGCTCTCCATTGGATCTTCTCTATCTCTTCTTTACCGATGATTAATTTTATATGGTCATTCCATTTTAAATCACTCCTAATGCCCACTCCGAGATAATCTATGGAATTGACTGCTTCCAGTTGCTGACCTGCGATATTGTGGCTAAATGATAAAGGATCTCTCTTTCTATGCATTCGCAGCACATTACACTTGTCTACATTGAGATTCAATCGTCATTCCCTGCACCATGCGTCAATTCGTTGCAGATCCTCCTGCATTTCAGTACAATTTTGAAATGTTACAACCTCTCGATATACTACTGCATCATCCGCAAGAAGTGTCAATGAAATTCCGATCTTATCCACAAGGTAATTTATATAGGAACGGTCCTACGACACTCCCCTGAGGCAACATGTAATCACTCTTACTTCGGAAGACTTCTCTCCATTGAGAATGGCATGCTGTGTTCTATTGTCTACGAACTCTTCAATCCAATCACACAACTGGTCTGATAGCCCACATGCTCTTAGTTTGTCCATTAAAAGACTGTGGGGAACTGTATAAAACGCCTTGCGGAAGTCAAGAAACACGGCATCTACCTGGGAACCCGTGCCTATGGCCCTCTGTGTCTCGTGGACGAATAGCGCGAGCTGTGTTTCACACGATCGTCTTTTTCGAAACCCATGCTAATTTCCACATAGTAGATTTTTTGTCTCAAGAAAAGTCATTATACTCGGTCATAATACGTGTTCCTGAATTCTACAACTGATAGACGTTAGAGTTATAGGTCTATAGTTCTGCACATCTGTTCGACGTCCATTATTAAAAAAGGGGATGACCTGTGTCCTTCAGCATGAAACATGAATCTCGTGCTTAGTAACTGGAGCTAGTAGATTTCCATTCTGCCCTCTCGTAACTGAATAATTCGTACTTCTCAAATATCTGCACCTTGCATGTCCGACCATGACAAAATTAGTTAACGTACTCGCTAGACTGTCCACGAAGAAATCGCAGTTGACCACATACAGACGGTTCAAACGTAGAAATTTTTCTGAACTTGCAACTGAAGCGCGAAAGATAGATGGGGGGGGGGGGGGGGGGGGGGGTTCGTCACTAATTCCTTTGTCGGTCATAAATCTAAAACATCATGTGCTTACAAACAAAGTAAATCAACTAAATGAAATATATGCCCTTTTATGGACTGGAAAGTAAGAGGAAACTTGCACCTTGTCTAACCGAAGAACTAAAACATCTCATGAATATCAGAGACGCGGCACATAAGGAAAACGAACATCGCACTACTCTTGAAAAACATGTTACTGACAAGTAGAAGTTGAACAGGGTCAGTCAAACTACGAGAATACAAACCTCAGGCAAGCTCATACACTAACGGACAACAGAAATAGATCATCTGTGCTATGGAATAACGTACGTGGCCTTGGCAGAGGCAAACTGAAAACTGCAGCTGATCCCATTATCCCAGACGATCAACTGAACAGGTACTTCACATTACCTACAAAGACAATTCAGTCACAAACGAGAGACTCATTGATTGCTTCATTAGGTAGACGACTGTAGCCATGAGAAATTCTGTCTAAAGCTTGTTACTGGCAACACAGTCAAAAAAGCGATCATGTGTATCAGATCAGCATCAATTGGACATGGTGGCATGGTAGTCCAAATGATGAAGCTTGTTACTGACCCATTACTGGCCACTAAAAGATAACTAGAAATGGTTTTCCTGATGCCTGGAAGCAGGGACCAGTTAAGTCATTATCTAAACAGGACGCTGCCGTAGTAGGCTCTAATTACTGACCTGTCTGCATTTTCCTGCACTGTCCAAAGCCTAAGTGTATATAGTCCACGACCACCTTACAGACTTCCTAACTACAAACAACCTACTGGACGAATACCAATCAGGCTTCCATAAACATCACAATACAACATCTGCGTTAATAGAGGTAACAGATGACCGGAAGCTTGCCGCGAATGCACAAGAGGAAACTGTCATGTGCTACTTAGATTTCAGCAAAGCCTTTGACGTCGTCTCCGATGACATTTTACTTTCCAAACTTAGCAGCCTAAGTTTCTCGTCAGGTGTAGTGCAGCGGTTTCTTTCATACCTAACATCTCGCCTGAAATTGGTGAACTTCGGTACCATGGAATCACAAAAGATGCAGGTAGTACCAGACATCCCCGAGGCTTCGGTATTAGGTCCCATTGTAGGTAAATGATGTATGTCGTACTCCAGATACCACACGTAAGCTGACGACCTCCAGTGGATTATAAGTGTCAAATCTATAAAGCGGAAGACTGATATCGAGAATCGCAGTACCGACCTGTGTCCAAAATCAAAATGTGCCCAGAATTTCGGATAAAAGCTCAACCCATGCAAAACACAAGCGGTACTGGTTGGTTATTCTAAGCTCATTAGCCCGAAATATAGCGAATGCCTACTATCTTCAACCCTAAATTGAATATATAACCAATTAACTCTTTCAGCGATCAGTCTGGGAGTAATAATAGATGAAAATCGAAATTGGACTGAACACGTTACTGTAATATGCAAAAAGGCATCAGCATCGCTCCGTGCCCTGCAAACAAGAAAATGCTCCTCCCTCTAGACCTGAAAAAGAGCCTTGTACAAGCACTTACACTACCAATTAGTGATTACAGCGATGTTACTCCTCAAGGTCTTTCTCAGGAAAACTCAGGGCCCCTGGAACTCGTATTCGTTCTATTTGTGATTTTCGACTCTTTGGTCACATTTCACCATCACATGTTAGGCTACCCTTGCTGTGTGCAGTCATCTCCACACACTTTGTGTTCTCTACTGTCCTATCAATGAACACTATACCTCAAATCTCTTCTCGACGTTAATGCTCTTGTCTAAACAACACAGCAGAAACACCCGTCGGCATCGCAACAAAATCGATTTCATGCTACTCTGTCGTTCAGCCACATGCTCGAAGTCCTTCTCAGTAACAGGAATCCGACTCTCGAAGATCCTGCTACGTTATATTACGGAACTAAATAGCATCTCGAGATTCAGAAGTCAGGTAGTATCTACTAAAGCAACAATACGGTTATGATTGTCCCTGAATGTACTCGTTACCTTAGCACATTCTTCGATCCTACCAGATGTTCCTCATTAATCAGTATTCTCAGCCGATGTAGTCTCTTTGAATTTTCATTTCTCTTAACTCGCTGCATCAGAAAACATCTGCTTTAGACCTACAACTTCTTCTTTCATCACCCACTTTCATTATTCTTATTCACGTCACAATTACCATTATTATTATTATTATTATTATTGTTATTTGTATTATTAGTATTATCATATTAGTGACTGCAGCTGCAGTAGTACAAGTAACGCAAATATTAATGTCCTTAGTTCATAAACAGTAAAATTTGGTCCCACAGCCACTGCAGACAAACAAATTATTTTAATATTATTTTTCAAATAAAATTGTTATTTCCTTACGTAACTATGATGTTATGTATATTGTATGTGTGAAACGCTGTCAAGTTGTAAGAAAGGGCCCTAATAAGGTCATATTACATAAATAAATAGGTAAATATTATTGGAAATTGGTTATCTTTGTCGATGATTCGATCTGTTTTCGCTGATCGTCGCAAGGGTATGACTATTGAGCACACCTCTAATCTATATTTTATTCCGTAACATCCATCCAGATAGCGTTGTGACCGAGGTGATTAAACTGTTTGTTGATCTTTTGCTGAATTGCTATAAGGGAATGATTCGGTGTTTCCCTGTATTGTGTTACCAAACCGTTACTGGTCACGATTGTTTCCCATTCCCCATAATGCTTCCTTGGCAACTTGTCACATACGCGTGTCGTGCTTAATCTGAGGATGAAAAGCATTACATATGGCGCGTCTGGGCAAAGCCTTTTTCACTGGTTCAGAACAGTCAGTTGCAATCACTTCCTCAACATTCTGCCTGCAGTACTGACTGTGTCTGTTCGGGTTCGTTTGGGTCCTTTGTCGTTTCACAAGGCAGTGGTGGGGCGCGGTATTTTAGAGTACTTGCTTCGGTCCCATTGTAGTTATGTTCCCCGTCCGGGTGCAGATCCTCTCCCACTCTTCTGATCCCGTCACGCGGGATGTCTTGATTGTACAGATCGCACGTTTTCAATACCTTGTGTGCACATGATGTACCCGTCTGAGATTTTTCATTTTCTGTGAATTCATGTGGCAATGATCAGGATGCTAGGTCGGATTTCTGTGGGTATTTTATCAAAAGTGTTGATTTCGATTGTTTTGTATGGTTTCCTGCCGCTACTCCAGCCGCAGTGGTTAGTTGGTTGCTGTTGTTTTGTATTCACCTTCCTATGAAATCGCAGGGACGGTGAACCAAAAGAACGCGTGACATTAGTGGCATTCAACCAAATGATTTGGCACGGAAATGAATGAGGAATTTAGGGAGGCATGGTAATTGTAAATAACTCATTTTCTCGTTTGCCTTGGAAGTTGTACTACCGAAGTTCATCGAGGACGTGACACTGCTTCGGACATGTCATGGAGGTTGTAGAGGACAGACCTTTGCTCACGCTCACTCCCTGAGAGTCACGGTGTACTCAAATCCAGTAGTAACTATATACCACCGTCCATTGGTAGATCGCTCAGGTTGACGTCCGCCCTCTAGCGACAAGTACTGCACTGCGAAATTGCTGTGACGGAACAGTATTCAGCCGTTTGCTCCTATTTCTTGCACACTTACATTGTGTGCTGCAAATACAACTTCTCAGAACCGTTTTTAACTTGTGAATAGTATTCAACACGTTTAGTTCGAGAAGGAAACAAACAATGCAAAAGATGTATGATAGAAAATTTTAAAGCCTGTGGAGTGAGAGGCATGGCTTAATTAACAATATCAATAAAACTGTGTTCATTTAAAGCTCCAGGTCTGAGGTATGTAGAACATCGCCTGCCAAACGGCGCTATGAAAGAAACGACAAATCTCTTTCTCAACAAAAGGCAAGGAGAAGCAAAGGAATTTCACTGCATGTGGTATTAAAGACAAGAATAGGCAGTCGCCATCTTATGATTAAGTATGTTCTCAAGGACTGTCATACCAACGCTGCAAATTACCAGGCTTCAAATACCATTGCCCACCATGATAAATCCTCTTGCGGCGGGGGATCTTTGAAGGAAGCTCGTGCCCCATAAATTTTTCAGGACTTTGAAAATAAAATTAATATAATTGTGAGCATCAAACATACTGATCTAGAACACAATAAAAGATGGAATACTATAACTGGCGGAGAATGTAGAACAACAACAACATCAACACAAACGGCGTTAAGTCCTGTTCTTATACTTCACTGAATATTGACGGAAGTATAGATGTAACAAAATGTGCCTCTCTAGCTGTGTTTGCTCCATATTGTGTTGTAAATGACATCAAAGAACAATTGATTGCAATAATAACATTTCCAGCAACTGGTAAGGACACAGATATTTCTAAGGCTTTTAAAAATTCGCATCATTAAAAAGAAAAAGACTGAAGAAAAGTTCTTTTGGTAACAACTGGTGATGTTTTCAAAATTGTGGACAAAAGAATGGTGTCATTAGGTTTTTCCACACACACACTGAACATTCTTTTCTTGAACTTCGCTGTATCGTATGTCAACAAGCCTTGTATGTAACTTCGCTTTCTCTTCCTTTGAAATTCGACGCAGTGGCAAGCTTCTAATAAATGTAAGTTCTAAAGGTTGTTTCATGTATTCAGCGCAGTGCACAATGGCTTATAGATGTATAATAATGTTCCCTAGTTGACCGCCGGCAGCGTACGTTAGAAGTTTGCGTAACGAAAAACAACTATAACAGATCTTCATCGCGCTTTTGAGGCTGAACTGTAACATTTAAAAAACGATATTGTTTCCAAAAACAACAAGTAACTCCAACATTTGAAAAAATTGCCATCGATTTGAAACTACACGAAAAGACATCCAAGAGAAGTCACTGTGGAAATTTTCTCGCCAAAACACTCGAAAACTTTTCATCGAGTTTTACTGAGCTCAAAGAGTTGTCAGAAACTGTAATATTCATTATATATCCTGATGTGACTTCGCTGGATAAAATGAGCTTACTTAAATTTGATTGATTGGAAACTGAAAAATTTTTAATGCAGCTGGCAGATTTCAAGTTAATTCAGTATGGGCTGAAAAATTTACCAAAACAAGAAAAGAATTAGAAGTAAACAAATTAGAAAGGGTATCAGGCAATATGTGCAGAAATGCCGACATTAAAATTGTGGAAACCAGAAATTCAATTCAGACACAGATAGTTGTCTGAACAAGCTGGCGTTTGCTGTTATGTTCATCCCCCTAAGCCTGTTAATCGTTATTTTATGAAATGAATATTATGAATGGCTCGCTTCGAAGCCAGCTGCCAATAATTCGCGTTCACCTCGCATTCTACTATAAAAGTTACGAAGTATGAACCTAATAAAAATTACTCGGCATTGAATTCACATCAGTATGTAGCACATAAGTTTTACTTTCACTTAGATAAAATAAAGATTTTTAATTTTATGACTGCTGTATACGAGCTCTAATCTTAAAATTCGAATGCATTCGTGGGCTATCATAAGTATAAAAATGCACAAAGTAAGCAAGAAAAAAGGATAATATGTGGTATCAATTTAGTTATACGATTTGTTGGATGGTAAGTCGTTTGCGTATTAAACATTCCTTGGTAAAAATGAGACGTAGATGTACACAGGTTCGCCATCCCCACGCCGTGTTCTCGCATTGTGTACGGAGATGCTCTAGGTGACCGCAATGCGCGCTGGTTTGCGGCAGCTTATGGTATAAAACGAGATTCTTCTGACCAAGAATGTGAAGGCAGGAGAGGATGAGGCTGCAAAGTCTACATCTACATCTACATCTACATTGATACTCCGCGAGCCACCCAGCGGTGTGTGGCGGAGGGCACTTTACGTGCCACTGTCATTACCTCCCTTTCCTGTTCCAGTCGCGTATGGTTCGCGGGAAGAACGACTGTCTGAAAGCCTCCGTGCGCGCTCTAATCTCTCTAATTTTACATTCGTGATCTCCTCGGGAGGTATAAGTAGGGGGAAGCAATATATTCGATACCTCATCCAGAAACGCACCCTCTCGAAACCTGGCGAGCAAGCTACACCGCGATGCAGAGCGCCTCTCTTGCAGAGTCTGGCACTTGAGTTTATTAAACATCTCCGTAACGCTATCACGGTTACCAAATAACCCTGTGACTAAACGCGCCGCTCTTCTTTGCATCTTCTCTATCTCCTTCGTCAGACCGATCTGGTACGGATCCCACACTGATGAGCAATACTCAAGAATAGGTCGAACGAGTGTTTTGTAAGCCACCTCCTTTGTTGATGGACTACATTTTCTAAGCACTCTCCCAATGAATCTCAACCTGGTACCCGCCTTACCAACAATTAATTTTATATGATCATTCCACTTCAAATCGTTCCGCACGCATACTCCCAGATATTTTACAGAAGTAACTGCTACCAGTGTTTGTTCCGCTATCATATAATCATACAATAAAGGATCCTTCTTTCTATGTATTCGCAATACATTACATTTGTTTATGTTAAGGGTCAGTTGCCACTCCCTGCACCAAGTGCCTATCCGCTGCAGATCTTCCAGCATTTCGCTACAATTTTCTAATGCTGCAACTTCTCTGTACACTACAGCATCATCCGCGAAAAGCCGCATGGAACTTCCGACACTATCTACTAAGTCATTTATATATATTGTGAAAAGCAATGGTCCCATAACACTCCCCTGTGGCACGCCAGAGATTACTTTAACGTCTGTAGACGTCTCTCCATTGATAACAACATGCTGTGTTCTGTTTGCTAAAAACTCTTCAATCCAGCCACACAGCTGGTCTGATATTCCGTAGGCTCTTACTTTGTTTATCAGGCGACAGTGCGGAACTGTATCGAACGCCTTCCGGAAGTCAAGAAAAATAGCATCTACCTGGGAGCCTGTATCTAATACTTTCTGGGTCTCATGAACAAATAAGGTGAGTTGGGTCTCACACGATCGCTGTTTCCGGAATCCATGTTGATTCCTACATAGTAGATTCTGGGTTTCCAGAAATGACATGATACGCGAGCAAAAAACATGTTCTAAAATTCTACAAGAGATCGACGTAAGAGATATAGGTCTATAGTTTTGCGCATCTGCTCGACGACCCTTCTTGAAGACTGGGACTATCTGTGCTCTTTTCCAATCATTTGGAACCCTCCATTCCTCTAGAGACTTGCGGTACACGGCTGTTAGAAGGGGGGCAAGTTCTTTCGCGTACTCTGTGTAGAATCGAATTGGTATCCCGTCAGGTCCAGTGGATTTTCCTCTATTGAGTGATTCCAGTTGCTTTTCTATTCCTTGGACACTTATTTCGATGTCAGCCATTTTTTCGTTTGTGCGAGGATCTAGAGATGGAACTGCAGTGCGGTCTTCCTCTGTGAAACAGCTTTGGAAAATGGTGTTTAGTATTTCAGCTTTACGCGTGTCATCCTCTGTTTCAATGCCATCATCATTCCGTAGTGTCTGGATATGCTGTTTCGAGCCACTTACTGTTTTAACGTAAGACCAGAACTTCCTAGGATTTTCTGTCAAGTCGGTACATAGAATTTCACTTTCGAATTAAATGAACGCTTCACGCATAGCCCTCCTTACGCTAACTTTGACATCGTTTAGCTTCTGTTTGTCTGAGAGGTTTTGGCTGCGTTTGAACTTGGAGTGGAGCTCTCTTTGCTTTCGCAGTAGTTTCCTAACTTTGTTGTTGTACCACGGTGGGTTTTTCCCGTCCCTCACAGTTTTACTCGGCACGTACCTGTCTAAAACGCATTTTACGATTGCCTTGAACTTTTTCCACGAACACTCAACATTGTCAGTGTCGGAACAGAAATTTTCGTTTTGATCTGTTAGGTAGTCTGAAATCTGCCTTCTATTACTCTTGCTAAACAGATAAACCTTCCTCCCTTTTTTTATATTCCTATTAACTTCCATATTCAGGGATGCTGCAACGGCCTTATGATCACTGATTCCCTGTTCTGTACATACAGAGTCGAAAAGTTCGGGTCTGTTTGTTATCAGTAGGTCCAAGATGTTATCTCCACGAGTCGGTTCTCTGTTTAATTGCTCGAGGCAATTTTCGGATAGTGCACTCAGTATAATGTCACTCGATGCTCTGTCCCTACCACCCGTCCTAAACATCTGAGTGTCCCAGTCTATATGTGGTAAATTGAAATCTCCACCTAAGACTATAACATGCTGAGAAAACTTATGTAAAATGTATTCCAAATTTTCTCTCAGTTGTTCTGCCATTAATGCTGCTGAGTCGGGAGGTCGGTAAAAGGAGCCAATTATTAACCTAGTTCGGTTGTTTAGTGTAACCTCCACCCATAATAATTCACAGGAACTATCCACTTCTACTTCACTACAGGATAAACTACTACTAACAGCGACGAACACTCCACCACCGGTTGCATGCAATCTATCCTTTCTAAACACCGTCTGTACCTTTGTAAAAATTTCGGCAGAATTTATCTCTGGCTTAAGCCAGCTTTCTGTACCTATAACGATTTCAGCTTCGGTGCTTTCTATCAGCGCTTGAAGTTCCGGTACTTTACCAACGCAGCTTCGACAGTTGACAATTACAATACCGATTGCTGCTTGGTCCCCGCATGTCCTGACTTTGCCCCGCACCCGTTGAGGCTGTTGCCCTTTCTCTACTTGCCCAAGGCCATCTAACCTAAAAAACCGCCCAGCCCACGCCACACAACCCCTGCTACCCGTGTAGCCGCATGTTGCGTCTAGTGGACTCCTGACCTATCTAGCGGAACCCGAAACCCCACCACCCTATGGCGCAAGTCGAGGAATCTGCAGCCCACACGGTCGCAGAACCGTCTCAGCCTCTGATTCAGACCCTCCACTCGGCTCTGTACCAAAGATCCACAGTCAGTCCTGTCGACGTTGCTGCAGATGGTGAGCCCTGCTTTCATCCCGCTAGCGAGACTGGCAGTCTTCACCAAATCAGATAGCCGCCGGAAGCCAGAGAGGATTTCCTCCGATCCATAGCGACACACATCATTGGTGCCGACATGAGCGACCACCTGCAGATGGGTGCACCCTGTACCCTTCATGGCATCCGGAAGGACCCTTTCCACATCTGGAATGACTCCCCCCGGTATGCACACGGAGTGCACATTGGTTGTCTTCCCATCTCTTGCTGCCATTTCCCTAAGGGGCCCCATTACGCGCCTGACGTTGGAGCTCCCAACTACCAGTAATCCCACCCTCTGCAACTGCCCGGATCTTGCAGACTGAGGGGCAACCTCTGGAACAGGACAAGCAGCCATGTCAGGCCGAAGATCAGTATCAGCCTGAGACAGAGCCTGAAACCGGTTCGTCAGACAAACTGGAGAGGCTTTCCGTTCAGCCCTCCGGAATGTCTTTCGCCCCCTGCCACACCTTGAAACGACCTCCCACTCTACCACAGGTGAGGGATCAGCCTCAATGCGGGCAGTATCCCGGGCAACCACAGTCGTAGTCCGATCAGGGGCTGCGTGGGACGAGCTGGCCGTCCCCGACAAACCCCCATCCGGACCCCCACAGTGATGCCCATTGGCAACAGCCTCAAGCTGTGTGACCGAAGCCTACACTGCCTGAAGCTGGGAGCGAAGGGATGCCAACTCAGCCTGCATCCGAACACAGCAGTTGCAGTCCCTATCCATGCTAAAAACTGTTTTGCAAAGAACGTCTGAACTAATCTACAGAGAGCGCAAACAAATCGACAAAATTTAAACGGTTGTTAAAATACAAGATTGCCTAGTAAATGCAGTAATGCTGCTACTTGCGCACTGCTGACACTGCTCGGCGGCGGAAGGAGACTAAGAGAAATTACACTATTCAGGTACTAAAACGCGATGCTACACTCTCAAATACTATAATACGCCCGAAATTTATGAATTAAACAATGCAAGTACCAAAAACACGCAAAGAAATTAAGAATTAAACTATGTAACAATTGAGTGAGCTAGGAGTATACGACTTGCTGCTCAGCTGCTTATCCAACGGCGGCAGGGAGCACACTGACTGTGACCAACCGACACTGGCCGTTCAAAACAAAAACAGTAGACAAACGACTACGCGAATTTACACTATTCAGATACTACAACGCGATGCTACAACTCTCAAATACTATAATACGCCCGAAATTTATGAATTAAACAATGCAAGTACCAAAAACACGCAAAGAAATTAAGAATTAAACTATGTAACAAACGAGTGAGCTAGGAGCATACGACTTGCTGCTCAGCTGCTTATCCAACGGCGGCAGGGAGCACCGCTCTCACACCGTTGTTTACATAAAAAATCTAATCCACTGCTATTTGTCATTAGCAATCTGTAGCACTGACTGATATGGTTCTACTGATTTTGTGGCATTTCGTTAAGAATTTGAAGACAAAGTTCATAATTTCGAAGGCTACTTCAATGTGGGGAAATGTAAATTTACAATTTTCGCCGGAATCCATCCTGAATTCCACTGCTCTGATGAATTCAGAAAGTTTAGGATGACACGCATATGTTTTCATTAATGTAATTCAACGAAACATCATCGATATGGGCTTTCAGAGCCAATTCGTGCTACCTTGATGACTGCACAACACGAAGTTTTACGCCTCGCCTTGGCCCATGAACGCCAACATCGAACTGTTGATGACTGGAAACAAGTGGTGTGGTCGGTCGAGTCTAGTTTCAAATTGTATCGAGTGGATGGACGTGTACAGGTACAGAGACCACTTCATGAATCGAAGCACCCTGCATGTCACCCGGAGACTGTTCAAGTGGATGCAGACTCTGTAACTGTGTGGAGTGAGTGGAATTGGAGTAAAAAAAAAATATTCAAATGTGTGTGAAATCTTATGGGACTTAACTGCTAAGGTCATCAGTCCCTAAGCTTACACACTACTTAACCTAAATTATCGTAAGGACAAACACACACACCCATGCCCGAGGGAGGACTGAAACCTCCGCCGGGAATTGGAGTCATATAGGATCCCTGATATGCCTACATACGACTCTGACAGGTTATACACACCTAAGCATACTTTCTGTACATCTGCATCCATTCACGTCCATTGTGCATTCCGATGGACTTGTGGAATTCCAGCTGAACAATGCGACACCCCAAACGTCCGTAATTGCTACAGAGTGGCTCCAGAAACAGTCTTCTGAGTTTAAACACCTCTTTTGGCCATCAATCTGCTCAGACATCAACATTATTGAGCACATCTTGGAGGCCTTACAATGTGCTGTTCAGAAGAGATTTCCATCCCCTCGTACTCTTACGGATTTATGGACAACCGTGAAGGATTCATGGTGACGGTTCCCTCCAGCACTACTTCAGACATAGTCGAGTCCATACAACGTCGTGATGCGGCACTTCTGCGTGTTCCCGTGGGGGGAGTTATAACATGTTGGGCATGTGTACCAGTTTCTTTGGACCTTCAGCGTATATTCGAGTTGAAATGGGAATTATCTCCCCTGCAAAACCTGTGCTGACTGAGGCTAAGATTCCATCTGTACCTGGGGCACTGTTTAATTTTATCAACTTCAAAGTTCAGTCTCAACACGTCGATCTCTTTGTAATCTGTTCCTAAGAACTTACTTGTTTTGACCGGGAATCTGGTTACATTCTTTTTTAATATTATTTTTTGCTTATTACAATAGTAGTTCAACTTTGCCTAAGTCGTATGGTCTCCAATGACTGTGTGGTATATATTCTTCGCATTGGAACAGGGAGACATTGCTACTACGTTGCCATCACACGGAAGGTGGGGACAGTTCAAAATGTGATTCCTCTGTGCAGAGATGTTCCGGTTTTTCCGGTGCCTGCTGCTGTGCTGCGGGGTCCGCAAGGACGCGGAGGCAGAAGGGGAGGCCGTCAGCGCTGACTCACCACCCGGCAGCGCCAAGGTGAGTGACGCCGCCGCACGTGGCTCCTGGCAGCTAGAGCACAGTAGCCAGGCTTCCCAGCAGCAGCCGGAACGATTTTAGCAAGGCCTGCTCGTGTTCCGTCATATGGACGATTTACTGTAAATGATGCCTGACCTTCTCAATCTTACACAGCGAAACTCTGCTACTTCCTCGTCACTGCCTTTAGAATGTATCCCTCTGTATCAGTATTATCAGCTTCAGTCAACTATGTATCACCAGAGATTTGTGTCTGATTCCTTGTGTTTGTACAGGGTGGCGCAAAAAGAATGCATTATTTTCAAACTAGTATGACTCATCTAGTGTAAAATATGTTTAGACCAAGCCAGCCAGCATGTAAGTTACTCTATCAGATTTGCGTTTAAATTTTGAAGATAACATTGGAAACATGTCATCCTTCTTCCTGCATTCACATTAATTGTGTTTTTCTAAAGTTCTGCATAAATTTTGCGACATTTTGTGAAACAGCAGCATTTTCTTCACGTATTGCAAATTCAGATCGATAACTGAATGAGGTCTGGCTGAAATAAGCTTCGCATTTCAAATGACACCGTAAGAAGAAGCAACAAAGCGACATATATGATGAGCATATACCCAGCGAACATCGCCAAAGCGTGACTTCAATTATTGAGGAAATATTTTTCGAATAATTGTGATGGTTTCATCTGCTGTGTGGGATGTGGCACCATCTTCTTGTAACGAATTTTCTGTCAAGTTAATATCTCATGTTGTGGCTGCAAAAAAATCTGCAGGATTGCAATACAACGTTCATAATTTACTGTTACTTAATCGCCACCTTCTTCAAAAAAAATAAATTTCCATAACCATCACTTGGGAAACTTCTTACCATACTGCCATTTCAGCACTGTGCAATGGTTTATGATGCAGTTGTTTTTGGTTGTAGACAAGACATATGCACATTATGCTTATGTTGAATACACTATATCTCTTCGTAAGTGAGAAAGCACAATTACTATGTGCATCCCAAGTCCTCTGTCTGAAACCATTAAGTCGAATAAGTAGAAGGCTCTTGTTTTAGAGCCAATAGCCATACAGTCTGAAATTGGTTGTTGTGGCATGATGGAGCTTTTGTTTCGATTGCTTTACAGTACAACTCATTCATCATCAACCATCTACGACAAAAGGTTACAGCAATAAACAATATGACAGAGCGTAATCAGAGAAATGCAATACTGAAAACAAAATTATACCAGATATTTGTTAAACCAAAGGCACTCCGAAAACTACAGGAAAGGAGAGGTTTACTTACTGCTAATTAAAATGAAATCAGCCACTCAGAAACTGTAATATTTGCTGTAAATATTGTATATATGTCTTGGAGCACATACGAAGACTTTTAAAGACACTGTCACAATTTATGACACCATCCACAGACGACAATATGACCCGTGTTGCAGCAGTCTGCCCCCTTCTGAAGGGACGAGATCGTTTCTACCGCTGCGTGAGGTGGAGCCACGGAGACGCACTGGACTCGTGTTCTGAGAACGACGGTTCCAGTCGTCGTCTCGATACTCATATTTGTGTTTTCCTTCAGTTCCGAAAATGGCTTAAAAGTGAATGCTGGCATAGTTTCTTAGAAAGGGCATGGCAGATTCTCTTTCCTATCCTCTCTGTTCCGAGAATCTGAACCGTCTCTAATGATCCGACTGTTGACGGGATGTTGAACACTCATCTTCTTTCTTTCCTTGCTACCTTTCGTTTTAGTGGGATGTAGCGTGGTGTCGCTCAGTTTTTGACTCGTTGGCATTGTACTCTATAGCAATTGTGTTCTTTCGAAATGTTCCCAACGGACAGAATATTCCATCGCCTTTCGGGCGTGCATCAGGGGTACTATTATCTCTTATTCTGATATTTGGGCGATTACGCTACAGCGATAGTGAAGATGAGTCGCTTGCAAAATATAAGCCAATCGAACAATACTGTGCAGTGAACGCACGTACATCAGACGCAATGGGCGTTTACTCCACCTCATTCTGTGAAGTTGTTTAAACTGTTCCAGCGATTGACCTGGAAGATGGCCTTTCGATAATAGGCACAAATATCGGAAAAACATCTAATATTGTCCAGAATGCACGTCAGAAAGATGACGAAATACGATGTGTAGCTTTGTAAAGTGCCCAATTTTTACTTCTGAACAGTTATAACAAGTTTCCAGTATATACATGACTTTAAAAAATTTAATCACATCTTTTTGAGCACAGTATGCTTTTGCCGACAACTGCGTCATCTGCAGCAAGTCTGGCGTTCTTGTGACTAAATTCTGCCAGCTAATTGCTAGGATGCGTAGACAGGAAGGGGACCTAAACATAGCCCGGTGCCACCACTGAGTTACCTGAAGTACATCAGTCAGTGACACTCCAGCGAAAGTAACACGCTGTATCCTCCTCACCAAGAAATCCTCAATACAGTTACAAATTGCGTTCGATATCCGTTATGATTTTATTTTCTACAATACGCATATATATGGCGATGAGACAGAGGCCATACAAAAGTAAGAAAATACACCGACTCCTTAACTCTCTTCATCCATAACTTTCAGAAGGTCATAAGAGGAAAATTGCGAAAGGAGTGTCATATGAGCAATGTTAACAAAATCCATGTTAGTTGGCATCGTTACGATTTAACCCAGAATACACCATCTCTTCCGAGCAACGTCAGCACAGTAACTATAGTGGCAGCTTCAACGATCAACTGTAAACACTATGCGTGCTTATGACCAGTCAGTTGTCAATGGGCAGCATTAACTAGTAGGACTGCGACAGTAAAGTGAGAAGAAAGTTATGTCATAAGTTGCAGTGGAACTAGACCACTAAAAATCAAGTGCTGAAGACACTCTTCAAAAATTGTGTATACTAGTCTCACACCATTTAGGCAGTGTGGACCATTTCTGTAGTAATGGAATCTTTTATTTTATCGTCTGTAGACTACATACGTCCTCATAATTGAAAAATGTTTAGTGACTGTGTCTTCATAGCCAATCATCGATAGGAAGGGTAGAAACTGTTGCCTAATGTAGCTACGAGGTGTGGCTAGAAAAAAAACCGGACTAGTACTGTTGAAACAATAAAACGAATGCAATAAGTCTGAAAGTCGCGTAGCCTGTCAAGTGACTCTCGCTCCGCCTCCTGCTCGAGTTTCATCTCCCTCCTGCAATCAGTCTGCCCGTGGCGTCTGTTTTAAGTAGTTGACGTTTTGTCTGTGCGTCGGAAAATGTTGAATGTACAGAAAGAACAGCGTGTTAACATCAAATTTTGTTTCAAACTAGGAAAATCTGCAAGTGAAACGTTTGTAATGTTACAACAAGTGTACGGCGATGATTGTTTATCGCGAACACAAGTGTTTGAGTGGTTTAAACGATTTAAAGATGGCCGCGAAGACACCAGTGATGACACTCGCACTGGCAGACCACTGTCAGCAAAAACTCATGCAAACATTGAAAAAATCCGTAAACTTGTTCGACAAGATCGCCGTTTAACAATCAGAGCAGTGTCTGAGTTAACAGGAGTTGACAAGGAAAGTGTTAAGCCGATTCTTCATGAAAGTTTCAACATGAACAAAGTGTGTTCAAAAATGGTTCCAAAGTGTCTCACAATTGAACAGAAGGAACGCCGATGAATGATTTGTTCTGATATCCTGGAAAACATTGAAAGTGATCCCACCTTCTTACAAAATGTTATTACTTGCGATGAATCGTGGTTTTTTACTTACGATCCCGAAACTAAACGCCAATCGATGCATTGGAAAACTCCTGGTTCTCCATGACAAAAAAAAGCACGAATGTCAAAATCGAAATTCAAGGCAATGATGATTGTTTTATTTTGACAGCAAAGGGATTGCGCACATTGATTGGGTACCAGAGGGACAAACAGTGAATCAGCATTACGTGAGCGAGTACGGAGAAAACGGAACGATTTGTGGAGAAAAAAGTCATGGATCCTTCACCAAGACAATGCCCCAGCTCACAGTGCGTTGTCAGTGAAAATGTTTTTGGCAAAACACAACATTCCCATCTTAGATCATCCACCCTACTCACCTGATTTGGCCCCCTGTGACTTT
Organism: Schistocerca americana; assembly: GCF_021461395.2. Lineage (NCBI taxonomy): Eukaryota > Metazoa > Arthropoda > Insecta > Orthoptera > Acrididae > Schistocerca > Schistocerca americana. The sequence continues at coordinate 501,795,760 of NC_060124.1, read as the reverse complement.
TTTCTTTTCCCTAAAGTCAAGTCAGCTTTGAAAGGAACTAGATTTGAGACTGTTGAAGCAGTAAAAGAAAAAGCGACGGAAGTAATATATGGACTTACCGAAAATGATCTGCAGCATTGCTATGAACAGTGGAAAATTCGTATGGAGCGGTGTAGAGACCGAGGAGGAGAGTACATTGAAGGAGATAACATGAGATTGTAAATAATTTTAATAAATGTTTTTTCCAGCATCAGTCCGGTTTTTTTCTAGCCACACCTCGTATTTCACCCAACGGCGAATCATGTCAACAAAAACCTCTAGTTTACATCATACGTACTAATGTAAAGCAAATCCTCTTAATTTCGTAAGGTCCCTTTTGTAGCAAAAATGGCATATCTTCCCACTCCAATAAATGATTTATATGTAAACACCAACGGATCATTAGACCTGTGTAGTATTATTAGGTAAACTGAAGACTGTCTATCATTTTGCCGACAGGTGGAGAAGGAAGATGAGGTGATCTTGATCACATATATCGCCGACGGTCGTCAGCCTGTCAAGACTACATGGTTTCCAGGAGAGGTGGGTTTCACAGATACAGTAACTAAAGCAGTAGCCCGCACGAGTTAAGCCTTTTACATTTGTTTCAGAATAACAACCTTCAGTTACACTGATATACGGGTAGTGTCATTCATCTACCACTGATAATTCGCTCCCTCCCGTTCCTATCATGTTTCCGTGTAACGTACAATAGATTTGTCGATTTGTCGCCAAGTTTCCAATTTTCCAAAATGCAGTGAGTTACATAGATTCCCCATATCCCAGCACAACAAAAGGTCGAGCCTCAGAGTGGTCATTTAAAACTGTAGCTACTTATATCACTTGTTTATTTCAAGCTCTGTCTTTAAATCATCGTTGATTATGTAACTTGTAGAATGTAGGTATCTTAACAGAGTGTAAAATACATAACCGAGACAATGATACTTGCCTGTCTAACCACGTCCTCATGAATCTTTAGTTGTAGGAAGACCAGCGTCACAACATATATTCTAATCTAGATTACGTTCACTGCACGAAGTATGTTGAGTACTTTTTCTAAGTAGCCAGAGAACGTCCTTGGGCACATGAAGATTTTAAAACTACTGCAAACGACGATAACGTGGGCTACTTGTTACTTAGCTGTAGTTATTTCAATAATTGCTTTACTAGTCCATGCTTCGTAAACTATATTTCCGACGCTCTAGAATACTATATACAGTGTTTCTATAGCAATGTATTCCCCATCGAACTTCGAATTTGTATTTTATTTGCTACCGTCAGTGTAGGGTATTATACTTCACACATATAGAAATTAAATTCTGCAAACATTGTACAAATTGTATTTGAAATTGCAAATAATCGCAGGAGTTTGAGAACTCTGCTATAATGGACGAGCGTCTATACATCCCTAATCAGAACATCTTAGCAATCCATAGATTGAGCTAAAATTCATAGTGGTAGTTTGGGTGACATTTATATGTGAAAAAAGTTACGGTATCTCTTGGGTTATGGCTTGTAGGCAACAAACGTACAGATAAGGGAAAATTCGCGCTAACCACATCTTCTGTATTACATCTCGAAAGGAATTGTGGGAGCAACTGCAAAGAATGACCATTTCACTCAACTATGACGTCGTAGCAACAGATAATTCTCGTTCACGCCACACATACAATTTGAAATGACCTTTCCATAGTTTTGATATTCCACTTTTTACGATATGGTGATATTTATTGTAGTGATATAATAGCGATTTATGAGTAAGCATCGATGTAACATCAAACTTCCGTAGTTTGTAGCTAAACTCAGAAATCCTCATCGTTTTGCCGACAGGTGGAGATGGAAACTGACATCATGACAGCCGCTTATATGGAGGATACTGAGAAGGGTCGTGAGTCTTTCAAGGATACAGATTGTTCGGCAGAGGTGAGTTTCGAAGCCCCAGTAACTTTGGTTCAAAGTAATAACCCGTATACTGTAGTTTAAACTAACCATTAAGAGGTTCATCTTAGCTTCAAGCTTCTGTTAGTTATTATCGAATAACAAGCTTCTATGAGGATGACAGATGTTATAGTCGATACTTGTAGTTTCATTCAGCAACCATTGAGGAGTTGTCCCTCCTCTACTTGTTACGTTTCTGAGTAACGTAGATGGTCAACTACTTTCTTGCTGTCCCAAAGGTAGTATGTTGGACAGATTCCCCAAACCCCTGCAGCAGTAGTCGAGCCTGAATCATGTTATTTAGAAATGTATACTAGAAGTAAATGTCATAGATATATGTAGCTAACTGAAAAATTTGCAGTGATAATGTCACCTGCATTGATTATCGGAAAGACGTGTGTCATCTATTTCCAATCCTTGTTATTTCACTCAAGCATGTCGTCCCAGCGACAGACACTCGTTCACACCACACGTATAACGTGAAGCGACATACTGTACTCACAATTTCTATATGTAATTTTTAGAGGTATCATGAAACGTGTTACAACGTGTATTATGTGTAAACATCGACCCACCATTAAAATTGCGTAATGCGAAGGTAAATTGAATTTTTTTTATCATTTTGCCAACAGGTGGAGGAAGAAGATGAAGCGATGTCAACCACTGCTGTGGAGGATACGGAGAAGAGTGTGGATTCGGTGGAGACTACAATCGGTTCAGAAGAGGTGAGTTTCACGGGTATACTTACATTGGTTCAAAACAATAGCCCGTGTATTGTAGCTTTACACTATTGTCAGCTATTTTGTAACAACAACACTCAAGAACAATGATGAACGTTTCAGTCCATACTGGTAGCATCCTTCAGCAATCGCCGACGAACGGCCCCTACTTCTTCCGTTACATTTCAGAGTCACTTATGTGGGTCGAATGGTTAGCTATTTTCCCATATGTAATGTGTTCGATAAAGTCCCGAAAATCACGTACAGCAAGGGACCAAACTTGAGTGATGTCATTTCGAAATTCAGCCTAAATACATACAGCTAATTGAAAAACATGTAGTGATAGCGTCATCTCCACTAATTATCGCAAAAGAAGTCTGGCAACTATTTCCAAGCCTCACTGTTTCACTGAACTGCGTTGTCCCAGCAACACTTACCTCTCGTTTACACCACACATACAATGTGAAGCAACCTTTAAGTAATTTCATCATCTCTTGTTTCGTGGTTTCATGATATTTGTTACAATGCTGTTACTTGTGATCATAGATGCATCATTAAACTTACATAATAAGTAAGGAGAACTCATGACGTTTTATCATTCTGCTGGCAGGTAGAAGACGAACCTGATGTGATACCAGTCACTGTCACGGAAGATATGGAGATGTGTCTGGAACCGGTCAAGACCACAGTTTGTTCAGCAGAGGTGAGTTACGCAGACATAGTAACTTTGATTTAAAGCAGTACCATGTATGTTGTAGTTTAAACTGACCCTTACCAGGTTGGTCGTTGTTTCAAGTTTCTGTCACTTGCAGGACAGCAGGTCTGAAATGTATCGATAAAAGTTTCAGTCCATATTAATAGCTTCATTGAGCAACTATTAAGGATTGGTTCCCTACTATTCCTGTTGTGTTTGTGAGAAACGTAAATGAGCCGCCCAGTTCCGAATCTGCAAAATTTTAATGTGTAAGGTGTTGGATATATTCTCCAAATCTACGTCCAGCAAGAGATCGAGCCTGTGCGATGTCATTTAGAACTGTAGCTCTATGACTGCAAATTAAATTTGGTTGAGTATCTTGTGAAGTGGATTATGTAATACAAACACCACAGTGGCATTTGCCTGTCCAAGGAAACGCATTTATTCAAATCGTGATCTTATTCAGTACACCTAGTGTGTCCCGAGGACTTTTTCTGAATCTCAAACACACGTCCACTGGCACACGGGGATTTTACAACTAGTATTCATATGTTTACTATCTGTGGTTCTTTCACTACTTGCTGACCAGTCTAGAAGCTAGGTTATAATCATTCCGTCTCAGTGAATTAATATATATAGTGATTGTAATTTCCAGTGGCATCCAGTGTGTTGTTTCGTGGCGGACGATCACCCCGCCGACCTGCCACATGTAGTAGCCAACACGTACTCACACTTAGCTCTCCCCCGCATCGACAACCCCCTCTCCACCCACCCCACTAGCGGATCGCTGTTGGATGTGTCTGCTTTACTACCTCGACCTACTCTCAGATTTTTCTGTTTGTGCTGTGTGTCTGCCTAGCTGAATGAATATCTTGTATGGACCCGACACATTTTTAATAGAGGAGGTCTCTTCTTATTATGTTGTTGCTTCAGTATCTGTCTCCAAAGTGATGTTAAATTGGAAGCTACATCATTTCGATAAACATGTAGAGCTATGGGTACTTACCTCTTATGGTCAAATGCCTTTGCATTTTTACCAATTATTCCAATGTGTCACAGATCGTATTCTGGAGACTGATTGAGTAACGTTCAGAGCTTTCTATTATGGATATCAAATGTTAGGTCCAGGCATTTGCGTTTAGTGTTAAATCGCGTGGAGCTGAGAACCATGTAGCACCGAGTGGTTTTTTCTACCACTGTACAGACTTTGTTTTACTGTCCTCTACCACATCTTTCCAGCACAGTACGAAAGTGCGGTGGGACGTAAACTTACGGTATTTTAGGCTTTGGGTACTTGATCTTGCACCACATGCCGTTCAGTTCTCTAACCAAAATAGTTGAGGGAGGCGTCAATATGTTACATATCATCGGATAATGAATATTATCTTTACTTGATGAGCTCTTGGTGTATGATTTTATAGCAGATCAAGGCCTATTTGTAGGGCTTGAAGGCTCACAGTTTAGGTGCCGGATTACGAATCTAAAGGCTTGATGTTTGATATCAGGTCAGTGCGAAGATTTTTATTCGTCACAGGTCACTTCTATCACCTCTGTTAATGTTTGTTAATATGAAAGAATGCTGTGTCCTTCCATTGTTCAGAGTCTTGTTAAATAACAAGTAGCCTTAATATCTGCCAGGTTGTAGGTCAGTGGAAAGTTTGATGGAAGGCATAGCATCCCCAGTAGGATGATGCCTGGTACAGCATAGTTGTGTTCAAATCAGTGTTTTCACTGACGATAGCTTTATCTTTAAATCCCTTCAGCTATGAATAATTGCAGATGATAGTAGTCTCGAAGGTCTTCTGGGTAGGGATGACAGCGAAAGCGCGATTTCGTCAGAGGTATCAATTTAGCAGATACTGTCATCATTCCTGTTCCGCAAGCTTTTATCTTTACGTCGTATGTCACACTAACCAGGCGATTACAGTACTCAAATCAATTTATAATCCTCTCTTATTTCAGTATTTTCTTAAGCGCGTTGTGGTTTGTAAGCTAGTTCTTTTCCGGTATCCCGTAAATTTGTGGCGGCCAAATTTCATATTTGTTTGAGATATAAACCACATTTCTCTTAGAGCTTCTTAGCAACTGTTTATTTCTCTATTGGTGTTCGAGGACACGCATAAATAGGTAAAAAAACAACTTCAGAAATCTGTATTGGAAAGAATTCCTGTCGAAGCACTGTTTAACGTCTGTCATACGGAGCTCTGTTATGAATGAAGCTCGCCGAATAGGTTTTTTAATTCAGAACATTCTCTGAGTCTTACTTGTATCACAATGGTGACACGTAATTTTGTATAAAACTTGTGCAATTTTTATCACAAAAAATACATTTTCCTATTGATTAGCTGTAGCTGTTATTTCTCTTACTGGCAGATGGCAGCACCAGACGCTGCGGCATCGCTGGACGTGGACCCTGATGCGGCGTCCAGCACAGCCGCCGACACCTGTGCTCGACTGCCGCTGGACTGGGGGAACGGTCTGATTGTTGTTACAGGCCCGCCCAAGAAACGGGCGTTTTCAAGAAGCCCATAAAGCCAGTTCTTGTTTACGTTAAAGAAGTTATGGTTTGTGTTCAGTTTGCGTTCTGTTTGTTAAAATGTTAAAAAGCTTGTTCAGTTTTTTCTTGTTGTTTGCGTTCACAAGTTTGAATTAATTAAATAATTTTGTTCATCTTCTTTGGTCTTTTACTGCCTTTGTTGGTACGTAAATATCACATCGTAAAGGTACAACTAAATCAGAAACGTATTACCATACAGATTACTAGTTGGTAAGATTTCTGGCCTTATGTCTCCCTTCAAATTATAAATATGAAGGGAGACATAAGGCCAGAAATCTATCAACCTATCAAACTTGGCTGTCAAGCATTTGGGAAGAATTCAAAAGTATTCAGATCAAAAATGCCAGTAAATCTGAAGAAAGCAGTATTTGATCAATGCATGCTTCCTGTGATGACGTATGGCTGCGAGACATGGACACTGAACTCATTTACAAAAGGGAAACTTGTGACAGCACAGAGAGCCATGGAGAGATCAATGCTGCGCTATACAAGAAAGGACAGGAAAAGGGCAGATGACATCCGGTCTGTGACGAAGGTTAATGACATCTTACAGAGAGTAGGTTCCTTGAAATGGCAGTGGGCTGGCGACGTCGAAAGAAGAAAAGACAACAGATGGACGAAGCTAGTACTAGAGTGGAGTCCAAGAGAGCACCGGAGGCCAAAAGGAAGACCACCAGACAGATGGGACAAAGACATCAAGAAGATCGCTGGTAACACCTGGCAGAGAAGACTTCTGAAAGCCTACCTGAATCCACGACTCGAAGAGGCCACATCATCTAATGATTGAATTGGCTGACGATGATGATGATGAACGAAAAATATTATATGAACATAGGTCCACAAATGCCTCGTTAGGGAGGTATGGGCACTGAAAGGAACTATGATTCTGCAAAACTGATGTGCACAACGTGAACCTATAAACAATACAACTGAACCGTAGCGTGATTTTCTTGAAAACAATGTTACAGAAAAATACAGTTATATTACACATTTTACATAATGTTTATTTACTTTGCATTTAGTACATAATGCATTACAACATGCATGTTACATGCATTCAGTTGAAAAGGACCTACCATGTCTTTTACAAACGCCCTTAACATTTATCGCACAGATATTGTACAGTTCACAGAACAGGTTCGAATATGCCACCATGAACGTCAATGCACTTTTGCGCTCTAGCGATAATATGTTGGGTTGCTTGTTCCAATGCCTTAGGTTGGTCCCTAATCAATTCAGCAGCGTCTACGATGCGACGAAGCAGTTCATCTCGTGTATTTAACATCACTTTGTGCACGTATGATTGCATCCAACCCCATAAACTGAAATCTAAAAGTGTATGGTCAGGTGATCTTGGAGGCCTGTTAATAGAACCGCCACGGCAAATCCAACGATGAGGGTTGATGAGGCTGACATCTTCCCTCACACTTAATGTAAGATGTGGAGGGGGACCAACATGTTGAAACTACATTCTACTTCGCCTGGATAAAAAAAGAACGTCTTCCAGTAGTCCATCAAATTTCGGGTATGCAGCCGCGCAAATAAAATTTCCTCCACTGACATTTCGGCCGCCTATCGACAACTGACAACAAGATACCAAGCGCGGCCTTATATGCTCCACCGCGGCGGTACTGCGCACCAGGTCAAAGATGCTGGTCGGCGGCAAAGACATACGCGTACACATACGCCGCCTGTGGCGAAGGCGTACAGACATCCGATTCGCTTTAACGATATATGATCGGCGGCGGTGACACCATGACGACTTCTCTGCAGTTTAATTTCCCCAAGAGCCGGATTCCATGCTTTGTTCAAATGAAAACCATTTATTAAATTATTAGCTAATCTAATATCTATAGCTTCGTTGAACACAGATTTCCAAAGGGAAGAGGTGGATGTTTAAATCTTCACATAACTGTAATTCAATACAATGTTCAGCCATAGCTGATTTGTCTGTCTGTAATAAGAGTGTCTATCTTCGATGCTCCACACACCTCTCATGAACGGTGCGTGTTGTTTGACCTATGTACGATTTCTCACAATTTCCGCAAGGAATCTGATACACACCAGCTTTACGAAGCTGTAAAGCGTCCTTCACAGAGCCGAGTAAAGCTGCAATCTTCGTGAGGGGCCGGAAGATCACCTTAACACAGTGTTTCTCAAGAATACGGCCTATCTTTGAGGAAAGAGCACCCATATAGGGCAAAAACGCACTAGATCTGAAGGAATTACTATCATCTTCCCCATCACATACCTGAATTTAAGGTTATGCATCGAATACGTACGAATTTATTGCGGAGAGAATCCATTCGATTTAAAGTTGCTCTTGAGGTATGTGAGCTCTTTTTGCAAATTGTCTTTATCGGATATACAGTACGTCCCATGCACTAAGGTCTTAAGGACACCTATGGTCTGTGAAGGGTGATACTTGTGTGTTGGTTGCCGATATACGGCTTGTCCTAGTGTGCCATCACCTTTACGGCGAACGACAACATTCAAAAAGTGGAGGCAGCAGTATTTTTCTCTTTCCATAGTAAATTTAATGCTGGCATGGATGGAATACAAATGCTCAAGAAATCGATGTAATTCATCCATCCCATGGGGACATACCACGAATGTACCGTCCACGTACCTCCAGAAGACCGTTGGTTGAAAACCTGCTGAGTCCACTTCGTTCTCCTCGAAGTCTTCCATGAATAAATTAGCTACCAGAGGGGACTTCACATGGCAACACCATCAATTTGTTCATAAAATTCACCATTAAACTGAAACTAATATGATAAAAGCATATGTTCAAATAAGGCCGTAAAGTTCTTATCAGAATGTTAGCCGATAAGAGATAAAAAGTCCTTTAAAGGTACCACATCCTTACTATTTAGCCTGACATTGCTAAGTCTCTGAATAAAGTCCATAGAATTACGAATGTGGTGACTACATTTTCCTACCAATGGTTTTAATAAAGAAGCTAAATATTTGGCAGAAAAATACGTTGGTGAACCAATAGTGCTCGTTATAGGTCTCATACACAAGTCCTCTAGACGCTCATCCTTACCCGCCTTGTGAACTTTAGGAATACCGAAAAATATCGGTGCTACTGCACCTCGTACTTTTAAACTTCTTATGAGTTACTACGGCCCTGATGTAGTGTTCAGCAAGGCAACAGTAGTTATTGTCACCTTGTTAGTAGGATATTTGTTAATCTTCCGGTATGGACCACAACTAAGTAGACCACATATCTTTTCCTTGTAGACTTTCTGAGGCAAAAGAAAGGCAGCACGCTGAACGACTATATCAGTATCCTCACGCAGCTTTCGTGTCGCGCATCTTTCTTTCTTGGAAACATTGGTTCTTTGCGGATGATGCTTTGTAATTGCTTGACCGGTTACTCGTCTGACTTCTTCAGCAGAGTCCTCTGATAGTGGTCGGACAGTTTCTTCATTGGAACTGGGGGAACATGTTATCGGAAAAGCCTTTGGAGTAGGGGCAAAATGTAGACCTTTACTTAAGACAGACAACGTAGCTTCGTCCAGATCCTTACCCATCAAATGTATGACAGGTCGTCGAATAACAGAGTCCACCTGAGAAAGCTGGTCCAAATGGCTGCCTGGAATAAGTAAATGTAAAATGTCGTATTAGGATGTATTCTATGCTGTAGGTGCAGTAGAAAAGGAAATAATGAACAAACTGTCTATAAACCATCGTGTCACATAGATATTTAGAACGAATCTAATATGCCTGTGTTACCACAGAATTGCCTTAGTAGATGACATTTAATACCTGGCCATTTGTTTTGATCCTACACAAATAGGAAACAGCATAAAAAAGTTAACTTAAAAACTTAAATATAGTCTGATTGTGCCTGTGATATTACGAAAAGGGATCTACATCCTTAGTTTTCATTCAACAATGAAAAGCACTTAAGCTTAACCTTAGGCATAGTCTCACAGTGGCCATGACATTACACAAATACACGCATCAGCCTGAAATTTAATCAAGCAATGAAAATCCATTTTTTTAATTGAGTGTAAGGCTTTTACATGATTTGTGTCTTTCGCAGTTTCAGTTTCTTGTCTCTTTAGGCTTGATACCTGGCTCTTAATTCAGAGAATCTAAACCCACCTACAATATTTGCAATCACACCTTACTAAAGACTATCCATACAATATTAGCTTCTTTAGAATATTAAATTTATCATTTATCGTTACTATTATACATAAACAAATTTCATCATTAACTTAGGAAACAATAACAGTTAAATGTAACGCCTAGTTGACTGCATCGGTATGTCTAAACCAATTATGCAGTAGAATATCCCTTCCTGTACACAAAGAGGTACAAGAGACGAAGATATCATCAGTGCTTTCTTTATTATGACGTTCACCATTATCATGGAAACAAGAAATACCAAAATGTTGAAAAAACAGCATGATACATCAGCACTTGCAACAGAAAACCTTATCTAAAGAAGATTAACTCAAACACATAGAAATAAGGCTAATCAAATACCTTTGAAATCAGATGAATACTTGGAGACTAAAATTTCGGTTGCGCTACTTTAGGTACGTCAAAATTACATGCTACTGTGTGAGAGAAAAAAAAAACCCAACTCATGGGTCATGTCCAATTTATAACATTATAACAAATGCAAAAGTTGGGTACACACAATCCCACATCACTCCCTCTTTATCTGTTCACATTAAATACAATACGTATTCATTTCAACCGAGTAACAATTTTCTGTTCGCTATCGTCAACATCTTCACTCATAATTTCTCTGTAGTATCTGAAGGTTTCAGTTACTTAAAAATTTATAAATACTAACACATCTGAAAAAGTATAAGGTACGTATTACTACACAAAGAGCTCACGACACTTGTGTAATACAATAAAGCGTAATAATTCTCTCCTCACTATTTTCTTAAATGAAATATCATTTTTAACTAACCTGTAGCGTTGAATGGTGATGTTTTCGTGATCCTTTTACTTACTTCCATATCAGATCTTTGTCTTGATCTTTAGGAATGTTTCTGAGAGAGGATCTAATAAAATTAGCAACAGCAACACTCTCCATCTTCATAATACTAAGAAGGATCGGCTGGAAATCTTCCTGGGGGTCAAATTTTAACCCTAACAGAGATCTCAAAAGTGCATAAGTAACAATGTTGGTCATTCCTAAAATGTAAACTATCTTGACGCAGAAATGTTGAAGATACAATGCAAACCTGGCCAAATGACGGCTGAGCAACAGGCCATAGTCAAGTTTTGATCTCAAGGAAGAAACGTCTCGACAAGAACCCGTTTGTATTTTCAAATTTCGTTTGTGCCTCTGGATCCCGTCTCACGCAATTTTCTTACTTGTCAACGTGCTCAAGAGTGCCATGTCCAAGATAGTCAAATTTATGAATATTTTGTAGAAATTGATGAATCCTAAAAAGCACAGTTCTGTTTCTTGTCTTGGGTGTTGGGAAGTCACTAATGGAGTTTTCTGTTTCTTGCTTGACTAAATTCTCTGATGCCATAACAATGTGGCCTAGAAACCTTACCTGCTTCAATGCAGATTCTCAGTTTCTGAAGTCAACTGTCACCCCCTATCCTTCAAAAACACTGTTTCTCAAGTCAACTGTCACCCCCTATCCTTCAAAAACACCCATCACCCTACCCAGCCCTCATTATCATTCTTCCGACACTTTTCTGCAGTTAAAAATTAATAAACGTACATTGTGAACCACTTCATAGAACCAAAAAAAAAAAAGAACACTACGAAAGCCACTAAAAATGCTCCCAAACTATCATGCAGGATGATGGGTAACGAAGCAGCAACCAAAACATAAGAATGTTGTACACTTCATGTGTTGTGGATTGGCTGGAGACCAACCCACTAATGATAGAGGAAGCTGAAAGGCACGCGTTTAAGCTCATGAAGGCTGGCGTGAGGTCTGAAACAGGACAAGCAGATTAGAACTTACAAAAACGGACGCAGATGGTGGAATACTTAACTTTAATCCATTAATGTTGAACGTAGCTATTGTCTGTACATTAGTTACAATATCAATAGCAACTGGTAATGGCGCCTTGCTAGGTTGTATCAAATGACGTAGCTGAAGGCTATGCTAACTGTAGTCTCGGCAAATGAGAGCGTATTTTGTCAGTGAACCATCGCTAGCAAAGTCAGCTGCACAACTAGGGTGAGTGCTAGGACGTCTCTCTAGACCTGCCGTGTGGCGGCGCTCGGTCAGCAATCACTGATACTGGCGACACGCGGGTCCGACGTATACTAACGGACCACGGCCGATTTAAAGGCTACCACCTAGCAAGTATGGTGTCTGGCGGTGACACCACATCATGCATGAGTGATGCAATCCTATCAGATGTAGTTAAGCCCTCAACAACCTGATATATCTGGAATAACTTTTCTAGTGTCAATGCTTTTTGGAATAATTACTATATTAATTTGTCTTGCATCTAACACTAGTCTAACGTCCCCTCTTTTCGCACAACCAGCAGTGAATTATTATAATAGTTAACCATTGGCCTCATTACTCCTTGTTGTAATATTTTCTCAGTTTGATCTCTAACTGTCTCATTGAAAATTATTCTTATTGAATACGGCTGAACAAATAACTTTAAACTAATATGAAAGTGCCTTAGTACTACTTGGATATTCAGAGGACACAAAAAACATTTGTACGAATTTGTTTTCACTAATTTGTTGGTGTCTTCTATATATTCAACCTTATTCTGATTTTCTTGCCTGACTCTAAGACCCTTGTTATAGTCTAGTAATAGAAAGGCACTAGATGTAATCTCCTTAAGAACAGACTTCCACTCAAAAAATACGCATGACTGAATAAAAAATTCAAAGTTGTTACATACTTTTCCGTAATAACACATTCAAATAAACTAACTTCAGTGTCAATCCACTATACTCCAACAGCACTTCACCATGACCGAGGTCATTTACATACCGATATGTGGACAAGATGCATACATCTAACATTCAATCAACTTCTTGGTTTGTCACATTCACGAAATTTGCAAGAAACCTTTAGCCCTGACACAAAAATTCGACGAACGCCAGTTACGTTACATCAAGATTCTTTCCCGGGTTTCCCCTTACACTGGAAAGGAAGGGTTAACCAAAACCTAACATGTTACACATTTGAAACGCAGATTGACTCAGCACAGTCACAGCGTCAAGTATGCAAGTTAAAAAAAATCCCATTGATGTCTACCTGAAAGTAAACAGTTACTTCGAGCCACGCAGGACGTATTGGAATCTTCCGGCGATGGAGGGAGAAAGTTCTGATTCCGTCTATCTGTCAAGTATTCATCTTTTGCTCGTCATAAGGTTGCTTTCCGCGTGACAGATACCATATGGGCAACAAAGTTCTGCGAATACAATCTAGCTTAGGGTCCTTTCTTATTTAAGTTCATATCCCTTCCGCTTCCACAGCAGTTACCCTAACATACCATATCCACAGTCACCACGAGGTCCTTGCTGGCTCGGTCTTGCTGCGTCGCCAGCAAGAGGAAAAAGGCCCAACTCACTGTAGTCCCCAGGCCGAGCTGCTTCGCGGTTACCCCTCTTTCAAAACTGCTCGCCCTCCAACCTTTTGACTTACCAGAGAAATTCCCAATATCGATCGGCAAAGAAACCAAGAGTTAATAGACTGATGTACGAAGTCGCACAGCTAATACAAGGTATTTGCTAATTAGTTAACTAAATTAATAAGTGAAAGTAAGGTTTTAACAATTTAAGTTTTCTTATTCCATAGCAATTGTTATGTAGATTCCAATGAAATTTACAGATGCAAGTTCAAAGTTACTGGTGAGACTGTCCAATAATTTGTATGAACAATTGCTTGTGGTTTCGGTTGTAAGTGAAAGTATGCATGTATATGTGTGTATGCGTGGGTCTCCCTGATATTTTTTAGATGTAGGCATAGTGCAAGTCATACATTTTATATAACATTTTGATACATAATTTAGGTCGTTCCAGGTCTTCGTTTGAAGAAGATGCGCAAACTCTGATCGAATGGTTTCTTTTGAACATGGTCAAAACAGATGCTCGGTATGTACACTGAGATTGTTTATTTCTTTTTGGTGTTCTGTAAAGGAATGGAATGTGAGTGATGGCGCGGGGAGGAAAGGGAATGAGAGGGGCAAAGCGGCTGGAGAAAGCAGGAGGGAAGGTATTACAAAACATAAATGCACTGTTTCTAACATCCTTGACTTTGTAATGTCTTAAAATACCAGTTACCGACATCTTGCGTTTTTAAATTGTTTGCCACTCACCATCTTGCGTTTTTAAAATATCGCTATCAAACATTTTGTTGACTATGTGTGCATAAAGTCATTGGGCCTGTCTCTTCGTGTAGGCAACTAGCACCAACACTTTTACTTTTAAAAGTAATTTAAGTGCAAAATCTCAAGAACGGCTCTAGGTATACTAATTTAACTATTATGCAATGTTCATAAGACAGGAGTAGTATGTCGATGCGAACTTTACCACAGAGTTTAAGTTTTTTACTGCTAGTAAGTGCAGTACGACATAGTGGTACAAAATTCAAAAATTCAGGATAATAGTTGTGGGAAATCTTAGAAATTACAGATGGGGGTTGTGGGTCTGGTATTGGTCTGCAAGGAAGCTGCGTCGGCGCAGCACTGCACTCACCAAGAGAGCACACCACCGCCTCGGCACATGAATACACCGGCCAATAGAGTCCCTCGCGGCCGTCATAAATACTGCCGCACCTCGACCGCTCAGTCACCTCCCCTCTCTCTGACACCTTCTCTCCCCCGAGTCCTTTGGCATTTCCTTCATCTCCCTCGTTTTTTTCCTTCCTCCCTCCTTGTTCTTCCCCCTCCTCCAGGTCCCCCCCCCATCTACCTTTGGCTCGGGAGTGTCATCTTTGTGCCACCCTTTTTGTGCAGTGTTTTACAGTGAGTGTTTTAGATTGAGTGTTCCGTGTTGTGTTTATTTGGGAAGTGTTGTGAACGGCCATCATACTGTTGCAGGGTGTGCTTTTTATCTCTTGCGAACAGAAACCAGACTGTCCTCGTGTTTTTTTCATTGTGTGTGTGCTACGTTACTTGTCTGATTCCTGTGTCTTTTATTAACATTGCCAACCCCTTTTGCTTTCTGTTTTAACTTTCCGCATTTTTCCGCCATTTTACACTATATGTCACCATTTTATCGCCTGTTTTTCTTGCTTCTTTTCTTCTTCCGTTTTTTTAAAATAAAAGTCTGTCAGCTGTAGAGCAGCGTACTAAGCTTATGCCAGCCCATCCCCTTCGGGGGGAATTGAAAATAAATAAAGGAAATAAAAAAGACCGCTCAGTCAGTCGCGTATTTTGTCTGATAGCGTTCATTGCTTTCTACACCGTACTACTGTCTACTCGTTGACGACTTCAATTTGCGATTTGTTTTTCTCTTTGGTCTCTATTTGGACTGTGGGACATACTCAAATTTTGACAGGCTTATGTTGAACGTTCGTTGCACTTCATTGTTGCGTAGATTCCTATTGACTTGCTCTTGTGGTGTCAGGTCTGCCATTCACTCATCCTGTTGCTCGACTGCAGCGTGGCTGTCAGTCCTGACCAGTGGTGGTATTCCTCAATTGCATTGTCATCGTTTCTCTTCTGTTTTTCTGATGCGTGCACTAGTATCCGGCTGCTTGTGGATGCAGAAGTAGGAAATATAAAAATACAAGATAGCAGTGGTGAAAAATGAAAAAAATGTAACATGGTGGGGATTTTAAAAATACATGTTGACAGAACTAGTCCATTTGTGCTCCTTACCTCCACCCTGTCACCCTCATCCATTTCCCCTTTCCTCCTCCTGACTAGTCTGTCTCAGTATAGCAATGAAGTAAGACAATTACTTGAGGATATGGAAAAAATACTAAAGGTTTCATTGAACTGACCTGACATTGAAAGACAGGCCACATTTGCTATATTATGTGCCTATGTGTCGGGTAAACACACATACACACACACACAAACACACACACAGCATAGTACTCCGTCTCTGAAAGTACTACACTGCATTGACAGGAAATTTCTACTCACATGACTGCACAATATATTTTCCACATCTATTTCACCTCTCTTTTTCTCTTTCGCCCTCTACCTGTCATTAAATTTTATCATAAATTACGTGCAATATGTCCTCTTCTGCCTCAGTTTCATTTCTGTTATTAATGCTCCACAATAAATTTGTTACCTGTCTCTGCCTCTCTCCCTGTCTCTCTCTCTCCCTCCCTTTCTCTCTCTCTCTCTCTCTCCCCCTCCTTCTCTCTCTCTCTCGCTCCCTCTTTCGCACACACACACACACACACACACACACACACACACACACACAAAGCATACACACTCTCTACCTACCTACCTATCCACATCTCTCTCGTGTTTAAATTTCATCTTATTTGTGTATGCACACAACATCAAACAATATTTGCACATTTGCCACATCATAGTATATTATGGAGAGAAGAAAAAGGAAAAAACACAATATAAATAATAAATATAGATTTAGTACAAACATTTTCGTACAGTAAAGCATATAGAATTTCCATTTTCTCTCTCACAAACACATCGGAAACTACGAATTTAATAATCATCGTCCACTTAATAATATCATTTGTTGTAAACAGTTGGTCGCCACAACTGCAATAAACATCCGAGATATCTCCATGAGATAACCAAGATTGGACTGACGTATATGCCTTAAGAAAATCCAAATGACACCGAATTTCACCTACCCTTAAAGGGCTCCGGAACGCCCTATACTTGCAATGTTAAAATAACTCTTATAAATTACATCTTTCCTCACAAAGTATTTGAGGTAGGAAGTTGAACTTTTTACAGATTATTTATTGGAATATGGGCTACAGCTTAACACAGCGATTTTACAAAATTTTAGTTCAGTTATTAAAGATGATTTTTTTTTCAATTGTAATGAAAATTCACAGCATTTTTTTTGCAATTTTTTATTTATATATTCAAAAATATACAGTTTTTTGGAAAAAGACTGTGTTAAATTATGCAGAAGGTACTGTGTAACATTTACTGAAAGTTTGAAACAAATATGTTTGGAAGATCCTTAGAAAACATGTAATTAGTATGAGAAAATAAAAGTTTTGGGAATCGAGCGACAAAGATTGGATTAACTTTTTAGTGCATTCCAGGTCCATAGGATGAATTATCTTCATCCTCTGCAAACTACTCCCCCAGCTTCCTCTTGTTCCTCCTCCTGTTTACTCTTGCTTGTATTTCTAGACTCTTTACAGCCCTGTCTGCAGCCCGAAGGCGTTCCTTGTCTAAAGCAAGCATCGCTCGTACCATGTTAGAACCTATCTTCATTCCTATATTTCTAAATACCTTGGTTTTCCAACATTTCTCCTATTCTTAAAAGCCTTCAGAGGATTTCTAATAACTTTACTTTTACTCATTATTATACTTCAACAAAACAGAGACTCAAGAAACAGAATTAATTACGAATATTTTCGAGATAACGACAGAGTAAATAAAATTGAAACAATCGACAATCACACGAGTGGTATATATTGAACCATCACAGGTTAGCCACAACACATACTTTATCTCACATCACTAAAATGTACCTGATGAACACGGACGTTAATAATAACACCATTTGACAGCAGTTTAACAGCGCCACAGTGGGTCACGCCCATGTAGAACACATTTCAAAAAAAATTTAAAAATAGTTGTAGTCTTCGGAATTGAATAAATTATATATCTATTAAAAGGTAATAGTCTGCAGATTCAGAAAACGCAATAAAGTAAAAATTTAACTTTTCATGATTTTGAGCCTTTCTGGAGCCCCTTAAACCGCGGACAGTATGAGTAACAGATCCTTAATGTAAACAACAGCCATTTTGTTATACTGGAAAGGAAGCAGTTAAGGTTGATAAAAATATTCTACATATCAAAAACTTCGAAAATCGCTATGGGTTCACAATCTGTGGACCATACACCATTAAGTGAATTTATTATCTGCTCATTCACTTCTGAAAAAGCTTTTGCATCGCGACGAAAAACAATGCCTTTCTATGTGAGCACTAAAGAAACTTGCTAACTAAGCGAGGAGCCGCAATAATCTTATTTTAGAGATATGAAATTGAGACCTCTTACAGTTCCACTGGATGATACTATATCAACAGACCTGACATTTTTATATACACTGGATATTTCCTGTTGGCACATAACAATTATTTATTACAATTTTAGAAATCGGCTGCTAACATGCTGTCCACTGTTTGTGACAAATCAAATCATGCACATGGGGCCACTGTTGTGAAAGTCTACTGCACCTGCGCTAATGCATGAGAATCTTGATGGCAGACGTATTTTATAGCTCTCTGACGATTCGGCAACACCAATCCAAATTTGATGTTGTCGAGTCACACCCTTAATTTTGTATTTATTTTCTATACATGTCAACTTCTTATGACCAAATTGAGGAACAAATCTCCAAGGTCATGGAACGTGTCAGCACAAGAAATTACAACTAATAGCTAATATTGCTAACTAAGAACGACAATAATGAATACATATATGGAGAGGCCATGTCGAGAGGCCCAGACTAGTGAACAGGGGTCAACTAGAGGTACGCAAACTTACACCACTTAGTGCCTGAACCACCCATTTCTGAACCAAACATATCCTTTTATAATGGGAAGAGTTACCTCAAAATATAACCATATGACACAAGCTAATGAAAATAAGAAAAGTAGACTATTTTTCGTGTCGAACGATCACTTATTTCAGACACCGTTCGAATGGTAAGAATGGCAGCATTAAGTCTCTGAACAAGATACTGAACGTGGTGTTTCCATGACAGTTAACTATTTCAGCACCTAGAAATCTGAACTGTTCAGGTTCACTAATCATATGCCCACTCTGTGAAATTAAAACGTCGGGTTTTGTTGAACAGTATGTTAGAAACTGTAAAAACTGAGTCTTACTGTTAATTACCATTTGTTTAATTTCTACAGTCTATGAACTTATGTCATGAACTGCACTATTTGAACTCGAGCTTATGTTGCACACAACATCCTTTACTACCAAGCTATTGCCATCAGCAAACAGAAATATGTTAGAGTTACCTGTAATACTAGAGGACATATCATTTATATGAATAAGGGAAAGGTGTGGGTCCAATACTGATCCCTGGGGCATCCCCCACTTGACCATAACCCACTCAGACCCCACAGTACAGCCATACTGAAGACTGTGAGTAATGAGCTTTTGCTGTCTGTTGTTAATGGAAGAGGTGAACCAACTGTGAACTATTCGCCAAATTCTGTGATGTCCAACTTCTGGAGCAATATTTTGTGATCAACACAATCAAACGCCTTAGTTAAATCAAAAATGTGCATAAAGTTTTAAAGCTTTTGTTTAACCCATTCAGTACCTCACAGAGAAAAGAGAATATCGCATTTTCAGTTGTTGTACAACTTCTAAAGCCGAACTGTACGTTTGATAGGAAATCGTGTGATATAAAATGATGAAATATCCTTACATACACAGCCTTTTCAATAACTTTAGCAAACACTGATGGCACAGAAATAGGTCTAAAATTGTCTACATTATCCCTTTATCGCCGGCCGCGGTGGCCGAGTGGTTCTAGGCGCTTCTGTCCGGAACTGCGCGACGACTACAGTAGCAGGTTTGAATGCTGCCTCGAGCATGGATGTGTGTGATGTCCTTAGGTTTAAGTAGTTCTAAGTCTAGGGGACTGATGACCATAGTTGTTAAGTCCCATAGTGCTCAGAGCCATTTTTTGTATCCCTTTCTCCATTTTTATAAAGCGGCTTCACTACCGAGTACTTCAATCGTTCGGGGATCTGGCCATTCCCAAAGGAAAAATTTTAAATGTGGCTAAATACAGCGCTAACTTGTGCAGCACAGTACTTTAATATCCTTGTAGGCACTCCATCATACCCATGAGAGTACTTAGTTTTCAGTCATTTAATTATTGACTTAATCTCCCCTCTGTAGGTATCATAGAGGAGTATTTCAGACATCAGTCTCGGAAATGCGTTTTTTAAGATAGTTACATGATTTCCTATAGGGACTGAGTTTTTATTTAATTCACAAGCAATGGCCAGAAAATGGTTGTTAAACACTGTATATATATCTGACTTATCAGTAACTGAAATAGTTTGACTACAAACTGATATTACATCGCCGATCTTGTGCTGCTGACCAAACACCTCCTTTATAACGGACCATATGGTTTTAATTTTATCCTGTGAATTAGTTATTCTATTTGTGTTCCACCTACTCTTTGCCTTCGTAATAACATCTCTAAGCACCTTACAATGCTGTCTGTAATGGGCTCCTGTAGCTTGATTGTGACTACTAACATTTTTAAATAATTCCCACTTTGTTCTACAAGATATCCTTATCCCAATAGTCAGCCAACCTGGTTGTCTTTTATTGCCAGTACCCCGTTTAGAACATTCTGATGGAAAGCAACTCTCCAATGTCATCAGAAACGTGTTAAGAAAATCATTATATTTGTTATCTATGTTACGGGAACTATAAACATCCTATCACACTTATTCTTTGATGCTATTTATAAAACTCTCTATTGCCGTTGGATTAGCTCTCCTATATAGCTTGTAATTATGAGTGGCGTTTGTTTGGGTACGAAAGCCTTTTAGTGTTAAAATGTGAGCATCGGGATGTGAAATGCCATTCACCCTTTTACCAACAAAATGCCCTTCTAGTAATGAAGAAAGAATAAAAATATTGTCTATGGCTGTGCTACAGTTCCCCTGCACCCCAGTTGGAAAAAAACACAATCTGTATCAGTTCATATGAATTAAGGAGATCTACCAACATCCTTTTCCTTCCACAATCATATACAAAATTAATATTGAATTCACTACATATAACTGAAGTGAAACAAGATCCCTTTCGAGCTTCAGCAGAAATACTCTGAAGTCAGAATGAGGGGGCGTATAAAGAACAAAAACTAGAAGTTTAGTTTCACTAAATTCAACAGCCCCTGCACAAAATTCAAATATCTGTTCAGTGCAATGCCGTGATACGTTATGGACTGGGATGGAATACTGTTTTTTACATACATGGGAACTCCTCTCTCCAGAAGGGACAAAAATGGTTCAAATGGCTCTGAGCGCTATGGGACTCAACTGCTGAGGTCATTAGTCCCCTTGAACTTAGAACTAGTTAAACCTAACTAACCTAAGGACATCACAAACATCCATGCCCGAGGCAGGATTCGAACCTGCGACCGTAGCGGTCTTGCGGTTCCAGACTGCAGTGCCTTTAACCGCACGGCCACTTTGGCCGGCCAGAACGGACACCTTGAAAAACAGTCAGCCAATCTGTAACCTGATAAAGGAAGCCTCAGAATTTTCAAATTATTTAAGAAGTGCTCTGATATACGAATAATTTCAGAGGCATCATTTATTATCGGTTCACTAACTTCATCTCTATACCTCTTATATTTTGACGAAATATGGTAATTCCTTCTCTATTTGGAAACATGACGTCCCCTGAAGTCAATTCCTTAGTTGGAGCGACTTCCTTTAGGCAGGTATACCTATCAGCTGACTTTAATCTTAAAAAGGTGCATCTCTAACACCAACTACTACAGGAATTTTTCCATGAGTGATCCCACTAACCACCGACCACACTTTCACCTATATGCTTCGCCAGCCTCCCCTTCCCGTACCTGTTGAGGTGCAGACCATGCCTAGTGAAACCTGAAGTACAGATAGACTGAACTGGCACAACTGGAATGTTAGCCATAGCCTCTGCCAACAGTGCCTTCGTCAGTCCCATGTTAACATGCCTAACAGCCGCATTAAGATGAGACCGAACATGACGTTGAAATAGTAGCACGAAATGCACGATAGCGCCACAATTTTGAGTAGCTGTCTTTACCAGGTCACCATCTACATAATATTCGCCGTCCATGTGAAGACTATTCACTGTTCCACCCACTATCATTACCTGATCCTCCTTCGTAAAATTCCTACATGACGCCCCTATGCTGTCAGTCACCTGAGACAACCCTGCAATGGTCTTGACAATGCTGGTGACCTGACATTGACTCCCCAACAATTCCTGCAACTGCTGGTCACCACCTCTGCCATGTGAACTAAGTAGCAGCAGAACGTTCTTCCTGTTAGACTTTGCAACTGACTTAGGCCTCCTAACTGCTGAGGACTGCTGCATGTTTTCTGCACTGACAGTTGGTCACACCTGAGGCATATACGCAATGCACAACTGCATGAATACCTCCTCGTCCCAGCTGTATTTTTCCAGCTGCCAGTTCCCATTCCCCAGCCCTCTTCACCCCCCTCAACCTATCTAGTTCCTCCTTTGCATGTTGTAATTGCACCTGAAAGGCACAGATCTTACGCTCCTACTCCACTATCAACTTATTTCTACTGCATATTATGCATTCCCAGGAGACGGTCTCGCTAGAATGGCCACTCGATTCCCCATTGCATCCTCTCAATGAAAATACTTTGAACAAATCACACACAATAACCCAATTCTCACAATCCTACAACTGAGCCTACACTTCTCACTCATGGTAAAATTTTACAGTTACTGAAAAAAAACAAAATTAAAACTAAGCGTTGACGCTACCTAACCTCAGTTACAAAGGTAGAACTGGTTATATAACTAACAATAGCGGTCTCCTAATTCCCTCTCTACTAAGAAAGCAAAAACTTTTATTAATGCTACTAAACCACAACTAATACCAATACCAAGAAAACTTCACAAATTTTATTAGCTAAAACCAAAACTTCAAGCGGCTACTGGAACATTCAACGAAGTTTAAACAACGAATGAATATTTTATCGAAATATTTCACTAGAAACAATAAGAAAAGAGAGCTGAAAGCTACCGCATGAAATTTACTAAACGACTTCAACGCCCCAAAAAACTCTAAAAATCACAGCGACCGAACGTTCCAAAATTCAATTAATTGTTATTTTGCCACAAACAGCTCGAAACACGGTTGAAATCTTTTAATTTCAATAACTGTATAGCAGTGCACAAACAAAATTGTCAATACTTACCTTTATAACCACTAGAGTTGAAGCCGCGCGCCGCGAAATGTTAACACACTACTGACCAACATTGGAAGGCACCGCCACTTATCCGCTGTCAATAGTCTTTCAGCGAGTACTGCACTCCTGTCGACTCCCAGATCCTTTATGTTCTGTAGTATGCAAGCAGAGGAAGCCCTGGTCTTTTGCACTGCAAGGTATATAGATTCTAGGTGTAGCAGTATGTAGAGAATGTCGTACATAAATTCTATGTGCCAAAAAAATCGACGACGGAAACTGTGATGATGATGTCATTGATGGTGCAGTAACAACAGTAAGCTACCGCTTTCAGTCATCCAACTCTTATGACACAACAGCATGTCAAGTCGACAAGTTCAGATGGCAAAATGAAAAACGCATTAGTCAGCAAGTCCTATCTTGTAGATGGAGCATCATAGTTCCAGTTACCTACACTCACATGACACCTGGTGTTGGAGGAATGTAAGCCCCGACATACTGCATAATCCTACAAACTGAATCATCAATGTGCGTCTTTTATCTCTGCATTTCAAAACACATATGCATACTTAAGGAATTTGGCATGTCTGTCCTGTGGTTGACTACGATTTTGTTGTTATTTTTTTCGTTCTCAAGTCACGCGTAATAATACAAACCGCCACGTATTTCATGCACCACAACATCCTATTGAATAAGACAGGCGTGCAGCTGGATACTATCTGAGACGCTGCATTCGGTTAGCGTTGAGACGCTGCTGTTACACGAACTATTTCAAAAACACACAGTGTGCTTGTGTCGATTCGAAGTGGTGAGACATTCTCAAACTCAGATGGATTTAGTCGTTCGAAAACCATAGTAAACGTCAAGCAACAATTCGAGTTTCTCTTCAGCACATATTACGCCATTATCATCCGAAATGTTGTTGGATTATATCAATCACAAACTTGGAGAGCATTTTCGCCACTTTGTTCCTCCTCATCTCACGGATACAGGTAATCAGTGCCTCAAATACCGCATATGATGCCAAGTTAAAGCCAAAAAAGCAGCAACTATTTACCTCTGCATAAACTGCAACATTGAAAAATTAGTACGCAATGTGCCCACCGTTTGCATACATGATACCATGGACTCTTCTGAGACGACTTTCACTAAGGCGTCTGAATGTCTGTAGATAAATGGCATCCAATTCTTCCTCAAGCAGCAGGGAAGTTCGAAATGTTGAGCGCTGAAGTCGATCTTATAACTCAGACCAGTCCATGTCAGGAATGCCACTGCTCGGGAACCATTGCTTAACAACTGTTCTTCATGATAATCTGCACTATCATCTCACTGCAGACAGTCATCGTCTCTAAATTGTTCCCCCACTGTAAGCAGTACATAATGCTGTAATATATCTTACTTTCCTTCGCACGTAGCGTTATCTTAAATGAAGTAAGGGGACCACCCTCTAGCCTAGCAGCCTTTTTAATCGATAAACGCTCAAAAAAACTTATTTATCTTTTCTAAATACTACTCCAGTCCATTTTACACCAATTTGAAACGAAAAAATGGATAAAATTGGTTCAACTAAGGTTAGTTTACAGGATGATCACATTGTCTTACTCAACAATTAGTAAACAAGTAATTGATACTAATTGAGGCTTACCTTTGGTTCCAGTTAATTTTCACTTTTTAATCTGATCTTCAATATGGGTCAAGATATTATAAAATTTTCAATAGCGTTTCTAGTCGATGAATTTTCAGTAACAGCATTATTCCCTGTCATCCATTTTCCAACCATGTGCAACATAAAAAATGGAAACAATTAGCCAGAGATGGTCAGTTTACAGGGTAGCTGCCATTACCCTGATCACATGGTTTCATGCAGCTATTAATCCGTAACAATCTGATGCAAAGTAGGTTTAACCCTGATGCTGTGATGTCAATTATGTATTAGCACAAGCAATGAATTGGCCAGTTAAATGTGAAATGAACTATGGGTTTGCTTACAACAAACAGCCACTCTCGCTGATGATACAATAACATCTGATGACATTCCTTCCACTTTGAATCTTAATTTTACAAGTTCATTGTGAGCACAACCAGGCGACAGTGTGGCCATCATTACCGCGGAAAAGTAAAACGTAACTCATTTATTTTCCAAACCCTCTAGCGGTAGTAGTATATCTTCCTCTTTGGAAGCTCGTGATTCACAACAAAAAGTTCATCATCTTGATGGAGACATAGTCTCTGAAATTCCGTGTGCAATGGCTGCAAATTTTGACTGGTACACTCACCCAGTCTATAGTAAAGTATTTCGCGATGTATTCCAGTTGGTTTATAAAACATTTCCTCTATCGAAAAAGTCGATATTTTGAAACCATTTTGCCACAATTTAGTTCCGTAACATAAAATTTAATGCACCTTTCCGCTTCTGAGAGCCTTGCTCTGGGCTGTAGGCAGCAACTGACGGCCGGCAGTCTCCTTCTGTGCAGCGCCAGCTCTTCTCAAATATTGGGACGTGGGCTGGAGACTATAAGCAGTCAAGTTAACTGTGCTGTGAAATTAAAATTACTGCCAACTAATGTAATGCACTTAACAAAAAGATGGGTAAGTAGCATCTTATTTCTTGAAAATATCGCATGCTGACAAGTGGTAGACTTACACTTTTTGCCTGTTTGAACACGCTTAGAAACTGGTGGAAACTTGATGAGTAACTGATTCATAGGACATAAGAAAATAAGGCAGTGCACGTGCGCAGACTTTTCCCTGTTCAAAACTTGTCAACTCAGCAGGGATTAAGAAAAGAGGAGAAAGTCTGGGCAGCCTATCCCCACCACTCGCCGCCAAAAAGGAGTTTAGCTTTAAAAGCTGCACTGCTTTAACAATCAACATTGCTCAACAAATATTTTTCTTTCGAGGAAACATGTGAAAACAAACAATGTAGCTCTGACAAATTCATGTTACCATTAACAGTCTTACAACTTAAATGTCATGGTTAGTTCCCGTAACTAATGCTCCATTTTTATCTCAGTTTTACACATACTGCAAGCTGCAGGAGAGAGAGCAGTGATTGTCAGTCACCTCCCAGAAATATGCACTGAAATGCTATATGCGTGTGACAACTCTCTATAAAAATGTCTGTCTTCTTCTATTAAGTGAAACGTTTCTGCGTACTCAGTCTGTGTTTCAGTCATTTGTTGCACATATTTCATTCCTCCTTACATGTATTAGTGCAACCAAAGTCACATGTAACTCAGACTGGCTTTTCATTATATATTCTAGAATTTGTCATCTAGTGCTCGATCAGATAAATGGTCGAAAGGCTCCTGCAGCTGACTTTTGGTACCAAATCTTGGAGCATCAACTGGTACAGACTGACGAAAACCACTGACAGTGAAATCTATCGATATTCTGAAATTTGTGGACAATGTCGACATTGAGACTAATTTAGTAATATTATTCTATTAGCAATATTGTATGAACCGCACCAAAACACTTTAAATTAGACGCAACCAATATTCTTAAATGGTTTCCTGCCTAGCTTGCGTTTAGAAAGGGTACATCCATACATGTGTAAGACTACACTTGGTTTTAAGGAGCCTAGACATTGCTTGAGTATCGGTCTACATGTTTTCGAGATCAGAGTTCGTCTGACTAAGCAACCTGTGAGAATAAAGTTTTAAGCACTCTGCAAGCTTCTCTTGCCACGAGGATGTGAAGAATAACAAATGTATCCCCATGCAGAGAACGCAGGTTTAGTGACATCTGAAATTAGTGATGCAGGATACTTTACTAACGTCACTGGTATGCTGCTAACAAGATTTGCACTTTAAACAGAGTTTCGGGTTGTGTCTTGAATGAAATATCCTCACTGTTAGGTAATACGAAGAAAATAAGGTGTTTTAAGCAGGCTAATGCACAAAACTGTCCAAAGTGATAGCAGATAAACTTGCAAATTAGGAATGTGCAGTATTCTGACAATGACTGCTTTAAGTGTTCAGTTTTAGCCAGACTTCATACTTAAATCGGAATGTACTCTATTTATCTGTTTTCCGCATGAAAACAAATTAAACTCTGGCCACATGCTACCCCTAATGAGCTGAAACATGTTAACATTTTTTAAAACACAAAGAAACAGTCTCTGTAAATTTCTGACGTATTCAGTGCAGATGGCAAGAGGGGTCAGAAAAATTTTCAAGTTGTACCATTGCATATCTCAAAACACTATGGTGCGAAACATGTAAGTCTATAGCTGTTTCTGGTTGCTAATACATGTACATAACATTCATAGAACATGAAAAAACTTGTCATGGCTAGCACGCAGTAGTATTACCGCTTACCATCATGCGAAGGATGAATGTGGACGCTGTCTGTGCTAGTTTCATTCTAAAGAGAAATTTGATTCATATCTAGTTAACTGCACACGGTTAAAAAAGTGAGCAGCAACATGTCTGGTAGAAAGAATGACTTTGTAAGTTCAGCGTCAACCCGAAGTTGCCTTTTGTAATTTATTCTGACATAGAATGTATAATAGTACCAGCTGCCACTCACAGTTGTAGCAGTGACTCTGGTTCTTATGTAGATGAGGTAAACCTGTATAAATCATTCAGCACAGCCTTCCACAAACACTGCTACAGTCAAGACGGGCATTCCACATATAAATTTTATGGAGGCAGTGACTGCATTCAGTGGTTCACTAAACATTTGTATGTGATCGCCGAGGGTGGAAAAGACTTTTTGTTTCAAAATGAAATGATTTAAATAAATCTCAAGGAAGAAATAACTTTTAATTGTGCGGAGGTCTGTCATATTTGCCAAGAACCGTTTGAGGATCTTTCTGAAGAGGCCTACCATATTTTCCAAGAACCATTTGGGGAACACCTTCTTAATCACAGGATACACTGCCATTTCATCTATGTGTACCGAGTGACAACACATCCCAGTTACAGTGTGAATTTCGGGTCTGACCATAAGGTAAAGCTGAGACAGACGCTGCACTTTTTTTTTTCAAATTAAAATATCGATATGTCGGACGGTTATAATTAAACATTCCTTATTTAACGTGTTATAACACGAAAACCAGTTACCGTACGAGGACCTAACTTGGTAGCATTGATGTCAAGGATATGTCGGAGAGAAATAATGCAGAATCAATTCAACTGAAACACTCTTAATGTGCTGCTACGGCACATGACAGAATTACATACCGGTACCATTATTGCTACAAAAGGGAGCAGTATGGCGCCCAGTTGTGTCCAAAAGTGTCTGAAAGCAATGGATCGCTTTCTGCACAACAGAACGAATCATGCCCATAGGTATGATATGCTGCCCTTCAGATCAGTACATGTTTTAATGTTCCTCTGTTGAACAGTGTCCTTCAGGTAGCCCCACAATCAGAAATCACAGGGAGTGGGATCAGGTGATCGTGGTGGCCAAGTATTTGGAAACGATCGGCTGAAAATTCAATCCCTTCCAAATGTGTTTCGGAGAAGGAGATAAACTTCAAGACCGATTTGATGCAGGGCCCCATCCTGCATCAAATCTGTTGAGCTCAACGCGTCTCTCTCCATTAAGGCGGGTATGACATGCTGGCGAAGCATATCGCGAAGCATATCGCATATCACACTGCACGTCTTTGGTCCTGGAGCACCAACCTGTTCAAAACAAGAACGAGCCAATGGGGAACGTAGTCGTGAAGCCACGCAATGTGGTGACACGTTCACCATTCAGAGGAACTTCATGCGCAGTGAATCGAAGTGCAGATCCCGAAACACGGCAATTTTCTGATTTCACCTCACCCGTCACAGAAAAATGGACTTCATGTGTACATAGTATGGTCAAAGGCTAGCCCTCGTCAACTTCAATCCTTGGGAGAAAGTGGAGAGCGATCTCAACACGTCGTTATGCATCTTGCTGTGCCACCTGCTGTGCCATATGGGTCTTGTACGGATACCATTTCAGAATGGTTCGATGCTCCTTCCGTACAGTGGACTACAGGATGTTCAACTGTTGTGACACAGCACGCGCACTGCCTGACGATAGCGAATTCCGTGCAGCGCTGTCTGCCATAGCAACAGCAATTTCATCAACCACCTGTGGTTGCCCTCTTCTCAAAGCTATGCCCAGTTCTCCCGTTGATTCGAACTTCTTCATCATTCTCCCCACAGCACATTCCGTTATCCTTTCAGCCGACGATATTCTCGAAGTGTGATCGCAGCATTACTATTGTTTTGATAATAGCTTCACAATTAATGCCCTACTCTCTTTGTACAAGATCGTGTTCACACGTCAACAAGTGCCGTGCGTCTGGTCAGGTGTGTAAGACTACTAAACACAATGATTGATAACAGCCATTGTTGGCCATAGTTGGAACTGGACGATGTCGCTGTGATTCCTGGAAATCATGCACCCCATACTCCGGACATGAATGCTACCGAGTCTGTTGCTCGTACTATAATTAGTTTTCTTGTTATAACTTGTTAACCACGGAAAGTTTAAATACAACCACCCGGCATAAACAGTTACATGGCTATCAATTAAATCAAGATTGTTGGATTGAACAGTGCATATTGTTACTGAAGTTATTGTATTACAGAAAACTTTTTAACAAAGTAATATTGTTACGGTATACAATGGCTTCCAATTTTCAACAAAATATTAAACGAAGAGCAAGTTGCGCAGAAAGAAGGGACACACGGCCAGTTGCAAAAGACACTCAAACTAACAGTTTTTACTTTTCAAGTTTCTTTTTAAATTGTCCACACAAAAAATAAGTGTTCTCAAAGAGAGTGCATGATTGATGAAGCCAACTAGAACATCCTATACATTGAATCCAGAGGTAGAAGGTGTTCCTTGATTAAGTTCAAGGAACTCCACTCATTCATCTTCTACAAAATTTGAGCCATCGGAGGAGCTATTGAGTAGGGAAATATAATCATCATTTTCTTCTGAAACAGTGTCTTAAAACAGGCGCTTCTTTGGCGGTTCTTTTCCTCTGGTTTTGAGGATTTGATTTCTTTTAGCTGCTACATATTTTCGTGCACAGGCTTTACCTGTCGTCTTTTCTTCAGTTTCATTTTATTTCGTTTCTGCAAACTCGTCCCATGTTCAATTCACTGTTGACTGTTTTCTTTTGGATGTACGTCCCTCAGGTTCCGCAGGAAAAGGGGAAATCTGTTCGAGCAATCTTGATGGAACATTAATCAAATTTGTGCAATGTTTGCTTGTAGAAGGGTGTCCTGTTAACAAACTTGTTTCAGACATTGATCTTATTGGCTGATCTGAAGTCGAATCATTGAAGCCGTCTTTAATAGTTAAGATTTCAGTCGGAGCATTATTAATCTCTGAAACAAAGGCATGGCTACAAGTTACTGCTGTGTGAAGCGCGATAATTTCACCAGCTCTAAATCGAGGTACAACAATCTGGATAACTGCGGCACGTGTCCATGCCTTGAAGAGCAACCCTCAAAACTGCTGCCTTTCCTGTTTCTGTTTCTCGGGTGTTGGCTTCCAGATAGTTTCTCTCTTTCAGAAAGTGGCTGCCTTAACATTCACAATACCTGTCTCATCGTGTGCATTTGCACCAGTTTTCCTGTCCCTTCAAACCTGTATTACCCCTTATGGCTCAATCGTTGTTTCCTGTTCTTTTTTATATATTCCATTTAATCGTATATTTAATGTCTCATACAAACGGTCTCTTTCCTTTCCGAACCTCAAAATAATGTTCCCCTCTGTTCCGTATATATTTTACAGCAATATGTGTTAGTATTTTAGTTATTTTTAAAAACTGTTCTGTAAATGTAACGTCATGTGACTGAAGCTAAACGTTTTATAACATACATCTACAATTACTATGAAGTAATATCGTGTTTATATTTTAGTATGTATATACTTTAATTATAATATTTATTGTAGGAACAATAGCTCCACATTAAAGTAATATGGGAAATCATTTTCTATGTACGCTGTCCACTTCAACCATATGGTCGCCGTAGATGTTTACCTTGTAGTGTGCTGCACAGTGAAAGCCAGGTTGACCTCTGGTGTTGTGTAAGGTGTTATCTTTGACTAAGTATATTATTCACAAGATGTGTAATACAACTTACGCATCACCACAATTACTCTAAAGATTGTTACTTTACAAAGATCTGTTCATATATTCTCGAGTTGGATTGTTTTGGCACAGATCTATCTCATAGTACTTTTAAAGCGAAATGCATAATAAATAGTATAATAAAGGAATTTAGTAAGCGAGGAAACAGTATATTATTGATGTACATCTTCACACAGTGTTGTCTTCCGCTCACACATCTGTCTGAAGACGCAGTACTGGCATCTATGGGAGTTTTGTCATTGAAATGTTGTTTAATATAGTAGACTGACTTTTTGTTAGCTGCAGAGATCTCTGAATGCTGACATTAGTTTCCAACCGTCCCCCTGTGCTTTGCCACAAAGTAAGCTTCTGCACTCTGCTCATTAGGTAGTGTACAGAACGATAGCCTTAGTGCGGCCTCACGTTTACTGGAGCAGTGTTGTGACTACCAGTCAGCATGTGGCCTGTGCCACAACCAGACATTGCTGGCGCAATGTTTCCAACTCTGCTCCCTACTAACCTTAGAAATCCTGGTAAAGAGTGCAAATCGATTTCTTCAGACTATTTCAGGGATCAACGTGGTTGGAGTCATTTCTCACTTCCAATAGCGAATGGCTATTACAAAGACGTCAGCTCCCGTCATTGCCCTGCACGCGAATCAGCAAAATACTGGACTCCTCCTGCTTTAGTTCCTCACACTTTCTTTTATTATACCTCACTCACGTTTCAGAAATTCCCCAGAAATAATGGGTGGGAGCAGCTGACTGCAACTTCGCTCCGTCGACATCGAATTCTGAAGAATATCGACAGGTCAAGGCACTCAAAAAGCACATACGTGTAACTATGACGGCAGCCACTTTCCCGGAAGAACTAACTAACATCATATCCGCCAAAATCGACAAGATGAGCCAGTGTAAGCTGTTACACAAGCGCAGGCCACCTACGCATCCATCTACGCGCAGTTCTTTCGCCCAGGAGCCCCTCTTTACTCAAGGCTTTGTTGTTGCCAATAGTGGGCGACTCATGCTTTAAGTATTAGGCAGTCAGGAGCAGCTATTGTAGCTTCCCTACCACAGCGACACAGGCCCAGAGATGCTACCATAACTACAACAAGTCAAGCCGCTAGTTTCTTTGCCACCACCATTGTTACTTCCGTCATCACCTTTTTCGTCAACAGGTGTTTGTCATTGGGCAGGGATGGGAGCCAGTCTCACCCCATTAGCTACTTCCTGTTACTACCACCAACGGCACCCTCTCGTAGTCAGAAAATTTAGCTGAATTCGGAGGTGCAAATAGTGAGGCACTCATTGAGATGAAACTGCTGCCGCATCTGGATCAGTACCAGAATTCACTCTTCTGCGAGTAAGATCAAACAGCTGTCAAGAGACATTTGAGTGGGCGTTACTGCAGCGCGCGATGGATATACCGTACCATAGACAAGCAACTGTACCCTATAGTGGTAATTCCTTTATCTCTCTCCACTTTTCACAGTCAACCGGATATTAACTCGTATTTTGACCCTACCTGGCTTAGAAAGGGAACAAGGACCTTATTTCAGTGATACAGTTCCACGCCCAGCCCACTTATGGGCACAGAGTTGGTGTGAGACACATCCTCAGGGCATGCAGCCATCGAATCGACACTTGGTCCTGACGGACTGCAGACAGAGTGTGAGGTGGGCGTGAACGCTGGCGAAAAACCTCTGACAAACATGGCAGCCAGTCGCTTGCCAGTGCCTCTCTCAATGGATCTACGGAACTTCCGTCTGTGTGTCGTACGATTATTGAAAGCTCGACTTTGCATGTTTCAGTTTCTCGATTTTGATTATTGCCTCGGTGAATATAGACCTCACCAGCTGGACCACTTAATGAGAAGATATTCTCGCCAGGTGGCACGCCAACAGTCAGATGAGGTTTTTCCAAAGGATGT
Organism: Schistocerca americana; assembly: GCF_021461395.2. Lineage (NCBI taxonomy): Eukaryota > Metazoa > Arthropoda > Insecta > Orthoptera > Acrididae > Schistocerca > Schistocerca americana. Next base: position 501,762,753 of record NC_060124.1, on the reverse strand, counting down.
CGTGATACCGAGTACTTGATAACAGCCTATAAAAGAACCCAGTCACGAAGCATTATAGACTGCTGAGACACTATTTGTCTCTTATATCTTCCAACACTTAATGTTTTAATATTTCGCCACCAGATTTTCAGCAAAAACGGAACTCCAGTTGAGCTACAACTGGACATAGTGACACTTTTGTAAAAGCCGGGCAGATGTTATTTAATGGAAGCGACTGCTTCGCTGTGAATGGGTCATCACCCTTAAGCACTGACTCGCAGGGGAAGACCACCGCCTATCCCTGAATGACTGGGGCACATGAGCGTAGGCTTTAAACATCCACGTTCCAATGAACTGGGTATGTTACGCATAGCGGCTATCTCAACAACACAGATATATATAGAATTTATGGTAGCGTTCTCGACGAGGAAATTCTCCATGCAATTTGCTACAGATCCAGCATCAACCCTGCTTGTGTCACAACGACAGAGTCCCGCATGGACAACATAGTAAAAAGTATCCCCAGGCGTAGAGAAACAAAAATCTGAAAAGAATAGATTCCAGGTCCGGATGGTATCCCAATTCGGTTTTACGAAGAGGATTCTATGGCATTGGCCCCCTACCTTGTTAGCATATATCGCGACTCTCCCAACCAGAGCAAAGTCCCAAGCAACTGGAAAAACGCGCTCGTGATTTCAGTATATAAGAAGAGCGATATAATGGATCCGCAGAATTAGAGATTAATATCCCTAACACCGGTCTGCTGCAGAATCCTTAAACATCTTCTCAGTTCGAGTATAATTAATTTTCTTGTGACCGAAAAGCTTATGCCGACGAAACAGTTTGGTATTAGAAAGCATTGCTAGCGCGAAACTCACCTTGCCCTTATTTCACATGACATACTGCAGACTATGAATGAAGGGCACAGGCAGACTCCGTATGTCTAGAGTTCCGGAAAGCATATGACACGATGTCCCACTGCAAAGTTAACTAAGGTCAGAAGCATGTGAAATGTGTTCCCAGACATGTGAGTGGCTAAAAAGATTCCTAAAGTAATTGAATCCAGTGTCTCTCAGGATTTACCAGAGAAAATGTCATCGCCAAGGGTACATCTGGGAAGTGTAATACGATCGCTATTATTTACTGCAAGCATAACTGATATAGCGGACAGGGTGGGCAGCAATCTGCGGTTGTGTGCTGATGATGCTACGGTGTACGGGATGGTGTCGAGGCTGAGTGGCTGTAGGATGATTCAAGATGACTTTGACATAATTTGTGGTTGGTGTGAAGTATACCAGCGAACTGTAAATGAAGAAGAAGATAACTTAATGAGGAATAGTAGGAAAAAACCTGTAATATTTGGACGCAACTTCAATAGTGTCCTGTCTGAAACAGTCAAGTCGTTCAAAATTTGAGATTAACATTGGAAAGCGATAAGAAATGAAATGAGCATGTTACGCGGTAGGGATGGCCCGAGTTGAGTAGGAGAATTTTGGGAAATTGCGGAATTTTTGATTGACCTGTAAGGGAGACCGCATATACAGTAGACGGTAGTGCGGCCTATTGTAGAATAATGCTCGAGTGTTTGGGATCCGTACCAGGTCGGAATAAAGGAAGGCATCCAAACAGTTCAGATGCAGATGTTACCGGTAGGTTCCAATAACATTCAGGAATTAAGGAAATGCTTCAGGAACACAAAAGGTAATCCGTGGAGGGAAGGCAACGTTATTTTGGAGGAACACTGTACAGAATTTGAAGCTAATTGCGGAACTTTTCTACCGCCGCCAACTTAAATTTCACGCAAGGACCACGATGGTAAGATACGACAAATTTGCGCTCATACAGAGATATATAGATGGTCGTTTTTCCCTAGCTCTTTTTGCGAGTGGGAAAGATAATAACTAACTAGCAGTGGTACAGTGTACACTCCGCCAAACACCGAGTGGTGGTTCGCGGCATATGTACAAGATTAGCTGTGGAAGGAGGACGTAGCGTAAGAATGATGTGAGCTATGTGTCAGACAACGTCCAGTGACTCTCCTATTCACAAAGTTGGAAACTTTGTCATACTGTACGAATAATGGTAGGTGTGATTACCGGTATACGATGCTCCATTAGGTGAGGTTGCAAAGAAAGCTCACCAATGACAAAAACGATAGGATGAGAAATACACTCCTGGAAATGGAAAAAAGAACACATTGACACCGGTGTGTCAGACCCACCATACTTGCTCCGGACACTGCGAGAGGGCTGTACAAGCAATGATCACACGCACGGCACAGCGGACACACCAGGAACCGTGGTGTTGGCCGTCGAATGGCGCTAGCTGCGCAGCATTTGTGCACCGCCGCCGTCAGTGTCAGCCAGTTTGCCGTGGCATACGGAGCTCCATCGCAGTCTTTAACACTGGTAGCATGCCGCGACAGCGTGGACGTGAACCGTATGTGCAGTTGACGGACTTTGAGCGAGGGCGTATAGTGGGCATGCGGGAGGCCGGGTGGACGTACCGCCGAATTGCTCAACACGTGGGGCGTGAGGTCGCCACAGTACATCGATGTTGTCGCCAGTGGTCGGCGGAAGGTGCACGTGCCCGTCGACCTGGGACCGGACCGCAGCGACGCACGGATGCACGCCAAGACCGTAGGATCCTACGCAGTGCCGTAAGGGATCGCACCGCCACTTCCCAGCAAATTAGGGACACTGTTGCTCCTGGGGTATCGGCGAGGACCATTCGCAACCGTCTCCATGAAGCTGGGCTACGGTCCCGCACACCGTGAGGCCGTCTTCCGCTCACGCCCCAACATCGTGCAGCCCGCCTCCAGTGGTGTCGCGACAGGCGTGAATGCAGGGTCGAATGGAGACGTGTCGTCTTCAGCGATGAGAGTCGCTTCTGCCTTGGTGCCAATGATGGTCGTATGCGTGTTTGGCGCCGTGCAGGTGAGCGCCACAATCAGGACTGCATACGACCGAGGCACACAGGGCCAACACCCGGCATCATGGTGTGGGGAGCGATCTCCTACACTGGCCGTACACCACTGGTGATCGTCGAGGGGACACTGAATAGTGCACGGTACATCCAAACCGTCATCGAACCCATCGTTCTACCATTCCTAGACCGGCAAGGGAACTTGCTGTTCCAACAGGACAATGCACGTCCGCATGTATCCCGTGCCACCCAACGTGCTCTAGAAGGTGTAAGTCAACTACCCTGGCCAGCAAGATCTCCGGATCTGTCCCCCATTGAGCATGTTTGGGACTGGATGAAGCGTCGTCTCACGCGGTCTGCACGTCCAGCACGAACGCTGGTCCAACTGAGGCGCCAGGTGGAAATGGCATGGCAAGCCGTTCCACAGGACTACATCCAGCATCTCTACGATCGTCTCCATGGGAGAATAGCAGCCTGCATTGCTGCGAAAGGTGGATATACACTGTACTAGTGCCGACATTGTGCATGGTCTGTTGCCTGTGTCTATGTGCCTGTGGTTCTGTCAGTGTGATCATGTGATGTATCTGACCCCAGGAATGTGTCAATAAAGTTTCCCCTTCCTGGGACAATGAATTCACGATGTTCTTATTTCAATTTCCAGGAGTGTATATTGTACTTAAGGTCAGAGTGGGGGAGTATGAAGAACAGTATCAGTCAGGAATGAAATTTTCACTCTACAGCGGAGTGTGCGCTGATATGAAACTTCCTGACAAATTAAAACTGTGTGCCGGACCGCGACTCGAACTCAGGACCTTTGCGTTTCTCGTGCAAGTGCTTTACCGACTGAGCTACACACCCAAGCACGACTCATGCCCCGTCCTGACAGCTTAAATTCCACCAGTACCTCGTCTCCTACATTCCAAACTTTAAAGAAACTCTCCTGTGAATCTTGCAGAACTAGCACTCCTGGAAGAAAGGATATTCCGGAGAAATGTCTTAGCCACAGCGGAATTAAGACTGTGAGGACGGGGCGTGAGTCGTGCTTGGGTAGCTCTGTTGGTAGAACATTTGCCCGCGAAAGGCAAAGGTTCTGAGTTCGAGTCTCGATCCGGCACACAGTTTTAATCTGCCAGGAAGTTTCATATCAGCGCACGCTCCGCTGTAGAGCGAAAATTTCATTCTAGAAACATCCCCCAGGCTGTGCCTATGCCATGTCCCCGCAATATCCTTTCTTCGAGGAGTGCTAGTTCTGCAAGGTTCGCAGGAGGCAGGTAGGAGACGAGGTACTGGCGGAATTGAAGTTGTGAGGACGGGGCGTGAGTCGTGCTTGTGTAGCTCAGTTGGCAGAGCACTTGCCCGCGAAAGGCAAGGGTCGAGAGTTCGAGTTTCGGTCCGGCACGCAGTTTTAATCTGCCTGGAAGTTTAACTATCAATCATCGTTTGTTAGTCGATCAGTGAGAGTGGGGCACAAAGAAGACAACACGATTCAGTGGGATGATTAATAATTGAGCAATAAGCAAACGGTGACAGGAATTGTTTTTCGTCAGTTGAATCATTCAGACATCAAGCTATGTAAATTTCATGCTGTTTTGCACAAAAATTGTTGTCCAATCACTTTTCAAGCTTTCAATAGCTTCCATGCATTCGTTCGAATGATTGTCTTTACTTTATGACATCATCATTTTCCATTCCTCATCAGATGTTCGGTTTTGCGACCGATGCATGAATCTTTAACCATCTAACTGCGATATCCTTGTGTGACCCCAATTTCCAAATGGTTTCGTCATGCCAGTTCGTGACGTAATAACTGCAGACAGTAGATGCGATGATGGAAGACATAACACTGCATCAGCTGCCGATCAGCACTGTCTCTGAGATGTAAAAGATGAAGACTGACAACTGTCAGCCACCAGCCGTACAATATCAGATGATACCAGGATGTTACGTCAACCAGAGTGACAAACAACGCTGCACCAAACACCAGCCTCGTTAAGTACTGAGATGGAACAGTTAAACCCGCTTTTTAATTGCATAATTCAGAGTCGTGTCTATACCCTGTCAAATGTGCCCTTAAATTATACTTATAATTTTGGTCGTGAATGATGTCGACAATAGTAACAGTAAATTTAAAGCAATTTTCTTTTATTCTTCATTCAGAGTTGAATATTTTTAATTATTTGACATGTATTGATCACCCAGTTTTACTTACAGATCTAAGTAGTTACGTCAGTAGCCCGTCTTTTCTTCGTCAGAACTTCATAACATAGCACTCAGTTGAAACCAGACTACAGTTATAACAACTGAACGATGTGAAACGGAATCAGGTGTTGAGGTGGAAGCGATAGAGAGCTGTAACACATCCACAGTGTTATTCAGTCTGTACATTACCGGGCAATATTCATGATAATGTAGCAGTTTCGAAAAGGGGTGAAGAAAGAAAAAAATTGGGATTTGCCAATGGCTTTGTAATTCTGACGGAGACTGTATTAGGTTTGGAAGAAAAGTTGAATAGAATAGAAAGTGCATTGAAAAGTAGTAATCAAATAAATAACAGGAAAAAGTAAAACAAGGACAATTTAATGTAGTCGTAATAAATCAGGCGATGTGGTGGGATATACAGGGTTATTACAAATCATTGAAGCGATTTCACAGCTCTACAATAATTTTATTATTTGAGATATTTTCACAATGCTTTGCACACACATACAAAAACTCAAAAAGTTTTTTTAGGCATTCACAAATGTTCGATATGTGCCCCTTTAGTGATTCGGCAGACATCAAGCCGATAATCAAGTTCCTCCCACACACGGCGCAGCATGTCCCCATCAATGAGTTCGAAAGCATCGTTGATGCGAGCTCGCAGTTCTGGCACGTTTCTTGGTAGAGGAGGTTTAAACACTGAATCTTTCACATAACTCCACAGAAAGAAATCGCATGGGGTTAAGTCGGGAGAGCGTGGAGGCCATGACATGAATTGCTGATCATGATCTCCACCACGACCGATCCATCGGTTTTACAATCTCCTGTTTAAGAAATGCCGAACATCATGATGGAAGTGCGGTGGAGCACCATCCTGTTGAAAGATGAAGTCGGCGCTGTCGGTCTCCAGTTGTGGCATGAGCCAATTTTCCAGCATGTCCAGATACACGTGTCCTGTAACGTTTTTTTTCGCAGAAGAAAAAGGGGCCGAAAACTTTAAACCGCGATATTGCACAAAACACGTTAACCTTTGGTGAATTGAGATTTTGCTGCACGAATGCGTGAGGATTCTTTACCGCCCAGATTCACACATTGTGTCTGTTCTCTTCACCATTAAGAAAAAATGTTGCTTCATCACTGAAAACAAGTTTCGCACTGAACGCATCCTCTTCCATGAGCTGTTGCAACCGCGCCGAAAATTCGAAGCGTTTGTCTTTGTCATCGGGTGTCAGGGCTTGTAGCAATTGTAAACGGTAAGGCTTCTGCTTCAGCCTTTTCTGTAAGATTTTCCAAACCGTCGGCTGTGGTACGTTTAGCTCCCTGTTTGATTTATTCGTCGACTTCCGCGGGCTACGCGTGAAACTTGCCCGCACGCGTTCAACCGTTTCTTCGCTCACTACAGGCCGACCCGTTGATTTCCCCTTACAGAGGCATCCAGAAGCTTTAAACTGCGCATACTATCGCCGAATGGAGTTAGCAGTTGGTGGATCTTTGTTGAACTTCGTCCTGAAATGTCGTTGCACTGTTATGACTGACTGATGTGAGTGCATTTAAAGCACGACATACGCTTTCTCGGCTCCTGTCGCCATTTTGTCTCACTGCGCTCTCGAGCGCTCTGGCGGTAGTAACCTAAAGTGCGCCTTCAGCCGAACAAAACTTTATGAGTTATTCTACGTATCTGTAGTGTGTCGTGACCATATGTCAATGAATGGAGCTACAGTGAATTTATGAAATCGCTTCAATCATTTGTAATAGCCCTGTATATTGCCAAATGAAACTCAAAAAATATAGGAAGTGATATGCTATTTCTGCAGATAAGTAACCGACGACACCTGAAATTTAGGGAATAGAAAATGCTATCAACAGTAAGAAGGCATTTCTAAAAGAGGGAAACTTATATAGCTTGTAATATAAATTTAAGTGTTAGGAAATAGCTTTGCCTGGAAGTGAAGAGTAGATGGTAAGTAGTTCAGATCAGAAGAGAGAAGAAGCTTTTGAAATATGATCTTATTGAGAAATGCTGAAGATTAGAAATGTGGATCGAATAACTGATGAGGAGGTACTGAATCGAGATAGACAACAGAAATTTATAGCAGAGCTTTACTAAAAATGAGTCATTTGACAGAAGGGATATGATTGCATTATCACTTTGATAATGCTCGAAGATACAATTAATTCTACGTTTTCACACAGTAAATCGATTCTGTCTGATGTGCGGATCTTTCTCTCTATAGAACAGAAATAACGATCACATGCAAGAATAAATTTTCGACGTATGGGGACGTTTTGCAATTTTCCACTAGTAACGAGAGTTCGGAGAAACGCAACAACAGTGTTATTTTTGTTCTGTCCTGGATACCAATCAGCAAATTTGCGTAGATACTTAGCAGAACGTAGAAAATCACTATTATACAGTGTAAGATAAATGAGCAAACTTCATCTGGACATTTCTTAGTGGCCAACTTAAGATATATAAAATTTTGTAGTGTTCTCCCTGTTGTAGCGAATGTTAAATACGTTAACGGAGATATGCCTGTAGTAGAACACTGCCAGTACAGGTGTTCCTGGCAGCTGCAGAATATGCATATTATCTACACATTTACAGCAACTTCATTGACTTCTTTACAGAGCTTACAGAAGGACCCCATTTGCTTGTGAACTTTTCCGCTCTCCTGTTATGCACTATATATTCTGCTGCAGCTACACGTTTCTCACATTCTTTCTACGGTGGGCTTTCCGTCTTTATTGGTAAATCCTCACATGTACAGCAAGTATCAATTTGTAGCATTCTAAACGAGAGACTGAACCGCTGTTTAAATATACTTTGTTATTACGAATAGGAAGGCCGTTGTTCAAGATACTTCTACATAAAAGTCATACGTTATTTTGATATTAAACCTCTCACTCAGACATGCTACATGTCTTTATGTAGAACGTCCTTTTTCGTTGGACATGAGCGTATATTTCCCCTGGAGTAAAATTTGCTAATGTATTTTTTACCCTTCTGTCCTTTGGAGACTTTGTAGATCGTAAATTTGACAAACCCCTAACGTCACCTTTTGTCGCACAGGGATATTTTCAGTGCTGTAGCAAATATCTGACATCTTCCTGAACTTGATGTAACATAGCACGTAACATTCTGTTTCAAATGATTCAAATGGCTCTGAGCACTATGGGACTTAACATCTATGGTCATCAGTCCCCTAGAACTTAGAACTACTTAAACCTAACTAACCTAAGGACAGCACACAACACCCAGCCATCACGAGGCAGAGAAAATCCCTGACCCCGCCGGGAATCGAACCCGGGAACCCGGGCGTGGGAAGCGAGAACGCTACCGCACGACCACGAGATGCGGGCAACATTCTATTTACCTGGTTTCTGTGATTCCTTTCCCTGTGGACGTATCCTTTCAATTTGTAACATTTCACCTGCAGTTTTCGAATACCAGTCATGTCCGACTTTAGTTTCCTTGCTACAAGAGTGTTTTCCTGTTCAGGATACCCCTCTGAAAAAAAAAAAATGGTTCAAATGGCTCTGAGCACTATGGGACTTAACATCTCTGGTCATCAGTCCCCTAGAACTTAGAACTACTTAAACCCAACTAACCTAAGGACATCACACACACCCATGCCCGAGGCAGGATTCGAACCTGCGACCGTAGCGATCGTGCGGTTCGGGACTGAGCGCCTGAACTGCTAGACCACCGCGGCTGGCGATACCCCTCTGACACACCACCATAACTATCCATTTTAGAGTTATAAGAAATGATGATGAAAGACACACAACACCCAGTCATCTCGAGGCAGAGTAAATCCCTGACCCCGCCGGGAATCGAACCCAGGACCCCGTGTGCCCGAAGCGAGAACGCTATCGCAAGACCACGAGCCGTGGACATCGACAGGGATTGATTGGAAAGGATCACAAACAGTGGATGGTGTGCTGATTGAGGTCGTATGGAATGTTCACTAAATTTTCAGATCTGTAGTGCTACGTTTTCCAGTAGAAATGGTGCCCATGATAAGGAAACAAGTGTTACTATTCAAACCACGTACCTGCGTGGGATCCTATGGAGATGTTCGTTAATGATTACAGCCACTAGTGAATCATATTTGTGGCACTCTCATATCCTGAAACGAGTCACCTTTCTCTAACCTCTCAGCTACAGTAAAATTCTAGATAGTGCCTGTGCCTCTTGCAACTGCCGCCATTTCTGCAGCTTGGTGCGTGTGATAATTCCAATTTAAGTAGGAACTGAGCAGAAGTCAGAGAGAGCTGTCTCTACCACATTCTGCAGCCCGTGCAGAAACAGAGTGACCTGACTTAGTCCAACAGGACCGTGTTTTGACCATTTGGTGGAAATGAGAATGTGTTGTCATAGCTCTGCCAACAGTGTACGTCAAATGAAACCAGCTCCTGCAACACGAGGCAGTATAAAAGACAGTAAGGAGACTGGGGGAAGGATGAGGATTTTGCTACTACATTGTGGTGCACCCCCAAATTACATGTAAGTACTGCTGTACGAAGCAGATCCGCGACCCTCAGGGCCCATTCACATCTATCACCTCAGCATGCTATCTTCGTTATTCTATACCATCCTACAGAGAAAAATTACGAACTAGAAAAGCCCTACTAACTTCAACCGATAGAGAACTCCATAAGATATTTGCTGCATCTCTCTCCTCCCATATATTGAAAACGAATACCGCCTGCATGCCGGCATTGAGCAAATGTGACGATACCATTAAATATACAGCTATTGATCAATTGCACGAAGCAGCATAAATTTGTATCACCTGTGCCATAGGAGGATGACAGTATCCCACAAAGTCGAAGAGACCCTCCCTGCGACCCTGTTTCATTGTTTGAAACACTATTTTTTTCTGCTCTAACATGCTTTGTACACTGCCATACATTTAGTTTCTCCACCATGACTTCGAGGTCTTTGTCAGGTTCTAAACTGACATTAACACTTACTGATCCATTGCTTCTCACAGAAAACTAGATGCCACTCAGTATAAGTCATGTTGTTACTGCTGCTACCATAACATACCACACATACTGTTTGAATTTAAATAAAAAACAGTTACAACGTGTGGAAACTGAAACAATTTGGCGGCGTTGTGGAGAGTTTCCAAACTGCTGTGCGATGAGCTCTACGTTTTAACTCATCTGTCACAGTGATGGAATAGCTGATGGCTCTGCATTCCGTTTCGGCTGATTCCTCATATTGCACTCATGTACGTGATCACTGTTTTAGTGCTAGCCATTCCCAGAAGATGTTGTCTTTCCAACAAAACTTTTTCTCCATCTCAAATAAGTGACATCAGGCAATCATTATCTAGTAACCAACAACATACCAATGGACGAACGGGATGGAAAAGGCACCACTGATGTACTGTAACAATAAGCATCACAGCTGATAGTGTGAACAGTTTTAGCATCTTTACAGTAATTTCAACACTGATCAATGATGCAACAGCATGTTTTCCAGTTTCAGTATCATAGCTAAACCGCCCCTTCTCTACTTTGCGAGTATCATTGCGAATGTAGATAGATGACAGTGCAGTACATAAATTCATTCTTAAAAAAAATGGTTCAAATGGCTCTGAGCACTATGCGACTTAACTTCTGAGGTCATCAGTCGCCTAGAACTTAGAACTAATTATACCTAACTAACCTAAGGACATCACACACATCTATGCCCGAGGCAGGATTCGAACCTGCGACCGTAGCGGTCACGCGGTTCCAGACTGAAGCGCCTGTAACCACACGGCCACACCGGCCGGCAATTCATTCTTAATTCTCGAACACATAAATTATCAAAGTTTACCAGACAACGCTCCACATATTTCTAGGACCTCGAACATAGTGCATAATATACTATCTATCTCTATGTGGATGGGAGTCATAGAGCATTCTCACAGTATTAGGATACAATTAGAGAGCCCCTCGAATTGTCTTTGAGTAGCCCACCCTGCAGAACTATTACCTATTTAAATTGTGACTGACCATAAGTGGGTCACTACATTCCTCATCTCGTGAATGAATGGTAGCGTGTAGTAAAAGATTTGAACGTGTTGTGATGTAATAGCTGACTGTTAATAAGAACATGAAAGGGCTGTTTTTTGTGCACGTTGGAGCCCAGGCGGATGCAGTTCGAAGCATATTTACCCAAATCAACCACGCTATCGACTCTAAAGTATTGTTCTATAGTCTTGGATTAGTACCTGGAAGGTTTTGGTGAGACAGAACATAAATAAACGCACTCCTAAGGCTACCAGGTTCCTGCACTTAAAACTGGCTATCATGTTGGAGCGCTTCAGCTTGTGACCTATTAGTAGTATGGAATGTAATGCTGTTAATGTTCCAGTGTAAGAAATATATTTCCAGCGCATGACATACATCCTTCTTGCAGGTTTCTCTATGATAAGCTATGGTAATAAACCGTAAAATGAAACAAAAAACTGCTTCCTTAAAGTATCAATTCTGTGTGATACGTGCACAATATAGCTTTCCAGAGATATATAGCATCCACTGTTCACATGCGATCACAGTTCAGAAATTACACTATGCCCGCATCAGTCCTATATAAAATGATTGTCAGTAACGGTGAATACCTCTTAGAAGGATACAGATAAACGCATAGCAGTGGCATTTGAAATGTGAAAATACACGTCATGCCGCCACTAACTCTGTAAACAGGACATTTGTCAGGCAAATATATACACAGGGATTGAAGTGCCTCACAAACACCTATCGCTAACTTAGAATCATCTTAGTTATGAAACTGAAGTCTTCATTTTACACCCAAGATGTGGCAGGGGAATGAAATACATCGCATAAATCTTCGTTCGTTTAGAGGAATGTGTCACGTTTCATCACACATGAGATCGAAATCCTCTGATTACCGAGCGGTTTACTGTTAGCGATCGCAAGTAGACACTGTTTTTCCAGGAAAGTATCAGAGACAGCTCTCAACTCATGTGTATCACTATTACCTCAATAGACATACAGTAGAATGCTGCCTCGGCGGAAAAAAGTGACTGTTTCCCTGGTTCCTGATGCTTCCATATCAACGTTTTCTTGTATTCCTCTTGCTGTCTCTTACTCGTTCCCAACTACCAGAATTCTTCTGTGCCAACCAGAAGACAAGCAATTCCTTCCTCAATTTCCACAGATTTCAGTGTATTTTCTATCAATTTACACGTATTTTATGTAATTTTTTATGTCACTTCTACCCATGCCATCATGACATCCCCTCCCGTTCCGTGTTCTAAAATTCCTTGTAAATGTAGTACACCTGCCAACACCTAGTGCAAATGCAATGATAGGAAAGCTTATTAAAGCACTGTACTCAATTGCATCCAGTGGCCTCCATCCACTTATTCAACATCTGCAGTGCCTTTTGTTTTATATATATCTGTGTATGTACATGAGACATCGAGTCTTGACATCGAGACAGAATGCGTTACAAATACTGGAGAAATGTCTAGCGGCGGCGTGAGGGAGTTACAAATACCGGCTTCATACCTCGTTCCTTAGCCGAATCACTTTCTATATTCGGTAATTTTATTGCGAGGTTGCACCATCGGCGACGTGTAACCATACCGTTGGTCTGATAGTACACACTCTTGTGATCACCGTCTATATTCAGTGTCCCGGTATTTGTCTGGGAAAACCACTTCATTCGGAGGTAATGCCATACCTCGATCTGTAAAGCCAGTATAGCTTTTAACATGGATACTTGTATGCACCTGTAGAACAGAGGACGTAATAAACAAAATGAAACTGTTTCATTCACAGTCATCATGTCAGAAAATACGCGGAAGTAATAAAAGGTAACTTCCACGCGCACTAATTCAATCTATGTTGGCACCATCTGTAGTTCGTAGCAATTTCAATCTTTCATTTACCAGGGATAAAACTGAAATAACGTATATAGTCATCAAAAAAGTAAAATAGAGAAATCTGTAGTATTGTTAATAGCCTGACAGTTATGGTTGCTAGAAACATGTTCCCTAAGAAAACCTAGACAATATTCTGCCTTATCTGTCAGAATTACAACGGTGTGTTCGACTAATTTTGCAGGCAGTGAAAATGTTTTACTGGAGACCCTATTCATTCTCGACTGTTGCAGGTGGATGTAACTTCACAAGAAGAGAAAATTAACTGGGTTGAAGAATGCTAAACTATTTGGTAACTCCTATCTTTAAACGTCTTTTAAAGAACTACCGAAGCAGGTGGTCATGAGCAAGTTGTGCAATGTAATATAGTGAACAGATATTTTCGAATCGAATACGGACTATAAGACGCCCTTTCTTTCGAAAAATTCTCTCCAAAATTCTTTGCGTCTTACACTCGAAATTAATATAAAAATGTCCAGTGTTTGATTTAAAATACCCGCCAGTCCTAAGAGTGGCCATACATTCGACGTCGTGGGAGACATATCTCAATCTTGCAACGTTGGGTTCAAGTGGCAACATCAGTGAACCAAAGCGCCGAACATGAGTTGCGGGGATCCACAAGTTTGAAAAAACTGTATCCGTCCCGCCCCACCATACAAAGCCAGAACAGGCTATGATGGGTCACCGCAGTCTACAATTCCAGTGAACGGAAACTGAAAGTGATTCGTTTTATCGGTAAAAATACAATATTTCTGTTAGTAGCTAGTTTCTTAATGGCAAAAAAAAAAAAGTATTCATATGATAAGGGCTATAAACACAAAGCAATAGCATATGCGGAAGAACATGGAATCGAGCAGCTGAGCGGCATGTCGACGCCCCACCGACAGGAAAATCCATTCGCGATTAGCGGGCTAGTAAAGAAAAAGTAAAAAAAAAAATGAGGAAGACTAAAAGTCCAAATAGAGGACTGAATTCAAAATGACCAAAACTAAAATTTGACGATTTCAGGCATTTCAATGGTCATTTCGGTTTATAAATTAGAAATATTTTTAGTCTGGCTTTTCAACCTAATAATAAAAATGGTAAAAACGTTATTTAAAAAAAACTGCTCAAAAATTAAATTGCATCATATAGCCCGAAGCGTCTTATAGCCCATAAAATACTGTATTCTTGATACCTGTAACATGGCAGTTTACAAACGGCACATATGCACTCCGTATTTTGAGAGATAGGTTTCAATCGAGAAAAGGAAGAACAAATGAAAGTAAGTGTCTTCTATTCACTGCTAAGGGACGCACTGTTTCAACGCTACCCTACGCGAAAAGTCACCCGAAGTGAAAACTTGTACTCTCTGTAGTAATCTTCCAAGTTCGTTACATTCTAATACCACTTTCATTGTTGCTTCCAACGCTTTGAACAGTCTTACGAAAATTGTGTGCGATGGTATATAGCTATATAGCTCGTCGGATACCCTACTTTCTCCACGTGGTTGTTCGTGCACGAAATTGACGTCTGGCAATTTAGTAACCGAGTATGTTGACATATCACCAGGGCTGCACGACTTCTAACATTAGTGTACACATCACTGTAACTGCTGCACATCAGTGCAGTTTCGTCTCATACGAATACAGCTACCTTTCTCGAACATCCTTGAAAATATGATCAGTCTTAATGGGCGAACCGTGAATATTCATATAAGGCGTTAAACATAAAAAGACATGCCAAAACATCATTGCAAATCAGTAGTCATCAGCCGTTCGAAAGATAATTTAGCTAATATTTACAGCCACTGGTAAATCAGGTTCTCCTATAATGCAAAACAGAGAAACTAATCTTCTGAATGCTCAAAATTGCTTGTTTTACTTGGCGGCGCTAATCGTGTCAGTTAATGCTGTGTATGTGGTTTGTTTTGGAGATATAGAGGGTGCTGACAATTGTGGTGTAATCGGTACGCTGCTAAATCTACAAATTCTACTGCTTGAACAGACGATAACGAGCTTAGCCTGGAATTAGGGATAACACTCATCTCACAAAGTTTCCTGCATACCATTGGCGCCTCCGGTTGGTGAATTTCGCTCGCTAACGACATGGGTGAGCTGATACCTATGTGGGAAAGGTCCGCATCGAACGATAAAAAAATCGACAGGAGATACTGCAGCTGTCGATATTGCGTGCGACGTCGAAATCTCGTCACTTCTGGGGAAGTGTTGTGAAAAGAGTGTTACCCTCGTATTAGACCGAACTTAAATACTATCTTTGGTTGTCCTAGTGACGAGTGTAAATAGTGATTACAATACGTAAATTATTAATGTTATAATTTTTCACAAATTATAGCTAACTGGAAGCGTAATAAATTTAATATTATTCACTGAATAATAAAATTAACACCATTAAAACAAGAAAAAATAATGCCTCGACTATTACATAGTATGTCAGTCTTCTGATGTCAAGCTGCAAAGAAGACTGCATCCTCCAATGTACTGTGTGAGAAAATCAATGTTAATTAGTAAAAGTAATTTGCAGTGGTGTACCATAATTAGTTGTGATGCGGACGGACAACCCGAACCAGATCAAATCGACAGAATGAAGTAAATTAGCATCGCCAGGTCCACCTTCTTTTTTAATATCTGATATCTCTCTGACACCAAGCGTAACTGATACCCGTGACATTGGCTCTTTGTGCTGGCATCTATTTGTAGCTTTTTGTAATGATGTTGGCTTTAGCCTTTCTTTATTGACATGTGGCTTTCCAGTTGAGCTACGTAAGTCAAGAGATCTTTCCGAAACTAGATGTAGTTGTAGCTTGCTGTTTTCTTGTTTTGTATGTTTGATAGCAACATTTTATGGTATTTGTGTCTTTTGTTTTGCTTTCCTTGTTTCAGTATTTTCGTGATTTTGTGGTTGTCATTTTCCGTTTTACGTTTCCCTTGCCCAAAAACCCAAACGTTTCGCTGTTTTCCATTACATTAGGTATTCATTATTAGGAATTTTTTCCATTCGTAACTTGCGTTTATATTGTTACGTCATTCTTTTTGATGATTTTGTAGCCACGATTACCATTTTGAAACTATGTTTGTTTCGCATTTAGGGGCTTGTGAAGACGTCATTGGTTAAAGACAATGGGTGAGGGCGATGCTGTGATTTGGTAATTTCCAGGAATGTTGTGTTAATAACCGAAATGTCAGAAGAGACACCCAGATGCACCCACCAAAGGCAATGAAATATCGCATCTACCGGGAAAACTTCTGGAAACAAATGGTATATTTTTGTACCGAACAGCACCACATGTTAGAATATCTCCTAGCACAATGTTTATAATGCTGCTGTCCGTTAGTTCTCTGTTGATGATTGATTTTGGCCTTTTTCTATGGTCCTTATAGAGCCTCATTTGACTCCTGTTTACCGACTCTCTCTCTTTCTCTCTCTCTCTCTCTCTCTCCCTCTCTCTTTGTGTGTGTGTGTGTGTGTCTGTGTGTGTTTCTGCGTGTGTGCAAAATTTCTGTAAAGTGTCAAACAGTGTTCTACTACATGGGGTAATATATTCGCTTATAATCTGTTTCCTTTCTGTCATAGTCTCCTGTATGCGAAGGTGTTGTCTTTCGATGGTTCTATAACTGCAGCGCAGTTTGGGAATTTCATGTCTATTTTAGTAGGGTGAAGGTTAAGTGCTATTATTGTTTTAACACTTGTACAGTGTCAAGTATTACTTTTTTTGGCTGAGAATTGGGAAACATTTTTTTTCAAATTCGTATATATGTACATGATGTTTTGTGAGTTGCAGGTACATTGGTACATCTCCATTATATTGAATTTATCTGTTGGTGTGCACTGCTTTCTGTTGCTTTTTCGTGTGGTCTGTTCGATATTTTATTTGAAGTCTTTGGTTCTATAAAATATTTTCTAACTCGAATATTATTTTCTACTTTGCAGCTGTTAAAATATGGAGTCACTTTTGAATAATTTTCTTCTAATCTATTCATGTTTATTTGGTTTCACATTTCAGTCCCTAACACGTATTTTGTTATAAGATGTAAGTCTCTTCAGTCTCGTACTCTAGAGCATTAATCCACACTGGTGATTTTCAGTGCAAGGGAGAAGACCTATGTAAGAAAGCTGAATCTTCCCATCAGAAGATTTTACAAGAATGAAGCGGTGCCAGTACCAGCAACGGCAGAAGGACTTCTCGTTTCCCTTTAATTATGCCGACTCTGTGGGCTGCTTCATGGTTATAGGTGAGTATATGCCATTTTTCTTTCTGTGTGACTTTTTGTCCTAATGTGCGTCCGTGCTTCTGATGTGTGGGAATTGGGTAGTTCGCTTTTGCCGTGTAAAGCTCTCTATGAGTGTGATGTGTTTGTTTCATTTCCGCGTGCCCACTTTGTGATTTAATTCCTGTGTTATGTTGGAGTTATGTTTGTTTTCCGTTCCTAATTGTTACCTTGTGCTTTTTCCTGCCTGTAGTTTTGTAGTTTATTTAATTGTCCACAAGGCTTCTCCATTTAATATGTGGATCATAAAATTCGGGCTTGCCTTTTTGCATATGGTTTGATTGGTTCATGACAGTTTTGGATGTGGTTGTGGGTATTCATTTACTACGAAATTATGTTTGATGATTTTCTTTTGGCTGGCGAGATCATAAAAAAAATATTTTTTGTCTTTTCCTCCTTTTTATTGTGAAACTGTTTTTAGGTTATAAATTGTTTGTTTCACAATGCAGCTGCTTTGTGTTATCATTTTGATATATTCTGTTGACATCTAATGATATAACCCTTGCTACATCTGGAGCGGGTGATTACTGGTCACGTCAGGTTGGTCCTTGGAGGTTCACACAAGAGAATATTTTCTGTAGTATCACAAGCGTATTTGGGCCCAGAAGTGAGATGGACCATATATAAAACTAATGAATGGCCTTGTTTGAATATTTTGTTCGTTCACTGTACCCAAGAAGTTAGTGTAGGAGAATATTTCTATATAACTCCTTTCGTCTGACCTTTGGTGAATGTGTTAAGTATCTAGCTATTCTCATTTGTATTGTTTGTCATTAATTTGGTCTTTTAGCGGTTTACTCTCATTTCATATTCTGTTCGTATTAGACTGTTCAATCTGTAAAACAGATCCTGTCATTCTTCTTCACTTTCAATGAGGATATCAATGCCATAAGTGAATCTGATCGCTAATATCCTTCTACCTTGAACTGTAGTCACATCTTGAACCTCTGTTTATTAACCAATTAAATAGCCTTGTGGTTATTTAGTTAGCCACCACTATTATGTTTATGTCACCCTTACCTTTGTCATTATAGGACCCAACTGTCTACCGTATGTTTTCTCAAGACATCCTTATTTTAATTACTATAATTTACAACGCAACATACTCGCTGTATTCCAAACCTGTTTTCCCAAGATATTAAACCATTCTACTGACATCAGCATTTTTGTGCTAAGTACTACACGGCCGAGAGTATTTTTCCGGAACACCCCTTTGTCTTATTAGTATAATTTATGATCCTATATGGCAAACACACTACAACGTTACTATGAGGCAGTGGATGGTAAATGAGAGGCTACAACACTATAACAGACGCATAAAAATGTTCCAAAATTAAAGCATCCTAATGACAATATCTCCCAATATTCCGCATTTTTTTTTTTTAAAAAAAGCCTCACTGCAGCACTGTGCTAAGTATAAAATGGCGTGAAATGCTAGATAGTTAACAATTACTGACGTAATATAGTATTTAGTCTTGGTAACCATAAACTAAGGACTTTTAAAAATATGTAGTAACTGTAAGGAACTTGTGGTCGCACCAGACAGCATGTATAGGATTCATTTTGAAGACCATCTTCCAGTGACATAATTCTAGAAATGCGTCATAGAGGCATTGCTAATCTGTGATTATATATCTATCGTGAAATAATTCTATGAAGGCGTTTGGAAATCTCATTCCTTTCATAAATGGCATTTCCGTTTCTTCCAGCAAGTGGAGTTTCATTTCCTTCTTTTCTAAGTACAGGAGTTCATAGTCCTTTTCTGTTCCCTTAAGGGGATGATTCGCAACGGATGATTTGGTATAATTATCCAGTCTCAATGATTTTTTAGGCTCCTTGTACCTAAATGAAAATGTTCTTCCTGCCTGGCCAATATTCTTAGCACTGCATGATTCACATTGGATTTTATAAACTTGCAAAGTTATTTATCTGTTTACCGACGTCATGTTGCTGGTTATAGATTACTGAATTCTCTCAGCCGCCAGCTTCACACAGTGTAGTAAAACGTTGGATAAGTTCGAAATCAGAGCATTCAGAGCTTATCCCATGATGCATAGTATATCGGACAAACAGGAAGAACATTTTCATTCAGATATAAGAAAGACAAATATGCATTTATTCTGGATAATAATGACAAACCAGCTGTTTCCAATCATCCCTGTGCTACAGGCCATACCTTTAAGCAAATGGACGAAGTCTTGAAAATCTTGCGCTTACAAAAGAAACGGAGGAATCTCGACTTCCTGGAAGAACCACAGATCGCCAATCAAGAAAACAAACATGGAAACATAGTGAATGTGCAAGGTAACGATAACTAAATGAGCGTTCTTAACGTCTTTGCAGAATTATTCAAAGATAGATACATAACGATAAATTGGCAATGCCTGTTTGACGAAGTACGCATATGTCAGTTCACAGTAACCATCAGAGCTGTGCATAAGCCTCAACGTAACGTTGGAGACAGCAGAACAGCAGGACGCTGTCTGGTGCAGTGTGAGGTGTGAGTTCACTGACGGAAGTCGTCGATTTTAGTGTAAGAGGAGGACACAAAGTCCAATATGCCTTTATTTCTTTTTTTCTGAACGCCGCAATTTTGTTGGTAGATATTTTGGCGCTTTCACCTCATATCCCAAGTTTTACAACCTGGTGACAACAGAAATGTCTCTCGGAACGCATTGTTGGTGTGAAGGACAAAAATTACGGCTGAAGCTAGGAATCAATACCGATAATTCATAAACAGTAGTTACCTCACATCCACAATTGACAATATTAAAATGCGAATATCTTTGCCTACCTCCTCATACAGAGGCAGAAATGATCACTGTAATATCGTAAGAGGAATCAGAGCTCGCTCCAAAAGATTTTAGATGCTTAATACGTGTCTTGTTCACTTTTTCCATGACTGGAATGGTAAAGAAATACTCTGTGAATTCTACGCCAATTACTTGGGTGTTAACTGCAGAGCAGTTTTCTGTGACTGTTCTGCTTTAATACAACGATTAAAGTAGTACATTGTCATAACTTTATTTTCTTATTTGTGACCAAGAATACAATTGTAATTAATAAGCCAATCTGTTACTTATATCGGCAGTGACACAAGAAAATTTTTTCTGACAGTAGAAATTCACTAAACTCAAACCCAAAATTCAGTGTTTTCCCGTATAATTTCGAATATCTGTGGTTTTAGAAGTGCCTCTGCGTTCCAATAGAAAACTTTGACTTTGGTCTAAACTTAGAACATAATAGGTAGCAATGTGCAATGGTCAATACGGGATTCTACGTATCACCGATCTTCTCCTAAGTCAGTCTTCCATCGAGAAAGATTTAGCAAACCTTAGATATATTGAATAGCAACCCTGTTGTCGCACATGATCTTTATCAACAAAAAAACAAATCCTGATAAACTGAAATTTCTACCTGGCCTGGTAACCACTAATATTAGATTTTTCAAAATCCCTTTTGTAGGCGCTCTCTCGTGTGACATCGCAAAGCCTTTAGGAAACGTGGTGTGTACGTCGTTTTTTCGTCGACAAATAAAGTCCAGCATCGGTACATCCATAATCAACTATCTATCAAAAGCAAATACACTGTCTCTGGGGTCTATAGGTTTGATTAGGTCGACATTGAAGCTTCATATGTGGGCCACACTGGTAGGAATTTTCGAGAGAGATTTAGTGAAGATTTACTTAACAAGAAAACACAAATTAAACAGTATTCGGCTTTTACTGAGCACCTAAAATCTAGTGACCACCAGTGGCTACCGGACTCCTAAGTTGAAGAATTTACTTGTATTCCATGCCGTCCACAAAGGGGAAAAGCTAAATCTTTTAGAGGATACGGAAATTCTTAAACACGGTTGTGCAGAGAAACGTACATTATTGAACGATCAATCACTTATCAGAAATCAGTTTTATTACGCTATCAGGATACCAGCTATACTAACACATCAATATTACTTCATCGTGATAGTGATGCAACCATATTGATTCCTTTATCATCTAGCTGCTTTCCTCTTTTCAGACTTGTTATTTGTTACTCTCACTTTAAGTTTTATTGTTAGCTGGTTTTAAGAGTGTCACACAATACAGAGGTCATTTTACTCCTGCACAGCTTGTGTTTTTGCTCTTATTTTGTCACTATACCTGCACTATTTTAATTTTAACAATTTTAATGTTTACCTACTTTTCCCCAAATATAATTTAGCTGTACAACTGCTTTCCTCAAGTACATTGGTGAACCAACGCCATCTGCTCTTAATGTCTTTTACTACAAATGTATAATCTTGTTTTTACGTCTCTGTGTTCGTTTAGGAGACTGTGAATTCTGACGCATTTTGTGTTCTCGACCGCATTATATTTACATTTCGTCCGCAGTACGCAGCACTCCATGCGCTGCACGCTGGAACGCTTTTGGCTTCATATTATGTTAGCTGTCTTTAATATTTTTCTTGGTTTGCCTTAGTTCCTATTTGCTGTACATATTATTGTTATACTTTGGCATTTTATTCCCGGCTTCACGATCCTTACGCTTTTATTTGCCTATTGACGATAGGACGATGTTTCCTTATACTTTGTATCTTATTATCTTAATGCTGTATGCCGTAATTAAAGGACGAATATTGGCTCACCACATTACTTCTTACGTCAGTTCACAGTTATTGTTAGTCGTAGAGACGGCTTCACAGCCTGGAACTTCGCCTTTTACTACACCCACCCACTCGTTTTTAATGTACCTGTTTAACGTACAATGTTATTTTACATACTTAGGTTAATCTGCAAGATCCACCACAAGGGTGAAACACGTCGTACCCAATAAATACGTAAAATAGTTGGCCACCAAGACTGTCTTACATCAAGATAGTCACACACTTATTCCATGTTATAAAAAATCTCCCGCACAGGGGTTACAAAAACATCACAGCAATCATCTACAAGCTGGAAAGCAGGTTGCTGAGTTTTAAACGATGGGACTACCGTATTTGACGCCTATTCGTTCGCAAAAGTAGTTAAATTTCATGTAAACTATGTGGTAATCAATTACGCAGCGTCCAAAACTAGTCTCAGTTAGATAATCATCTACCCGACGTTATAAACAGAGGTTAATCCAATACACTTACTTTGGGAACGATGGTAAGTCCAATTACAAAATAGTTTCTCGCATACAGAAATCATTGACTGGTGCACAATCCATCCATGGACAGCGCAGTCGTTACAAAATGCGGGCTGTGGGCAGCCTCGGGTTAGTGATCTGCGTTCCGTTCTATGATAAGCATGTAAAACATTTTGTGCTGTATATATTTTCCATAGTAAATGCACGAATTGAAATAAACCACTTCCAGTTTAATAGTTACGGAGCATTACCATCGATCACAGTTTAATTAATTTACGAAAGTAGGAGCTACGCAATATTTAAATATTAAGTGTGACAGTGCACTGATTTTTAAATCATACAAAAATGTTCAAATGTGTGTGAAATCTTATGATACTTAACTGATAAGGTCATCAGTCCCTAAGTTTACACACTACTTAACCTAAATTATCCTAAGAACAAACACACGCACCCATGCCCGACGGAGGACTCGAATCTCCGCCGGGACCAGCGCACAGTCCATGACTGAAGCGCCCTAGACCTCTCGTCTATGCCGGCCGGTGTGGCTGTGCGGTTCTAGGCGCTGCAGTCTGGAACCGCGGGACCGCTACGGTCGCTGTTCAAACTCTAGGGATTGATCGATGAGAGGATATGGGACAAAAAAGTTGTAATGAACGTATATCTGGAAATGCATGTTTTCCACACTATACACCATTTATTCAATCGTACTTTGTTACACAGACTACGGTCTAATACGCGCTGTACCAAGCAGCCACGGTTACAGTATGCATGGTTTCCTCCTAGTGAGTGATACCGTTCATCGTACATCATGTCCTAGTGCCCTCTCCTGCCATAATAATTGATAATGTTCTTTCAGGTTCACTTCTATTGGTGACTCAACTATGTCATACAGATTTTTACACATTGGCTCCTTAAGGCCTTGCCGACATGGTTTCTACTTACAGAAAGGCAAGGCATCGGGTGACAGCGGAAAGGTAGTATCAGGAGACCTATCCCGCCGACCACTGTCACAGTATTCAGTGTTGGCAACAGTGTTTCGTCTGGGACAGAGTCGATTCGGGAAGCAAGAAATCATGAAGGACTTACCCCAAAATATTGGGACACCAGACTTGGAGGAAAATGTGACGAACATTGCGGAAGCCGACCGTCTTGTCAGTACCAGGCAATTTGCCCGGCAGTACAGTATAACCGGACGACCGTGTGGAACATTTTCCTTGACAATTGTTGCTACCCTTAGCATTTACAGCGCGTACAGGGCTTACTAGCGACAGACTTTCCACATCGGCAGCAATTTTTGTCACTGTTTTCTTCACAAGGCACCCACGATTTCGGGATTTGTGTCATTCATCCTATTCACAGATGAGTCCACCTTTATGGGGAAAGATGTACTCAACTTTCATAACAGTCATCTGTGTTATAGTATGCAGAACGACCATGGTATAGTGAGAACGAACCATGAACATCGGTGCAGCCGGAATGTGTGGGCCAGGATGACTGGGGACCATATTTTTGAAAAGTTTTCCTTCCACGTCGGCTAACAGACCGGAACTATAGGTGTTTCTTGCGAGTGACTTGGCCTCCCCTACCGGAAGAAGTGCCATTGACAATTTGAAAGGTTATGTGGCTGGTACATGATGGTGCTCCAGCCCACTCTGCCGTTAACGTCCGGACGCGTTTCAATCGTGTCTTCCCTGGTCGATGGATCCAACGAGGTGCCAGTTGCATGTCCTGCTCGTTCACCGGACCTCAACAAGTGCAATTTCTGTTATAGTGCCATCTTAAAAGTAGCTTTTATGTAGAACCCATTCCAGATGTGGAGACAATGGAGCAGCTTATTCGTGCTGCCTTTGACACTGTTCGGATGCAGACCGGCCGATGTGAACATGTGAGACAGAATATGCTTCGGTTCGTACATGTATGCGTTGAGGCACATGGAAATCGCTTTCAACACATAATGAACTGTGGCTACATGGTATAGCGGGTATTAGAACGCAAGTGCTGTAACGTTGTGTGGTTGAATAAATAGTGTCATGCATTTCTGGACGTAAGTTTATTAGACCTTCTCGTTCCGTATCCTCTCGCCGATTAATCCATTTAGTTTGTACACAGCGGAAAAAGTCACTCTGTATACCATTGCTATGTAGTTGCCATGCAGAACACAGGGACCCAGCTGAAATTTGCAAATCCTCACATTTGCTAGAATCTGGTGTAAAAACGTATGCTACATATATTTCCTTTAGTGATCGTCTATAGCAAGATTGCAGAATATATTTTCGAAGGGTTCCGATTATTTAAAGCCTGACTTCGACAATTTAATAGTTTGCCGCTGTTTTGCTCTGTCATACACACTTACATAATATGGAGGAAGTCTAGATATGTAGTATCATTTCTCTCTTATATTGCTTTGTTATCTTATTTCACAGTGCATAGTTACATCATTTGCCCGACGCACGTGATATGAAGGGCGTATTTCAGTAGTGGTACCAGTCCATTTTCGTTCATATTAAGATACAGAGTCCTACGGTTAAATGAGAGCTGAAATATGTGCAGTCGAGATACCAGAAATATTCAGGCATATGGCTTCCTTTTGTTTGTTTGGCTCATTAATTTCAGAAGCATAATAGATAGAAAAGTGGAGGTAATGGACTTGTACCACAATTGAAATAAGCCCTTCATATGTAATTTGATGAGTAATTTAGAATGTTACTTCTTTCCTCCGTTGAAGTCAACATATGTGGTGTCATCTGCTTCTTAAATTCCACGTTTACATTAAGCTTCCACAGCTTTTACAACCTATTAAAACTACTTTGTCTGTATACCACTTTTTCTAAGATTATCTATAGATCAATGTATATCGCTAAAACTATAATTCTAATGGATTCTGACATATGGGCGTGGCAAATGAATTAAGTAATTGTTGTGATATGGAGTGCTTGTGTGATGATGGAATTTGTTTTCCATGTTATACATTCTGCTGCACGCTTTAATCATGACTAGGTTAGCATAGTTTAACAGATACTGTACCATGCTATTACCGAATAGCAAAGCCCATTTTAAATGATTATACTGAACTTGTTAGTACAGGCCTAAATTTCTTAACGATAGTACCGTGCAGGGAGTAAAATGGTGTTTTTTAACACTGAGGAAGACTGACCTTGTAGACAAGTGGTGTTACTGTGCAGAATCTTATAAACGAATTTTGGGACTATAATCATGGTTCGTTATTGTTGGCTAGTTTATTCGAATGTGGTGTTAAAATCGTGATGTAATCATAGCGGTCTTGTTAATAATTGACCTATTTAGGTATTAAGTGCCTTGATATAAAATATCGATTTGTGTTTTAACACTTTAACGTATTGTGAACTGGAACGTCCACTTTGATCCAAATCGCGCTGCAGCTGAAAAAGAGTAATAAAGGTGTGCTGGTAGCACGATGCGTGGGTTCTAGGGCAGCATATACACAACAGAGATACACAGATTAGTGAGTAGCAAAAGATAATACTCAGCTTTGGTAAGGCTGGTTACAGCAGTTGCAGGATCCAGGGTGACTACAGTTACATGAACACAATTTACATGATGTTCTCCGAACTAAAGTCGGAAGAAAACTAATTTTCTCTCTTGATGTGCTATTTGAAGAACGGTTCCGAACCAAAAATATAAAGTTAAACCTCTAGGCATGTGATCTCTGGCCACACACAGTAAGTCTTTTCACTGTTCTCTTTCTACTAAAGACCAATCACTGTCTATCTACTGGTCACTGTTCCTCTGTCACTCGATGACTTAAAGACAAGACGGACGTTCTACAGGAAGTCCTGATCAAGACTTGGACTGACTTACCGCTTCTTTCCGTGCATGCTTACTTAATCACGCGTCTCTCATTCTGGTGGCGCTGCCGCTCCAGGGGGGGGGGGGGGGGGGGGGGGGAGAGGGGGTGATTTTCGCAGTCAGCGTAACTGGTTTGCGCACGGCGATGTTCCATGTGTGGACGGACGACTTCTGGTATCAACTGTCACAAACTCTTCTTGTGACGTATCCCATACGAAGTATAATGTAAACTACCATGTATTACCGTATGTCACAGTAGGACAGTGTGTTATTATTGCTACACGTAGGAGATGCTTAAACATATCAAAAAGACTACATACGATATGGCTTTCAGTATGAAGGTGCATTTGGGGTTAACTATATTTTTTTTTATTTCTTGCTCTTTGTATAAGATCCCACTGGCAATGGAAGCTTGTCACCAGATAATTTTCGGATGTCCTCTAGTAAAGAGCTCGAACCCATCCTTTCTGGCAAGTACATCAGCGTGTGATCAGACTCAATTGGTATTTGTAGTAAACGCGAAACTGTATTTGTTTTTTTCTATATTATGTACCTATATCTACATTCAATAACTTATAAAGATTGGTGTATAAGAATACGTGTAATATAATTGGTTAATGTAATTGTTGCTTGCATTGTTTTACATCCAACTGAGATTTTGAATCTCTCATCCAGCCAGAGAATCTACAAAGTGTTTGTGGAGCATTTATTCTTCTTCCACCAAGCTGATATTCAGCAAAAGACCTTCTGTCAACGCTATGTTAGCTTTCAAAGCCACGCCAGAACACATGAACTCTTATAAAGTTGGAGTGAGTTATTGTATTAATTAGCACATTGTAGGCAGCTGTGTGGCATTTAATTATCCTAAATACGTTTACCGGTACTTACAAAATCTATCTCCACAGCTACCTGTCACCTAATAGCGTTTGTAACATGTGGAAGATACCTGATGACTGTAGGAGTTAGGGAGACCGCTCCTTGTGAGTGCCATCATTACATAAAGTACAATGCAGCACATCAGCTGGATGGTGTACCATAGCAGTGCACCTGGATGCAATACTTAGGATAGCACAGGGCGTTAGAAGGGTCGTATGTGTAATGCTGTACCCAAATGTGATAGCAGCATTATGTGATGTAGGCTAGGGCAGCTCCAGTGAGGGGCTCACTGACATCTTGTATGGTTCTAGATCGTACTTTCCATCTGTTACATACTTCTTGGATCTTAAGAGTGTATAATAAGCTTGACAGCTGCAATTGATCAGTATTCTGTATTATTAACATTCAAAAAAATAAAAGTGGGTGTCATCGATGTTAAGTGGTATTGAAGCTACAATTTGTAAGAATCAGTAAGCATAGAGCTGTGTGTGAGATACATAAGGTAGAAACACTGCCTATGATGTGCTAAATATCGTCGTGTCACACTACATCTTCACCATAATCGAATTGTTTTCTTGTGTACATGGGGTGGCTTGACAGCTAGAATTGTGCTGATTAAAGTTTTCTTTTCTGAGTAGACATTTGAAAGAAGAAGAGTAAATTCCTCTTAAACTCTCTGTAGATACTCTGGCTGGTTGGTGAAATCAGAACCACGCTTGGATGCTAAAGAAATCAAGCCACATCTCGTAAGTTAACATATAAGAGCACAAATAATTATGTACAACAAACTTTACCAATCGTTGAATATACATTTGTGTAGAGGACATAGAACAGAACAGATACGAGTGGGGAACGTAAGATATCTGCATTTACTGTAAGAAGTAATGGAAGATGTTCACACAATGGTGAACTTGCACGAAAACGATTTATGCGAAGGTGTTTACTATATTACGGCATATGAAACGGTCTGTATAAATCTATTCCTATTGGGATTTGCCTAAGAAAGGTATGGCTATATTGTATCAACATGGGATGGTTTGGACATCGTGCATCTTGTTTTCCAACAGATACTATTATTCCACAGATATTAAGAAGCAGAGGCAATGTGTCAAACATACTTCATCTGCTTAATATTAAAAAAATTACTACTTTATGAGCAGTTAATGTGGAAAACTGGAAATGGAAGACATTGAGGTGAGAAAACCAGAACTGTCTTGTATCATAAAAAAGGTGCTAATAAGACAAACTATAAAATGCAATTCAGAAAAGAGGAGGGCACTTTCAATGTGCGTGGAAGATTTACAAATGACTTTAAACAGAGTATGTGGATAAAGTCTTAATACATACAGGGAATACGAGTATCTCTATTAGTGTAAATGCTAATGGAGTGTAATCACATAAATGTGTACTTGCCGAATATAATGGATTCAATAGCGTTTACTACATAATAGGATATACATCATAGGATATGCAGTAATTAAATTAGATGTGCTACATCTTCTGAGCGTACAACAGTAAAACATGGTACTACTGTGACATAATATAGCAGTACACACTACTTCACATTACGCTTTGGATGTGAGATACATGGAAAATAAGTAGAGGTTTTTGATATCCTGCATAGTTTACATTGCACTAGAAACACATGGTCGCAAGTCCAATGCTAGAGTTAGGTAAATGCTGCATAACAATATAGGCCCAAAGGATGTAGCTGTCATTTTGTTGAAGTGATATACCACACATCAATATACCATATCAAGACATATAATACCTATATAGGTCAACTCTTAATATGATAGCTATGATTGTATCACGATCTTAACATCTCCTTTCGAAAAACAAGCCAACAGTAACGAATCTCGATTTTATGCCAATATTATCTTGCAACTGTGTGTCCCAATAACACCACTAGTGTGTGTGCACAATCTTCTCTAGCGTTAAAAAAAATATTTTATTCCCTGCAGAGTACTGTTGTTAAGAAATTTATTCCTATAATAGAATGCTCAGTATAATCACTTAAAATGGGTTTTGCTACTTTGGAATAGCCCTCTAGAGATGACTTTTGCACTACTTTAACCCAGTTATGACTTGAGTCTGTTGCAGGATGTATAGCGTGTAAAATATCCAATTCCATTACCTCGCCGTGCGGAGTGGCTGCGCGGTTCGATGCCGCCATGTCACTGATTGCGCAGCCCCTCCCGCTGGAGGTTCGAGTCCTCCCTCAGACACAGGTGTGTGTGTTTTTCTTAGCATAATTTAATTTACGTAGTGTGTAAGTCTAGGGACCGATGACCTCCACAGTTTGGTTTCTTAGGAATTCACACATTTTTGAACATTTCAATTCCACATCAGAACAATTACATAATTCTTTGGCCACACCAATAAATCTTTTACAGTTCGCACTTTAGTATTATTACACTGACTTATAGACAGCCTTAGAGAAAGAGGTATACAGAGGAAGTAATGTCATTTGGAGTAGAAACTGTGTGGAACTTTGAAGTAAATGTGCGATTATAGGTGGAAAAGACAGCACATACATGTATTTTAACATAGAAAAGATGAATCGTTTGAAATTATACATCAAGTTATATATCCCATAAGTTGAATAAACGGTTGAACTACATGCTATGAGGTAACAGAAGGCAGCAATATGAGATGAAGGTAACACCATGTATGTGTACTTTAATCTTTAAGAAAAGTTCTTCTAAATTTAACCAGTGACAGTCCATTTAACGCACACCCACACACACACACACACACACACACACATATATATATATATATATATATATATATATATATAGAGAGAGAGAGAGAGAGAGAGAGAGAGAGAGAGATTAGAATGTAACCATAAGAAAATCATAACTGGTAGCAGAAACATATTCATCACTTCATCATCATTATTATCTTACTTTATTACCGATTGTCATCCTGTGGAACTCCCTACCCCTACTTGTACATCATTTATCCATACACGAGGCAGTGGCTTATTGTAGTACACAATTTTCTTGTGGATCATGGTCATAAAAATGTTTCGAATAGATTGGTGATTTTTAGTGTGTATCACTTTTTATACGTTACGATGCAGTACAGCTGTCAGGCTACTCACTAACAGCACTTAAACACTGCTGGAAGACATAAATACGCCTACAAATACAGTAATGCATGATAACATTCTAGGATACAAATCACTCGAAACTGTAATCACTTCAAACTCTACCAGTTTCATGGAAGAATGTTGTCTGAAACCTAAACAGGAATTATAAAACCTAAACAGAAAAAGTCATAATGAGCCAATATTATTAAATCACTACACAGGTACAAATAGATTCATAGGAAGATACTGATTTCCACAAAAAAGTCACTTAATGGGAAATACAATACATTGTAGAGAGTAGAGGCAAAGCAGTCTTGGATGTTATAAAATAGGAAACAGAGAATGATAAAGGAAGGTATAGTAAAATATTGATGAGAATGGTGGAGAAAGTAATAATTGAGTCATACCACATAGGAAGAAATGTGAGTGTGCAGTTTTCAAATAGAACAAAGAAGTTACAATAAAATCTGTCGAAAACAGAATTAATATTTGTAAATACTTTGACACTATCTACAACAATGTTACTACCAAACACGACGTATGAAGCCAGTAAAACAGCACAAAAACCAAAAGCTTCTAAGTTTGTAGGCTTAGATGAAGAACCACTGTGTTTACTGAAACAATGCAGAGAGAGGATACGAGCTATGTAGACAAATACAGTAAATGGGTATTTCGTATTGGGATAATTTCCAGAGTATTTAAAATTGTCAAGGGTTCTACTTTGGCTAAAGAAAGGTAGTGAAGAAGATTTTGAAAAAACTGGTCTTTTCACTGCTCTCACCATTCTCAAAAAGAATAGGATCAAGTAAGAAAGAAATATTAATGAATTAACTGAATAAATACTGCCTGAGAAGTAAATCACAGTCTATTTTCCATATTGTTAGAAGTGCAGAATCGTGTAATGTAGAATTCATAAAAGTGGTACTTGATTCTGAGAAAGTTGACTATGGCACAAATATGATTTAAGACCTTGCCCAGGCTTTTAATACTCTTGAGCTTAAGATTTTACTAAAGAAGCTAGATAAATTATGTATAAGTGGAATAGGTAATGACTGGTTCTACTCATGTCTGGCAAATAGTTTACAAAGAGCAGTGATGACACATACCACACACAAGTGTATACATTTAGTAAATGAGTTGTAGGAACCAAATTACATTAATATGTAAGGTGAAGTGTAGCATATTAGGAGCAATACTATTATTTATATACATTAATGACTTTCCCAATGATGCTAGTCATGGCAAAAATCCTCTTTGCTGATTGCAGTAATACTATAATAACTGAGGAAACAGGAGAACTAATTGTAGGGAAAGCTAATTAAAGCCTCAAAGTAATATACAACTGATCATTAAGAGGGAAAGTGACACTGAACAAAATGAAAACTAATGCCATTAATTTCAGTTTGAAGAATAGATGCACATCTACGGATTTTATAACAAATGCAAGAATTCTAGGTATGATTATTGAGTCTGAATTGAAGTGGTCTAATCACACAAAATTTCTTATAAAATGAATCTCATCAGCATGTTATGTCATTAGAGGATAACAGGCTGTGACTGTTTGTTGTATCTTATTCAGAAGTACAATCAGTTCTTAGCTACAGTATTCATTTCTGGGGAAAAAAGTACACAAAATTTGAACACGATTTTCAAACTACAGAACAAGGCCATAAAACTAGTAGCCCAGTTCACTGTAAAGATCAGTTCCAAACACTGGCGATTTTAACAATTTGTGTTAGTGCATTGTCTCGTCATTTGTAGATATCAAAAGTAACATTGATGATTACTGCACAAACAGCTCTTTCCATGACTGGAACAAGACGTAGAGTGAACTTACATTTATCAAGAAAGAATAAACAGAAAAATTACAACCACATTTTCTGGAAAACTGTGCTCCGAGAGCTACATAGTCTGTAATACCAAAACTTTATCCTCCTCCTAAGTTCTTCACCTCACTCAGTATGGATACATGCTGATTCCTTTTCGCAGGCTAACAAATGAGAAATACTCCCAGAGCTACACAATGTACAATACTAACGCCTTATTTTCCTACTGAGATCAACAGCTCACTCGACGTAGAGAGATGCTGACCTGATTTTGCAGGCTAACAAACGAGAAGTTTCAGCACAGAAAATGACCCTGACATCAGCTAATGTTGTCTGATGTGTTATGACAAGTATTGTAGTGTATGATGTGTACAGTTTATGCAGTTACTGGGGGTGGGAAATGAATGAACAATATAGCATAAGCTTTTCAGATCACTAAATAATTTATTTTTAGACAGTATTGCACACTGGGTATAAACTGAATGAGGTAGCTCTGTTTTAAGAGTGTGACCTTTCACTTATGCGGGTGGATGGGGGTTCCCGACTTCATCCAGTCATCCTGATTTAGGTTTTCTGTGTTTTCCCTAAATTTCTTCATGCAAATGATGGGGTAGCTCTAATTTAAAGGCCATAGCTAACTGCCTGTCCCATCCCTGTCATACAGGATCTGTAAGTACATAAATGTCTGTATATGTAATTTACTTTATTGTTATTGTTCAGTAATTGTAATAACAAACCTTGTCTAGCATAGCTGTAAAAGAGATCTATGGATGAATAAAACTACCACCATGAGCGCCACTACTCCTACTACTGCTACTACTACTACTACTACTAGTACTAATAATAATAATAGCTGTTAGCCAATAGAAGCTGGAATAATCACAAAATACTTGGAAGTAACAATCTGGAGCTAGCTAAAGTGGGATGAATATGTAGCACAGTATGTGTGGTAAGGCATATTAGTGGCTCAGATTCATTGAAAGAATCTTAAAGGACCTTAATGCATACACGAAAAGAAAATGGCTTACAAAAGACATGTTCAATTTCCTCTTACTTTTGTAAGCTATTGCTCATCAAACATTAACCCTTAACAGGTAATTTTAATAGAAAAGGCAGACAAAATCCAACAAAGAGCAATTTTCACATGTTTCTTACATGCTACAGACATGTTAAACAAACTCTCTTGAGAGAAAGGACAGGAGAGGCATTGGGGAATGACAAAGAGGTTTACTGTTGACAAAGTGAAAGAGTTCAAGGTAATTTACCAGACTTTTCAAACTACCCTTACATATATATATATATATATATATATATATATATATATATATATATATATATCTGTGTGTGTGTGTGTGTGTGTGTGTGTGAGTGTGTATGTGTGTGTGTGTGTGTGTGTGTGTGTGTGTGTATATTTATTGCAGACTTCGGTCACACATCCAAAACATAAGTATATGGTTGTATCCGCTACACTGTGGTTACTATACAAATATTTCACATTCTTAAAGTTTCCAACCAAAGTGTGCATGTGCATGATACTATAAAGGAGAACCTGGCTAGAACTATATGCTAGGGTGATGAAATATTCATAATAACATCTCATTTGCAGAAATATTGCAGACACCAAAGAGGCTAGGTTTATAATTAGAGTATATTAAATGGAAGTCTGGTGGTTTCTGTCTGCGTACAGTGGTGGGGCAGTCCCTCAATGTGGTAGTTCGCATGGTAGCTCAAGGAGACCCTTACCTGTTACCAGGATGGCATGGGACAACCTAGGATGGTGTTGTTGGCCACACTACCAAGATCATCCAGCACTCTACCTCCAGTTTACCGGAGTCTGCAGTTGGCAGCACATGCTTGCGCAGGCTTGTGGCAGCAGGAACATTGACAGAAGCCCGGCCTTGTCATATCCTGTCTGTTCATCATGTTGTGGCATGTGGGTACCATACAGGTATGGTGTTTCTTTATATAGATACATGTCTCGTTATATTCTCTGGTAGCTTTTAAACGAAAAGTATGATATTTAATGTAATCAGTATGTCTATTTGGATTAAGATCTACAATAAGAATAAATCCTAGCAACGTGTGTTAGTAGCACAATTCTTTTTAATGTGGCTATGGTTTTCTTATTGTTAAGTTCCTGCTTCATCATTAACTATACGAAAAAGCTATAACGCATCACTATTTATTGTATATCTTGCAACTCATACTTTTTATCATTAGAAAAGTGCTGATTATGATGGTAACATGTTTTTTAACGTCTTGATCAAACATGGCTTGATTGTGAAAGACATTAAGAGTAGACTATGCTGGGAAAACATTTAGCGACCATGTTGGCCATATGAAAAATATACCGTCAGTGAGAGAGCAACTTGCATTCCTGCTGCTAATAAGGCGAGTACACTCTTAGTTAGTTACATATTTTTACGAGCTCCAAACAGGAACGACTGCAGTAATGGATAGGAAATATGATTGCTGTGTACAGATGCGACCTGAGCTAGCGACTCTTCGCTCACAGCTCCGGGCTGCGTTGGCTTTCATCACACAGCTTGAGGCTGCTGGCAAGGGACATCATTGTGGGTGGTCTGACGCAGGGATGCGAAGGAGTCGAGCACGTCCTGCATGTCCCCCAATCGGTCCATTGCTGTGGCTGTCCCAGGTACTGCCTGCACTGAGGTTGGTCGCTCACCTGCGTCTGGCAGGCAGCAAAAGACTTTCTGAGAGGCTGATGGTAGGGCCTACCAAGTTCGTTTGATGAACAGGTTCCTACATCTCATACATACTCCGCAATCTACCATCGGTGCGTGGCGGAGGGTACCTCGTACCACAACTAGCATCTTCTCTCCCTGTACCCCTCCAAAACACAATGAGGGAAAAATGACTGCCTACATGCCTCTGTACGAGCCCTAATCTCTCTTATCTTATCTTTGTGGTTTTCCCGTGAAATGTAAATTGGCGGCAGTAAAATTGTACTGCAGTCAGCCTCAAATGCTGGTTCTCTAAATTTCCTCAGTAGCGATTCTCGAAAAGAACGCCTCCTTTCCTCTGGAGACTCCCACCTGAGCTCCTGAAGCATTTCTGTAACACTCGTGTGATGATCAAACCTACCAGTAACAAATCTAGCAGCCCGCCTCTGAATTGCTTCTATGTCCTCTCTCAATCCGACATGATAGGGATCCCAAATGCTCGAGCAGCACTCAAGAATAGGTCGTATTAGTGTTTTATAAGCGATCTCCTTTAAAGATGAACCACATCTTCCCAAAATTCTACCAATGAACTGAAGACGACTATCCACCTTCCACACAACTGCCATTACATGCTTGTTCCAATTCATATCGGTCTGCAACGTTACACCCAAATATTTCATCGACGTGACTATGCCAAGCGCTACACTACTGATGGAGTTTTCAAACATTACGGGATTCCTTTTCCTATTCATCTACATTAATTTACATTTATCTATATTTAGAGTTAGCTGCCATTCTTTACACCAATCACAAATCCTGTCCAAGTCATCTTGTATCCTCCTACAGTCACTCAGCGACGACACCTTCCCGTACACCACACCATCATCAGCAAACAGCCGCAAATTGCTATTCACCCTATCCAAAAGTTTATTTATGTAGATAGAAAACAACAGTGGACCTACCTCACTTCTCTGGGGCACTCCAGATGATACCCTCACCTCCGATGAACACTCACCATCTAGGACAACGTAGTGGGTTCTATTACTTAAGAAGTCTTCGAGCCACTCACATATTTGGGAACCAGCCACATATGCTCCTACCTTAGTTAGGAATCTGCAGTGGGGCACCGAGTCAAACACCTTCCGGAAGTCAAGGAATATGGCATCCGTCTGATACCCTTCATCCATGGTTCGCAAGATATCATGTGAGAAAAGGGCGAGTAGCGTTTCGCAGGAGCGATGCTCTCTAAAAGCCGTGCTGATGCTTGGACAGCAACTTCTCTGTCTCAAGGAAATGCATTATTTTCGAACTGAGAATATGTTCAAGAATCCAGCAACAAACCGATGTTAAGGATATTGGTCTGTAATTTTGAGGATCCGTCCTTCTACCGTTCTTATATACAGGCGTCACCTGCACTTTTTCCCAGTCGGTCAGGACTTTACGTTGGGTAAGAGAAACGCGATAAATGCAAGCTAAAGTAAGGAGCCAGTGCACAGAGTACTCTTTGTAAAACTGAATTGGAATCCCATCAGGACGTGGCGATTTATTTAGTTTCACCCCATTCAGCTGCTTCACAACCCCAGGGATGTCTATGACTATGTCCTCCATACGGGAATCTGTACCAGACTCAAACGGCGGTGCGTTGGTACGATCCTTCTGCGTGAAAGATTTCTCAAATGCTAAATCTAAAATTTCAGTTTTCGTTTTGCTATCTTCCGTTGCCAGGCTAGACTGATCAGTGAGTCACTGGATGGAAGTCTTCGACCCGCTTACCGGTTTTACGTATGACCAGAATTTCCTTGGTTCTCAGCAAGATCTTTTGCTAAGGTATGACGGTGGTAGTCGTCGAATGCTTCGCTTATCGCTCTTTTTACAACAGCACGAATCTCTACTAACTTTTGCCTGTCTTCATTATCCCGATCTTTCTTGTACCGCGAGTGCAACTGTCTTTGCTTCCTGAGTATTCTTCGAATTGCGCTGGGTCTTTTCCGTCCGAAACCCACTTTATCGGCACATACTTGTCCAATGCGTGATTTACAATGTGTTTAAAATTTGCTCATAATTCTTCCACGTCCATCGTACCGGAAGTAAGTGCAGTCGATTCATGTACTAAGTGGGGTGCTAACAACTGCTTATCTGCTCTTTCTAGTCAGAATACTCTCCTAGCCTTCTTGACCAACTTTTTAACTTTCGTAACCATAGTCGTAATGACGACATCATGATCACTAATTCCTGTCTCAACACTGACACCGTCGATGAGGTCTGGTCTGTTGGCAGCTACCAGATCTAAAATATTTCCATTACGCGTTGGCTGTCGATTTAGTTGCGCAAGACAGTTTTCAGATAATGTGTCCAAACGTAATTCGCACGACGGCTTGTCTGTACCACCTGTAATGAATCTATAGACATCCCAGTCTATACTAGGTAAGTTGAAGTCGCCTCCGACTAATATAGCATGATACAGGTACTTCTGCAATACAGAATGTAGATTCCCGTTCAATGATTATAGAACTGTCACGGTGGAACCTGGTGGCCGGTAATAACACCCAACAATTAACTTTATTTCCCCTAGCCCTGTTAAACGTGTCCAGATAACTTCACAATCACACTCTACTTCGACCTCAGTAGACACAATGTTTTTGTGAACTGCAATGGGGTCACCACCTCCTACGGTGTCTATTCAGTCTTTTCAATACACGTTCCAAACCTCACTAAATATTTCATAACTACCTATCTTAAACCAGGTCTCAGTCCCGACAATAATTTGCGCGCCTCACGCTTCCGGGAGGGCAGTAAATTCAGGAACTTTATTCCGAACACTCTGAAAATTTTCTACTAGTATCTTGATAGCTGAAGTTTCTTTACACTGAGCGCGTCCTCATTTCCCTGCCTGCACGTCGACTGGTGAGTGTTCATCAGAACACCACGCAGTACTGCCTAGTCTAAAAAACCCTATGTGCACGCCACAAATACTCTGCTAACCGAGTACCCGCTGCCTTTGTGTAGTGCACCCCTGACCTATCTAGGGGCGTCCTACAATTCCCCACCCAATAGCGCAAGTCTAGAAATCTGCAGCCAAGATCGTCACCGAGTCGTCGAAGCCTCTGGTTGAGACCCTCCACTCGGCTCCAAACCAAAGGCATTATCTGTGGCTGATAAAGTCTCTGAGCCAGATGCAGTCGTTCATCCTGTTCTAGAGGAAACTTCTCGTCCCGCAAGGTCTGGATATTCACAGAGGCTTGATTTGCTGTTAGTTGTGGGTTCCGAAGTTAAGTATGTAATGGAGCCCCTTAGGAACACTGCTGCCAAGGAGGGGAAGGAAGCAAGTATGGACTCGGTGTGCCTACTTGGGGGTGTCATTCGGGATGTGGAAAGAGTACTTCTGGATGCCATGAAGAGTACAGGGTGCAGCCAACTGCAGGTGGTGGCTGTTGGCGCTGCCAATGATATGTGTCGCTTTGGATGGGAGGAGATTCTCTCTGGATTAGGGTGGTTAGCGGAAATGGTAAAGACTGCCAGTCTTGCTTGCAAGATCAACGCGGAGCTCACCATCTGCAGCATCGTCGATAGAACCTACTGGGGCCCTTTGCTGCAGAGGCGAGTGGAGGGTCAGAATCAGAGGCTCAGGCGGTTCTGTGAGCGTCTAGGCTGCAGATTCCTTGACTTGCACCATCGGGTAGTAGGTTTGTAGGTCCGCTGAATAGGTCAGGAGCACACTACACACAGGAAGTGGCGACATAGATGGCGGGGGCTGTGTGGAAGGAGCTTGGTGGTTTATTTAGGTTAGAAGGTCTCAGGAAACTACAGAAAGGGCGTCCATCTAAAAGGGAGCACGTAAAAGACAGAAATGTAGTTGTAGAAACGATCGGTATTGTAGTTGCAAATTGTCTTAGCTGTATTGGGAAAGAACCAGAGCTCGAAGCCCTAATAGAAAGCACTGAAGATCAAATAGTTATAGGTACGGAAAGCCGGTTAAAGACAGAAATAAGTACAGCTGAAATTTTTTCAAATGTCCTAAAGTGTTCAGAAAGGATAGATCAAACACAGTTGGTGGAGGAGTATTTATTGCTGACAGAAGTAGTTCTCACTGTAGTGAAATTGATGTTGATAGTTCCTTCGAAACAGTGTGAGTAGAGGTTACTACTAATTGGATCGTTTTACCGACCCCCCGACTCGGAAGATGCAGTAGGTGAACAGTTCTAAGAAAACTTGAGTCTCATTATAAATAGGTATCCCAATCATCCAAGTATAGTTGGTGGTGACTTTAGTCTACCCTCGATGTGCTGGAAAAATTACACATTTAAAGCCGTCAGCAGGCATAAAACGTCATCCGAAATTGTACTAAACGCTTTCTCATAAAATTATTTTGAACAATTATTACATATGCCCACTCAAAGCACAAAAGGTTGTGAATGCATACTTGACCTCTTAGCAACAAACAATCCTGGACAAATAGTATCATGATGGTTACAGGGATTAGCGACCACAACGCAGTTGCTGCTCGGCTGAATACCATAACACCCTCAATCATCAAAATAAAACGCAAAGTGCATATATTTAAGAAAGCTGATAAATGTGCTTTTTAAGATCAATCTCCTCTCGTTCAGTTCTGATCACGTAAGAGTAGAGAAGATTGGAATGAATTCAGTGAGATAGTATTGATAGAAATTGAGAGATATATACCACATAAATTAATACGTGATGGTACTGATCCCTCGTGGTACACAAAACGGGTCAGATCGCTGTTTCAGTAGCAACGAAAAAAGCATGCTAAATTTAAAAGAACTCAAAATCCCCCAAGTTTTGCAGAAGTTCGAAAGATAGAGCTTCCTTCGTTGCGAGGTGCATATAATAATTTCCACAACGAACTCTATCCCATAATCTGGCAGAAAACCCAAAGAGATTCTGGTCATACATAAAGCACACCAGTGGCAAGACGCAATCAATACTTTCACTGAACCATGACAACAGTTTAGTCACTGATGGCAGTGCCACAAAAGCACAGTTATGAAACACGGTTTCCCGAAAAACTTTCGCCAAAGAAGACGAAGTAAATATTCCAGAATTCCAAACAAGAATAACTGCCAAGATGAGAAACATAGAAGTAGTTATCCCCAGTGTATCAAAGCTACATAAACCAATTAATATAGGGAAGGCTTTTGGCCGATTTTGTATACTAGTCAGGTTCCTCTCAGAGTATGCTGATACAATAGCTCCATTTTTAGCAATCATATATAACCACTTGCTCACAGAACGGTCCGCACCTAAAGACAGAAAAATTTCTGAAGTCACAACAATACACAAAAAGGGAAATAGGAGTAATCCACTGAATTACAGACCCATATAACTAACTTCGATTTGATGTAGACTTTTCGAAGATCTACTGTGTTCGAAAATTATGAATTACCTCGAAGAAAACGATTTATTGCCATATGGTCGGCACAGATTCACTAAATATATTTCATGTGAAATACAATTAGCCATATATACTCATGAAGTAATGAGTGCTATCGACGGGGGATGTCAGATTGATTCCCTATTTTTTTATTTCCTGAAGGCTTTCGACACCGTTCGTCACAAGCGTCTTCTAACCAAACTGCGTGCCTATGGAATATCGCCATAGTTGTGTGACTGGATTTGTGATTTCCTGTCAGAAAGAGCACGCTACGTAGTCATAGATAAAAATAGAAGTAACATCCGGCGTTCCCCAAGGAAGTGTTATAGGCCCTCTATTGTTCCTGATCTATATTAACGACATGGGAGACAATCTGAGTAGCCCTCTTAGATTTGTTGCTGATGATGCTGTCATTTAGCGTCTTGTAAAGTCATTAGACAACCACAACGAATTGCAATATGATTTAGATTGGATATCTGTATATTGGGAAAAGTGGTAATTGACCCTGAATAGAGAAAAGTGTAAAGTTATTCATATGACTAGTAAAAGAAATCCGCTAAATTTCGATTACGCGATAAGTCACACAAAACTGAAAGCTTTCAAAATGGCTCTGAGCACTATGCGTCTTAACTTATGAGGTCATCAGTCGCATAGAATTTAGAACTACTTAAACCTAACTACACTAAAGACATCACACACATCAACGCTCGAGGCAGGAATCGAACCTGCGACCATAGCGGTCGCTCGGCTCCAAACTGTAGCTCCTAGAACCGCACGGCCACTCCGGCCGGCACCTAAAGCTTTAAATTAAACTTTATACTTAGGGATTACGATTACAAATAACCTAGATTGGAACGATCAGCAGCAGCAACCTACTGACAGGCACCCAACGGACGAGTAGCCACAGCAAACACGGTGACAGGTTCAGGGAGAAAAGCTGGAACCGCAGACCTCGGTCGAACCTACACCCCTCGGATAAGCCGTTACTCTCGGGTGTCCCCTCAGGCGCAACACGTCAGGGTACACAGACACAAGACGGTGCGGCCGCGGACGTGAAGTCCAATGGGTGGAAATCACATTGCGGCAACACCCGCTGGAACGATCACATAGATAGTGTTGTGTGTAGAGGAAACCAAAGACTACGATGCATTGGCAGAACACTTGAAAGATGCAAGAGGCCTACTAAAGAGACTGCTTACACCACGCTTGTCCGCCCTATTCTGGAGTATTGCTGTGCTGTGTGGGATCCGAATCAGGTGGGACTGACGGATGACATCGAAAAAGTTCAAAGAAGAGCAGCTCGTCTTGTATTATCGCGAAATAAGGGAGATAGTACGACAGACATGATACATGAATTGGAGTGGCAATCGTTAAATCAAAGGCGTTTTTCGTTGCGATGGGATCTTCTCAAGACCTTTCGATCACCAGTTTTCTCCTCCGATTGGGAAAACATCCTGTTGGCACCCACCTACATAGGAAGAAATGATCATCACGATAAAATAAGAGAAATTAGGGCTCGCACAGAAAAATTTAAGTGCTCTTTTTCCCCATCGCGCCGTTCGAGAATGGCCGGCGTATGTGGCCGAGCGGTTCTAGGCCCTTCAGTCTGGAACCGCGCAACCACTACGGTCGCAGGTTCGAATCCTGCCTCGGGCACGGATGTGTGTGATGTCCTTAACTTAGTTAGGTTTAAGTAGTTCTAAGTTATAGGGACTGATGACCTCAGATGTTAAGTCACATAGTGCTCAGAGCCATTTGAAACATTATTGAATGTGCGAGAGTGGAATAGTAGGGAGAATGCTTGAAGGTGGTTCATTGAACCCTCTACTGGGCACTTTATTGTAAATAGCAAAGTAATCGCATAGATGTAGCTGTAGATGTACACTGAAGAGT
The DNA here is from genome assembly GCF_021461395.2 of Schistocerca americana. Taxonomy (NCBI): domain Eukaryota; kingdom Metazoa; phylum Arthropoda; class Insecta; order Orthoptera; family Acrididae; genus Schistocerca; species Schistocerca americana. The sequence goes on along the minus strand of NC_060124.1, from coordinate 501,720,770 downwards.
CAAAGAAACTGGTACGTCTGCCTAATATCGTGTAGGAGCCCCATGAGCATGCAGGAGTGCCACAACGCGACGTGGCAAGGACTCTACTAATGTCTGAAGTAGTGCTGGAGGGAACTGACGCCATGAACACTGCAGGGCTGTCCGTAAGTCCATAGGTGTACGAGATACGCTGACTAGTGTTCATGTCTGTGGAGTTTGGAGGCCAGCGGAAGTGTTTAAATCAGAAGATTGTTCTTGGAGCCACTGTGCAGCAATTCTGCACTCCTGGAGGTGTGGGGTATCGCATTGTTCTGCTGGAATTGCCCAAGTCCGTCGGCATCCACAGTGTACACGAATGGATTTAGGTGATCAGATAGGTGGCTTACATATGTATCACCTGCCTGAGTCGTATCTAGACGTATCACGTGTCCCATATCACTCCCACTGCACATGCACAACACCATTACAGAGCCTCCACCAGCTTCAGCAGTCCCCTGCTGACATGCAGGGTCCATTGATTCATGAGGTTGTCTCCAGACCCATACACATCCATCTGCTTGATAGAATTTCATACAAGCCTCGACTGACCAAGCAACATGTTTCCAGTCATCAACTATCCAGTGTCAGTGTGGCCCAGTTGGGTCATATAGTCACCAAAGGTGGATGAGTGGCCTTCGGCTTCGAAAGCCTATATCAATGACGATTCGTTGAATGGTTTGCTTGCTGTCACTTGTCAATGGGTTGTGTTCAGTCATTGCCAGTCCCGTTCTTGCAGGATCTTTTTCCGCTGCAGCGTAGTTTCTATTTTTGTGCTGTGTGCTTTGTGCCTCTTGATTTTTACCAGTCTTCGTTCAGGCCTCTCACCTGAACTACTTTACTCTCTCTCTCTCTCTCTCTCTCTCTCTCTCTCTCTCTCTCTCTCTCTCTGTGTATCTGTTTGTGTGTGTGTGCGCGCGCGCGCTTGTGTGTGTGTGTGTGTGTGTGTGTGAAGTGATATGTCAATGCCTACTATAGTGTAGTCAGTTATGTCTTAATTCTGCTGTTGTGGTCTGAATGCGGAAGCTATTTCTACTGAAAATTCTTGATACTTGCTGTGGCTAGAAGTTAGAATTTTTAAATGTGTGTCTGTTACAGTGTTGTGGTGGTTGTGGGCTATTATGTTTTTCCATAATGTGGTATGTGAATTGTTGAGGCCATCGATTTGAAGGTGGATAAAACAGAAGAGGTGGCTGTGTCATTGAAAGTCATAAATAAAATTAAAATATAGACATTTATTAAAAATTGGTTAGGTGTGCAAATTAATATTCCGCTGGAGATTGTACACTCTTCCTCCCTGTCGTAGAGGTCCATGACACAAGGATGAAACGATCCTACTGGCCGCTTACTATTGCATAACATAGTGCAGCTAATCTTTTGGTGTGCTTTGCATTGCATTGGATTGATTTGGGGGGAGAGAGACCAAACAAAGAGGTCATCAGTCTTATCAGATTAGGGAAGGACAGGGAAGGAATTCATACATGTCCTGTCATAGGAACCATCCTGGCATTTGCATGAAGCAATTTAGGGAAATCATGGGAAGCCTAAATCAGGATGGCCGAGCCCGGGATTGAACCATTTTTCTCCCGAATGCGAGTCCCGTGTATTAACCACCTCACCATCTCGCTTGGTGTGCTTTGCATTATGGTGATGGAATACTACTATATCTACACACAACAAAATGTTTTTCTAACATTTACAGTAATCGGGGTCCTTACTATGGATTTCCATGTTTCTGAGAACGATACCACTATAACACATTTGGAGCCTATAAGAAAGACTGACTATTACTCGGAAAATTTGGAATACATTGCTCAAACTTTATCTGGTTAATTAATAAATTTATGTGTGGCTATTTACCGGAATGATCTGTAATATCGTGGATAGCATATCAGTATGATCGAGCATCAATAAAGGCAACAGCACCTAAAAACTTTAAAGTACAACATTAAAAATTCATAAGTAGCTGATAAGGCAGGTCTGTAGAAGTAGGATGCTAAGAAGGAACATTATCTGAAACAACTGGATGATTATCGGGAGATAGCTTTCGGAGAAACGCATGGGGATGGGCTAATATCAAATTTAAGCACTTTTGGATACTTAAGGCTCAACCAAACACACAGTGTTTTGTTTTAATCTCGATAGTTAACGTTTACAAAAATTATAAATGGTGAGGGTGATAGAAGATAACCTCAAAATGAACGTATCAGTACATTCAACATGTGAATACGCCCTACATTGTAAAAATATTAGGTGTATCATGAACAGCTTGTTATTCAATATTAAATCCATGATACTGCTGCATGCAAAGAGAAGCTGTCAGCTAAGTTAACTAGCATTGCAGCTCAATTACTCACATCACTAATATTTTTCGCATTGTATCTTGCTTTACGTGATACTTAAAAGAACAGCACTTACGGGAAACATAAAGAAAAAAATTATGCAGTTAATCACAAGCATTTGAGCAAAAGTGAAAATTAGGATCTTTTGTGGTCTGTTTCTAAAATCCATTACAATAAAACCTACTGCTCACATTGAAATTAGCACAAGAATGAAATTGCCGTTCATTTATACAAACATCACTATGAGTGTAAACAATAAAAAAGGAGGGGAAAACTCACTGAAGTTACTGAGTACCATATCTTCCCTAAACAACAAATTACCCAAGACAGTAAAGACATTAACAGAACTGCCTGGATGTCTGTGGTAGTTTCAGCAGGATCCATAAACATTCGTTTGAGTTGCTGGAAACATTAAAATTTCAACTGCTTCCTTTTTCCGTTTCAGAGAATCGATTTCAACATCAATACAAAACAAGGTGACCGCCCTTAATGTACAGTGGAGCTTTTAGCGGAAGTTTCTAAACTTAGCTGGGAAAAAGACGACAGTAGGTGCTTCTGATAACTTTAAAAGCTGTTAGTCAAAACAGAGAAAAGGCAACTGCAAAATTCCAGAGTCCCATCTACAACTACACTACCTTCTTCAACAAGTAATGCACACTATAAAGCAACAGTTTACCAAATCACTACCTTAAATTTTATGATGATTTGGAATGCCGCGTAAAGGAATTACAGCAAAAAAATGTGTACATTATAAATGGTTCAAGGGGTTTAGTTTCTATGTGAGTCCACTGCAAACACGAGAGTCAACCGACAGTGGCCTCTTGACCTCCATTAAAAGCACAACAGAGATAAACCAATACGAATAATTTTTAAACCAAAAAACTGTATTGGTTTCACTTGGTATAAGTGTAAGTTTAATGACACATTAAGTTTCCCAGATATGAGGAGGTAAATGTTGCTGAACATAAACGCAGGTAAAGTTACATGGATGTCTATGTCACAAAGATGCATGGTGGTAAGACAGTCATCAGTGTAAAACTCGCAGTGAAATTTATACAAAAAAGCAGATTTTCAGGTTTTGTGAATGAAGATTTCAGATAGTAACTGGATAGATGTTGAAAATTCAGGATACAAACTAAATTTTCTTTCAGAAAAATTCAACAATGCCTAAACACAAACCATTGTGAACTTCTGCCACAATTATATATGTGGAGAATTCAAAATGTAATCAAATAGAATAGACTCTGTGGAAAAATGGGCATCACGTACGATATTTGGCAACAAAAAGAAACAATCTACGAAATGAAATTGTGAAAGATAGCTCTAGGATGAAATTTAGGATTCATATTCATATGAACAGTAATTAAAAGAAATCTACATCCTTGGTAAGTTCCATTAATAGATTGTGGCTCAGCCCTGGCTCACTAGCTCCCTCCCGTAGATTTTTCGTTATCGACCCCAAACATAACGCAAGACCTACCAATGCAATTTACTATTATTCCGATTTGCAAGTCTAACTCACTTTTTTCTCACTAAAGGTGCCCAGAAGAAAATAAATTGTAATAGTTTATTATAAAAGGTGCACATCAGAAAATAAATTAAATGAATCATGGTGAATGTAATTAATTTCTATAAGTTTTTATAATTTGTAATATCTGCATGATAATGCACCCAATTTATTTTCCAAAACCTATCTTTTCTTATTGTGAAGCTCAACACTTTCTTATTTATTCTAACAGTGTATATTTCGCTTTTTCCATTCAAATCATATTAATTCTTCCGTACTGTTCCCAATTATTAAACAATGTTTATAATCTTCTAAGCTTATTCTATTTTTTGACAATGCATTTCTCAACTCCTTTAGATTTTTCTCTATTTCCTCGCAAACCATATAAGCATACATTTTTGCTCTCAGACCACAAAATTATTCTATTTCTTTTGTATTGAATTCGTATGTTTTTCCTATAACTTTCTTGTTAACTTGTTGAATACTGTAAATACTAATTTCAGGATAATTTCTTATATCAAATTTAACAACTATCGATTTCGCATCTTTGTAAAAATATTTGGCTTGTACATTATACATAAAACTCTGATTTTGATAACAAAATTCAATATTTTCTCCATATTTGGTTTCATTAATCAATAGAGAAAATGATACATTAGTTCCATACCTAAATCAATTGTACTCATTCCTACATTGATTGGTTTATTAAATGTCGTTTTTGTCTTATGCATATGAATGGTAGCAAGATTTTCGTTATATATACTTCCTGCGTTAAAGTTTGTCATTGGTATTAATTTTTCCCCTTTTTTCTGTCCAGCACCAATTTTATGTCAACTCTATTTCTAATATTTTCCATTGTCTTACCAAAGACTGAATTACTCATAAGTTTACAGAAACCTTTTTTAAAATTTTTTGGGGTTTAGTTCTCATTTTCATGATTAAGTCTGTATACTTCTTCAACCAATCAAATTGCTTAAGTTTTAAAACTGTATGTCGTTTTGTTAATTTCATTTCTAATGATAAATACTGTTTAACATTTCTAAAGTGAACTACATATTTAGTTTTGGTTTCTAAAGTAGTTAAGAATTTGCTTTGTTTAGTTTCACGCACAATTTTATTTTCAGAAGCTGATAGTAAATCATTATGTAAACTGTGTAAATCTTTTGCATATTCTAAATCTACTTCAGAAATATATATAATTTTAGCGGTATCAGGAATTACACTTATTTTTCATCAAAAGAATCTGTATCAATCCAATCAAATTATCCATATTGTAAATACTGGCTCATAGGACCTCTATAAAAGATATTTGCATCTAAATATGCTAGATAATTTGATATCTTTTACAATCTAACTCCTTCATATACTAATTGTTTGCTTTAACATGTCTTTTACAACTATGGAATATTCTTTCTTTTATTCCCCTTCAACCATTAAAATCATATTGTAATCATGTAATAAATAAAGTTTTTATTTAGTTATTTGGCACTTTGCATTCCAAGATAATACTGGTGCAGTGAAGTACCAAGCTGAATCTAAATGAAATGCCTTTACATAAATTTTTCTAACATTCTTAAATACATCAATTAGGAGTAATACATGTATTTTAACATATAAATCACGATAATCATCTAAATTTTTAGTATTAAATTTTTTGCAAACAATTTTTGCACGGTTATAATCTTCATGACTTATTTTACAGGCATTCAGTTTCCTGTAAGATTCCCCTTTTCTGGTTGTGTCTTTTCAAATTTTTTTCCAAGAATCCATGTAATCATATGAATACACGCCTTTTGTGATCACTAGATTAAATAACTCAATTGCGAACTATTTTCTAATGTTTTTCCTTTGATCTTATGATATTTGATGAAACTCCCTCAAATGAAGAAGCCATAAATATGGATGATTTTTTAACTTTCTGATCTCTTACCAAATGTAATATATTTGTATTTGTTGTTTGATATCAAGGCCATTTCTTTTTCGTTATAACCAAGTTCTTTCACAAACAGATGAAAAACATATCCTGATAAATTATGTAAGCATACTGGTAAAAACTCCGATGTTTTAACTGCAAATTACGTTTATTACATAATGGATCTATAAATTAATCCAGTTAAATTATCATGATGGTGAATCTTTCTACTTTTCACCAAATAATAACAGTTACACAATGAACATTTTTTCGATCTTGCATGTCTATATTGTTCTTCACGAGTTAATGGTTCCATTTCTTCTACTTCAGAATAAATGCTAGCAATATCTTCAACCTCTTCTCTTATAAATTCAATAAATTTTAATGACAATTTTGTCTCTCCAAACTACAGGATTCTTTATAGTGACCATCTACATATTTATATAATAACAAAATCAGCTGGGTTTATGTTTCTGAAATATCATTGTATACAAATTTTCGTGATTTTTTAACAGTTATCAACCTTAGTAATCTTTCAGAATAAGCATAAGTAACAAATGTAACATTTATGCAGATGTTGATAATTTTTAAAATTTACTTAGGAACCTATCCCTGGCATTTCTACATTAAATGGTTTGTTAGCTAAACAGCCTAATGTGTGATTATCTCAATTTTCTTCACTAGTGAATAGAGTAAACACATCAGATATATGAGATTTTCACTCTGCAGCGGAGTGTGCGCTGATATGAAACTTCCTGGCAGATTAAAACTGTGTGCCCGACCGAGACTCGAACTCGGGACCTTTGCCTTTCGCGGGCAAGTGCTCTACCAACTGAGCTACCGAAGCACGACTCACGTCCGGTACTCACAGCTTCACTTCTGCCAGTACCTCGTCTCCTACCTTCCAAACTTTACAGAAGCTCTCCTGCGAAACATGCAGAACTAGCACTCCTGAAAGAAAGGATATCCTTTCTTTCAGGAGTGCTAGTTCTGCATGTTTCGCAGGAGAGCTTCTGTAAAGTTTGGAAGGTAGGAGACGAGGTACTGGCAGAAGTGAAGCTGTGAGTACCGGACGTGAGTCGTGCTTCGGTAGCTCAGTTGGTAGAGCACTTGCCCGCGAAAGGCAAAGGTCCCGAGTTCGAGTCTCAGTCGGGCGCACAGTTTTAATCTGCCAGGAAGTTTCATATCAGTGCACACTCCGCTGCAGAGTGAAAATCTCATTCTGGAAAGATCCCCCAGGCTGTGGCCAAGCCATGTCTCCGCTATATCCTTTCTTTCAGGAGTGCTAGTTCTGCATGTTTCGCAGGAGAGCTTCTGTAAAGTTTGGAAGGTAGGAGACGAGGTACTGGCAGAAGTGAAGCTGTGAGTACCGGACGTGAGTCGTGCTTTGGTAGCTCAGTTGGTAGAGCACTTGCCCGCGAAAGGCAAAGGTCCCGAGTTCGAGTCTCGGTCGGGCACACAGTATTAATCTGCCAGGAAGTTTCATATCAGCGCACACTCCGCTGCAGAGTGAAAATATCATTCTGGAAACATTTCCCAGGCTGTGGCTAAGCCATGTGTCCGCAATATCCTTTCTTTCAGGAGTGCTAGTTCTGCATGTTTCGCAGGAGAGCTTCTGTAAAGTTTGGAAGGTAGGAGACGAGGTACTGGCAGAAGTGAAGCTGTGAGTACCGGACGTGAGTCGTGCTTCGGTAGCTCAGTTGGTAGAGCACTTGCCCGCGAAAGGCAAAGGTCCCGAGTTCGAGTCTCGGTCGGGCACACAGTTTTAATCTGCCAGGAAGTTTCACATCAGAAATATGTTTATCTTCTTCATATTCATTAATTTGACTCAAATAGAGCCTAGATATTTTTTTGTACAACAGTAATGTGAGTTGTTTTCATTCTTGACATAAGGATTAACATGTTTCTCTTTCTGGATACGCTAGAGGTTTTCATCAAAATAATAAACATTGATGGATTCATTAGCCTTATTTTCAACTTTTGGAGTATGATCAACCATTACAGGAAATTCAATATTTTCTAGTTTCTGATGAAGATCTAGGCAAACATTTTTATATTTTATAACACTTTCTGAATTTTTGTATATAGGATATAAAGCTGATTTTGTAGCCCATAGAAAACATTTTTGATATTTATTTTTCATATGAACTAGTACTTTTCAATTATCCATTTTACCTGTCCATTCAGTCTGAGATCATCTTCTAAGTGAAACACATCTGTTAATCCCTAGTAGTAAGGCAATGAATCTATTAATGTCCTGAACCGCATGCTTGAGAATCATGCATGATTGATAAAATATTATGTTTACCAAACTCAGTTTTTTAAATTATATCTCTTTCATTGGTAATTGTATAGTCTGGAACTGAAATTCCATATCATTTCTGATTGTGTGCATTTGGTCTTCATAAAAATCTCTTAGAGCTATTTCAATCCATGATGTGTTCTTAAATTAGTTTTCACAATTTTTTTTTTAATTTTTGGTTTTACTGTAATTATGAAATGGTTAGGCTCAACTGAGTACATTTTATTTGTAAAATTTATAGTTTGTAATCTCTTTTCAAATTCAGTATCAAATACCTATTCTCTGCTCTTCTATCTCTTGTTTTCTGAAATAAATTACTATAATAACGATGTAATATTTCAATACTAGTTATAGTTTTCCGTTTCCCAAAGATTTTATTACAAAACGACAATTTTTCCAATGTTCTATCTTCATTAGTTCTAGTTAATTGTTTAGCAAAAGTGTGGTAGAAAATGAAAACATTTCTATCAATGTTTATATTCTTTAGCATCCAAAACATCGCCATTATTTTTAACTTTACAATGAGGTAATTGTTTCCAAAGGCTTATTCCTCATCGATTATAATTTGTGATGTAATGTATTTTAATAAATGTAATTAGATAGGCTTTATTTAATTTGCTGTATCCTCTTTCACAAAATCACGAACTTCAACAATTGTGATTCAAGTGTTTACACTTCTGTTTATAGAAAATAACATTCAGTAGACAAGTAATAATAAATTTTTAGCATTGATCAGTGTGAATTCTTATTTAACAGATATTTAAAATGAAGGTTAAGGTGACTGTTCTGTCTCGTGTTTCACATTTTCTAAAACATATTTTGTACATTTACTATTATAGGCATCTTTATGAAAGGTTTTTTTTAAAACAATCTAAATATCTTATCTCTTGACAACTTTTACATTACTTTGTCAGTGTGTCAGTTCCTTGTTTTCTATATTTTCCACTGACAATAATATTTTCATGTGTTCTTCTTTTGGAATTTGTAGTAAATGGTTTTTATAATAGTATTTAGAAATAATATTTCTACATACACAAGGAATATGAGTATCATTATAATTGTTTATGTGATATTCATTCACATATTGTCTACATATCGTTGTAAAGCCCTCTTTCTTATTTTTCTGTGTAGTAAAATTATCACTTCACTTCCCAGCATTACAATATTTACAAGAGTTTAATTTGATTAGTAGTTGAAACTGTTCCATTAATTAGAAAAAAATTATTACAATTGTAAAAAAGAGAAATTCTCTAATTTTCTATTCTACTTTTTAATACATTTATTACATTATGCAGTTATGTTGCACATTTAATAGTAAACAAAGATAAATCAACTGTACCAGGTCTACTTTTTTCACAAATTCTTAATATTTATTAAAACATTGTCCTCCATAAAATACAAGAGTCCATTAATGTATCTGAATGCAGAACTCTGTCTGGTAGGTATCCCTGGAAATTGTCTGGTTGTGACTCCTTGTGATTTATGAATAAAATTACATTAGTCTAATTCCACATAGAATAGTTCATTAAAGAATGAAAATGTTCTACCTTAATAGGCATTGACTATACTAATTAATTAATGGTTTTTTCGTAATCCTGTACAAGATATTGATTTCTAATATCCCAGAATTAATTGTAATGTTTCTAAATTTGTCATATATATGTTGTTAATAAATATTAGATTTCCATCACTTGGCCTTTGATATATTCCATCTATTTTTGTGAAAAATTTTGAGGTAAAAGCTGTAACCAATTAGTTATTAACTTCGAATACATATCATCACCTATCCATACTCACTCCTCGTAAAAAATATTAGAACTCGTTTCATAACTAAAAAGTGAACAAATTTATCAGTTTCACATAGTGCTTTAACTGATTCATTTAAACTGACCATTGATACAATTGCTGTAGATTTCGGAATAGTCTATTGTGCTGATATTTTTTATCTATAAACTTATAATACAAATAATAACATCTTGAAATAATCATAAATGTGAAACATTATGCAATGGATGCATTATTGATTCATAGAAATCTGAATGATAGATACCTGAGTGTCCCATTTCATGAACTAAATTTGTTGGGTATTTTGGCGTATTTTTATCTTCTTCCATATGCCAAATATAATCTTCATCCATATGTATTTCTACAGGATCATTACTCTTATTTGGAAAAAATTCGTATTCCATCTACCTCTTTTGAACAACAGTGACCAGACATTTCATTAAAATGTCAGGATTATATCACATAAACAATCTGAATATTAATATATGTTGTTCCCTTAAACTTGTAACATTTATATTTGCTGCCTTACAGTTCCATTTTATAAAATATTAATATATTTAAACATACTAGTTCTATAATTACCAAAACAATCTTTTTCACCACATCTGGATCTGTCTGTAAAATTTAAAGTTTCATCACTTAAATCACCAGTTATCTCAACATCGTCTGTTAGCTGAAAAACATCACTGATTCTTTTACAAAATCATCACTCACTTCAGTAAGTATTGTTTCATCCATCTGTATATCTAAGTAACCATATTCATACAAATATTTAATTGCCTCATTGTATTATCTGATTGCTGGTATACAACTGACACTACTGAAACTAGTGTTTTCACTATCAACAATAGCAGAACTATTTTCATTTACATACAATTAAAAATTCTTGTTAATCCTCATTACCACTATCAGCATTGTCATTCAAAACAATTCATCTTAAAATTGTTTTGTAATAGAAGTTTCATTAAATACTTTAATAACTCCTCTAGATATTTGACATTTAATTTGTTCTTTTAACCATTCATCAATATCTTCTTAATGAAAAATATAATTACAGCTTGCTTTTATAAATTGATGATTTTCATCACTTAAGCATAAGGGTCATTCACATTTTGTAGGTTGTTCCATTAGTATTGCATAAGGTACGATTATTTTTTCTAAGTAATCCTCTGAGAGATTGTGAGCTCTTAAAATTGTTTCCCTATTAAGTTATCTTTAAAGTCTATTAACAAATTTTCAGACAATTTTTGTTCACATGATATACCCGCCCATTTTAATATACCTTGAAATTCTCTCATAAAATCATCAGAAATTTGTTGTGGATATGATAAATTCTCCAAGTTAAACTTATTCTGAAACTCGCTCATAAATTCTTCACCCAGTACGAAATTCTCCCAGTTAAATTTCTTTTAGAATTCTTTTGCAGAATTCTCTTATAATTTTTGTCTAAATATTTTAAGCACCTGGTTTACTTGATATTCCCTTATAAAACCTTCATAATTTTGGTTCCCTCAGCATATATGTCCAATTTAATTTTATTCTGAATTTCTCTAATAAAATCTCGTGATAATTTTTTATATGATGATATATAAGTGCAGCTCAAACTATCTTGAAATTCTCAGACAAATTTTTGTGAAAACTGAAAATTCTTGAAATTAGTTCTATCCTTTCAGTTTCATTAAATGGTTTTTCTTTCAAATTTAATCAAGTACTATTTCGTTTGTCAAATATAATTTGTGTAATTTGTGAAAATTTAATTTTTGACACATAGGATAAAGCTTTTGAATAAGTTGTTATATAGTTCTAATTTCATTAAACTCATTGTGCTCGGAGGAGCTCATCTTGGCTTGTTAATGTGATTATAAATACACACAATAAGTTCTTGTTTTCTCATTTTAGAATAACCTCTAAGTCCTGATTCTATCGCTCTAACTCTCAGTTAGACTAAAATTTGGGCTCACCATTTATTATAAATAATTTTTATTAGATTTGTAAAATACGAATATTCATAAAATGCTATTTTGTACTTTCAAAGAATTAATTCATTCTATGAAGAGAGACATGTCGTAATTGGTAATGATATTCTAAACTCTAATCATTTTGGAATTTCATTCAGTTGTGTCCTACTCTCTGGAAAATGAAAGGTCTTAAAAATATTCTAAAGTATTCCTTAAAAAGTTATAATCTTAAATATACAGAAAATATGATGATCACTGAATTAAAAACGAAAAAAATAATAATTTTATTGAAATAATTAAACATCTCATAAAACATTCTTTGTGCTGTATGGCACCTATTTCAGCAACAGCTGACCGAGTCTTATGACTGCACCCAAGTACTTCTAATGCAGTTGTCAGTAGTTTGGAAAATTTAATCATAAGCACAATTTATTCATAAGAACAATTTTGAATTACAATTAGATTCTTGGTTTAAGGACATGCATGTTCCATTGCTTAATCTAAAAATATTTTAACAGTTACTGATATTTCATGTTCTGTCTAACCTGGAGTTTCAGTGGCCATGATACTGCCCCATAAAAATCAAAGCTACTTAACAAGAATTGAATATTTAAACACATATAACTCAGAAGCATAGTAATCACCTTGATTTAGAATATGATTATATTCAATGTGAAATCAGAAATGTGACACAAAATAATTGATGCAAGGGAATGTTGATTTTATTTTATACTAGAAACTTTAAGAAACTAATAATGAGTTCAGAACTAATGAAATTTAAGATTATTACACGAGAATTGTGGATATATTACTAAATTATCTAAACTATACAGCTTCTGTTGGAAAAGATAAATCTAAATACCTTTCTAAAGATTTGCAATATAAGTTAAAAATAGAAGAAGAACATGCTCAGCAACTTCCTATACAACTAGAAGGAAAAATCTAATAATATTAAATTAAAACAAATAAATAGAAACATATCGATCATATAAAAGCATGGTATAATCTATGTAGTGTCTACAAAACAACAACAAAAATTATTCTACCACAGTTGATGGATGAACAATCTATTTAATCAAATCTACTTTATCCACATACAATAGTGATAAACCTAGGTAACAAATTTGAATACTACAATGTATGATATTGTGTAAATAATTGTATTATTGAAGAAATGCTTAAATCAGCTTTGAAACTCATAGTAAAGAAGAAAGTAAAGAAATGAATTTTTATTGGTAGGGAGTTAATTTGTTGTTGAGTGAACTAACATTAAATGATTATGAAGTTGGAGATTAAAAATTTGCTACATAGTATGACCTCTTCAAGAAATACAACCGTTAAAAATTTCTCACATACTCATGACTAAAGTAAACAACAAGATAATTGAAAAAAATTGTTACATGTATTGTCTAGGGTTGAACCAACACTAATTATTTCGGAAATCTATTAAGAATGTCCAGAAGAAAACAATATAGTTGCTCAAATACTAGAAATTCTTCTTGAATCTAAAGGATACAAAAGTAATGCAAAGGAGATATGTAAACACAGACAAAGAATATTACAACAAAATCTAATCCAAGTTAGAAATGAAATTTAAGTATTGAAGTAAGCAAATCAGGTCAGCAACAGCTAAAGTTTAGAGTCTTGACACTAGTTTGACAGTCGCCTGGCTTCAGCCTGTGGCTTGTCTCTTAAGGTACTCACAAACAATAGAAATGTCTTCTCAATTGAGATTGTATAAAGAATTCACATATTCAGCAATTAATTAATTTATGCACCTCATTGCCATCATGATCACATTAGACAGAAAAATTGAAAGCACTAATTTTCTCATTCTTACTGTTTTGTAGATCTATAGAGAAAAAAATTGAGAAATAGAATTGTTTTTTCATGCTATATTTAGGTGTAATAATTATATGAAAATAAATTATACATGTCAGTTACACTTACATCCAGACGAATATTGGTCTGACTTTTATTAAATAACATTACGTATACCAACTATTGTGTGAATTATCGAAATGTAACCATTTAAGATAAATTTTATTATTATGCTTCTTAATGAAAAACTTTTTCAAAATATCAGAATATTTTTTTAGTCCTTGTTCATATTAATTTCCTTTATTTGTTCACTAACGAAATCTTTCAATTTATGTATGACTGGGTTTGAATGAATAACATCTTCCACTTCTGTTGACCAATATGATGTATAACATTTTTCAAAAATTGTTTTAAGTTTACTGATTCTAACTTTATCACCCTTATTATATTTATTTTTATTTTTAGCTATGAGAGTTAGTTTGCAATTCTTTTCATTAACTTCTGTTAGTTTCATTTTTATAGAAGAATGATTTGTGCTAATATATACATCAACTAATTTCGAAACTAGTTCCACCCATTTACAATTTCCTTCAAGAGAATATCTTTTCTTTAAGCGTTCTATTATAATTTTTATTAAGTTGATTAATTTCTTCAGTAAATTGCTTCATAGTGATATAAATACTGAGTAGTGTTAGAACACTTTTTTAGTCAGGTTTTATAACAAGATTGGTGGGCTCACTTTCTAAGTATAGCCATTTGCTGGGACTCTTATATCTACTATTCTTCTCCCTTAAAAATCAATATACCCTCTAGTTGCTTTAAAAATTACATGCAGTTGTTTATGGAATTCTTTCCATTAAACTTTCAATTTTGGTATCTTATTTTTTGTTTTTTTTGTTTTCTCAGGTTATCTCATCATTAATTGTGTGGCCAGAAGGCTGCACCTCATTTCCATAAATGTCCATTTATTTGGCTCAAAATACTATAATACTTATTACTCATGAATGATAATGTTATAAAATAGACGAAAATGTCCACAGCACAAAAATTTTGAATTGATTGTTCATTGTAAAAGTAGTACAACTCACTTAAACCGAGATATTTAGGAAATTCTTTTGGAATACTTCCACCAAGTGAATGACATACAATTTTATTATTATTATTCTTAAAATAACAAAACAGTGAGTTCCAGGATGATAAGATGTATCCAAATTTACAATTTGGCATTCTAAATTTCTCGATTCAGTGGGTAATTCACTAATCAGAACAACACAACGAAAATATTTAAGTTTTAACTATTTAAGTAATTGTTCTATGTTAACATTATCTAAAGTAATATTACACTTTTTCATTATTTTTTGTGAAATTTTTTAGTCGTTTTCCTTTATGGCTTTTCCGTTCTTGCAATTCTACATTGGCTTTTTTCTTGTTCATTACTGCATTCAAAATGGCTACAGAACCACCAGCAAGTGAACCAATAGTTGCTAGGTAAGGTAATGCAGCTAAAAGTAACAGAAAAATCCATCTTTGTATTGTGTTTGTCCATTTCCTTCTTTCTTTTTTGATAAATAATCATTACTCGTTTTCACAACAGGAACATCCTATGCAATAAGTAAGTTCCAGGCTTTTTTCTCTTTCTCTCTTTTGTGAACATCAGTTAAAATGGTTCAGTGCTATTCAATTTTTCAGTATTAAGTTTAAGTTTGATTGGAGTGGGATTACTTTTGACACTTGGTAGCAAAGTGTAATCAGTTGAAAAGATATTCATTTATATGGATAAAAAATTTATGAGGATTAAGGTTTTTAATTCACCAACCATTTTTTCTATGTCTAAGCCCATTCCTATTTTTCGTTTGCCATATATTATTCCTAATGAACCATCACTTGCATGCATTCTTTCTTTTGCAGCTAATGAAAGTTCTTTATCAGCTTGATGTCTGTATTCTGTATCTCTATGAGCAAGATAGGCGATGTCACGTTTTTTTACAAGCTTCATCTAATTTATTTATTCCTGGATCATCATGTGCTAATGTAACTTCTAGTTTAGTAAAAGATCCACAGCTGAATAACCTGGTAGATCCATTTCTCTCATTGGTGAATTATTCAAAGCCAAATTTACTATTCCTTCACCATGTTTTTCACATTTAAAAATTTATATGGTAATTTATTCAAAAATATAATAAAATTTATTTGTTAAAGTTTGCGTTATTCCAACTTTTTCGTTTTGATAATTTTTATTTCCTGCTAATTCTTCACCGTGAATTACTGTCAATCTATCGATTAAATCTCTAACATCATTCATCCAAATATGTTCAACTGGTTTTTCTGAATACCTTTTTAATTAGCTTTCACCACCTTTTTCTTCCTCACTTTTCAGTGAATATATAAATTTTATGTCTAAATGCTGGAAAAGGCAGAATTAATTTTCTTTCACCAAATTTGTGTATTTACCTCCTCTAATCAGTTTTATTTTATTTGTAGCTACGTCTACATCTACATGGTTACTCTGCAATTCACACTTAAGTGCCTGACAGAAGCGTCATCGAACCATTTTCATACTATTTCTCTACCATTCCACTCCCAAACAGTGCGAGGGAAAAAGGAGCACCTAAATCTTTCCGTTCAACCTCTGATTTCTCTTACTTATCGGGATGGTCATTTCTCCCTATGTAGGTGGGTGTCAACAAAATATTTTCGCATTCAGAGGAGAAAGTTGGTGTTTGAAATTTCGTAAATAGATCTCGTTACAAAGAAAACCACATGTCTTTCAGTGACTGCACCCCAACTTGCGTATCATATCAGTGATGCTCTCACCCCTATTGTACGATAACACCAAAGGAGCTGCCCTTCTTTGCACTTTTTTATGTCCTTCATCAAGGAGGACCCCACACCACCCAGCAATATTCCAGCAGAGGATGGAAACGTGTAATGTAGGATGTCTCTTTAGTGGGTTTATCACATCTTCTCAGTGTTTTGCCCACAAAGTGCTTTCTTCGTTTCACCCTCCCAACAACATTATCTACGTGGTCTTTCCAATTTAATTTGCTTGTAATTGTAATTCCTAGGAATTTAGTCCACTTGACAGCTCTTAGTGCAATTTATCTTGTACCCAAAATTTATCAGGTTTCTTTTAGTACCCATGTGGAGGACCTCGCACTTTTCTTTGTTCAGTGCCAATTGCCACTTTTCACACCACACTGAAACTCTCTCTAGATCGTTTTGTAATTGGAATGGATCGTCTGATGATTTTACTAGGTGGTAAATTACAGTGTCATCTCTAAACAATCGAAGGGGGCTGCCCAGATTATCACCTTGATCATTTATGTAAATCAAGAACAACAGAGGACCTGTGACACTACCTTGTGGAGCGCCAGATGTCACTTCTGTTCTACTCTATGGTTTACTGTCTATGACTACATACTGTGACCTCTCTGAGAGGGAATTATGATTTGAGTCACACCACTGAGATGATGCTTCATGTGCACACAATTTGAGTAACAGTCACTTGTGAGGAAAAGTATGAGAAGCCTTCTGGACATTTGAGAATGTGGAATTGGTCTGAGATCCCTTGTCGACAGCACTCATTACTTTATGGGACTAAAGAGTGTAGCACAAGAATGATATTTTCTGAATAAGTGTTGGTTATGTATCAATAAGTCATTTTCATCAAGGTGATTCATAATGTTCGAGTACAGTATATGCTCCAAAATCCTACTGCAAAATGAGGTCAGTGATGTGTGTCTGTAATTCAATGGGTTACTCCTATTTCCTTTCTTGAATATTGGTGTGGCCTCTGCTACTTTCCAGACTTTAGGAACAGACCTTTCGCCAAGTGAGTGGTTGTATATGATTGCTAAGAAAGGTGCTATTGTGTCTGCATGCTCTAAACGTAACCTGACTGGTATACCATCTGGAACAGAAGACTTGCCTTTCTTAAGTGATTTGAGTTGTTTCGCAACACCTAAGACATCTACTTATATGTGAGTCATGCTAACAGCTGTTCTGATTTTGAATTCTTCATTCAGTGATGGTATAGACCATTTTAGCCACTACTGTACTTTACATACAACAAGAATCTCTTTGGGTTTTCTACCATAGTTTGAAACAATGTTTCAGTGTGGAAACTATTAAAATAATTTTGTATTAACACCTGCACTAAATTTCGAGCTACAGTGGAACTTAGCCAGTCTTGGCAATTTTATGCTCTTTTGAATTTGGCATGCTTTTTTCATTACTTCTGCCACAATGTTCTGACATGTTTTGTGTACCATGGTGGATGAGTCACATCACTTATTAACTTATGCAGTAGGAATCTACTTATTGCTGTAGATATCGTATCTTTGAATTTAATGGTTTTTTATCAGACTATAATACTGCCAAATGGTATAATATACCTGCATAATTTCAGAAATGTGAACCTGTAGATAGTTTATTCATGTCTTCCACCATTATCTCTTTTTTAGTTAAAAGCATCATTAATCCATCTGTACCCTTGTATGTCCCATCACCAATAGTTAATTTATCTCTATTAAATTTTGCTGTTAATTTACCAACAAATTTTAATGCACCAAAGGGCCTTCATCCAAATGCTTTATCTTAACGGTGATTAATATATTCTAACATTCTTTTACTTATATTTGTGTTTCAACATATTGTTCTTCTTTTGGAACTGTCCTTTTCTTTCTACTCTTCATATTTTGTTAATGATCTTGTATTTCTGATTCATAATCTCTTTTATCATTTCCATAATGTTTAACTGTTGGAATAACATTAAATTCTTATGAATAACGATTGTTATACAAAAGCATTAATTTTCCAAATTTTTCTGTTTTCTTCCATTTTTTTAAAAGATTGTCACCTAATACTTCGATTCCTTTTTTTTCTTGTTCAATAGAATCAATAATTGGCTGATCACATGTTCTTATATTTTTCGTATTCAGTTTATGTTTTTTTTTCTCAGAGCTTAAATTTTTCTTTCAATTCTTCATCTTTCTTTATGTTTCATTAGCTTTATTAATACTTTTGGGGTCATATTTTGAAAATATTTGTTAGAGATGCAAAAATTACTTTAACATTTTTGCCATGGAATGTTCATCTTTAACAGTCTTGTTTGATGTATATGCATCACATTTATGTTGCTATGATATTCTGTATTTTATTTCTGAACTTACCACCATTAAGTTAACTACTCATGTCTGTCTTAGAAAATCGAAAAATGACCATTCCAAATTTTACTATTTGTGTGCTTAAAATCATCAAACATTAAATCGCCATGAACGTATGATAAATATGATTGAAATTTGTATCATCTTGTCAGAAAATATTTTAAAAGTTAAGATTATCTCTGACTAATTGTATTGGTATTTCTGAATAAGTTTCAGCAAAATAAAAACAATCTATTCCTTTATGTCTTCCTCTAGCAAAATACTCTCTAAGTACGTCCTCATTTTCAAGAATGAAGTCATCAAAAACTAGAAGTGAATTAATTAGACTTTCATCTAATGGATCAATTTCTTTATTATTTTGAATAAGAGAAGTATACATTCATTGTGCTTATCTTCATGTTTAATTTTTTTATAAATTCTTGTTATTTTTGTTGATCTAAACTTTCTGAATAGAAATACAAATGACTAATTTTGTTCCAATTCAACCATCCGTTGCATAGAATATAATTACCAATCAATAATGTTGTTTCACCACATCTACTTGCCCCACTAATTGAATATTGAATAGAATTTGGCAAAAGTTTAGTTTGTTTAGTTTTGGATTTTTTTTCTGGAATTCTAATTTTTGGTTCCCAATCTGTAATTTACTTAATAAAAATTTTTAATTACGAAAAGGTAGAGAATTTAGGAAAAGTAATAAATTATCTACTCATGAAAAGAATGAACCATAGCAATATGACACATATAAAATGTTTCACTAGTTGATTTTTATTCTACTTTCTTATCTTCAAATATAATATCGAAAAATAACAAACCTTATTGAGATGGAGGAACAACAGAAATATCTGTTCATCAATACAGTTTGAAAAGTTTAGAAAAATTTATTCAGTCGAAACAGTCAAATATTTATATTAAAGCAGATGAAATTTTAAATAGGTTTGTTGTTGAAAGTGATGTAAAATTATAGATGGATATAAAAGATAGTATTGGTAGTACATTAGGAGTTAGCAATAAAAATGGTTCTTGTGGTCCTCAATTCAGAGACAGGTCTGATGCAACTGTCCACAATACTCTATCTTGTGTACGCTTCTTCATCCTGGAGTAACTACTGTAGCCTACATCCATCTGAACCTGCTTAGTGTATTCATCTCTTTGTCTCACTCTACGATTTTTACCATCCATACTTCCCTGTAGTACCTAACTGGTGATCCCTTGATGCCTCAGAATGTGTCCTGTGAACAAATCCCTTCTATTCAAGTTGTGCCACAAATTCATCTTGTCCCCAATTCTATTTAGCGCCTCCTCATTAGTTTCACTATCTACCCATATAATCTTCAGCATTTTTCTGTAGCACCACATTTCGTAATTTTGTATTCTCTTCTTCTCTAAACAATTTATCATCCATGTTTCACTTTCACACACAGCTACGATCTATACAAATACTTTCAGAAAGGACTTCCTAACACTTAAATCTATACCTGATGTTAACTAATTTCTATTCTTCTGAAACGATTTTCCTGCCATAGCCAGACCACACTTTATATCTTCTCTACTTCGACCATCATCAGCTATTTTGTCCCCAAATAGGAAAACTCATACACTGCTTTAAGTATCTCATTTCGTAATCTAATTCCCTCAGCATCACTTGGTTGAATTCGACAATATTCCATTATCCTCATATTACTCTTACTTATGTTCATCTTTTATCCTCCTTTCAAAACACTATCCATTCTGCTCAACTGCTCCTCCAAGTCCTTTGCTGCCTCTGATGGACGTATATTTTCATCATCAAACCACAAAGTTCTTTTGTCTTCTCCACGGACTTCTATTCCTACTCCCAAATTTTCTTTTGTTTCCTTTACTGCTTGCCCATTATACAGATTGAATAACTTTGGGTATAGGATACAGCCCAATCTCACTCACTTTTCAACCACTACTTCCCTTTCATGCCCCTTGATTATTTTAACTGTCATCTGGTTTCATTACAAATTTTAAATAGGGTTTTGCTCACTGTATTTGACCCCTGCCAACTTCAGAATTTTATGGATAGTACTACAGTCAACATTGTCAAAGGCTTTGTCTAAGTCAACCAATGCTAGAAATGTAGATTTACATTCCTTACTCTACTTTCTAAGATAAGTGATAGGTTCAGTATTACTGGTAGATCCAAACATTTCTATGGAATCCAAACTGATCTTTCCCAATGTCGGCTTCTATGAGTTTTCCATATGTCTGTGTATTTCGCAGCTGTAGCTTATTAAACTGACACTTCAGTAATTTTGACACATGTCAACACCTGCTTTCTTTGGGATTGGAATTATTACACTCTTCTTGGGGTTTGAGGGTATTTCACTTCTCTCATACATCTTGCTCACCAATAATCGAATTATTGAAGCTAGAAAAAGTGTGATGCCAAAGATGTTCCTTAAAGTATTCCATTCAAATTCATTAATATAAATTTTAATTTGAATGTGGGAATTTTTATTAAATATAATGATAATTTTCATAGAGAAACTAATATTATTTTTTCATTTAACCCAAATGCCGAAATTGGAAGACCAATAATTTATGAACCATTTATGAATCGTCCTGTAGATATTCCTATTCTTTATCCTTTTAAGGATTTAGAAATCCTGTAACTGATGAAAAAGTAATTGTGATTGTTGTAATGGTGCTTATGTAGCAGTTGTTTTAAAAATGTACTAATGGATTTTATCCTTAATAAAGCACGAAGAAAATCGAGACTTATACGTTTTACTCATCCCCTGTGAATGAGAAAACAAAAAATAATTTAAATTTATCCAACAAGTAATCAGCAGTTTAAATAAACACTGGAGATGGATGGCTTCATCCAAATCATGCGCAATTATACATGGACTTTACAATTTTTGTAGCTAATCAAGATGGATGAGAATCAGATTATCCAATGTATGCTGGAAAATTAAAAAAAAATTATGGGTAATCTTGTGGGAAAACTGATTTTGTGTCCATAAAGAAAGGAATTAATATTTTATCTAGGATCGACCATCTTTTTATTTCATCAACAGCTATGTCATATTTGACTTCATCTCTTACTGATGAAATAAGCTTGGAGCAACATATTCTTAATAATGGAAAAATAGGGAGTAAGAAAAATTAACTACATTATCCTCTATCAGTGCTTGGGTTTTTTTTTAAAGATTGTAATGAAATTATGTGGGTAGGAGATTTGACAGTAATTTTAAATACATCTTCCAGTTTTGAAGATGCAATACATTATAATGATGCTGTATTGAAACGAGACACTTGGTAAGGAAGGAAAAACTTCAATATAATCGATGGAATTTCGTGAACCAGTTGTAAAATATGAACCAACTTACCATTTAGAACAATCACAAAACATTCTGAAAAATCCAAACGTTCCAATATCTTTTTATAAGCTAAAAATTGTAGAAGTTGCAGGATTGAGTATCAAGACAAATTTCGAACCAGATATCACAAATTCTTACAACTCAGTGGAACATGATATGCAATATTTCGTATTTGTTACATTTCAGACAAATGGTAAAAATATTCAGTTACTTGACACTTCAATATTCGATCACATTAGTCTAAAGAACACAGAAATAACAAATGGAAGAAGCGAAATTTTGTCACAGTGAATGTGGAATGTTAATACCCCAAATAATATTGTCAAAGCATGTAATGCATTTCTCACTTTTAAACGAGTTACACTAATCAAATCAGAGACTGATGTAACTCCATACAGGTTCATGACAATCTATCCTATCTATGTGGTTAACATGACTCGTAGAAGGAATATTGTATCTCCACAGAAAATGACTATGAAACTGTATGCCCCTTTAACGAAAATATTCCGACAGATACTATAGCATATGTAGTGATTTATGGTAAGAATACTTACTGAAAATTTTTAGCTATATAAATGAAAAAAGCATTTTCAGAAAGAAAGAGAATATAAAAACTGAAAAAATCTGTTTGTCAATTAGAATGTGAGTCTCAGACTAAAGTCAGCTATTTTCTGACGCTACAGTCAGCTTCAGCTGACGCATATTCAATTCTCATTTTTTCTGAATTGCTATTTTATGTAGATTATGTTGGCATTTCTTACGTTCACCATAATTCACTTTATTCATTTTCTTATATTCACCTTTTCTAAAGAAATATTAATTTTATTTTCTTACATTCACCTATTATAAAAAATTAATAAAATTCATTTTCTTACATGCACCTTCTATGAGAAAAATGTCAGTTAGATCTGAAAACCGGATTAATACTAGATTGCATTGGCAGGTTCTGGGTAAGTTTTTGGTTCATTAACAAAAGAACTGCGTGAGAGCTAGTGATCTGGGGCTGAGTCACAACCCACTAATTCTATCTGCCAATCTTGCTGATTACTCTTGACTATGCAGAATATTTCAAGGATGCATAGACTTCGAAGCCAACTTCATCTACATCTATATCCATACTCCACAAGCCACCTGACGGTGTGTGATGGAGGGTACCTTGAGTACCTCTATCGGTTCTCCCTTCTATTCCACTCTCATATTGTTCGTAAAAAGAAGGTTTGTCGGTATGCCTCTGTGTGAACTCCAATCTCTCTGATTTTATCCTCATGATCTCTTCGCGAGACATACGCAGGAGGGAGCAATATACTGCTTGACTCCTTCGATGAAGGTATGTTCTCGAAACTTCAAGAGAAGCCCATACCGAGCTACTGAGCATCTCTCCTGCAGAGTCTTCCACTGGAGTTTATCTATCATCTTCGTAACGCTTTCGCGATTACTAAATGATCCTGTAACGATGTGCGGTGCTCTCTGTTGGATCTTCCATATCTCTTTTATCAAGCATATCTGGTATGGTCCCACACTGGTGAGCAGTATTCAAGCGGTGGGCGAACAAATTTACTGTAAACTACTTCCTTAGAAATCTTCCAATGAATCTCAGTCTGGCATCTGCTTTACCGACAATCAACTTTATATGATCATTCCATTTTAAATCACTCCTAAAGCCTACTTCCTGATAATTTATGGAATTAACTGCTTCCATTTGCTGACCTGCTATATTGTAGCTAAATGATAAGGGATCTTCCTTTCTATGTATTCGCAGCTCATTACACTTGTCTACATTGGGATTCAATTACTGTTCCCTGCACCATGCGTCAATTCGCTGCAGATCCTCCTGCATTTCAGTACAATTTTCCATTGTAGCAACCTCTCGACATACCACAGCATCATCCACAAAAAGCCTCAGTGAACTTCCGATGTTAATCACACGGTCGTTTTGTATAGTGTGAACAGCAACGGTTCTATGACACTACCCTGCTGCACATCTGAAATCGCTCTGATTTCGGAAGACTTCTCTCCATTGAGAATGACGTGCTGCGTTCTGTTATCTAAGAACTCTTCAATCCAATGCACAATTCGTCTGATAGTCCATATGCTCTTACTTTGTTCATGAAACGATTGTGGGGAACTGTATCGAACGCCTTGCGGAAGACAAGAAACAAGGCTTCTACCTGGAAACCCGTATCTATGGCCCTCTGAGTCTCGTGGACGAATTGCGCGAGCTGGGTTTCACACGATCGTCTTTTTCGAAACCTGTGCTGATGCCTACAGAGTAGATTTCTAGTCTCCAGAAAAGTCATTATTCTGGAACATAATACGTGTTCCAAAATTCTACAACTGATCGACGTTAGAGATATAGGTCTATAGTTCTGCACATCTGTTCGACGTCCCTTCTTGAAAACGGGGATGACCTGTGCCCTTTTCCAATCCTTTGAAACGCTATGCTCTTCTAGAGACGTACGGTACACCGCTGTAAGAAGGGGGGGGGGGGGGGGGGGGGGGGGAAGGGGGCAAGTTCCTTGCGTACTCTGTGTAAAATAGAACTGGTATTCCATCAGGTACAGCGGCCTTTCCTCTTTTCAGCGATTGTAATTGTTTCTCTATCCCTCTATCGTCTATTTCGGTATCTACCATTTTGTCATCTGTGCGACAATCTAGAGAAGGAACTACAGTGCCGTCTTCCTCTGTGAAACAGCTTTGGAAAAAGACATTTAGTATTTCGGCCTTTAGTCTGTCACTACCATTTTGGTCACAGAGTGTCTGGATATTTTGTTTTGATCCACCTACCACTTTGACATAATACCAAAATTTCTTAGGATTTTCTGCAAAGTCAGTACACCGAATTATACTTTCGAATTCATTGAACGCCTCTCGCAGAGCTCTCCTCACACTACATTTCGCTTCGCGTAATTTTTGTTTGTCTGCAGGGCTTTGGCTATGTTTATGTTTGCTGTGAAGTTCCCTTTTCTTCCGCAGCAGTTTTCTGGCTCGGTTGTTGTACCACGGTGGCTCCTTTCCATCTCTTACGATCTTGCTTGGCACATACTTATCTAATGCATATTGTGCAATGGTTTTGAACTTTGTCCACTGATACTCAACAGTATCTGTACTTGAGACTAGACTTTTGTGTTGGGCCGTCAAGTACTCTGAAATCTGCTTTTTGTCACTTTTGCTAAACAGAAAAATCTTCCTACCTTTCTTAAATATTTCTATTTACGGCTGAAATCATCGATGCAGTAACCGCATTATGATCACTGATTCCGTGTTTCGCGTTAACTGTTTCAAATAGTTCGGGTCTGTTTGTCACCAGAAGGTCTAATATGTTATCGGCACAAGACGGTTCTCTGTTTAACTGCTCAAGATAGTTTTCAGTTAAAGCACTTACAAAAAATTTCACTGGATTCTTTGTCCCTGCCTACCATTATAAACGTTGGAGACTCCCAGTCTATATCCGGCAAATTAAAATCTCCACCCAGAACAATAAAGTGGTGGGGAAATCTACTCGAAATAGTTTCAAAATTTTCCTTCAGGTGCTCTTCCACAACAGCTGCTGAGCCAGGGGGCCTATAGAGACATCCAATTACTATGTTTGAGCCTGCTTTAACCGTGACCTTCATAGTCACCTTTACCACCAAAAAATACATGATACATAAAATATACATAACCGGGAAATTGTTCTTAATGGGAAGCAAAAGAATAATTAAAAGAATGACACTATATGAACTTTATAGAACGGCTGATGAACATTAAATAGGTCAGCATATAATGTCTCAATCTCTTGCTGATAACATCACTGCATACATTCCAGGGAAATACAGGAACGAGATCAGAAAATGGGAAGAGAAGGCCCCTTCTGATATAAAATATGTCATCTTTCAGGGAAGTCGCGTATTTACCAAAAAACTCAGAATAATATACTGCAATAGGTTCACTCATCTTGTGACTGGCGCAGTGCATTTAGAATCAGAAAACTGTCACACTTGCTAAAACAAACTGAGACAGAATTACCTTATGCGGCCTTTCATGTGACCAGACGAATATCAATAAAATGAACAAAATAATCAGTGTACCAACAAGGTCTGAGACTATAGGCATAAAATACTTGAAACTTCCTAGCACACTGAAACTGTGCCACACCCAGGCTTGAAATCGGTACCTTTGTTTTCCGAAGGTAACTGCCCTGTCGGCTGAGGTACCAAAGCACGACTTAACGACCCGTCCTTGCAGCTTTATTCCTGCAGAAACTTACCTCCTACCTTCTAAATTGTCCTGCGAAACTTGAGTGATTAGCACTAGTGGAAAGAAGGCTACTGAGGATACATGGCTTAGTCACAGACGTAAAGATGTAGACAGAGGGAATTTTTCGCATTGCAGTGTAGGGTGAGCTGATATCACACGTCCTGGCAGATTAAAAAAGTTGTGCCAAAGCTGAGAGTCGAGGTCGCGAGGGGTTATGAACTGAGCTATGCATGCAGGACACAAGACTTGACCTCCTAGCTTTCTTTCCACAATAGTTAGGAAGGTAGGAGATGAGGTATCAGTAGAAGTAATGCTGTGAGGAGGGGTCGTCAGTCGTGCTGATTAGCTGTGCCGGTAGAGCAATTGCCACCGACAGATAAACCTCCTGAGCTCCAGTCTCGGTCTGGCACAGATTTTTGATATACCCATACCTGAAAGTTTCGTATCAGCGCATACTCCGCTGCATAGTGAAAAATTAGTCTGGGAACATCCCCCAGGCTATGGCTAGCCCAAGTCTCTGCAATAATCTTCTTTGAATGATGATAGTGCTGCTAGTTTCACAGTAGATCTTCCTTGAATATTGGGAGGTAGGAGACGAGGTAGTGGCCGAGGTAATGCTTTCAGAAAAGCTCGTGAGTCTTGCTTGGGTAGTTTTGTTGGTAGAGCACTGAACTCCAAAAGACAAAAGTCCCGAATTCAACATTCAGTCCGGCACGTTGGTACACACTTTTAATCAGCCAGGTAGTTTCGTATGAGATTACACTATGCTAACCTCCTCAAGGGCTGCCTCATTTCCCTTACCACCCCGTTCTTGCTACTTAGCAGCATTCTCAGTTTGGACTGTTTTTCCGTTGCACCGATGTGAGACTCGTTTTCACTTTTGTTTTACCTCACTCAAACGTATTCGATGCCAGTGAGACTAAGAAGCGTTTCCGAGGGCACTATTTATTTTAAAACTTTAATCGTATGAATCACAACATAATTACTTCCATTCTACGCAATTTTTTAATAAATTATGGCATGTCTGTGGAGGTACTGCGAAATGGTTTTGCAGTTGATGCCTGAGTGCGGAGTCAAGTAGTGTATAAGAATAGGATAATATAGTGTATAAAATCGAATTTGATACCAATTTATTGAAAAATGGAAGTATTGACGCGTACCATTGGGGTATTTTGCAATAGCTAGTCACACACCCGTAACGTGTGATCTCCTTGGGGTCGCATTAAACCTCTATTAAGCTATCAGATTACTGAAACTGAGCAGCAACTTGATACCTTAGGAAAGAATAAGTGTAAAAGATATGTCTGCATGGGGTCGTAAGCAAAGCACGTACCACCCACCAGCGCCACAGGCATCGGCAGCTCGACGTTTAGCCCAGCGATTGTCGCACCGAGAAGTCGCCGCGGGCAGCACGTATAACTCAAAGACAGTGGATCACTGAATTACAAGATTTATCTAGACATTACAAAATTTTGTCTCGTTGTGGACAATCATACAGTGATGTCATGCTGCGTGGTGCTACAACTCCAGAGATTTGTGACGCTAGAATTCGTGCTGCTATTTTGAAAGAACGTGCTCCTTATTTAGAAACAGTGTTGTAGTTCATTGAGACCCAGAACACTTATGATTTAGCTAAGTGTGAGTCGTAAATTTCAAATGTTAACGAATTGCATAATGACACTGTTAGTAGTGTTGCAGAAAGTACAGCATCGTGCCCACCTGGCCCGTGTGACACAACATGTGACGTCAAGTACAAAGAAAAAAAGTGCCATGCAGTACTAGTACAGACCCGGTAGACATAAAAACATAGCAAAGACTTGCTCGAATTGGTTTACTAGCCATAAGCATGCTCAACGTTCAAGTCGCGACGCTATTTCTTATTTTTTGCAGTACAAAAGTCATGTTCAGTCAGTGTGCTTGAAATAGTTGTGTGAATAGTAAATTCCGAAGCAACATGTCACAAGCCAGTGTTGCAAATTTCAACAGATGTAACTACAGACAAGCTTCAAGGTCTGTGTGATAAATGTAGCGAAGTTCTTAGCAACGGTCTCGGTTGTGCGAACGATCTTTTAGCTCATTTGTCACTCAAAAGACGATGCACAAACAAGGTTTTGTCGAGCTAGGAAAGCGCGCATTAGCATTGGGAAAGAGGTCACTGAACAATTACGGCAACGGCAAGCTGGTGTGATCAGCAAGCTAATCAGTGCAAGTCAGTGGTCTTCCACATCAATAATCCTTCATAAACCTTCAGGACATCTTCGAATGTGTGTAACTTTAAGTCGACTAGGAATCCTGAAGCAGTGAGAGACACGTAACCTTTGCGCTGCTCAGAGGAGCTGATGGACATGTAAGGTGAGGGTCGTTATTTCTCCAAGATAAACTTGGCAGATACTTACCCCCATTTGTCTTTGCATGGCTACTCTAAGAAATGTTTTGTTATTAACACTCATCTCGTGTTATCTCAATTTCATCGTCTGACTTTGCTAGTGCCTAAGCACCGGCGTTCTTTCAACGCTTCTTAGAGCAAGTGACTGCCAAGGTGCTGTTTTCCTGAAAATATTTCGATGATTTGTCGTATCTGGTCGTTCTGCAGAAAACCATCTAGACAATCTTGAGTGTCTTTTTCAGGTACTGTTATCGGCAAGCCTCGAGTGTCACAAATGCTCTTTCTTCCAGACAGAAATTGAATATCTGGGGAATGTCATCAATGTGCAGCGTATTCACCGAACCCAGATTCATTTGAGAGACATCATATTTCCCAACTTCCATAAATCTAAAGGAACTCCAAGCAGTGTTACACAAACTGAACTACTGCTTGAAATTCGTTCCTGACGCCTCTCAGATTCTACATCTGCTTCACTAGTTATGGCATAAGAACATTCCGTTTGCATGTCAGTTTTCTTTTTGATCAAATGAAACACGCACTCCTTAGGAAGGCACGCCTCATATACTCTGATACAGCTAAAACAGTGGTGTTAGCGGTTGATGCTCCTCCTACTGGCCTAGGCACCATTCTATCACATCGTGTTGGATCTACAGATCGTTCAATACAAACATCAATACATCAGAAACTTTATGCATGGCTAAATGTGGTCAACTGTAGAAGGTCTTTGTTAAAAATGTAATTCTAAGTCTAGGATATACATTTGATCCATTACACATGTACCCAAACATGTTGTAACAAACGATGAAAACCAATAAACTTAGTGTATTGCTGGCTGTGATAGCTGCAAAAAATATGGGATGAAAACATAGCTCTAGTTCTTGGTTAACCATTACGTCATTTATAATGTGGATAACACTACATAATGTAACATACAGTGGAGGGGCCAGAAACCTTTATCATCAAATATCAACTGCTGTAGAAGGTCTGATGTGCGAACATTGCTATAGGTCTTGGTTGTAGATTAGATCATTGTACTAAGGAAATGTAGAAAAACTTATATAATACAAAATACAGTGAAAGACCAATAAACTACAGGTATCAGTAGTATAAAGAGTGAATTGTGAAAGTAGTTTTAGGTCTTGAATATATACAACAGACCATTCATACAAATAGAATGTGGGGAATAGTACTTGGTATAACATGCAGAGACAGAGCAACGAATTTTATATCACAACATGTGACCAAATTTTTAAGGTCTAGATTGTACATTAGATACCATATCCTGAGAAAATGTAGACGCCAATGCATACTATAACATGCAGTGAAAGACCAAAATGCTTTACATATCACTAAAGGTGATCAACTATTGAAGTTGTATTTCAAAGCTGAGATCTAGGTCTTGGTTGTTTATTGCATCATTGATAGATGACACTGGGTAGTATAATGTAGCTCTAGGCCTATGTTATACATTGAATCATTATTACAACAGAAAAATATGGACAATGTACAGTAAAGGCCCAGTAATAAGCTCAGTATATATATAAAAAAAGTAATTGTACTTAAGTGATGACATATTCAGTTACAGTCTGGAAAATGTTAGACACCATACAAAATTGATGTAGTAGTAAAGAGAAGCATAACTTACAATGAAAAAGTGTAAAAAATGAACACCTATCTTAACTTAGGTTTGTAGGAGTAGTCTAAAGTATTGGTTACAAGATGCATGGAGGATGATGCTGTACTATATATCAATATCCTGTCTACACATGCAATGATGTGTTATTCCATACACAGTGATTGCAAAAATAAAACCCCTGTAATATTTAAAATCAAAACAAATTATGACAAGGAATGACCAAGAGTCTAAAAATATTTATGACCCCTGAGATATTTAGAATCTAAAAAATTATAACAAGTTCCAACAAGTATCTAAATATATAATTACCAGGACTATTGTACTCTTTAAGGTTTGTAAAATGTAACAACTGTGGTAATGTAGATCGAACTGCTGCTATGCCCAGTCCAACCGAACTCTGTGGCAAAATAATGGCATCAAAATTCCAATAATATTATTATATTTTGTCTGTGTCTGCTCATTTAAGACTTTATCAGATTATTTTTTGTAATGGCTGTAGATGCTAATATTCTCCTGTAGATTTAATATTCTACCTTTTTCAGCTTTCTGGATGACTTTAGACATTGGTTGACATTTTCCACACTATGTGCAGCTGCTCTTAGATGCTGACCAAATGCAGTTTTATACTACTCACAAATATGCTCTTTAAATCTAATGTGAAACGATCTCCCTGTTTGTCCAATATAGATTGCTTCACATTACATGAATTTAAGCTTACATACTCCTGAGTTTTGCCTCAGTATGTGTTGCAACGTGTTGTCAGTCCTGAAGGCCACTGTAATATTAGTTTTGCTTAAGTGGCTATCTATAATACCTGAGACTTTACCGTTATGTACCATAGGCACATAGGTGGTATTATTCTTGGGGAAAAGGTTTTTAACAGATGTTATCCTATCTTCCATTATCATCTTATCTTTGTAGTAAATCTTGTCCATTAAAGAACTGTCATACCCACTTGCAGCTGCAATTTGCTTTAAGATTTGCAGCTCTTCATGTCTAAGTAAGGGTGTTTGGAAAACCCTGAGTGCCACAGAATTGGAAAAAACCGTTTTTATAATTTTGCGGATATGAGGAAGTTCTTCCAGTTATGACAATTGTAATTGTTTGCATCCTGCACATACTAAAAATCTGAGAATCACCTTGTTTCCTTATTGTTAAATCAAGGGTCTTCAGGGCACTATCTTGTGCTAATTCTAGGTTACACTGTATTTTATAATGCATCTTATTTAAATCATCTGTAATAGTCAACATGTCTAGCTCAGTACCATTCACTAGTATTGAAATGTCATTAAAATATCATCAACATATTTTCGACGAAAACTCACTGTGTTGTTCAAAAACTTTGTCCTTAGTGTATTTAACAAAAAGGTATATTAGCTTTCCTGCAAGACTATTTCCCATTGCAAGGCAGTCTGTTTGTTGACACACTTTACAATTAAATTGAATGTAATAAAACGCATTGCCATTCCATTATTTCTCCAATTGATTCCTTCTTAAACTTCATGAGATTTTCTCTAGTTATCTGTATTGTGTCTGCAGTGGGAATGTTAGTATAAATATTTGTAATGTCTAATAATGCTAAGCAGGACTGATTAATCAATGCAGTTCTGCATAGTGTATAACCTTTTAACTTTTCATTAAAGATTTTATTTAATTCATAGTTATTACTTTTCATATTATTAAGTGAATATCTAATGTTTTTGTGATCTTATGTGTCTTTGCCTGAGATCCCCACTCCCCCCCCCCCCATGAACCATGGACCTTGCCATTGGTGGGGACGCTTGCGTGCCTCAGCGATACAGATAGCCGTACCGTAGGTGCAACCACAACGGAGGGGTATCTGTTGAGAGGCCAGACAAACGTGTGGTTCCTGAAGAGGGGCAGCAGCCTTTTCAGTAGTTGCAGCGGCAACAGTCTGGATGATTGATTGATCTGGCCTTGTAACACTAGCCAAAACGGCTTTGCTGTGCTGGTACTGCGAACGGCTGAAAGCAAGGGGAAACTACAGCCGTAATTTTTACCAAGGGCATGCAGCTTTACTGTATGGTTAAATGATGATGGCGTCCTCTTGGGTAAAATATTCCGGAGGTAAAATAGTCCCCCATTTGGATCTATAGGCGGGGCTACTCAGGAGGACATCGTTATCAGGAGAAAGGAAACTGGCTTTCAACGGATTGGAGCGTGGAATGTCAGATCCCTTAGTCGAGCAGGTAGGTTAGAAAATTTAAAAAGGGAAATGGATAGGTTAAAGTTAGTTATAGTAGGAATTAGTGAAGTTCGCTGGCAGAAGGAACAAGACTTTTGGTCAAGCTAATAAAGGCTTATAAGGGGTAATGCAGGAGTCAGTATAATAATGAATAAAAAAATAGGAATGCGGGTAAGCTACTACAAACAGCATAGTGAACGCCTTATTGTGGCCAAGATAGACATGAAGCCCACGTCTACTACCGTAGTACAAGTTTGTATGCCAACTAGCTCTGCAGATGACGAAGAAATTGAAGAAGTGCTTCATGAAATAAAAGAAATTATTCAGATAGTGAAGGGAGATGAAAATTTAATAGTCATGGATGACTGGAATTTGGTAGTAGCAAAAGGGAGAGAAGGAAATGTAGTAGGTGAATATGGATTGGGGCTAAGAAATGAAAGAGGAAGCCGCCTGGTACAATTTTGCACAGAGCACAACTTAATCATAGCTAACACGTGGTTCAAGAATCATAAAAGAAGGTTGTATTCATGGAAGAAGACTGGAGATACCGACAGGTTTCAGATAGATTATATAATGGTAAGACAGAGATTCAGGAACCAGGTTTTAAATTGTAAGACATTTCCAGGGGCAGGTGTGGACTCTGACCACAATCTATTGGTTTTGAACTGTAGGTTATAACTGAAGAAACTGCAAAAAGGTGGGAATATATGGAGATGGGACTTGGATGAACTGACTAAACCAGAGGTTGTAGAGAGTTTCAGGGAGAGCATAAGGGCACAATTGACAGGAATGGGGGAAAGAAATACGGTAGAAGAAGAATTATGCATCAAACCAGTCTCAGGACTAAAGACCACAACAACAAGCTGAGATCTCAATATTGCGAATGCTACTTTGATCAGGTCACAATATTTCATTTCCCTACTATGGAACAAATACATCATAACACAATTTTTTAAGCAATGTATGAATCTTTGCTATTAGATCTCAGTTAACTTCAACAATTTGGTTGTCTACAAAAAAAATTCTTCAGTATTTCAAATGATATCTACATTGCAGATCAGAACAGTAGCAGATCTCTTATCTTCCTAGGTTTGCAAAAATTTTTTTGTCACTAAGTTTCTTACTATCTGCTGTCAAAATTGTTTCTTCTGCATTATCCTTATTCGATTTCTTAATTTCTGTCTTCATTTGTGCAGCTACTTCAGGGCCAATATTTGCACTTTGTTATAATTTAATTTTGCCTCTACTGTCCCTATTTTTACGTCATCAATTCTTTAATGTTGGTTTTATTTAATTCTGTGGGTTCATTGTGCTTCGAAACCCTTATTAAGTAAACTTAACTCTTCCTTTGAAAACTGAAAATCTGTTAAATTAATCACTCTATCGTCGAATTTGAATGCTTGAACCTGTTGCTCTTCAAATTTATCATTATTAGCGGAAGTAATGATGTCATTTTGTTCCTATACCGAACCTGTATCGTTCTGTAAATTTTTTATTTGTTAGATTATTCCTTAATTTCTTTCGTTTTCGTATTAATCTCCTTTGCCAGAATATTATTTTCTCATAACTCCTTGATCTGTAAGTTTACATTAAGCTTTTAATTTCTTGTCGCAACCGACTGTGCTTCTCAGTTTTCTTTTTTTCTATCTACTGTTGCAAATTTCGGAACTACCTGGTTCTGAAGACTTAAGGCACGTAATCTGCCTTTTGCTACCTTTTTCTGAACGTTTGTACATCTACATAGATACTTCACGAGCTACCGTATGGTGTGTTGCAGACAGCACCTTGTACCACTAAATGGCATTTTCCTTTCCTGTTCCACTCGCAAACAGAGCGAGCGAATAACGACTACCGTAGCATCCACTCGGCCACTCCAGCCGGCCGTACCTTATCCCTGTGGTCCTCATGTGTAATTTATAATGGTGGGAATAGAATCGTTGAGCATTCAGCTTCAAATACCTATTCTCTAAATTTTCTCAATAGAGCTTCTCGAAAAGAACGCCGCCTTTATCCAATTTGTATTCCAGAAGCACATCTGTGATTTGCAATTCGGGTGACTAACGGTCCGAAGTGTACATATTGATTTGATAAAAGACGTGCATGGTTCACGAAGCGCACAGCTAGCACTTGCCACTCAATTAGAACTTTATGTCAGTGCCACCGGGTGATAGCACACTGTGGCAGACTTCTATCCCCGTTCGCCCCACATAAATCCTTCTAGATGATAGCAAACTTCTCAGATAAGCTACTTCACTCACTATGTACTGACCGGATGTCAGTATATGTTAAAGATGTACTGACAGTAAACCTACTTTGTGGGTTTCTCAAGGAGTTATACACTCCTGGCAATGGAAAAAAGAACACATTGACACCGGTGTGTCAGACCCACCATACTTGCTCCGGACACTGCGAGAGGGCTGTACAAGCAATGATCACACGCACAGCACAGCGGACACACCAGGAACCGCGGTGTTGGTCGTCGAATGGCGCTAGCTGCGCAGCATTTGTGCACTGCCGCCGTCAGTGTCAGCCAGTTTGCCGTGGCATACGGAGCTCCATCGCAGTCTTTAACACTGGTAGCATGCCGCGACAGCGTGGACGTGAACCGTATGTGCAGTTGACGGACTTTTAGCGAGGGTGTATAGTGGGCATGCGGTAGGCCTGGTGGACGTACCGCCGAATTGCTCAACACGTGGGGCGTGAGGTCTCCACAGTACATCGATGTTGTCGACAGTGGTCGGCGGAAGGTGCACGTGCCCGTCGACCTGGGACCGGACCGCAGCGACGCACGGGTGCACGCCATGACCGTAGGATCCTACGCAGTGCCGTAGGGGACCGCACCGCCACTTCCCAGCAAATTAGGGACACCGTTACTCCTGGGGTATCGGCGAGGACCATTCGCAACCGTCTCCATGAAGCTGGGCTACGGTCCCGCACACCGTTAGGCCGTCTTCCGCTCACGCCCCAACATCGTGCAGCCCGCCTCCAGTGGTGTCGCGACAGGCGTGAATGGAGGGACGAATGGAGACGTGTCGTCTTCAGCGATGAGAGTCGCTTCTGCCTTGGTGCCAATGATGGTCGTATGCGTGTTTGGCGCCGTGCAGGTGAGCGCCACAATCAGGACTGCATACAACCGAGGCACTCAGGGCCAACACCCGGCATCATGGTGTGGGGAGCGATCTCCTACACTGGCCGTACACCACTGGTGATCGTCGAGGGGACACTGAATAGTGCACGGTACATCCAAACCGTCATCGAACCCATCGTTCTACCATTCCTAGACCGGCAAGGGAACTTGCTGTTCCAACAGGACAATGCACGTCCGCATGTATCCCGTGCCACCCAACGTGCTCTAGAAGGTGTAAGTCAACTACCCTGGCCAGCAAAATCTCCGGATCTGTCCCCCATTGAGCATGTTTGGGACTGGATGAAGCGTCGTCTCACGCGATCTGCACGTCCAGCACGACTGCTGGTCCAACTGAGGCGCCAGGTAGAAATGGCATGGCAAACCGTTCCACAGGACTACATCCAGCATATCTACGATCGTCTCCATGGGAGAATAGCAGCCTGCATTGCTGCGAAAGGTGGATATACAATGTACTAGTGCCGACATTGTGCATGCTCTGTTGCCTGTGTCTATGTGCATGTGGTTCTGTCAGTGTGATCATGTGATGTATCTGTCCCCCGGAAAGTGTCAATAAAGTTCCCCCTTCCTGGGACAATGAATTCACAGTGTTCTTATTTCAATTTCCGGGAGTGTAGTATATTAAGTAGTGAATTTTATCAAACAGTAATCCTATTAAGGCGCTAAGAATCACAAGGGCATAAAGCACGCCACAGTAGACTGTGAACTGTAGCATTTATTAATGTATCTGATATCTGCTGAGCTTATGCTGAGTCAGGTTTACCTATGCTGTAGGCCCACATTGTATGAAAAGCTGTATCATTGTTTCCTCTGATATTCTGTTAAAGTTGGGATCAACGACTTTGTGCTATGGGCCCTCATGGATCTCAACTCCTTATTTGTGTTCTACTCAAGTGACCATGTTGGTTGACATTACTAATAGTTTAATCATTTCTACAAATGGCATCTTGTGTGTGGAGTTGCTTGCTTACTGTGCTGGAATCGGTTTTCGCGTGCAGAAAAGCAAATTACCAGGAAAAGTTTGCCACAAAGAAACTATTGCCTTCGAGAACATATCATTTGATTGAGAGAGTGATGAAATCAAATAAGCGCAACTACATGCGAACATATAACAAGCAAGTGTACAGTGAGCACATGTTGCTGTGTGGGTGCAGCGCAAGAATATCTGATTTTCAGTGATCTTTTAGGGATGTTGTACATTTGTCTGAAGAAGTGGAAAAGCACGAAAGCTCCCACTTATACAAAAATACGAAATGGAGAGTTTCTAAAGCTTACACTTCATTTCGTTAGTGCCCTAAACCGTACTTAATTATGTACTAAACAATAAAATCCGACAATAACAAATATTACTTTTGCCAGATAAGTTACGCACATTATTATAACTGTTGTTATTATTGGCAGTGGCTGCAGTTATATAAACTTGTTGGTAAGCGTAACTGTTATACAGCATGCTACTAATTTCACACTGACAGATATATGCGAATCTATAAGTCCATGACCACCCAGAACGTATTCTCACAGGCGGCCACTGCTCCTGACGAAACCATTGTCTCTGATGAACACTCGCCGTTGAGGACAACATAATGTACTTTAATACTTAAGAAGTCTTCGAGTCACTCACATATCTGTGAACTTATTCCATATATTCGTTCCTTCATTAACATCCTGCAGTGGGTCACCATCTGATGCTTTCCAGAAACCTAAAAATATGGAATCTGCTTATTGTCCTTCATCCACAGTTCGCAGTATACCATGTGAGGAGAGGGCAAGCTGAGTTTCGCAAGAGCGATGCCTTCTTAAACCATGGTGATTCGTGGACATAAACTTCTCAGTCCAAGAAAGTTTATTATATTCTAGTTGAGAATATGTTCAACGATTCTGCAGCAAACCGAAGTTAGGGACATTGGTCTGTAAATTTACAGGTCCCTTTATATATACCGGAGTCACCTGCGCTTTCTTCTAGTGGCTTGGGACTTAGTGCTGGGAAAGAGTTTCACGATGAATGCCAGCTAGGTAAGAGGCCAGTGCCGTAAAATACTCTTTGTAAAATCGAACTGGGATTCCAACTGGACCTGGTGATTTTTTTCTTTCACATCTTCCAGTTGTTTCTCTAAGCCATGTATTCTTACTACGTTGTCCATACAGGAATCAGTCCGATGGTCAAATGACAGTATGTTTGTGCGATTCTCCCTTTCAAGTTTAAAACTTTTGTTTTCTCTTTGCTATCTTCAACTGCTACACTGCTACACCAGGGTGGTCAACAAGGGACTGAATGGGAGCCTTAGATCGGCTTAGCGATTTTGCGTAAGACCATAATTTTCTTGGGTTCTGTGCCAGATCTTTTGCTAAGGTGTGAGGGTGGTAGTAGTTGTATGCCTCGAGCATAGATCTTTTCACAGAAGCACGAAGCTCTACTAACTTTTCCTTGACGAAATTTGTGCGTTCCCTTTTGAACCGACAGTGCAACGGCCTCTGCTTCCTCAGCATCCCCCGAATTTCTTTATTAAAACATAGGGGATCTTTTCCATCTTCATCCGCTTACTAGGCACATAACTCTCCAGACCACGATATGCAGTTTGCTTAAACTTTTCCCACAATTCCTCTACATTCATCTTACTGGAACTAAGTGATGCCAATTCACTTAGTAAGATGCTAGTAACTGCTTATCTGCTCTATCTAGGAGAAACACTCTCCTAGTCTTCTTAACTGATTTATTAACTTTCGTAATCATAGTAGCTATAATGACATCATGATCGGTAATCCCTATTTCTATAGTGGCATTGTTGATAAGGTCTGGCATATTTTTAGCTACAAACTCTAAGATACCTCCATGATGTAGGCTGCGAAGTTAGCTGCTCAAGACAATTTTCAGAAAACGTGTTCAAAGGCATTTCGCATAACTGTGTCTATATCTCCAACAATAAATCCATACACGTCTCAGTCTATACTGGGCGGGTTAAAGGCGCTTCCCACTACTATTGCGTGATCTGGGTTTTTACGCGCTAATGACTGTAGACTTTCTTCGAATGATTCTACAACATCACCACAGGATCGGATGGCTGGTAAAAACATCCAACAATTAATTTGGTTTCACCTAAACCTGTTATACGCTATCGCATTACTTCATTGTCACACTCAACTTCGACGTCAATAGATACAGTATTTTTGTCGACTACAATGAACACTCCCCATCCTATGACTCTAACCTGTCTTTCGGATATGCGTTCCATGACTCGCCAAATATCGCAGAGATTTTCACTTCGAGTTTCAGCCATCTCTCGACCCCAAAAATACTTTGAGGGCAATAACTTTCCTGGAACCAGTAAATTCGGAAACTCTATTACAATACTTCGACATTTTACTGATAGAACTAGAACAGTGCAAACGTCTTTATTCTGAACGCCGTTTGACTTCACTTGCTGCATATCGAGTGGCGAGTGTTGAAGAGAGAACTTCAAATTACTCCCTAACGTAAAAACAGCCTCATGTGCACTGCACGAGTACTCTGTTACCCGAGTTCCACAGCTGCTGTTACACGGTGTCTCAGTTCATTCACTGTTGCTGGTAATGGAGGTACAGGAACAGAGTCTTTTCCAAAACCCACACAATAAATAAACACGTACTGTTTGGTCCAGTGACTTTGGAGGCCAGTAATGCAAGCCTGAATCATTAGGTTCAGTGAGACTGATCCACTGTATAGTAATCCTTTACTTTAAAAATTCCCAAACTTCCAGATGCCAGTGTGGCGGTGCCCCATACTGTTGGTAAATGAAGTCGTTCGAATCAATCTCCAACTGTAAGAAAACAAATTTTTCAAGCACATCGAGATATGCGCTTCCTGTAACAGTGTTCTCGCCAAGAATATAGACCATGCACAAAACACATTAAATTTTACAGAGTCCGTCTCACCTTACACAGCTTCATGTGGTTGTTCCATACCCCATATTCTCACATTACGATGCTCCACCTTTCCATTTAAATGGAATTTTGCTTTATCACCTAACACTGACTTTGGAAGAAAACTATCATCCTCCATCTTACCAAGAACAAAATTACGGAACTCCACATTTTTTTGTTTGCCACCTTCACAAAGAGCTTACAGCAGCTGCATTTTGTATGGTTTCATGTGTAAACCTAGACGCAGTACACACCAGACGGATATCAGGGCCATGTTGATCTATCAGGCTGCACAGCAAATGGATTTTTGTGTGCTCCTTGTCGGACTGTCCCAAATGCTTTTGACGTCTGTGTCAGACACTTAGACGATTTGCCTTTACCAAAATGACCTGTTTCTCGGCATTGTTCATGCCATCGTCTAATGCTCTGTGCTGCAGAGGGACCCACGCCATTCCTTGTATGAAACACTGCTGAATGGTTATTACTAAATGTATTCATTGAATTAACATCAGTATTGCCCAACTACCCACATAACGAACCTGATAAGTCAAAATCTTGTCTTATTAATCTTAGAAATTCTGCTGTTATTCTGAAACATATATCCCTCAAGTATTACATGGAGCAATTAACTGAATTATCAGAATACAACCTACAAAAAAACCATGGTTAACTTTTCAAATATAGTAAGCTTCTCTAATAACACAGCAGGTATGACTTGAGGTAAATAAGTTACCTTACACGATATAGGCCGGCCGAAGTGGCCGTGCGGTTGAAGGCGCTGCAGTCTGGAACCGCAAGACCGCTACAGTCGCAGATTCGAATCCTGCCTCGGGCATGGATGTTTGTGATGTCCTTAGGTTAGTTAGGTTTAACTAGTTCTAAGTTCTAGGGGACTAATGACCTCAGCAGTTGAGTCCCATAGTGCTCAGAGCCATTTTTTTACACGATATACAAAATTGTACCTTGATAAAGGTAATGAAATAACAACGTAGTTGATTGGATATTGTATATTGTTATCTGTATACATTGTCTGCAAGAGATTCAGTCAACTCTGAGACAAAAATTTCAAATTTACAAAATGAATCGAACATCACTAATAATCTAACTGTAAGATGTGAATAAAACGCCGCCAACAATTATTATAGTCTTACCTTAAAGTTAAAAATACATAGTTTTTTAGACAACATACATACAGGAGAGGTTAAAACATAATTGATCAACACGGTGAATACAGCACTATAAGCACTCTATACCACTGTGTCGAAGAAACAACTGTTTATTTGGGCGACAGATATACAGGCAAGGTTACCATATGACTGACCAACATTATGGAGACTGCGTATTTGTTACTTCTCGCGACTCGCCACCAGGGGCAGACCAAACCAATACACATAAACAAGCAAACAATGGCTGTACAGATTAAGCATAAATTCAGTCATCTTATGAGAACAATAACGACAAAAGTATCCAACAATTACAAAATTGCTTACAGCTATATAGTAATTTAAAGATATGTAATTATTGCAATAACATGAAGCACTAGCTTGTTTTTGCATATATACAAATCTCTATAACAGAATACTCATCACTTAAAGATGCTGGGTACAGGTAACATTTAGCTACAGAGGATGAAATGAACAGTATTGTAAAAGGATTAGAACAATAATAATTGTAGTCCATGGACCACCTAAGAACAATGTTATCTAGGTTAAATTACTGTAAAAGTTATCAACTTAATTTTGAAAACAAATATTTTGTGTATATAATATTCAGGGAATATAAACAAACCTACATTCATACATCATTCATAGAAAGGCAAAATATGTATACAGATGACAAAATATGATTTAAGAAATGGTGAAAAAACAACGACCTTTGTGTATCCCTAGATGTCAGCAGATGTCTGAATAAGGAAAAGTAGTTCTGGGTCTAGGTTATCCATTAGATAATTTATACAAAGAAAATGAAGATGACGACACATGCCAAATGTACAGTGCTAGATCAAAAACATTACTGCATCATTTTATGTGATTGATTGTAGAATGTAAAGGTTAAAAATGTAACTGTAAGTCTAGGTTATATACCAGATCCATTACACACAGACATGTGATGACAAGTCATGGTGTAATACACGATAAAAACCGATAAGCTAAGTGTATCACTGGCTGTGTTGCTGCCAAAACTTTGGGTTGAAAACATAGCTCTAGAAAATGGTTAAACGTTACTACATTTACAACATAGATAACACTACACAAAGTAATATATGATGGAAGAGCCATAAACTTTTTACCATTAAATCTTAACAGCTCTAGAAGGTCTAATTTGGGATCATAGCTCTAGACCTAGGTTGTACATTAGATCATTGTACTAATGAAATATAGAAAACCTTTTATAACATATAGTGAAAGGCCAATAAGCTTCATGTATGAGTAGTAGGAAGGGTGGATTGTGTATGTAGTTTCAGCTATTGATTATGTATAGTAGATCATTTATACATAGAGAATTTGGAGGGTAGTACTTGGTGTAACATGCAGAGATATAGCAATGAATCTTATATCCTTAGCCAATGAAAGACTAATGTTCCTTATACATCACTAAATGTGATCAGCTACAGAAGG
The DNA here is from genome assembly GCF_021461395.2 of Schistocerca americana. NCBI lineage: Eukaryota > Metazoa > Arthropoda > Insecta > Orthoptera > Acrididae > Schistocerca > Schistocerca americana. The sequence goes on along the minus strand of NC_060124.1, from coordinate 501,678,489 downwards.
TCTGTGTTGGAAGCACAGCACACATTCTAATATAACATAGCTCTAGGCTTATGTTAAACATTGCATCATTATTGCAACAGAGAATGTGGTACAATATACATTAAGAGACCAGTAAGTTTAGTATTCCCCTATATCAATAAATTAATCGTACATATGTTATGACACTTTTGATTACAGTTTGAAAAGTATTAGACACCATACAAAATTAATGTAGAGGTACACAAAAGCAGTAACTCACAATGAAGAAATCTAATGCATGGACGTTTATGCCATAATATGTGTCAGTACCCTGTCTACACATGCAGTGACATATTATTTATATACCTAGGATACAGGAAAATTAAAGCCCTGTCATATTTGAGGTCAAAACAAATTATAACAATGAAATACAAGAATATAAAAATATTCATAACACCTATGGTAATTTTAATCTAAATAATTATGACAATGTTTTACCAAGTACCTAAATATGTGAGTAAAATGACCATTGTAGTCTTTAACTGTGGTAATGTCTGTTTATCTTCTGCTATACCTAAAGCAATTGAACTGCATGGCTAAATATCCATAAATACGTTTATATTTTATCTCAGTCTCCTCATTTACGTCTTTACCCTGTTCTGTCTTGTAATGGCTGTAGATGTTAATATTCTCTAGTGGATCTAATTTTCTACCCTTTTCAGCTTTAGGGACCATTTTGAAACCTTGGTTGACATTTCTGCTCACTAATAGATTCTTTAAATATAGTGTTAAATGCCCAATATACCCGTAGATTGTTTCACATTCCATATATTTAAGCCTGTATACCCCTGAGTTTGCATAGTTACCACTTGTACTATGCAGACTATTTCAATTTCTGTTGCAGTGTATTGTCAGTTTGAAGGCCACTTTAATGTTAGTTTTCCTTAGGTAGCTATCTCTAACTTCTGAGCATTGCCATTCTATATCACAGGCACATAGGAGGTATTATTCCTGGCCATCTGCTTTTATCAGATGTTTCCATAGCGTCCATTACCTCCTCATTTTTAATGTAAATTTCGACAGTTAAGGAAATTTCATACCAAATCGAAGCTGGAATTAGTTTTAAGATTATCGGTATTTTATTAATTTGACGTCTATATAGAAATGTTTGCAGAACACTGTGGATCATGGAATTGAATAACCTTTTTTGTAGGTTTGTGGGTGACAGGATGTTTCTCCAGTTAGATATCTGTACATGTTGGCATTCTGTTTACACATAATTGTGAGAATTACCTTGTTCCTTTATTAGCAACTAATGAAAGCTGAAGGCAGTATCTTTCTCTAACACTAAAATTAACTCTATATGCATTTTATTTATCTCAACCCTAATGGTTAGCATGTCTATCTCAGTACCATTTCCTAACATTAGAATGTCATCGATGTATCTTTTGATCTAAACTATTTTCTGTGAAATTTCTTGTTGCTGTGCTGATTATTTATTCACAATGTAATTAACAAAAATGTCTGTGGGTATTCCCACAAGAGTTTTTCCCCTTGCAATGTCATCTGTTTGTCGACACACTTTGCTATTAAATTGAAAGTAATTAAGAACTTGTGAAATTTGTAGTAACTCTATTAATTCCATTGATTGTCCCATTGATGCTTTCTTAAACATACATAGATTTCCTCTAATTATCTGTATTGTTTCGCAATTGGGATGTTGGTATAAGGATTTTTTAAGCCTAGTGATGCTAAGCAAGACTGATCTGGAATATATGTATTAATCTGGACTTGTATTGATCCATACTGTTTTTATGGGTGTGGTCTTTTGAGTCATATGTAGCACCTTTAACTTTTTATTTAAGATTTAATTTAATTCATAATTAAGAGTTGTTATGTTATTAACTACATGTCTAATGCTTTTGATAATCATCAATTTTGTCATCTACAAAAAATTCTTCAGTTTTTCCAATGTTATCTTCATCACTGATCAGAACAGTAGCATACTCTTATCTGTCTTTATTGCTACAATTTTATAGGCATGAATATTTCAATTATTTGTTATCAAAATCGTCTCATCTGTAGTGGTCTTATTCAATTTCTTAATTTCTATCTTAATTGCTCCAGCACCTTTAATATATTTAATTGTCACTTTGGGACTTCACTTTTGCTTTTTCTGTTCCTATTTTTACTTCAGAATTTATTTCTTTTGTGTTGTCTTTCTTTAATATTTTTTGGGGAATTGTGCTTCACACCATTATTAAGCAAACCCATATTTTCCTTTGATACTTGAAAGTCAGTTACATTAATCACTATGTTCTCAAATTTGAATGACTGAACCTGCTGCTCTTCGCATTTATCATTATTATCAGGAAGTAGTGATGTCATTTTATTGGTATGCCTAACCTCATTAGTTAGAATATTACTTTCTCTATAGATTTCTCTGATATGTAATTTTGTATGGTTCAACCAGCTGTTCTCCATACATTTCATTATTAGCAGTAAGTAATGACACTACTTTCTTACTATGCCTAACTTGTATAGGTTTTAAAAATTTGTTAGTTGTACATGTAGTATCCAGTGTATTTCTATAATTTTTCATGCATTAGATTATTCTATAATTTACTTCGTTTCAAGGTAATTTTGTCAGAATATTACATTCTTTATACTATCACCTGATTTGTAATTTTATCAAAACATTTTTCTTCTTGTCATAACTAATGGTGCTACTCAGGTTTGGTTTTCTATATCTGTTGTTACACATTATGGAACTACTTGGTTTTGGAGCCTTTTTTGTTAAACATGATATGTAGTTGGTATTTTGCTACATTTCTGAAACATTAATGGATACACTGGATCCCATCTGATCTCCAAAGTTAAGTGCTGTCAGGTGTGGCCAGTGCTTGGATGGGTGACTATCAGGACCGCCATGGGCTGTTGCCATTTTTCAGGGTGCACTCAGCCTCGTGATGCAAATTGAGGAGCTAGTAGACCTAATAGTAAAGCTACATCTACATTTCATCTACATTTGTTCTCCGCAAGCCACCGAACGGTGTGTGGCGGAGGGCACTTTACGTGCCAATGTCATTACCTCCCTCTCCTGTTCCAGTCGCGTATGGTTCGTGGGAAGAACGACTGTCTGAAGGCCTCTGTGCGTGCTCGAATCTCTCTAATTTTACATTCGTGGTCTCCTCGGGAGGTATAAGTAGGGGGAAGCAATTATTCGATACCTCATCCAGAAACGCACCTTCTCAAAACCTGGCGAGCAAGCTACACCGCGATGCAGAGTGCCTCTCTTGTAGAGTCTGCCAATTGAGTTTGTTAAACATCTCCATAGCGCTATCACGGTTACCAAATAACCCTGTGACGAAACGCGCCGCTCTTCTTTGGGTCTTCTCCATCTCCTCCGTCAACCCGACCTGGTAAGGATCCCACACTGATGAGCAATGCTCAAGTATAGGTCGATCGAGTGTTTTGTAAGCCATCTTCTTTGTTGATGGACTTCATTTTCAAAGGACTCTCCCAACGAATCTCAACCTGGTACCCACCTTACCAACAATTAATTTTATATGATCATTCCACTTCAAATTGTTCCGCACACATACTCCCAGATATTTTACAGAAGTTACTGCTACCAGTGTTTGTTCCGCTATCATATACTCATACAATAAAGGATCCTTCTTTCTATGTATTCGCAATACATTACATTTGATTATGTTAAGGGTCAGTTGCCACTCCCTGCACCAAGTGCCTATCCGCTGCAGAGCTTCCTGCATTTCGCTACAATTTTCTAATGCCGCAACTTCTCTGTATACTACAGCATCATCCGCGAAAAGCCGCATGGGGCTTCCAACACTATCTACTAGGTCATTTATATATATTGTGAAAATCAATGGTCCCATAACACTCCCCTGTGGCACGCCAGAGGTTACTTTAACGTCTGTAGGCGTCTCCCCATTGACAACAACATGCTGTGTTCTGTTTGCTAAAAACTCTTCAGTCCAGCCACACAGCTGGTCTGATATTCCGTAGGCTCTTACTTTGTTTATCAGGCGACAGTGCGGAACTGTATCGAAAGCCTTCCGGAAGTCAAGAAAAATAGCATCTACCTGGGAGCCTGTATCAAATATTTTCTGGGTCTCATGAACAAATAAAGCGAGTTGGGTCTCACACGATCGCTGTTTCCGGAATCCATGTTGATTCCTACATAGTAGATTCTGGGTTTCCAAAAACGACATGATACTCGAGCGGAACGTATGTTCTAAAATTCTACAACAGATCGACGTCAGAGATATAGGTCTATAGTTTTGCGCATCTGCTCGACGACCCTTCTTGAAGACTGGGACTACCTGTGCTCTTTTCCAATCGTTTGGAACTTTCCGTTCCTCTAGAGACTTGCGGAACACGGCTGTTAGAAGGGGGGCAAGTTCTTTCGCGTACTCTGTGTAGAATCGAATTGGTATCCCGTCAGGTCCAGCGGACTTTCCTCTGTTGAGTGATTCCAGTTGCTTTTCTATTCCTTGGACACTTGTATCGACGTCAGCCATTTTTTCGTTTGTGCGAGGACTTAGAGAAGGAACTGCAGTGCGGTCTTCCTTTGTGAAACAATTGTAATGACTGGGAGAGCGGCGTGCTGAGCACACGCCACTCCTATCCACTTCCTTAGCTGAGGATGACACGGCGGTCACATGGTCCCGATGGGCCACTTGTGAGTACTTTTGAAACTTTATACTAGTATTAATTGCTCTTTCATCCATCTAAGTAAATCAACTTTTTTCGTTAGATGTGCTGACTTAAGGGGTGTGAATAAATACAAGTTTCCTTCCAAATGTATTAGACCTTATTACATTAGTCAAGCACTAGTCACAGTAAATTACGGAAGTTTATATGATTAGTTCCGTGAAGCATAGTCACCATTATCAAATGTGACAAATATGAAATAAGTTTCCTATTATTATCAGAACCTGAAATATAAGTAAAATTTTACCACAACATCTTTGTCATTGGAAGTAATACTGTGAATTTATGAATTTAAATTAAATCTCACTAAGCAGTAATGGCAAAGAAGAAATATCACTGCAATTAACAGATTTGAAGCCTTTATGTATACAGTGTCTGCAGCTTATGGTCTCGCTGTAGCATTCTCGCTTTCCGAGCATGGGGTCCTGGGTATGGTTGTCAGTAGGGTCAGGGATTTTCATCTGCCCTGACATGACTGGGTGTTGTTGTATCGTCTTCATCATCATCATCCATCCTGATTACAGTCAGAGGAAGGCAACAGAAAATCACCTCCATTAGGACCTTGCTTAGTATGGTGTTGTGGATGCCCTATGGTCTGTCAACACGCATGGGACTACATTTCCATTCCATATATACAGAACATTAAAATCTTTATGTCATGTATGTTGGATTAGGATCAACATTGTCTGACTAATTGCACAGAAAACCTGGCAAGTGAAAATCTGGTCTTACTGACCTCAGCAATTCTGCAGTTTTTCTTAACCATACATCACTCAAGCAGGAGATGGAATTGTTAACTGAAGTATCAGAATCCACCTGAAAAAATTAATGGTTGCATTTTTTTAAAAATAGTAAAATTCCCTCACAACATGACAGGTATGTCTTGAGACAAAGAATTTTCCTTAAGTAACGTGAAAGACTGTACCTTCATAAAGTTAATGAAATAACAATATCCATGCATAAATACTGTATATTATTATCTGAATTAACATCTCCCAGGTAGGTTAGAAAATTTAAAAAGGGAAATAGGTAGATTAAAGTTAAATATAGTGGGAAATAGTGAAGTCCAGTAGCAGGAGGAACAAGACCTCTGGTCAGGTGAGTACAGAATGAGATTTTCACTTTCCTGTGGAGTTTGCGCTGATAAGAATCTTCCTGGCGGACTAAAACTGTGTGCCGGACCGAGACTTCAACTCGGAACCTTTGCTATTCGCAGGCAAGCGCTCTACCATATGAGCTACATAAGCACGACTCACAACCCGTCCTCACAGCTCCAGAAGAGCTTCCGTAAAGTCCTACAGACGAGGTACTGGCGGAACGGAAGCTGTGAGGATGGGTCATAAGTTGTGATTGGGTAGTTCAGATGGTAGAGCCCTTGCCCACGGAAGGGAAAGGTCCCGAGTTCGAGTCTCGGTCCGGCACACAGTTTTAATCCGCCAGGAGGTTTCAGGTGAACCAACTGGTTTAAAAAATTGACGACTGTTAAGTTTTGTAGGAGCATTCTAAGAATTCAGTGAACGATTCCATCTCTTGAGTGATGTATGTTTCAGAAAAACAGAAGAATTTATAAGGTTAATAAGACAAGATTATCACTTGGCAGATTCGTTAGGAAGTAGATGGACAACTCCCATTCCAATCCAACACATACAGCCTTCAGATTTTAATGTTTTGTATAGATAAAAGCTTCAAAGCTATCAGTTGCTGTAATTTTGCTTCTTTGCATTACTGCTTAATAATGTTTAATTTAACATGATAAATTCACAGTATTACTTCCTACAACAAAGGTGTTGAGGTTAAATGTTACTTATATTTCAGGTTCTCATAATTGATAGCAGACTTATTTCATATTTGTTAGTTTCATAATGGTGACTGAGCTTCACCAAAACTACTGATGTAAATTTTCTGTAATTTACTGCGACTGTGGCTTCACTGCTGTACTGAAGCCAAAAAAATTTGAAAAAAATTATATTTAGGTGCACTCCTTAAGACAGTCATGTATAATTATAAAGTAAGGCAAGAAGTTTCTTAGTCAACAACAAACACAGGTGATGCGGCATAGCAGGTCAGCTGTGTGGATTTTTGTGATGTGAAGGTTCTGGTAGTGGACACAAACACAGGTAGTAGCTTGGCTGTTCATGTCTGCAGCATCATTACTAAATTGTGGTTCCTACTTGGGTGTGCTGCATGGAAACAGTAGTTGTACCAGCAAGATTTGACTGTGCAACGCCATGCAGAGCCTCCACATCTACGTTTGTCATTGTTATCCTGCTGCAGCACATGATACCACTGGTCAGTGCCATCAGTAACAGAGCTCACTTTCAACTGTCCCCACATTTGCTATGTGTATCCATGGAGAAGCACTGCAGTGGATATACTAGCCGCTACCAAATGCTTATCATCCGATTTTAAGAAAACCATTACATGGAGAACTTTGATCCTTTTCTGTCTTACAGTCTGATATCGCCACTTCATAAGGGACTCGATTTTTTTTTTCGTATTCGTCACAGGTATTGTGATGTATCAAAATGAAATAAATCACTGCACAAAATCTTAAGACTTGGCAATGTCAAAAATGCATTGCATAGAATTTTCGATTGGTTTTCTTTGGGTCACACATCTCTGTGTATGAAATGTAGCTAACTTATCGAAATGGTACTTAAAGCTGGAGCTGAGAGATATCTCTCTCCATTCTCGAGTTATTGGTTGGCACCTCTATGGGATGGTCACATGAAAAGCATCCAACTCCATCCACATGAACTGGGAAATGCTGGTTTTTATCAGTCATCATAAAAGGATCAAGATACTGAAACAAGGCTTTACTATATCATAAAATAAAAATACAGTACTAATATTTACTGTAAGCAATGTGGTCTGCTGAGCTTTAATTTAAACCTGTTTATTGTTATGGTGCTATCTGTAATCGCTCTTTAACTAGATGTTTTTAATTATTTTAGTTGGCATTTCGCCCCATTATTTATTTACAACTATTATTTTGATTTATAGTTAATGACATCAGCTTGCCAAATATGCTTTCCAGCTACTGAAATAGTCTTTCTAAGCCGGCATCTGATACTCTTACTCCTGTTTCTTTTACTGAAGGAGCTCACATCACTGTAATTTCCTTCAGAACTCACAAATGCTGGAGAACAACATGGTAACCTAGCCAATGATCAATTACTGATAGTAGTTATGTATGACTAAGTCCTGGACAACAATACAGCTTACTAGATGCACACCCCTGATGATCAATGACAGATTCGTAGTTGCAAAGGTCCGCAGTTGGCGTGAAAATTAGCTTTACTGCTTCCTTTTCAACATTATAAATAGAAAATTAGATTTGGGAAATAATATCCAAACTACTGAAAGTGCTTTTGACTTGCCTGCATATCTGAGACAGATAACACAGGCCAAAGATGGAAAACTTTATGCTGAAAATACCTTATTATGTTTTTTTGGGGGGGAAATTCAAATATGATACTCAAAAAATGTATCACCCACCATATCTTCACATTTTACAGTTAAATTTATTAAATTAAGGTTTTTTTAAAGAATTTAACAACTTTTATATAGTTAAAATAATTTAAAAAAGAGGTGTAATGAATGTAGATGACGCTGGTAGTAATGCTGAAAAACATTTGCTGGTAAAGAAAGGTCGATCTATTTTTGTGTTAACTTATAGTATTTTGTTTACTGTCAACATAACTTCACTTTCCCATTTCTTGTACATGTGCTCAATATAATTTCCAATCGTCGTTGTAAAAATTCTGCTGACAGTTTTTGTTATATTTCTGGTGATTTTGTGATTAAAAATCACCAAAGAAAGATTACAGATATAATATAATTGCATAGGACTCCGCGGCAAGAGTCAGTTTATATACCAGTTTTCTGGGTGTGGTACTGCTTCTGCTGATCCAGAAGAAGACCGCTGTAACCGTGGCCAAAACATTGGTTTTTCTCCAGCAGCAGTAGTTCTATGCATTATGATGTGGTGCCACACCCAGAAAAATTTTATGTCGACAAACATTACAGACCTAGTGGAAAAGGTTTATCTATCATACTTTGGATCTTAACTTGGTGATCAAGATAAATCTTGGGCGCTGCATAAGGTATATTACGCGTGTGTTGAAGATCTGAGAAAATGGTCCAAAAAGGAGAAAAACCCCTCTAGATGTGCTGTTCCTATGATGTGGGGATAGCTACAAATCGTTCCAATGACTGCCACATTTGCAGTGTTGATACTACTGCTCAAAATTCGAAAAACGAGAAGGCAATAAGCTACCCTAACCTTCCATCCGCCATCCGACAGGTAGGGCATGGTGTAGATTTGCTCGTTCCTGAACCGCTAGATGATTTAAATTCTATTTTAACACAAATATTTTGTGATGTACAATGTGATTTAGATGAACCAGATAATGTTGAATTCCATTGTAATACAGAAAGTTTCGAGCCCAAATTGTTTACTCAGACCGACTTTACGATTTCGTTAGGGATCTGGGCTTAACGAAACAAAAAGCTGAATTGCTTGGCTCAAGATTAAAAGACAAGGTCTTATTAGCAGTTGGAACCAGCATATAGATGTATAGAAAGAGGGAGAGCAGCAATTTTCCAACCTTTTTCAACAAGAAGGTGATTTAGTGTATTCCTCGGACATTCCCAGTCTGATGAATGAGTTTGGTATTGAACACAAAATGGAAGACTGGAGGCTGCTTATTGATTCATCCAAAACTAGTTTAATGGCTGTTTTATTACAAATTGGTAACATGTATGCATCTATACCTGCTGGACATTCTGTACATATGAAAGACAGCTGTGGAAACCTAGAAATAGTGGAAAATAAAATAGGCTATTCTGCTCGTGTTTGGATGATATGTGGCGGTCTAAAAGTAACAAGCCTGCTCCTTAGTCAGCAAGGTGGCTTTATCACATTACCATGATTCTTGTATGAATGGAACAGTAGCGCTACGACCAAGACTGGTACAGAAAGAACTGGCCTGTGAGGGAGTCTTTAAAACCTGGTGAGACGAACCTTCTACGCAAAAACCTTGGAGATCCAAAAAACCAACTCCAACCACCTCGACATATAAAGTTAGGCCTAATGAAACAGTTTGTAACGGCTTTGCCTAAAGATGGACCATGTTTTTAGCATCTCTGCCAAACGTTTCCACACCTTTCAGAAACTAAACTAAAAGAATGCGTCTTTGTCGGACCTGACATTAGAAAATTGATGTTAACATTGAATCCACAACAACTTTAAAGAGAAAGAAGCATGGGTGTCATTCCAGCAAGTCGTTACCAAGTTCTTAGGACATTTAAAAGACCGATAATATGTTTCTATTATAGCTACAATGTTACAGAAGTTAAAAATTTTAGGATGTTTAATGAGCCTGAAAGTTCACTTTTTGAACAGCTGGCTTGATTACTTCCCAGATAATATGGGAGATGTTAGTGAGGAGCAAGGAGAGCGTTTTCACCAGGACATTAAAGCGATGGAAAATATTTAACAAGGTCGCTGGAAAACCAACATGATGTGGGAATACTGTTGGTCACTTCACCGAAAAGTTCAGAAAGCGACTCATCGTAGAGAAAGCTACACAAGAAGCTTCAAAGAAAAAAGAGAAAAAAAGACAAACCAATTCCAGCTGACAAGTGAAACCTCCATTTGTACATATGATTGTTTTAAGTAGCTTACTGTAAATACAAACCATGCTTATGTTGTAACAAAGCGTTTCTTTGATTTCCCCTTTTACAGTAAAACTATGGCTGATCCAAAAAAGCTAAGGCTAGATTTGGATTCAGCTCATAAAAATCTATTAAGGGCAGCTATCAAAGCAAAAATAGGTTTCCAAACAAAATGTTTCGTTGGCCTGTGTCACTATTAAAAGTAGTTTCATATGAAATTAGTACACCAGTTGATCTGCCTGTATGGATGCATGACATTTGGAAGCAGCAGAAATAGTTCCTCAGCTCGAAATTGGTATGATAGCGTCCACGGAACACTGCATTACGATATTTTGCCGTCGCTGACTCCTACACATTTTGAGAACTGCCACATTATTCTGAAGTCATCAGCAATATATAATTAGTTACTGGTTTTCGTTTCAGAAAGGAATAAATGATTTAGGTAATCCTATGGAGGTTGAGATGCTCTAAACATGATGCTACAGATCCTAGAATGACAAACACAGTAACACAAGGCAGTCATTTCTTAATAGTGAATTAACTATGTTGGATATTGATAAGGGCTACATTTCTAACTGCTCCTAGTGACAACACAAAGAGTTTGGACAAACACATGGAAATGCCACGAGGAAAGCGTGATTGAACATAAACGCAGATGGTGGCCAAGCATGAGACGGATCTGTTGTATTGTAGCACGATCGCTATTTGTGCAGTACCCTCAAGCCGTTGCAAGTGTCATTTGAGGTCAGAACAGCGTTCAGTGGAGTTGTGAATGCGTGATGTAGGAGCTAAGTTCATTCGAATTTGGGGCAATTGTTGATGCTTGTATAGTGACTGCCTCTGTAACTAAGGTAGCCGAGGTTTTTCAAGACGCTCTGTGTACAGGAAAAGTGGAAAAACATCATCCACTATGTGATTCTTGAGTTTCTCCCGGCGTATTTCATAATCAAAATATCCACGGTTGTACTGCCGGTCTACAGTGTCCTACGGGCGCAATATTACGGCGATCATACATGTCGCCATCATCAGATGAATTGACGTACTGAGCTCCCGTGAACGTGCCGGCACGGAGATCCGTATGCTATGGCTGCTCAGAGGGAACTGGGTTCGGTCGCGGCGGCGGCCAATTTAAATACCCTCCGCCCGCGGCGCGCTCCCTCCGCTGTTCGTGCCCCGCGCCACGGTCGCGCGGTGGAACAGATTGCGACGGCGTCTGAGATGACGTCGGAGTGATGGCTCTGTCCGCCGTGGTCGTCACAACAATACGTTCGCTCGATTTACTCTTGATTAATCCAATCGCTAGTTCCCAAGCCTTGCTAAGATTATAGCCACAGTCACGGTTTATGAGGTCGTCATTGGTGCGACTTTCGATGGCCTCTCTAACAACGCTGTCCCAGTGTCTCGACGTCTGTACTAGAATCCTCGTGAGTTCATACTCCATGGTGTGATATTCCGACAAACAATGTTCAGCGACCGCCGACTTGCTTAAGAAGACCGCTTAAGAAGAGCTCAGTCCGTCAGTTCACCTGATGATGGCGACATGTATGTTCGCTGTAATATTGTGCCCGTTGGACACTGTAGACCGGCAGTACACCCGTGGATATTTTGATTATCATCCGCTTTGTCACTAGGCAGATGGAAATGTGTGATCAGAGACTATGGCAGCTGTTAATTTAATCGGATTGGGGTAAAAAATAAGAGGATGAAAGCTGCAAAAGACACTGCAGAACTGGATGTCACACTCGCAGGGCCAGCTCGAATTCCAAAACCATCTGTCAACGATGCAAATGTTCGTAACAGGAAACCGTGGTGCCAAAGTCATAACACGTGGACTAAGGAACAACGGTAGAAGGTCATCTGGGGGCATGAATACTGCTCGACACTGTTCCCAGGTTGTAGCGAAGGTTACGTCTGGGTGTTTGCTGTCGCAAGCCTACAATGCAGATGGCTTGCTGCCAAGACTGAAACATGGCAGGGTTTCAGTGATGATTCGGGCTGTCATATCGTGCTATTCGATGGTCCCCACTGTCACTCTGTAAGATGACGTTCCTGTCACGTGTTAGGTAACCCTTTTGACTGATCTTGTTCATTCCATGGTGCAATATTTGTTCCCCAAATGAGATGCTGTATTTAAAGACTATGGGACCCATGTTCTCACATCTCAGATGACTCTCCTGGCCACCAGAGTCACCAGATCCCGATATTATTGAGCCTTTGTGGCCTCTTTTGTAGAGAAGAGTCTGTGATCACTGTTCGCCTTCATCATCGTTAACTGAAATTCTCCCAAGAACTTGTAGTACATGGTGAATTACAACATATTTAATTTATTTTACAGAGATATGCTTAACTCTGCATGGGGTAATATATATTATGCCGTTATTATTTGAAAATTTTGTTACATGACAGTACTTTTGGCGGTAACAAGGATGTATACTGCGTACACGTCGCAAGTGATGTGTAGTAGAGGCTATATTTCACCCAACCACTCTAGCTGACCACAGGTATTGCAAGTTGGTTCTAGGTTGCCATAATCAGAAAGACAATTTATCTAACTTCTTACTTGTTGTGGGCTCCAATACGCTGCATCTCTCTACGCTAGTATATAGTGTGGCAGCCCATTTCATCTTTGTAAAAACTACAGCATTATCTGATTCAATCTTTTCAGTGTAGTCAAGCCTTGGTATCCGTCTACGATTTATAATTTCAACACTTCCCACGTAGAATAAACTGACGATTCGTCGATGCCTCAGGATTTGTTCTATCAACCAATCCCTTCTTTTAGTCAAGTTGTGACACAAGTTCCTTACCCTGCAGTTCATTTAATATTTTTCCAGTAGTTACACGATCTGTCGATCTAATCTTCATTATCTTCTATGGTACAACGTCTCAAAAGCTTCTATTCACTTCTTGACTGAACAATATCTCATCCAAGTTCTACTTCTGTACAAGCATACAGTTATAGAAACGTCTTCAGAAAATACTTCCTATTATTTAAGTTTCTAATCGATGTCGACAAATTTAGCTTTTTGAAATATACTTTTCTACCTATGCCAGTCTGCATTTTACATCCTCTCTACTTCACCATCAAGTACTGCTGGGTAGCTTCCAAGTCCTAAAACACAACTGCAGTCTAGTTTCAGTAAAAGTCGCAGATAATTTTGTGACCCTGTGTTTTATTCCTGCTTCCTTCAGAGTGTGGAAGTGTGTATTGTTATCAGGACTGTTAGATGATTTCTCTAAATCTGTAAATGCTATAAACGTATGTTTGCTTTCCTTCAGTTTATCCTCTATGACAACTCAGAGTATCAGAATTCTTACACATATTCAGATATTTTGCTTTAATCTGACACATTCTTCAAGTTAATCTCTACAGCCACAATCTCTTTCTGTATATTCCTACAATCTTCCAGCTTTCCATTTCTTATTTACTTCTTGCTTGTCATCCAATATTCTGAAATTCATACATCTACTTATCTTTGCTCCAAAGTATTTTTTTAATTTGCATGTTTTTCTCTGCATGCGGCATCTATCACTTCCATGCATACTACCAGAAACTCGCATTTTTCCTCTGGCCATCTATGCTTTGCCTTTTTGTAATTTTCCTCACTGTCATGTTTTAGACATCCGTATTTTCTTTCGGTAACTTTTTGTGCTGCATTGCTATATTTTCCCATTTGTCAATTAAATTAAATATCATCTGTTATTTGGGAATTTCTGCTGTACCTTTTTTTTCCAATTTGCTCCTCTGCTGCCTTCATTATTTCATCTCTCAAATCCACCCAAATGTCTTGTAGAGCATTCCTTCCCCTTTGTCAGTCACATGTTGCCTAGTAATTCCTTTGAGATTTTCGACAGTGTCTGGGTCTTAGCTTATTCAGGTCCCATCTTCTTTATTTTCGACACTTTTATTATACTTTTAAGTGTAATCTGCACTTCATAACCATTGAATTAATGTCTGTCTTAAAACTCTCCTGGAAATGTATTATCTGGTGTCGAAAAGTATGCCTTACTATCCTAGAACACACCTGAAACCTTACAGTCACTGTAGGTGTGTCTTTTTTTATTTTAAACCAACTGTTTACAATGATTAATTTATTCTCTATGCCAAATTCTACCACATAACTTTCCCTTTCATTTCGTCCATAAGTCCATGTTCTGATATTTTTCCTTTTCTTCCTTCTCCTACTAACGAATTGTAAACCCTCATCAGAATTAAACTTAGCGCATTTAAGTATCAAAATGATGTCTTTCATCTCATCATAAGTTTGTTTAGTTCATTCATAGTCAGTGGTGTTAGTAGGCATCTAAACTTATACCACTGTGCTGCATGTTAGATTTGTGTTTATCTTTGCTATGAAAATGCAATTGGTAGTTTAAGAATGGATTGCGACTTTACTTCATTGATCGTTTCATAACTTCATTGATCGTTTCATAGCTGACACTAGCAGTTTGGTTGTAATGCGTCGTCTTTATATAAAAAGTATTGAGGAGCAACTGCCGAACATTTTCAGTTACAAATATATGCCTACAGAGTAAAAGCTAATGTACTATAATTGTTGTAACTGCATTTAGATATTATGCTATGTGTCCCGTAACATAAATAAAACTTGTAAGAATCAAATAGAATCGGAATAAAATAATCTCCATTGAATAATGTCAATTAGCACCAGAAATTGCCAGTACTTAACCACCTGAATTAGGATTTACTATGTTAAACTGCAAGAGCAGGTAAATCGGAAACCAGTGTGAAAGCAGGATGCACTCCACAGAGGATGAGGAAAATGCTGTAGAACGATAAAAGTGCAGGGCATTGTGCCCAAGTCCTGTTCGCAGAATTTCTGTCCTATCCCATTGTGCTGGAGAAGGCCAGGCACGTACAATGTCAGGTAGGCCTATGTTTTATAGAACGGGAGTCAGAAGAAATCTGCCCTAGCACCAAAAGTGTGAAGTCAGACATTGCAGATTGCATCTCCACCGTGAGCTCGACAAAAGAGTCTGTTTTTCACAGACTGTGTGCCCACAGGATGCGTGCTGCTTAACAGCAGATTCACGGAAGACCTCGCATCGTAGAGGGGAACAACAGTCAGTCAAACGTCACCGAAAACCATGGGCTGTTACGACAACATCCTAGAAAGTTGAAGGGAAAAAGAAAATTTCGGGCTTCTTGGAAGATCGTGGAATGCTAACACACTCCCAAGTGCCAACAAACTGAATGTTTACAGAAATTGAAATACGGCTACAACTTGGTTCAAATGGCTCTGAACACTATGGGACTTAACATCTGAGGTCATCAGTCCCCAAGAACTTAGAACAACTTAAACCTAAGTAACCTAAGGACATCACACACATCCATATCCGAGGCAGTATTCGAACCTGCGAGCGTAACGGTAGCGCGGTTCCAGACGGAGAGCCTAGAACCGCTCGGCCACTCCGGCCGGCGGCTACAACTTGTTCTCCTAAATATTTGGGAAGTGGATTTAAGAAGTGCAGCTACATTGAAGACGTCCTGCCGTAGTGGCTAGCACACGAAAATAAAGAGGGAGAGAGTAAACCAGACCGATTTTGGAATACCAAGCCTAACAAGAGTTGTAACTGGTTAACTACCTGAAATACGCAACACTAAGATACACAGAGCACGGGGATATCCTTATTGTTGGTGCACTGCGAATAGTTAAATCTGATGGTGACGTCTTCCAGGCAGTCGTCTTCTCAGATAGGCTTCTCGAAGAAGCAGATTTCCCTTCTAAGCTACTTCTCCACATCCAGGCTCATATGCGACGAGAGGGTCTCAGCCAGTTGAGATGGACTCATACGAAGACAGAGAGGAGTTGTTGGTAATGAGCCAGCGAGGCGAACTGTAGGAAAAGGCGAACTATTTGCAGTGATGTTCAGTATTTTCAGTCTTCATTCTGAAAAATGGTTTGCAGTTAGAGGTTCCACATTAATTCAACTACGGCAATAGATGCACATACATATCCTTCTGCGGTATTTTGTATCTCTTTGCACTAACCTTCTGCAATCACGGTGTGACTCCTGCAAATATAAATGTTTCGTTCGGTTTATGTTCACTTGTAATATACTTCCAAATTAGCTACACATTTTTGTCAAGGCATTAGTTCACCCATTTCGCTGGCCTCCCAATTCCTTTATTTTGATTGAGTTTGTGTAACAAATGAATTCACTGAGGTCACTGTTTTATTTCATAGTCAGATGAATCATTGATTAGTTGAGTGATGATTTACTTCTGTCAGGTATTATAGGGACAAAGTAATATATCAAATGGAAGGCTCTAATTGAGGTACTATACCCACAAATTAGGCAAGGGCAGTATAAACGCACTGTAAACTAAGAAGTTGGGGACTCTGCTCACAATACATGTACTTGTGAACTCTTGATGCTACAGTTAGATACACACGAAATTTTTTCCCCAGTTAAAACTTATTTAAGAGAAGGATTTGCGTATGTCATCACAATGATCAGAACTCCGAAACACTTGTTTGTGGATGTGACATGGATGTAGAGCAAGGGTATTACCAACATGAAGACTGCCGCGAGCTGTGGGCAGAAGAATCACAAAGTAAACTGCATCTGAGGTATGAGCAAAGTCAGTCACACAATAATGAGGAAATTTCAGGAAGAATGCTACAGAAAGAACTGACCAGCAGCAGGGACTTCCAAAGTAATAGGCCACGAAAACGCCGCACAGAGTGAAGATACACGTCAGTCCGGACCTCAACAACCAAAAGGATTTGGTCTGCCGCGTTTTCTGATTGCGCTGGTTAAGAAAAAGTGGAAATATTAAAAAGACCAAAAAAAGGTGCACAGTTCAAGAAAACGGAAGAACGGTTCGGGTCTATTGCGAAAATAAGTAAGGATCGTTTCAAGAAAAGTGAGGAAAAAAGGGGCGCGCATTTCTGAAAACTGGAATAACAATTCAAGGTTAGTGAGAACCTGAACCAGAAGATAGAAGAACACTTTGTGGTAGTAAATAATAAACTAGATGAGCATAAAAATGCTAGGGACAGATTACATTATTATGCAAAATCATTGTTGATCAGGTTACAGAAGTTCAAAAACAGATCCTGAAGTAGGTAGATAGGCAGGCACAAGATTATGATGCGATGACAGAGATTTGGATGTAGAACACAAAAGGGACTACAGATAGTTTTAGGAAAGCCACTGATTCCAACGCTCAGAAAACTGAAGCGATCAAAACATGGGCACCAGAAGTTAGTAACATGTAAAAGTTGTTCAGAAGAATACTGACTCGCAGAAGAATACGTTAGAGAAAGTCGAATAGCAAGATGAAGTTTTAACCACTGCTCTTGAGCGATTGTCAATAGAAAAGTTCGAGTAAGCCCACACGTGCATGAAGAAATTACTGATTTAGTAAAATTCCAGGAAACAAAGGGCCATATTCACTAAAGAAATTTGGAATCGTCAGTTGCACTAATAAAAGGACAAAGAGAACAGCAGAACTCGATTAGTAGAGGAAGATGCAACGTGAAGAACTGAAGAGAAGAAGAGAAAGATCAGGAGGAAATGGAATGTAGAGAACTTACCCACAGGTTATGTCGCATCATGTGAGAACCATCACATTCAAATCCGCCAGTAAATACACCGCCACCGTTGAATATTTATCATTCGATGTAGAGGAGGAAGACGTCAAAAAGCAGATCATGTCAGCGCCAATTATTCGTGGTTTCCAGGTGCAACGAACTGCTTACACCCAAAGAGTTGGGTTAAGCAGTACCGAGAGGCCTCATCTAAATAATGGCCATATGTTTTGAGGATCAACTTTGTCTGCGGATCGTTCAGAGAAGAGGCAGTAGTGAGGACGAGATTTCTTATAGGAATGTGTAAGAAGTATGAAGAGTTCATATGCACTTTCCTTCATGAATATTGGTCAGAGACAAAGGAGGATCAAATTAAGTACGGAATAGCAATGGCGAAACGGTATGGAGAATATGTGTAGCAGGACCAAGTACTCTTTTTCAAGCAGATGGTCGAAATAAATCAATAGTTAGACGTGCTCTATGAGCCAACTGAACTAATTCACATATGTTTGATGAAACAAACGCATCAAATACAGAAAGATATAACAGTATCCATTAGGGACATGAAAGATGAAAGAGTATTCCAGCACTTATTGCACGAGTTACGATACAGTCATAGGACAGAAGCAGGGGAAAAAGCGCACTTCATACAGACGCATGGTGTACCCGAAAACCGGCCTCAGAATTACCAAAACTGGAGACTGGGAAACCTGCTGTGAATAAATAGAAATTGATGGACCAAGCAGAATGATCACATACGATGAAGACCATAGTATTAGCCTGATGATAGGAGGAACAATTGGAGACGTAGCGATCAGCGGGAAGAGAGAGACGAAGTAAAAGAACTATGTGGGTGTAACTCAAGGTAAGACAAAAGGAATGAAAAATGAAGGAATGTTCCAAGAAACTTAGCAACAACAGAGACTTCACAATAGGTAATGATAAGTTTACTGGCAGATCTATTTGTAAATTGCAACACACCAGATAAAAGGTTTGAAGCAGGAATCAAGAACTCAGACAGTGGAACAGAGGACATTGCATGTCGAATAATTAGTGTGACGTGGAAACAATGTATAAATAGCATACTCCAGCCTGGAAGCCAAGTATTGTTGTTTGCAAGGAATATGGTGTCCGAAAGAACAGACACCTTGTACATATTCATGAGGCTTACTGGCCAATGATCATCAGTAGTGCGGAAGCACTCAAATTGCCCGAACACTTACGGGATTCGGTAGATTGAATGCCGCGAGTAAAGACTATAGTGGGCAGCGGCATTACAAATGTAGTGTGTGGACAATAAGTTGGAAATACGGGTCTCACGGAAAGCGTGCCAGAGATACAGTCGCACTATCCTGTGCGCCCTCGATGGCTCAGTCGGATAGAGCATCTGCCATTTAAGCAGCAAGTCCACGGTTCGAGTCCCAGGAGGGGTACACATTTTCAACTGTCAGCGTTGATATTTATCAACGCCTGTAAGCAGCTACTATGGTCTGGATTGTAAAGTAATTTCGTATATGAATTATGTGGTGAAGAGAAGTAACCACTATTCAAAACGCTGTGCTTGACTATAAGAGGCATAGTGAACGAAATATGTAGAGAGCTAAAGGAGCAAGTGTGAGTAGATTAAAGGTACGAGTCACATGTATTTAGTGTAAATGTCTTAATTGTAAAGAATCTGACAGTAAAAGGGATATTAGATCTTAATTTCTGATTTGTTACCGCGTCGTGCTACACTTGAAGAAGAGTTTTTTCTGCTGAAATTGAAGGACGAGGAGGTTATATTTAGTTCCATGAATAATCTTGAAACATCGGGAACACGTAGTTATTCGGTAGGACTGGTTATCTCTGAAGCATATAAGGGAATAATGTGAGAAAACGGAGAGGAACAACTGAGAAAATAAGCGGGCGAAGTCAGCTGCTAATCACTACGAGGTTTTGAGGAGCTTCAAACAAGTGGTTTTAAGGCAGAGTGATTTCACATTTCATCACAGAAAGTACCGAAATAGACGGTGTAGAGAACGGTGTAACCAGTGAAGACATGTGGACCAGCGAATAGGAAAAAGAAGAGATACAATACGTTGGACGCAATGCAGCAGTAGAGAACTGCCAGATATTCGATATTTTTTAGTTTAGAGAATTCGCAAATCCACTGTTAAACGCACCAGAGGAGCAAGAGAACATAAGCTAGGGCGATGAAATTTCAGATTCTGGTAAATTTACAAATGCGCTGCTGAAAGAAACAGAGAGGATGTGAGTAATGATATGTATCACTGAGACGACGAGTGTTTGGAGATAGCAGACGTAAAGGGATGCGGCTCTGTAAGGATGTACATATGTCATGAGTAAATGTTTGAAAACAATACGCTCATATTCGAGAGTACTTCGCAGTTTGATGAAAGTACTATCAGGTAATTTTCCATGTATCGCTAAGTACTGCTGACAGGGGAGGCACTGAAAAAAGAAAAACAAGGTGATAAGAGTGTGAACTTGATGTGATGAATGACGGAGTAAGGTGATAATGCATGTCAAATCATAGATGGACAGACCATGATCCATTGTGAAATGTCAAACACTATAACAAATGGTAAGAATAAGAGAAATGATAGCGTGTGAGTGAAGCACTGCAGCAAATGATGAACGATATAAGAGAAATTTCTGTTGTGATTTTCAGCTATAAGTCGAGCACCGCATTATGCTTGTGCTTATATTTCAGATTAGCGATCACCACAGTGCAAGGCAGAAAATGAATACGTAAGATGGATGGTGATAGTAAAGTGGAGAATCTTACTTGCCAGGTAAGACGCAGCAAACAGAGACAAAAGAAGATGGGTAAGATGCTAGAATGTGTACGGTTGTCGTAGTATATTTGAATTTACAGGTAAGCCGTTGTACGTCTGCAGGTAATTGTGAGTTATCTAGGAACCAGTACTGCTTTAGAATATAAATACCCTCATGTAAGTAACTAACCAACGACATAAGCCGAACCTGAGTTGCCTACTGAAATAAATTCTTGTATGGAGTATTCAGGAAACTGTCGTTATGTAAGTGAAAGGATAAGTTTGAAAACTTTGAGTAAGAGTAACGTAGTAACGACTTAACGGACATCATATGAATTAAAAGTATAAATCCGAGTTTTCGAAAGAATGAAAGTCCGTTTAAGAATTATACAACCTAGCACATTTGATCAAAGTAGAAATAATGTTGAAATGAAGCATGAGTGAAGCTAAAATTCTGTATACAGTGAAGAACGGCAATAAATGTGTGAGGGAATTGTGAATGTTCACTTGTATTGTAGTCAAAGGAAGAGTGGTAGAAACAGAAGGATGATTATGTTTTTATCGTGTTATAGTATTAATATACATATTGTTCAACTCTTTGTGGTGACGGTAGTCACACGTTAGAGGGAGGCGCAAGGCGTTGCAGACGTAGTGTGACAGTGGGTATGAGGATAAAGTAACATATTTGTTACTGCGCAGCAGTTCTGGTCTGACGCACTCCATGTGGCACAAGAAATCAGTCCAGCAGGCTGCTCAGCTGTCGTATGCACCATGGTACAGATCACTGTCGACTAACACAGATAAACCTCCATGAGACAATGCGTTCTACCTACGCTGTTCGTTCAAGGCATAACTACCATAAGATAGGCGTAGTCCGGCAGTGCTGTTTACCTAACTGAAATGATGACCTCTTGTAGGTTCTGAAAGCATAAATTGTCATGAACCACTGAGAGTCGCCATGTGAAAAATTTACTTCTTTTGTATACACTCCTGGAAGTGGAAAAAAGAACACATTGACACCGGTGTGTCAGACCCACCATACTTGCTCCGGACACTGCGAGAGGGCTGTACAAGCAATAATCACACGCACGGCACAGCGGACACACCAGGAACCGCGGTGCTGGCCGTCGAATGGCGCTAGCTGCGCAGCATTTGTGCACCGCCGCCGTCTGTGTCAGCCAGTTTGCCGTGGCATACGGAGCTCCATCGCACTCTTTAACACTGGTAGCATGCCGCGACAGCGTGGACGTGAACCGTATGTGCAGTTGACGGACTTTGAGCGAGGGCGTATAGTGGGCATGCGGGAGGCCGGGTGGACGTACCGCCGAATTGCTCAACACGTGGGGCGTGAGGTCTCCACAGTACATCGATGTTGTCGCCAGTGGTCGGCGGAAGGTGCACGTGCCCGTCGACCTGGGACCGGACCGCAGCGACGCACGGATGCACGCCAAGACCGTAGGATCCTACGCAGTGCCGTAGGGGACCGCACCGCCACTTCCCAGCAAATTAGGGACACTGTTGCTCCCGGGGTATCGGCGAGGACCATTCGCAACCGTCTCCATGAAGCTGGGCCACGGTCCCGCACACCGTTAGGCCGTCTTCCGCTCACGCCCCAACATTGTGCAGCCCGCCTCCAGTGGTGTCGCGACAGGCGTGAATGGAGGGACGAACGGAGATGTGTCGTCTTCAGCGATGAGAGTCGCTTCTGCCTTGGTGCCAATGATGGTCGAATGCGTGTTTGGCGCCGTGCAGGTGAGCGCCACAATCAGGACCGAGGCACACAGGGCTACACCCGGCATCATGGTGTGGGGAGCGATCTCCTACACTGGCCGTACACCACTGGTGATCGTCGAGGGGACACTGAATAGTGCACGGTACATCCAAACCGTCATCGAACCCATCGTTCTACCATTCCTAGACCGTCAAGGGAACTTGCTGTTCCAACAGGACAATGCACGTCCGCATGTATCCCGTGCCACCCAACGTGCTCTAGAATGTGTAAGTCAACTACCCTGGCCAGCTAGATCTCCGGATCTGTCCCCCATTGAGCATGTTTGGGACTGGATGAAGCGTCGTCTCACGCGGTCTGCACGTCCAGCACGAACGCTGGTCCAACTGAGGCGCCAGGTGGAAATGGCATGGCAAGCCGTTCCACAGGGCTACATCCAGCATCTCTACGATCGTCTCCATGGGAGAATAGCAGCCTGCATTGCTGCGAAAGGTGGATATACACTGTACTAGTGCCGACATTGTGCATGCTCTGTTGCCTGTGTCTATGTGCCTGTGGTTCTGTCAGTGTGATCATGTGATGTATCTGACTCCAGGAATGTGTCAATAAAGTTTCCCCTTACTGGGACAATAAATTCACGGTGTTCTTATTTCAATTTCCAGGAGTGTATAATGAACATTGACACAATCTCAAACATCTCACGTTTTCTAAGGTAATGTGCGCAAATTTCACAAACTTTAAATGTACAACCTCCTGGATGGAATGATACGTTTTTGTCCAGTGAGAGAACGTCAGCAATAACTTATCGCAAATGAACACTAATCACGATTCAAGACATTGAACTAGTGAAAAGACACTAAACCACTTAGTCAATTTCAATGAAACTTGTGACACTGTTGAGGAAGGAAGAGTCATTACGGTGTCGCTCTCACGCATGTACCCAAAATAAATGTGAACACCTGTGACCATATCAAAGGTTTGGATTTTTTTGAAGATAGGTTATGATCATCAGTACTATGAACACTTGGACTAATGATTTCATATGAGTGTGCAACAGAGACAGACAGAAAAATCTCTTTGTTGAGAACTATCCTGCTTTCAACTAGTTCACCTTCTTGTCAATCGTATGTTAATGTGACATGACAAACTAAACTCATAAAAATAAACCCAGAATCCAGAAACTAATGCAGTACCTCCCATACGCAACCAGTGACTATACTAAGTTCCTGTGGCAAACTAGTTTTATTCCTCAAACTAACAAGAATATTTCGTGGATTTTTAGTTTTAGGGACAGTTTATTGCTTAATTAATAAAATGATATATGTGTTAGGGTTTGCATATTAGAGACTGACTTGTAGATCTTGATCATCAGAAATGATTACTATTGACATAATAATGTTTGCACCAATGAGAAATTAATGTCTGACAGAATTGTAATAAACTTACATGCTCTGTACGTCTGCTATAAAATGTTTGCTTTGTTTTGTCTTGTTGTTAGAACTATCAGCCTATATGGAGAATGCATGTATTATTTAATGCTTGACTCAATATTTCATCACTATTGAAGTAATGTTTGTCCACACCGCATTTTATCACTATTTACAGACATGAACACCAATTCTGATTCACAGTGACACAAGTCTGAATTTATATATCAGGTTGAATCTTAAGTTCTTGTATGTATTGCGCATACCTACTGCAAAATTATGAAAAGTTCTTCGATGCACCTAAGCTAAAACGAATTTCAGAAGTACTGTATCTGCATAAATGTAAAAGGAGCAGGAAATGGTAACATTACACGACAGTTTTTTCCAAACAGTTCTGTAACTTATGTAAGACCCATAACAGTGTGTGAAATCAAATCGAAATAAATTAATCCCAACTGAACAGTTAACTGTGAATCAGTACTAGTTACTGCCGATGCTTAATACCTAGATTACGATTTCATGTGTTAAACTGTATGTGCAGGAAAATGAGAAGCCACTGTGAAAACAAGCTGGACTCTGCAGGAACTGAGGGAAGTGTTATAGGGTCATAAAACTGCCGGAAGTCATCCCCCAGCCGTATTCGCAGAACAGCATGAGAGATAAACGCCAAGCAGATATAATGTCAGGCCGCACTGTGGTTCGAGTAACATCAGTTAGAAAGAAAGCCCCTCTGGCTCCAAGTTTCTCAAGTGAGTCAATGTAAATTACATCCCCAGGACGTGCTAGAGAAAAAAGATACTGGTTTTCAAGAACTGTGTGGCTATGGGACGAATGTCATTTAACTGCTGAGGCAAAGATGAACTTATAGAGGTAAATGGCAGGAAGTCAAACTTCGCCGAAAACATGGGCTGTAATATAACATCTTCGAAATCTGAATGGGAACAGAACCCTTAGGACTTTTTTTTAAGATTGGGAATGCCAGCACACTCTCAAGTGCCGCCATATCTAATGTTTAAGGAAATGATTCCGTGAAAATTTTGAATTGGGAGTAGGAAGTATAGCTCTGCTTACCCGAGGTCCTGGCTTAATGGCAGGCGCACAAAAGTAAATGCCACATTTTAGAGCACCAAGCCGAACAAGTTTTTTCCTGTTTAACGACCTGAAATATGCATGGACAAATTTGTATTATTTGTAACGATGTTCAATAATTTGAGCATTCGTTCAGGTGACTTGTCTGTATCTTGCTTTCATCTCTGGCAATAGATGCCCATGTACGTCATTCTGTAGTGTTTCCTATCCTTATGCACTAATCTTCGTCAATTTCTGTATGGCTCCTGTGAATGTAATTTTTTTTCCAAGTGCGTATTCCTCCCCGCCCCCCTCACCCCTCCCCGTGAACCACGGACCTTGCCGTTATTGGGGAGGCTTGCGTGCCTCAGCAATACAGATGGCCGTTCCGTAGGTGCAACCACATCGGTGGGGTATCTGTTGAGAGGCCTGATAAACGTGTGGTTCCTGAAGAGGGGCAGCAGCCTTTTCAGTAGCTGCGGTTGCAACTGTCTGGATCACTGACTGATCTGGCTTAAGGGGGACGTCGTTATCAGGAGATAGGAAACTGGCGTCCTACGGATTGGAGGGTGGAATGTCAGATCCCTTAATTGGGCAGGTAGGTTACAAAATTTAAAAAGGGAAATAGATAGGTTAAAGCTAGATATAGTCAGAATTAGCGAAGTTCGGTATCAGGAGGAACAGGACTTCCGGTCAGGTGAATACAGGTTTATAAATACAAAATAAAGTAGGGGTAACGTAGGAGGAGGTTTAATAATTATTAAAAAATAGTAGCACAGATAAGCTACTACGCATAGCATAGTGAACGCATTATAGTAGCCAAGATAGACACGAAACCCACGCCTGCCACAGTAGTACATGTTTATATGCCAACTAGCTCCACAGATGATGAAGAATTTGGTAGAAATGTATGATGCGATTAAAGAAATTATTCAGAGGGTTAAGGGAGATGAAAATTTAATAGTTATTGGGGACTGGAATTGGATAGTAGAGAAAGAAGAGAAGGAAAAGTAGTAGGTGCATATGGAATGGGGGTAAGGAATGGGAAAGGAAGCCGCCTGATAGAATTCTGCACATAGCATAACTTAACCATACCTGACACTTGGTTTAAGAATCATGAAAGAAGGTTGTATAGATGGACGAGGCCAGAAGGCACGGGAAAATTTCATATAGATTATATAACGGTAAGACAGAGATTGTGGAACCAGGTTTCAAATTGTAAGACATTTCCAGGGGCAGATGTGGACTCTAACAACTATTAATTGGTTTTGAACTGTAGATTAGAACTGAAGAAACAGCAAAAAGGTAGAAACTTAAAGCGACGTGACCTGGATAAACTGAAAGAACCAGTGGTTGTAGAGAGTTTCAGAGAGAGCATAAGAGTACGATTGACAAAAACACAGGAAAGGAATACGTTAGAAGAAGAATGGTTTGCTTTGAGAGATGAAATAGTGAAGGGCGCAGAGGATTTAGTAGGTAAAAAGACGAGGGCTAGTAGAAATCCTTGGGTAACAGAGGAGATATGGAACTTAATAGATGAAAGGAGAAAACATAAAAATCCAGTAAATGAAGCATCCAAAAAGGAATACAAACGTTTTAAAAATGAGATAGGCAGGTTGTGAAAATTGAGAAGCAAGGATGGCTGAGGACAAATGTCAGGAGGTAGAGGCATGTATCACTAGGAGTAATATAGATACTGTCTACAGGAAAATTAGAGAGACCTTTGGAGAAAATAGAACCACCTGTATGAATATCAAGAGCTCAGAACGGAAACGAGTCCTAAGCAAAGACGGGAAAGCAGAAGGATGGAAGTAGTACATAGAGGGTCTATACAAGGACGATGTAGTTGAGGTAAATATTATGGAAATAGAAGAGAAAGAAATTAAGTTGAGATGGGAGATATGATACTGCATAAAGAATTTGACTGAGCACTGAAAGACCTAAGTAAAAAAAAGGCCCCTGGAATAGACAACATTCCATCAGAGCTACTGACAATCTTGGGAGAGGCAGCCATGACAAAATTCTTCCATCTGGTGGGCAAGATATATGAGACAGGCGAAATGGCCTCAAACTTCAAGAACATAATAATTCCAATTCCGAAGAAAGCAGGGGCTGACAGGTGTGAATATTACCAATCTATCAGTTCAATGAGTCACAGCTGCAAAATACAAACACGAATTCTGTACAGACGAATGGATATGCTGGCAAGAGCCGAAATCGGGGAAGGTCAGTTTGGATTCCGTAGAAATGTTGGAACACGGGAGGCAATACTGACCCAACGACTTATCTTAGAAGACAGATTAAGCAAAGGCAAACGTACGTTTCTAGCATTTGTGGACTTGGAGAAAGCTTATGACAATGTTGACTGGAATACTCTCTTTAAAATCCTGAAGGTGGCAGGCCTAAAATACAGGGGGCGAACGACTGTTCGCAATTCATACAGAAACCAGATGGCAGTTATAAGAGTTGAGTGGCATGAAAGGGAAGCAGTGGTTGGGAACGGAGTGCGACAGTGTTGTAGCCTATCCCTGATGTTATTCAATCTGTATATTGAGCATGCAGTATAGGAAATAAAAGAAAAATTTGGAGTAGGAATTAAAATCCATGGAGACGAAACAAGAAGTTTAATGTTTATTGATGAAATTGTAATTCTATCAGAGACAGCAAAAGTCCTGGAGGAGTAGTTGGATGAAATGAGCAGTGTCTTGAAAGGAGGACATAGGATGAACATCAACAAAAGCAAAACGAGGATAACGGAATGTACTTGAATGAAGTCAGGTGATGCTGAGGGGCATTAGATTAGGAAGTGGCACACTTAAAGCAGTAGATGCGTTTTGCTGTTTGGGGAGCAAAATTACTGACGATGGTCGAAGTATAGAGGACATGAAATGTAGAGTGGCAATGGCAAGGAAAGCAGTTCTGAAGAAGAGAAATTTGTTAACATCGAGTATAGATTTAAGTATTAGGAAGTCTTTTCTGAAAGTATTTATGTGGAATGTAACCAGATATGGAAGTGAAACGTGGACGACAAATAGTTTAGACAAGAAGAGCATAAATGCTTTCGAAATGTGGTGATAAAGAGAAATGCTGAAGATTACATGGGTAGATCACGTAAGTAATGAGGAGATACTGAACAGAGTTGGGGAGATTAGGAAATTGTGGCACAACCTGATGAAAGCAAGGGACCGGTGGGTAGGACACTTTCTGAGGCATCAAGGGATCATCAATTTAGTGCTGGAGGCTATCGTGGAGGGTAAAAATAATAGAGGTAGACCAAGAGACGAATGCACTAAGCGGATTCACAAAGACGTAGGTTACAGTAGTTACTCAGACATGAAGAGTCTTGCATAGGAAAGAGTAGCACGCAGAGCTGCATCAACCAAGTCTCTGGACTGTAGACCACAACAACAACGTATTCCCTTGAATTCTCTTTCTAGATTTCTTAGCAGATCCTTCGAAGAATTAATTTACTTATTTCAATCGTCGTTAAATTTTTTTAAATTTGAATTTGACTGCATAGGTGCAATAAACTGAATTTACTGAGATCACTGTTTGTTTCATAGTCAGATGTATCATTGACTTCTTTGTTTTAATCCCATGGGACCAAACTGCTGAGGTCATCGGTCTCGAAGCTTATAACTAATTAATCCAAGTTTAACTTACGCTAACGACAACACGCACACCCATGCCCGAGGTAGGAGTCGAACATCGCACGGGGGAGCCGCGCGAACTGTACAAAGCGCCTTACATCGGGATGCTACCCCGCGTGGCTACACTGATTTTTTTGATGGCGATTTACTTATATCAGTTATTACAGGAATAAATTAATATATTTAATTATACATTCCAATTGATATTTGCCTCCCACACATAATGCAAAGGCTACAGAAACACACCGTAACCTTACAACGGCAAACTGCAATTTTAAAACTTTTGTGAGAGCAATAGTAGGTTGTTGTTCTGGAGCGGTCGGTTTTGTAAATGTTGTTGAGTACATAATGGGATAAGAAACATTAACAAACGTTAATTTATCGAGTCCGTTGACAATGAAATCGCAAAAAAAAGTGTAATGATACATGTGAAACAACGTAGCACGTAGAAAATTTTTAAAATTGTACATTTCAGTTCAATTGCTATGCTCGCAAGGATCACTAGCATACAATGTATAGGAAACGCGAAAGGATTTGAAACCACCAGAAGTGCATATTCCATTTCACCATTCCGAGTGGTCATATGCTTGAGGTGCCTGTTACTAGGAGCGTTTCGTTACTTGGTCAGTCGTAACCCAGTTCTGCCATTGGCTACCTCTAGCAATAACCACTTCACATCGGAACGTGTTTCAAGTGCCACAAAGACTCCACACAAAACGATTGCCACTGCTTATGCCACCGACTGCACTTCCTGTCTCACGTGGGGACCACCGTTAAGCTCAGCTGTGCGGTGTGGGAAGTGAATGTCCGGCAGGAGGGAGCAGTGATGGGAGCGTAAATGGGAAAACTGATTCTTTTTTGTTTTTGTTTTGTTTCGGATGAGATCCTTTCACACAGTGGACTGGACAAACTCATTTTCATGACTCACCACCCACCATTCAGTTACTAAAAGATGAGGAGAAAAGGTGTCTATTATTTCTAATTCAAGGTTTTTGTAAGTGTATTGTTAAATTATTTTGACCTGTTTTTAAAGACATGGAAATAGGATTTGTAAATATCCATCATAGCACTTGTAGTTTAACGATTTTCTAAATGAAAAATATAAAAACAAAATTGTGAATATTTTTATCAAGTTAGGTAGTTTTAAAAATTAAAATCTCTCTTTTCAGTTTTTACAATTTTGTTGAAAATGAAATAAATTGAAGAAACTGAAATATAACTGAAATTAGTTCTTTAGTTCCTGAAATTACCTATGCAGTTCGATCAGTAATCAATCTACCCGCCCCC
The DNA here is from genome assembly GCF_021461395.2 of Schistocerca americana. Classification (NCBI taxonomy): domain Eukaryota; kingdom Metazoa; phylum Arthropoda; class Insecta; order Orthoptera; family Acrididae; genus Schistocerca; species Schistocerca americana. The sequence goes on along the minus strand of NC_060124.1, from coordinate 501,648,618 downwards.
CACCCCCACCCCCCCACCCAAAAAAAAAAAAATTCCAGCCATTCCATGTGCAGGAAAAGGCTCTTTTAAGTGCTTCTAAGTTCGTGTTTCTTTTTCATGTGTGCGAAGTTTCATATAAGTTCGGCAGATAGCAGAGCCATATTGAACCATCAAAGGAGCGTCTACACAACACAACTGATGCCAACAACGCACAGTAAATAAATTGTTAATTGCAGAGAGACACCTGTGTTGAACATCCATAAACGCTTTCGTGCATTGAATAGTAATGACATAATTGATAAGTGTGCAGTTGGGCGAAGCGTAAAGAGCGTTAAAGGGTGGGTAAGTGGAGGACCTGAGCTCTATCACCAGCCACGTTTCGGACGTACTGCCAGCATCATATAACCTTTTGCGCAGACATGGCTCCTTGGACAACAATCTGTGCCACTGAAGGATTTTCTACGTGGGAGCATCTTTGAAGAGAGCGTAATTAATGTAATGAAAATATGGCTACGAGCACAGGAAAAGGGCATTTACCAACACGGAGTTCCTGCACTTTCACAGTACTGGTGCAGTGCTGTAGAATGTGATGGAGACTACATAGAAAAATAACACAAGTGAAAGAAATGTTTACTGATATTGTCACCAAACTTTAACGCTTAAGCGTTGATATCCTCTTAGAGAAAATTGTGAGACATTATCTATTGAACTACAACTGCCATTTATAATGAATGTGACAGTATATGTTCAGGTCAAGAAACGCTGCAGGTCATGCGTCGTGGCTTCCTTAGAGATAAATCGTGATTCGTAATACTCCTCTCCAGTTGAAGATCTCACACCAATTATGGCGGTGATTTGTTGGTGACTGGTCTTTTCCTTAATCCCCTCGTGTTTCATCAAATTTGCTGTTGCTTTATATAGAATTTTGTAATGTGTGTTGACAACAAGATTTAAAGAACGTACACAGCATGGAACTAGTAAAAGATTGAAAACCAATATCAGATAATGTCATTTTCGAAGCATTGTCTGTTATTATGTCAGTGACTTTAAACTTGACATTACATTTGCTTGTAACAGCCCTTACCCAGTTTGAAATAAATGCAGCAGTCTCTCTTTCGTCATATTGTTTTACGACTTTCATTGAGCCTTCTCAAGCAAAAAATATGTAGTGAGTGGTTAGAAGCTAGTATTATTTGTACTCGGTCACCCGTTGCTGCCTTTATAATAGTCATGTAACTCTTTGTCAGTTAACTAGGCATTACAAACTTTGATAACGTTTTCGAATTTGTATGTTATAATGAAGGGAAAGTATAATTATGAATATTTTTTAAAACGTTTGTATCAAATGACGTAATCTTATTTAATATGACTAGCTTTATAGCATTGACACATTCACTTATAGCTTTTTGCCGGCCGTGGTGACCGAGTGGTTCTAGGCGCTACAGCCTGGAACCGCGCGAATGCTACGGTCGCAGGTTCGAATCCTGCCTCGGGCATGGTTGTGTATGACGTCTTTAGGTTAGTTATGTTTACGTAGAGCTAAGACATATTTCAGGTTTGACGAGGAGTGATAAAAATTGGATCGTACCCAGCGATAGTAATGGCACTTTCTTTTTTTATCCAGCTTGAAAAAATTGTGTCCATATTGCTTGAAATATTTCTAGATTAATGCGACATGGTTGACTTATGTCCTGTTACACTGAAATATAAATTTTGTGGACAAATACTTAATATGAATTTTTTAAATAGTAAAATCCTAAAATTAGTATAATTCTACATGGTGTGTATTCAGAAATCTGTTTATGGACTAACAAATTCGCAAAATTTAATGCTGTGATATGTATCAGTTTATTGTTATAATCAACACTACCCTAGATGGCACAAACAAGAACTAAGAAAGTTGAGTAATAAATAAGAATGAAATCAAACTGTGAGCTTAATCAGAGTTTGAGCCAAGAGTGCGTTCAGCTGAGTCCGTGGGTAAATCAGGAACCTACTGGAAGCATTGAGCATTGAGCAATTAGTGCAATGATGAGTGGTAGGGGAATGGGGAGCAGTGAGCAGCTCCTGTGAAATGTGTCAGTTGTGAGTAAGTTCCTTGCAGCTCACTCTCTCCCAAATGAATTGCCAAGCACTTCCACCTGTAGTGCATAATCTATCAGGATGAAGCGTTCAATGCCTTAACAAGGCAGCCATACCCCAGTGGTCTTTTCAGATGAACAGAAGAAATAAGAGCCAATGAATTTTTTACAGCTTTAATCCAGCATTATAAAGAACTGAACTTTCTTCCCTTTCTGTTCTTTACCATGATGAGAAAAGATGCTCACTACGGTAAGGAATAGAAACATAGACGTACGTATTGTGCACAGCGCACTTTTCTGCGATCTAGTCTGTATCATACTGCCTAATTTATCATGTTGCATGTGACAGTGTTGCAGCACCCTGTCCTGATATCTTCAGGCAGCTCACTGGCTCAAAGAGCTAACGCTCCATTTCCCTGAGTCACCGATTACTCACACCACTAGACGTTCTAGATCTTTGAGTGTTGTCAGGCGTGGATCGCCCATTTTAGAGAGGTGCAAATGACTTGTCATGCAGCTGACTGCAGTGAACCCACAGACGGCGTGGGCTGTTCAGAAATAATTAGCTGAGTGCCAACGGTTCACCTAACATACTATCAGAGCACAAACTCTTCATTCAAATATTCCCAGTTCAGAGGCATAAAATGTAAGGACTTCACCATGGCCGGCCCAAGAGGCCGTGCGGCTCTAGGCGCTGTAGTCTGGAACCGCGGGACCGCTAAGGTCGCAGGTTCGAATCCTGCCTCGGGCACGGATGTGTGTGATGTCCTTAGGTTAGTTAGGTTTAACTAGTTCTAAGTTCTAGGGGACTAATGACCTCAGAAGTTGAGTCCCATAATGCTCAAAGCCATTTGAACCATTTTTTGGCTGCACCATTTGTATATTCATGTAAGAGGCTTGGGAAATCATACTGCATGGGTACCATCCAGGTTGAAGAAAAATTAAATAGGATGTTGTTGTTCTCCACTTCCATCCACCAATTTGTATTGGACGCAGAATGTGGATGGATAGGTTACAAGAGGTTGTTGTATCATGAGGATTAGAAAGTCATAAGCACGAAAAAGATATCTACATCAATTGGCATGATTCGGTTTGCACTGGCAAATTGCACGAAAGATGGAGCTATTGCGATGACAGTCTCAGGAGCAAACTAGCTGAGTGGAGAAAGTTAAAGAAGATTCTAAAGGAACTGTGAAAATTCTTGGGTGAGTAGTGAATAATAGCGAGAGACAGAGCCACCCGGCCTCTGTGCTTTGTACCAAATTAAAACTAGGCGTACCAGACAGATGCAAGGTGCAAGAGGCAGACACTACCTACAAGAGCCCTATAGACAAGTGTACCAAAGATGCTGGTCCTGCGGACAAGTTAAACACAAGAGAGTAACATGACTAGCACCTCCCTGTGAGCCGATGTGGAAGGGTGTCTCATGTCTCCTTATTGATTATTGAAGGATTGAAGTAATACTGGGCTATGTTGCGACTTAGTGTTGGATGTGCACTGCCATGAACATGGTCACCATGTCTGAATTTATGTAGTGCCATGTGTACTCGGACAAGTCGACTAATTATGGAATATAAACTCTCGGATAATAAGAAAATAATACAAATTATAAGATGGTGGTGTCTACTTCGAGTCTGACTACTGGGGTTAAACAGATGCATTGTTTTTTAAAGTTCTGGTGTGCTCGAAATATCTTGCTTTAAAATTTCTGAACTTGTACGCCATGGATACTTACCAACATGACTCGCACGGAATTTGCGTGCTGTATCGTATTTCCGTCGTTTCCGTCGTTTCCGGAACCTGCAGAAACCAATGGATCGTTATCTGCTTTGTAATGCCCCTATGAACTCCCAGACTGATCCTTCTGTACACTGCCAAATAAAGGACGCCGCCAGCACACCTCACAGAGCATATGAAACAAGATCTGCACATCCTGAAAATCGCTAAGCTTACCTCCATGTTCCAAGCTGTGAATAAATGATGTTTAGTCAATTGAAGACAGTTTTAGTTAAAATCACGTCACTCATACATAGTTATATTAATCCAGGTGTCTTCGCTGAAGCTCTTTTCCTAATTTAATCTGCTTTTATTACATTAAAATAACTAGTTTTTGAATGGGGAAAATCCAACGCGACTTAAGAAGTTGACAGGTATACAATTTTACACCCATGCTGTTTAGTGCCGGCCGCGGTGGCCTTGCGGTTCTAGGTGCTCCAGTCCGGAGCCGCGCTGCTGCTACGTTCGCAGGTTCGAATTCTGCCTCTGGCATGGGTGTGTGTGATGTCCTTAGGTTAGTTAGGTTTAGGTAGTTCCAAGTTCTAGGGGACTGATGACCACAGCCGTTGAGTCCCATATTGCTCAGAGCCATTTGAACCATTTTGCTGTTTAGTGTCACAGGAAAACCTAACCTCAACCCGGCCCACACGATCGAGCATTGTGCCTGAGCGGACTCGTCTCCTCACCAGATGGTGTAATGAATGTCTTCCAGCCAGGCAGAGGCGGCACATCCCTCCCTGTTACTTCTGATATCGATGTAAAGCAGTACAGGCTTTCAGAAGTCACTTGACCTCCCGAAGTGACTTTGTACAATGTCGATTGTTCTTGTCTGTTTCCATAAAACTTTGGTAGCTGTGTGGAATATTTTATTATTTGTTTATGCTTTATCTTTTTTCGTCACTTTTGAATGAGTCTTACTCTTTCTTTGTGATGGTCATCTTGTTTCTACCAGTCAAACCATTAAAGATATTCGCATGAAACATTTCTGACTCTTGTTGTAACGACATTATCCATGTTGTTACTTTTTTCACATCTAACTGCACACCAGCACCTCGAGAAAGGTCTAAGGAAGGCCAGAACGCCGGGATGGAATATTCTGCAGGAATGAAACGGTACAGCTACCAAAGAACCATTAACATCAACCATGACCGTGAAAGCCTTCGTTCTTTGTAGGGAACATGTGCTGATTTGATGCATTCACTGGGTAAGTAATACCATATTACATTGCTTCTGCTGCTTATCACATTTAAACGAAATCAACGACCCGGAAAGTCCAATACTAATTGCTATCATTGTAGCCACCGGAGGAAAGAGAGACAATGAGCATATGTGATCCTTAGTCATTTATAGCATAGAAATTAGACGCCCACAAATGTCGAATAACATTTTGAAAATAGTACAAGCAGAATGGTATATGTTAATGAAATGTGCTTGAAGTCAGTTTGTATGGAACAAAACATGGGCTACATTATTAGAACACTTAGTAGTCAGCGCTTGCTATAGTTATAGGCGCAAAATATTTTGACATGAAATCAGAAGGGCTTTAAAATCCATCTTCAAAATATCGACAGTTCAAGCTAAATGAATGTAATTGACAAAGTTCTGACCAATCACATTGAAGACATGTCGTTTTTTTTCTGCTCGTACGAAATATTTGCTGTTTTCTTGGATAGCACTGGTAGCATGCCACATTTGAAAAGGCACTTATCTGGGTTATGATACAAGCCTGCCACACAAATTTAAGTTGTAATTCATAATAATTGCACCATACATTGAACTCAAACTTAAACGATTTCTTCTTCAGTGAGACGTTTGAGGCTATGGGTAGGTACACTACACAGCTAGTTTTCGTAATGCTAATCCCACAGTGCAGGAAACACTTCTGCTGGGTTTTGAATAACGGTGGAGAATACAATGACATGTATAGACGTTTATGTGGTCTTAGAGGTGTGGCAAGATGCCAGAGCTGCAGTGGAATGCTCTCGAAAGACTGGACACTGGGTTAGAATCCCAGGAGACTCGAACTTGTAACATATAAACCAGTCATGTACGATGTGCATTGTCCCAGTGACACAAATCACGTGAAGTTGCCAGAAGAAGAGCACTGCTTCGGCTTCTGGCACTTCAGCGATTTTTGTGTGTACTGGTCCCGACCACAAGTATACACGTATCACTTTTGGTGTATTTCTTATGACATATTAGTATGCATGACTGATGTAGGTGAGTGTAGTTAAAGGTTGTAACTAGTGGAAAAGTTACACATATGCTGAGTAAATGCATTGTGAGGTGCAACTATCAGATTTTTGCACTGTAATAACACTTTAATCATCTCCACAGTTCGTTAATATTTACTAAACCATACGCATTTCAACGTTCATCCATTCTGAAAGCATCCAACATATACTGATACAAGGTATCTCTTCAACGCTACTATCATTCAATAAGCACAAATTGCACTTATTCTTCACTATTGCAATACTTATGAGATGGTATCAAAATTTGGCAGGTCCTTTCAGAATGGTGCAATGGAGAAACGTGCACCGTTTAATAAACCTTCATAAAACAATTGAGGTCAAGAGTAAAGTGTCATTAATTGGAAAAATCTGTATGAAAGTTTTTATTTAGCAGTAGTTGTTAGATGGCTGATGATGACGATGAGGATGATAAGGATTATGGTAATTATGATGATCAGCAGCATACAAGCCTATGTCCTGGTGTTCCAACACAACTGAAAGGCTCATTTGCAGTGGATGAGGTCCATTATATAAGTGAGGTGTTGCGACCTGCGTGGGTGTTGAAATTAAGAGAGAGTAGAATTAAATAAAAAAGTTTTTTAATATGGCTGTCAATCAGCTACTGTTGTATAATACAAAATTTTGAATAACACAGTCCTCAGTCGCTAATACAATTAATTTGTAACCTAGGTTTCGGTGTCACATGGGATGTACCAAAAAATAGGAAAGCTGCGGTCACACCTGACAGCGTCAGATAGTCAGAATTAAAATAAAATGCAACAGAGACGCAAGCCACTAGGGGCTGACATGTGTGCTCTGCTACAAAACTGTGCAGACAGCGGGACGGCCCGTCTGGGAACGTCTCCTCACCGTTCTCCAGAAAAAACGCGCTTGGTCGCCCCACCAACGCCGTGCCTTTACTGCAGTTGTTTAAGTCGGAAACCTGTTCCTTTGAATGCAGGTAAAGCTCACCGTATTTCTCTCCCTAGAGCACGTAAACCAGACTATAAACTGCAACCCACAATTTCATCACAATGTAAGAAGTCAAATCGCCGTAGATCGTATTCCCTACACCAAATCAGAAGTGGGAGTGTCCTGCAATCTCTCATGGTTTCCTAAATTCGTGTGGTCTACGAAATTTCTGGTCCCTGCGAGTAATTTTCGGGTAGTAATAATTTATAGCGGTAGGTTTTAACCAACAGGTAGGAATTGAACGCAACGGATAACGCTATAGCTTTTTTTTAACCACTACAGATGGCACCCAATAGGGCTTAATAGACAGTGCGTAGCTTTTATTTGCTTCCATGACCCAGAATTCGACTGTGATATTGACTTTCACCTATTTTTTATGATGAAGGGAGCACATAATCAGTCGAGGGTAGAGATTAATAGATATTTATTCAGTACCGATGGTATTCCAACAACTAGTCGTGTTTCTCTTGGAACATACATAATCACAAGTGGTCTTTCTAGTTAAAAAGGTTCAGTTTCGCCACATAATTATGGAAAGGAAGAGGGGAGCGCAGACCTGGCTTCAATGTAATTTTGTACAGACAGACAATTATACCTAAGCCCATGCTAATAACATTCTGTTGCTATAGGTGACTCAGAACAAGTTCAGCATAGACACTACAAGCAAAACTAGGAAGAGTATTTCCCAAGTCTTCATCAGATCAATGGGCATTAAAATCTGATACTTTTCCTAGTGGCACGAGTATAAACCATGTATTTCACATAACGCACATCGGCAACAAATCAAACAGTTATGGGGGGCACAAGAAACGTGATCACTTCAATGTTATTCAACACACATGGCCAAGTTTCGCTAGCCAACAGAAATCCTCAAAAATACGGACACGCAAGATAATTCCTTCCCTATTTTACACTCGCCCACTATAGTATGACTATCCATCGTGTACAATACATTTTCTGACCGAGACTACAGTTTATCAATGTAGCGGTTGCTCCAACCGACCACATGGCGCGGAAGCAGGTTCACAAAGAAAACATATGAAAAATAAATAAAAATTCCCCAAAATATTATTGTAAATGAAAGTGCAGATTGAAATGCATTGAATGAGTGAAATCTCGGTTAAGTATAGAACAATAATATGACTGTGAGCCTAAGGGCCATGGTGCGTGGTGTGACCAAGGCACAAAGGCACAAACGGACATTTCTACTGAAATTCGAGTGAATTACGAAAACAAATTTCCATATGGGGATTAGTGATAATCTCGCACCTAATTTCTACATATAGACTTCATTACCGAACAGATTTCAAACAACCTAATACCTTTGTTAACATTACCAAAACGAGAGCTGCGTCTTCATGTCTGTTCAGCGCCGCGACCCAGGAACAAGAGCTCCACTGGACACCTCGCCTAACCGTTCTTCGTTCAAAAGGTGGTGGAAGGTATGGTTCGCCAACCTAACAGGGCCTGTCCTCTGGCATTTGCGATCTCTCTGACTTGACTTGCACACACTCTTCACCTAACTCGTTCATGTTTAGGAGGTTGGTACCACCCTACCACAGAACGATTGTACACATGAAATGCTACGATCTCTTACTAGAGCTTTCTGCTACATCACATACTATATTAGTCATACAGTCCAAGGTCGAATAAGGGAAAGGATACAAGGAAACATGTCACACATGAAACAAAATGAATAAAGAAATAAATAAACATCATGTGGTCGATTCTCTTCTGTTTGTCATACACGGAATTCGCTTCTGCGGAGTCATAATACGCTGGCTATGGTTCTGCTGTATCGGAATTTATTGGAAAAATATCGAACAGGACAACAAGGGCCGTTTCATCACTCTCGGGTACCTTTGTAGAAGATGGACTGTCTTTCTGATGGAAGGTCAGTGCAGGACATTTTTCAATTGGTGCCACGAAGTGGAGACTCCACTCTCCATGCTACATCAATCCGTTATTATATTTATTTTGTTATGCTTGGCAAGGTTCAAGATACATCATTTGATATAGTTATCTTGTCAAGACCATTGACACAGTGGCCATTGTCACAAATAATCATAACACTACAGAAGTTCTGTAAATGAAATGACATTAATTAATCACACTTAGATCCAACACATGTTGGTTCTCATTACGCCAACATATTCGTAAAATTACAGAAATTCTACAAATGAAATCAACTTAATCACTCAAAATACATATATCCAATACAGGTAGGTACTCATTAAGTAAACATTTAATTGTCCTAAGACATAATAACCAAATACTGATAACATGGGTGGCTGTTAGTGTATCTCAACAATACAGAATGTGTACTATGGAAAGCATTGAAAAAAGTTGTGTGTATTGAACACAATCAATAATATAAAACACTCAGCCTACAATGGCTACAAAATATTTTCCGCTATGTCCATTACCCATTCATCACTTGTGCAAAACATCGGAAAATCGGAGTGAAAATTTCATTCTGGAAACATCGGAAAATAAGTAAACATTCAACATAATTAATAATACTATAAACAATGCCTTCAATGCCTCCATAAACATTTACTGTCATGAATATTCCCTAGTCATGAAACAGAAACCCTGATAAAGAAAATACATTTTGAAACAGATCCTACTTGACACTATTTACTCACAATGAGACTCTCAATAATTAATCTTTGATAAACACAAAATCTCAAACTAGTACAAAATTATATAGTAGCACATTAGGTAGGTCACAAATTTCATCGAAAAGCAACTTTGTATTTTGACACATTAAATTTTATGTAACTTGTTCTTTACCAACTAGCATTCAAGTTATGGACGTGTCATGAAACCAATGTAATGATCTATCTCTATCTAGCTAACCCTCAGAGTGAGTGTCGTTCTAAACGTTATTATCAGATAACACCTGACTGCGTTACATGCACTCTCTTCAGGCTTATGGCCTATTCGTCAATACACAAATTTAGTTCTCTTCAGACAGAAATGAGGGAAACGCCGTCGACCTACTTTCTGACTGAGTTATTAGACAACATTTTGCCTTGAGCCAGCAAACTTATCTCACTGCCCCATTTTCAGGCTGATAAATGACAAAAACAACATACCATCGATCACGCTCCTAAGATTAGAGATAACTTCAGTATATTAAAGCAAAAAACTTTCCATCTTTCCTCTCTGCTGAAAACTGTCACTCAGTGAACAAGGTACTGTCCTGCTCCATGTTTAATCAAAGGAAGGAATTAAATAAAATAAATAACCTAAAACATACAACACTTCATATCCTACTCATATTTAACTAAGTCATAAACAAGAAAACGCACGATATTCATATGAGGCTATGTAAATTTTAACCTTATCAATCACACGCTATTTCAGCTATTGTTTGGCACCCCCTACGTTTCAATAGAGACACGGCTCTACAAAGTAACACGCACGCCATCTAGGGTTATCGACAGGGAGGGCTTTCTTCCGAAGGAACTTGGAGGTAGCCTATTGCAGTCTGCCGACTGTCCATCCCATGCTGTCTCCTAAAATTTATTTTTGTGTAGGCAATTATTTTCTGCAAATTGTAGTGGCAAACTAGGTGTCAATCTGCAGTCAACACACTGTCGTAAGTCAGTTCCACATTTGTAATAGCCTTAGAGCTACTCCACTAGTGCAACGGGTTGGACTAATAGTACATCAGTTCCCGTGATCCGAATAAAACTGTATGTCTAACAACTGCACTGCACGTACGTGTCCTCAAGCTGTTGATGACCTATTTTACTGCTCTCAGTCCACTTCTGCGTTGTTTAAACCAGAATTTGCAATGACTGACGGGCCTGAGTGTGTGACGAAAAGTTTCTAGTCCGACACAGCTGTCTGTAACTACCCTTCATCTGTATGGATTACAAAAGCGTAAGTTCATCATGACTACACACACATTTTACTCAAATATCGGTTTATTTGACTATCTCCTCTCTCTAAATTCAAAGTCCACTGTCTTTGCGTTGAAAGTTCTACCGCTTGTTCTCCTTACACTCAGTGTTTCTGCATCCAACAAGGGTTACTAATGAGGCTAGCAGCCCTTAGCAGTTTGTCCTTCATCCCTTGACTTTTGCAAACGCGACAGTGGTCACCGTCACCAACAAACGCGTTTAGTAGCGCTAATGGCCTCTGCCAAAGTCGCCGCCTCCTGTGTCCTGGCGGAGCGACACTGAGACCTCCGTCTGTAAAGATGTCTCGTAGCGGTAACAACAGTTGTCTCCACTGTGGTGGAAGGAGTCTGGCCGCTCAGACCGGCTGTGACCCTGCTGGAGGTAGCCGTGTCGTCTGCCGTAGCTCAGGGGTCCTTCGCCAGCGCTCGCCGTGGCTGCTGTCACCATTCAGCCGCCGCCACGGAGACTACAGAAAGTTTCAGCGTAGAGGAAAAGAACAAGGATGAAACTGATGCCCATTCGCAACCTCGTCAGAAAACAGAACATGAAGTAAACGTCACAATCGGAAAAAAGGAAAAACCTCTGTCCACCACTCAACCTCGAAAGAAGTGCAAGTAAATGGACGAAATAGATCTGAGGCTTTTAAAGGCGTTGGAAAAAATAGAACCTGAGAATCCAAACTCCCAAATGTCCTTCTACCACAGTCTCTACCACGTACTGAGAAGTTTGATAATAATGAATGGCTACAGTTTCAAATGGAAGTTCTTAGAGTGATTTCCAATGTTAAGAATCAGAGGGTTGCGCCTCATCAATATCAAAGTGACACCACCAATCGGTTTCCCATATCCAGCAACAGAGCCAATCAACGTCATACCATCTCCCACAACAGACGAATCAACTGCAACCTCAACAACATTTCACTGCTGTCACTTCACAGTACTCACAACCACCACATGTCCCACATTACTCCCCACCAACGATTCCCTCATTTTCAACTCAAAATGTGCTATGTACTCCAGTATCCCAGCCACGGCGAACGCATTCTGCATTCAGAACTGTGCCTTTCTGTCCCTCACAAGTTCTACATCTCCCAAATTACCACCCACCATCGATTCCCTCGGTGTCTACCGTAGATGAACTACCTACTCCATCTTCCCAACCCACAAAGGAAAAAAAAGATAAAAAAAATCCGCAGCCGAACAGTATGAGAATTTTCCTGTGAGTGTTGACGGAGATTTTGAAAGTAGTTCTTCAGTACATTCGAATTCGTCGACTATAATGGACATCAGTTTTTAATGCTATATTGTGTACTAACGCGTGTTTGTTTATTTAAAGTTTTGGTAATGTAGGTATTTTGTATCTTTCTTCGGAATTTTATCAATAAATACGGTTACTTTAAAACTAGGTTTTCGTGTCATCCTGCCTAAACTCTTCAAACAAGGTGCAGAAACCTCCAGCCTCCCTTCTTCTTTCATTATTGGATGAAGCCAAAATAATCGATATTTCTTCTCCTTTTCATTCGTCGACGTAATAACAATAAACCTATGATTCGCACTCTGTTCATCTCAGACGACACCGTGTGCTTATAAGCAACATATACTTCAAATAAAGTAGTAAACTTGTGTGAACTAGTTTGATCATGAACGAGCACTGCCAGTAAAAAAGTCCCTGACTCGTTTAGATGCCCAAGCGCACCGCAAAGCGAATAGCTTGCAACACAGTAAGCTGCTGACCACGGAGGTTTTACCGCCGTGTGTGTAAACGCTAGAGTTCTGCGAGCGGCGACGGTCAACTGACCACGGCGGAAAAAAATCCGCCTTGTGTGCAACCGGCCTAAGTCCAGGCCTGCCGTTCGCGCCCACAGGATCAGCTGTTTGACAGGGGCGGGTCGTCTCTTGTCCTTGCCGTCTGGAGCCGACCAGTTGCCCCTTGCAACATTTAAATAAAACAGTTGTTATTCCCTTAAAGTTTACTCTTGTTTGTACCAAGTACGATTACCTAACCTACTGTACATTGAAACATATCTACAGACTTCGCCAGAGCTTTACAATTAAACGGCGAATCGTTATTAACAAAAATTAGAACAATCCTCGATTGCTATATAATACGTTCGCTTACTAACACAGACTTTTAAAATGTCTATTCTCATCTGTGAGGCTTTTCTTTATACTTAACTAAATGACTATAACACTTTCATTTCCAAAACCGATTGGACATTATTTTACTGTTCCTATACTACACACAACAATAAAACAACAGGTGACATATCTGCTCATCCATGAGTGTATGACCAGGATAACACACCATCAGGTGACAAGTAGACAATTACACAGGACAAGAATATATATATATATATATATATATATATATATATATATATATATATATATAACCAAAACTAATTGGAACGACACCACTTGGAGTTATTACCACTTGGAGTTATTACCACTTGGATCACTCTCACATTACCCAAATCGGACATTTTTGCTCTTTGTTCTCGCTAATTTAGTTCGTTAAGGAAACCATTAGGGAGTTACTCTTAAGATCTCATAGAAACATTACACCTCCACTTCAGTTATCCTAAATTCTTGTTATTCACTTCAATCTATTGTCATCAACATCTCGTCCTCTTTCGTGCCTTTTATTCCCTGTGGACAAAAATCAAGAACAGAAATGGCATATCACATACATCTAGTTTAAAGCTGAGGGTCCAGTTTACATCTTCTCAATCTACGAGTACCATCTTTCATTAAATAAATGTCATTCATGATTATAACCTGTACTCCCTTCTGCTACCTCCATGGGCTTCCTCTTTCATTGCTCTGGATGGTTTACCTCCAGGACCCTTTACTTGCCTCTGATTTTCCTCGCTATGGTCTCTCATACACTCTATAAAGTTCAGCTCTCCCTCGGGGTCTCTCAAAGTCATCACTGCCTAAGTCAGTAACACTTTATAGCGCTGCGTCTCTGATCACCACTATAACACAAATGCAACGACACGCAAAGTTCGGTGTCTTTAGCAACCGACAACAGGTCGCGTCGCTCCTTCGGCGCAAGCCATTGCTACACATAAGCGCATCTACGGCGCGTTTCCCCATCATTGTACATTCCGAAAGATTTACCTTTCCTATGGAAATTTGTTCTTCTTTTCCTTGCAAGTGGTCTTCCCTCCACCAGAGCAAATCACGACCGTTGTACGAACATCTTCCTTCGACTCTTGTTATTACAATTCATACCTAATAGATGACCAGCCAAGACAGTAAAGAGTACCAAATGCCTTTACACATTATGTTGTAGAGTGCTATTTTTTTTTACGAAGCTAATCTATTCCCCTGTTTACAAAGATGGCACTTCTGCCCCTAATTCTTACTCCATCCGTTTCTTCACATTTGATATGTGATGCAAACCCCTAGGCCTACGAGACCTGACCGTATCTATTTCAATCGCTTTCTGATGAGCGACACGCCTCACACGAAAGGGTCCTGAACAGACATCGAAAAATTTGTTGGTGCTGCTAGTGAACCGGTGTCTTTTGGACAAACCATGGGTTTTAACGAGATCTGTATCTCCTACTCGAGATTTTGATTGTCTTTTACATCTCCTACCTTGCACTTCCAAGTGGAAATTAAGTGTGGTCCCGGCCAAGTCTGCGAAAACAGTATGGTACCTCCTGCAAATCTCACTTAGTGGTTCGTCTGCATTTGTCGATCTCAAATGTCGCATTTTCTCGCGTATTGCCTCCTCTACTGTTTTCTCACTGTCCCGATCTAGGGACACTTCGGCGTCATCTTACTCGCCGGTCACGCGTATACCAAGGGACGCACATGCCACTCCTCCTGCTCGTCCCTGATCGAAAACAGCATTCGTTTTTGTTTTGTGATCGCGCATCAAAATCTGGAACGGTCTTATAATGTCTTAGAAAATCCAGGAAAGGCACTGCCTCAACTGCTAGTGACGACACTATCAGGAACACGGCTGTAAGGTTGTACGATTGACAAGTAGAATCAATGTACGCCTGCTGCTTCGTCTCTACGCTTTTATTGTGTGTGAAATCTTATGGGACTTAACTGCTAAGGTCATCAGTCCCTAAGCTTACACACTACTTAACCTAAATTATCCTACGGACAAACACACACACCCATGCCCGAGGGAGGACTCGAACCTCCGCCGGGACCAGCCGCACAGCCCATGACTGCAGCGCCCTAGACCGCTCGGCTAATCCCACGCGGCTCTACGCTTTTATTCCACAGGGCACCACGCACTCTTGTTTTCTGCAACGGAAGCGTCGGCCACCGACTGTTCACACTAGACTGTGCGAACACATCTTCTCCAATCACCGATACTTCGCTTCCTGAGTCAAGTTGACAGGGATTTGTGATTTAGTTAGTTGTTATGCTGACTGTGGGGCACTTGACTGAGTTTACTACAGCAGTAACATGTCCCGGATGTCTTCGTGTTCTACGCACATTGCTTGGACATCGTAAGTTTCATCATCCTGCGTCGCCGCTGTGCTCGGCCCTATTACTGCTAGTCATGCGTCCCTACTTTCACCAATATTCAATGACCTCTCGTCCTTTCTATGCAAGACATTACCATTATCAGGCCGGGGCCGATCTTCCCTAAAGCGTCTCCAACCTCTATCATTGGGCCGTGGGCTCCAAGGTCCAGGCCCACACCTGTCATTACCACGAGCATGATTGTTATTGCGACCAAAGTGAGGCCTCTAATTCTGGTGGTGCCTCTGTCCGTGGTTCCCGTCATGATTACCTTCAAACCTAACAACATTTTGCTGCTCAATTACATTTCTTTCAGTGCCTAATTCTTGCAGCAGGTTCTGGAAACCACTAACGCCACCCATACCTCTTCCCGCAGTTCTAATATCTTTGCGCCATTTATTCGGAAATTTAGTCAGAGAAATTCCGTTAAAATCATATGGTGCATCGAGAAACTACTTTTCACAAGCTCTTTGCAAAATTCCACGGGGTGCTTGTATGTACTTTCAGCATAGTTTTCTCGCGTCAAGATGCCTAACTTTACCCGTAATTGTCTGCTCCGCGACCAGAACGCGTTAAGGAAAGCCGTTTTAAAATCCTCGTAAGTTCGACAGTCCTGAAGCATTATCTGCATTCGGGTTGCCACTTTACCTCTCAGGTGACTGCACGCAAATTTTCTTCTGACCACATCTATCCATGAGCGAGGTAACAAGTGCTCAAACTGGTTTAACCACATCGAGGGCGCTATGTCATGATTTGGGCCTGGGAAAAGAGAGTAATATTGTACGGAGGCAAAGTGTCTCCTGCATTCTTCCTCGTCACTATCGTAATTCGTACCGCTGTTCACAGTGCGTACAGGTTGCGCCGAATTTCCTCCCACAGTACAGAGTGTCTCTTCGAAGTTACGGTATTCCTCCACGTTTGCGCTTACTGCTGGTGCTTTGTGCTCCTCGAACCGTGTTACTAATAGTGGCACTGCCCTGTGCGCTTTCGTTTTCCCGCAGCTTGTAATGCAAATGAGGTATCAGGTCCCTATTGCGTTTGTTTATGTCTGATTGCACACTTTTAAATTGCAGCTGTGACTGCACTTCTTCGCATTCCGCAATTGCGGCTGCTGCCTCCTGTCCGAGTCTGCCTCATTCGTTAGCGCGATCTTTACTACCGCACTCGTTAGGGCGCCCACCTGATTGATTACTCTCTCAATTGTGTCCACTTGCGCCGTAATCTGCGCACCCTGAGCGGCCACTTGTTCGCTCACACGAACAACAGCGTCTCCTCGCTGCTTGCAGACGTCTGCTAGGACCTCCCTTATTTCTGACTCCGAAGGAACGACGATTTATCGCGAGGAAAGTTCGTTTTCTAATACGATTACACAATTTTCAGCCCTGCCCCTGGCCTCACTGACTTCGGTTTTCACACACTACATCTCCTTTAACATGGAGTCAGCTCGTGTTTGGTTTCCAGCAGCAGCTGTTTCGATCAAAGTTTCTAACGTTTCAAGGCGTTCCTGGTGGTGCCCTAGCTTACGTTCTTGTTCGTCAAATCGCATATTTATTGTGCCTATTTGCTTGTCCAATTTCCTAGTCATGTCATCTCGCAACTCGTTATTTGAATCGCGCAAAGCTTCCCGAAATACTTTCTCTGAATCGTTCAATTTATCACCTAATGCCTTGTTTGAATTGTTCAAGTTATCAAATGCCCTCTTCAGCTCAGTAGCTTGCTGCTTTATGAACTGAAGAATGCTTGCTAGAAACGGACTCTCCATGCTCATGGTTCCCGTGCTCGCCAAGACAATTAAAAGCGGTTCTCCTGCAGCTTCGCATCTCACCCCCTCGCCAATGCTGGCGTTCTCCAAGGTCGTACCTAGGAGTCCTACCTCGGGTTCCGTTAGGGTCGTGCCTGGCCTACCTGCTTGTTGCCTCCCGTGGTCAGCTGACGTAGTTGGTTCACTGACATTGAGGGTTCACTGCAATGCTTTCGGACTCCGCTGCACCCGCCAATGCCTACGCTCTCTCCATACTACCGATTCCAAAACCGAGCACGTCCATATCAACTACACTCTTAGCACGCACCCTGGTAATAATCTGACTCATCAAATATCTGCATAGCTAAAGCCACTGTTTCCTACCCCTTACGCAGTATGCTAGCACTAAACACGAGAAAAATTGTAATTCCGTAAGTTCAAGTTCAAAAAGAATGGCATCAATTTTACAATAGGACACAACACACACAAAACAACAGAACACAACACAAATGAAGACAACGCTGTATTCAACACAAGCAGAATTGTGCTAAGCTGTACAAGGAAAAAATAATCATTAGCACGCTAAAATGTTGATATAATTACTACTTCTTAACTACTGATCAGAAGGACCTGCGACTCGAAATCCTGGACAGGATCGTCACGTGCAACGTAACCTTAAATCACTCGTGGTGGTAAGACTCTACCTAAGTAGCAAGATTACCGCCGCTTTGTCATGTCCTACCGCTCCCGCAAGCTACCATCTGCAGTAAGTGGTTTGCTAAATTCGTGTGGTCCACGAAATTTTTAGTCACTGCGATTTAATGCCAGGTATTAATACACTTCTGGAAATGGAAAAAAGAACACATTGAGACCGGTGTGTCAGACCCACCATACTTGCTCCGGACACTGCGAGAGGGCTGTACAAGCAATGATCACACGCACGGCACAGCGGACACACCAGGAACCGCGGTGTTGGCCGTCGAATGGCGCTAGCTGCGCAGCATTTGTGCACCGCCGCCGTCAGTGTCAGCCAGTTTGCCGTGGCATACGGAGCTCCATCGCAGTCTTTAACATTGGTAGCATGCCGCGACAGCGTGGACGTGAACCGTATGTGCAGTTGACGGACTTTGAGCGAGGGCGTATAGTGGGCATGCGGGAGGCCGGGTGGACGTACCGCCGAATTGCTCAACACGTGGGGCGTGAGGTCTCCACAGTACATCGATGTTGTCGCCAGCGGTCGGCGGAAGGTGCACGTGCCCGTCGACTTGGGACCGGACCGCAGCGACGCACGGATGCACGCCAAGACCGTAGGATCCTACGCAGTGCCGTAGGGGACCGCACCGCCACTTCCCAGCAAATTAGGGACACTGTTGCTCCTGGGGTATCGGCGAGGACCATTCGCAACCGTCTCCATGAAGCTGGGCTACGGTCCCGCACACCGTTAGGCCGTCTTCCGCTCACGCCCCAACATCGTGCAGCCCACCTCCAGTGGTGTCGCGACAGGCGTGAATGGAGGGACGAATGGAGACGTGTCGTCTTCAGCGATGAGAGTCGCTTCTGCCTTGGTGCCAATGATGGTCGTATGCGTGTTTGGCGCCGTGCACGTGAGCGCCACAATCAGGACTGCATACGACCGAGGCACACAGGGCCAACACCCGGCATCATGGTGTGGGGAGCGATCTCCTACACTGGCCGTACACCACTGGTGATCGTCGAGGGGACACTGAATAGTGCATGGTACATCCAAACCGTCATCGAACCCATCGTTCTACCATTCCTAGACCGGCAAGGGAACTTGCTGTTCCAACAGGACAATGCACGTCCGCATGTATTCCGTGCCACCCAACGTGCTCTAGAAGGTGTAAGTCAACTACCCTGGCCAGCAAGATCTCCGGATCTGTCCCCCATTGAGCATGTTTGGGACTGGATGAAGCGTCGTCTCACGCGGTCTGCACGTCCAGCACGAACGCTGGTCCAACTGAGGCGCCAGGTGGAAATGGCATGGCAAGCCGTTCCACAGGACTACATCCAGCATCTCTACGATCGTCTCCATGGGAGAATGGCAGCCTGCATTGCTGCGAAAGGTGGATATACACTGTACTAGTGCCGACATTGTGCATGCTCTGTTGCCTGTGTCTATGTGCCTGTGGTTCTGTCAGTGTGATCATGTGATGTATCTGACCCCAGGAATGTGTCAATAAAGTTTCCCCTTCCTGGGACAATGAATTCACGGTGTTCTTATTTCAATTTCCAAGAGTGTAATTTATAGTGGTATGTTTTAACCAACTGGTAAGAATTCGAACGCAATGGATAATGCAATAGTTTTTTTTAAACACTAAACAAGGCACCTATACAGGGCTTAATAGACAATACATAGCTTTTATTTGCTTTCATGACCAAGAATTCGACTGTGGTACTGACTGCCACCTATTATTTATGATGGAGGGAGCAAATCATCAGTCGTGGGTAGCGATTAATTGATATTTATTCAGTACCGATGGTATTCCAACAACTAGTCGTGTTTCTATTGCTTTATACATCATCACAAGTGGTCTCTCTAGTTAAAAAGGTTCAGTTTCGCCACGTAATTGTGAAATGGAACAGGGGAGTGCAGACCTGGTTTCAATGTAATTTTATACAAACACACAATTACACCTAAACCTATGCTTATGACATTCTGTTGCTATAGGTGACTCAGAACAAGTTCAGCAAAGACACTACAAATAAAACTAGGCCATGGTGGAAGAGTATTTCGCAAGTCTTCATCAAATCATTGGTCATTAATATCTGATATTTTTCCTAGTGACACTAGTTCAAACTATGTATTTTACTTAACGCGCATCGCCAACAAATCAAATAGTTATGGGGAGCAGAAGAAACATGATCACTTCAATGCTATTCAACACATGTGGCCAAGTTTCGCTAGCCAACAGACATCCACAAAAATACGGACACGCAAGATTAATCCGACCCAATTTTACACTCGCCCATTATAGTATGATTATTCATCGTGTACAATACATTTTCAGACCGAAACTATAGTTTGTCAATCCGGCGGTTGCTCCAACCAACCACATGGCGCGGAAGCACTTTCACAAAGAAAACATAAGGAAAATAAAAAAAATTCCCCAAAATATTACTGTAAATGAAAAAGCAGATAAAGTATATTGAATGAGTGAAATTTCAGTTAAGCACAGAGCAATAATATGATGGTGAGCTTACGGGCCATGATGCGTGGTGTGACCAAGACACAAAATGAACGTTCTACTGAATTAGAATGAATTATGAAAATATATTTCATTATGGGAATTAGTGGTAATTTCGCACTTGATTTCAACATCTGGACTTCATTCCCGTGCAGATTTCAAAGAATCTAATACCTTGGTTAACATTTCCAAAACGAGAGCTGCGTCTCCATGTCTGTCCACCACCGCGACCCAGAACAAGAGCTCGACTAGACATCTCTCCTAACCGTTATTCGTTCAAATGGTGGTGGAGGGGATGGTTCATCAACCTAACAGCGCCAATCCTCTGGCCTTTGCGATCTCTCTGACTTGACTTGCACACCATCTTTGCCAAACTTGTTCACATTAAGGGGGTTGGTATTATCCTACCACAGACGACCCTACACATGCAATTCTATGACCTCTGACCAGAGCTTTCTGCTACATCACATACCATATCATTCACACAATCCAAGGTCGCATAAGGGAAAGGCTACAAGGAAACATGGCGCACATGAAATGAAATGAATAAATAAATAAATAAACACCACTTGGTCCATTCTCTTGTTTGTAGTACACGGAATTCACTTCTGAAGAGTCAAAACACTCTGGCTATAGTTCTCCAGTACCGGAATTTATTGGAAAAATATCCATTACATAACATCCGGATGTTAACCCTCTCTTTAGAGGACACGGTGGTAGCACTCGCAAGAAAAACTTATGAGACATGTCCACCATATTTGATTTGCTCGCTGAATAATTTCGTATCGTCAGTGATCATGTATTGACAAAGCATTGTACATAGTTGTAGGGGGTGTGTGATATGTTGGCATTTGAGCATCAGGTTCATGAAATGTGTGTTTGTGTTCTGACATGTGCAAAGGAAATGACAATCTCCAGTCTTACTGAAGGTGTGGATTCGAAGTGGAGTACTGTGATTGCATGGGAAGAGTAGGCCTATCTCAAGTCATAAGAATGGTTACCGATATTTCTATTTCCAGAGACACAGACGTCAGCAATGTGTATTCCCGATACTTCACTAATTGACGAGTGTCATTCAACTGAGACCGCAAGGTTAACATTTAGTTGTAAGTACAAGGATAAAATATATGTCAATGAATTTGTAGGATCATTATGTCTTTGCGTGCTTGGCCTGTGCGGGAATGATTCACGTATCTCGTTAATGGCAGCAGCCGTTCGAATGCAAAGGCCTGTTGGAATGCAGGAATATATCTGAGTTAGCTTTTACGTCCTCTAGAGGACAGAATAATGAACTAACAGTTAGTATGTGCTGGGCCGCTTTCGCGATCGCTTGGGAAGTTGAGAAGATTGAATGTGGAGGTGTGTTTCAGTTGGACAGTGTAAATTGTTCCGTTGACTGTTCTGCATATTTCGCACCTGTATGTAGTTGAGAGAAGATCGGTTGTAGTGTGTGCATCTAGCAGGTGTAAGAGACTTTCGCTTGTTTTCTAAACATGAGAAACACCTTAGTTGAGTTAGTATGATTTGGAATCTGGTACATCAACGACATGGGTATTCGTGAGTGAAAATAGCATTGTCTTATATTTTTTTCGAGTACTCACGTAAAGGTCTTCGCAGACGGTATAAGTGCTAAAGTTTCGGGTTTGTAGAGAAATAATTTCCAGGTTGTCCTCCATGGGGTGGGTGCACACAACGACTGTGGCTATATTAGGTTAGACAGAGCAATGGTTGAACTGTGTAAGAATTCATTTGAGCACGAACAACTGCTACAATTCCGCACTGCATTGATAATGACCTGACACAGGTCGAAATCTGATCTGCGCTAAGGCTATAAACGTCATTTTAAAGCAACCTAATTTTATGACTGATAGCTGCTCTATCCAACCCAATAATTTCCAGTCTATATCTTCGGAATTATGTTGCTTGACCGATCGGTAGGCTACTGCTGTGTGCTTGATATCGAGAAGTACCGCGAAAACGGTATAATATTATGGCAAACAATGCGAAAATACATGTGTTCTTGTAATGCCCGAGTCTGGAGATGGATGTAGAAATGCAAGCACGTCTGGACCAGAAACAGTAACGCATTTGTACAGAGAGTACGCCAGCCCGAATTTATAGAACAGTTCTGAGAGTGACTTCGGTTTGGTGAGGGTGCTGTGGCCATTGTAGGGCGTGGATGCCCTAGAGCCACTAGTATACGTACTGTGCTGTCTGTCTTTGCCATATTTGTATAAATGATGGAAAAGGGACGATTTTGTATGTTACTACATCGACATGGTACACAGTAATGTAATACTGGGGGTGAGTTTGGTTTCACGTTTTAATGTTCAAGCTCCTCTCGTCAGTGGAAGAGCGGTGTAATTGAGTAAGAGTCTTTCTATATTTGACGATATGTAGGGACACTTTGCAGGGTTTAATTGTCCGTGCAATATGCCTATCTGCATAAAATAGATTTTTACGTGCTGAAAGAAAAGGCGGATGGTGCTTCCACACTGGTCACATCAATAATTCGGAGGGTAAATTCGATACAAGCCACACATAATGTTAGATTCATTCACAAGACATTCTTTTGTGCTGGGATATAGGAGTCTCTACATAGTGCAGGGAACGTTTGTGTGAGTTGAAAGCAGGAAGGGTAACATGTGATGGACAGGGTATCACATTAGGCCTTCATGGAAGAGACATCAAGGAAGCGAGTGTTAACTATTTCTGGGATGCTATACAGTTTCCTCGAGGTTCACTCAGTTCTGATTTTACATAGCAATTAACCTTTCTTTACTGCCAAAATCCAAACTTGGCGCCAGTTCCTAGGAAGACATGGTAGTCGGGTGACTTACATTAGTGCAGGTAGCCCAAATGACCTGTCCTCTGGCGATTTTCCTAGGTTATTAGAGATAGCCATAGTATAATGCATTATCCTGTAGGAATTAGAACTTCCCACCGTATTTCTGGGGGAGGGAAGGAGAGGGATGTTGCCCAATTGACCTATCTTGCCACAAAAATCCGCCATCTTGGATGATGTCACAACCACCATCTTGGATAACATCATTTGCAGTTGCCAAGTCTACACACTGCCGTCTTGGATGACGACATCGCCGCCATCTTGTAAAGAATGGAAAGTGATGCAGAAACGCCTTGCCCCAATACTTACCACATCTTCTTTTCTTTGGCTAAAGGGAAATCACTAAACCTTACGGAGTGACAGTAGCTCTTCTGAGTAGAGGCTGCACTCGGTCTTTCAAGATTTAACAGCACAGGAAGGAGAACATCTGATGATAGAGCTGTGTGGGAATTGAAGCTACGCGACTTTGGACGTGTTCAGATAGGAGTCTTTTGTAAAGTCCGTCCAGTCTTTCAAACATGAAAGGTTACCACCAACATCGAATGCAGGATCCCACCGTGATGTGCAATCTTGGCAGGGGAAAAAAACTAATCCATGCTATTGAGACTGGGAAAAAGAACTAATCAGGCTTGTTTCCCCTGACGATGATGGAAGATGTTGCACCACACACACTTCTGAAGATGATCTGCTGTGCATGCAAAACAAGACGCACAGCGGTACGTGGATGGTGAAAATTGGAGCTGAACAGCTCCTCAACGTGCATACACTTTGTGGCTTATCTTGTGAGAACGCCCGAGAAATTGAGTTCGACGACGATGAGGAAGAGATCGACGATGTGTTCCATGATGAGGAAGTTGGTTACGGTGCCGCAGTGGAGTCTGAAGATTGGGTGCTGGAAACTGGAAAACTAGATGCTTTTCTAACATACAATTTCATGGTCTACAATTTCGATAACTCGATATTTTTCATCTGGAGAAGTCGTTGATGAGTTACAAGCGTTGGAGCCGACTTCTTAGCCATCTTGGTAAAAATTAACGAACTGAATAGGATGTATAACTTCCGAGTAATAAGGGACAACATAAAAAGTGGTCACGAGGTTTCTGAAGGCCGAGAGCTTGGATTACACGCACTATCAGCTACATGCTCATGATAAAAAAATGAAATCTTCTGCCTCGTTTCGCAAAAGTACCGTGATACTGGAATAGTAGTGATTTTCTTTGGAAAGTTTGACCTTGCCGGATAAAACTATTTTTTAATGGAACAACACGCACCTCTTTGACTGTGCAGATTGCAGCAGAGTGTACATAGGTGCACCCGCGAACGTCAATAATGATTAAAAACGAGAAACGCTGGCACAAAGAACGAACGAACCACTTCCTTTGCTGTACCGACACTGCGTGTAACTTGTTCGTTGTTGCTAGGAGTGGCGCTGTTTGCTGTTCACAAACGTGGAACTGCGTTGCACTGAACCTCTTTCCTTTGTTTTGCTCCGCGTAACACCATTGTCAGGGTTCTAAAATCTAGTGTTGAAAGTAGCGGCCTTGTAGAATCGTGAACAACTAGTAACAATGTGATACAGTAGTACTGTATAATGCTTTTCCGCTTTATACAACGAATTATTAACTATATGTTAAAATTTGCATTCCGTTTTCGCTTTAGGCACTTGCCATTGTATGCAAAAAATTAGCATACAAAACGTATTGAATGCGTCGGGACTGAAATACCAATACGGTTTGCACAGATATCCGAACTACACACGCTCTGCTTTGATCAACATTAAATATATATATAACAAATACGTTAGCAATCATTCCATGAAGATAAGATGCAGTGCCTCTGCTCTTGTAGCCCTACACTTTATACCCTAAGACATCAACGCTGGCCGTCCCATTCACAAAGTAGTCCAAGCAAAGGAGTTAGTAAGAAGAATGAGCAAGGAGTTAATAAGAAAAATCAGGAATTGTAGGGAAACTGTGAATGTAATCTTCTAGTCATTTCAGCCATGTCAGTTGGTTACTTATTCACAAACTGACGGGTAAGTGTTTAAATTTCGTTACCATTTTACCCTCATGCCATGTATTTGGTGTCCTGGTCATTACATAGGCGTCTTAGGGCACAACAAGGCGATGTTTTCGTCTCGTATACGCTTCACCTTCTTTAATTTCATGATGGCTTGGTTACACGCTCTACTGGACAACAAGTCGCCACTTTCTTTGAGGTTGTTACTACTAACTTCGATGTGCACAGATTCTTTTGTTACCCTGTCAGGCATTATACCTTGCGTAACACGACAGCCTATTTTAATGGGGAGAGATGCTTTATTTAGTCGCAAACACTAGCCAGCGGACGCCCTAGGCGGCGGCTAATATAAGGACATATTCGTGTTGGCAGCTGATATCAGCATGGCAGGAGCATGTGGAGGGCCAGTTTCATAATGTGCTCCACAGATGGCGTTGTCTCTGACTTCCACCGACCACTAAGGTGACCGCGTGACCAGGAAAACTCGTCCGTTGGGCAGCGTAATGCATCTCATTTCTCATGGCTGCTGTTCCCGTCCAGTGCAAAATTAAAGCTTACCCAAAATTAAGACAGATTGACCCATATGTGTCACTGAAGAGCCAGTAGGCGCATTTGAAGCAGAAAAGTTGGGCGATTACGTATGAGAAGTCATCCCTTCGATGTCCACATTAGTTTATAACTTACTGTAAGTCAAATGTTACCCATAGAAATAATTTCTGAATTGTAAAAGTGAATATTTTGGCAACGGGTTATCCGATTGTAACAAACGTGGTGCCTATGGGTAGTACATCTCGTACAACTGTATCGGACTGTGATAGTGCATTTACTGAGTGACGTATTTAAAAGGGAGGACGAAAAGTTGATTTCGCGCAATTAAAAACATCTTTTCCCACTAAATAAATAGACAAACATAATAAGTAGCGGCAGAACTGTAATCTTAAGATACACACGAAATTATTTAACCTATAATTTAGATTGTTTGTTAATATTGACACTTGTAAATCCGAAAATCGAGGAAAACCATAAAAATTACTGTATGGCAGATGAAAAGAAACTGATAACACAGTAATATTTCTCGGAAAATTTCGGTGTGATTTCATGTATCACATGTGCATCAGAGGGTGAAATTAAGAATTTCATCAATTTTCGTGTTCAGTAGGTTAACTGACTTCAGTGGTGCTTGACAGTGATTTATGGGGTGAACAGCGGCTGTTTGTAGGGGGATCTAGATTCGGACGCAGTTGGAGACGGTCAGGGTGTGTTAGAGTGTGTTAGGAGAAAATTTTATCTGATCAGCGATGAAATACCATTAGTTCACGTTTGTAAATTATTCAGACTCCCTACTTTCGGCATCTGATGAACTTTTTACTTTTCGGGTTGCGTGTGATACAAGCCGCAATTACGAGGTTTCAGTGTGCAGGCATTGTGGAATTTATAGTTTGAAATACTGTGGAACTTTTACGGTTTTCTAAAGATAACTCACGCAATTAACCTTGGTTTATTCGATAGCCTCCAGTATCTTAAGAAACTATGTCACGCTCTAAAATTCATTTATTGTGAACTGTGCGTTTCCATTTTTTCTATGTTCCTATTGGAAATAAACACGAAGTTGTGAAACTTTAAAAAATACGCGAGTGCGTACGTGACTTTTACATACCAAATCCTGCCTGCATTTATAGTAAATACTTTTGTGGAACATTGGGTACACTGAGACGAATGTGAGGCAGAAAACTTGTAAGTCCAACCAAATTTACGTTGGCCCATTAAAGTGTTTGTGCTGTCTAATGTGCGGATAAGCACAGGAGCACGTGGGGGCTGGGAGCCGATATAAAACTTGTTAACGGCTTAGAACTTTCATTTTCGGCGAGTTGAAGAGAGAGATTGTAATTTATTTTTTCATCCACATCACATGCACATTTCCATGGAACCCGATCGGTCGCACTCGTGATGGTGGAGGCCTCGTCAAATGCCTTCTTAGTTCCAGATTGCAAGCCATGATTAGCTACCGCTAATTTCTCTAACTAGTTTATGGAACTTCTTATATTAAATGTGACGATATTATGTTGTAGACATCCTATACTTGACGTAATGTGGACATCCTATACTTGACGTAACGGTGTGTACCGTCATGTGGTACTGTGAAAATGAGTGGAGCATGAGTTTTATAATATTTTCGCATGCCTCATGTGTTGTTGTATTTTACCACAGGACTCACAGGCTGACTTTATGTTACTCTTTTCAGAAGAATGCTAATTTCACTGTCAGTGAACGACAGAATGGCGGAAACACGAGCTCTTTACTGTTCCTATCGGCGGTTTTCCCCCGAAATTACTTGCGATAGTTTGATTGTTGGGTCGCTCGGCCGAGAGCTCATGGATGTTCAGCGCAACCACTTGACGTGACTAGAAGCTTGAGAAGATCTTATCCGGTGATATCGCCACAAGTCCATCGATTCGTGCAGTGCTGCGCTTTCGTCCGTGTTATGTAGTTTAGCATGTGCAGATGCCTCCTTGTACGTTCCGCGAATAAAAATTATTTCTATCATGGATTGTTAGTGCACAGACAGTGTGCTCGAACTCGTAAAGGGTGGCTGAAAGGCAGTAGTACAGCGCCTTCAACTCTCATTTCGTATCGGAATGCGAGGGTTGGCGCAGACGCCTTTTGCAACCCATAGATTAACTAGTTAGCCTGTAAGCTTGCACGTCTGTGCAGCGACACATGGGGGCACTTGGGTAAGGGGGCTCGTGGGAGACAACGTTGTCTGGTGCCTCCTCTGCCCTTCCCCCACAACGCCTATCTCGCCCCTTTCGGTCTTGCGAATTACTTGAAGCACTAGAGGTTCCACCAGATGGCGGCAGCTGTCTCTCGGCATTGACGCTTTTGTTAATGGCGCTGCCATATCTCACCTAGGACAGAGTGAATGGATGGAAGGAGGAGGGGTAGGGGTCCGACCTCTGCATTGTCCAGCAATAAGCTCTGCAAAGGTAATACCAAAACGAAACAGAAGCTTGGGAAATAAACGGAGATGGTCCTCAAAACTAAAAAGAACCTGGTGACTAGCGTGGAAAATGTAAAGATTTTATCTGGTTTTGGCACTACTGTAATATACGCAGCGAAAATTTAGTAATTCGTATCGTCTCTGACCTTAGTCAGAGATAATGTAAACGAAGATATGAGTTTGTAGCGTTGGATATTAATCCCAGTCACCTTTGAACATGACTCTACAGTCATTGTAAGATACAGTAAAAGTCATTACGGCCTTTTTAAATTACCGCTTCGCTTGAGTTCTTGACAACTTGCCTTACTCATTACTACAGGAAAGACATAATCACTTTAAAACAGATAAATTCGGCTAATTGCCGTGCTATAATATGCTGTTAATATCTATGTGGGCGACATCTTAACCACAATGGTGCTGGATACTGATGCTGCCTTTAACTTACATAACAACACATGTGAAAACATGCATGTACCCAACATTTCATTTCAACAAGTGCCCAATTCTGGGAGTGACAGTCACCAGATCTCGGAATATCGCCTAATAATTATTGCGTTGCTATGCACGATCTTGGTGGTACATTTAATGGTAACGGACCGTACGTTAAGGATGGATAGATCGTCGGTTATATCGTCAGTTCAGGCGTGTACACCATTTATTAGTGAACTATTTTTATGAGCTTCAAACAGATGGGACGTATTTTCCGTTGTCTGTATCGTTGCTGTCTAGAGTAAATTTTCTCCGCCTTTAGTATGGCTAGGAACTGTGATGGCTGCGTCCAGATGCGACCTCAGATGGTGACCATTTGCTCACAGCTCTAGTGTAACAGTTGTGTTACTAAATGTGACACTTCTGTCACTCAATGTAACTGGGTTTTCTCTTTTGATGCTGGCTATAGTCAGGATGTTGTCAGGATGAGCATTGTCAGGATGAGCATTCTAAAGCATTCTGTCAGGGTGAAAATATGAAATAAATTAACTTTTCTCTCTCAACAACATGTGGGCAGGGTGGGTTCTTCCTTGGCTCGGGTATGAGGTCGAATGAAACATCATTTTTACATAAGATAACTTTTATTGAAGATTTGTACAACTGTATCTTACGGGATGTTCTGGTTCGGAGAGCGGCAGCTGTGTCGTTTGTGAAGTCTTCTGCTGCGGCAGCGGCGGCGGCGGCGGCGGCGGCGGCGGCGGCGTCTGATTACGCGTAGCGGTGTGTATCTCGTGTCGCCGTCTCGCCCAGTTGACTGGAGACGCGCAGCGCGAGGTGGCCCGTTTAATTATTGCGAGCGAAGTCGTGCATCGGATGGTGATACCTTGGATGTGGCGTCCCAGTGTTTCTCTTCTCTAAGCGACCGCGTGTGGTGTGCGTCGACCAGCGGAACGGCGCGGCGGGGCAAGGCCAGTGTCCCAGACTCGAACCACGGACTCCCACTTGCCAGTCTTCGGCTGTCAGGTCTTCATCCCAGCTCACAGGTGACTGCTGATGTGAGGCCGTCTCCTTCCCATCCTCACGAGTCACCCAGGTACGTAAAGACCAGACTTCAAATACCTTTTAACTTCCGTCTTCTGGCGCCGAGTCTGCTGCTTACTATTGCATTACAGCGGCGGACTTGGTGCGTCTGTACATGATGTAGTCTCTTCTTGCATGACGGTCTTCAGCACCGAAACTGACTGAAAACTACTGCTACGCTTCTTCACTTCTTCGTCTTCTTCGTCTCTCGTCTCCGTCTCCGTCTCCGTCCTCGTCTTCGTCTCCGTCTCCGTCCTCGTCTTCGTCTGTCGTCTCCATCTTCGTCTGTCGGGCCCACCGCGTCTCGCGAATTTATTCACTTCAGTTCACTGGAGGTGAACGACTTCACGGCCATTGCCTCTTCTGTCACGTTGAAAAGCTTCTCGAAGAATCTTCTTAACATCGGTCATTGGCTCTTGGGATGCAGGCGAGGGCCTTTGCTCACATGCGACAACTGAGAAACACGTGAGCCGGTCGGGCGATGCCCTGACGGTTGAATCGACAACGCCCGCTTATGTGGAACTTGCTGACTTTACGGTCATTGTCTCTTCTGTTCTGCTGCTCTGCCCGCCGAATGCCAGTATGTAACTCTCTGAACTAAACCAAGTTTGTCATTTATATTCTAATTTCTAGTTCACTTTGATTTCACTAATTTATTTACTTAAGTACCACTCAACATTCCTCCACCCTTCGGAGAAATTCGCCCTCGAATTTACCACTCAACATTCCTCCACTCTTCACACGGCAAAAGCACAAGCAATGAAAACTCTCGACTTAGAAGATTACACACGCTTCACATTAAGTATGTGGAAAATACTTTATCACTTTACAAAAGCACTGTACGGTCGTGAATCACATATTTCTTACACAAAAGGTTGCAAAAAGTGTAACAAATCTTGATGACAATGAATAATGAAGAATAGATGTTTCACTTAGAAAATTACATAGCAACACCTGTTTAATCTACCCTATACTAATGCAAGAATATCCATTCTACAGTATTGTTTATTTTAACATGAGACTGTTTAGTAAAGACTGAAGTTCAACAAACAAAATTAATACACTAATGCTCAAAAGTAACAACTGAAGTACACCAGTTATGAATGTGGTATCCAGTTAACAGGGATTTTATGAAGTGTCATATTATGATTTGGCTTATTTTGTCGACTTAAATAAAAGGAAACAGTACAAAGCAGAAACACCAACACAAAGGTTCCAGATATACCCGTTCCTAGCATTATAATTTTAGTTTTGTGTTCACCTTTTAATTTTAAGACATGTTGCATCATAACATTGGCATCAATTTTTCCTTGCTGTGAGTTTATGAACATATCTAATGACTTCAGAAGGGAACTGTCAAGGGAGTCATTGAGGTAGGACAGGTTTTGTGTAGGAAATGCTAGCATGGCGTTTTCTGAAAAAAGCAAACAACATGGTTATGGGCCTACCAACCAAGTAAGAACAAAAATAAAGAAAAGAGGAAATACATTGTTAACTACAAGATCTACATCAATCTACGTTCAACCTTTTTCTCTTAAAAAATAAACCATTATCGTTTATTAATTATCTACATTTGTATCCTATCCACAGTCTAGTGAGATTCCACTAGGACATTCGCACTCTTGGTCGAAAATCATATGGTGCCATGTCTGTATGTTGTGCTGGCGTGGCCACTCTTTTTCCTTTTCGGGTACTTCCTCCACCCTTCGGAAAAGCAGACACTATTGCTGAAGGAATTACATATGGAGCGCCCTTAAAAGGTTGTAAACGACTTGCATGGACAATAGTAGTTCGGGTGGGCAGTTGCAGTTTAACGTTGACTGGTGACGTGATCTCAATAATTTGATAAGGACCTCTGTAGTTTGTTACAAATTTCTTCGTTTTTCCTTTCGCAACGTATGGAGTTGAAAGCATCAGCCACTGACCGACTTTGTAATTTGGACATTTAGCTTGGGCATTACCTAATCGTTCCTGTCGTTCCAAAGCCTTTGTATGAGATTTTTGAACCTTTTTCCATACATCCTTCATCATTCGACTGAAATCTCTTACTGTTTCTCAGTCTTTTCCGCTTTTCTGCCTGATTACATGCAAAGGGGACGGCATTTTTCTTCCATAGACCACTTCATAAGGTGACATGCCAGTTGCTTCATGCGTTTTGGCGTTGTATACCGGCACGATTATTGGTAAATACGTATCCCAATTAGAATGTTGTTCGTTAATATAATAACTAATCATCTTGCCAATTGTCCGATGAACTCTTTCTGTGCGCCCGTTGCACTGAGGGTGTAACGGAGTTGAGCGTAATTTGCGTATTTTTAATAAGTGGCATAGCTGTTTCATTAATTCAGACATAAAATTAGATCCCTGATCTGTGATAATAGCTTCAGGTACGCCAAATT
The DNA here is from genome assembly GCF_021461395.2 of Schistocerca americana. NCBI lineage: Eukaryota > Metazoa > Arthropoda > Insecta > Orthoptera > Acrididae > Schistocerca > Schistocerca americana. The sequence continues at coordinate 501,616,449 of NC_060124.1, read as the reverse complement.
TCAGTATCCAGTTGTTAACTAAAGCTTGGGCAACTGTATTTGCTTGCTGATCTGGGAGACTCACCATAGCTAGGTAGCGTGAAAAGTGATCTATAATTGTAAGGACATACTTATTACCAGCAGGTGTTTATGAAATGGCCCGTAGAGATCCAGTCCACAGATTTGAAATGGACATGAAGCCTCGGGCAGCCTCTGTAAGGGTATTTTTGAACGAGAGAGTTCACCTCGTTGTGCGCACGCAATGCAATTACGAACGTACTGCGCAACATCCTTCTTTCTGGTTTGCCACCAAAATCGCTCTGCTACACGTCTTTCGGTTGTCCGCTGTCCACCGTGTCCTGCAAGGATATGATCGTGGGCCTCTGCCATTATTTTATGTCTAAGGTGTTGGGGAACAACAATTCGTGGTCCAAGTTTTGTTTTAGGGCGTAATACACCATCTTCAAAGAAAATTGTTTTTTAGTTGCATATTTTTTGCATTCTGTATCCTCATCTTGTGCCTTTCTCCAGTCCTCAGTATCTCGGCCTGTTGCTTCCAAAAGTGCTATTTTCCGAATTAGGCAATCTGCATTCGTGTGTTTTTTGCCTGGTTTATGGATAACTTCGAAATCCATTTCGGAAAGACGTAGGGCCCAACGGGTAAGACGACTAGATGGATCCTTTAACCCAAACAACCATTTTAAAGCTGCGTGGTCTGTAATGACCTTGAATTTCCTACCATACAAGTAGCATTTAAAGTATTTGATGCCATAAATAACACTTAACAATTCTTTCACCATTGTGGAATAATTTCTTTCTGCCGTTGTTAGTTGTCTCGAAGCGTAGGCTATGGGGTGTTCTGCGCCATTAATATTCTGACTCAAAACAACTCCTACTGAATGACCACTTGCGTCACAGGATAAAATAAATTCTTTATTATAATCTCGGTGGGCTAATACTGGACTGTGTGTTAACTTATCTTTAAGGGTTTGAAATGCAGATTCACAATCTTCAGACCAATGAAATTTTGCACCCTTTTTCAATAATTGGGTTAAGGGTCGGGCAATTTCAACGAAATTTTGAACACATTTTCGGTAATACGATGCGAGACCAATGAAACTTTGTACCTCCTTAACGCGTTGTGGTGTTGGGAAGTCCTTAAGTGCCTAAATTAATCGAGGATCTGTTTTAATTCCTTTTTCACTAATGACATGCCCAAGGTATGTAACCTCTGTCAATGCAAAACTACATTTTTCCATATTTAATGTTAATTTAGCTTTTCTAAGTCTCTGAAAAACATTACGCAGGCGCACAGCATGTTCATTAATGTCTTTGGAGTATACAATAATATCGTCTAGATATACACAACATTGCTGAGTTTTGAGTCCTCGCAATACTCCATCGAGTAGTCTTTGAAAAGTTGCTGGTGCATTTTTCAAACCGAAAGGCATTCTTTTAAATTGCCAGTGGCCTCCAGGGGCAGAAAATGATGTTTTATGCCTATCTTCAGGTGCAACTTCCAATTGATGATATCCGCTACATAGATCGATTGTTGAAAAGTATTTACTGTTACCCAAACTGTCAATGATACCTGTAATGTGTGGAAGAGGATAAACATCTGAGATAGTTTGTTTGTTAAGGTGTCTGTAGTCACAACAAAATCTATATCGTTTCGTACCATCGGGAGACTTCTTTGGAATAATTACGATATTAGAATTATAAGGTGAATCAGAATATTCTATAATTCCCTCTTTTAGGTGCTGTTCTATAAATTCATCCAGTACTGGCTGTAAGTGATGCGCAACTCTATAAGGCTTCCTATAAACTGGGGGGCTATTTGCTGTTGGGATCCTATGCTGTGTGATATCTGTTGCTGGCAGTGGACCTTCTGCATTAAATAAATCTTGGAACTCAACTAAAATGGCTTCTATCGTGTCTCTATCCTTTCCTTGCAAATGCTCAATCTTCTGGCGTAATGCGGTTTTATAGGCGTCTGGTTTCTGACCATTATCTGTATCTGACCAAATGAAATCTTCTTCTTCAAAAGTACTGACTGTAGCTACTAATATTCCCTTATGCAACTCTTTGTCCTCCACTCCGAAATTGTCAATATGTACCGGTACTTTTCTTTCTCCCTCAACGTCTTGAACGCGTACAACACTTCTACGTACAAAACAATGTGATACATCTAATTCCTCATTTTCCTCTAAAGGCTCTATTAGACACACTGTATCTGTAGGTACTTCGGGGTCAACGGTCATCCAGAAATGTTTTCCTGAGCCAGATGGTATCTGATCCCGCGAATCAACCTTCAAGGACGTTGCACGCAGTATAGTTGATTTCGCCTTCCGGTTAGGGAAATCGTGCGGCAGAGGGCCCTTTGCAGCGGTGTCACCTAGCCGAAACACTATTCCGCTAAGTTCTACAGTTTGTTGTCTGAGGTCGATTTTAGCGGGATGTTTATACAGGAAATCCAGTCCTAGGATCGCGTCGTACCCGTCAGTTACCTTTGTTACCACTTCTACATATTCTTGAAATTGTACACCGTGAATTTAGAAAATCAACGATGTACATCCTAATGACTTAACTGTACCTCCTCCTACTCCACTCAAACTATACCTTGGAGGGTCATATTTCATTTCTCCAATACATTCGTTACTTACTGCTGATACATTTGCGTCTGTATCAACCAGTATCCTTGCCTCTTTATCCTGTATGGTAGCAGATAACCAGCATTCCGCCTTCACATTCGCCTTAATGGCATGAAATTTTATTGGGAACGCCTGGCGGCGGCTCCGACATTCCCGTTTGAGTTTAACTGATTTCTATTTCCAAAAACTTTCTTAGACCAGCATTCCTTGAATGTGTGACCTATTCTTTGACAGTTAGTGCATTGAGGTTGTCTGCAGTTTTTTGCTATATGTCCATGTCGATCGCACCTAAAACATCGTGCTCCTGCAGAAAATATATTTCGCTTCTCCTTGTATCTGGTGGCAATGTCAATTTCTTCAAAAGCTGTCGCCACAGCTACAGCTTCTGCTAAATTTTTAGGAAACTCTGCCCTGACACAACGGGACGTTTCAGGAGGTAACCCACGTAAAAATGTATCCAGAGCTCTACCTTCTGCCTCTTGTAAAATAACTTTATATGCTTCATCACTAGTTGTCAACTGATAGGTGTTAATATTAACTTTTCTAATCCTATCTACAAAGCTTTCTAACGACTCGTTTTGCCTCTGAGTGATAGTGTTTAACTGTTCCCTATAAAATCTACAGCTGTTCTGTTTTTCAAAACGTTTAAGCAATCCTTTCTTCAATTCCTCAAATGTTGGAGCATTCCTTAATTCTTCATGGAATAAGACGTGTGCTTTAGCCTCTCCTGTCAATCTTAACTTTGTCATTTGTAAGATCTGTTCATCTGACCATGATCCTAACTTTGCAGCTGCTACTAAATCATCAAAAAAGGCTGTTATGTCTTTGCCAGGTTTACCTGAAAAAGGAGTTACTAAGGCTGCTGCAGAGGAATCTAGGGTGGGAGGGATTGAACTGGTTTGCCTAACCTCACTCAACTGTTTAAATAATATAATATTAGCATTTTTAAGCTCTGCTATCTGATTAACTAAGATCTGAATAGCTTCATCAGTAGAAACCGCTTGTGGTGCTGACTCTGACTTTGTACGATTTCGTGTCATCATTTTACAAACTATTAGTTACACAATCTTACTACACTGAATGAAAAAGATGTTTAAATATTTTCGACAAACTCTTAAAATTATGAGAGAAAATACACTTCTAAATAAAGAAAATATTACGACTGCTATGCAAACCTCTATCCCTTCACACATTAAAAAATACTAACTGTGGACCTTTAGTGACTGTCATTCACACCTCATATTGAGCCAAGGGTTTCTTCTCTGACACAAAATGTAACAGTTGTGTTACTAAATGTGACACTTCTGTCACTCAATGTAACTGGGTTTTCTCCTTTGGTGCTGTCAATTGTCAGGATGAGCATTCTAAAGCATTCTGTCAGGGTGAAAATATGAAATAAATTAACTTTTCTCTCTCAACAACATGTGGGCAGGGTGGGTTCTTCCTTGGCTCGGGTATGAGGTCGAATGAAACATCATTTTTACATAAGATAACTTTTATTGAAGATTTGTACAACTGTATCTTACGGGATGTTCTGGTTCGGAGAGCGGCAGCTGTATCGTTTGTGAAGTCTTCTGCTGCGGCAGCGGCGGCGGCGGCGGCGGCGTCTGATTACGCGTAGCGGTGTGTATCTTGTGTCGCCGTCTCGCCCAGTTGACTGGAGACGCGCAGCGCGAGGTGGCCCGTTTAATTATTGCGAGCGAAGTCGTGCATCGGATGGTGATACCTTGGATGTGGCGTCCCAGTGTTTCTCTTCTCTAAGCGGCCGCGTGTGTTGTGCGTCGACCAGCGGAGCGGCGCGGCGGGGCAAGGCCAGTGTCCCGGACTCGAACTACGGACTCCCGCTTGCCAGTCTTCGGCTGTCAGGTCTTCATCCCAGCTCACAGGTGACTGCTGATGTGAGGCCGTCTCCTTCCCGTCCTCACGAGTCACCCGGGTACGTAAAGATCAGACTTCAAATACCTTTTAACTTCTGTCTTCTGGCGCTGAGTCTGCTGCTTACTATTGCATTACAGCGGCGGACTTGGTGCGTCTGTACATGATGTAGTCTCTTCTTGCATGACGGTCTTCAGCACCGAAACTGACTGAAAACTACTGCTACGCTTCTTCACTTCTTCGTCTTCTTCGTCTCTCGTCTCCGTCTCCGTCTCCGTCCTCGTCTTCGTCTCCGTCTCCGTCCTCGTCTTCGTCTGTCGTCTCCATCTTCGTCTGTCGGGCCCACCGCGTCTCGCGAATTTATTCACTTCAGTTCACTGGAGGTGAACGACTTCACGGCCATTGCCTCCTCTGTCACGTTGAAAAGCTTCTCGAAGAATCTTCTTAACGTCGGTCATTGGCTCTTGGGATGTAGGTGAGGGCCTTTGATCACATGTGACGACTGAGAAACACATGAGCCGGTCATTGCCTCTTCTGTCACGTTGAAAGGCTTCACGAAGAATCTTCTTAACGTCGGTCATTGGCTCTTGGGATGTAGGCGAGGGCCTTTGCTCACATGCGACAACTGAGAAACACGTGAGCCAGTCGGGCGATGCCCTGACAGCTGAATCGACAGCGCCCGCTTATGTGGAACTTGCTGACTTCACGGTCATTGTCTCTTCTGTTCTGCTGCTCTGCCCGCCGAATGCTAGTATGTAACTCTCTAAACTAAACCAAGTTTGTCATTTATATTCTAATTTCTAGTTCACTTTGATTTCACTAATTTATTTACTTAAGTACCACTCAACACTAGGTAGTATTGGCTTTGGTCACAAAGCTTGAGCCTGCTATCTACGGTCATCGGTGTGAGGAACCAGGCCAGGGAATCTGAAGCATTTTCACCATCTGTCCCATAGCAGTCCACTACTGTGGCCGCCACAGATACTGTCAACACGGAGGTTGCCCCACAACCATGGTCTAATAGGAGGTCGTTCGAAGACGTGGCGTGAAGTGAAGGCCTTTCTGATGGGGCTGATCGGAGGGCCTCCCAAGTTCGTCTGACGAATGGGTTTCAGGCGCTGTGTGTGGCTAACAAAGACACTGAGTCAGGTGAAGTGGCTCGGTCTGGTCCAGAGGAAGCCACTCGCCCTGCAGCGTCTGAGCATTCACAGAGAGTGAGATTACTGGTATTTGGGAGCTCCAACATTAGGTGCATAAGGTGGCCTTTTAGGGACGTAGATGCAATAGTTGGGAAGGGATGCATTGAATATTTCAGGTGCGTACCGGGTGAAGTCATTCCAGATGTGGGAAGACTGCTTCTGGATGCCATGCGGAACACAGGACCGTAGCCAACTGCAGGTAGTGGCACATGTCGCGAGTAACAATGTGTATCTCTTTGCGTTGGAACAGTTACTCTCTGGTTCCATGTGGCTAGCGAAGTTGTAAAGACACCCAGTCTTGCTTGCGAGATGAAGGGGACCTCTACATCGGTATCATCGTCGATAGAACCGGCTGTGGTCCTTTGGTACAGAGCCGAGCAGAAGTTCCGAATGAGAGGCTCAGACATAAGGTAATGAAATTTCACAAAAAGCGTCAACTTGATGATGCACAGCAAAATGCGAAATCGGCCCGAAAATTTGTGGATGAGATAAACGAACCGCCAGCGTTCAGTAGGGAACATGTTTTCATTTTCGACCAGTCGGAATTTGAACAGGAAACGCATATGAAAAGAACCAAGGAAATTTGAGGTAGCAAAGCATTCATACGCAATTATGCTAACTGTTAATCTGGATGGTAAATAGGCTGGACTGATATCTATTGTGCTGGGTGAACTTAGAGGTGCTCTGCTCCATATGATTCTTCGTCGCGTGGATAATCTTGCAAAGGCAGTAGGAAATATATACGCTACAGCATGCAAGAGTGGGGAAATGGGCGTAAGAGAAATACAGGTAAGGTACGAGCACTGCCTTTGGCCAATAGCTGGTCAAAATAACTTCCTTTTGCTTGATTCCGGGTCTGTCTACAATAGACATATTGGTTCATAGCACAAACTATCTATCCTGAAAAATGTGTGAGATTACTATTCACACCACTTTGAAACAATGAACAAATTCAGCCTCGGGATTTTTTTTTCTTTTCTATAAAACTTATTATCACCATATCTGCAGCTAAGCCTTAAAGGATAACCAGTTTCGCAACAATGTCCCTGAGAAACTGTTTAACATTCGGTTGCATGTCTTCACATTCCATCAGTTCTCATCACCCCATTACACCGATATGATTTTATATGCGTTCTTTGAGAGTGGATACATAGCTGACCGTCCAGCGCAGTTTGTAACACCTAAGGAGTTTGCATTTGAACTTCATGGGGCAAATATTTGTGATCATTCTCGCTCTCTACTTTTCATTCAGTGTTAATGGTGCAAGTTAATGGTTTGCTCTGAACATTTCTTGAATGTCACTTTTGTGTGGTGTAATACGTACATCCCATAGAAGCTTGATTTCTGCACCTCCCGTACACCCATTTTCTGTCACCTTACTGATGCACATGACGAGTCAAGAGCAGCAGACATTTTTTCTATCATAGGTGTTAACACTTTCAAACCAGGCTTATTACAGACGGAACTTGAAACCTCGCACCCAAGGGAGTTCTTTGTAAGAATGAAAAACTTTCACACTTATATATAGGTTAAATTTACGCAAGTGAGACACCTTGAACTTGTATGTAACATACACAAAATGCAACAGTGAAAGTTTAGGTGAGACCCACTTTTAGAGGATAAGAAAAATAATTATAAATCAGAATTCGCTGACAATGGGCTGTTGCAAGTCAGGGAATGAAAAGAGTCTCATGGCGATACGAGCAAATATTTACTTTAGTTTCTTTAGCCAAAGTGATCCGCCATCAATGGGCACATAGAACTACGCATAGAATAAGTGCCTTACTGCAGTAAAAAGCAAAATGGACTAGTACATACATTCCATCAATGGTATCTTGTTACCTAGATTTTTAAGTGAAACACGTTTTTGGCAGCAAATTAATAAATCAAGTAAAATGCTTTGTGGCGACCAGCAAATTCAAAATTTTGAAGATATAGAAAATTCTTGATGATCAATTAAAACAAGAAATGACGCCCATAAACATTAAATACGAAGTCTTGTCTTCCGCCCACTGGGGTAGCAAACGGACGCAGAACTGTAGGCAACGACAGAAAATGGTGGAAATATCACAATGGATCAAGCTCATCCAAAATGTCGCTGAAGCTTTCAAACGTTACAACAGAACCACTTACATTACCTGGCTTGTCATCTTCTTTAATAAAATGAAATGGGTTCATTTATTGGCCGTCGCAGTCAGAAATCAAATAATACGTCACGGTCGCCGTTTGTTTTTGTTGTCAATTGACGCCCCGTTCTGCGACTATACACTGACGCCCTGTTCTGGGCTCCTGTATCGTGTACGTACATTAACAATAGTACTAACAACTACAATAGTAAATAACAATAATCCTAAGCTCCCTTGCAACATAGGAAATTATATTACCGAAGTTCCTAATAATGAAGGCACAAATCAAAATGACATACACGAGGACATAAAATGCAGACCAACAAGGAAGTTTTAAAATAAATCTCTTGAGATCGAAGCTCACTAAAAGAGCAACATAAAACGCAAAGCCGCAATGAGCGCCAGTGAAGTATGCACTTTCAATAGCAGATCAGCCACTCGCCTGGTGCTGTTACTAAGAAAATTCAACGAATAACACATACCGCAGCAATTAGTGATACGTTCTCAAAGCGGCCACAAACAACCTAATACAATTAATTTACGAGCACACTCTCTTCCAGTTGTATTCAAGGCACAGGAAACACACTTGCAGGATGCGTAGCCAGGATGATACGATTTCAGGATACCTGTTAACAAGTTCAATTTGCAGCTCGATGATTGAGACAGATGCTCACCGTAAGGATTCCGTAAGTTTTCGGGTGAGAAGAAATTCGAGGCCAGGCTGAGTGGCTAGTTGCTCGATATCAGATAGGCTCTCAGAATCTTCGGTCACAGGCCAGGCTGCCGCTTCAGTCGCAATGATCAGCGCCTTTGGAAGACTAAACAGGTCTGCAGTAATAGCTAACCCGAGACAGCACACTGCGCCTTAAGCAAGTCAACAGTCTTACACACATGTGCGAACCCATGTCATTGGCGCCACATCGTTGCCTCTTTGCTGAAACGTGTCCACTGGTTACCCACAAACTGTGCGAAGAAATTCCCTCAGAGTAGCAGCTATCGATATCACAAGTTCTGGGTTAGGATATGACTCATACTTCGTTAGATTTATTTGTTGTTTATATTTGTGTACAACTGTTTCCTGCGATGGTGGCAATAAGTGGTGGGTGCTGTTCTAGAAGCTGTACCATCTGCTGTTGTTGCAAGAGTTCCCTTTCATGCATCAGTATGTACTCCCTTGAGTGGTACAGGAGAACACTGCCGGACTGACGAATTAAGAGGCCAACAGCAAGAATATCTTCAGCCTCATAAATTTAATTCAAGCAACTAATAAACCATTTGCTAAAACTCAAGAAACCAGATAGCAAAACAATAACTATTTTGTATATTTAAAGTCAATGGAAAATTCTCACCTGGCTGTGTGAAAAAGTAATACCCGTATGAGCAAGCCTTCGAGACTAATTATTCTGCAAACAAAAAAATCTGTTTGAAGGACACTCAACGCACCATTTCTCAACGGAGAGCAATGAATTCTTTTGATAGCAAAACAGATCATGTTCGTAGCATTTAAAGTCAGTGTAAAATTCTCGATGAAATAGAAGTAATTGTAACTTAGGATAGAGGGTCTTGTTAATGGTTTTGCCCAGTTTTCCACGGAACAAAAAGCAGGTGGTGAGACTCATTTAAAACTGATCTGCGACAAACCAGAAATCCGTCCTTGCAATCTATAAAACATGTCGATAAGAACCGACAATGCAAAGAAATACGAAAAAGAATTAAAAATTAAAAACGAGTCTCTGAAGGAAATAAAAAGTGGACGAGAAAGAGATTCTGTGAAAAGTAACCGAACTGTCTTTTATATAAATCCAATGATATAAATCCAGTGCAATCAAAACTAGTTAGTAAAAGAAACCACTTAGACCATTTCTCTTCGCCCGCCAGAAATAATCAACGTTCCAAATAAAAAGGAGAAGAAAATAGATCTTAGCCATAATATCACCCATGTAACAGCATAGCGAGTAATGTCAGAATGGCCTCAGCCTTTTATTCTACAGATAATATCTTATGGCAATACGGCATGTATACTATATGCAGCGAAATGATAGTAATTCGTGTTGCCTCTGATCTAGGTAACTGTTAAGGTAACAGTGCACTCGAGAATGTAGCGCGAAAAATGAGTCTGTGTCGCCTTCGAATTTATTCGCCGGTCACTTAGTAATACTGTGAAAAACATTACGACTATGTTAAATTACCACTGCGTTTTTGTTCTTGACAGCTTTTGGTACCCATTACTGCATGAAAGATATGTCATTTGAAAGGAATCTCTGTGTATAAAAGGCAATGACCTGCCTGCCTGCCTGACTGACTGACTCCCCATCGTCCACTCCAAACCACTGAGGATAGTAACTCGTAATTTGGAGAAGGTGTGGCTCTTATACTTAAGACGTCGTTTAAGAAGTGCTGTTTTAAATTACCACCATTAGGGGGTGAAGTAGGGGATGAACTTTTATTTTTTTCAGAAATATCGCTATTAAGGCAAGTTTCAAGCCGGGCCTACTAAAATTGGTGTTTCAAAATTAAGAAATACTAGTTTCAGCATCTTTGGAAATTTGTCCATATTGTGGGGAAGCAGATGGTAAAAGCCTTTTTATGAAAATGCTTCCTTATTAAAGAACTAGAAAAGTATATTCAAAGCGACATCTATGAACATTGTTATTTGACTCCTCAGTTACAAATTAATAATACTTCTTTCAGTATTTTTGGAAATTAAATTCCTAAGCGGGTGAAAAAGGGGATGAGATTTCTTATGAAAATATTTTATTATGTGAACATTTTTGAAGCTGTCTCTATGAATATTTAGTTTTGTCTTCTGAGTTAGACAAAAAAAAAGTGTTTCACTGTTTCTGGAAGTTCAAACCCTAGAAGGGGAAATAAGGGGTGACATGCACTATGAAAATATTTCATTGTGAAAGAATTCTTAAAGGAAATCTCTGCAAACAGGTATATGGCTTCGTGTATGGAGATGAGAAACTATGTGTTTCACTGTTTTTCCACATTCCACCTCCCTTGGGATGTAATAGGGTCGGACTGATTCACTGACTCATCATCGCCCGTCCCAAACCGCTAAGGATAAAAACTTGTAGTTTGGAGAGGGTGTGGATCTTATACTGTAAGCATTGCTTAAAAAGCGATTGCCCGAAACTCCACTCCTAAGGAGGTGAAACAGAGGATGAGAGGCTTTCTGAAACTACGTCCCTATTAAGAGAATTTTGAAGCTACTACTACGAAAACAGATATTTGGTTCCTTAGTCAGAAAATAAAAAAAATACGTGTTTCAGAATTTTTGGAAATTCAGCCACTAAGAGGGTAAGAAAGTGCGCGAAAGGTGTTTTAAAAAGTAAATAATTACTTTAAGGCTACTAAAGAATTTTTAAGGCTACGTCCATGACAATTGGTATTTGACTTCTCACTTAACAATTATAAAGAAAGTGTTTCATTGTTTCTGGAAATTGAGCACCTAAGGAAGTGCAATAGAGAATTAAAATTTTTAAGATATTATTTCTTTACATTAAAAGATTTTGAAAGCTAAATTTATTAAAATTGGTACTTCACTTCTATGTTAGACATGAAAAAAATATTTATGAGGTTCAAAATCTGCTTCAGTTGTAAATTTCTTTTATTATCACGACCGGTTTCGGTTTCTCATAAGCCCATCCTCAGTTGTCGCAACTGTGCTGTGGCCCCCGAACGCCGCGGTGGAAGTGTACTGGGCGCGGTGTGCTACCTATGGGCGCGGAAAAAGGACTCCCTGTTTAAATGCAAAAAGTGAAAGTGGCAGAGTGCGGTGACTACTCCATGGACTCCCCCTAGTAACTCTGTAAGATCGCATTACCGGATTATGTAACCATTTTGGCTGATCTGGTCCATAATGTGGTACAATGTTTGTTCCCAAATGATGCTGTGTTCCAAGATGGCAGGACCCCTGTTCACAGAGCTCGCATCGTGCAGAACTGGTTTCTTGAGCCAAAGAATGAAATCTCACATGTGCTGGAATGGTCGCATCTTCTGTGGCCACCATACGTAGACACCAGATAACGTTGTTGCCGAGTCTACGTGATTTCATTTGGAAAGAAGCGTGAGTGGTTGCTATCCACTTCCAACATAGTTACCTGAGTCTGCCACGATTTTGCAGCAGGAAAATCAAGCAGGACCTGTAGTTATTCAACTCTGAACGTCTGGAAGCTGTTTTGAATGCCAAATGCTTTCGTAGTCAGCGTTAAGCATGGTAATGAGTTGCTTTCTTTGTGTCTGAATATTCATGTCCACCTGCTGTAATTAATCATATATTGTTACTGTACGTGAGGAACAAAATGTTTTTAGAGATAAACGTCAGTCGTAGCGGTAAACTGTATGCAAAGAGAACATGCTCTATTCCTCCTGTTGACGTTTAACATAATATCTTAAAAGATATTTTGCTTACAGAGTAGGTAAGTATACATGAGTATACTGCCTCTTCTAAGCAGTAACAAAAAATAATGAACAAGTAAATGGGGATATGAATATATATTTACATTACCTCGCCTCATTCCACCAAGACGAAAATGTAGATTAGCGTTAAGGTATACAGAAAATAATTATTCCAGTGGTAACTAAAATATACTAGAATGCCAGATAAGTAAATACTGTTATTAACTGTACATTGGTTGAGTCATTATTAGAACTGATAATATATTAACGTGGGGGATACTTGTTATATACCGATTGGTAGTTATGCTCAAAAGGTGGATGTGGAAACTGACTAAATTTATATTACATGAATTACTGTTTGGGGGCTGGAGATGAAGGATAATGATTATATTTGTGTTATATGTAAAGTGATATAGTGAATGTACAATGGCCACGAACCTACTACGGTGTCGTAGCAGGCGGAGAGGTGATACTCCGACGTGACGCGTCCCAGGTGGCGGATAGGGGGGTCCTCACCGGCTTGCCGGCGGACTTGAGCGAAATAAAATAGCTCTCGCGGACCAAACACACAACATCAAGAAATCCATTAGTGTCTGTTCTGGTATCCAGCGACTAGTGGTCTGCGTCTGTTTACCTAGTTGGTGAGGCAGTGATATATGGCTTGATCTCAACAATCAAGTCTGCAATTACCGTGATCTTGTTGAAGGTCACCACAACCAACTTCAACTTGAAGTAATCATGATGGAACAAAAGGAAAGAAATCCGCTACCCCAGGCCCCAGTCAACGGACTGGACTTTCCTGGTCATCGGATTCTGGGGGACCAGGAACATCATGAGGAGAAGAGTCGGAGCCTCTCAAAACCTCTTCGCAAGCACTACCTGGGCTCTCTCAATGCAAACACTCTGTTCAAACTTGGAAAACTAAAACAACTAACAGACATGCTAGATAAATTTCACATCAAAATTCTTGCCATCCAAGAGACGCGCTTCGTAGATGAAAACCATTTCGACACAGAACATTACAGGATTTACAAAGGTAAACCTGCTGTCAGAAGAGGAACACCATTATTGTTTGGTACAGGGTTTGCAGTACACAAATCAGTCATGGATAACATCATAGACTTCAATTCAATATCAGAACGTATCTCGACACTGTCCTTCAAATCAGGTAATAAAGCATACACAATTATCAACGCACATGCACCTACAAATGACCATAACAGAAAGAAGCCACAAGAAATTGAAGACTTCTGGGAAGACATGGAGGAAGTAACTAACAACGTACCAGAAAGACATGTGAAAATTGTAATGGGTGATTTCAATGCGCAGCTTGGTAAGGAGAGAAAATTCAGAGAAATAACAGGCCCATACTCAGCGCATATTCGCACGAACAGAAATGGGGAACACCTCATAAAATATTGTCAAACTTTAACCTCAAAATCATGTCAACACAATTTCAAAAACCAAGACGAAAACTTACAACATGGAAAGCACCCAACACAGTGTGGGGAGAATTTCAGATTGATCATGTGGCCATATCCAAGAAAAATTCGCGGGAAATTCTAAATGTCAGAACACGTAAAGGAGTCTTCGAGTCTGATCATTATTTGCTACAAGTTAAGATTAGGCCAATCCCAAGACTGAAACAGACAGCGCAAAACAAAGTAGTCAAACCTGATCCGGAATACTTGAAGATAAACAGGGATAAAATCGTTGAAGAAATTAATAGGCACTCAATAGACACATGGACAGATCTGGCGAAGGCAGTTCAGAAGACTATGTGCTGGGGACAACCACCTAGAAAACGCAAACATAGGTGGTGGAACGCAAAGTGTGATGAAGCCATTGAGAGAAGAAAGCAAGCATGGGACAAGTTCAGTAGCTACAGAAATTCAGAAACATGGAAAGAATTTCACGAAGTTCAGAAACTAGCATCGAAGGAAATCAGAAGGGAAAAACGAGCATATGACAATAACAGACTAAAAGAAATCGAGGAAGATTTCAAAAGGAATAACTCAAGAAATTTTTACAGAACTTTCAAAGAAAATATTAAGGGCTATCAACCCCCTAGCCTCTGCTTCCGAAGAACAGATGGATCCCTGGAAACAAACACAAAAGAAAACTGTAAAATTCTCAAACATTACTTTGATAAACTTCTTAATTGCAAAAAACCTACAGGAAAATTAACATTCCAAAAGACCACATCTAATGCAGATTCTGATCCACCCACAATAGAAGAGATAGAGGAAATCATAAAACAAATGAAAAATAACAGAGCTGCCGGAGAAGATGGTATTATCGCCGAGATCTGGAAACTCCAAGATGAAAACATCACCAAAAAAATCCATAAGATTATCTCCGAAATTTGGATCACAGAGAAAGTGCCAGGGGAATGGAAATGTGCATTGATCCATCCGTTACATAAAAAGGGTGATAAGTCAGATCCAAACAATTGCAGAGTTATTTCGCTAGTACCAGTTACATACAAAATTTTCTCTAAGGTGCTATTAAACAGACCAGAACCAAAAGCAGATCTGCAAATTGGGGAATACCAGGCAGGCTTCAGAAAAGGGAGATCATGCATCGAACAGATTTGGAACTTGAGAACACTTTTGAAAGTCAGACAGGCAAGAAACACTGTAGTTACCTTTGTGGACTTTAAAAAAGCATATGATTCCATAGACAGACAGACACTCCTTGACGTACTGGAAGAATATGGTATCGACAGAAAAACCAGGGCACTTATACAACAGACGCTTACAGACACTACCTCCAAGATTAAGTTCATGGGAGAAATTTCGGAACCCTTCCACATACACACAGGTGTCCGACAAGGAGACGGGCTCTCACCAATCCTGTTCATCATGGTGTTAGACAAAATTATCAAGCAGTGGGAGAAACAAGTTAAAGGAATACAGCTGGGAAGAACACGTGAAACCGAAACAATCATAAAATGTCAGGCATTTGCAGATGATATAGCCATACTCAGCAATAATACACAGGAGGCAAAGGAAGCACTGGAATGCTTGCACGAAATAGCTGCCAAAACAGGTCTGCAGGTATCTTACGAGAAGACACAATATATGGAACGACAGACCAACAATGTACACACCATGCATACGGTATATGGATCCGTAGAAAGAGTCGAAAAATTTAAGTATTTAGGGGAGTACATACAAATGGGAGGATCAAACAAGGCGGCTAACATGGAACGAACGAAGAGTCTCCAGAAGGCATACAAACTCACATGGTCACATTATAATAAGAAAAGCATATCGAGGCAGGCCAAACTTAGGCACTACAAAACAGTTGTATTACCAAAAGCATTGTATGCGTCAGAAACAACCACAATTGGAACATCTGGCATCATAGACACAGAAAAAATAGAACGCAAAATTCTCAGAAAAATATTTGGACCAATTCACAGAGATGGCATATGGATGAAGCGACCTACCAAAGAGCTGTACCAGCACACTGACAGACTAACAGACGTGATCAGAAAACGCAGATTAACTTTCTATGGGCACATACAGAGAATGGACAACAACCGACTTACAAAGAAAATTTTTGATGTAGTAAACAGCTCAAGCAAGAAAACAAATTGGTATCATGAAATAGACGAAGACTTAAGGCAGATAGGGATCAACAGGCAAATGATAGGAGACAGGAAATACTTCAGAAACAAAGTTAGGAATGCAAAATTTATTGTAAAGGAGAGAAAGAAGAAAGGAACATTATGGACAGAGCAAAGGAAACAGGAGCACAGCCAAATGATGAAGAGATTTTGGGAAGAGAAGAGGAAGAAAGGAAAGAAGTGAAAATTGTGTCATCATGTGATTTTCGAGTTCAAACACTGTCCATAAGGGCAACAATGAAATGAATGAATGAATGAATGAATGTACAATGGGTAGGTGATCATATTTGTATCAGAAGAACCAAACGATGAATGATAGTTGTGGAAAGGATTAGCATTTTTGATATAGATGTGTTTAAGATTAAGTGAGATGGTTTCTGGAACAATGCATATTTGTGGGAATTTAATACCTTTTTAGTTGAACTGATCATAGTCAGTAACTGACAGGATATTATTTTCTAATGGGAAGTGCTAGAAATGATTAGACAAGAACCCAGTGATTATAAGGAATGTAACTACTAAAATAAATGCATAAATGAGACTCTATTTCAAAGAAAGATTGAAGTCTTATCTTTTGAATAATATAGATGTTTTTCTGCAACATAGCTGTTTTCTCCGTATGTGGTCTAAATTGGGAATTATTCACATTAATACAACTACTAATGCGTTCTATTGACTTCGAAAAGTTACTTAGGATCTATTCCATCAGGGAGGATCGAAGATAATGGTGAAATATTTCAGGTGTACATGCAGTGTCTTATGTCTCCTTTAAAACAGTAACAGAAGCAGTAAAGATGCTTGCTGAGTGCTCGAATTAGGGATTAAGTGGAGGATAATCATTTTTATTAGTTGTTTTGGAAATCAGTTTCATGCTCAGTAACAACTCATCATGTTTTTTTTCAGCTCACCAGAAGATGGAGTACCTGGATGGGTGTGATGTGAGCAGTACAGCCAAGAAAAAATTAACATGGACACCAAAAAAAAAAAAAAAAAAAATGTGTAGAAGCTTTTGACAGGCAAGTAGAAGAAATAAAATATTTTGAAAGACATCAGTCATTCGTAGATGTTATCTGAGACTGAATTTAGTCATTTGTAAGGCAGGCGAGATTTTTTGATGTTAACAATGATACTGAAATATATTATTTTAAAAATAGCTAAATATTGCAAAGTTGTTGATGGTAATTTTAATTTCAGGATATATGCAACAAACTTAGTTAAATGTTACGACTTTTTTCATGCTGAGGGTGGCATGTTTAATGACACATAATTAAAACTATTACAGCGCAAAATTTGTTCATTTACGAATATTAACGTTTTTAATTGAGATAATTTTTCTTCATTTGTGCTGCGTAGTCTGTGAAACTGATTTGATCTAGAACGACCGAAATGTTTCTTTATTAAAGGAAACTGTGTGTAGAAACAGTTAGATGCAGATTTAGGGTCCCAGTAAGACTTACATCCTGGATGAGTTGTGACGTTCTGTGATTGTTAAGTTGGGGTCCATTTTACTGTCGGATCCCTCGAGCTAGTGCAGTAGAACTAACCATGTGCTCTGATAGTTACATGAACAAAACAAACTTCCAGGTCATATATATGACGAAGGCTATAGATGGTTTAAGAATACACTTGTGCAGCAGACTGTAAGGGAGATTCTCTGAGCACTATGGGACTTAACATCTGAGGACATCAATCGCCTCTTTAAAGTAACCAAGATGGAGATTTAATATCCCAGAATACAAGAGAAAACTTGGGTTTTAAGCTATCTGTCGATATGGAACATTTCAGCTGGAAATACGCTGCATGAAGGTACTGTCACTGTGAGACACAGAAGTGAGAAGGTCGTTGTAGTCATTACATATTGAAGAGCAGGAGTGTTGCACCTGTTCAACGTTATTGGGCCCACTGTTCTCTGTATGCAAACAAACCAGCTCCTTGCCTGAGCCTTATTTAATATCCATTACGTAAACGAGTCGCTGTTACTTAGTTAATTTGGGACTTAATTAACGCTCCAAAAATGCCATTATATTTAAACTAATTTATAGCCAAGATGCCCGGCAAGACATCTACATTAATACAGTTGTTCAAGGATAATCTTAGTGACCATAATCTAATACCTAAAAATGTTGGTCTCCCTTCCCTCAGTTATGTAATTTGGACCTATTCATCCAGACCCACACCATGCCCCTCTTAAAGTACCCAGCATCCTGAGACCGGACTGCTCCTTGTTCTAGCAACAGCAGCAAATTTTTACGATATCTGCAAATTTCCAGCTGAGTATTGAAATCGATAGTGTTTACTGCTTCAGGTCTCCTTAGTCTCAATTTCCAGCAGAGTGTGTTTCCCAAGCTTATTTTCTGCAATGTATAACCCTATCCAAAGCTTCAGGGCTTCGTTTTCTTCAATTTCTAACAGAGTTGGTTTTTTTCTGAAACAAATAACGGTATTCACATCTTTTGGGAGTACTTTGCTGAGTTTACCCTGCTTTTCAAGACTTCAAGCATAATTAAAGAACTTCAAATGTTTCGCAGCTGGCACCACCATATACGTACACATCAGCTTATGATGCTATTTACACTTTTTGGAAAACTTTT
Organism: Schistocerca americana; assembly: GCF_021461395.2. Classification (NCBI taxonomy): domain Eukaryota; kingdom Metazoa; phylum Arthropoda; class Insecta; order Orthoptera; family Acrididae; genus Schistocerca; species Schistocerca americana. The sequence continues at coordinate 501,597,990 of NC_060124.1, read as the reverse complement.
TATACTTTCGCTGGGTTTTTCCGACTCCTCCCCAAGTACCTATTTTTCAAGAAGACAGTCGTAGATACAGAGCCCTTCACTGCTATGACATCCATCACCACCATGCGCACCCTGCTACCACACCCATGTATGACGTAATTTACAGTTTTGGTACTATTTTACATGCTTTCTCCCACTTTATGTCAAGAAAAATAGATCATCTCTAAATAGCTATTCCATCTACACTCTATTGCTGCTGCTAGGAGCATCAACACGCACAGTAATAGGTAGCTATGCAGTACTGTGAACTTTACTTAAAAACAGGCTAAATGATGGAGGGAATCCCTCCAATCATAAGGGTCGCATAGTGTTGGATAATCATTAGCTTCTATCTGCACTTGTTGTGGGAGCACCACTTCATACACCCCAGCCCGCCATCACCACTGCCATGTGATCCAAAGTGTCACCACTACTATGGTTGTATAAGAATAACTGCAATGTCTATATTAAACGCTACACTGTGTAGTAAACTCCATGTGCACTAAAGAGTACCACATTGCCACTTGTCACGTGACTCTACGGTCACAACCTGCTGACATTCCCACCTCAGCCACTAGTCTTTCCACCTCGCTGGGCCAACGCCACTGATGAACCCTACACGCCGGCCGAAGTGGCCGTGCGGTTAAAGGCGCTGCAGTCTGGATCCGCAAGACCGCTACGGTCGCAGGTTCGAATCCTGCCTCGGGCATGGATGTTTGTGATGTCCTTAGGTTAGTTAGGTTCAACTAGTTCTAAGTTCTAGGGGACTAATGACCTCAGCAGTTGAGTCCCATAGTGCTCAGAGCCCTTTGAACCATTTGAACCCTACACCTCACGCTCACTCACGCACCTACTACCACAATGCAGATAAGCGAGGCAATGGTGCAGCAGCTGTCCAGTGCTGCAGCCGATCCTTCATTCGAGATATCCCCGGGAACATGTTTCGATAAGAAAAGACGATTGATAACGTCTTCGGCCACTACCTCCCCATTGCTCTATGTATTCGAGCGGACCACATGCAATTTGGTAAATGTAGTATTTGAATTCTGAAATTTTTTCCTGCGCATTTCTTCTTCCAGTAATTTTCGGGTTTGCAGGCGGATCCCATCAACATTCCGCCACGATATTTCAGCCATCCTCAGGTGAGTAGGCGAAGTACTGAAGAGACCCGATGCAGTCATGGTATTTATAGCGAATTCCGCGCATGCGAATCGTACTGGCTACTTACGGCGCATGCGTTAGGAGGTGACATGCGTGAGGCAGCCATGTTGTGTGTGCTGCCCTCAGTGGTGAAGCAAGAACAATCTAATTGCTGAGTATCGACTGAGCACGTAGATTCCGTTGTGACCACATAATTTTAGTAACTGGATTCCAATTTTATCCAGCTGAAAGCTGTTATCACGATTCATTAAATTATCAGCAAGACGTATTTCCACGGATTCTTTAATTACAGAGTCCCAGAAGCTGGAAACCACTGCTAAAATATTGGTGTTATTTTATTCCATTGAGTGTCCCATGGAAACACAATGTTCTCCTACTGCTAATGTTAAAGGTTGCCGCAGAGTGGCATGTCTTTCGTGTTCTAAAGAGCGTTCGTGGACCGTTCGTGTCGCGTAACCCATATATGAAGAGGCACACTCACAGGAAATTTTATAAACACCGGCCATCCTGAATTATAAATCGTTTTTAACGAATCCAATTAAGGCCCTGTTCCTTGCTGTTGGTCAGAAGATGACATTAATATTATTCTTCCTAAGCAATCTGCCTATTTAGGAATACACGTTCACGGCATATGGAAGGAACGCAGTTGATTTATAGTCGTCATCAGTCTCCTCAGAGTGTTGCTTCTTGTTATTATAATTGTGCGTGGCCTGCCGTATTTGACTTTAAGTATACCCATTCTCTTTAAAACCCTTGTGTTGGTCTCTCCAGCACTTCGTCTACTCACCTGAGGATGGCCGGACGTCTCTGGGCCGGAATATCGTGGCAGAATGTTGAAGGGATCCGGCTGGAAACCCCAATATTACCGGAAAAAAGCTATAGTATTTTTGTCTCATTCCAACAGAATGGTCAGCGATTTTACCAGCTGTTGGTACCATCTATCTCCCATAGCACTCATAAATGCTGCATGGAAAGAATGTTTGTCAGCAAATTCGCAGGACATTCGAGCAATGCTGTAATCAGCTGAATAAGTGTTTTCGAGCTGTTTTTCTGTGGATCTTCCCCATATTACTGCCTTCAAAAATTCTTCCTTCAAAAATCTTCAACCTTCGATGTATAGCATTTCCAGCACTCTACAGGCCTATTAGATGGACGGCCCACGAAGCAATCTCCATGTAAGAAGCGTCAGCCACCCTCTCGTTTAATAACATGTCCCTTAACTGGCTACAATGAGCCGTTATTACTTGGAGTCAGTCATCCTGACAGACTGTTTATAGCGAGTTTACCCTGTATAAAGACCTCCATACTCTATGTAAAGATTCTAATTCAGTGCTGCAATATGTATAATTACTGTAGAATAGTTCAGAATTCCTTTATTACAGTATACACATGTGGTGTCATTTCTCTCCTATATATTGCAACATAATGTTATGTGACCTCAGATACAAACCTGATTTATTCGACTCGTCCAAAAATTATAATGAGATGCATAATGTGGCTAGCTTTCGCTATTTAGTCCTTACTTAAAATAGCTTTAGATGGTCACTGAAAATAACTATTTTCTACACAAATACTTCAAAGTTTTGCTATTTAACGAGTTATAGGTCACTGTCTGTAATTGGCCTGTGGACTCTAGTAAGGACAACTTGCTTGATACACACGCAGTCGGTCTTAGTGTTGTTAGAACGTTCATATCCAGAATTCCGGGGATGCTGTCACATCTCTCTACAATGTAAATCTATTGTTTGTATTTTTTAAGTGCTTCATAATATCCTACCTCATTTGCATCACGAGCATCACCAACATTACTTTAGATACAAAGCTGTCTCCACCCCCAACCTGTCCCTGTGTACATAACCTGTCTCGACTCCAAATCTGCTCCTTTCTACAGAATACTGATACCTCAGTGATAAAATTTAATCTCGAATATCTCAGAAAGTTGATATATGCTACTGCTGCGGAAGCCCTCCTACAGATGCTCGTAACAGCTTGTATCTAAATATATCGTACAGAAGTCGTTGTATACTGTATGCTAGAGGCACTATGATGTGATTGCTGGTGTAATCTACGAGCATATGCCACACACTGAAACAGGAACTCCTACTGCATCCGTCCATCCCTGTTCCATTCCCTAAGGCTCTGTGGAAAGTATGTCTCTCACTAAAACGATCATATTACCCTCACATTTCATGTTGCAGTGATTTTCACGAGGCGTTTGTGGGAGAAAGTACTATTTTAGCTCACGATACAAGGAAGAAGTGCTAAGGAGATCATTACTCACTCTCGTTTTTTGGATCAACAATTCACCCATATTCTTGCCATCTACAAATTTGCCAACAACCGTTCATTCTCCAATATACAGAATTTGCTTCTTCCGATTTTGAAATGCTCTTGTTCTATAGTCAACAGCACATCATTCCCTTTCGATTTCCTGTACCTTAGAACTTGAGCGATAATCCCGAGGCGTACCTCCTCCTCGTTATTTTACTGTAGTCATAAACTACTTTCATATCTACAAAATTGATCGGTATCCATGACCTGCGCATGACAGCGAGACACCGGTGTATATTATGAAAGGTCATTTTCATTCGATTGTAGCTCCAAAAGTCGGAGGCCTCCAATGGCAGATTAAGATTGAGGTGATGTATATCATCTCCAGAGTAGACAGAGCAAATGTGTGTGGTGGTGATTATCTGAGAAACATATCTTCCAAAATATGGAAGCAAATGATTGTTTAGTGGAAGTTTGGAAGTTTATGCGTCTTATCTGGCACACACACACACACACACACACACACACACACACACACAGAGAGCGAGAGAGAGAGAGAGAGAGAGAGAGAGAGAGAGACCCACACACACAGATCCAATATTCACACATGGGATTCCCGATCAGACTGGCAGTTTCTTTCAATTTACCTTGTAGCATTTCACGAGATATGTGCCGTCTTTTCTTCTACCGAAATACTACTTTCCTAGCTGTGCTACAGAACTATTAACGAAACCTAATGTAATAATGACACTGATTAGCAGGTCAGCACAACCATAAACGTAATGCGTTTATTTCATCTCTAATAGTATTCTGTAAACTGTTCCACAATCGTTTCACATTCGCTTAATATTTGTGAGAAACTAATGTCCCCAGCGTATTGTTCTGCAGTAGCTCGCCCTAATGATTAATCGTCGGTGGTTTTTTTATGGGAGTTTCAACGCTAGTGTAGAGGTTATCTGATTCAGTTTGTATTCGGTATTTAGTTTTAGTAATGTTCAGCTGGGTTACCAGTCCCTGCAATAGTTCCCAGCAGAACTTCCTGGAATTCGCTACAGCCATCCTGTAGACAATCCCAACATCTTCATTAGATCCTTCATCTAATCAGATACCCTACAAGCCCCTTTATGGTGTATATCGGAGGGTAAAAGGCACCACTACTGTCGATTACCTTCCCATCTCACATTTACGCTATGCTCAAGCAAAAAACTAATTGTATGTACAACTCGATACATACCCAAATCCAGTTTTTGCCTATCTATGTCGACTTTCAAACAGCGTTCTTTCTCTTACATATTCCAATTTTGTATACAAACCTATTCGATCCAGGCAGTAGCCACCTGATATGGTTCCTTGGCAGATAATGCTGCTATTCACTAGCATCAATGTTTTGTACATAACCAACTTCATGGATGAACTACATTTCTTACACCTATTCATCTGCCTCTACCTTTATATATCCATTCCACAACCTGCTTTTTTCCTGGGATAGGACATATATCCAGGAAATTTAGTGCAGTACTTGCCATACCACAACCATAATCCAGCTTGACCACTATGGACCTAAAGGTTTCAACTTTTTTGACCACCACCATGTTGGTAAAAGGCCACTAGTGGATATAATGCTTACTGTTCGCCAATATGGATTATTTGACGATAAATGTGTCTACATGTGTTAATATTAGTGTAATGCCAGTCACTGACTTTGAAGTACACTGGAAATTGAAAATGCGCTGTGACATACGAAGGTGAGACTCGTTTAGGTAGAGTGGAAGCAGCTGTGTAGCAAACTGACACATATCGAGGGTCAGTTGACAACCAGGTACAGCCCATCATACATAAACTTCCACATCTTCAGCAGAAGATGTCACCGCATCAATAATCTCAAGAGCCTTTATGTTTTCGTGATATTTGATTAAAATTAACATCACAAATGGCACTGCAGCAGTGGAATAAGAGACATATTGGTGCCGGGGGCATGATACTTTCTCTGGATCATCTCCTCACTGGCGACTGTTGAACAATACTTTTCGGCGGTCTCACCTCTCCCTTAGCGCCCAGCTTGCAACACTAAACTGTATTGCCGTTTCCAATCCAAAACTGCATACAGTAATATAATATATAGAATTTTCTCTAATACACTCTTGGAAATGGAAAAAAGAACACATTGACACCGGTGTGTCAGACCCATCATACTTGCTCCGGAAACTGCGAGAGGGCTGTACAAGCAATGATCACACGCACGGCACAGCGGACACACCAGGAACCGCGGTGTTGGCCGTCGAATGGCGCTAGCTGCGCAGCATTAGTGCACCGCCGCCGTCAGTGTCAGCCAGTTTGCCGTGGCATACGGAGCTCCATCGCAGTCTTTAACACTGGTAGCATGCCGCGACAGCGTGGACGTGAACCGTATGTGCAGTTGACAGACTTTGAGCGAGGGCGTATAGTGGGCATGCGGGAGGCCGGGTGGACGTACCGCCGAATTGGTCAACACGTGGGGCGTGAGGTCTCCACAGTACATCGATGTTGTCGCCAATGGTCGGCGGAAAGTGCACGTGCCCGACGACCTGGGACCGGACCGCAGCGACGCACGGATGCACGCCAAGACCGTAGGATCCTACGCAGTGCCGTAGGGGACCGCACCGCCACTTCCCAGCAAATTAGGGACACTGTTGCTCCTGGGGTATCGGCGAGGACCATTCGCAACCGTCTCCATGAAGCTGGGATACGGTCCCGCACACCGTTAGGCCGTCTTCCGCTCACGCCCCAACATCGTGCAGCCCGCCTCCAGTGGTGTCGCGACAGGCGTGAATGGAGGGACGAATGGAGACGTGTCGTCTTCAGCGATGAGAGTCGCTTCTGCCATGGTGCCAATGATGGTCGTATGCGTGTTTGGCTCCGTGCAGGTGAGCGCCACAATCAGGACTGCATACGACCGAGGCACACAGGGCCAACACCCGGCATCATGGTGTGGGGAGCGATCTCCTACACTGGCCATACACCACTGGTGATCGTCGAGGGGACACTGAATAGTGCACGGTACAACCAAACCGTCATCGAACCCATCGTTCTACCATTCCTAGACCGGCAAGGGAACTTGCTGTTCCAACAGGACAATGCACGTCCGCATGTATCCCGTGCCACCCAACGTGCTCTAGAAGGTGTAAGTCAACTACCCTGGCCAGCAAGATCTCCGGATCTGTCCCCCATTGAGCATGTTTGGGACTGGATGAAGCGTCGTCTCACGCGGTCTGCACGTCCAGCAAGAACGCTGGTCCAACTGAGGCGCCAGGTGGAAATGGCATGGCAAGCCGTTCCACAGGACTACATCCAGCATCTCTACGATCGTCTCCATGGGAGAATAGCAGCCTGCATTGCTGCGAAAGGTGGATATACACTGTACTAGTGCCGACATTGTGCATGCTCTGTTGCCTGTGTCTATGTGCCTGTGGTTCTGTCAGTGTGATCATGTGATGTATCTGACCCCAGGAATGTGTCAATAAAGTTTCCCCTTCCTGGGACAATGAATTCACGGTGTTCTTATTTCAATTTCCAGGAGTGTAGTTATATATTTTCTGAAAAATGTTGTTTGTCTTGGAGACTATTTAGCGCCACTCTGCAACTGGCTCCTGGGGAATGATAGACCCCCTTTTCACCCTCCCCCCGTCACTATGCCACTGCAATACGGAATGTTTTTATAAATCACCAAAGTATTCTGAATATGCTTCGTATATTACAGCTGATAAACAAAATCAGCGGCCAGGCCATATTAAAACGGCTTTCCACGTTGTGAAGTGTATGTTTCAGTGTAATGTCGAACATGCCGATGTCATGTTAGGCAACTAAAGAAGTGTTTTTTACAAGGTGTATTGCAAATGAGGTTAACATGGAATGCAGAAGAATGACCATGTTTTAAATTGCAATATGTGGACGGTATTCGCACTATGTGACAGCTTGGTGTGTGTGTGGGATATAGTTGTTTGTTGTTGTGGTCTTCAGTCCTGAGACTGGCTTGATGCAGCTCTCCAAACTACTCAATCCTGTGCAAGCTTCTTCATCTCCCAGTACCTACTGCAGCCTACATCCTTCTGAATCTGCTTAGTGTATTCATCTCTCGGCCTCCATCTACGATTTTTACCCTCCACGCTGCCCTCCAATACTTAATTGGTGATCCATCGATGTCTCAGAACATGTCCTGCCAACCGATCCCTTGTTCTAGTCAAGTTGTGCCACAAGCTCCTCTTCTCCCCAATTCTATTCAATACCTCCTCATTAGTTATGTGATCTGCCCATCTAATCTTCAGCATATATAGTACGAAAGTAAAAAAAAAAAATGGTGTAAAATTTGATGTTTTTACAAGTTGCAGTACTCGTTTAGGCCCTTCATGTGTGTTACTTTTAGTATGTCTACCTACAACTACATGTGACTTAACAGAGATTAATACCACACTCCCTAGTTAGGAAGATGACCATCATCATAGTTTCTTTTATTGTGTAACAAGACTATCTAAGCTTAAAATCTGATCTATGTTGGAGTAACATGTGAACTGATGTGTTTATTGTTATATGTCACACTAGTGCCACAAAATTCAGCCATGTTGTTAGTTGTTCCATAGAGAATTTGAATGATTCATTTATTGAGCTGATGTGCATCGAGTCAGTTTACAGTAGATGTGTACATGGTTAGTAAAAACATAAATGAAGCCACAATTATTTTTAGTCCTACTCATGGAACTACACCTAATTTTTTCGTTTCTGTTTTTCTGTTTACTGGTTGTCTGTTTTTAAACAGAGATTCATCAATGGAATATAAGGAATTTATAGAAGAAATGATTTTAAATAGGTTTAAGACTTGCTTTACTACCTAATCAGAAATTTTGTCTTACTGGTAGAACAATTAAGACTTTTTGCTGCTGGATGTTGAACACCTTTCTGGCCACTTGCAGTTTAAACAGTTTGTAAAAAAGATCATTTCTCCATCTAGTGTTGTAGTTATGGAAATCATTGTTCCTCTCAACTTGTGGTGTATTATTTGTGATTTAATTTTATTAGCGAATATATGTATTTTGATGGAACAGATAAAATACATGGCTGTTTGAACAGGTACCCACACAGTGTCCATGGGTGAACACCACTTGTCAATAATTTTTAAGCCTGTCTCGTCACCTTTTTTTTATCAAGTAGTTTAACAGTTGCTTATTTAAACCTGCCTGGAAAATTTCCTGTGCCAATGATGCATTGCATATGCCAATAACGAAGTTACTTATTAAGTCTTTCGGAATTCTGTTTGTACTTCCATCAAACCCCTATGACGTTTTCGATTTTAGAATTCTCATAACGGTTTTAAATTCAGAGAAGTGTGTTGGTGCTATTTCGAGTTCCTTACAGCTTTGTGAAAGGGCATTTTCAATGAATTCTCTTGTTTTTTCCTCAGTACCATTCAATCCCCTACTTTTGTCGAGGTTTAGAAAGTGATTTATAAATACGCTTGCAAGTTGTGTATTAACAAGGTGTGGGAAATCTACTACAGACAATCCACATACACTAGGCTTGCCACTGCGTGCATACCGCAACTTGTTACCACAGTGGTACCACATATACATTATTTTACAACTTGAGAACAATCAAGTTACAGCAGCATTGTTACTGTCCGCTGTTTCACAGTGTCACTTTAGTTTTTTTTTATTTTTTCTGTATTTATTAGCGGTCTTCCTCAGTGAAAAACCCACTACTTTTTCATTCATCACTCTGCTGTATGTATCTTTCGGTTTTATGTCTCTCTTTCTCCATTTTCCATAGTTTAAATAAAAATACTTTATCAGTAGCTGCATGCAACATTGGCCTGTTGCTACACTACTATACATTGTAACATAATGTAAAAAGTTACCCATACATCATACTTCGGTAGTTGGCTGTGGGTCCATTGATGAAAGTGAGTGCGCTATGTAGTATCCTAGTTGTTGCGTATTTCTGATGTACTACGGTAGACCTCCATACAGAATGTACGATAATTCAGTAACAATGACCTTATTTGAAAGTTTCGCACTGCAGTTACATCTATGGACAACATTCAGTCTTCGGACTTCTCTATGTAGATATTTACAACATTTATGAATACAGAGGTGCGCTTTGTAAAAAGTTGTTGCAGTTTTTGTTGATATATGAGGTAAATTGTTAAACTTATTGTTGTTGCCTTAAGGGTGTTTTATTACAGTTTTGGGGGTAAGTTGTTTCAGTTTTAGGGGTGTCATTTTGTTGAAGTTTGAGGGATATTTGTCACAGTTGGGGATACTTTGTTTCAGTTTCGAACAATGTCTTACAGTTTAGGAATTTTTGTTATAGTCTAGGTCAGTGTGTTACGGCTTTGCGGTAATTTGAGGCAATTTTGAGGTAATTTGTTAGATCCCTACATCTTCTCACATTTCAGGGGTGATTTTGCAGTTTTATTGGAACAAAGGCGAGGTGTGGCTAGAATAATATGAACTTTCAGCAGCTAATAACTGACATTCAATTCTATTTGCAACCTATTACGGTCTCCTGTGACAGGTAATTAGAAGTAGTAACATACGCCCTCTCTACCCTACTGAAACTGGCCACCCTGAATTCAATGGGATTAGCTTGCTCACAGCTATTAGATCTATCTTGACTGATAGGCTTCAGCAAGCTCCAGCTTGACCACTCTGATATAATATGCAGTTGCACTGTTGGAACTCACTCCAGTTTCATATTACGAACTAGCACTGTAATATGTGACACACATGTTTGGTAGTGTGATGGTGAGCTCACTGGGAGTGGTGATGGTGGTTATTATGATGATGGAAATTGTATTTTGCATGGTATTATGATATAGTTCGTGGGTAATTTGTTACATTTCAGGGACAGAGAACTAAGTTTACACGAACATTCAGAATAAGAAAATTAAAAATCGATGTCCATAATATATCTTTTACAATGAAAACCAAAATTAAACAGTTGAATCACTACAAATGCACACACCTGCGATCACTGCAGGCAATAGAACACACTGGTGTGAAATCATTTGAGTCATTTCAGTGATTCAGGATAGATATATTATCAAATAATTGTGGCGAGATCTATTCCATATCCCATTTCTCGACATTGACTACACTTGGAAAAGTAATTTCTGTAAAAAGCAAGAATCCCAACAAAATTGTTGATCTATTAAAACTGTTCACATCATTGCCAACTGCTGGGAGTACAACCCATTTGCGTGATCTCACTTCAATCATTTCACTGCTTCAAGAAAGATATAATATGAAGGAACTACAGAGACATCTATTCGCTCTACAGTTTCTCCATATTCAGTGCACTTAGAAGAGTAACTTCTTTAATAGGAAGATGGATCTTAGGCTTTTCGATGCACTGCCTGAGAAAGATCTGTGAAATAACAAAGTTTATGAGAACAGTGACAGTTTACGGGTATCTATAGAATGTTTATAGGAGAATTTATTCATCTTTCTATAAATGTATGCACTGAAGAACGCCTGCAAACACATACACAATGGGAACTTGGGAAATCAGATGTGATTTACCTTAAAAGTTACGGACAGTGCTGGTGGTCTTGGAGTAGGTTAAAATATTAGTTCGATACAAGGGGAAGTAAAATGAAAACTGACCACCCTTCACAACTAGACCATGTGATGGTTCCATTAAAAAGTAAAAACCATATACATTAATACGTGACACATGAGATAATCAATTTCTGTTTCATAAAACGTGCTCAGTTGCTGAAGGATCCAAAACCACGCCTACTCCTACATTTCCTTATCCAACTGAAGCCAATATACATGCATGTCTCCTTCAGGCCGCCAAAGATGGGAAAATTGCATGGTGAAAGATCAGAGATGTATGGAGGATGTTGCAGTGTTTTTCAACGAAATTACTGAAGTGTAGCGTACGTAACCTTCATGGTTGGCGTTATCATGTAACGGGATGATTCATCAGACACCATTTCTGGGTGTATTGTCTTTAACATGCAATTCCCACAAAGCATCTTCGTAGCTCTGTGCGTGGATTGTAATTCCCTTCTCAAATAAATAAACGAGCAGAGGGCCCCCTACAAGTGAAGACATTGGTCATAATGGATTATCGGAACTTATATGAACAGATTAGGATTACTTTTGGGGGGGGGGGGGGTGTTGTGGGGTGTTTGCACTGTTGGCTTTGCCATTTGCTCTTGGGCTCCAAATGATGGCGACCAGAATTAAGACACACATGGATGTCGGCTTCAGTCAGATGAGGAAGTGCGAAAGTGGGTGCAGTTATGGGTCTGGCAATGGCTGAATGCGTTGAATGAAACAGGAATTGACCACCTTGTCTCGCAGTGATTACTTTTGAATGGAACAGTTTCTTTGTTCCAGTGTGACAGTTGCTCAGTTTTCATTTATCTGTTCCTAATATGTAATATATAGCTTCATACTTACTGCCGCTTACAGAATCCCTAGACCACCAAGCACTTGGACAACTATTCTCACTCTATCACCCATTGTAACATGAAATACCATTCAGCTGCAATTACAAAAGCTTGTAAAAACATTAAAGAGCCAAGCTATATGAAACAGAAGAAAATAATATTTGAGTAACTGACTTTACCCAATAGTAAACATATAGCTCACTTGCAGTATTTTGTGTCTGTGAGTGTGTTACTATATCGTGTAGATACACCCACATCATATCTGATATATTGTTTAGAGGTGCAATAGGGTAGCGTCGTGAGGAGGTTCCACTCATGATACATAGAGAAAAGCGCCTGTGAGAAAATCCACCCACACTATGCCTGGAATGGTGTAAGGAGGTGGTTACACTCTCATTAACAATGGCCACACTATGAAGGTGGATCCACGAGTAGTAGGTGTGGCGAAGGGTCTGTGGTACTGTGTAAGAATGCAACACACTTGCAGACACTAAATAGTGCAATCTGTTTATAAACCACCATTCCCGGAGTCTTAAGAAAAAAGGGAATCCTTAAACATGTAATGAGAATATAAGTCAACAGCAATTAACGAATTTTGTTTCTTTTATTTTTTTTTAATTTGGGCATAAAGCACCATCCCTTAGTTATGTGCATTATAGAAAATGCATTGCTGTTGCTACAATTAATGAAGATAAGCAGTGCACTGAAGAGACCAAAGTCGATATAACAATTAAAGAAAATTCTCCTCTAGACATAATTAATATAGAGAAACAGGATATGAACTAGTTGTCTCCTTGATTATTTGATAATACCTCTTTCTGAAAGCTCTGAAATGGTGGAAACAATATCATACAAATAGGTTGTATTCCCAACAGTGGTGAACGACATGAGTAATCATACATGTTTACATACGTGCAGCCTTTATACGGTCACCTCCACCAATTGCCATGTACCAGTCATGTTAGTCCACTACCGTCTGGGGCAGTGGGGGACTGCTAGCAAGCTGATAACTGTCGGTCCACAGTAGCAAACTTGGGTGGGAATTCTGGAGTGTTGCGGTAATATTATGAATTTCCTGGATGCATGGTCTGTTGTGGGAAAATGTAAGGTCTCTGGATAGGTACATAAAGGTAGAGGCAGATTTCTGTCTGGGAAGAATGTAATTCATAAAAGAAGTGGGAGCTTATGAAACACTAATACGACTATTAAAACTGTGTTACATTTCTTATCTGTGACAAAACGCATCATGTGGCTGCTGCTGTGATTGTGTATGTTGATAAGCTTTTCTTGAGCATGTAACAGGAAAGAAAGCTATGTCCCGATTATGGATTTGGGTTGTATGGAGATACAAAAACAGTCATTTTTTACTCCAGCAGTGCGAGAGTGGGATGGAAGGGCGATCTATAATGCTGGTACAATGTACCCCAAAGCACTATAGATTGACTTCTGAGCTACCTGACTGGACGCAAGATCTTAGGATGATGAAGAAGTAGTCTGCAAGAAAGCAGAAGCGAATTGCAAGAAAATCTGGGGAAAACTGTTGTAAGGACTGGCAGTTGACCTGAATATAACTAACTATTGGATACCAGCAGGATCAAATAACATCCATACTACCACTTAAAATGGTAACTGGCATAACAAGCTCCAGGATTAAGCAACTCCACTGAGTTAAACCATGTAATTTGCAGGAGTATTAAGGGAATGTAATCTACCCCTGAAAAAAATGTTTTACAGAACACCCACGGATTAAGAAATCTAGTGAAGTGTTTGGTTGTTGCTGACCTAAACAGTCTCATAAACATGTCTGAAATCGATGATAGCTCTTTAACACCACTGGGAATGTATTATATCAGTAGAAAAAAATAGGTTCATTTCTCATCAAAAGATACAATGTACACTGAAAGACACTGTCGGACTTTGGTTAAGAATACCAATTGTGAATGTTGGACCTGTAGTGTGTGTGTGTGTGTGTGTGTGTGTGTGTGTGTGTGTGTGTGTGTTCTAGGTAAGTCTCATCCACATCCAGTAAACAACAATTTGTTTCCATCTTTGCAAAGCTATGTTTCAGAAGTAGCCAAAGCTACACACATATGCGCCACCTGTACTGTAGAAGACTCAACCCTCCCTAACCCAAGTCTCATATCGGAGGTCTCTGGCATTGGGAACTACTATCCACTGCAAATGAACTTTGAGAATATACAGAGGTTTTTTGTCACTATTCAGAAATGATAGCATCTTACCAGTCTCTTAGATGTGGAAGGCGTTAACCGCTATAGTAAAATTAAAGGGGATGCGTGTGCTGCTGGACAGTTGCCCAATTACAGCTTAACAGTTTCAGAAACCGGAGAAAAGTGCTGAAGACTATAGGTTAATTGCATTTCAAAATGTGAAGATATAAATGCTAAATCTCGAAAACTGTATGTCTAACATAACCTACATTGCACCTTAGATTGTTTTATGCATTATATTAAATATGATATACTTCCCAGCATACAGCTAGCACTGGCCTGTGGAGAAAGTGTTTAGATACAGGCTGTTATCAGTAGGAGTACTGTAAAAGTAGTAGGATGTGGCAATTTGCAGCGGTTTTAGAGTTTTCCCTTTCTTTCTGTTATATTGGCCTTACATACCCAGTGACTGTGGCTTGGGCTTCTTTATATCTAATGAAATTGTATTGTTTTCACCATGAATATCATAAGCACTCGGAGAAGTCCATTGAATATGATATTTAATCCAGAGAGAGGAGACAAATCTAAGGAATTCAGTGTATGGATGTTCTAACCACCCCCAGGTCAACCGTAAGTATTGCAGGCAAGCGGTCACAAATATTGAGCACGTGTTCCCAGAATGAAACTGCTATACAACTAATTAAATAGTGAAACTTTACCTCACATTTAGAGTGATATACAGGTAACGTATCTCCAGAAGGAGATTTTCATTTTGCAACGGAGTGTGTGCTGATGTGAAACTTCCTGGGAGATTAAAATTGTATGCCGGACCGAGACTCGAACTCGAGACCCTTGCCTTTTGCAGGCAAGTGCTCGACCATCTGAGCTACACAAGCACGACTCACGCACCGTCCTCACAGCTTCACTTCTGACAGTACCTCGTCTCCCACCTTCCAGACTTCACAGAAGCTCTGCTGCTAACCGTGCATAGCTAACGCTCCTGGAAGAAAGGATGTTGCAGAGACATGACTTTACCACAGACTGGGGGATGTTTCCAGAATGAGATTTTGACTCGGTAGCGGAGAGTGCGCATATGTGAAACTTCATGGCAGATTAAAACTGTGTGCCGGACCGAGACTGAAACTCGAGGCCTTTGCAGGAGAGCTTCTGTGAAGATTGGAAGGTAGGCGACGAGGTACTGGCAGAATTAACTGTGAAGACGGGGCTTGAGTCATGCTTAGGTAGCTCATATGGTAGAGCACTTGCCCGCGAAATATAAAGGTCTCTTTGCGGTGTCTCGGATATTATCCGTGCGTCATTTTTAATCGGGACCATAGTACATACATATCTAAAGGTACGCACACAACGCAACATTTCAGTACCGGCTTGACGTATATTTCGTTAGAACATAGTCAACAATAGTTGTCACAAATCTGGATTACAGTGAGCACGTGAACTAAGAAAATGTTTCTGATGAATGCTGTTAAATACGGACCTTTGGAAATTAATATCAGGAGGAGATACATGAATCTGAGAATCACACCGATGTTTTCTGGGCCATTTTAAATGGACCAAACACCATTTTGGAGAAAAATTGGATAATGTGTTGGAAAATGTATCTTCGTCAGATATGGAAATAGTCCAGCTTGAAAATAAACAAAACGGAACAGCAAGGATAATCCTCGATTATAAATTTGATCTCGAGGACATAAACATCTATTAACAGCTAGATACAAATGTGGAGGGCTTTATATAGGATTGTGATGGATAAAGTGTGTTGTCATTATGCTATCGATGAAACGATGAGGCGATGGCATCATGATAGCAAGCCGATTACCTGTTTGCTGCTTGGAGGTGAAGTGGGGAGAGGTAACAGATTAGGGGGACAAGTAACAAGAGATGCATGGGGCTTACAGCTGTTATGGGACACTGTACACATATTCTGAAGAGAAGGTGTTAGTAGATGTTTCTAACAGAAGGAAGAAAAACCTCGGACTCTGACGATCGTTACTGAGGTTACACAAGTCATGGGACAGCGATATGCACGTATACAGATGGCAGTAGTGTCGCGTACATAAGGTATAAAAGGGAGGTTCATTGGCGGAGTTGTTATTTGTACTCGGAGGACTCTTAAGATTTCCGAAGTGATTATGGCCGCAGGACGGGAATTAACAGACTGTGAAAGTGGTATGGTAGTTGGAGCTAGACGCATGGGATATTTCATTTCAGAAATCGTTGGGGAGTTCAGTACTCCGAGACCAACGGTGCCAATACTGGAACGAGAAAACCAAGTTTCAGGCATTGCTTCTCACTACAGGCAACGCAGTGGCGAATGGCCTCTTACTTTAGCGATCGAGAGCAGTGACGTTTGCGTAAAGTTTTTCAGTGGTAACAGATAAACAATACTTCGTGAAATAACTTCAGAAATCACTGTGAAACGTAAGGCGTACGTATCTTGTAGGACAGTGCGATGAAATGCTGCGTAATTGGGCTATGGGAGCAGACGACCGATACTAGTGGCTTTGCTAACAGCACGACGACGCTTCCAGGGCTTCTCCCGGGCTCGTGACCATATCAGCTGGACCATAGACGACAGGAAAACCGTGGTATGGTCAGGTGAGTCCTAATTTCAGTTGGTAAGAGCTGATCATAGCGTTCGAGGATGGCGCAGACCCAACGATGCCATGGACCCAGGCACAGGTAAAGCTGGTAGTGGCTCCATAAAGGTGTGAACTGTGTTTACGTGAAATGGACTGCGTCCTTTGATCCAACTGAAACAGTCTTTGACTGGTAATGGTCATGTTCGGCTATTTGGAGATCAATTGCCGCCACTCATGGACTTCATGTTCCCAAACAAGGACGGAATATTTGTGGTCAAAAATGCGCCGTGTCACCTGGCCACAATTGTTCACGATCAGTTCGATGAATGTTCTCGACAGTTCGAGCGAATGATGTGGCTACCCAGATCTCCCAGTATGAATCCTCTTGACCATTTATTGGACATAATCGAGAGGTCTTCTTGCATAGAATCCTCCACCAGCATCACCTTCACAATTGTTGGCAGCTATAGAGGCAGCCTGGCTCAATACTTCTTGGGGCTTCCAACGACTTGTTGACTTCATGCCACGTCGAGTTGCTGCACCATGCGGGCAGAAAGAGGTCCGACAACATACAACATATTGGGACGGGGGGGGGGGGGGGGAGGAAATTCCATGACTTTTGTCACCACAGTTTATAAGAGAGTTAATTATTTATGACTGAAAATGTGTTTGTCATTAATTTCTTTGCTGGCTGAAAATACATTGCTGTGGATATTGGCACAAATATAAAAACCAGTGGCTCAATCAACTACGTGAGAAACGATTTGAAGACTTGTGGAAGTCCGCCACAATGAAGAAAGCACTTTACCCTAGATGGATGTGCAGTTCTGAGGATTCTGCAGAGTATCGTAGGTGCAGGCACAGATTACCATTTGTTGGCTACACTTTGACTCAGCGACGACCAAGAATTCAACAGGCGAGCACAGCCCTTGCACATCTCCTGGCATGCATGCTGCCTGGCTGCTTACTTTCCCCGCCACTACACTACACATTAATAGCGTGGACATTGGGATTAGGGGGTAACTGTGTATCTATCACATTTACATCTTGATGTTGTCGCACTGCCTAGACTAAGTTTCATATTTCGTATTTCTCAACGACATAGATCACAAACAAATATAATATTCAGTATCATGTAATTATTTTGGCCATAGTATAGTTTTTATCTGGTACAAACAGTGTGCTTAAAGGCGTACAGACCATATAACAGATTATATGAATACGCGGAGCCAGGTCTTTCGGACGTCTCAGGGAGCGGACATGGAGGAAATTGACACGGACTGTGTATAGGTGGCGCTCGAATGGAGCGTGGAATGGCCGTGATGTGTGCTGAGATAGTCTGTGCAGATGCACTAACGCAGTGTGCCGAAGGAGGGGGGGGCAGTGGTTTACGCCCCTGCTCGGTAAGCAGGAGAGTGCGGGCTGGGATCCGACTACAGCACGCATTTTCACTCGTAGCCGCTGATTCTGCATAATGTTCCAATGCAGATGACAGCAGTGATCCCCTCCCTTTTTCTTCCTTTCTTCTCCTCTCCACCTTCAGATTACTTACGATATCACAGATTTTCGCACTGAGGTTGCAATGTAACTGTGACTGATTTTGTTTCATACTCCAAGTTCTTTTCACGCACTTACGTTGATAGGAATACCCTATCACTTTTGTCAGCCCCTTTATGCAGACGTGAAAGCTCTTCCAAAGGCACACAACGAAGACTTTCAGGACAGTTATTACACAAAAGAATCTGTCTTTTAAATGGAAATTACATTCTACATTTGCACATGGAAAGGGTCACTTTCAACTAAAACGGCAAACGGTCTCAAAAGGAATTAACGTTTTCAGTGTCCTCGGAAAAATGAAGAAACGATGCTTGTAATTAGTTCAAGGCCACAATGAGTTCTTCAAAACTCCCGTTTTGTTTGATCCCAGTGAGCTTAGGGGAATGGACAAGTTTTTTGGTTGGGGATTTTCCCTTCCGCAACGCAATTAACTTTTTGAATGCATCTATGTCAAAACAGAAACAAATTGTTTTCCAGCTCGCATTGTCTTAGTGTGGGCAGTGTGCAATCAATTCCACTGAAAATGTAAGGTCTGCAATCCATTCCGGATGTTTAATTTTCGTTCTTGCCTTCCTTTTTCCTACAGAAATTCAACACTGGAGCATTTTAAATGGAAATGTAGTTCCGGAAAAGCTTCTTGATTCAGCTAACGTAATTTTTAGCAATAGAGAAAGTCTCCATACTTTTTGTTCACTTCCACTAAAACTGTTGCAACTTACAATGTAATAACTAGTGCGACTTCAAACAATCTAGTGTTCGTACAACCAAGTTCAGCAAGTGCTCCATGCCTGCAAGCTTACGACAATATGTTTCATGATGTATATAGCAATGAGTCCTGTCATTCGACAGACTTCTGGTGACAGATCGGTACACTGCCTCTTTTCATCGAAACGGACACTCAACAAGTCAGCTTCCTGTACCCCACCAACAAATAGCGAGGCGTAAATATGTCTGACAACACCATTCTGCAGAACTGAGGAACCTCGCCCACTCTAGCTAATCGAAATGTCGGACTGTACCAAATAGTTCCGAGGACTGAGCAAAGTCCAGTTAAGCGGAGACTTTACCCAGATGCGTGCTACACATTGCGCATGCATGGAGTTTTGCACATGCTGGGTGACCCTGTGTGTGCAGATAATCGTAAAACAGAACAATGAATAATAATTACGTTTACTAATAGTACATTAATGTCTTCCTAATACTATTCGTGGCCTCTTTTTACTCTTCAATACATTATGCAATTTGGTAGTCTCTACGTATTAGGATGTCTGAGTTGTTTCAACTTAACTGGGCGCATATTTCTCCTTATACAAAGAAACAGACCATGTGCCCTTGCCTAATTTGATGACCGTTATGTAAACGTACTGCCCATGTAGTATTTATTTAGAACTTACTTATTGGGCTAAAAACAATGCTGTATTTACCATAATTCAAGGCTAAGATGACCGACAAGTCAATTTTACCCAGTTGTCCTAGTCTAATTTTCATGACAACAATTTCATAACCTAAAATATCGTTGGCTGGCCGGTGTGGCCGAGCGGTTCTAGGCGCTTCAGTCGGTCGCTGGTTCGAATCCTGCTTCGGGCAGGGATGTGTGTGATGTCCTTAGGTTAGTTAGGTTTAAGTAGTTCTAGGTTCTAGGGTACTCATGACCTCAAATGTCAAGTTCCAAAGTGCTCAGAGCCATTTGAACCATTTTCTAAAATATTGTTGTCTCCGTTGTTACTCATGTAATGTGCTCCTACTCGTCCGTCACCCACACACCACCCGCCTTATCGTACCCACCATCATAGGACGGAACTCGGGATTTGCGCTCTGCAGATCGCTCAAGCGACAGCAGAAAATTCTAATAATAATTGCAAATTTCTAGCTAATAGCTTTGCCACAGTGATAACACTGGCTCCCGTCAGATCACTGAAGTTATTCCCATTCGGGCACTGCTAGCAGTTTGATGGCTGGCCATCCGGGTCTGTCGAGAGCTGTTGGCAGGTGGAGTGCACTCAGACCTTGTGAGGCCAGTTGGGGGGTTACTTGATTGAGATGTAGCGGCTCCAATCAGAAATACAGTCAACAATCGAATGCGCGGTATGAGGACCACATGCCCCTCGATGTCTGCGTCCTGTTACGCCTATTAGCTACGGATGACACAGCGCTCGGTAGGTACCATTGGCTGTTTCGAGGCATGTTTAGACGGAGTGTAGCTTCATTTGAAAATTTCCTGCACAGTATTTCAGCCAATCGTAATTACGGTTTCAGGTATTCGATTCCTCGCCATTTCCAGCAGCATATCAACCCAAAGGGTATTTCATACAACTTATGACGCTATTCACAGCTTCAGTGCCTCGTTTTCCGCAGTTTCGATTAAAGTATGTCCCCCATTCGTATTTTCAGCCAAGTGTGATGGCATTCACTGTTTTTGGGGCTTCTTCACTGAATTTATCTAACTTTTCAAGAACATGCACATATTTACGGGACCAAGCTAGAAGTAGACAAGAACCCACCTCAGACAGAGCCAGCACGCACACGCACATACACATGTACACTGACATCTCTGTTTTTTTACGGATTGCTCCAGAAGTGAAATCAATAGCTTCAATCAACTACTTCCGTGCAAGGAATTCACGAGGTGCCCAGCTGCGATACGCTGTGGCCCACTCCCAGGCCGCGGGGCTATTTGGCTGAGAAGAACAAAGCTCTACAATAACGCTCGCAGCTCCGAGGAGACTCAAATGAAAGAAGAAAATAAATATATAAAACAGTAAATAAGAACGCGGGCTAGCTCAAACAGATACTACACCGTATAAAAAAATACTAATACGCCTCAGCATACACTAGCTGTAGCGCCGCGGAATTTGAATCCGCGCCAGACGTCATGGACGACGAAGACCCATAGTGGTCGCTGCACCGTTAAGTTGTGGCGGCGCTCGCCTCCTGGTCCGCTTTTGGTGTGGGGGCGCCACCAGAATGCAACTCGAAAATACAGCTACACAACTCCTTGTAAAAATAGGGAACCGTACCTTCGAGCAGTGCTTCATTCAGTGACTGTCAGAAGGCAGGTGACCTGTCGAAATGTATTTTTAGTGTTTATGGGTGTATGCCGTTTTGACAAGTGTCTTCTTATTCTTTAACTGTTTTATTGCTAATGCTACCACATCTTGGGCAAAGGGGAGAGTAACTGGGCAATTTGTGTAGATGTTATCCATTTGTTTTCGTAAGTCTGTCTGATGTTGCCGGTGATTAACCTTTTCTTCATCATAGAGAAGCATGTTCAGCAGGTACTCTGCTGAACATGTCTAGCCTGGTGTAGCCATACTACCTACAGAAATACGACAAAAAAGGCGGTATATTTACTGATAGAAGGGGCCTTGCAGAGAAACCCCATCATTAGGCTGAACAACACTGGCATACAGAGGAAAAGAACAATAACAATTGACATTCAACGAGCACATAGGATTTACAACTGAAAAAGCGATAAGACTAATGCACAAACGCGCCACGTCAAACTCAACTCATTATGGATTACCATTGCAGGCACTTCAGATGTATCATAAAGCCCTCTTTGAATCTTTAATATGTTTCACAGCAAGTACCTAGGCGTATCGACTGTCACTCACGACCAAAAAAGCAATTGTGAGCCGTGGACAAAGAAGTGTATTGCTCAGGATGTCAGGTGCATTTGGCACCTTGTCCATTGAGGTCCAATGATTTTACTTGTAAATACCTCTTTGACATAACCATTGGACACAGAGAAGCAGCATACTGGATCAGAAATTGTAGCCTGGATGATGTATATAAAGGAGAGCATATTACAGATAAATGCCAATTACGTCTTTGGAAGGTTGAGACATGGAAAAAAGAATGTGAAACATTTGAAAAGCGCAGTCGGGTTTTCTCCTTCTTCCCAAACATCCAGGAACGGTTGAGGCTCAGACACGATGACCCAAGTCGTGGTATAGTACGTTTGATGATGGGGCATGTCCACTTTTACCCTACACGCCTGCACTGCTTTGGCCCTAGCGAAAGTTATTTGTTTAAATGTGGGCAACACGGGTCCCACAAACACATAACACTAAAATGTCGCTCACTCACACTCCTAAGGCCGACGTCAAAAATCTAAGACATATGGCAAGCTACAAGGACCCCAGGAAACTGGAGCATACTTAAGGGCATCACAGATGAAATACCAAGAGTGCTACCCAAGACTTAAAAGCAGCAACGACCATTTTCAGTATCGCGACCTGAAGCAAACCCTTCACCACATCATGCATGGGACAACAGAGATTCAAACACTGATATGGAAACACATGCACATAGACACAGATGATGATATGAACCCTCCGGTACTACCAGATATAAAGACAGCATAGTAGAACACACGGCTGCAAGTAATACATACATGGAATTTAGAAATAAGTTACTAATAGAAATAAAACAACCAATTTTCTGGTTGTACAAGTAAAAAAAGTAATTGTTTGGCTCTTTCGGTCATTATTTTCAAACAAGCAGTTTATGTAATTTGTGAAACGTACATGATGCATACTGTAAAACGAATGAATTTCATAACATTGTGCATAAACGTACATATGCAGTACAATGAGAATTAAATACACAGTCACAGGTGCACAACGTAGACAAGAAGTGCCTTTCGGGGAGACAAGACTCGAGGTCACCTCCAGAGGCTTCTCTAGATTTTATGAGGCGGATAAGAGGAGGAAGTAGTTGTATTAAGAACAGTGCTGTCATACCGTATACACAAATGACATTGCGTTAATATCACAACATGCATACTTGTAGTAGTTGCTATAGTAGAATAGAATATGCTAATTCAGATGAGACAGTCTCGAAGTGTTTGCTGAAGCTCTTCCACTTGAAATAGTTAGGTAAAGGGAGCTCTTTTGCTATCTTTCGTTTCGTGTATTATTTTGTACTTAAGAATATAGTATAATTGGTTTTTCCTTCCTTTCCCAAATTGTGTTTTAATTATTAATTTAATAATTTTTTGAAAAAACAAGAAAAGTACTAACATTTTGAAAACTGTCTAGTATTGAGGAGCAAACGACTCACTATTGTTACTTAGTTGGTGAGTCACTCTGTAAGGTTAATAAGTAAATGTATAATTAAATGACTGACGTCCCGTTCATTAGCAATGCATGCCAGTCCGATTCTATGCTTTTCACTGTTGAGCTTCCCTTGTTTGTAGCAACTTGCTACTTCTATCACGTAATCAGCAGTAGAGTACAGCCAATGTGCATCAGCTTGCTGGATGTACAACTTAGTAATAATTTCCCGTTTTCCGACCCAGCAGTAACTTCACAGCACAGAAATTCTGACCATCTCGCTTTACCCTGTGTGGACAAATCATAACTTTACCTGTTGTAACACTTCTGTAACTCCGCTTTTTCTATTTTTGCAAGTACTCTCTTGTTCTCTGCAATTAGCAACAATCGCTGCGCGTTTACCCAGAAAACTTCTTTAGTATATCCTAGTTCACGTAATATACACGGACTATGTTACACAGCTAATGTACCAGCTTCCCTGCAACCAGAAAGTTGATTGAAAAGTATATCCTTGCTCCATCAGTCTTCACTCCCACGGTAGGTAGCTTTCAATAGAAAGGAAGGTGTGCATGGCCAGATTCCATGACCAACCTTAATTGTTTTTGCACTTTCTGCAGTCTCTCCATATACTGATCTCGTGACATGAAGCTCACTCCCAGTTGCTGTCACAAACCTGTTATATGGCTTTTCGCACTTACGACAGTTCTCTGCATTGTTCCCAAGCACTGTTTTCGAGGACTGGAACCACTTCGTTATTACCGTTCCTTATCCAGATTCTACACCTCAGCTTGCAACATGTTTACGTTCTGGTTCACTGTTCTTCCCCAGTTAGCTGGCGTAATGAGCGAATATTGTTTAAGGCATCTGTCTCTAAATCTGCAATCTGCATTGTGTGACACTCATTTGCTGCATTGTTTCCTTTTGACACTGTTTCACCAATTCCACCATTTTTTTTTTTCCTCCTGATGACTCCATAGTTAGCTATGACAAACACAGTTTTCATATGTTAGCCTCCTGCATCGATCAAACGTCTCCTCCTTGTGTGTGCTATTATCCCCAGAATTATAGATCGATAGAAGAGGGTCGTTGTGCACCACGGAGAGTTTTTGCTATTGAAATTTCGGGACTGAACTCTTCAGGAGGAGTCGGGCAACATATTACTTCCCCACACATAATTCTCGCGTATTGATCATGAGGAGAAAATTAGAGAAATTACAGCCAATACAAAGACTTACGGACAATCATTTTCTCCACGCACTATTTGCGAGTGAAACCGGGTGGAGGGGTCAGATAGTGGTACCAAAGGCACCCTCCACCACACACTATTAGGTGGCTCACGGAGTGTTATGCAGCTGCAGAGAACCTACCTCATTCCACCTCTCCGTTTCTCATAAGTCCCAAGTATCTTCATGCATTCTCCCGTATCTTACCAGAAACTGTCGAATGCTTCCTCTAGTCTTCTCACCTCGTTCCGTATTTCAAATGCTTTAAATAACATTTGTCTCACCCAGCGGTGACCGCTGATTACTACACGCTCTTGATTCACGAAAAGTTCGCACCCTTCCAAATGCTGTTTCCACAATTCTTCAACATTGACGATTACCACTAGTATGGGTGAGGACCTCACATTCACCATCTCGTCTCCTGGTGCACCCTACCTGAGGACAGGATCCCCATTACTCTTTCCTCTCCCTAAAAGTCTCCTGTTGCCCCGAAGCATTTTACCTCACTTACACTAAAAATTATGCCACACTTATTACACCTAATAAACACAAAAGCATAAACATTCTCTTATCTCATAGGCCATATCACATACGGACTTACCCTTACTGCTGTGTCTATAACCTCTAGTTTTCTCCCCTACATCTCCTTTTCGTTCCAACACCACTTATCCAGACTGAAGAAAACGGTTTCGGACCTTTCATATGCGCAACTGTTACCCTCGTCGGCAACGCGACATTAACGTTCAGCAGTGACCACAACCTGATATGACCCTTCATATTTAAAAAAAAAAAATAAAAATGCTTCGTTTTCCCCTTGGAAGTGTAGTAAGTCGACAACATTACCCATAGGCCAACTCAATACCGAGGCATTCTTGCTGTAAGACTCACCTCTTCATCTTGAGTTTATAGCGCCTTGGAACTAGCGTTGTGTATCCTGTCACATATTTCCATTTCCATTTCCCTTTAACAGATTTCCTTGGGTTATCATTCTTGGTTTTAAAATGATAAATGGTGATAGCATATTACAACTACGTACTACCTCTTGCTGTGGCTACCCTGTATTCGTGTGCAACTTCGAGGTCTACTCTGACACTACAAACCTTAAATAGTTGGTATTGTACGTGTCCAAATACTATCCTTACGTCTTCTCTATAGTCCTTTGGATCCTATTTGTTCTTCCATTGGCTTGATTATGTAAAGGACTAGTTCTCAATCTCTTCACATATATTTGCCGACACAATTTTTTAGACAAATCTGATATAATGTTGTTTGTTTGTTATGTCACTATCGTCTGAAGTACCCCAAACTTCAGTATCCAGTCGTTCACTAGTGCTTGAGCCAGTTTTCTTGCCTGTTGGTTGGTCATAGAGAACATTTCCACACACCTCTAAAATGGTTTATAATCGTGAGTGCATATTTCTTCCCTGCAGGTGTTTTGTTGAAATGATCTAAGGCTGCAACTGAAACGGTTCCAATGCTCATCACCAATGGTGCTCTTCTTCTGCACAGATTCGCTACCTGTGCACATTGTATGTAGTTCCATACATTTTGGTTCTCATCCACCTCCATGTTCCTCCACGTTCACCTATTTGCTACTCACTTGTTGGTAGACCGAATCCCCTATGGCCAACTATCATGAGATCACGGATCTCCTGTAATACTTTCTCTCTCAGATTTACTGCTACCACCACTCACAGATCCAACTTAGTTGCTCTGCACGGTAATCATCGTGCACACGAAGCTGCATATGTTTACGAAACTATTTATCGAGAAACAAACGAATTAAAGAAATGAGCCGCCAGTGAGGAATGATCTAAATAAACGGGGAAAGTTCAAAATTTGTGCCAGAAGAGGACTGGAGTCTGCCTCTCCTGCTTACTAAGTCATAGTGATCATTGGAACTGCATAGACTGCCCTAGCGCACGTCCTGTTAGACCAAAATTCTCAACTTACCCATACTCTATTGATGTAGTGCCCCTTGTGAATCATCCTCATTACTCACAGCATTACCGAGTGAGGTGGTGCAGTGGTTAGACACCGGACTCGCATTCGGGAGGACGACGGTTCAATCCCGCGTCCAGCCAACCTGATTTAGGTTTTCCGTGATTTTCCCAAATCGCTCCAGGCAAATGCCGGGATGGTTCCTTTGAAAGGGCACGGCCGACTTCCTTCCCCATCCTTCTCTAATCCGATGAGACCGATGACCTCGCTGTCTGGTCTCCTTCCCCATAGCAACCCAACCCAACTCACAGCATTTTTCCGATTCCTATAAGAACTCTAATATGTTGTGCAACTGCATTGAAGAGGCCATTGACATTCTTCATCACAGCCATTTCTGATCCTGCAGCCACTATGAATCAATACTCAAAGGAACTAGAGACATTAGCTGTAAGTGGGCATTGTTTTAAATAGATAGGGTAAGTTGGAAATTTTTGCTGGACCGGTATTTGAACCCAGAACTCCTTCTTACTAAGCAGATGCACTGGAAACTACGTCATCTGAACGCAGTGGTCATTAGACCTGCACAGACTACCGTAGCATGCCCTCTGTCAGACCAAAACCATCAACTTATTCACGCACTACAGATGAGTAGCATGCGGAGCCCCTGGCCCATTATCTTTATACTCAGAGTATTCCGCCTATTTTCATTAAAGTTTGAGCTTGATTTGCATCTGCACTGAATGGATCATTAGCCAGTCTCTCCTAAATAATATATGTAGTGTCTGTTACTTCTTTTGTTTTTTATTTACATCTCATGTGCTATAGGACCAAACTGAGGAGCAAATCTCCATGGTCACGGAGCGTGTCAGTACATGACATTACACCATAAAAGTAGTAAAAAATAAAAATAAAATGTTTATGAACCAAAAAATCAAGCCATCAGCTTAAATAAACATAAGAATCCGCTTAGTTCTTCAAAGAACTCCTCAGCAGAATAGGAGTGTCCCATGAAGAGACTTTTCCGTTTCGATTTGAAGGAGCATGGATGCTGCTAGGATTTTTCTGTTCTTGTGGTAGCTTCTTGAAAACGGATGCAGCAGTATTACTTAGACGTTTCTGCACAAAAGTTAAGGTAGTCCTATCCAAATGCAGGTTGGATTTCTGCTGAGTATTAACTCAGCGAAATCTGCGTATTCATGCGAATTACCTGATATTATTAACGAGAAACAAAAGTAAAGAATATATACATCGAGAGACCAATGTCAAAATAACCAGACTAGTGAACAAGGGTCAACAAGAGTTTCGCGAACTTACACCACTTATTGCCCAAACTGCCAGTTTCTGAGCCAAAAATATCTTTTGAGAATGGGAAGTGTTACCCCAAAATATAATACCATACAACATAAGTGAATGAAAATATGTAAAGCAGACTAACTTTCCTGTCGAACTATCACTTACTTCAGATACCATTTGAATAGTAAAAAATGACATCATTAAGTCTCTGAACAATATCCCGAATGTCGGCTTTCCACGACAGTTTACTATTTATCCGAACACCTAGAAATTTGAACTGTTAAGTTTCACTAATCATATACCAATACTGCGAAATTAAAACGTTGGGTTTTGTTGAATTGTGTGTTAGAAACTGTAAAAACTGAGTTTCACTGTGATGTAGCATTAGTTTGTTTTCTACAAACCGTGAGCGTACATCATGAACTGCACTATTTCAAATGTGATTTACTGTTAGTTTGTTTTCTACAAACCGTCAACATACATCATGAACTGCACTATTTGAAAGGAAGCTCATGTTGCACACTACATCCTTTACTACTCAGACCCCACATCACAGCAATTCTCAACACTGTGACTATCTACATTTTGCTGTCTGGTGTTGAAATAAGAGGTGAACCTAATGTGAGCTACTCCCCGTATTCTCTAACGGTCCAACTTCTGGAGCAATATTTTGTGATCAACACAATCAAATGCCTTTCAAAACCTTTTTTCCAACCCATTCAATGCCTCACAGGGAAAAGAGAATACAGTATTTTGATTTACTAAACGACTATTAAAGCCAAACTGCACATTTGATGGCAAATTATGTGACATAAAATGATCAATTATTCTTACATACACAGCCTTCTCAATAGCTTTGGCAAGCACTTATGGGATATATATAGCTCCAAAATTGTCTATGTTGTCCGTTCCTTCCTGTTTATAAAGTGGCTTTACTACTAAGTACTTTAATCGTTCAGGAAACTGACCATTCCTAAAGGAAAAATTACAAGTATGGCTAAGTACAGGGTTAACATGTGTAGCACAGCACCCTAACATTCTGCTAGGCGCTCCATCATGGCCATGAGAGTCCTTAGCTTTCAGTAATTTAATTATTGACTCAATATCCCCCTTGTATGTATCGCAGAGGATTATTTAAAACATCAATCTCGGAAAGGCGTTAGCCAAGAGAGTTATATGATTCTTGTAGAAATTAATTTTTTATTTAATTCACCAGCAATGCTCAGAAAATGATTGTTAAATACTGTACATATATCTGACTTATCAATAAAAGAAATATTTTTGCTTTGAACTGATTTTATATCGTCGATCTTGTGCTGCTGATGAGACACTTCCTTCACAACTGGTTATAATTTTATCCTGAGAATTAGCTGTTCAATTTCCATACCGCATACTTTTTGTCTTCCTAGTAACATTCTAAGCACCTAACATTACTGTTTGTAATGGGCTACTATAGCTTGATTGTACTACTTCTAATATTCTGATATAATTCTAACTTCGTTCTACATGATATCCTTATCCCACTAATCATACACCAGGCTGCCTTTTAATAGTAGTACCCCGTTTGGAACATTCCAATGGAAAGCAACTCCCAAAGAGCAAGAGAAATGTTTTAAGGAAAGCATTATATTTGTCATTTATGTTGTCGGCACTATAACTGTCATGCCACTCCTGTTCCTTGATGAAGTTTAAAAAGCTCTCCATTGCCGTTGGATGAGCTTTCCTTAATAGTTTGTAATTATACGTGACATTTGTTTGAGTGCAAAAGCATTATAGGGTTAAAAATTGTCCATCACGGTCTGAAAGACCATTCGCCCTTTTACTAACAGAATGCTCATCTAGTAAAAAATAAAAATGTTGTCTATAACTGTGCTACTGTTCTCCTGCAACCTAGTTGGAAAAAACACAGTCTGCATCAGACCATATGAGTTTAGCATATCTACCAACATCCTTTTTCTTGCACAATCCCACACAAAATTAATACTGAGGTCTCTACATATAACTAATTTCTGGTACTTCCATAAAGTGAATCAAGAACCCTCTCTAGCTTGAGCAGAAATGCTCTGAAGTCAGAGTTAAGAGACGTATAAACAACAAAAGTTACAAGATTAGTTTCTTTAAATTCTACTGCTTCTGCACATGTTCAAATATCTACTCAGCGCAGAGCCATGATACGTCTATGGGCTCAAACGAAATACTTCTTTTTGTACATTGCCACTACCCCACTCCGAATGGAACTCCTTGAAAAACAGCCAGCTAATCTGTATCCTGGTAAAGGAAGCCTCTGAACTGTTGAATTGTTTATGCGGTGCTCCAATATATCAACAACTGCAGAGTCAACATCTAGAACCAGTTCACTAACTTTACCAGTATCTTTTATATTTTGATGAAATATGCTGATTCCTTCTCTGTTTCCAAACATGACGCCCTCTGGAGGTGATTTCTTAGTTACAGGGACTTCCTGAAAGCAGGTATACCTATCATCTGACTTCAATCTAAAACAGGTGCCGCTATAACACCAACTACTACAGCAATATTTTCATGAGTGATCCCACCACCACCCACTACACTGTCACCTATCAGCTTTGCCAGCCTCCTCTTTCCCGACCTATTAGGTGCACATGTCTAAAAGAACAGACACCACGTGTATGAAAGTATTTACACTTGTCATCCGTCTACTGGGTCATCTGTCATCCCTTAAACTCATTATCTCTTATCTGCAATACCTTTATTTTCCTACTCAGTTCATCTCCGTTCATGTGTTTCGTTCCAGAATTTTCCATTGCCTAAAAATCCGTTATACTGCCCATCGTGTTAATCGTGTAGATGGACCCTTCAGCTACAGCAACCATTTCAATACTGTGTGCCCCATTATCACTCAGAAATTCATTCCATAGAGATAGCACTTGAAGTATTCCATAGAAAAGGCACAACATTTCATGTTATTGCTTATTATTCGTTATTGTTTCTCATTCACTTTATTATGTGTTACATTGGCATTAGGCGTTTAATTGTATGTTTTAATTATCTTGATTACAATATTGTGGCTACCTCTTTCAGTTTGTCGTGGCTAAGGAAACCAGGAATTTCTGCTAGGTAGCATAAATGAACCTGAGGATACTGAGTTCCCTGCATACTCAAAATGAATGTAATGATACACAATGGATATCGCTACATGGACCTGTTAATTGTCAGAATAAGCAAAAGAGAGGTGGGGAGTGGAGCGGGAATGTTCTTGGCTAAATGGTTCAAATGGCTCTGAGCACTATGGGACTCAACTGTGGAGGTCATTAGTCCCCTAGAACTTAGAACCAGTTAAACCTAACTAACCTAAGGACATCACAAACATCCATGCCCGAGGCAGGATTCGAACCTGCGACCGTAGCGGTCTTGCGGTCCCAGACTGCAGCGCCTTTAACCGCACGGCCACTTCGGCCGGCGAATGTTCTTGTTTTGGGTTTTTATCCCTCAGTTGACTTTACTACTGCATTCCATTATTATTATTACTTTGGACTAACTTAAGAGGAGATGACGGGATATCATTATTATCTAGAGAGTACTACAGCAAATCGGATAAGAAAATTGTATTTAGTTCTTACATCACAGAAGTGTTCTAATCTTGCATAAAACTTCCGGTAATAACATTTATTTACGTTAAAACTTATGATAACAGCATTTATTTACATCAAAATTTCGGATGATAACATTTATTTATATTACTACAAATTTTATTTCCCAGTGGAATGTTTATGTGGTCTCCTATAATTACTGTAAGAACCTTACACTATTAGGAAATGGAGGAGTGTTTACAAAGATATGTCACACGGTGCTCGTTTCACTCAACAGTCAATAGGCACACATAACATTCTTTAGATTAACCACTATGATCTACATATTACTATCAATTGGCGGGCTAGATAAATAAGACCAGCAGAATGTAGTTCCGTTTGGTAAATTTTCTCCCTGCGTATCAGTGAAGAGGCCTCCGTGGCGGCAAGAATTCACTTAAATTCCCTTAATAAGGAGCTGATGGCTGTTAAATTATAGATATTGCCACCTAATAAGAAGACGACTACAAAAACAGACATTCGGTCAGTCTCGTAATTCTTCATCAGATCCCACTAAAGAAAACCACTGGATTTACATGAGGTACTCTTTGCCTTCTTATATTCTTTACCGTGATATGCAATAAAATGTAGCTGAATAAAAATATTAAGGATATCTACCTACGTGTGGTAATGAGTGCCTGCTGCACAGTACAGACTTGCGATTGTAGGTATTTTGGTGAACAGTAGAATCGTGGTCTTAGGTATGTGATTACTATAGGGTATTAAACTGTGGTTCAATCCTGACTGTTTGTAGCCATCAATTTCGTTAGGTAACTATAATGCTGGCTAATCCAAGGTAGAAAATTTGGGAAAAGTAAGCCTGTTTCGTTGGTCCCATATCTTTAAATTACTCTTTAACTCCATGCTGATCTCTGCCTCGGTTCCCGCTGTTCCATGGCTGTTTGCACTTATTTCGCACATGCCCCATTTGGCCACAGTGTTGACTTTGGAAATATCGAAGAGAGTGCAAACAGCTGTTCGACTTCATTTGCTCACTACTGTTAGACTAGCAATGGAACATAGGGAACCTGATGTGCTGACTGGATTGTAAGTGAGACAGCCCCTATCACGTGTAATGTTTGAAAAATCACCCAGCTCCCTATTTTTAATGAAATTCTCATTACGGAAAGCACAATAGTCAAGCTTCTTTTCCGTGACATACACTTTGACAACAACAGTTATTACTTTAATCCCCATACCATAGGCCATAGGTTCAGATGTTGTGCTAAAAAGGCAACGTCAGTACTCTGACATCAGCTGTAGGTGGCTGATGGATTTTGTTTGGGAGGACAATCGGATTTAGGGGGTGGTTCAGACTTCAAGGCACGCATCACCAATCGGCATGATACCACGCCTTGTATTTAGCGCACCAGACTGATTCTAGTGGCCTTACAGGCTGTCATGTTGGAGGAACTCGATCGTCTGCAGGCAGCTGGGATCGTCGAAACTCTCACATCTAGTGCATGGGCCACAGCGGTTGTGATCATGTGGGAGCCGAATGCATCTCCTTGCTTTTGTGGGGATCAATCAAAGGCAGAAACCTTTCCTAACTCCTGCCAAGAAGATCTCTTCACCAAACTAGCTGGGACAGGGTGGATATTTTTCCAAGATAAAACTTGCTGATGCACACCTCCAGCTACCCTTAGATGAGGCATCATAGAACACTCTCGCCCTTAACACGCCATTTCGGTTTGCATAAGTACAAATGACTCCCTTTTGGCTTTTCCTCAGTTTCTGCAATTTTCCCGCGATTTCTTGGACAGCTGATACAGCATATTCTATATTGTGTCAATTGCTGGGATGACCTTATTGTCACAGAAAGCTCCCGCCAGGAGGATTTGGGAAACCTCCGCACCCTGTTCACGAACCCACAGGATACGGACCTGCGTCACCGTTTAGGAAAGTGCGGATCTTTTAACCCAGGAGTGGACTATTCGCGGTGTTATCTCTGAAGAGGGTCTCGGGCCTACTAATCTGAATGTTGCTCCCATAATTTCTTTGCCTCAATCGACGAGCCTAACTGGATTGCAAACGTTTCAGGCCAAACTCAATTTTTATGCAAAATTGTTATCCCAGATAACCCATGTTGCCCAACCTCTGAGTAAGTCGCATGTAGAGTGGGTCCCTTATACCTGGACCCTAACTGGTGACCTGACATTTGTCAAATTGGAAACCATGCTGACATCTGCACTGTGCCTCTTTCCTTTTTCTCCCACTCTCCTATTGGTTGTGGCCAACAGTATTGAAGTTGTCTTGTCAGACAGAAATGGGGATGGCTCTGAACAACCTATAGCATATGCATCCAAGGCTCTGACCCCCTCACAGTACAACTATTCACAGGCCGAAAAGGAGTCCTTCGCAATAGTGTTCACAGTCAATAAATTTCATGTCGACCTTTTTGGGCTGCAGTTCTAACTAATTTTTCATAACAAGCTATTGGTGTTGTTATCTGCACAGCATTTCAAGCTCCGAGAATGAACAGTGCTACAACTCCAGTACTGGGTGTTGTACCTCAGAGAATACAGTGAATCTATATGGTACATGCCAGCTGCCCAGCCTTCTAATGCTGACACATTGTCTCGTCTACCACCTGGCCCAGGCCCTGATTTCGACTAACAGCAGGTCATCTGCATCCACATCGATGCCGAACGACAGCATATGTCGGATGATTTTCCCCTTAAGGTCACGTGTGTGGCCACTGCAACACGCTGGAACCGCGCCATGCGACAGATCCTTCTCTGTGTAATCAATGGCTGGCCGTATTATCTCACTGAGCTCCTCGCTTCGAAATAGCTTTCTGACTGAGACTTAGTTGTAGATGAGGTCATCGTTTTAGATACTGACACAGATGCACATCGAGTGATTATTTCGGCCGAATTGCACTTTCAACTACCAAAACAAATGCATAAACGGGGTTCTATTTCACACAAAGACTGAAGTCTTCATCTTTTGAATAATGTAGATGTTTTTATGCAACCTAGCTGTTTCCTCCACATGTGGTCTTAATTAAGAATTATTCACATTAATCCAACTGGTGATGTGAACTATTGACTTACCAAAGTTGGTGATAATTTATTCCATTATGGGGGGTCGCATATATGGGTGAAAAATGTCAGGTGTACATGCGTTGCCTTATTTCTCCTTTAAAGTAGTAACCCTAGGCAGATGCAGTAAAGGAGTTTGCTGAGTGGTGGAATTAGGGATTAACTGGAGGATAATCATTTTTATTAATTGTTTGGGAAATTAGTTTCATGTTCAGTAACAAACCATCATGTAGTTTTCAGCTCACCAGTGGATAGAGTATCTGGATGGGTGTGATGTGAGCAGTACCGCCAAGAAAACATTAAAATGGACAGCAAAAAGTGTGCAGAAGATTTTGATAGGTAAGTAGAAGAAATAAAATGTTTTTAAGGACATCAGTCATTGGTAGGTATTACCTGAGACTGAATTTAGTCATCTGAAAGGCAGGCGGGAATTTTTATGTTAACATTGATAATGAAATATATTTTTTGAAACATAGCTAAATATTGCAGCGATGTTGACTGTAACTGTAATTTCAGAATATATGCTACTAACTTCGTTCAATGATACGACTTTTTTCATGCTGTGGGTGACATGTGACAGGGTAATGATACAAAACTGAAACTATTACAGTGCACAATTCATCTAACGAATATTAATGTTTTTAATCGAGATAATTATTCTTCAGTTGTGCTGAATAATCTGTGAAACTCTGAGCGGCTGATCCCGGCGGAGGTTCGAGTCCTCCCTCGGGCATGGTTGTGTGTGTCTGTCCTTAGGATAATTTAGTTTAAGTAGTGTGTAAACTTAGGGACTGATGACCTCAGCAGTTAAGTCCCATAAGATTTCACATACATTTGAACACACAATCTGTGAAACTGATTTGATCTAGAGCGACAGAAATTTCTTTATTCAAGAATACTGTGTGTAGAGACAGTCAGATGTAGATTTAGGGTCCCAGTAATACTTACATACTGGATGAGTTGTGACGTTCTGTGATTTTTAAGTTGAGGTCCTTTTTACTGACGGATCCCTCGAGCTAGCACAGTAGAAATAGCCATGTACCATGTGAGCACTCTGAGTCTTACATGAGCAAAACAAACTTTCAGGTCATAAGTATAACGAAGAATATACATGGCTTAAGAATACAACTGTGTAGAAGACCGTAAGGGAGCTGCTGTAAAGAAACCAAGATGGAGATTCAATATCCCAGAATACAAGAGAAAATTTGGGTTTTAAGCTATGTGTCGATATGGAAAATTTCAGCCGGAGGTACGCTGCATGAAGGTACTGTCACTGTGAGACACAGAAGTGAGAAGGTCGTTGTAGTCATTACATATTGAAGAACAGGAGTGTTGCACCAGTTCAACGTTATTGGGCCCACTGTTCTGTGTATGCAAACAAACCAGCCCCTTGCCTGCGGCTTATTTAATGACCATTATGTAAACGAACTGCAGTAGCTTTGTTTATTTAGGACTTAATTAATCGTCCAAAAATGCCTTTTTATTTAAATTAATTTATAGCCAAGATGGCTGGCATGAAATCTATATTAAACCAGTTGTTGCAGGATAATCTCAGTGACCATAATCTATTACCTAAAAATGCTGGTCGGCCCTCCCCATGTTATGTAGTTAGGACCTATTCATCCCAACCCAAACTATGCCCCTCTTAAAGTACCCAGCAACCTGAGACAGAACTGTACCTTGCTCGAGCAACAGCACCAAATTTGTATGATATATGCAAATATCCAGCTGAGTATTGTAACCAATGATCGTTACAGTTTCAGGTCTTCTTAGTCGCAATTTCCAGCAGAGTGTGTTTTCCAAGTGTATTTTCTGCAATGTATGACCCTATTCACAGTTTTAGGGCGTAGTTTTTTTTTCAATTTCCAACAGAGAAATAACGGTATTCCAACCTTTTGGGAGTTCTTTGCTGAGTTTATCCTACTTTCCAAGAATACGAGCATAAGTGAAGGACTTTAAATGTTTAGCAGCTGGCACCACCATATTTGTGCACATCGGTGTATGATACTATTTACACTTTTTGGAGAACTAGTTATACTTTTGCTGGGTTTTTCCGAATCTTCCCCAAGTACCCATTTTTCAAGAAGTCAGTCGTAAATACGAAGCCCTTAACTGCTATGACATCCGTTACCACCATGCACACCCTGCCACCACACCCATGTATGAAGTAATTTGCAGTTTTGGTACTATTTAGAGGATATCTCCCACTTTGTTTCAAGAAAAATAGATCATCGTTAAATAGCTTTTCTACCTACACTCTAGTGCTGTTCCTAGGAGCTTCAGCAAGTATGGTAATAGGGTAACTATGTGGAACTATGAACTTTACTTAAAAACGAGCTAAATGAAGGAGGGTCTCTCTACAATCATAAGGGTCGCATTGTGTTGGATAATCATTAGCTTCTATCTGCACTTGTTGTGGGGCCATCACTTCATACACCTAAGTCCGCCACCACCACTGCTATGTCATGCAAACTGTCACCACTGCTATCGTTGTATAAAAATAACTGCAATGTCTATATGAAACGCTACACTGTGTAGTAGACCCCATGAGACCTAAAGAGTACCACATTGCGATTTGTCACGTGACTCTGTCACAGTCTGCTGACAGTCTCACCTCAGCCACTAGTCCCTCATCTCGCTGCGCCAATGCTACTGATGGACCCTACACCTCACGTCCCATCACGTACCTACTACCACAATGTAGATAAGCGAGGCAATGGTGCAGCAGCTGTCCAGTGCTGCAGCCGATCCTCCATTCGAGAGATTCCAGCGAACATATTTCGATTAAAAAGACGAATAATAGCGTCTTCGACTACTAACTTCCCCTTGCTCTTTGTATTCGAGCAGACCACACGCAATTTGATAACTTTATTATTCGACTTCTGAAATTTCCCAGACGTATTTCTTCTTCCAGTAATTTTCCGATTTGCAACCGGATCCAATCAACATTCTGCCACGATATTTCGGCTATCCTCGGGTGATTAGACGAAGTGCTGAAGACATCTGATGCAATCATGGTATTTATACCGAATTCCACGCATGCGAATCGTACTAGTGGTTTACGGCGCATGCGTTAAGAGGTGACACGCGTGAGGCAGTCAAGTTGTGTGTGCTGCTTTCAGTGGTAAAGTAAGAACAATCTAATCTCTGAGTATTGACTGAGCATGTCGATTCCGTTGTGACCGCATAATTTTAATAATTGGATTCCAATTTTTATCCAGCTGAAAGCCATTATCACGATTCATTAAATTATCAGCAAGACGTATTTCCAAGGATTCTTTAATTACAGAGTCCCAGAAGGTGGAAACCGGTGCCAAAATTTTAGTGTTATTGTATTCCATTGAATGTCTCGCGGAAATGAAATGATCTGTCACTGCCGATTTTAAAGGCTGCCGCAGATGGGTGTGTCTTTCGTGTTCTAAAGAGAGTTCCTGGACCGTTTGTGTCGCCTGACCTAAATATGCAGAGCCTCAGTCAAAGGAAATTTTAAGAACGACGGCCATCCTCCATTATAAATCGTCTTTAACGGACCCGACTAGGGCCCTGCTCTTCGCTGGTGGACGGAAGATGACATTAATATTATTCTTTCTAAGTAATCTGCCTATTTTAGAAGGCAAGTCCCCGACATAAGGAAGGAACGCAGTTGATTTATAGTTGTCATCAGTCTCCTCAGAGTGTTCCTTCTTGTTATTGTAATTGTGCGTGACCTGCCGTATTTGACTCGAAGTATACCCATTCTCTTTAAAAACCTTGTGTTCGTCTCTTCAGTACTTCGTCTACTCACCCGAGGATGGCCGGACGTCTCTGTGCCGGAGCATCGTGGCAGAATGTTGATGGGATCCGGCAGCAAACCTGAATATTACCGGACAAAACTGTAGTATTTTTGTCTCATTCCAACAGAATGGTAAGCGATTTTACCAGCTGTTGGTACCATCCATCTCACATAGCACTCATAAATGCTGCATGGAAAGAATGTTTGTCAGTAAAATTCTGTAAATTCACAGGACATTTGAGCAATGCTGTAATCAGCTGAATAAGTGTTTTCAAGCTGTTTTTCTGTGGATGTTCCCCATATTACTGCCTTCAAAAATTCCCCCGTTAAAAATCTTCATCCTTCGAAGTATACCATTTCCAGCACTCTACAGGCCTATTAGATAGACGGCTCACCAAGCAGCCTCCATGTAAGAAGCGTCAGCACCCTCTCATTTTATAACATATCCCTTAACTGGCTACAATGAGCCATTATTCCTTGGAGTCAGTCATCCTGACAGACTATTTATAGCGAGTTTACCTGTATAACGACCTCCATACTCTATGTAAAGATACTAACTGAGTGCTGCAATACATATAATTATTGTAGGATGGTTCAGAATTCCTTTGTTACAGTATAGACATGTGCTGTCATCTATATTGCAACATAATATTATGTGACCTCAGATACTAACCTCATTAACCGACTCATGCAAAAATTTTAGGGTGATGAATAATTTGGCTATTGCTATTTAGTCACTACTTGAAATAACTGTGGACGGCCAATGAAAACAATTATTTTACACACAAATACTTTAAAGTATTGCCTTTTAACGAGTTATCGGTCAGTGTCTGTAATTGTCATGTGGACTCTAGTTCGGACCACTTGCGTGATACATACGCAGTCAATCTTAGTGTTGTTAGAACGTTCATATCCAGAATTCCTGGGATTCTGTCTCACCTCTCTACATTGTAAACGCAATTGTTTGTCTTTTTTAAGTGCTTCATAATATCCTTCGTCATTTGTATCTCGAGCATCGCAGACATTCCATTAGATACAAAGCTTTCTCGATCTCCAATCTGTCCCTGTGCACATAAGCTGTCTCCACTCCAAGCCGGCCCTTTCTACGTAATACTGATAGCCCTGTGACAAAAATAAATCTCTAAAATCTCTGCAAGTCGATACATGCTACTGCTGCTGAAGCCCTCCCATAGATACTCGTAACAGCCTGTACCTAAACCTATCGTACACAAGTCATTGTGTACTGAATGCTAGAGGTATTGTGATTCTATTACTGGTGTAATCTACGAGCAAATGCCACACACTGAAACATGAACTCCTGTTGCTACCGTCTATCACTGTTCCATTCGCGAAGGGTCTGTGGAAAGTATGTCTCTTACTAAAACGATCATATCAGCGTCACATTCCATGTTGCACTGATTTTCACGAGACGTTTGTCGGAGGAAGTACTATTTTAGCTCACGACACGAGGAAGAAGTGGTAAAGAGATCATCACTACTCCCGTTTTTTAGAGGAACGATTCACCCATATTCTTGCCATCTACAAATCTGCTAACAAACGTTCAGTCTCCAATATACAGAATTTACATCTCCCGATTTTGATATGCTCTTGTTCAATAGTTAACAGCACTTCACTCTCTTTCCTGTACCTCTATCTTAGACCTTGGGCGATAATCCAGAAGTGTACCTACCCCTTGTTATTTTACTGTAGTCAGAAACTCCTTACATATCTGCATAATTGATCGGTTTCCATGATCTGCACATGACATCGAGAAACCTCTGTATATGATGAAAGTTCATTTTCATTCGATAGTAGCTCCTAAAGTCGAGGATCTCCAATAGCAGATCAAGATTGGGGTGATGGATATCATCTCCACAGTAGACAGCGCAAATGTGTGTGGTGGTGATTATCTGAGAAACATACCTTCCCAAAGATGGAAACAACTGGTTGTTTAGTGGAAGTTTATGCGTCTTATCTGGTACACACACACACACACACACACAATCACACACACACACGGGTCCAATATTCATACATGCTATTCCCCACCACAGTTGCAGTTTCTTTAAATTTACCCTGTAGCGTTCCACGAAATATGTGTCGTCTTTTCTTCCACCGAAGTACTACTGTCCTAGCTGTGCTACAGAACTATGACGATATCGGTTATAATAATAACACTGATTAGCAGGTCGGCGCAACCAGAAACGTAATGCGTCTCTCATCTCTAGTAGTATTCAATAAACTGTTTCACAGTTGTTTTAAATTCCCTTAATATTTCTGTGAAACTGATGCCCCAGCATATTGTTCTACCGTAGCTCGCTCCATGTGCTTATTCCTTGGTGATTTTTTAATGGGAGTTTCAACGATAGTGTAGAGGTTATCTGATTCAGTAGGTTAAGTTCAGGTGGGGTACCAGTCCCTGCAATAGTTCCCAGCATAGCTCCCTGGAATCCGCTACAGCCATCCTGTAGACAATCCCATCATCTTCCTTAGATCCTACATCTAATCAAGTGCCCCACAAGCCACTGTATGGTGTATATCGGAGGCTACAAGACACCAGTACTGTTGATTACCTTTCACTCTCATATTTACGCTATGCTCAAGTATGTGCTCAAGAAAAAAACGAATTGTCTGTACACCTCGATACATACCCAAATCCAGTTTTTGCCGATCTATGTCGACTTTGATACAGCTTTCTTTCTCTTACATATTCCAATTGAGTATACAACTCTATACGATCCTGGCAGTAGCCACCTGATCTGGTTCCTTGGCAGGTAATGCTGCTATATCAATAGCATCAATGTTTTGTACACAACCTAGTTCAGCGATGAACTACATTTCTCACACCTACACATCTGCTTCTACCTTTGTATACCCATTCTACAACCTGCTTTTTTCCTGCGACAGGACATATATCCAGGAGATTTAGGACCTTACTTTCCCCACCACAACCTTAATCTAACTTGACCACTATGGACCCAAGGGTTTCAACTTTTTTGCCCTCCCCCGTGTTGGTAAAAGGCCACTGGTGGAAAGCATTCTTACTGTTCGCCGGTATGGAATATTTGGCGATCAATGGGCCTACATGTATTAATGTTAGGGTAGTACCAGACACTGACTATGAAGTACAGCGGCAATGCAAAATGTGTTGTGACATTGGAAGGTGATACTCTTTCAGGTAGAGTGGAAGCAGCTGGGTAGCAAACTGACACATATCAAGGGTCAGTTGACAACCAGGTACAGCACATTCCACGTAATCTTCCTCATCTTCAGCAGAAGAAGCGGAACCATTGTCACTGCATCAATAATCTCGATAGTCTTGGTGTTTGGTGATACTGCACTAAAATTAACATCACAAATGGCACTGCAGCAGTGGCATACCAAACATAATAGTGCCCATAGCATGATACTTTCTCAGCACCATCTCCTCACTGGCGACTGGTGAACAATACTTGTCGGCGGTCCCACTACTCCCTAGGCGCCCAGCTTGCAACACTAAACTGTAATGGCATTCCCAATCCAAAACCGCACATAGTA
The DNA here is from genome assembly GCF_021461395.2 of Schistocerca americana. Lineage (NCBI taxonomy): Eukaryota > Metazoa > Arthropoda > Insecta > Orthoptera > Acrididae > Schistocerca > Schistocerca americana. The sequence continues at coordinate 501,556,309 of NC_060124.1, read as the reverse complement.
ATATAATATACAGAAATTCCTCAAATAGTTATATGTTTTATGGGAAATATTGTTCGTCTTGGAGACCATTTGGCGACCTCTGTAACTGCATCCTGGGGAATGAAAGACCCCATACCCCCCCTCCCCCTGTCGATATGCCACTGCACTAGGGAGTGTCTTTATAAATCGTCGAAATACTTTGAATATGCTTTGTTTGCAGTATATATTGCATCTTATAACCAATATCTGTGGCCAGGCCATATTAAAACGGCTTTTTACGTTGTAAAGAGTATATTTCAGTATAATGTCTAACATTCTGATGTCATGTTAGGCAACTAAATATGTGTTTTTATCACGTGTACTGCCAATGAGGGTAACATGGAATGAAGAAGAATGACCATGTTTTAAATTACAATACGTGGACGGTGTTCTCACTATGTCACAGCATGGTGTGCGCAATACGTAGTGTGAAAGTAAAAAAAGGTGTAAAAATTGATGTTCTGACAGGCTGCAGTACTTTTTTAGGTCCTTCTTCCATGTTATTTTTAGTATGTCTACCTACAACTACATGTGGCTTAACAGAGATCAATACCATACTACCAGGCTAGGAAGATGACCATCAGCATAGTATCCTTTATTTTATAACATGAGTATGTAAGCAAATATCTGTTCTATGTTGGAGTAACATGTAAACTCGTGTGTTTATTGTTATATGTCACACTAGTGAAACAAAACTCAGCCATTTTGTTATTTGTTCCTAAGCGAATTTGAATCATTCCTTTATTGAGCTAATGTGCAACGAGTTAGTTTCTAGGATATGTGTACATGGTTAGTAAAAACATTAATGAAGATGTGGTTATTTTTAGTTATAATTATGGAACTACACATAATTTTTTGGTTTCAGTTTTTCCGTTTACTGGCTATCTGTTTCTAAACAGTGATTCATCAGTGGAATAGGAGGAAATTTCTAGCAGAAATGATTTTAAATTACGTTTAAGACTTGCTTTACTACCTATCAGACATTTTGTGTTACTAGGAAAATGATTAAGACTTTTTGTTGGTGGATGTTGAACACATTTCTTGGCACTTGCAGTTTAAACAATTTGTAAAAAAGATCATTTCTCTATCTAGTGTTGCAGTTATGAACATTATAGTTCTTCTCACATTATGGTGGGTTATTTTTGACTTAATTTTATTAGTGAATATATGTATTTTGATGGAACAGATAAAATATATGGTTGTATGAAGAGGTACCTACACAATATTCATGGGTGAACACCACTTGTTATTCTTAATGCTAACTTCTATGAAACGAGAATGTTATTTCTAAACAATGAATTACCGCAGAAAATTATTCTGTAAGACATTATTGATTGCAAGAATATGCCAGGAGGTTGATATGCTTGTTTGCAAGATTAGCACTTTTACAAACAGCAAAAGTAGCTGAAGATAATTGTTTGATAAGCTAAGTAAATTACCTTTTCCAGTTCAAAGTTTCGTCTCCACATACATCCAAAAATATCCTATTTATTGACTACTGCCCAAGTGCTACATCAGTTGTTGGTATGACTCTGTTGTACACAAGTGAATGTAGTGTGTTTTCTTAAAATTTAGGGAGGGCCCTTATTCAGAGAACCACTTAATAATTCTTTCCAAAACTTCATTCGCCAACATTTATTTTGCTTTCTCTCTGATGGGATATATTATAACACTAGTATTGTGTGTAAAAGGCACCTATTTTTCTTATTGAATGTTAAGTGGAAAATAATTCATATAATAAGGAATAGGAGTCGACACAAGACTAAACCCCTTGGACTCCACTATTATTTGCTTTTTCCTCTTGCCACAAACACTTTCTACATTTCTGTCATTTTCTTAATTATTCAGCAGGAATCTTTGCACATTGTTTTGCATGTTTACTATTGGGTAAGGTCAGTTCCTCAAATATTATTTCCTTCTGATTCATATAGCTTGGATCTTTAGTGTTTTAACAAGCTTTTGTAACTGCAGCTGAATGGTATTTGGTGTTACAACATATGAGAAAGTGAGAATGGTGGTCCAAGTGCTTGGTGGTTTTATTACAGTTTGGTGGGGTAAGTTGTTTCAGTTATAGGGTTGTCAGTTTGCCATAGTTTGAGGGAAATTTGTCACAGTTGGGGATTTTGGGACAATCTGTTACAATTTAAGAATTCTTGTTATAGTCAAAGTCAGTATGTTACGGTTTTTTGGGTAATTTGATGCAATTTTGAGATAATTTGTTAGATCACTAAATCTTAACACATATGAGGGGTGATTTTGCGATTTTATCATAACTAAGGTGAGGTTTGGATAGAATAATATGAACTTTCGTCAGCTAATGACTGACATTCAATTCTATTTTCAACCTATTACCGTCTCCTGTGAGAGGTAATCAGAAGTAGTAACTTATGCCCTCTCTACCCTGCTGATTTTGGCGACCCTGAATTGAATGGTTTCAACTTGCTCACAGCCATTAGATCTATCTTGACTGACAGGCTTCAGCAAGTTCCAACTTGAGCACCCTGATATAATATGCAGTTGCACTGTTGGCACCCACTTTACTTTTACATTGCGAACTAGCATTGTAATGTATGACACACTTGTTTGATAGTGTGATGGTTATCACGTTGAGAGTGGTGGTGGTTATTATGAGGATGGAATTTGTATTTTGGGAGGTATTATGATGTAGTTTGTGGATAATGTGTTTCATTTCAAGGACAGAGCGCTGAGTTTACACGAGCATTAAGAACAAGAAAATTAAAAATCGATGTCCACGATATGTCTTTTCCAATGAAAACCAAAATGAAACAGTTACACCATCGATCACTGCAGGAAGTAGAACACACAAGCGTGAAATCATTTTAGTCATTTCAGAGATTCGAGATAGATATATTATGAAATAATTGTGGAGAGATCTATTCCATATCCTATTTCTCCACATTAACTACACTTGGAAAAGTACTTTCTGTAACAAGGAAGAATCCTATGAATTCACTCTACAGTTTCTCCACATTAACTGCACTTACAATCGTAAGTTCCATAATAAGATAATCGATCTTAGGCTTTTCGATGCACTGCCTGTTTCTTTTAAGATCTGTGGAATAACAAAGGTTATCAGAACAGTAACAGTTTATGGGTACCTACTAAATGTTTCTAGGGGCATTTATTCATCTTTCTATAAATGTATGCGCTGAAGAACGCCTGAAATCACACACACAACGCGAATTGGAAAAATCAACTGTGGTGTACCTTAAAAGATATGGACTGTGCTGGTGGGTTTGGAGTAGGTTATAATGTTAATTCGATACAAGGGGAAATAAAATGAAAAGTGAATACCCTTCACAACTAGGCCATGTGATGGTTCCATTAGAAAGTAAAAACCACATGCATTAATACATGAGACATTAGATAATTAATTTCTGTTTCATAAAACGCGCTCGGCTGCTGACGGATCCAAAACTACACACCCTCCTACACTTCCTCATCCTACTGAAACAGATATGCATGCATGCCTCCTTCAGGTCGCCAAAGATGTGAAAATTGTATGGTGAAATATCAGGGATGTATGGAGGAAATTGCTGAAGCATAGTGTAACCTTCATCGTTGGAGTTACTATGCAACGGGATGATTCCATCTGTCAGCATTTCTGGGTGTATTGTCTTTAACAAGCAGTTCCTGCAAAGCATCTTTGTAGCTCTACGCCTCGAGTGTAATTAACTTCTCAAAGAAATCAACGAACTGAGGTCACCTGCAAGTGAAGACGTTGGTTATCATAGCCTATCGGAACTTGTATGAACAGATTAGGATTTCTTTGGTGGAGGAGTTGTGGGATGTCTGCACTGTTGGCTTTGCCATTTGTTCTTGGGCTCGAAATGATCGAGACGTGAATTAAGACACGCATGGATGTCGGTTTCAGTCAGATTATGAAGTTCGAAAGTGGGTGCAGTTATCTGTCTGGTAGTGGCTGAATGTGTTGGATGAAACAAGAATTGAACATCTTGTCTCCCAGTGGGATAAATGTATTAAAGCATGTGGTGATTACTTTTGAATTGCACAATTTCTTTGTTCCATTGTGACAGTGGCTAAGTTTTCATTTAGCTGCCCCTAATATGTAAAATAAAGCTTCATGCTTACTGCCACTTACAAAACCCCTTGACCACCAAGCACTTAGACCACCATTCTCACTTTATCATGTGTTGTAACACAAAACACCATTCAGCTGCAGTTACAAAAGCTTGCAAAAACACAAAAGATCCAAGCTATATGAAAGAGAAGGAAATAATATTTGAGGAACTGACTTTACCCAATAGTAAACTCGTAGCTCACTTGTAGTATTTTGACTCTGCGAGTGTGTTACTATCTTGTGTAGATGTACCCACCATCATTTCTGGTATATTGTTTGGAGGTGTAACAGGTTAGCGTCCTGAGCAGGATTCAATCATGATACACACAAAAAAGCGCCTGTGAGGGAATACACCCGCACAATTCCAGGAATGGTGTTAGGAGGTGGTTAAACTCACATTAATAATGGCCACAGTAGGGAGGTGGATCCACAAGTGGTAGGTGCGGGGAAGGGTCTGTGGTCCTGTGTAAGAATGCAACACACATGCAGACACTAAACAGTGCAATCTGTTTACAAACCACCATTCCACGAGTCTTAAGAAAAAAAGGACTTCCTTTGACATATAATGAGAATATAAGTGAACAGCAACTAACGAATTTAGTTTCTTTTAATTTTTGAAGTTGGGCATAAAGTAACGTCCCCTTAGTAAAGTGCACTATGGAAAATGGATTGCTGTTGCTAGAATTAATTAAAAGAAGCAGTGCACTGAAGAGACCAAGGTCGATACCGCAATTAAAAGAAATTTTCCTCTAGATATAATTAATCTAGAGAAACAGGACATGAATTGGATGTCTCCTTAATTATTTGATAATATATCTTTCTAAAAACTCTGAAATGGTTGAAACAATATCATACAAATTGGTTGTATTCCCAACAGTGGTCAATGACATGAGCAAGCCTACGTGTTTACATATGTGGAGCCTTTGCATGCGCACCTCCACCAATTGCCATCTCCCAGTCATGTTGGTTGACCACTGTCTGGAGCAGTGGCGCACTGCTAGCAAGCTGATAACTGTCGGTCTACAGTAGTCAAACTTGGTGGGAATTCCAGAGTGTTGGGGTAACATTATGAATATCCTGGATGCATGGCCGGTTGTGGGAAAAAAGTCAGGACGCTGGATAGGTACATAGAGGTAGAGACAGATGTCTGGCTGGGAAGAATGTAAATTATAAAGGAAGAGGCGGTTTATGAAACATTAATACAACTGATAAAACTGTGTTTTATCTTCTATCTGTCAACAAATGCATCATGTGGCTGCTGCTGTGATTGTGTAAGGTGATAAGCTTTGTTTGAGTATGTAACAGAAAAAAAGCTATATCCCGATTAGGGATTTGGGCTGTATGGAGATATGTAAAAAGTCAGTTTTTACTCCAGCAGGGAGAGAGTGGGAGGGAAGGGTGATCGATAATGCTGGTACAATGTACCCCAAAGCACTATAGATTGACTTCTGAGGTATCTGATTGGACGCAAGATCTTAGGATGATGATGGAGTAGTCTACAAGAAAGTGGAAACGAATTGCAAGAAAATCTGGGGAAAACTGTTGTAAGGACTGGTAGTTGACCTGAATACAAACAGGATCACAGGATCAAATAGCATCTACACTACCACTCGAAATAGTAACTGCCATAACTAGATCCAGGATTAAGCAACTCCAGTGGGTTAAAGCATGGTATTTGCATAGATATTAAGGGAATGTAATCTACACCATGAAAGAAATGGTTTGCAGACCATCCACTGATTAAGATATCTAATGAAGTGTTTAGTTGTTGCTGACCAGCTAAATAGTCTCACCAACATAACTGAAATCGATGACAGCTTTCTAACACCACTAGGAATGTATTATATCAGTAGAAAAAAAGTAGGCTCATTTATCATCAAAAGATACAAGGTTCACGGAATGACACTGTTAGACTTTGACAACGAATACCAATTCTGAACGTTATATATATATATATATATATATATATATATATATATATATATATATATATATATGTGTGTGTGTGTGTGTGTGTGTATGTCTGTGTGTGTGTGTGTGTGTGTGTGTGTGTGTGTGTGAGTGTGTGAGTGTAAGTGTATACTAGATAAGTCTCATCCACATCTAGTAAACAACAATTTGTTTCCATCTTTGCAAAGATATGTTTCGAAAGTAACCAAAACTACATACATATGCGTCACGTAAATGGTAGAAGACACAACCCTTCCTAACCCAAGTATCAAATCGGAGGTCTCTAACATTGGGAGCACCTATCCAGTGCAAATGAACTTTCAGGACATACAGAGGTACTTTGCCATCATGTAGAAATGATAGGATCTGACCAGTTTCTTAGATGAGGAAGGAGTTTACCGCTATAGTAAAATAACAGGAGATTTGAATGCTGCTGGACAGTGGCCGAATTGCAGCTTAACAGTTTCAGAAACAGTTGAAAAGTACTGATGACTATAGGCTAATTGCATTTTAAAATGTGGAAGATGTGAATGCTAAATCTCGAGACCTGTATGTCTAACATAAACTACATTGCAACTTCCATTGTTTTATGCATTATATTAAATATGATATACTTCCCAGCATACAGCTAGCACTGGACTGTGGAGAAAGTGTTTGGATACAGGCTGTTATCAAAATGGTTCAAATGGCTTTGACCACTATGGGACTCAACATCTGAGGGCATCAGTCCCCCTAGAACGTAGAACTACTTAAACTTAACTAACCTAAGGACATCCCACACATCCATGCCTGAGGCAGGATTCGAAGCTGTGATCGTAGCGGTCTCGAGGTTCCAGGCTGTAGCGCCTAGAACCGCTCGGTCACCACGGCCGGCAGTCTGTTATCCATAGGAGTACTGTAACAGCAGTACGATGTAGCAATTTGCAGCGGTTTTAGAGGCTTACCTTTCTTTCTGTTATATTGGCCTTACGTACCCAGGGACATGTGGCTTGAGGCTTCTTTATATCTAATGATATTGTATTGTCGTTTCACCATGAATATCATAAGCACTCGCAAAATTCCATTGAATATGATATTTAATCCAGAGAGCGGAGACAAATCCATGGAATTCAGTGTTTGGATAGTCTAACAACCCTCAGGTCAACCGTATGTGTACCAGGCGGTCACAAATATAGTGCACATGTTTTCAGAATGAAACTACCATACAGCTAATTAAACACTGCAACTTTACCTCAAATTTACAGGTAAAGTATTTCCAGAAGGAGATTTTCACTTTGCAACAGAGTGTGTGCTGATTTGAAACTTCCTGGCATAATAAAACGGTATGCTGGACAGAGACTCGAACTCGACACCTTTGCCTTTTGCAGGCAAGTGCTCTACCATCTGAGCTACACACAAGACTCACGCACCGTCCTCACAGCTTCATTTCTGCCAGTACTTCGTCTCCCACCTTCCAGACTTCACAGAAGCTCTCGTGTTAACCTAGCATTACTAGCACTCCTGGAAGAAAGGATGTTGCGGAGACATGACTTTGCCATTGCCAGGACCATGCATAACTAGCATTCCTGGAAGAATGGATGTTGTGGAGACACGACTTTGCCACAGCCTGGGGGATGTTTCGAGAATGAGATTTTCACTCGGTAGCAGAGCGTGCGCATATGTGAAACTTCCTGGCAGATTAAAACTGTGTGCCAGACCGAGATTCAAACTCGAGGCCTTTGCAAGACATTTTCTGTGAAGATTGGAAGGTAGGCGACGAGGTACTGGCAGAATTAAGCTGTGAAGACGGGGCTTGCGTCATGCTTAGGTACCTCAGATGGTAGAGCACTTGATGACTGGAAAACCGTGGTCTGGGCAGATCAGTCCTAATTTCAGTTGGTAAGAGCTGATCATAGTGTTCGAATGTGGCGCAGACGCAACGATGCCATGGACCCAGGCACAGTTCAAGCTGGTAGTCACACCACATCGGTGTGAACTGTGTTTACGTGAAAGGGACTGTGTTCTTTGGTCCAACTGAACCAGTCTTTGACTGTTAATGGTCATATTCGGCTACTTGGAGATCATTTGCCGCCGATCATGGACTTCATGTTCCCAAACAAGGACGGAATATTTTTGGTTAAATATGCGCCATGGCTTCTGACCACAATTGTTCACGATCAGTTCGAAGAATGTTCTCGACAGTTCGAGCGAAAGATGTGGCCACCCAAATCTCCCAACACGAATCCTGTCGACCATTTATTGGACCACATCGAGAGGTCTTCTTGCACAGAATCCTGCACCAGCAACACCTTCACAATTATTGGCAGCTATAGAGGCAGCCTGGCTCAATATTTCTTGGGGCTCCCAACGACTTGTTGACTTCATGCCATGTCGACTTGCTGAACCATACGGGGCAAAAGAGGTCCGACAACATATTATGCGGGGATGCCCTGTCTTTTGGCACACCAATGTATGTGCCAGTTACTTATTTATGGCTAAATGTTTTATTTATATTTTGTGTTTGTCATTAATTTCTTGGCACAAATACAAATACCAGTGTCTCCATCAACTACGTGGGAAACGATTTGAAGACGTGTGGAAGTCTGCCATAATGAAGAAAGCACTTTAACCTAGATGGAAGTGCAGTTCTGAGGTTTCTGCAGAGTACCGTATGTGCAGGCACAGATTACCATTTGCAGGCTACACTTTGACACAGCGACGACCAAGAATTGAACAGGCAAGCACAGCCCTTGCACACCGCCTGCAATGCATGCTGCCTGGTTGCATACGTCCCCCACCACTACACAACACATTAATAGCGTGGGCATTGGGATGAGGGGGAAGTTGTCGTATCACACTTACATCTTGATGCTGTCGGACTGTCATTTAATTATTTTTGGCTCTCTAAAGACGTAGTATAATTTTATCTGGTACGAACAGTGTGCTTAAAGGCAGGCAGACCACATGACTGATATTATGAATACGTGGTGCCTGTTTTTTCGGACGTCTCAGGGAGCGAACATGGGGGAAATTGACACAGGCTGTGCATAGGTGGCGCTCGAAGGGAGTGTAGGATGGCCGAGATGTGTGCTGAGATAGTCTGTGCAGTTGCACTAACGCAGTGTGCCGCAGGGTGCAGTGGTTACCACACCTGCAGGGTAAGCAGGAGACTGCGAGTTCGAATCCGGGTACAGCACGCATTTTCACTTGTAGCCGCTGATTCTGCATAATCTTCCAATGCAGATGACAGCAGTGAACCCCTCCTTTCTTCTTCCTTTCTTCTCCTCTCCACCTTCAGTTTACATACGATGTCACAGGTTTTCGCACTGAGGTTGCAATGTAACGGTGACTGATTTAGTTTCATACTTCAAAGTTCTTTTCACGCACTTACGTTGATAGGAATACCGTATCACTTTGGTCATCCTCTTTATGCAGACGTGAAAGCTCTTCCAGAGGCACACAACGAAGACCTTGAGGACAGTTATTACACAAAAGAATCTGTCTTTTAAATGGAAATTACATTCAAGATTAATCTTCTACATTTGCACATAGAAAGGGTCACTTTCAACTAAAACGGCAAACGGTCTCAAAAGGAGTTAACATTTTCAGCGTCCTCGGAAAAATGAAGAAACGATGCTTGTAATTAGTTCAAGGCCACAATGAGTTCTTCAAAACTCCCGTTTTGTTTGATCCCAGTGAGCTTAGGTGAATGGACAGGTTTTTGGTTGGGGCTTTTCGCTTCCGCAACGCAATTTTCTTTTTGAATGCATCTATGTCAAAACAGAAACAAATTGTTTTCCAGCTTGCATTGTCTTAGTGTGGGCAGTGTGCAATCAATTCCACTGAAAATGTAAGGTCTGCAATCCATTCCGGATGTTTAATTTTCGTTTCTGTCTTCCTTTTTCCTAGAGAAATTCAACACTGGAGCATTTTAAATGGAAATATCGTTCCGGAAAAGCTTCTTCATTTAGCTAACGTAATTTGTAGCAATATAGAAAGTCTCCATAATTTTCGTTCACTTCCACTAAAACTGTTGCAACTGACAATGTAATAACTCGTGCGACTTCAAATAATTTACTGTTCGTACCACCAAGTTGAGCAAGTGCTCCATGCCTGCAAGATTACGACAGTATGTCTCATGATGTATATAAAAATGAGTCCTTTCATTCGACAGACTTCTGGTGACAGATCGGTACACTGCCTCTTTTCATGGAAAAGGACACTGACAAAGTCCAGTTAAGCGGAGCTTTACCCAGATGCGTGCTACACATTGTGCATACATGCAGTTTTGCAGATAATCGTAAAACAGAACAATGAATAATAACTACGTTTACCAGTAGGATATTAATATCTTCCTAACACTATTCGTGACCTCTTGTTATTCTTCAATACATTATGCAATTTCGAAGTCTCTATGTATTAGGATGTCTGAGTTGCCTGGGCGCATATTTCTCCTTATACAAACAAAGAGACCATGTGCCCTTGCCTAATTTGATGACCGTTATGTAAACATACTACCCATGCAGTATTTATTTAGAACTCACTTAATGGGCTAAAAATAACGCTGTATATACTATAATCAAAGGCTAAGATAACCGACAAGTCAATTTTACCCCGTTGCCCTAACCTAATTTTCATGACAACAATTTCATACCCTAAAATATTGTTGGCCGGCCAGTGTGGCCGAGCGGTTCTAGGCGCTTCAGTCGGGAACCGCGCAACCGCTACGGTCGCAGGTTCAAATCCTGCTTCGGGCAGGGATGTGTGTGATGTCTTTAGGTTAGTTAGGTTTACGTAGTTCTAGTTTCTAGGGTACTGATGACCTCAGATGTTAAGTCCCATAGTGCTCAGAGCCATTTGAACCATTTTTTAAAATATTGTTGTCCCCATTGTCACTCATGCAATGTGCTCCTATTCGTCCGTCACCCACACACCACCCGCCTTATCGTACCCACCATCATAGGACGGACCTTGGGATTAGCGCTCTGCTGATCGCTCAAGCGACAGCAGAAAATTCTAATAATATTTCCAAATTTTAGCCAATAGGCTTGCCACAGTGATAACACTGGCTCCCGTCAGATGGCTAGCCATCTGGGTCTGTCGAGAGCTGTTGGCAGGTGTGGTGCTCTCAGACCGTGTGAGGCCAGTTGGGGGTTACATGAGTGAGATGTAGCGGCTCCGGTCACAGAAACAGACAACAGTCGAGTTCGTGGTGTGAGGACCACATGCCCCTCGATGTCTGCGTCCTGTTACGACTATTAGCTACGGATGACACAGCGCCCGGTCGGTACCATTGGGTGTTTCGACTCCTGATTAGACGGAGTGTAGTTTCATTTGAAAATTTCCTGCAGAGTATTTCAGCCAATCGTAATTACGGTTTCAGGTATTCGTTTCCTCGCCATTTCCAGCAGCATATCACCCCAAAGGGTATTTTATACAACATATGACGCTATTCATAGCTTCAGTGCCTCGTTTTCCGCAGTTTCGATTAAAGTATGTAACCCACTCGTATTTTCAGCCAAGTGTGATGGTATTCACTGTTTTTGGGGCTTCTTCACTGAATTTATCTAAGTTGTCAGGAACATGCACATATTTACGGGACCAAACTGGAAGTAGAAAAGAACCCACCTGAGACAGAGGCAACACGCACACGCACATACACATGTACACTGACAGCTCTATTTTTTGCGGATTGCCCCAGAAATAAATTCAATAGCTTCAATCAACTTCTTCCGTACAAGGAATTCACGAGGTGCCCAGCTGGGATACGCTGTGGCCCACTCCCAGGCCGCGGGACTATTTGGCTGAGAAGAACAATGTTCTACAATAGCGCTCACAGCTCCAAGGAGACTCCAATCAAAGAAGAAAATAAATATATAAATCAGTAAATAAGAACGTGGGATATCTCAAACAGGTACTACACCGCATAAAAAAATACAAATACGCCTCAGCATACACTAGTTCTAGCGCCGCGGAATTTGAATCCGCGCCAGACGTCATGGACGTCGAAGACCCACAGAAGTCGCTGCACCGTTAAGTTGTGGCGGCGCTCGCCTCCTGGTCCGCTTTTAGTGTGGGGGCGCCACCAGAATGCAACTCGAAAATACAGCTACACAACTCCTTGTAAAAATAGGGGATGGTACCTTCGAGCAGTGCTTTATTCAGTGACTGTCAGAAGGCAGGTGACCTGTCCAAACGTATTTTTAGTGTTTATGGGTGTATGCCATTTTGACAAGTGTCTTCTTATTCTTTAACTGTTTTATTGCTAATGCTACCACTCCTTGGGCAAAGGGGAGGGTAACTGGGCAATTTGTGTAGATGTTATCCATTTGTTTTCGTAAGTCTGTCTGATGTTGCCGGTGATTCACATTTTCTTCATCATAGAGAAGCATGTTCAGCAGGTATTCTGCTGAACTTGTGTAGCCTGGTGTAGCCATAGTACCTACAGAAATTCGACAAAAAAGGCGGTATATTTACTGATAGAAGGGGCCTTGCAGAGAAACCTCATCATTAGGCTGAACAACACTGGCATACAGAGGAAAGGAACAATAACAATAGACATTCAACGAGCACATAAGACTTACAACTGAAAAAGCGACAAGACTAATGCACAAACGCGCCACGTCAAACTCAACTCATTACGGATTATCAATGCAGGCACTTCAGATGTATCATAAAGCCCTCTTTGAATCTTTAATATGCTTCGCAGCAAGTACCTAGGCGTATCGACTGTCACTCACGACCAAAAAAGCAATTGTGAGCCGTGGACAAAGAAGTGTATTGCTCAGGATGTCAGGTGCATTTGGCACCTTGTCCATGGAGGTCCAATGATTTTTCTTGTAAATACCTCTTTGGCATAACCATTGGCTACAGAGAAGCAGCATACTGGATCAGAAATTGTAGCCTGGATGATGTATATAACAGGAGAGCATATTACAGATGAATGCCAATTACGTCTTTGGAAGGTTGAGACATGGAAAAAAGAATGTGAAACATTTGAAAAGCGCCGTCGGGTTTTCTCCTTCTTCCCAAACATCCAGGAACGGATGAGGCTCAGACACGATGACCCAAGTCGTGGTATAGTACGTTTGATGATGGGGCATGCCCGCTTTTACCCTACACGCCTGCACCGCTTTGGCCTTAGCGAAAGTTATTTGTTTAAATGTTTGCAACACGGGTCCCACAAACACATAACACTAAAATGTCGCTCACTCACACTCCTAAGGCCGACGTCAAAAATCTAAGGCATATGGCAAGCTATAAGGGCCCCAGGAAACTGGAGCATACTTAAGGGCATCACTTATGAAATACCAAGAGTGCTACCCAAGACTTAAAAGCAGCAACGACCATTTTCAGTATCGCCACCCAAAACAAACCCTTCACCACATCAGTCATGGGACAGCAGAGATTCAAACACTGATATGGAAACACATGCACATAGACACAGATGATGATATGAACCCTCCAGTACTACCAGATATAAATACAGCATAGTAGAACACACGACTGCAACGATAGTACAAGTAATACATACATGGAATTTAGAAATAAGTTACTAATAGAAATAAAACAACAAATTTTCTGGTTGTACAAGTAAAAAAAGTAATAATTTGGCTCTATCGGTCATTATTTTCAAACAAGTAGTTTATGTAATTTGTGAACCGTACATGATGCATACTGTAAAACGAATGAATTTCATAACATTGTGCATAAACGTACATATGCAGTACAATGAGAATTAAATACACAGTCACAGGTGCACAACGTAGACAAGAAGTGCCTTTCCGGGAGACAAGACTCAAAGTCACCTCCTGAAGCTTCTCTAGATTTTATGAGGCGGATAAGTGGAGGAAGTAGTTGTATTAAGAACAGTGCTGTCATACCGTATACACAAATGACATTGCGTTAATATCACAACATGCATGCTTGTAGTAGTCGCTAGAGTAGAATAGAATGTGCTAATTCAGGTGAGACAGTCTCGAAGTGTTTGCTGAAGCTCTTCCACTTGAAATAGTTAGGTAAAGGGAGCTCTTCTTTGCTATCTTTCGTTTCGTGTATTATTTTGTACTTAAGAATATAGAAAAACAAGAAAAGTACTAACATTCTGAAAACTGTCTAGTATTGAGGAGCAAACGACTCACTATAGTTACTTAGTTGGTGAGTCACTCTATAAGGTTACTAAGTAAATGAATAATTAAATGACTAACGTCCCGTTCATTAGCAATGCATGCCGGTCCGATTCTATGCTTTTCACTGTTGAGCTTCCCTTGTTTGTAGCAACTTGCTACTTCTATCACGTAATCAGCAGTAGAGTACAACCAATGTGCGTCAGCTTGCTGGATGTACAACTTAGTAATAGTTTCCCGTTTTCCGACCCAGCAGTAACTTCACAGCACAGAAATTCTGACCATCTCGCTTTACCCTGTGTGGACAAATCATAACTTCACCTCTTGTAACACTTCTGTAACTCCGCTTTTTCTATTTTTGCAATTACTCTCTTGTTATCTGCAATTAGCAACAATCACTGCGCTTTTACCCAGAAAACTTCTTTAGTATATCCCAGTTCACGTAATATATACTGACTATGTTACACAGCTAATGTACCAGCGTCCCTGCAACCAGAAAGTTGATTGAAAAGTATATCCTTGCTCCATCAGTCTTCACTTCCACGGTAGGTAGCTTTAAATAGACAGGAAGGTGTGCATGGCTAGATTCCATGACCAAACTTAATTGTTTTTGCACTTTCTGCAGTCTCTCCATATACTGATCTCGTGACATGAAGCTCACTCCCAGTTGCTGTCACAAACCTGTTACGTGGCTTTTCGCACTTTCGACAGTTCTCTGCATAGTTCCCAAGCACTGTTTTCGAGGACTGGAACCACTTCGTTATTACTGTTCCTTATCCAGATTCTACACCTCAGCTTGCAACATGTTTACGTTCTGGTTCACTGTTCTTCCCCAGTTAGCTGGCGTAATGAGCGAATATTGTTTAAGGCATCTGTCACTAAATCTGTAATCTGCATTGTGTGACACTCAATTGCTGCATTCTTTCCTTTTGACACTGTTTCACCAATTCCACCATATTTTTTATCCTCCTGATGACTCCATAGTTAGCTATGACAAACACAGTTTTCAGATGTTAGCCTCCTGCATCGATCAAACGTCTCCTCGTTGTGTGTGCTATTATCCCCAGAATTATAGATCGATACAAGAGGGTCGTTGTGCATCACGGAGAGTTTTTGCTATTGAAATTCCGGGACTGCACTTTTCAGGAGGAGTCGGGCAACATATTACTTCCCCACACATACATCTCGCGTATTGATCATGAGGAGAAAATTAGAGAAATTACAGCCAATACAAAGACTTACGGACAATCATTTTCTCCACGCACTATTTACGAGTGAAACCGGGTGGAGGGGTCAGATAGTGGTACCAAAGGCACCCTCCACCACACACTATTAGGTGGCTCACGGAGTATTATGCAGCTGCAGAGAACCTACCTCATTCCACCTCTTACTTTCTCATAAGTCCCAAGTATTTTCATGCATTCTCCCGTATCTTACCTGAAACTGTCGAATGCTTCCTCTAGTCTTCTCACCTCGTTCCGTATTTCAAATGCTTTAAACAACATTTGTCTCACCCAGCTGTGACCGCTGATTACTACACGCTCTTTCTTCACGAAAAGTTCTCACCCTTCCAAATGCTGTTTCCACAATTCTTCAACGTTGACGATTACCAGTAGTATGGGTGAGGACCTCACATTCACCATCTCGTCTCCTGGTGCACCCTACCTGAGGACAGGATCTCCATTACTCTTTCCTCTCCCTAAAAATCTCCTGTTGCCCCGAAGCATTTTACCTCACTTACACTAAAAATTATGCCACACTTATTATACCTAACAAACACAGAAGCATAAACATTCTCTTATCTCATAGGCCATATCACATACGGACTTACCCTTACTGCTGTGTCTATAACCTCTAGTTTTTTCCCCTACATCTCCTTTTCGTTCCAACACCACACATCCTGACTCAAGGAAATGGTTTCGGACCTTTCATATGCGCAACTGTCACCCTCGTCGGCAACGCGACATTAACGTTCAGGAGTGACAACAACCTGATATGACCCTTCATATTAAAAAAAAAAAAAATTCTTCGTTTTGCCCTTGGAAGTGTAGGAAGTCGACAACATTACCCATAGGCCACTCAATACCGAGGCATTCTTGCTGTAAGACTCACCTCTTCATCTTGATTTTATAGCGCCTTGGAACTAGCTCTGTGCATCCTGTCACATATTTCCATTTCCATTTCCCTTTAACAGATTTTCTTGAGTTATCATTCATGGTTTTAAAATGATAAATGGTGATAGCATATTACAACTATGTACTACCTCTTGCTGTGGCTACCTTGTATTCGTGTGCAACTTCGAGTTCTACTCTGACACTACAAATCTTAAATAGTTGGTATTGTACGTGTCCAAATACTATCCTTACGTCTTCTCTATAGTCCTTTGGATCCTTTTTGTTCTTCCATTGGCTTGATTATGTAAAGGACTAGTTCTCAATCTCTTCACATATAACTGCCGACACAATTTTTTAGACAAATCTGATATAATGTTTGTTGTTTGTTATGTCACTATCGTCTGAAGTACCCCAAACTTCAGTATCCAGTTGTTCACTAGTGCTTGAGCCAGTTTTCTTGCCTGTTGGTTGGTCATCGAGAACATTTCCACACACCTCTAAAATGGTTTATAATCGTGAGTGCATATTTCTTCCCTGCAGGTGTTTTGTTGAAAAGATCTAAGGCTGCAACTGAAACGGTGCCAATGTTCATCAGCAATGGTGCTCTTCTTCTGCACAGATTCGCTACCTGTGCACATTGTATGTAGTTCCATACATTTTGGTTCTCATCCACCTCCATGTTCCTCCACGTTTACCTCCTTGCTACTCACTTGTTGGTAGACCTAATCCCCTATGACCAACTACCCTGAGATCACGGATCTCCTGGAATACTTTCTCTCTCAGATATACTGCTACCACCACTCACAGATCCAACTTACTTGCTCTGCACGGTAATCATCGTGCACACGAAGCTGCATATGTTTACGAAACTATTTATCGAGAAACAAACGAATTAAAGAAATGAGCCGCCAGTGAGGAATGATCTAAATAAACGGGGAAAGTTCAAAATTTGTGCCAGATGAGGACTGGAGTCGGCCTCTCCTGCTTACTAAGTCATAGTGATCATTGGAACTGCATGGACTGCCCTAGCGCACGTCCTGTTAGACCAAAATTCTCAACTTATCCATACTCTATTGATGTAGTGCCCCTTGTCAATTATCCTCATTACTCACAGCATTACCGAGTGAGGTGGTGCAGTGGTTAGACACTGGACTCGCATTCGGGAGGACGACGGTTCAATCCCACGTCCGGCCAACCTGAATTGGGTTTTCAGTGATTTTCCCAAATCGCTCCAGGCATATGCTGGGATGGTTCCTTTGAAAGGGCACGGCCGACTTCCTTCCCCATCCTTCTCTAATCCGATGAGACCGATGACCTCGCTGTCTGGTCTCCTTCCCAAAGCAACATAACCCAACTCACAGCATTTTTACGATTCCTATAAGAACTCTAGCTTGTTGTGCAACTGCATTGAAGAGGCCATTGACATTCTTCACCACAGCCATTTCTGATCCTGCAGCCACTATGAATCAATACTCAAAGGAACGAGAGACATTAGCTGTAAGTGGGCATTGTTTTAAATAGATAGGGTAAGTTGGAAATTTTTGCTGGACCGGTATTTGAACCCAGAACTCCTTCTTACTAGGCAGATGCACTGGAAACTACGTCATCTGAACGCAGTGGTCATTAGACCTGCTCAGACTAGCGTAGCATGCCCTCTGTCAGACCAAAACCATCAACTTATTCACGCACTACAGATGTGTAGCATGTAGAGCCCCTGGCCCATTATCTTTATACGCAGAGTATTCCGGCTATTTTCATAAGAGTTTGACTTGATTTTCATCTGCACTGAATGGATCATTAGCCAGTCTCTCCTAAATAATATATGTAGTGTCTGTTACTTCTTTTGTTTTTATTTACATCTCATGTGCCATAGGACCAAACTGAGGAGCAAATCTCCATGGTCGCGGAGCGTGTCAGTACATGACATTACACCATAATAGTAGTAAAAAATAAAAATAAAATGTTTATGAACCAAAAAATCAAGCCATCAGCTTAAATAAACATAAGAATCCGCTTAATTCTTCAAAGAACTCCTCAGCAGAATAGGAGTGTCCCATGAAGAGACTTTTCAGTTTCGATTTGAAAGAGCATGGATGCTGCTAGGATTTTTCAGTTCTTGTGGTAGCTTATTGAAAACGGATGCAGCAGTATTACTTAGACGTTTCTGCACAAAAGTTAAGGTAGTCATATCCAAATGTAGGTTGGATTTCTGTTGAGTATTAACTCAGCGAAATCTGCGTAATCTTGCGAATTAGCTGATATTATTAACAAGAAACAAACGTAAAGAATATATACATCGAGAGGCCAATGTCAAAATAACCAGACTAGTGAACAGGGGTCAACAAGAGTTTCGCGAACTTACACCACTTATTGCCCAAACTGCCAGTTTCCGAGCCAAAAATATCTTTTGAGAATGGGAAGTGTTAGCCCAAAATATAAGACCATACAACATAAGTGAATGAAAATATGTAAAGCAGACTAACTTTCCTGTCGAACTATCACTTACTTCAGATACCATTTGAATAGTAAAAAATGACAGCATTAAGTCTCTGAACAATATCCTGAATGTCGGCTTTCCACGACAGTTTACTATTTATCCGAACACCTAGAAATTTGAACTGTTAAGTTTCACTAATGATATACCAATTCTGCGAAATTGAAAAGTTGGGCTTTGTTGAATTGTGTGTTAGAAACTGTAATAACTGAGTTTTACTGTGATTTAGCATTAGTTTGTTTTCTACAATCCGTGAACGTACATCATGAACTGCACTATGTCAAATGTGATTTACTGTTAGTTTGTTTTCTGCAAACCGTCAACATACATCATGAACTGCACTATTTGAAATGAAGCTCGTGTTGCACACAACATCCTTTACTACTCAGACCCCACATCACAGCAATTCTCAACACTGTGACTAACTACATTTTGCTGTCTGGTGTTGAAATAAGAGATGAACCTAATGTGAGCTACTCCCCGTATTCTGTAACGGTCCAACTTCTGGAGCAATATTTTGTGATCAACACAATCAAATGCCTTTCAGAACCTTTTTTTCAACCCATTCAATGCCTCACAGGGAAAATACAATACAGTATTTTCATTTACTAAACGACTATTAAAGCCAAACTGCACGTTTGATGGCAAATTATGAGACATAAAATGATCAATTATTCTTACATACACAGCCTTCTCAATAACTTTAGCAAGCACTTATGGGATATATATAGCTCTAAAATTGTCTATGTTATCCCTTCCTTCCTTTTTATAAAGTGGCTTTACTACTAAGTAATTTAATCGTTCAGAAAACTGACCATTCCTAAAGGAAAAATTACAAATATGGCTAAGTACAGGGCTAACAAGTGTAGCACAGCACCCTAACATTCTGCTAGGCACTCAATCATGACCATGAGAGTCCTTAGCTTTCAGTAATTTAATTATTGACTCAATATCCCCCTTGTATGTATCACAGAGGATTATTTAAGACATCAATCTCGGAAAGGCGTTAGCCAAGAGTGTTATATGAATCTTGAAAAAATAAATTTTTTATTTAATTCACCAGCAATGCTCAGAAAATGATTGTTAAATACTGTACATATATCTGAGTTATGAATAAAAGAAATATTTTTGCTTCGAACTGATTTTATATCGTCGATCTTGTGCTGCTGATGAGACACTTCCTTCACAACTGGTTTTAATTTTATCCTGAGAATTAGCTGTTCAATTTCCATACCGCATACTTTTTGTCTTCCTAATAACATTCTGAGCACCTAACATTACTGTTTGTAATGGGCTACTATAGCTTGATTGTACTACTTCTAATATTCTGACATAATTCTCACTTCGTTCTACATCATATCCTTATCCCACTAATCGTACACCAGGCTGCCTTTTAATAGTAGTACCCCATTTGGAACATTCCAATGGAAAGCAACTCTCAAAGAGCAAGAGAAATGTTTTAAGGAAAGCATTATATATGTCATTTCTGTTGTCGTCACTATAACCATCATGCCACTCCTGTTCCTTGATGAGGTTTAAAAAGCTCTCCATTGCCATTGGATGAGCTTTGCTTGATAGTTTGTAATTATATGTGACATTTGTTTGTATACAAAAGCATTATAGGGTTAAAAATTGTCCATCACGGTCTGAAAGACCATTCACCCTTTTACTAACAGAATGCTCATCTAGTAAAAAATAAAAATGTTGTCTATAACTGTGCTACTGTTATCCTGCAACCTACTTGGAAAAAACACAGTCTGCATCAGATCATATGAGTTTACCATATCTACCAACATCCTTTTTCTTGCACAATCCCACACAAAATTAATACTTCCATAAAGTGAATCAAGAACCCTCTCTAGCTTGAGCAGTAATGCTCTAAAGTCAGAGTTAAGAGACGTATAAACAACAAAGGTTAGAAGTTTAATTTCTTTAAATTCTACTGCTTCTGCACATGTTCAAATATCTACTCAGTGCAGAGCCATGCTACCTCTATGGGCTCAAACGAAATACTTCTTTTTGTACATTGCCACTACCCCACTCCGAATGGAACTCCTTGAAAAACAGCCAGCTAATCTGTATCCTGGTAAAGGAAGCCTCTGAACTGTCGAATTGTTTAAGCGGTGCTCCAATATATCAACAACTTCAGAGTCCACATCTAGAACCAGTTCACTAACTTTACCAGTATCTTTTATATTTTGATGAAATATGCTGATTCCTTCTCTGTTTCGAAACATGACGCCCTCTGGAGGTGATTTCTTGGTTACAGGGACTTCCTTAAAGCAGGTATACCTATCATCTGACTTCATTCTAAAACAGGTGCCGCTATAACACCAACTACTACAGCAATTTTTTCATGAGTGATCCCACCACCACCCACTACACTGTCACCTATCAGCTTTGCCAGCCTCCTCTTTCCCGACCTATTAGGTGCTCATGTCTAAAAGAACAGACACCACGTGTATGAAAGTATTTACACTTGTCATCCGTCTGCTGGGTCATCTGTCATCCCTTAAACTCATTATCTCTTACCTGCAATACCTTTATTTTCCTACTCGGTTCATCTCCATTCTTGTGTTTCGTTCCAGGATTTTGCATGGCCTAAAAATCCGTTGTACTGCCCATCGTGTTAATCTTGTTGATGGACCCTTCAGCTACAGCAACCATTTCAATACTGTGTGACCCGTTATCACTCAGAACTTCATTCCATAGAGATAGCACTTGAAGTATTCCATAGAAAAGGCACAACATTTCATGTTATTGCTTATTATTCGTTATTGTTTCTCATTCACTTTATTATGTGTTACATTGGCATTAGGCGTTTAATTGTATGTTTTAATTATCTTGATTACAATATTGTGGCTACCTCTTTCAGTTTGTCGTGGCTAAGGAAACCAGGAATTTCTGCTAGGTAGCATAAATGAACCTGAGGATACTGAGTTCCCTGAATACTCAAAACGAATGTAATGATACACAATGGATATCGCTACGTGGACCTGTCAATTGTCAGAACAAGCAAAAGAGAGGTGGGGAGTGGAGCGGGAATGTTCTTGTTTTGGGTTTTTATCCATCAGTTGACTTTACTACTGCATTCCATTATTATTATTACTTTGGATTAACTTAAGAGGAGATGACGGGAGATCATTATTATCTAAAGAGTACTACAGCAAATCGGATAAGAAAATTGTATTTAGTTCTTACATCACAGAAGTGCTAAAATCGTGAATAAAACTTCTGGTAATAACATTTATTTACGTTAAAACTTATGATAACAGCATTTATTTACATCAAAATTTCTGATGATAACATTTCTTTATATTACTACAAATTTTATTTCCCAGTGGAATGTTTATGTGGTCTCCTATAATTACTGTAAGAACGATACACTATTAGGAAATGGAGGAGTGTTTACAAAGATATGTCACACGGTGCTCGTTTCACTCAACAGTCAATAGGCACACATAACATTCTTTAGATTAACCACTATGATCTACATATTACTATCAATTGACGGGCTAGATAAATAAAACCAGCAGAATGTAGTTCCGTTTGGTAAATTTTCTCCCTGCATATCACTGAAGAGGCCTCAGTGGCGGCAAGAATTCACTTAAATTCCCTTAATAAGGAGCTGATGGCTGTTAAATTTTAGATATTGCCACCTAATAAGGAGACGACTACTAAAACAGACATTCGGTCAATCTCGTAATTCTTTATCAGATCCCACTAAAGAAAACCACTGGATTTACATGAGGAACTCTTTGCCTTCTTATATTCTTTAACGTGATATGCAATAAAACGTAGCTGAATAAAAAAATTAAAGATATCTACCTACTTGTGTCAATGAGTGCCTGCTGCATAGTACAGACTTGCGATTGTTGGTATTTTGGTGAACAGTAGAATCGTGGTCTTAGGTATGTGATTACTAGAGGGTATTAAACTGTGGTTCAATCCTGACTGTTTGTAGTCATCAATTTAGTTAGGTAACTATTATGCTGGCTAATCCAAGGTAGAAAATTTGGGAAAAGTAGGCCTGTTTCGTTGGTCCCATATCTTTAAATTACACTTTAACTCCATGCTGATCTCTGCCTCTGTTCCCGCTTTTCCATGGCTGGTTGCATTTATTTCGCACATGCCCCATTTGTCCACAGTGTTGACTTTGGAAATATCGAAGAGAGTGGAAACAGCTGTTCGACTTCATTTGCTCACTACTGTTAGACTAGCAATGGAACATAGGGAACCTGATGTGCTGACTGGATTGTAAGTCAGACAGCCCCAATCACCTGTAATGTTTGAAAAATCCACCAGCTCCCTATTTTTAATGAAATTCTCATTACGAAAAGCACAAGAGTCAAGCTTCTTTTCCGTGACAGGCACTTTGACAACCACAGTTATTGCTTTAATCCCCATACCATAGGCCATAGGTTCAGATGTTGTGTTAAAAAGGCAACGTCAGTACTCTGACATCAGCTGTAGGTGGCTGATGGATTTAGTTTGGGAGGACAATCGGATTTAGGGGGCGGTTCAGACTTCAAGGCACACTTCACCATTTGGCATGATACCACGCCTTGTATTTAGCGCACCAGACTGGTTCTAGTGGCCTTACAGGCTGTCATGTTGGAGGAATTCGATCGTCTGCAGGCAGCTGGGATCGTCGAAACTCTCACATCTAGTGCATGGGCCACAGCGCTAGTGATCATGTGGGAGCCGAATGCATCTCTTTGCTTTTGTGGGGATCAATCAGAGGCAGAAACCTATCCTAACTCCTGCCAAGAAGATCTCTTCACCAAACTAGCTGGGACAGGGAGGATATTTTTCCAAGATAAAACTTGCTGATGCACACCTCCAGCTATCCTTAGATGAAGCATCATAGAACACTCTCGCCCTTAACACGCCATTTCGGTTTGCATAAGTACAAATGACTCCCTTTTGGCTTTTCCTCAGTTTCTGCAATTTTCCCGCGATTTCTTGGACAGCTGATACAGCATATCCTATATTGTGTCAATTACTGGGATGACCTTATTGTCACAGAAAGCTCCCGCCAGGAGCATTTGGGAAACCTCCGCACGCTGTTCACGAACCCACAGGATACGGACCTGCGTCACCGTTTGGGAAAGTGCGGATCTTTTCACCCAGGAGTGGACTATTCGCGGTGTTATCTCTGAAAAGGTCTCGGGCCTACTAATCTGAATGTTGCTCCCATTATTTCTTTGCCTCAATCGACGAGCCTAACTGAATTGCAAACGTTTCAGGCCAAACTCAATTTTTATGCTGAATTGTTATCCCAGATAGCCCATGTTGCCCAACCTCTCAGCAAGTCGCATGTAAAGTGGGTCCCATATACCTGGACCCTAACTGGTGACCTGACATTTGTCAAATTGGAAACCATGCAGACATCTGCACTATGCCTCTTTCCTTTTTCTCCCACTCGCCTATTGGTTGTGGCCAACAGTATTGGAGCTGTCTTGGCAGACAGAAATGGGGATGGCTCTGAACAACCTATAGCATATGCATCCAAGGCTCTGACCCCCTCACAGTACAACTATTCACAGGCCGAAAAGGAGGCCTTGGCAATAGTGTTCACAGTCAATTAATTCATGTCGACCTTTTTGGGTTGCAGTTCTAACTAATTTTTCATAACAAGCTATTGGTGTTGTTATCTGCACAGCATTTCAAGCTCCGAGAATGAACAGCGCTACAACTCCAGTACTGGGTGTTGTACCTCAGAGAATACAGTGAATCTATATGGTACATGCCAGCTGCCCAGCCTTCTAATGCTGACACATTGTCTCGTCTACCACCTGGCCCACGCCCTGATTTCGACTAACAGCAGGTCATTTGCATCCACATCGATGCCGAACGACAGCATATGTTGGATGATTTTCCCCTTAAGGTCACGTGTGTGGGCACTGCAACACGCTAGAACCGCGCCATGCGACAGATCCTTCTCTGTGTAATCAATGGCTGGCCGTATTATCTCACTGAGCTCCTCGCTTCGAGATAGTTTTCTGACTGACACTTAGTTTTAGATGAGGTCATCGTTTTAGATACTGACACAGATGCACATCGAGTGATTATTTCGGCCGAATTGCACTTTCAACTACTAAAACAAATGCATAAACGGGGTTCTATTTCATACAAAGACTGAAGTCTTCATCTTTTGAATAATGTAGATGTTTTTCTGCAACCTAGCTGTTTTCTCCACATGTGGTCTTAATTGGGAATTATTCACATTAATCCAACTGGTGATGTGAACTACTGACTTACCAAAGTTGGTGATAATTTATTCCATCATGGTGGGTCGCATATAATGGTGAAAAATGTCAGGTGTACATGCGGTGCCTTATTACTCCTTTAAAGTAGTAACCCTAGGCAGATGCAGTAAAGGAGTTTGCTGAGTGGTGGAATTGGGGATTAACTGGAGGATAATCATTTTCATTAATTGTTTGGGAAATCAGTTTCATGTTCAGTAACAAACCATCATGTTGTTTTCAGCTCACCTGCGGATAGAGTATCTGGATGGGTGTGATGTGAGCAGTACCGCCAAGAAAACATTAAAATGGACAGCAAAAAGTGTGCAGAAGATTTTGATAGGTAAGTAGAAGAAATAAAATATTTTTAAGGACATCAGTCATTGGTAGGTATTACCTGAGACTGAATTTAGTCATCTGAAAGGCAGGCGAGATTTTTTATGTTAACATTGATAATGAAATATATTTTTTGAAACATAGCTAAATATTGCAGCGATGTTGACTGTAACTGTAATTTCAGAATATATGCTACTAACTTCGTTCAATGATACGACTTTTTTCATGCTGTGGGTGGCATGTGACAGGGTAATGATACAAAACTGAAACTATTACAGTGCACAATTCATCTAACGAATATTAATGTTTTTAATCGAGATAATTATTCTTCAGTTGTGCTGAATAATCTGTGAAACTCTGAGCGGCTGATCCCGGCGGAGGTTCGAGTCCTCCCTCGGACATGGTTGTGTGTGTTTGTCCTTAGGATAATTTAGGTTAAGTAGTGTGTAAACTTAGGGACTGATGACCTCAGCAGTTAAGTCCCATAAGATTTCACATACATTTGAACACACAATCTGTGAAACTGATTTGATCTAGAGCGACAGAAATTTCTTTATTCAAGAATACTGTGTGTAGAGACAATCAGATTTAGATTTAGGGTCCCAGTAATACTTACATACTGGATGAGTTGTGACGTTCTGTGATTTTTAAGTTGAGGACCTTTTTGCTGACGGATCCCTCGAGCTAGCACAGTAGAAATAGCCATGTACCATGTGAGCACTCTGAGTCTTACATGAGCAAAACAAACTTTCAGGTCATAAGTATAACGAAGAATATACATGGCTTAAGAATACAACTGTGTAGAAGACCGTAAGGGAGCTGCTGTAAAGAAACCAAGATGGAGATTCAATATCCCAGAATACAAGAGAATACTTGGGTTTTAAGCTATCTGTCGATATGGAAAATTTCAGCCGGAGGTACGCTGCATGAAGGTACTGTCACTGTGAGACACAGAAGTGAGAAGGTCGTTGTAGTCATTACATATTGAAGAACAGGAGTGTTGCACCAGTTCAACGTTATTGGGGCCACTGTTCTGTGTATGCAAACAAACCAGCCCCTTGCCTGCGGCTTATTTAATGACCATTATGTAAACGAGCTGCAGTAACTTTGGTTATTTAGGACTTAGTTATTCGTCCAAAAAAGTCTTTTTATTTAAATTAATTTATAGCCAAGATGACTGGCATGAAATCTATATTAAATCAGTTGTTGCAGGATAATCTCAGTGACCATAATCTATTACCTAAAAATGCTTGTCCGCCCTCCCCAAGTTATGTAGTTTGGACCTATTCATCCCAACCCAAACTATGCCCCTCTTAAAGTACCCAGCAACCTGAGACAGAACTGTACCTTGCTCGAGCAACAGCACCAAATTTGTATGATATATGCAAATATCCAGCTGAGTATTGTAACCAATGATCGTTACAGTTTCAGGTCTCCTTAGTCGCAATTTCCAGCAGAGTGTGTTTTCCAAGTGTATTTTCAGCAATGTATGACCCTATTCACAGTTTTAGGGCGTAGTTATTTTTTTCAGTTTCCAACAGAGAAATAACGGTATTCATAACTTTTGGGAGTTCTTTGCTGAGTTTATCCTACTTTCCAAGAATACGAGCATAAGTGAAGGACTTTAAATGTTTAGCAACTGGCACCACCATATATGTGCACATCGGTGTATGATACTATTTACACTTTTTGGAGAACTAGTTATACTTTTGCTGGGTTTTTCCGAATCGTCCCCAAGTACCCATTTTTCAAGATATCAGTCGTAAATACGAAGCCCTTAACTGCTATGACATCCGTTACCACCATGCACACCCTGCCACCACACCCATGTATGAAGTAATTTGCAGTTTTGGTACTATTTAGAGGATTTCTCCCATTTTGTTTCAAGAAAAATAATCATCGTTAAATAGCTTTTCTACCTACACTCTAGTGCTGTTCCTAGGAGCATCAGCAAGTATAGTAACAGGGTAACTATGCGGAACTATGAACTTTACTTAAAAACGAGCTAAATGAAGGAGGGACTCCCTACAATCATAAGGGTCGCATAGTGTTGGATAATCATTAGCTTCTATCTGCACTTGTTGTGGGGCCATCACTTCATACACCTAAGTCCGCCACCACCACTGCTATGTGATGCAAACTGTCACCACTGCTATCGTTCTATAAAAATAACTGCAATGTCTATATTAAACGCTACACTGTGTAGTATACCCCATGAGACCTAAAGAGTACCACATTGCGATTTGTCACGTGACTCTGTCACAGTCTGCTGACAGTCTCACCTCAGCCTCTAGTCCCTCATCTCGCTGCGCCAATGCTACTGATGGACCCTACACCTCACGCCCCATCACGTACCTACTACCACAATGTAGATAAGCGAGGCAATGGTGCAGCTGCTGTCCAGTGCTGCAGCCGATCCTCCATTCGAGAGATTCCAGCGAACATATTTCGATTAAAAAGACGAATAATAGCGTCTTCGACTACTAACTTCCCCTTGCTCTTCGAATTGGAGCAGACCACACGCAATTTGATAACTTAAGTATTCGACTTCTGAAATTTTCCACACGTATTTCTTCTTCCAGTAATTTTCCGTTTTGCAACCGGATCCAATCAACATTCTGCCACAATATTTCGGCTATCCTCGGGTGATTAGACGAAGTGCTGAAGACATCTGATGCAATCATGGTATTTATACCGAATTCCACGCATGCGAATCGTACTAGCGGTTTACGGCGCATGCGTTAAGAGGTGGCATGCGTGAGGCAGTCAAGTTGTGTGTGCTGTTTTCAGTGGTAAAGTAAGGACAATCTAATGTCTGAGTATTGACTGAGCATGTCGATTCCGTTGTGACCGCATAATTTTAATAATTGGATTCCAATTTTTATCCAGCTGAAAGCCATTATCACGATTCATTAAATTATCAGCAACACGTATTTCCAAGGATTCTTTAATTACAGAGTCCCAGAAGCTGGAAACCGCTGACAAAATTTTAGTGTTATTGTATTCCATTGAATGTCCCGCGGAAATGAAATGTTCTGCTACTGCCGATTTTAAAGGCTGCCGCAGATGGGTGTGTCTTTCGTGTTCTAAATAGAGTTCCTGGACCGTTTGTGTCGCCTGATCTATATATGCAAAGCCTCAGTCACAGGAAATTTTATAAACAACGGCCATCCTCCATTATAAATCGTCTTTAACGGACCCGACTAGGGCCCTGCTCTTTGCTGGTGGACGGAAGATGACATTAATATTATTCTTTCTAAGTAATCTGCCTATTTTAGAAGGCACGTTCCCGACATATGGAAGGAACGCAGTTGATTTATAGTTGTCATCAGTCTCCTCACAGTGTTCCTTCTTGTTATTATAATTGTGCGTGATCTGCCGTATTTGACGCGAAGTATACCCATTCTCTTTAAAAACCTTGTGTTCGTCTCTTCAGCACTTCGTCTACTCACCCGAGGATGGCAGGACGTCTCTGTGCCAGAACATCGTGGCAGAATGTTGATGGGATTCGGCTGCATACCTGGATATTACCGGACAAAACTGTAGTATTTTTGTCTCATTCCAACAGAATGGTAAGCGATTTTACCAGCTGTTGGTACCATCCATCTCCCATAGCACTCATAAATGCTGCATGGAAAGAATGTTTGTCAGTAAACTTCTGTAAATTCACAGGACATTTGAGCAATGCTGTAATCAGCTGAATAAGTGTTTTCAAGCTGTTTTTCTGTGGATGTTCCCCATATTACTGCCTTCAAAAATTCGTCCATTAAAAATCTTCATCCTTCGAAGTATACCATTTCCAGCACTCTACAGGCCTATTAGATAGACGGCTCACCAAGCAGCCTCCATGTAAGAAGCGTCAGCACCCTCTCATTTTATAACATATCCCTTAACTGGCTACAATGAGCCATTATTCCTTGGAGTCAGTCATCCTGACAGACTATTTATAGCGAGTTTACCTGTATAACGACCTCCATACTCTATGTAAAGATACTAACTGAGTGCTGCAATACATATAATTATTGTAGGATGGTTCAGAATTCCTTTGTTACAGTATAGACATGTGCTGTCATCTATATTGCAACATAATATTATGTGACCTCAGATACTAACCTCATTAACCGACTCATGCAAAAATTTTAGGGTGATGAATAATTTGGCTATTGCTATTTAGTCACTACTTGAAATAACTGTGGACGGCCAATGAAAACAATTATTTTACACACAAATACTTTAAAGTATTGCCTTTTAACGAGTTATCGGTCAGTGTCTGTAATTGTCATGTGGACTCTAGTTCGGACCACTTGCGTGATACATACGCAGTCAATCTTAGTGTTGTTGAACGTTCATATCCAGAATTCCTGGGATTCTGTCTCACCTCTCTACATTGTAAATGCAATTGTTTGTCTTTTTTAAGTGCTTCATAATATCCTTCGTCATTTGTATCTCGAGCATCGCAGACATTCCATTAGATACAAAGCTTTCTCGATCTCCAATCTGTCCCTGTGCACATAAGCTGTCTCCACTCCAAGCCGGCCCTTTCTACGTAATACTGATAGCCCTGTGACAAAAATAAATCTCTAAAATCTCTGCAAGTCGATACATGCTACTGCTGCTGAAGCCCTCCCATAGATACTCGTAACAGCCTGTACCTAAACCTATCGTACACAAGTCATTGTGTACTGAATGCTAGAGGTATTGTGATTCTATTACTGGTGTAATCTACGAGCAAATGCCACACACTGAAACATGAACTCCTGTTGCTACCGTCTATCACTGTTCCATTCGCGAAGGGTCTGTGGAAAGTATGTCTCTTACTAAAACGATCATATCAGCGTCACATTCCATGTTGCACTGATTTTCACGAGACGTTTGTCGGAGGAAGTACTATTTTAGCTCACGACACGAGGAAGAAGTGGTAAAGAGATCATCACTACTCCCGTTTTTTAGAGGAACGATTCACCCATATTCTTGCCATCTACAAATCTGCTAACAAACGTTCAGTCTCCAATATACAGAATTTACATCTCCCGATTTTGATATGCTCTTGTTCAATAGTTAACAGCACTTCACTCTCTTTCCTGTTCCTCTATCTTAGACCTTGGGCGATAATCCAGAAGTGTACCTACCCCTTGTTATTTTACTGTAGTCAGAAACTCCTTACATATCTGCATAATTGATCGGTTTCCATGATCTGCACATGACATCGAGAAACCTCTGTATATGATGAAAGTTCATTTTCATTCGATAGTAGCTCCTAAAGTCGAGGATCTCCAATAGCAGATCAAGATTGGGGTGATGGATATCATCTCCACAGTAGACAGCGCAAATGTGTGTGGTGGTGATTATCTGAGAAACGTACCTTCCCAAAGATGGAAACAACTGGTTGTTTAGTGGAAGTTTATGCGTCTTATCTGGTACACACACACACACACACACACACACACACACACACACACAATCACACACACACACACGCGTCCAATATTCATATATGCTATTCCCCACCAGAGTTGCAGTTTCTTTAAATTTACCCTGTAGCGTTCCACGAAATATGTGTCGTCTTTTCTTCCACCGAAGTACTACTGTCCTAGCTGTGCTACAGAACTATGACGATATCGGTTATAATAATAACACTGATTAGCAGGTCGGCGCCACCAGAAACGTAATGCGTCTCTCATCTCTAGTAGTATTCAATAAACTGTTTCACAGTTGTTTTAAATTCTCTTAATATTTCTGTGAAACTGATGCCCCAGCATATTGTTCTACCGTAGCTCGCTCCATGTGCTTAATCCTTGGTGTTTTTTTTATGGGAGTTTCAACGATAGTATGGAGGTTATCTGATTCAGTAGGTTAAGTTCAGGTGGGGTACCAGTCCCTGCAATAGTTCCCAGCATAGCTCCCTGGAATCCGCTACAGCCATCCTGTAGGCAATCCCATCATCTTCCTTAGATCCTACATCTAATCAAGTGCCCCACAAGCCGCTGTATGGTGTATATCGGAGGCCACAAGACACCAGTACTGTTGATTACCTTTCACTCTCATATTTACGCTATGCTCAAGTATGTGCTCAAGTAAAAAACGAATTGTCTCTACACCTCGATACATACCCAAATCCAGTTTTTGCCGATCTATGTCGACTTTGATACAGCTTTCTTTCTCTTACATATTCCAATTGAGTATACAACCCTATACGATCCTGGCAGTAGCTACCTGATCTGGTTCCTTGGCAGATAATGCTGCTACATCAATAGCATCAATGTTTTGTACACAACCTAGTTCAGCGATGAACTACATTTCTCAAACCTACACATCTGCTTCTACCTTTATATACCCATTCTACAACCTTCTTTTCTCCTGCGACAGGACATATATCCAGGAGATTTAGGACCTTACTTTCCCCACCATAACCTTAATCTAACTTGACCACTATGGACCCAAGGGTTTCAACTTTTTTGCCCTGCCCCGTGTTGGTAAAAGGCCACTGGTGGAAAGCATTCTTACTGTTCGCCAGTATGGATTATTTGGCGATCAATGGGCCTACATGTATTAATGTTAGGGTAGTACCAGACACTGACTATGAAGTACAGCGGCAATGCAAAATGTGTTGTGACATTCTGAGGTGATACTCTTTCAGGTAGAGTGGAAGCAGCTGGGTAGCAAACTGACACATATCAAGGGTCAGTTGACAACCAGGTACAGCACATTCCACCTAATCTTCCTCATCTTCAGCAGAAGAAGTGGAACCATTGTCACTGCATCAATAACCTCAATAGTCTTGGTGTTTGGTGATACTGCACTAAAATTAACATCACAAATGGCACCGCAGCAGTGGCATACCAAACATAATGGTGCCCATAGCATGATACTTTCTCAGCACCATCTCCTCACTGGCGACTGGTGAACAATACTTCTCGGCGGTCCCACTACTCCCTAGGCGCCCAGCTTGCAACACTAAACTGCAATGGCATTCCCAATCCAAAACCGCACATAGTAATATAATATACAGAAATTCCTCAAATAGTTATATGTTTTATGGGAAATGTTGTTCGTCTTGGAGACCATTTGGCGACCTCTGCAACTGGATTCTGGGGAATGAAAGACCCCATACCCCCCCTCCCCCTGTCGATATGCCACTGCACTAGGGAGTGTCTTTATAAATCGTCGAAATATTTTGAATATGCTTTGTTTGCAGTATATATTGCATCTTATAACCAATATCTGTGGCCAGGCCATATTAAAACGGCTTTTTACGTTGTAAAGAGTATATTTCAGTATAATGTCTAACATTCTGATGTCATGTTAGGCAACTAAATATGTGTTTTTATCACGTGTATTGCCAATGAGGGTAACATGGAATGAAGAAGAATGACCATGTTTTAAATTACAATACGTGGACGGTGTTCTCACTATGTAACAGCATGGTGTGTGCAATACGTAGTGTGAAAGTAAAAAAAGGTGTAAAAATTGATGTTCTGACAAGCTGCAGTACTTTTTTAGGTCCTTCATCCGTGTTATTTTTAGTATGTCTACCTACAACTACATGTGGCTTAACAGAGATCAATACCATACTACCAGGCTAGGAAGATGACCATCAGCATAGTATCCTTTATTTTATAACATGAGTATGTAAGCAAATATCTGTTCTATGTTGGAGTAACATGTAAACTCGTGTGTTTATTGTTATATGTCACACTAGTGAAACAAAACTCAGCCATTTTGTTATTTGTTCCTAAGCGAATTTGAATCATTCCTTTATTGAGCTAATGTGCAACGAGTCAGTTTCTAGGATATG
Source organism: Schistocerca americana (assembly GCF_021461395.2). Taxonomy (NCBI): domain Eukaryota; kingdom Metazoa; phylum Arthropoda; class Insecta; order Orthoptera; family Acrididae; genus Schistocerca; species Schistocerca americana. Next base: position 501,523,147 of record NC_060124.1, on the reverse strand, counting down.
TGTACATGGTTAGTAAAAACATTAATGAAGATGTGGTTATTTTTAGTTATAATTACGGAACTACACATAATTTTTTGGTTTCAGTTTTTCCGTTTACTGGCTATCTGTTTCTAAACAGTGATTCATCAGTAAAAAAGAAGGAAATTTCTAGCAGAAATGATTTTAAATTACGTTTAAGACTTGCTTTACTACCTATCAGACATTTTGTGTTACTAGGAAAATGATTAAGACTTTTTGTTGGTGGATGTTGAACGCATTTCTTGGCACTTGTAGTTTAAACAATTTGTAAAAAAGATCATTTCTCCGTCTAGTGTTGCAGTTATGAACATTATAGTTCTTCTCACATTATGGTGGGTTCTTTGTGACTTAATTTTATTAGTGAATATATATATTTTGATGGAACAGATAAAATATATGGTTGTTTGAAGAGGTACCTACACAATATCCATGGGTGAACACCACTTGTTGTTCTTAATGCTAACTTTTATGAAACGAGAAAGTTATTTCTAAACAATGAATTACCGCAGAAAATTATTCTGTAAGACATTATTGATTGCAAGAATATGCCAGGAGGTTGATATGCTTCTTTGCAAGATTAGCACTTTTACAAACAGCAAAAGTAGCTGAAGATAATTGTTTGATAAGCTAAGTAAATTACCTCTTCCAGTTCAAAGTTTCGTCTCCACATACATCCAAAAATATCCTATTTATTGACTACTGCCCAAGTGCTACATCAGTTGTTGGTATGACTCTGTTGTACACAAGTGAATGTAGTGTGTTTTCTTAAAATTTAGGGAGGGCCCTTATTCAGAGAACCACTTAATAATTCTTTCAAAAACTTCATTCGCCAACATTTATTTTGCTTTCTCTCTGATGGGATATATTATAACACTAGTATTGTCTGTAAAAGGCACCTATTTTTCTTATTGAATGTTAAGTGGAAAATAATTCATATAATAAGGAATAGGAGTCGACACAAGACTAAACCCCTTGGACTCCACTTTTATTTGCTTTATCCTCTTGCCACAAACACTTTCTACACTTCTGTCATTTTCTTAATTATTCAGCAGGAATCTTTGCACATTGTTTTGCATGTTTACTATTGCGTAAGGTCAGTTCCTCAAATATTATTTCCTTCTGTTTCATATAGCTTGGATCTTTAGTGTTTTTACAAGCTTTTGTAACTGCAGCTGAATGGTATTTGGTGTTACAACATATGAGAAAGTGAGAATGGTGGTCCAAGTGCTTGGTGGTTTTATTACAGTTTGGTGGGGTAAGTTGTTTCAGTTTTAGGGATGTCAGTTTGCTGTAGTTTGAGGGAAATTTGTCACAGTTGGGGATTTTGGGACAATCTGTTACAATTTAAGAATTCTTGTTATAGTCAAAGTCAGTATGTTACGGTTTTTTGGGTAATTTGATGCAATTTTGAGATAATTTGTTAGATCACTAAATCTTAACACATATGAGGGGTGATTTTGCGATTTTATCATAACTAAGGTGAGGTTTGGATAGAATAATATGAACTTTCGTCAGCTAATGACTGACATTCAATTCTATTTTCAACCTATTACCGTCTCCTGTAAGAGGTAATCAGAAGTAGTAACTTATGCCCTCTCTACCCTGCTGATTTTGGCGACCCTGAATTGAATGGTTTCAACTTGCTCACAGCCATTAGATCTATCTTGACTGACAGGCTTCAGCAAGTTCCAACTTGAGCACCCTGATATAATATGCAGTTGCACTGTTGGCACCCACTTTACTTTTACATTGCGAACTAGCATTGTAATGTATGACACACTTGTTTGATAGTGTGATGGTTATCACGTTGAGAGTGGTGGTGGTTATTATGATGATGGAATTTGTATTTTGGGAGGTATTATGATGTAGTTTGTGGATAATGTGTTTCATTTCAAGGACAGAGCGCTGAGTTTACACGAGCATTAAGAACAAGAAAATTAAAAATCGATGTCCACGATATGTCTTTTCCAATGAAAACCAAAATGAAACAGTTACACCATCGATCACTGCAGGAAGTAGAACACACAAGTGTGAAATCATTTTAGTCATTTCAGAGATTCGAGATAGATATATTATGAAATAATCGTGGAGAGATCTATTCCATATCCTATTTCTCCACATTAACTACACTTGGAAAAGTACTTTCTGTAACAAGGAAGAATCCTATGTATTCACTCTACAGTTTCTCCACATTAACTGCACTTAGAATCGTAAGTTCCATAATAAGATAATCGATCTTAGGCTTTTCGATGCACTGTCTGTTTCTTTTAAGATCTATGGAATAACAAAGGTTATCAGAACAGTAACAGTTTATGGGTTCCTACTAAATGTTTCTAGGGGCAGTTATTCACCTTTCTATAAATGTATGCGCTGAAGAACGCCTGAAATCACACACACAATGTGAACTGGAAAAATCAACTGTGGTGTACCTTAAAAGATATGGACTGTGCTGGTGGGTTTGGAGTAGGTTATAATGTTAATTCGATACAAGGGGAAATAAAATGAAAAGTGAATACGCTTCACAACTAGGCCATGTGATGGATCCATTAGAAAGTAAAAACCACATGAGTAATACATGAGACATCAGATAATTAATTTCTGTTTCATAAAACGCGCTCGGCTGCTGACGGATCAAAAACTACACACCCTCCTACACTTCCTCATCCTACTGAAACAGATATGCATGCATGCCTCCTTCAGGTCGCCAAAGATGTGAAAATTGTATGGTGAAATATCAGGGATGTATGGAGGAAATTGCTGAAGCAGAGTGTAACCTTCATCGTTGGAGTTACCATGTAACGGGATGATTCCATCTGTCAGCATTTCTGGGTGTATTGTCTTTAACGAGCAGTTCCTGCAAAGCATTTTCGTAGCTCTACGCCTCGAGTGTAATTAACTTCTCAAAGAAATCAACGAACTGAGGTCACCTGCAAGTGAAGACGTTGGTTATCATAGCCTGTCGGAACTTGTATGAACAGATTAGGTTTTCTTTGGTGGAGGAGTTGTGGGATATTTGCACTGTTGGCTTTGCCATTTGTTCTTGGGCTCGAAATGATCGAGACGTGAATTAAGACACGCATGGATGTCGGTTTCAGTCAGATTATGAAGTTCGAAAGTGGGTGCAGTTATCTGTCAGTTGTGGCTGAATGTGTTGGATGAAACAAGAATTGAACATCTTGTCTCCCTGTGGGATAAATGTATTAAAGCATGTGGTGATTACTTTTGAATTGCACAAATTCTTTGTTCCATTGTGACAGTGGCTAAGTTTTCATTTAGCTGCCCCTAATATGTAAAATAAAGCTTCATGCTTACTGCCACTTACAAAACCCCTTGACCACCAAGCACTTAGACCACCATTCTCACTTTATCATGTGTTGTAACACAAAACACCATTCAGCTGCAGTTACAAAAGCTTGCAAAAACACAAAAGATCCAAGCTATATGAAAGAGAAGGAAATAATATTTGAGGAACTGACTTTACCCAATAGTAAACTCGTAGCTCACTTGTAGTATTTTGACTCTGCGAGTGTGTTACTATCTTGTGTAGATGTACCCACCATCATTTCTGGTATATTGTTTGGAGGTGTAACAGGTTAGCGTCCTGAGCAGGATTCAATCATGATACACACAAAAAAGCGCCTGCGACGGAATACACCCACACAATTCCAGGAATGGTGTTAGGAGGTGGTTAAACTCACATTAATAATGGCCACAGTAGGGAGGTGGATCCACAAGTGGTAGGTGCGGGGAAGGGTCTGTGGTCCTGTGTAAGAATGCAACACACATGCAGACACTAAACAGTGCAATCTGTTTACAAACCACCATTCCACGAGTCTTAAGAAAAAAAGGACTTCCTTTGACATATAATGAGAATATAAGTGAACAGCAACTAACGAATTTAGTTTCTTTTAATTTTTGAAGTTGGGCATAAAGTAACGTCCCCTTAGTAAAGTGCATTATGGAAAATGCATTGCTGTTGCTAGAATTAATTAAAAGAAGCAGTGCACTGAAGAGACCAAGGTCGATACCGCAATTAAAAGAAATTTTCCTCTAGATATAATTAATCTAGAGAAACAGGACATGAATTGGATGTCTCCTTAATTATTTGATAATATATCTTTCTAAAAACTCTGAAATGGTTGAAACAATATCATACAAATTGGTTGTATTCCCAACAGTGGTCAATGACATGAGCAAGCCTACGTGTTTACATATGTGGAGCCTTTGCATGCGCACCTCCACCAATTGCCATCTCCCAGTCATGTTGGTTGACCACTGTCTGGAGCAGTGGCGCACTGCTAGCAAGCTGATAACTGTCGGTCTACAGTAGTCAAACTTGGTGGGAATTCCAGAGTGTTGGGGTAACATTATGAATATCCTGGATGCATGGCCGGTTGTGGGAAAAAAGTCAGGACGCTGGATAGGTACATAGAGGTAGAGACAGATGTCTGGCTGGGAAGAATGTAAATTATAAAGGAAGAGGCGGTTTATGAAACATTAATACAACTGATAAAACTGTGTTTTATCTTCTATCTGTCAACAAATGCATCATGTGGCTGCTGCTGTGATTGTGTAAGGTGATAAGCTTTGTTTGAGTATGTAACAGAAAAAAAGCTATATCCCGATTAGGGATTTGGGCTGTATGGAGATATGTAAAAAGTCAGTTTTTACTCCAGCAGGGAGAGAGTGGGAGGGAAGGGTGATCGATAATGCTGGTACAATGTACCCCAAAGCACTATAGATTGACTTCTGAGGTATCTGATTGGACGCAAGATCTTAGGATGATGATGGAGTAGTCTACAAGAAAGTGGAAACGAATTGCAAGAAAATCTGGGGAAAACTGTTGTAAGGACTGGTAGTTGACCTGAATACAAACAGGATCACAGGATCAAATAGCATCTACACTACCACTCGAAATAGTAACTGCCATAACTAGATCCAGGATTAAGCAACTCCAGTGGGTTAAAGCATGGTATTTGCATAGATATTAAGGGAATGTAATCTACACCATGAAAGAAATGGTTTGCAGACCATCCACTGATTAAGATATCTAATGAAGTGTTTAGTTGTTGCTGACCAGCTAAATAGTCTCACCAACATAACTGAAATCGATGACAGCTTTCTAACACCACTAGGAATGTATTATATCAGTAGAAAAAAAGTAGGCTCATTTATCATCAAAAGATACAAGGTACACCGAATGACACTGTTAGACTTTGACTACGAATACCAATTTTGAACGTTGTATATATATATATATATATATATATATATATATATATATATATATATATATATATGTGTGTGTGTGTGTGTGTGTGTGTGTGTGTGTGTGTGTGTGTGTATGTGTAGGTGTGTGTGTGTGTGTGTGTGAGTGTGTGAGTGTAAGTGTATACTAGATAAGTCTCATCCACATCTAGTAAACAACAATTTGATTCCATCTTTGCAAAGATATGTTTCGAAAGTAACCAAAACTACATACATATGCGCCACGTAAATGGTAGAAGACACAACCCTTCCTAACCCAAGTATCAAATCGGAGGTCTCTAACATTGGGAGCACCTATCCAGTGCAAATGAACTTTCAGGACATACAGAGGTACTTTGCCATCATGCAGAAATGATAGGATCTGACCAGTTTCTTAGATGAGGAAGGAGTTTACCGCTATAGTAAAATAACAGGAGATTTGAATGCTGCTGGACAGTGGCCGAATTGCAGCTTAACAGTTTCAGAAACAGTTGAAAAGTACTGATGACTATAGGCTAATTGCATTTTAAAATGTGGAAGATGTAAATGCTAAATCTCGAGACCTGTATGTCTAACATAAACTACATTGCAACTTCCATTGTTTTATGCATTATATTAAATATGATATACTTCCCAGCATACAGCTAGCACTGGACTGTGGAGAAAGTGTTTGGATACAGGCTGTTATCAAAATGGTTCAAATGGCTTTGACCACTATGGGACTCAACATCTGAGGGCATCAGTCCCCCTAGAACGTAGAACTACTTAAACCTAACTAACCTAAGGACATCCCACACATCCATGCCTGAGGCAGGATTCGAAGCTGTGATCGTAGCGGTCTCGAGGTTCCAGGCTGTAGCGCCTAGAACCGCTCGGCCACCACGGCGGCAGGCTGTTATCCATAGGAGTACTGTAACAGCAGTGCGATGTAGCAATTTGCAGCGGTTTTAGAGGTTTACCTTTCTTTCTGTTACATTGGCCTTACGTACCCAGGGACATGTGGCTTGAGGTTTCTTTATATCTAATGATATTGTATTGTCGTTTCACCATGAATATCATAAGCACTCGGAAAAGTCCATTGAATATGATATTTAATCCAGAGCGGAGACAAATCCATGGAATTCAGTGTATGGATGTTCTAACAACCCTCAGGTCAACCGTATGTGTACCAGGCGGTCACAAATATAGTGCACATGTTTTCAGAATGAAACTGCCATACAGCTAATTAAACACTGCAATTTTACCTAAAATTTACAGGTAAAGTATTTCCAGAAGGAGATTTTCACTTTGCAACAGAGTGTGTGCTGATTTGAAACTTCCTGTAATAAAACTGTATGCTGGACCGAGACTCGAACTCGACACCTTTGCCTTTTGCAGGCAAGTGCTCTACCATCTGAGCTACACACAAGACTCACGCACCGTCCTCACAGCTTCATTTCTGCCAGTACTTCGTCTCCCACCTTTCAGACTTCACAGAAGCTCTCCTGTTAACCTAGCATTACTATCACTCCTGGAAGAAAGGATGTTGCGGAGACATGACTTTGCCACAGCCTGGACCTTGCATAACTAGCACTCCTGGAAGAATGGATGTTGTGGAGACACGACTTTGCCACAGCCTGGGGGATGTTTCGAGAATGAGATTTTCACTCGGTAGCAGAGCGTGCGCATATGTGAAACTTGCTGGCTGATTAAAACTGTGTGCCGGACCGAGATTCAAACTCGAGGCCTTTGCAAGACATCTTCTGTGAAGATTGGAAGGTAGGCGACGAGGTACTGGCAGAATTAAGCTGTGAAGACGGGGCTTGCGTCATGCTTAGGTACCTCAGATGGTAGAGCACTTGACGACTGGAAAACCGTGGTCTGGGCAGATCAGTCCTAATTTCAGTTGGTAAGAGCTGATCATAGTGTTCGAATGTGGCGCAGACGCAACGATGCCATGGACCCAGGCACGGTTCAAGCTGGTAGTCACACCACAACGGTGTGAACTGTGTTTACGTGAAAGGGACTGTGTTCTTTGGCCCAACTGAACCAGTCTTTGACTGTTAATGGTCATGTTCGGCTACTTGGAGATCATTTGCCGCCGATCATGGACTTCATGTTCCCAAACAAGGACGGTATATTTTTGGTTAAAAATGCGCCATGTCTCCTGGCCACAATTGTTCACGATCAGTTCGAAGAATGTTCTCGACAGTTCGAGCGAATGATGTGGCCACCCAGATCTCCCAACACGAATCCTGTCGACCATTTATTGGACCTCATCGAGAGGTCTTCTTGCACAGAATCCTGCACCAGCAACACCTTCACAATTATTGGCAGCTATAGAGGCAGCCTGGCTCAATATTTCTTGGGGCTCCCAACGACTTGTTGACTTCATGCCATGTCGACTTGCTGAACCATACGGGGCAAAAGAGGTCCGACAACATATTATGCGGGGATGCCCTGACTTTTGACACGTCAATGTATGTGCCAGTTACTTATTTATGGCAAAATGTTTTATTTATATTTCGTGTTTGTCATTAATTTCTTGGCACAAATACAAATACCAGTGTCTCCATCAACTACGTGGGAAACGATTTGAAGACGTGTGGAAGTCTGCCATAATGAAGAAAGCACTTTAACCTAGATGGAAGTGCAGTTCTGAGGATTCTGCAGAGTACCGTATGTGCAGGCACAGATTACCATTTGCAGGCTACACTTTGACACAGCGACGACCAAGAATTCAACAGGCAAGCACAGCCCTTGCACACCGCCTGCAATGCATGCTGCCTGGCTGCATACGTCCCCCACCACTAAACAACGCATTAATAGCGTGGGCATTGGGATGAGGGGAAAAATTGTCGTATCACACTTACATCTTGATGCTGTCACACTGCATATTTCTCAACGACATAGAACACAAACAAATATAATGTTCACTATCATTTAATTATTTTTGGCAGTCTGAAGACGTAGTATAATTTTTATCTGGTACGAACAGTGTGCTTAAAGGCAGACAGACCACATGACTGATATTATGAATACGTGGTGCCTGTTCTTTCGGACGTCTCAGGGAGCGAACATGGAGGAAATTGACACGGGCTGTGCATAGGTGGCGCTCGAAGGGAGTGTAGGATGGCCGAGATGTGTGCTGAGATAGTCTGTGCAGTTGCACTAACGCAGTGTGCCGCAGGGTGCAGTGGTTACCGCACCTGCAGGGTAAGCAGGAGACTGCGAGTTCGAATCCGGGTACAGCACGCATTTTCACTTGTAGCCGCTGATTCTGCATAATCTTCCAATACAGCTGACAGCAGTGATCCCCTCCTTTCTTCCTCCTATCTTCTCCTCTCCACCTTCAGTTTACATACGATATCACAGATTTTCGCACTGAGGTTGCAATGTAACCGTGACTGATTTAGTTTCATACTTCAAAGTTCATTTCACGCACTTACGTTGATAGGAATACCGTATCACTTTGGTCATCCTCTTTATGCAGACGTGAAAGCTCTTCCAGAGGCACACAACGAAGACCTTGAGGACAGTTATTACACAAAAGAATCTGTCTTTTAAATGGAAATTACATTCAAGATTAATCTTCTACATTTGCACATGGAAAGGGTCACTTTCAACTAAAACGGCAAACGGTCTCAAAAGGAGTTAACATTTTCAGCGTCCTCGGAAAAATGAAGAAACGATGCTTGTAATTAGTTCAAGGCCACAATGAGTTCTTCAAAACTCCCGTTTTGTTTGATCCCAGTGAGCTTAGGGGAATGGACAGGTTTTTTGGTTGGGGCATTTCCCTTCCGATACGCAAATTTCTTTTTGAATGCATCTATGTCAAAACAGAAACAAATTGTTTTCCAGCTTGCATTGTCTTAGTGTGGGCAGTGTGCAGTCAATTCCACTGAAAATGTAAGGTCTGCAATCCATTCCGGATGATTAATTTTCGTTACTGTCTTCCTTTATCCTACAGAAATTCAACTCTGGAGCATTTTAAATGGAAATGTCGTTCCGGAAAAGCTTCTTCATTTAGCTAACGTAATTTGTAGCAATATAGAAAGTCTCCATACTTTTCGTTCACTTCCACTAAAACTGTTGCAACTGACAATGTAATAACTTGTGCGACTTCAAAAAATTTACTGTTCGTACCACCAAGTTGAGCAAGTGCTCCATGCCTGCAAGCTTACGACAATATGTCTCATGATGTATATAACAATGAGTACTGTCATTCGACAGACTTCTGGTGACAGATCGGTACACTGCCTCTTTTCATGGAAAAGGTCACTGATAAAGTCCAGTTAAGCAGAGCCTTTACCCAGATGCGTGCTACAAATTGTGCATGCATGCAGTTTTGCAGTTAATCGTAAAACAGAACAATGAATAATAACTACGTCTACCAGTAGGATATTAATATCTTCCTAACACTATTCGTGACCTCTTGTTATTCTTCAATACATTATGCAATTTTGTAGTCTCTACGTATTAGGATGTCTGAGTTGCCTGGGCGCATATTTCTCCTTATACAAACAAAGAGACCATGTGCCCTTGCCTAATTTGATGACCGTTATGTAAACATACTACCCATGCAGTATTTATTTAGAACTCACTTAATGGGCTAAAAATAACGCTGTATATACTATAATTAAAGGCTAAGAAGACCGACAAGTCAATTTTACCCCGTTGCCCTAACCTAATTTTCATGACAACAATTTCATACCCTAAAATATTGTTGGCCGGCCGGTGTGGCCGAGCGGTTCTAGGCGCTTCAGTCGGGAACCGCGCGACTGCTACGGTCGCAGGTTCAAATCCTGCTTCGGGCAGGGATGTGTGTGATGTCTTTAGGTTAGTTAGGTTTAAGTAGTTCTAGTTTCTAGGATACTGATGACCTCAGATGTTAAGTCCCATAGTGCTCAGAGCCATTTGAACCATTTTTTTAAAATATTGTTGTCCCCATTGTCACTCATGCAATGTGCTCCTATTCGTCCGTCACCCACACACCAATCGCCTTATCGTACCCACCATCATAGGACGGAACTTGGGATTAGCGCTCTGCTGATCGCTCAAGCGACAGCAGGAAATTCTAATAATATTTGCAAATTTCTAGCCAATAGCCTTGCCACAGAGATAAAACTGGCTACCGTCAGATGGCTAGCCATCTGGGTCTGTCGAGAGCTGTTGGCAGGTGTGGTGCTCTCAGACCGTGTGAGGCCAGTTGGGGGTTACATGACTGAGATGTAGCGGCTCCGGTCACAGAAACCGGCAACGGTCGATTTCGTAGTGTGAGGACCACATGCCCCTCGAAGTCTGCGTCCTGTTACGCCTAATACCTACGGATGACACAGCGCCCGGTCGGTACCATTGGGTGTTTCGAGGCCTGTTTAGACGGAGTGTAGTTTCATTTGAAAATTTCCTGCAGAGTATTTCAGCCAATCGTAATTACGGTTTCAGGTATTCGTTTCCTCGCCATTTCCAGCAGCATATCACCCCAAAGGGTATTTTATACAACATATGACGCTATTCATAGCTTCAGTGCCTCGTTTTCCGCAGTTTCGATTAAAGTATGTCCCCCATTCGTATTTTCGGCCAAGTGTGATGGTATTCACTGTTTTTGGGGCTTCTTCACTGAATTTATCTAAGTTGTCAGGAACATGCACATATTTACGGGACCAAACTGGAAGTAGAAAAGAACCCACCTGAGACAGAGGCAACACGCACACGCACATACACATGTACACTGACAGCTCAATTTTTTTGCGGATTGCCCCAGAAATAAATTCAATAGCTTCAATCAACTTCTTCCGTGCAAGGAAATCACGAGGTGACCAGCTGGGATACGCTGTGGTCCACTCCCAGGCCGCGAGACTATTTGGCTGAGAAGAACAAAGTTCTACAATAGCGCTCACAGCTCCAAGGAGACTCCAATGAAAGAAGAAAATAAATATATAAATCAGTTAATAAGAACGCGGTGTAGCTCAAACAGGTACTACACCGCATAAAAAAATACAAATACGCCTCAGCATACACTAGCTCTAGCGCCGCGGAATTTGAATCCGCGCCAGACGTCATGGACGTCGAAGACCCATAGAGGTCGCTGCACCGTTAAGTTGTGGCGGCGCTCGCCTCCTGGTCCGCTTTTAGTGTGGGGGCGCCACCAGAATGCAACTTGAAAATACAGCTACACAACTCCTTGTAAAAATAGGGGACCGTACCTTCGAGCAGTGCTTCATTCAGTGACTGTCAGAAGGCAGGTGACCTGTCCAAATGTATTTTTAGTGTTTATGGGTGTATGCCATTTTGACAAGTGTCTTCTTATTCTTTAACTGTTTTATTGCTAATGCTACTACTTCTTGGGCAAAGGGGAGAGTAACTGGGAAATTTGTGTAGATGTTATCCATTTGTTTTCGTAAGTCTGTCTGATGTTGCCGGTGATTCACATTTTCTTCATCATAGAGAAGCATGTTCAGCAGGTATTCTGCTGAACTTGTGTAGCCTGGTGTAGCCATAGTACCTACAGAAATTCGACAAAAAAGGCGGTATATTTACTTATAGAAGGGGCATTGCAGAGAAACCCCATCATTAGGCTGAACAACACTGGCATACAGAGGAAAGGAACAATAACAGTTGTCATTCAACGAGCACATAAGACTTACAACTGAAAAAGCGACAAGACTAATGCACAAACGCGCCACGTCAAACTCAACTCATTGCGGATTATCATTGCAGGCACTTCAGATGTAACTAGAACCCTCTTTGAACCTTTAGTATGTTTCGCAGCAAGTACCTAGGCGTATCGACTGTCACTCACGACCAAAAAAGCAATTGTGAGCCGTGGACAAAGAAGTGTATTGCTCAGGATGTCAGGTGCATTTGGCACCTTGTCCATGGAGGTCCAATGATTTTTCTTGTAAATACCTCTTTGGCATAACCATTGGACACAGAGAAGCAGCATACTGGATCAGAAATTGTAGCCTGGATGATGTATATAACAGGAGAGCATATTACAGATGAATGCCAATTACGTCTTTGGAAGGTTGAGACATGGAAAAAAGAATGTGAAACATTTGAAAAGCGCCGTCGGGTTTTCTCCTTCTTCCCAAACATCCAGGAACGGATGAGGCTCAGACACGATGACCCAAGTCGTGGTATAGTACGTTTGATGATAGGGCATGCCCACTTTTACCCTACACGCCTGCACCGCTTTGGCCTTAGCGAAAGTTATTTGTTTAAATGTTTGCAACACGGGTCCCACAAACACATAACACGAAAATGTCGCTCACTCACACTCCTAAGGCCGACGTCAAAAATCTAAGACATATGGCAAGCTATAAGGGCCCCAGGAAACTGGAGCATACTTAAGGGCATCACTTATGAAATACCAAGAGTGCTACCCAAGACTTAAAAGCAGCAACGACCATTTTCAGTATCGCGACCCGAAACAAACCTTTCACCACATCATGAATGGGACAACAGAGATTCAAACACTGATATGGAAACACATGCACATAGACACAGATGATGATATGAACCCTCCAGTACTACCAGATATAAATACAGCATAGTAGAACACACGACTGCAACGATAGTACAAGTAATACATACATGGAATTTAGAATTAAGTTACTAACAGAAATAAAACAACCAAATTTTCTGGTTGTACAAATGAAAAAAGTAATTATTTGGCTCTTTCGGTCATTATTTTCAAACAAGTAGTTTATGTAATTTGTGAAACGTACATGATGCGTACTGTAAAACGAATGAATTTCATAACATTGTGCATAAACGTACATATGCAGTACAATGAGAATTAAATACACAGTCACAGGTGCACAACGTAGACAAGAAGTGCCTTTCGGGGAGACAAGACTCGAAGTCACTTCCAGAGGCTTCTCTAGATTTTATGAGGCGGATAAGTGGAGGAAGTAGTTGTATTAAGAACAGTGCTGTCATACCGTATACACAAATGACATTGCGTTAATATCACAACATGCATGCTTGTAGTAGTCGCTATAGTAGAATAGAATATGCTAATTCAGGTGAGACAGTCTCGAAGTGTTTGCTGAAGCTCTGCCACTTGAAATAGTTGGGTAAAGGGAGCTCTTTTGCTGTCTTTCGTATCGTGTATTATTTTGTACTTAAGAATATAGTATAATTGGTTTTTCCTTCCTTTCGCAAATTGTGTTTTAATTATTAATTTAATTATTTTTTGAAAAACAAGAAAAGTACTAACATTCTGAAAACTGTCTAGTATTGAGGAGCAAACGACTCACTATAGTTATTTAGTTGGTGAGTCACTCTGTAAGGTTACTAAGTAAATGTATAATTAAATGACTGACGTCCCGTTCATTAGCAATGCATGCCGGTCCGATTCTATGCTTTTCACTGTTGAGCTCCCTTGTTTGTAGCAACTTGCTACTTCTATCACGTAATCAGCAGTAGAGTATAACCAATGTGCGTCAGCTTGCTGGATGTACAACTTAGTAATAGTTTCCCGTTTTCCGACCCAGCAGTAACTTCACAGCACAGAAATTCTGACCATCTCGCCTAACCATGTGTGGACAAATCATAACTTCAACTCTTGTAACACTTCTGTAACTCCGCTTTTTCTATTTTTGCAAGTACTCTCTTGTTCTCTGCAATTAGCAACAATCCTGCGCTTTTACCCAGAAAACTTCTTTAGTATATCCCAGTTCACGTAATATACACGGGCTATGTTACACAGCTAATGTACCAGCTTCCCTGCAACCAGAAAGTTGATTGAAAAGTATATCCTTGCTCCATCAGTCTTCACTTCCACGGTAGGTAGCTTTAAATAGAAAGGAAGGTGTGCATGGCTAGATTCCATGACCAACCTTAATTGTTTTTGCACTTTCTGCAGTCTCTCCATATACTGATCTCGTGACATGAAGCTCACTCCCAGTTGCTGTCACAAACCTGTTACATGGCTTTTCGCACTTTCGACAGTTCTCTGCATAGTTCCCAAGCACTGTTTTCGAGGACTTGAACCACTTCGTTATTACTGTTCCTTATCCAGATTCTACACCTCAGCTTGCAACATGTTTACGTTCTGGTTCACTGTTCTTCCCCAGTTAGCTGGCGTAGTGAGCGAATATTATTTAAGGCATCTGTCTCTAAATCTGCAATCTGCATTGTGTGACACTCATTTGCTGCATTCTTTCCTTTTGACACTGTTTCACCAATTCCACCATATTTTTTATCCTCCTGATGACTCTATAGTTAGCTATGACAAACACAGTTTTCAGATGTTAGCCTCCTGCATCGATCAAACGTCCCCTCGTTGTGTGTGCTATTATCCCCAGAATTATAGATCGATACAAGAGGGTCGTTGTGCATCACGGAGAGTTTTTGCTATTGAAATTTCGGGACTGCACTTTTCAGGAGGAGTCGGGCAACATATTACTTCCCCGCACATACATCTCGCGTATTGATCGTGAGGAGAAAATTAGAGAAATTACAGCCAATACAAAGACTTACGGACAATCATTTTCTCCACGCACTATTTACAAGTGAAACCGCGTGGATGGGTCAGATAGTGGTACCAAAGGCACCCTCCACCACACACTATTATGAGGCTCACGGAGTATTATGCAGCCGCAGAGAACCTACCTCATTCCACCTCTTCGTTTCTCATAATCCCAAGTATCTTCATCCATTCTCCCGTATCTTACCAGAAATTGTCGAATGCATCCTCTAGCCTTCTCAACTCGTTCCGTATTTCAAATGCTTTAAAAAACATTTGTCTCACCCAGCGGTGACTGCTGATTACTACACGCTCTTGCTATACGAAAAGCTCTCACCCTTCCAAATGCTGTTTCCACAATTCTTCAACATTGACGTTTACCACTAGTATGGGTGAGGACCTCACATTTACCATCTCGTCTCCTGGTGCGCCCTACCTGAGGACAGGATCCCCATTACTCTTTCCTCCCCCTAAAAATCTCCTGTTGCCCCGAAGCATTTTACCTCACTTACACTAAAAATTATGCCACACTTATTATACCTAATAAACACAAAAGCATAAACATTCTCTTATCTCATAGGCCATATCACATACGGGCTTACCCTTACTGCTGTGTCTATAACCTCTAGTTTTCTCCCCTACATCTCCTTTTCGTTCCAACACCACACATCCAGACTCAAGGAAACGATCTCGGACTTTTCATACGCGTAACTGTCACCCTCGTCGGCAACGCGACATTAACTTTCAGTAGTGACCACAACCTGATATCACCCTTCATATATATAAAAAAAAAAAATTCTTCGTTTTGCCCTTGGAAGTGTAGGAAGTCGACAACAATACCCATAGGCCAACTCAATACCGAGGCATTCTTGCTGTAAGACTCACCTCTTCATCTTGATTTCATACCGCCTTGGAACTAGCTCTGTGCATCCTGTCGCATATTTCCATTTCCATTTCCCTTTAACAGATTTTCTTGGGTTATCATTCTTGGTTTTAAAATGATAAATGGTGATAGCATGTTACAACTATGTACTACCTCTTGCTGTGGCTACCCTTTATTCGTGTGCAACTTCGAGGTCTACTCTGACACTACAAACCTTAAATAGTTGGTATTGTACGTGTCCAAATACTATCCTTACGTCTTCTCTATAGTCCTTTGGATCCTTTTTGTTCTTCCATTGGCTTGATTATGTAAAGGACTAGTTCTCAATCTCTTCTCATATAACTGCCGACACAATTTTTTAGACAAATCTGATATAATGTTGGTTGTTTGTTATGTCACTATCGTCTGAAGTACCCCAAACTTCAGTATCCAGTTGTTGACTAGTGCTTGAGACAGTTTTCTTGCCTGTTGGTTGGTCATCGAGAACATTTCCACACACCTCTAAAATGGTTTATAATCGTGAGTGCATATTTCTTCCCTGCAGGTGTTTTGTTGAAAAGATCTAAAGCTGCAACTGAAATGGTGCCAATGCTCATCAGGAATGGTGCTCTTCTTATGCACAAATTCGCTACCTGTGCACATTGTATGTAGTTCCATACATTTTGGTTCTCATCCACCTCCATGTTCCTCCACGTTTATCTCTTTGCTACTCACTTGTTGATAGACCTAATCCCCTATGACCAACTACCCTGAGATCACGGATCTCCTGGAATACTTTCTCTCTCACATTTACTGCTACCACCACTCACAGATCCAACTTAGTTGCTCTGCACGGTAATCATCGTGCACACGAAGCTGCATATGTTTACGAAACTATTTATCGAGAAACAAACGAATTAAAGAAATGAGCCGCCAGTGAGGAATGATCTAAATAAACGGGGAAAGTTCAAAATTTGTGCCAGAAGAGGATTGGTGTCTGCCTCTCCTGCTTACTAGGTCATAGTGATCATTGGACCTGCATAGACTGCCCTAGCGCACGTCCTGTTAGAATAAAATTCTCAACTTATCCATACTCTATTGATGTAGTGCCCCTTGTCAATTATCCTCATTACTCACAGCATTACCGAGTGAGGTGGTGCAGTGGTTAGACACTGAACTCGCATTCGGGAGGACGACGGTTCAATCCCACGTCCGGCCAACCTGATTTGGGTTTTCAGTGATTTTCCCAAATCGCTCCAGGCATATGCTGGGATGGTTCCTTTGAAAGGGCACTTCCGACTTCCTTCCCCATCCTTCTCTAATCCGATGAGACCGATGACCTCGCTGTCTGGTCTCCTTCCCCAAAGCAACCCAACCCAACTCACAACATTTTTCCGATTCCTATAAGAACTCTAGCTTGTTGTGCAACTGCACTGAAGAGGCCATTGACATTCCCTTTCACAGCCATTTCTGATCCTGCAGCCACTATGAATCAATACTCAAAGGAACTAGAGACATTAGCTGTAAGTGGGCATTGTTTTAAATAGATAGGGTAAGTTGGAAATTTTTGCTGGACCGGTATTTGAACCCAGAACTCCTTCTTACTAGGCAGATGCACTGAAAACTACGTCATCTGAACGCAGTGGTCATTAGACCTGCACAGACTAGCGTAGCATGCCCTCTGTCAGACTAAAACCATCAACTTATTCACGCACTACAGATGTATAGCATGTAGAGCCCCTGGCCCATTATCTTTATACTCAGAGTATTCCGGCTATTTACATAAGAGTTTGAGCTTGATTTGCATCTGCACTGAATGGATCATTAGCCAGTCTCTCCTAAATAATATATGTAGTGTCTGTTACTTCTTTTGTTTTTTACTTACGTCTCATGTGCCATAGGACCAAACTGAGGAGCAAATCTCCATGGTCACGGAGCGTGTCAGTACATGACATTACACCATAAAAGTAGTAAAAAATAAAAATAAAATGTTTATGAACCAAGAAATCAAGCCATCAGCTTAAATAAACATAAGAATGCACTTAATTCTTCAAAGAACTCCTCAGCAGAATAGGAGTGTGCCATGAAGAGACTTTTCAGTTTCGATTTGAAATAGCATGGATGCTGCTAGGATTTTTCAGTTCTTGTGGTAGCTTATTGAAAACGGATGCAGCATTATTACTTAGACGTTTCTGCACAAAAGTTAAGGTAGTCCTATCCAAATGCAGGTTGGATTTCTGCTGAGTATTAACTCAACGAAATTTGCGTATTTTTGCGAATTAGCTGATATTATTAACAAGAAACAAAAGTAAAGAATATATATATCGAGAGACCAATGTCAAAATAACCAGACTAGTGAACAGGGGTTAACAAGGGTTTCGCGAACTTACACCATTTATTGCCCAAACTGCCAGTTTCTGAGCCAAAAATATCTTTTGAGAATGGGAAGTGTTAGCCCAAAATATAAGACCATACAACATAAGTGAATGAAAGTATGTAAAGCAGACTAACTTTCCTGTCGAACTATCACTTACTTCAGATACCATTTGAATAGTAAAAAATGACAGCATTAAGTTTCTGAACAATATCCTGAATGTCGGCTTTCCACGACAGTTTACTATTTATCCGAACACCTAGAAATTTGAGCTGTTAAGTTTCACTAATCATATACCAATTCTGCGAAATTAAAACGTTGGGTTTTGTTGAATTGTGTGTTAGAAACTGTAAAAACTGAGTTTTACTGTGGTTTAGCGTTAGTTTGTTTACTACAAACCAAGAACGTACATCATGAGCTGCACTATTTCAAATGTGACTTACCGTTAGTTTGTTTTCTACAAACAGTCAACATACATCATGAACTGCACTATTTGAAATGAAGCTCATGTTGCACACAACATCCTTTACTACTCAGACCCCACATCACAGCAATTCTCAACACTGTGACTAAATACATTTTGCTGTCTGGTGTTGAAATAAGAGATGAACCTAATGTGAGCTACTCCCCGTATTCTGTAACGGTCCAACTTCTGGATCAATATTTTGTGATTAACACAAACAAATGCCTTTCAAAACCTTTTTTTCAACCCATTCAATGCCTCACAGAGAAAAGAGAATACAGTATTTTCATTTACTAAATGACTATTAAAGCCAAACTGCACATTTGATGGCCAATTATGTGACATAAAATGATCAATTATTCTTACATACACAGCCTTTTCAATAACTTTAGCAAGCACTTATGGGATATATATAGCTCTAAATTTGTCTATGTTATCCCTTCCTTCCTTTTTATAAAGTGGCTTTACTACAAAGTACTTTAATCGTTCAGGAAACTGACCATTCCTGAAGGAAAAATTACAAATATGGCTAAGTACAGGGCTAACAAGTGTAGCACAGCACCCTAACATTCAGCTAGGCACTCAATCATGTCCATGAGAGTCCTTAGCTTTCAGTAATTTAATTATTGACTCAATATCCCCCTAGTATGTATCACAGAGGTTTTTTTAAGACATCAATCTTGGAAAGGCGTTAGCCAAGAGAGTTATATGATTCTTGAAGAAATAAATTTTTAATTTAATTCACCAGCAATGCTCAGAAAATGATTGTTAAATACTGTACACATATCTGAGTTATCAATAAAAGAAATACTTTTGCTTCGAACTGATTTTATATCGTCGATCTTGTGCTGCTGATGAGACACTTCCTTCACAACTGGTTTTAACATTATCCTGAGAATTAGGTGTTCAATTTCCATACCGCATACTTTTTGCATTCCTAATAACATTCTGAGCACCTAACATTACAGTTTGTAATGGGCTACTATAGCTTGATTGTACTACTTCTAATATTCTGATATAATTCTCACTTCGTTCTACAAGATACCCTTATCCCACTAATCATACACCAGGCTGCCTTTTAATAGTAGTAGCCCGTTTGGAACATTCCAATGGAAAGCAACTCTCAAAGAGCAAGAGAAATGTTTTAAGGAAAATATTATATTTGTCATTTATGTTGTCGCCACTATAACCGTCATGCCACTCCTGTTCCTTGATGAGGTTTAAAAAGCTCTCCATTGCCGTTAGATGAGCTTTCCATAATAGTTCGTAATTATATGTGACATTTGTTTGAGTACAAAAGCATTATACGGTTAAAAATTGTCCATCACGGTCTGAGAGACCATTCACCCTTTTACTAACGGAATGCTCATCTAGTAAAAAATAAAAATGTTGTCTATAACTGTGCTACTGTTCTCCTGCAACCTAATTGGAAAAAACACAGTCTGCATCAGATCATATGAGTTTACCATATCTACCAACATCCTTTTTCTTGCACAATCCCACACAAAATTAATACTGAAGTCTCTACATATAACTAATTTCTGGTACTTCCATAAAGTGAATCAAGAACACTCTCTAGCTTGAGCAGAAATGCTCTGAAGTCAGAGTTAAGAGACGTATAAACAACAAAAGTTAGAAGTTTAGTTTCTTTAAATTCTACTGCCTTACCACATGTTCAAATATCTACTCAGCGCAGAGCCATGATACGTCTATGGGCTCAAACGAAATACTTCTTTTTGTACATTGCCACTACCCCACTCCGAATGGAACTCCGTGAAAAACAGCCAACTAATCTGTATCCTGGTAAAGGAAGCCTCTGAACTGTCGAATTGTTTAAGCGGTGCTCCAATATATCAACAACTTCAGAGTCCACATCTAGAACCAGTTCACTAACTTTACCAGTATCTTTTATATTTTGATGAAATATGCTGATTCCTTCTCTGTTTCGAAACATGACGCCCTCTGGAGGTGATTTCTTGGTTACAGGGACTTCCTTAAAGCAGATATACTTATCATCTGACTTCAATCTAAAACAGGTGCCGCTATAACACCAATTACTACAGCAATTTTTTCATGAGTGATCCCACCACCACCCACCACACTGTCACCTATCAGCTTTGCCAGCCTCCTCTTTCCCGACCTATTAGGTGCGCATGTCTAAAGGAACTGACACCACGTGTATGAAAGTATTTACACTTGTCATCCGTCTACTGGGTCATCTGTCATCCCTTAAACTCATTATCTCTTATCTGCAATACCTTTACTTTCCTACTCGGTTCATCTCTGTTCATGTGTTTCGTTCCAGGATTTTGCATGGCCTAAATATCCGTTGTACTTCCCATCGTGTTAATCTTGTTGATGGACCCTTCAGCTACAGCAACCATTTCAATACTGTGTGACCCATTATCACTCAGAACTTCATTCCATAGAGATAGCACTTGAAGTATTCCATAGAAAAGGCACAACATTTCATGTTTTTGCTTATTATTCGCTATTGTTTCTCATTCACTTTATTATGTGTTACATCGGCATTAGGCGTTTAATTGTATGTTTTAATTATCTTGATTACAATATTGTGGCTACCTCTTTCAGTTTGTCGTGGCTAAGGAAACCAGGTATTTCTGCTAGGTAGCATAAATGAACCTGAGGATACTGAGTTCCCTGCATACTCAAAACGAATGTAATGATACACAATGGATATCGCTACATGGACCTGTCAATTGTCAGAACAAGTAAAAGAGAGGTGGTGAGTGGAGCGGGAATGTTCTTGTTTTGGGTTTTTAAAAAATGGTTCAAATGGCCCTGAGCACTATGGGACTCAACTGCTGAGGTCATTAGTCCCCTAGAACTTAGAACTAGTTAAACCTAACTAAGCTAAGGACATCACAAACATCCATGCCCGAGGCAGGATTCGAACCTGCGACTGTAGCGGTCTTGCGGTCCCAGACTGCAGCGCCTTTAACCGCACGGCCACTTCGGCCGGCTTTGGGTTTTTATCCATCAGTTGACTTTACTACTGCATTCCATTATTATTATTACTTTGGATTAACTTAAGAGGAGATGACGGGAGATCATTATTATCTAAAGAGTACTACAGCAAATCGGATAAGAAAATTGTATTTAGTTCTTACATCACAGAAGTGTTCTAATCTTGCATAAAACTTCCGGTAATAACATTTATTTACGTTAAAACTTATGACAACAGCATTAATTTACATCAAAATTTCTGATAATAACATTTATTTATATTACTACAAACTTTATTTTCCAGTGGAATGTTTATGTGGTCTCCTATAATTACTGTAGAAACGTTACACCATTAGGAAATGGAGGAGTGTTTACAAAGATATGTCACACGGTGCTCGTTTCACTCAACAGTCAATAGGCACACATAACATTCTTTAGATTAACCACTATGATCTACATATTACTATCAATTAACGGGCTAGATAAATAAGACCAGCAGAATGTAGTTCCGTTTGGTATATTTTCTCCCTGCGTATCACTGAAGAGGCCTCCGTGGCGGCAAGAATTCACTTAAATTCCCTTAATAAGGAGCTGATGGCTGTTAAATTTTAGATATTGCCACCTAATAAGAAGACGACTACAAAAACAGACATTCGGTCAATCTCGTAATTCTTCATCAGATCCCACTAAAGAAAACCACTGGATTTACGTGATGTACTCTTTGCCTTAATATATTCTTTACCGTGATATGCAATAAAATGTAGCTGAATAAAAAAATTAAGGATATCTACCTAAGTGTGGCAATGAGGGCCTGCTGCGCATTACATACTTGCGATTGTTGGTATTTTGGTGAACAGTAGAATCGTGGTCTTAGGTATGTGATTACTAGAGGGTATTAAACTGTGGTTCAATCCTGACTGTGTGTAGTCATCAATTTCGTTAGGTAACTATAATGCTGGCTAATCCAAGGTAGGAAATTTGGGAAAAGTAAGCCTGTTTCGTTGGTCCCATACCTTTAAATTACTCTTTAACTCCATGCTGATCTCTGCCTCTGTTCCCGCTGTTCCATGGATGGTTGCATTTATTTCGCACATGCCCCATTTGTCCACAGTGTTGACTTTGGAAATATCGAAGAGAGTGGAAACAGCTGTTCGACTTCATTTGCTAACTACTGTTAGACTAGCAATGGAACATAGGGAACCTGATGTGCTGACTGGATTGTAAGTCAGACAGTCCCTATCACCTGTAATGTTTGAAAAATCCACCAGCTCCCTATTTTTAATGAAATTCTCATTACGAAAAGCACAAGAGTCAAGCTTCTTTTCCGTGACAGGCACTTTGACAACCACAGTTATTGCTTTAATCCCCATACCATAGGCCATAGGTTCAGATGTTGTGTTAAAAAGGCAACGTCAGTACTCTCACATCAGCTGTAGGTGGCTGATGGATTTTGTTTGGGAGGACAATCGGATTTAGGGGGTGGTTCAGACTTCAAGGCACACATCACCATTTGGCATGATACCACGCGTTGTATTTAGCGCACCAGACTGATTCTAGTGGCCTTACAGGCTGTCATGTTGGAGGAACTCGATCGTCTGCAGGCAGCTGGGATAGTCGAAACTCTCACATCTAGTGCATGGGCCACAGCGCTAGTGATCATGTGGGAACCGAATGCATCTCTTTGCTTTTGTGGGGATCAATCAAAGGCAGAAACCTATCCTAACTCCTGCCAAGAAGATCTCTTCACCAAACTAGCTGGGACAGGGAGGATATTTTTCCAAGATAAAACGTGCTGATGCACACCTCCAGCTACCCTTAGATGAGGCATCATAGAACACTCTCGCCCTTAACACGCCATTTCGGTTTGCATAAGTACAAATGACTCCCTTTTGGCTTTTCCTCAGTTTCTGCAATTTTCCCGCGATTTCTCGGACAGCTGATACAGCATATTCTATATTGTGTCAATTACTGGGATGACCTTATTGTCACAGAAAGCTCCCGCCAGGAGCATTTGGGAAACCTCCGCACCCTGTTCACAAACCCACAGGATACGGACCTGCGTCACCGTTTAGGAAAGTGCGGATCTTTTCAACCAGGAGTGGACTATTCGCGGCGTTATCTCTGAAGAGTGTCTCGGGCCTACTAATCTGAATGTTGCTCCCATTATTTCTTTGCCTCAATCGACGAGCCTAACTGAATTGCAAACATTTCAGGCCAAACTCAATTTTTATGCAAAATTGTTATCCCAGATAGCCCATGTTGCCCAACCTCTCAGTAAGTCGCGTGTAAAGTGGGTCCCATATACCTGGACCCCCACTGGTTACCAGACTTTTGTCAAATTGTAAACCATGCTGACATCTGCACTGTGCCTCTTTCCCTTTTCTCCCACTCGCCCATTGGTTGTGGCCAACAGTATTGGAGCTGTCTTGGCAGACAGAAATGATGATGGCTCTGAACAGCCTATAGCTTATGCATCCAAGGCTCTGACTCCCTCACAGTACATCTATTCACAGGCCGAAAAGGAGGTGCTGGCAATAGTGTTCACAGTTACTTAATTTCTTGTCGACTTTTTTCGGTTGCAGTTCTAACTAATTTTTCATAACAAGCTATTGGTGTTGTTATCTGCACAGCATTTCAAGCTCCGAGAATGAACAGTGCTACAACTCCAGTATTGGGTGTTGTACCTCAGAGAATACAGTGAATCTATGTGGTACATTCCAGCTGCCCAGCCATCTAATGCTGTCATATTGTCTCGTCTACCACCTGGCCCAGGCCCTGATTTCGACTAACAGCAGGTCATCTGTGTCCACATCGATGCCGAACGACAGCATATGTTGGGCGATTTTCCCCTTAAGGTCACGTGTGTGGCCACTGCATCACGCTGGAACCGCGCCATGCGACAGATCCTTCTCTGTGTAATCAATGGCTGGCCGCATTATCTCACTGAGCTCCTCGCTTCGAGATAGTTTTCTGACTGACACTTAGTTGTAGATGAGGTCATCGTTTTAGATACTGACACAGATGCACATCGAGTGATTATTTCGGCCGAATTGCACTTTCAGTTATTGAGTCTATGCCTCTGGTGTCACTGAGGCATGTCCCAAATGAACATTATGGCATGCAGTCATGTGTAGTGCCCTGAAATCAACGTTGCCGTCAAAAAGATTTTCCATCGTTGTGCAG
Source organism: Schistocerca americana (assembly GCF_021461395.2). Classification (NCBI taxonomy): domain Eukaryota; kingdom Metazoa; phylum Arthropoda; class Insecta; order Orthoptera; family Acrididae; genus Schistocerca; species Schistocerca americana. The sequence goes on along the minus strand of NC_060124.1, from coordinate 501,498,579 downwards.
CATGTACGTTGCTCTAGGCATCGCCCCCTCAGTCATTTTCCCCTTGGCATATTTCTTCAACTCCCTTGGGACGGCATCCATCTCGATTTTGCAGCTCCTTACTTGGGTGCTACGTGGTGGCTTATTCAAAGTGCCCCTATGTCACATGCATGGCATCCTCCACGGACGAAGCTACCCTTCCCACCCTAGCCCAGGTATTGGCCACCATACGGTTGCCTCAGACATTGGTCTCTGACAACGGCCCACAATTCATGGCCTATGCCTTCAAGAATTTCTGTGCCCCCAATGGCATCAAACACATCCGTAGCATTCCATTTCATCCTTGCTCCAATGGTGAAGCGGAATATCTGGTCCTAAGTGTTAAGCAGCATGTGAAGAACGGTCCACTCAATTAACACCAGTAAAACCCGTCACAGACTATTCCTATAAGCCGCAAATTACGTTAATAAAATGTTTCTGTTCGGCTGCACTCTTCGCACTATCTTCGCAGGCATGACCTTCGTGAGCCTGTCTGCTCAAACTCCAGAGCCGTGACCCACCATGAAAATGAGAATACTGTTAAGACATATATTTAATTAAATTTTCTTGGAGGTAGAATGTCACATGCCCGATTCCGATATGATTGTTGAGCACTTCCTGCCATCTCTAGGTCACGGTGTCGATGTGTGTGGCAAAGTTCCACTTTTCGTAAATGACGACTTCCAGATAACGAGCCTCGTGACGCCTAGGAACCGGCGAGCCATCGATCCTGGTTAGTTGTCCTTTAATAGCAGATACCTTTATTTATTGGGGAGAGTCGTCAGTTTGGATTTTCGGCACCATTCTGATAACACATTCATTGCCCATTTTGCTCTAGGCTCTACATCCCCGCGGCCTCGGCCTCCAACCAGCAGGAGGAGGTGGTCTCCGTAGGGTATCACCTCTAGCGCATCGCCGCCTCATTGTAGACTATCCAATAATTGCTCCATATTGATATCCCAAATCAATTACCCCTAGGACACAGCTTCTGTGGACACCACATCGTCATCTTTTTGCTAGTGCGCCCGTTGGGTGACGATAATGAGACACTTTTCCCTCACAACAGCTCCTCAGATAACCACACAGCTACTCTGAACGCTCTTTCTCCTGAAAACAGGACAGGAGTGAAGGCCACCACAGTGGTCAAAGACTCCACTGATGTCCACCATGATGCTGGTATTTACTAGCGCAGAGCTGAGCCACAGACCTCAGCCGCCAGGGCAATAGCGTCAGACAGTGATTGCCCCAGCTGAAAGCCAGATTGCCTGTCACTCATTGTGTGTGCTGCAAGTCTGTCAGCCACCTGTCCCTCAAGACGCAGCTCCCCCTGCACTACTCACCCCTTGCTTTCGCCTTGTGTTAGGAGGACTTTATTGTCGTCCGAGACGAGGGAGCAATCAGTCGCAGCTGGCGCCGCGCATCTCAGTCAGTCCCTCCAAGGGGTTCGCACACTTTGATGGGTTCGTGCTTGGCTACCACAGGGCCCCAGCCTCTGCAGCCTGCATGTCTATTCCCTAGCTGTTCTCTCTCCCCTCCCTTGGAAAACATCTCTGGTCTTGTTGTATAAATGTAATCTGCATTTTCGGTAGTCAATATCAGAATGCTCTCCTATGTTCTTCGTTTCTTTTTTCTTTCTTCAGTCACCTTCTCCTATCTTTGCTCTGCTTCAGCATTTGAGGTTCCTCTTCCTCTTCTTCCTCCCTATGGACACCTGAAGGCCAGCCCACATGTCTGACGTGTAACATGTGACAGGGTAACGCATAATTGCCAGCCCAAGGTCGACAGGCAGGCTTTGCAAATACTCCCAGGTACAGGCCAGGCCCACGAAGGGCTGATTGCCTGAGCTGCTAGCTTTCCGAATTGCCAATTGGTCCCTCCGTCAGGTGTTTGGAAGGTGTGGCCTGAGGTGTGAAGAATCACCGAAGCCAATTGCCCCCAGCTGGAAGGAGTACACCATCAGAGTCACTGGCATTCACAGGGGAGTTTCTCAAAATGAGCCAATCATCTTCAGAGTCAACGGCTATGAAATGAAAACGGAATGAGGCTAGTGGTTGAAAGGCCCTTGAGCTGTCTCGTGGTCCCTCACAGTTTCATGTACTGAAGATGGTCAGCCCTTCACTACAGTAAATCCTTTTATTATTCAGAGAGGTGTTGATGCAACTGCTGCCCCTGTGAAATCCTGCTCTTCCTCATGCAATGGCACTTTGCTTTAGGAGATTACCTCCGATTCTCAAGCACAGAAACTGCTAGCGCCTTTGCTCTTCCATGACTACGCTGTTCTTGTCGAGGCCTATAGAATGCTAAATTCTTCCCTTGGTGTTACTTATTCTAGGTTCCTCGATGGTCTGACCCATAGCAGTCCATTCGGTGATGAAAAAAGTAGATGTCTATTTAGTGCCCATACTGCACACCCTTCCTCACTTTTGATAGAGTGCTTCTTCCATCGAAGATCAAAGCAGGTTATGTAGTTATCACAGTCTGACCGTATATTCCGAACCTGATGCGCTACTACCTGTGTCATTGTTACAATCACACGTGAGAGTCCTGTCGACAGCCAGCCAAATGTGTAACCTGTGGCAGGGATGCACACGAGATTCCCTGTGCGCCTCCTTCTCCCTGCTGCATCAGCTCCGATGGCGATCATGCTGCCTCCTCCCACGAATGTCGGGTGTGTCCCGATGAGTGGGCAGTCCAGGAGATCTGGGTGAAAGAAAAAGTGTCTTACCCGGACGCTCGCAAGGCAAGGGCTTGTTGGAGGCCCTGCATTCTACGATCTGGTACCTACAGTACCGTTCTTTCCACATCTCGGTCCACAAAGGTCATGGCCACGCAGACATGCGACATCAAATTTAGCATCGCGGTTCTAAAATCCCCCAGCATTGTGGTAGCGTCCCTGTCCCCTCCCCAGATTTGCAACACGATACCAGACATTCGGCTCACGTGGTGGAGTCATCAGCTACACAACCGGCAGGCCAGAAAGGACAGAAAGAACAGTCCTATGAAGACTTCCTATGTCCCTCCCACCAACCAACATCTGAGTCTTCCTCCGCCAGCCGGAAAGCCTCCAAGAAATCAAACAAGGGCAAACGGTCTTCTCCTTAACTTACTCGATCTTCTTCGACGGTGTCGCCACATGGTACCCTTTCCAGGCCGACCACCGTGTCGCCAGTGCGCACCACCAACCGATTTTCTGCCCTGGACTTCGCAGGCTGGCAGAAAGAGAATGCTGATGCTTCCGTAGAGCTCTTCGAGCAGGATCCCTCTGCATCTGTGCCCTGTAGCAGTGATTCATCGAAGGCAGGCACTCGTCATCTGCTAAGGTGAACTCCCTTAACTTTTTCCTCGTTGTGACTATCCTCCAACGGAACATTTGCAGTTTTTGATCCAACAAAGTGGATTTATAGCTGCTCTTAGAATCGCCGCATTCACTTTTTCCCTGGTTTCAGGGATTGCATCCTTATGACTACTTTGAGCTCTCGCATTTCTTCCCAGTCCATTTTGACTTTCTCCCCAAGGACGGCACTCCATCTCATGGGGGAGTCATGCTGATTACACGGGTTGACATCCATAGTCAACCAATCTCCCTGACTTCCCACCTCAAAGCTGTTGCTATTCGCCTTTTCCTTCATAACTTGACGTTTTCCCTTTGTACTGTTTACATCCCTCCGTCATATAATGCCACCAGGATAGACCGTCTCCAGCTTATAGTGCAGCTATCACACCCCTTTGTGCTGCTCGGTGACTTTAATGTGCACCATACGCTTTGGGGTCTTCCAGAACCAGTCCAAGATGTGCCCTCTTGCCTGACCTTCTCGATGAACATAACGTCTGCTGACGTAACACAGGAGCACCCACGATCCTTTCAGACTCCACACACACCCATTCCCATGTGGACTTATCCTTCTGCACTGCCTAGCCTGCCATCGCCTCCAGTGGACCGTTCCCTTTGACACATACTCGAGCGATTATTTTCTGTGTGCTATCCGTTTGCTTACTCCCACCCCACCTATGTGCAAAGCCAAATGGCAGCTTACTAAGACCGACTGGAAGCTATACTCTTCCCTGGCGACCTTCGACGAACAACGTATCCCCAGTTCAGATAACCAGGTAGAATATCACACAGACGTTATCCTTACCGCCGCAGAACGTTCCATTTCTCGCACTTCCTCTTTACCACACTGTGTTCCGGTCCCTTGGCGGACCGAGGCTTGCCACGACGCTATTCGCGCCAGAGACATGCTGTCCGCGTGTTTAATCGTCATCCTATGATGGTAAACAGCATTTATTGTACACAGTTGCCTGCACACTGTCGTCGTGTTCTTCGGGATAGCCAAAAAGCTAGCTGGATTTCATTCACTAGTTCTTGTAACAGTTACCCTCCCTCTTTCGTCATGTGGCTTTCTGGGACCAAGATCCATTCCCCAGCTTCCAGCCTGACAGTAGCAGATGATGCCATCGTGGACCCTGTTGCTGTCTCCAATATTCTGGGTCGACATTTTGCGGAGATTTCGGGCTCCTCCTACTATCACCGTGCCTTCCTCCATCGGAAAGGGGCGGTGGAGGCTTGGGCGTTACTCTTCTTTGAATTGTGAGTGGTACAACGCCGCCTTTACTATGAGGGAGTTAGATCGTGCTCTCACTTCTTCCCGATCCTCTGCCCCAGGGCAAGATGCTGTTCGCATTCAGATGTTGCAGCACCTTTCTCTTGCGGGCAAACACTTTGTGCCTAATATGCACAACCGCAACTGGGGAGAGGCCACGTTTCCCAGGCACTGTCGTGAAGCCACTGTCATACCCACATACCCATACCTAAGCCTGGTAAGGAAAAACACCTTCCTTCTAGCTACCGCCCCATTTTCCTCACCAGTTCTTTTTGCAAGGTGATGGAATGTATGATTCATGCCTAGCTGGTGTGGTAGCTCGAGTCTCGCAGTTTACCAACCTCTGCGCAGTGCTGATTTCGAGCGCGCCTTCTTCCAGTTGATTATTTCGTCACTTACAGTTGTGTCAGTGTCGTCCTAACCACCGTCTGCTTCACGTGCTACCTTAATTTAAGTATAACTGTATTTTTCCTACTTGTCATTTCTTCTTCCGTGTGATTTTGCTTTTAGGAAGCTTTAATTGTCTAGTGCTATTAATAGTGTTCCATAGATTTCGTGTTTGTTTTGAATACAGTCAGAGAGAGTCCCTTTAGTCAACCATAGTGCCAGTAGTGCTTGTGTTTGTTTTCAATACAGTCCAGAGACAGGTAGTGCTATTTTCATTTTTTTCTACAAGAAGTGGCTAGCAACCACAGTTTAGTCAATAAACAGCCGCCTTTAGTGAATTAGCAGTCTAGTTAAAAGTTGATTAACTCTCTTCAGTAAGTTGATTCCTTAGGATGGATAGGATGTGTGACTGCTGTGTACGGGCGTAGGAGGAGCTGGCCACTGTTCGCGAACAGCTGAGCGTGTTGATGGCCGCGGTCAGCCGTCTTCAGGCTGGTACCTCGGAGTGTAGCGGCAGTGGGGAGTCTGGTGCGTCGCAAGCTACACCCCAGGTGATACATGCTTCACCCACTGTCCCTGCTGTCGAGGCATCTTCACGGGTACCGGGCGCGGTTGGGCCACCCTCTCCCCAAGGGGAGTGGCGGGTTCAGCGGCGTTCGCGGCGCACGAGGCGGAGGGTAAATGTGGAGGCTGGCCGCGTGGCATCGCCCGCTCTGCCTGTGAGTGGACATGTGGCTGCTCCTTCAGCAAGGTCCGAGAAGGCACACGGGGGGAGGGGTTTATTAGTTATTAGAAGCTCCAACGTTAGGCGGGTGATGGAGCCCCTTAGGGAAATAGAGTAAAGGTCGGGGAAGAAGGCCAGTGTTCACTCTGTCTGCTAGCAAGGGGGTCTCATTCGAGATGTGGAGGAGGCCCTACCGGCGGCGACAGAGAGCACTGGGTGCACCCGACTGCAAAATGTAGCTCATGTCGGCACCAATGACTCCTGCTGTCTGGGTTCAGAGGTCATCCTTGGTTCGTACAGGCGGTTCGCGGAATTGGTGAAGGCGGAAAGCCTCGCTTGCGGGGTGGAATAAGAGCTAACTATTTGTAGTCTCGTTCCCAGAAGCGATCGCGGTCCTCTGGTTTCGAGCCGGGTGGAAGACTTAAACCAGAGGCTCAGACGATTCTGTGGAGATCTGGGGTGCAAATTTCTCGACCTCCGCTATCGGGTGGAGAAATGTTGGGTCCCCCTGAATAGGTCAGGCGTGCACTACACGCCGGAAGCGGCTACAAGCGTAGCGGAGTACGTGTGGAGTGCACATGGGGGTTTTTTAGGTTAGAGAATTCCGTCCCTAGGCCCGACAAGACGCCTCTTGAGACGCGGAAAGGTAGGAGTAGGCAAAACGGAACAGGCAATAACTATATTAATGTGCTAATAGTAAACTGCAGGAGGTCTATAGAAAGGTCCCAGAATTGCTCTCATTAATAAACGGTCACAACGCCCATATAGTACTAGGCACAGAAAGTTGGCTGAAACCAGATGTAAACAGTAATGAAATCCTAAACTCAGATTGGAATGTATACCGCAGAGACAGGCTGGACAGTGAAGTGGGAGGCGTGTTTATAGCGATAAGAAGTGCAATAGTATCGAACGAAATTAACGGAAATCCGAAATGTGAAATGATTTGGGTGAAGGTCACGGTTAAAGCAGGCTCAAACATGCTAATTGGATGTCTCTATAGGCCCCCTGGCTCAGCAGCTGTTGTGGCTGAGCACCTGAAGGATAATTTGGAAAATATTTCCAGTCGATTTCCCCACCATGTTATAGTTCTGGGTGCAGATTTTAATTTGCCGGATATACACTCCTGGAAATTGAAATAAGAACACCGTGAATTCATTGTCCCAGGAAGGGGAAACTTTATTGACACATTCCTGGTGTCAGATACATCACATGATCACACTGACAGAACCACAGGCACATAGACACAGGCAACAGAGCATGCACAATGTCGGCACTAGTACAGTGTATATCCACATTTCGCAGCAATGCAGGCTGCTATTCTCCCATGGAGACGATCGTAGAGATGCTGGATGTAGTCCTGTGGAACGGCTTGCCATGCCATTTCCACCTGGCGCCTCAGTTGGACCAGCGTTCGTGCTGGACGTGCAGACCGCGTGAGACGACGCTTCATCCAGTCCCAAACATGCTCAATGGGGGACAGATCCGGAGATCTTGCTGGCCAGGGTAGTTGACTTACACCTTCTAGAGCACGTTGGGTGGCACGGGATACATGCGGACGAGCATTGTCCTGTTGGAACAGCAAGTTCCCTTGCCGGTCTAGGAATGGTAGAACGATGGGTTCGATGACGGTTTGGATGTACCGTGCACTATTCAGTGTCCCCTCGACGATCACCAGTGGTGTACGGCCAGTGTAGGAGATCGCTCCCCACACCATGATGCCGGGTGTTGGCCCTGTGTGCCTCGGTCGTATGCAGTCCTGATTGTGGCGCTCACCTGCACGGCGCCAAACACGCATACGACCATCAATGGCACCAAGGCATAAGGGACTCTCATCGCTGAAGACGACACGTCTCCATTCGTCCCTCCATTCACGCCTGTCGCGACACCACTGGAGGCGGGCTGCACGATGTTGGGGCGTGAGCGGAAGACGGCCTAACGGTGTGCGGGACCGTAGCCCAGCTTCATGGAGAAGGTTGCGAATGGTCCTCGCCGATACCCCAGGAGCAACAGTGTCCCTAATTTGCTGGGAAGTGGCGGTGCGGTCCCCTACGGCACTGCGTAGGATCCTACGGTCTTGGCGTTCATCCGTGCGTCGCTGCGGTCCGGTCCCAGGTCGACGGGCACGTGCACCTTTCGCCGACCACTGGCGACAACATAGATGTACTGTGGAGACCTCACGCCCCACGTGTTGAGCAATCCGGCGGTACGTCCACCCGGCCTCCCGCATGCCCACTACACGCCCTCGCTCAAAGTCCGTCAACTGCACATACGGTTCACGTCCACGCTGTCGCGGCATGCTACCAGTGTTAAAGACTGCGATGGAGCTCCGTATGCCACGGCAAACTGGCTGACACTGACGGCGGCGGTGCACAAATGCTGCACAGGTAGCGCCATTCGACGGCCAACACCGCGGTTCCTGGTGTGTCCGCTGTGCCGTGCGTGTGATCATTGCTTGTACAGCCCTTTCGCAGTGTCCGGAGCAAGTATGGTGGGTCTGACACACCGGTGTCAATGTGTTCTTTTTCCCATTTCCAGGAGTGTAGACTGGGAGACTCAAACGTTCATAACGGGTGGCAGGGACAAAGAATACAGTGATATTTTTTTAAGTGCTTTATCTGAAATCTACCTTGAGCAGTTGAACAGAGAACCGACTCGTAGCGAATACATATTAGAACTTCTGGTGACAAACAGACCCGAACTATTTGTAACAGTTAACGCAGAACAGGGAATCAGCGATCATAAAGCGGTTACGGCATCGATGATTTCAGCCGTAAATAGAATTATTAAAAAGGGTTGCTAGATTTTTCTGTTCAGCAAAAGTGACAAAAAGCAGATTTCAGAGCACCTGACGGCTCAACACAAAAGTTTTGTCTCAAGTACAGATAGTGTTGAGGATCAGTGGACAAAGTTCAAAGCCGTCGTACAATATGCGTTAGATGAGTATGTGCCAAGCAAGATCGTAAGAGATGGAAAAGAGCCACCGTGGTGCAACAACCGTGTTAGAAAACTCCTGCAGAGGAAAAGGGAACTTCACAGCAAACATAAACACGGCCAAAGCCTTGCAGACAAACAAAAATTACGCGAAGCGAAATGTAGTGTGAGGAGGGCTATGCGAGAGGCGTTCAATGAATTCGAAAGTAAAGTTCTATGTACAGAATTGGCGGAAAATCCTAAGAAATTTTGGTCTTATGTCAAAGCGGTAGGTGGATCAAAATGCCCAGAAACTCTGTGACCAAAATGGTACTGAAACAGAGGATAACAGACTAAAGGCCGAAATACAAAATGACTTTTTTCAAAGTTGTTTGACAGAGGAAGACTGCACTGTAGTTCCTTCTCTAGATTGTCGCACAGATGAAAAAATGGTAGATATCAAAATAGACGACAGAGGGATAGAGAAACAATTAAAATCGCTTAAAAGAGGAAATGCTGCTGGACCTGATGGGATACCAGTTCGATTTTACACAGAGTACGCGAAGAAACTTGCCCACCTTCTTGCAGCGGTGTACCGTAGGTCTCTAGAAGAGCGTAGCGTTCCAAAGGATTGGAAAAGGGCACAGGTCATCCCCGTTTTCAAGAAGGGACGTCGAACAGATGTGCAGAACCACAGACCTATATCTCTAACGTCGATCAGTTGTAGAATTTTGGAACACGTATTATGTTCGAGTATAATGACTTTTCTGGAGACTAGTAGTCTACTTTGTAGGAATCAGCATGGGTTTCGAAAAGGACGGTCATGTGAAACCTAGCTCGTGCTATTCGTCCACGAGACTCAGAGGGCCATAGACACGGGTTCCCAGGTAGATGCCGTGTTTCTCGACTTCCGCAAGGCGTTCGATACAGTTCCCCACAGTCGTTTAATGAGCAAAGTAATAGCATATGGACTATCAGACCAATTGTGTGATTGGATTGAGGAGTTATTAGATAACAGAACGCAGCAATTCATTCTCAATGGAGAGAAGTCTTCCGAAGTAAGAGTGATTTCAGGTGTGCCGCAGGGGAGTGTCATAGGACCGTTGCTATTCATAATATACATAATTTACCTGGTGGATGACATCGGAAGTTCACTGAGGCTTTTTGCAGATGATGCTGTGGTGTATCGAGATGTTGTAACAATGGAAAATTGTACTGAAATGCAGGGGGATCTGCAGCGAATTGACGCATGGTGCAGGGAATGTCAATTGAATCTCAATGTAGACAAGTGTAATGTGCTGCGAATACATAGAACGATAGATCCCTTATCATTTAGCGACAAAATAGCAGGTCAGCAACTGGAAGCTGTTAATACAATAAATTATCTGGAAGTACGCATTAGGAGTGATTTAAAATGGAATGAACATATAAAGTTGATCGTCGGTAAAGCAGATGCCAGACTGAGATTCATTGGAAGAATCCTAAGGAAATGCAATCCGAAAACAAAGGAAGTAGGTTACAGTACGCCTGTTCGCCCACTGGTTGAATACTGCTCAGCAGTGTGGGATCCGTACCAGATAGGGTTGCTAGAAGAGATAGAGAAGATCCAACGGAGAGCAGCGCGCTACGTTACAGGATCATTTAGTAATCCCGAAAGCTTTACGGGGATGATAGATAAACTCCATTGGAAGACTCTGCAGGAGAGACGCTCAGTAGCTCGGTACGGGCTTTTGTTAAAGTTTCGAGAAAATACTTTCACCGAAGAGTCAAGCAGTATATAGCTCCCTCCTACGTATATCTCTCGAAGAGACCATGAGGATAAAATCAGAGAGATTAGAGCCCACAGAGAAGCATACCGACAATCCTTCTTTCCACGAACAATACGAGACTGGAATAGAAGGGAGAAAAAATAGAGGTACTAAAGGTACCCTCCGCCACACACCGTCAGGTGGCTTGCGGAGTATGGATGTAGATGTAGATGCAGATGTAGATGTAGATGTACGCTTTGTCCACCCATGTCACGAATGGTTTACTCTGGAAATCCCAGACTGTGGCCGTGTTTTTAGATTTGGAGAAAGCCCATGATATCTGTTGGAGGACTGGTATCTACCACACTCTCTATACGTGGGGCTTCTGGTGGTTGCCTGTCCCGTTTCATAGCACATTCTAACACATTGTCTTTCATTGAATTTCCGATCCGAGGTGCAATGGAGATACCCTCTTTAATTATGCCGTAAGACACTTTTGGGGCCCTTGTTATTAAGTACAAGAAGCAGTCACCCTCTTTTGGATGTGCTTTAGTGAACCTTTCCATTAATCCAAGTCTGATTAAATAAACAAGCCTGGTTAAATAAACAGTTGGTTCATTTACACTCCTGGAAATTGAAATAAGAACACCGTGAATTCATTGTCCCAGGAAGGGGAAACTTTATTGACACATTCCTGGGGTCAGATACATCACATGATCACACTAACAGAACCACAGGCACATAGACACAGGCAACAGAGCATGCACAATGTCGGCCCTAGTACAGTGTATATCCACCTTTCGCAGCAATGCAGGCTGCTATTCTCCCATGGAGATGATAGTAGAGATGCTGGATGTAGTCCTGTGGAACGGCTTGCCTTGCCATTTCCACCTGCCGCCTCAGTTGGACCAGCGTTCGTGCTGGACGTGCAGACCGCGTGAGACGACGCTTCATCCAGTCCCAAACATGATCAATGGGGGACAGATCTGGAGATCTTGCTGGCCAGGGTAGTTGACTTACACCTTCTAGAGCACGTTGGGTGGCACGGGATACATGCGGACGTGCATTGTCCTGTTGGAACAGCAAGTTCCCTTGCCGGTCCAGGAATGGTAGAACGATGGGTTCGATGACGGTTTGGATGTACCGTGCACTATTTAGTGTCCCCTCGACGATCACCAGTGGTGTACGGCCAGTGTAGGAGATCGCTCCCCACACCATGATGCCGGGTGTTGGCCCTGTGTGCCTCGGTCGTATGCAGTCCTGATTGTGGCGCTCATCTGCACGGCGCCAAACACGCATACGACCATCATTGGCACCAAGACAGAAGCGACTCTCATCGCTGAAGACGACACGTCTCCATTCGTCCCTCCATTCACGCCTGTCGCGACACCACTGGAGGCGGGCTGCACGATGTTGGGGCGTGAGGGGAAGACGGCCTGACGGTGTGCGGGACCGTAGCCCAGCTTCATGGAGACGGTTGCGAATGGTCCTCGCAGATACCCCAGGAGCAACAGTGTCCCTAATTTTCTGGGAAGTGGCGGTGCGGTCCCCTACGGCACTGCGTAGGATCCTACGGTCTTGGCGTGCATCCGTGCGTCGCTGCGGTCCGGTCCCAGGTCGACGGGCACGTGCACCTTCCGCCGACCACTGGCGACAACATAGATGTACTGTGGAGACCTCACGCCCCACGTGTTGAGCAATTCGGCGGTACGTCCACCCGGCCTCCCGCATGCCCACTATACGCCCTCGCTCAAAGTCCGTCAACTGCACATACGGTTCACGTCCACGCTGTCGCGGCATGCTACCAGTGTTAAAGACTGCGATGGAGCTCCGTATGGCACGGCAAACTGGCTGACACTGACGGCGGCGGTGCACAAATGCTGCGCAGCCAGCGCCATTCGACGGCCAACACCGCGGTTCCTGGTGTGTCCGCTGTGCCGTGCGTGTGATCATTGCTTGTACAGCCCTCTCGCAGTGTCCGGAGCAAGTATGGTGGGTCTGACACACCGGGGTCAATGTGTTCTTTTTTCCATTTCCAGGAGTGTATTATATTCTCTGAATTGTGCAAGATTTTTTTTTTTTGTTATTTGCCAATGCTTCACTTTCGCAGCGCTGTCCTATTCGCAACTGTAACACGAAATTAGAGCAGCCAAATTGTTGGCCAAGTAACGTGCCAACTGCATTGAAATATCTGCATAATGATTTTCGTATTTCATGTATTTCAATGTAGCTTAACGAATTTCTTTTATGTAAAAGTATATTTTTCAGATAAAACAGCTAACTTGAACCATTATTGCCACGGTTCGAGCGGCTGCCCCCGTCGGAGTTTCGAGTCTTCCCTAGGGTATGGGTGTGTGTGTTGTCCTTAGCATAAGTTAGTTTAAGTTCGATTAAGTATTGTGTAGGCCTAGTCACCGATGACCACTGCAGTTAGGTCCCATAGAAATTTACCACAAGTTTCCAAAATTTGAGCAATTAATGACGTTAAAATATCTTAACGGAAGTTCAGTATCAAAACAAAAGCCATGTGGTCTTCTCTTTTACCGAATTTAATCCATTCCTTTTCTATGTTGCCGTATCAAGAGAATGACGCTCATGTAATGTAAGATGTATAGCTCTCAGTCTTGACCCAAGAAATGCGAAGGCATCGCTTCTAAGAATCAAGTCAGAAGTTAAATCAGTTAGTTATTTTTGAATAAATAATTGCAGTGCAGAATCTTCTTTCTGCATTGATAATCACCATCACTGCATTCATATTCAAAACCATTGTCGTTTATGCAAACATTCAGGAACGGCAAGTGGAACAGGAGCAGAGGTAGGTTCACTACACGTATTTGGTTGCAAGGCCCAAGAACAGCTAAAAATTTTATACCTGTCTCACATTTTGCTTTGTACCTCAGTGTCAACCATACAAATATAATAATAATAGGCATGATCCTGCAGCTCCCTCAAAACAACGGAACTGCAAGAGCCATTGGTTTCTTCTACCCATATTTTCGAAGTGTCAGTCCCTCAATACAAATAACGTCATGCCATGCGCAGTGCACAGACTTTGTCTTAATCACCAAACCTTGCAGGAAGGCATGTGTAGTAGACATCTTTCATAAAAATTCAAATGTTCCTTCTTTCGTTACCAATTGCGTAAGTACCGACAACACAACAGACTATGTTTGGGGTATTCAAACATTTGCGAGATATCAGTTCTAGAGAACTGCAAAGCTACTAGAGCGTGCGAAAAGTATTGGCTCCGAATTTTTTATGTGAATACTTATCATGTTTTTTAAATATGACAAATATTATTAATATCCTACACCTTTATTCTTCATGGCAACGAATTCATTTCTGAACATATTCAACATGGCGACAACACTCACCTCCCAGCGAGAGACCGCTTTGTTTATACCGTCACTGTAGAATGTTTGACTAGTTCAAAATGGTTCAAATGGCTCTGAGAATTATGGGACATAGCATCTGTGGTCATCAGTCCCCTAGAACTTAGAACTACTTAAACCTAACTAAACTAAAGACATCACACACATCAATGCCCGAGGCAGGATTCGAACCTGCGACCGTAGCAGTCGCGGGGTTCCGGACTGAGCGCCTAGAACCGATCGGTTGACTTGTTCATCAGTAGAAAGTTTGATTGTCTTTTCACGGAGCTGCAACCTCGCATCTGATTACAACGCTTCAACGCTATCAAAATGAAGTCTTCGAAGGTATCCTTTAAGTTTTGGAAGCAGATGAAAATCAGATGAGGCCAAGTCGGTAATGTACGGACAATAATCGATGACAGTGAACCCCAGGTGATGGAGTGTCGTAGACATTGCTGCGCCCCCGCAAGCCGACAATAAGCTGTACTGCCACATATTACTAGCCTCAGAAACGTCGTGAGCTTGGTTCACGTACAAAGTGGCAGCTGGGGGGTGGTATTGCTGTGGAACCTACTTCCGTATAACCTGTCATGTAACATGATGATGTATTTAACGAAATATGAAGCAAATGGAACAGTTATGTCTCTTCCATTATAACTAACGGTAGTTTATAGAATCGAATATCATATCATTAAACAAAAAATTAAAAAAATTAAAATAGTTTCAGCTGACGTCTTTTTAACGTCTGGAACGGAATTTATTACAACGAAAGACAAAAGTCAGTGGCACAATAATATGTCGCGAAATGACATCTTGGATGTAATGGCGCTTTGCGAATTATACTGTTCCAAACAGTTCTTTAAGCTTAAGTGTACAACAATAACAATTGTTATCCTAGAGAGTGGCGATGTGAGAATGAGAGTATTATATGATATCTTTTAAAATCTGTCGCAGATTGACGTTATCTCAGCTATTGTTTAACAGTCGGTCGTCGGGGAGTTTGTCAACAATGCAATATCGCCCGAGGCGGCGAATGCCGTTGCGTAGCAACGTTCGTTCTTTGCACTCTATCGTTGAAGGAGCGTCTACATTTCGTGAGCGTTGGTTTGCTGGTGAGAAAGTGAGTCTACTGTAAAAAAAGCGTTGCAGATTCTTGTGGTCATCTAAGAGGAAGCGTCAAGAGCCAGTCAGAACACTTCGCAAAGAAACAGGTATGTGATTTGTGACCCCGTCTGTCCTTGATCGCATTTAGACCGGGTTTGCCATTAACAGAATCCCCTCTCTAATGTAGGTGCCAGTTAACAATTTCAGCTACATGATTTACGTAATCTGCAGAACGCAGCTATTATTGATTCCTTTTCAGATTCTGTAAACGTTTTGTTATACTGGTGATATTACTTCAAAGTTAACTGTCCGTGTGATTTTGTTGGTGTACTTCTGTCTTTTTGGGTGCAGGATTTGTAATTAGAATCAGCACGACTGAGATATTTCCAATTTCCGATATCCTGTATGTGCGTTGTGTTTTACTCAAATTCCGAATGTAGTATTCATGAAGAGCTGATTATTCTCAGTACTGCCTACGCTTAAGATTTACAAATACGTACTGAACCGTGACTTGAAATTCCTCGTGAGAAATAACAATCCATCTGAGCCCTAAGTGGCACTGCTAGGGACCAGACGCAAGGCTTCAATACGGTAGCACATCTCTGCCACCTTACGGAGAACCCATTCTGGCAAAGAATCTCAAGTAGCAGTTCAGCCCCTTTCTGCCTTCACCATTCTCCAGACACGCTTTAAATACTGAAGACCATTGAAAAGCTTCCTTCAACGTCTGAGATAGCCCTGGCTGTGAGCTCGAAACACTCAGTTCAGTTAGACAGATCCAAGTAAGTGTCACGACTCAGTGTATTATTTCCTGACTAATAAAAAAGTTCATACTGTCTGGAAGTTCAGGATTTTGTCAATGTAACTTGTAGACGGCGATGAGTGATCAGTTTTTCAAAGTGCAGTATAAAACTGCACAAAATTTAGTAGAAGTGTCAACATCGAGGATACATACGCGCTATATATCATTAGGAACATGACAAGACATAGACGTTGAAGATTACAGAAATGTCTGTGACTCTTGGAAGGAGAATCGAATATGGTCTGGTGTTCCAAGGAACTGCAATTAGTGACTATAACTGAGATCGTAGGGAACCAAGGGGGCTGGATACATTCGGAGACAAATTTGTTCTACTTTCTGAGTCCAGGAAACATCAGAAGTCATCAAAAGTGTCTGGCGCAAGACGTTTACGAACAATATGTTGGCCAATTATATCTCAGTCGACGTCGTTAGACGATAATGCAAGCCAACATGTAGGCGAAAGAAATGGTGGTATCCGTCGTTCACCAAGGAGAAATTCCACGCTTCTCGCTAAAGGAGCTTTTCACATTGTCAGTACGTAGTCGTGTCGATTTCCAATAGTGATCAATTTTTCTACAGTCTTGCCACCTTATATTTTAGAATAGTTTAATTATGATCTGCCTTCCATGACTAGAACCAAATGTGATTTGCCCACATCCAATATATTCCTACAAATAGAATATTTTATCGGCAGATGTGACGAGTAAATAATACTCGTTCGACACCTACAGTCTTCGTTTGTCTAGACACAATTTGTTTAGTACAGTTGATGAGGAATTACAATGTGTGGGCACTGTCACTCTATTCAATTTTGTTTCTCGAATCATAACCTATGACAACTGCGAAGTTAGACGGTGTCGTAAAAGAAATGCTGTGCAGTTTAGTTATGCTACAGGTTTCTATATGAAGTATTTGAAATTACTTTTGACAATACGCCCATCGACTTACACGAAATAATATACATTCATGTAAAACATCTATGAGGGAGCCAAAATAAGAATATAATGAATGAGCCATATCCCAGTATCTCTCGTACGCAACTTTCAAAGAATGAGAATCCAGGTGAGACCATCCACTGAACTTGCTGGAATGTGGGGCTAATTGTCGAACTGAAGGTCACTGGAGATAAGGCAAAATTTATAGACAGAATGCTGATTAGATTTTCTGGGCGATTCCCGTAGTGCACTGCATGATTTTTGCGGTCGAATTGCGCTACATATAAACTAGTAATCCGAGAAAGAGCTAAAGCACGCCCTATGCCAAAGGCATTCAAGGTGACCTAAGCAGCGTGCACTGGATCTCGTCTACTTCGTGGACACCCTTCAGGGACAACGCTATAGCGTACCATTGCAATCAATTGCTGTGGGGAAACGTGGTCCTCGAAGATGACATCCCACACACCCACAACGCATCACAACGTACAACGGATCACACTACGTATAGTATACTGTGCAGATGTAATAATACTACAGATCGTTGTGATCTTTATGCCGACTGAGCTTCTGCTCATGATCACATCTACATCAGTACTCTGCAAGCTACTGTGCAGTACATGGCAGAAGTAATTCTTTCACAGGTTCCAATGCATTCCTGCTCTGTTCGGATATCAACAGTCGCAAGAATAACTACCTAAAGGCCACTGTGCGCGCTGGAATCAGACTAATCCTGACTTCATAGGGGTTGGAGCTATGGTGGTATATTCTTCGGTTTTTAACTGGTCCTTGAAAACTCTGTGTGTAGGTTACAATGCAGGAATTGACGCAAATGGTTTTATTTAATTGTTAAATACTTTGTTCTATTATAAATAAAAATTTGGAATGATTTATAACTTTCGCATAGCTTAATGATCACCAGTATATCCTTCAGTTAATAACACTAACAAAGGAACATGTAATAATATAATTTACAATAAAAATAGTGATTATAGCAGTGGATATTTAATATTCTGAGGAATGGATTAAAGAAAACATAATCTGGAGTTATTTCTTCTTGTAAGATGTTTAATTATATGGCATAATATTTTACATCATTTCCTTTAGCGCTAAAGTACATGTGTTGTTGTTTAAACTTTACTAGAATGGTTCATATACATTGAAGAGCCAAAGAAAGTGGTACACCAGCCTGATATCATGTAGGCCCCCGCGAGCACGTGGAACTGGCACAACACAAAGTGGCAATGGAATCGAATAATATCTGAAGTAGTACTGGAGGCAACTGACATTATGAATCCTGCACGGCTGTCCATAAATCCGTAAGAGTACCAGAGGGTGGAGATCACTTCGGAAAATCACGTTGCAAGGCATCCCAGATATGCTCAATGATGTTGATATCTGGGGAGCTTGGAGGCCAGCGGAAGTTTTTAAACTGAGAAGAGTGTTTCTGCAGCCACTCTATATCAATTCAGGACTTGTGGGGTGTCGCATTGTTCTGCTATAACTGTACAAGTCCATTGGAATTAACAATGGACTTAAATGTATGCAGGTGATCAGACATGATCCTTACGCGCGTTTCATCTGTCAGAGTCGTATCAGGGGTCCCACATCACTCGAATGCCCCACACCATTTCAGAGCCCCCACCATCTTCAATACTCCCCAGCTTACTCGCAGGGTCCGTTGATTCGTGAACTTGTCTCCATACACGTACATGTCCATCAGCTCTATACTATTTGAAACGAGACTCATCCGAGCGGGCAACATGTTTCCAGTCATCAACAGTCCAATGTTGGTGTTGACAGGTCCATGCGAGGTGTAAAGCTTTGTGTCGTGCAGTGAGCAATAATACACGAGTGAGCCTTCGGCTACGCAAGCCCATATCGATAATTTTTCGTTGAATGGTTTGCACGCTGATACATGTTGATGGTCCAGCATTGATATCTGCAGCAATTTGAAGAAGGGCTGCACTTCTGTCACGCTGAACGATTCTCTTTTGTTGTCTCTTTCTTGCAGGATCTTTATCCGGTCGCAACATTGTCGGGAATTTTATGTATTACGAGATTCCTGATATTCATGGTACCCTCGTAAAATGGTCGTACGGAAAAATCTGCACTTCATCATTACCTCGGAGATGATGTGTCCCATCCCTTGCGCGTCGACTACAACACCACGTTCAAACTCAGTTAAAACTTGATAACATACCATTCTAGGAGCAGTGACCGATTTAACAAATTTGCCAGACACTTATGTTACATTGGCGTTGCCGATCTCAGCGCCGTGTTCTGCCTGTTTACATATCTCTGTATCGGAATGCACATGTTTTTACCCGTTTCTTTGGCTCATCAGAGTATATCGTTTGAACTTCTTTTACATACAAAGTGTAGAAATTAAACAGCAGAATTGCAACAATTGGTACAGAGTACAAATTTTTCTCTGAAGTAAATTTTCACTTGTATTACAGCAAAATGTACAAGCGATACTAATGCTAATCATATGAATGACTAGCTCATGTTTTTTGTGTGTGAATATGATGTGTTGAATTTTTGTTATTTTAAACACATTAAATTAGATAAATGAAATTAGACATAAGTTGCAGAGAGAATCACGTCCTTCTCTTAAATATCAAATAATAATAATAATAATGCAAATAACATTAAAACTGAAAGACACACACTGTTACAGAAACGGTTACTTTCATTTTCACATGTCCGTATAAAACTGTTTGCAGTTTAGGGCTTCATTCGTAAATTAAAATGATTCGCTCAACTGTCTGATTCAGTGAGTGGTTTATGTTACTAAGCTAATGTGTACTCTTCGTCTCAGTTGTCCTTTCTTAAGCAGTCTCAAGAATGACATGTAGGTAATTATCCACTGACGGTTCATATCTGGTTACTGGATGTGATTTAAGGCTCCAGTGATGCAATAACAATTAGTTGATATGTGTCTCTGTATATCAGTGTCCTTGAGTTGAACGAGAGAAAGTACAAGTATCCAGAAAGCTAGGCAAAAGCATAGTGTTCAGTATCAGGAAGGAATATCTGATCTGGCTGCAAAACATGGTCAACATCAGTTTCGTATATGGCGATTCCCATGATGGTAGATAGTTTTTTCTCACTGAATCCAAAATTCTATTCTTTTTCTTCTATAGATACGTGTGTCCCATGTTAGCTTCAACTACACACATTTCGTATAAGACTGAGGTGTCATTCCATTTAATGTTTTGTAGCAGAAGTTGAATAGGTTTCATTGATGACGTTCAGTTCTAATACTTGGTGTAAGCTCTTTGCTTGAACGTTTTTCTAAACTGGTGATCAATTTGAGTGAGGACACTGAATTGCCTTTGGGTGCTTAGGAACGATTTCCATTAATTGTTGGTAGACACTTGCTGAGAACTGCTTCAGTGTGTCTTTTCCTAAGCAGCTAATTTCTATGTAGTACTTCCAGAAGTATCTGTAGATTTTGAATTCTGGATCGATATATATCTGCAGCATTGAATCTGATGTTCAAAATATTTCGAAAATTGTTGTTGTATGATTCCTGTACTCTACCAGAAGATCTTGGTTGTATATTTTTGGAATATTGTCATGTAATGCTGATGTGGATTTCTCCACCCCAATCGACCGTCGGTAAGCGGTGTGACTGTGTTGAGGGTAGCCAGTATGGACAAAACAGTACCTCCACACATGCGGCGACACCATGGGAAGTATTTACCTCGCACAGTTTTCAGGTATGGTTAGGTCTGGATCTAGATGGCTGAGCTTAAGCAATAGATTAGTACTACTATAGTATGCCACTGTATTCTTTCTATACTCCGGGAGTTACACTCTTTCATATTGTTTTCATTGTTTGAATCTTTTCCTGCCAGGTGAGTTCTAATATGTGAGGGGGACTCGTCGAGGAGATCATGTCAAAGTTATTTTTGCTTTTTCTATTTTATTTTTAATTGCATGAAACTTTGGATACATCCGATATTGAGAACCAGGTTCCAGCTCATTCACACATGTGTTGATTCTGGCTCCAGTGGACATTACTTATTCCTTGAGTATATCTTTTGAGGAAATCTCATCTTGCGTTTGCTGCAATCTTCGCCCCGTCTATGTCTACATCTACATCCATACTCCGCAAGCCACCTGACGGTGTGTGGCGGAGGGTACGTTGAGTACCTCTATCGGTTCTCCCTTCTATTACAGTCTCATATCGTTCATGGAAAGAAAGATAGTCGGTAAGCCTCTTCGTGGGGTCCAATCTCTCTGATTTTATCCTCGTGGTCTCTTCACGAGATATACGTGGGAGGGAGCGATATACTGCTAGACTCTTCTGTGAAAGTATGTTCTCCAAACTTTAACAAAAGCCTGTATCGAACTACTGATCGTCTCTCCTGCAGAGTCTTCCACTGGAGTTTATCTATCATCTCCGTAACGCTTTCGCGATTACTAAATGGTCCTGTAACGAAGCGCGCTGCTCTCCGTTGGATCTTCTCTGTCTCTTCTGTCAACCCTATCTGGTACAGATCCCACACTGCTGAGCAGTATTCAAGCAGTGGGCGAACAAGCGTACTGTAACCTACTTCCTTTGTTTTCGTACTGCATTTCCTTAGGATTATTCCAATGAATCTCAGTCTGGCTTCTTCTTTACCGATGATTAATTTTATACGGTCATTCCATTTTAAATCACTCCTAATGCCCACTCCGAGATAATCTATGGAATTAACTGCTTCCGGTTGCTGACCCGCGATATTGTAGCTAAATGATAAAGGATCTTTCTTTGTATGTATTCGCAGCACATTACACTTGTCTACATTGAGATTCAATCGTCATTCCCTGCACCATGCGTCAATTC
The DNA here is from genome assembly GCF_021461395.2 of Schistocerca americana. Lineage (NCBI taxonomy): Eukaryota > Metazoa > Arthropoda > Insecta > Orthoptera > Acrididae > Schistocerca > Schistocerca americana. The sequence goes on along the minus strand of NC_060124.1, from coordinate 501,477,142 downwards.
GTTGCAGATCGTCCTGCATTTCAGTACAATTTTGAATTGTTACAACCTCTCGATATACTACTGCATCATCCGCAAGAAGTCTCAATGAAATTCCGATCTTATCCACAAGGTAATTTATATAGTAACGGTCCTACGACACTCCCCTGAGGCAACCTGAAATCACTCTTACTTCAGAAGACTTCTCTCCATTGAGAATGTCGTGCTGTGTTCTTTTGTCCACGAACTCTTCAATCCAATCACACAACTGGTCTGATAGCCCACATGCTCTTAGTTTGTTCATTAAAAGACTGTGGGGAACTGTATCAAACGCCTTGCGGAAGTCAAGAAACACGGCATCTACCTGGGAACCCGTGTCTATGGCCCTCTGTGTCTCGTGGACGAATAGCGCGAGCTGTGTTTCACACGATCGTCTTTTTCGAAACCCATGCTAATTTCTACATAGTAGATTTTTTGTCTCCAGAAAAGTCATTGTACTCGGTCATAATACGTGTTCCTGAATTCTACAACTGATAGACGTTAGAGTTATAGGTCTATAGTTCTGCACATCTGTTCGACGTCCATTCTTGAAAAAGGGGATGACCTGTGTCCTTCAGCATGAAACATGAATCTCGTGCTTAGTAACTGGAGCTAGCAGATTTCCATTCTGCCCTCTCGTAACTGTATAATTCGTACTTCTCAAATATCTGCACCTTGCATGTCCGACCATGACAAAATTAGTTAACGTACTCGCTAGACTGTCCGCGAAGAAATCGCAGTTGACCACTTACAGACGGTTCAAACGTTGAAATATTTTCTGAACTTGCAACTGAAGCGCGAAAGATAGATGGGAGGGGGGGGGGGGAGGGGGGGATGGTCGTCACTAATTCCTTTGTCGGACATAAATCTAAAACATCATGTGCTTACAAACAAAGTAAATCAACTAAATGAAATATATGCCCTTTTATGGACTGGAAAGTAACTTGAAACTTGCACCTTGTCTAACCGAAGAACTGAAACATCTCATGAATATCAGAGACGCGGCACATAAGGAAAACGAACATCGCACTACTCTTGAAAAACATGTTACTGACAAGTAGAAGTTGAACAGAGTCAGTCAAACTGCGAGAATACAAACCTCAGGCAAGCTCATACACTAACGGACAACAGAAATAGATCATCTGTGCTATGGAATAACGTACGTGGCCTTGGCAGAGGCAAACTGAAAGCTGCAGCTGATCCCATTATCCCAGACGATCGACTGAACAGGTACTTCACATTACCTACAAAGACAATTCAGTCACAAACGAGAGACTCATTGAGTGCTTCATTAGGTAGACGACTGTAGCCTTGAGATATTCTGTCTAAAGCTTGTTACTGGCAACACAGTCAAAAAAGCGATCATGTGTATCAGATCAGCATCAATTGGACATGGTGGCATGGTAGTCCAAATGATGAAGCTTGTTACTGACCCATTACTGCCCACTAAAAGATATCCTCAACTACTCCTTAACTAGAAATGGTTTTCCTGATGCCTGGAAGCAGGGATCAGTTTAGTCATTATCTAAACAGGACGCTGCTTAGTAGGCTCTAATTACTGACCTGTCTGCGTTCTTCCTGCACTGTCCAAAGCCTAAGTGTATATAGTCAATGACCACCTTACAGACTTCCTAACTACAAACAACCTACTGGACGAATACAAATCAGGCTTCCATAAACATCACAATATAACATCTGCGTTAATAGAGGTAACAGATGACCGGAAGCTTGCCGCGAATGCACAAGAGGAAACTGTCATGTGCTACTTAGATTTCAGCAAAGCCTTTGACATCGTCTCCGATGACATTTTACTTTCCAAACTTAGCAGCCTAAGTTTCTCGTCAGGTGTAGTGCAGCGGTTTCGTTCATACCTAACATCTCGTCTGAAATTGCTGAACTGCGGTACCATGGAATCACAAAAGATGCAGGTAGTACCAGACGTCCCCGAGGCTTCGGTATTAGGTCCCATTGTAGGTAAATGATGTATGTCGTATTCCAGATACCACATGTAAGCTGACGACCTCCAGTTGGATATAAGTGTCAAATCTATAATGCGGAAGACTGATATCGAGAATCTCAGTACCGACCTGTGTCTAAAATCAAAATGTGCCCAGAATTTCGGATCAAAGCTCAACCCATGTTAAACACAAGCGGTACTGGTTGGTTGTTCTAAGCTCATTAGCACGAAATATAGCGAGTGCCAACTATCTTCTACCCTAAATTGAATATATAACCAATTAACTCTTTCAGCGATCGGTCTGGGAGTAATAATAGATGAAAATCGAAATTGGACTGAACACGTTACTGTAATATGCAAAAAGGCATCAGCATCGCTCCGTGCCCTGCAAGCAAGAAAATGCTCCTCCCTCTAGACCTAAAAAAGAGCCTTGTACAAGCACTTACACTACCAATTAGTGATTACAGCGATGTTACTCCTCAAGGTCTTTCTCAGGAAAACTCAGGGCTCCTGGAACTCGTATTCGTTCTATTTGTGATTTTCGACTCTTTGGTCACATTTCACCATCACATGCCAAGCTACCCTTGCTGTGTGCAGTCATCTCCACACACTTTGTGTTCTCTACTGTCCTATCAATGAACACTATACCTCAAATCTCTTCTCGACGTTAATGCTCTTGTCTAAACAACACAGCAGAAACACCCGTCGGCATCGCAACAAGATCGATTTCATGCTACTCTGTCGTTCAGCCACATGCTCGAAGTCCTTCTCAGTAACAGGAATCCGACTCTCGAAGAACCTCCTACGTTATATTACGGAACTAAATAGCATCTCGAGATTCAGAAGTCAGGTAGTATCTACTAAAGCAACAATACGGTTATGATTGTCCCTCAATGTACTCGTTACCTTAGCACATTCTTCGATCCTACCAGATGTTCCTCATTAATCAGTATTCTCAGCCGATGTAGTCTCTTTGAATTTTCATTTCTCTTAACTCGCTGCATCAGAAAACATCTGCTTTAGACCTACAATTTCTTCTTTCATCACCCACTCTCATTATTATTATTCACGTCACAATTACCATTATTATTATTATTATTATTATTGTTATTTGTATTATTAGTATTATCATATTAGTGACAGCAGCTGCAGTAGTACAAGTAACGCAAATATTAATGTTCTTAGTTCATAAACAGTAAAATTTGGTCCCACAGCCACTGCAGACAAACAAATTATTTTAATATTATTTTTCAAATTAAAATTGTTATTTCCTTACGTAACTATGATGTTATGTATATTGTATGTGTGAAACGCTGTCCAGTTGTAAGAAAGGGCCCTAATAAGGTCATATTACATAAATAAATAGGTAAATATTATTGGAAATTGGTTATCTTTGTCGATGATTCGATCTGTTTTCGCTGATCGTCGCAAGGGTATGACTATTGAGCACACCTCTAATCTATATTTTATTCCGTAACATCCATCCAGATAGCGTTGTGACCGAGGTGATTAAACTGTTTGTTGAACTTTTGCTGAATTGCTATCAGGGAATGATTCGGTGTTTCCCTGTATTGTGTTACCAAACCGTTACTGGTCACGATGGTTTCCCATTCCCCATTATGCTTCCTTGGCAACTTGTCACATACGCGTGTCGTGCTAAATCTGAGGATGACAAGGATTACACATGGCGCGCCTGGGCAAAGCCTTTTTCACTGGTTCAGAACAGTCAGTTACAATCACGTCTTCAACATACTGCCTGCAGTACTGACTGTGTCTGTTCGGGTTCGTTTGGGTCCTTTGTCGTTTCACAAGGCAGTGGTGGGGCGTGGTATTTTAGAGTACTTGCTTCAGTCCCATTGTAATTATGTTTCCCGTCCGGGTGCAGATCCTCTCCCACTCTTCTGATCCCGTCACGCGGGATGTCTTGATTGTACAGATCGCACGTTTTCACCACCTTGTGTGCACATGATGTACCCGTCTGAGATTTTTCATTTTCTGTGAATTCATGTGGCAATGATAAGGATGCTAAGTCGGATTTCTGTGGGTATTTTATCAAAAGTGTTGATTTCGATTGTTTTGTATGGTTTCCTGCCGCTACTCCAGCCGCAGTGGTTAGTCGGTTGCTGTTGTTTTGTATTCACCTTCCTACGAAATCGCAGGGACGTTGAACCAAAAGAACGCGTGACATTAGCGGCATTCAACCAAATGATTTGGCACGGCAATGAATGAGGAATTTAGGGAGGCATGGTAATTGTAAATAACTCATTTTCTCGTTTGCCTTGGAAGTTGTACTACCGAAGTTCATCGAGGACGTGACACTGCTTCGGACATGTCATAGAGGTTGTAGAGGACAGACCTTTGCTCACGCTCACTCCCTGAGAGTCACGGTGTACTCAAATCCAGTAGTAATTATATACCACCGTCCATTGGTAGATCGCTCAGGTTGACGTCCGCCCTCTAGCGACAAGTACTGCACTGCGAAATTGCTGTGACGGAACAGTATTCAGCCGTTTGCTCCTATTTATTGCACACTTACATCGTGTGCTGCAAATACAACTTCTCAGAACCGTTTTTAACTTGTGAATAGTATTCAACACGTTTAGTTCGAGAAGGAAACAAACAATGCAAAAGATGTATGATAGAAAATTTTAAAGCCTGTGGAGTGAGAAGCATGGCTTAATTAACAAAAGCAATAAAACTTTGTTCATTTAAAGCTCCAGGACTGAGGTACGTAGAACATCGCCTGCCAAACGGCGCTATGAAAGAAACAACAAATCTCTTTCTCAACAAAAGGCAAGGAGAAGCAAATGAATTTCACTGCATGTGGTATTAAAGACAAGAATAGGCAGTCGCCATCTTAGGATTAAGTATGTACTCAAGGACTGTCATACCAACGCTGCAAATTACCAGGCTGCAAATACCATTGCCCAGCATGATAAATCCTCTTGCGGCGGGGGATCTTTGAAGGAAGCTTGTGCCCCATAAATTTTTCAAGACTTTGAAAAAAAATTAATATGATTGTGAGCATCAAACATACGGATCTAGAACACAATAAGAGATGGAATACTATAATTGGCGGAGAATGTAAAACAACAACAACATCAGCACAAATGGCGTTAAGTCCTGTTCTTATACTTAACTGAATATTGACGGAAGTGTAGATGTAACAAAATGTGCCTCTCTAGCTGTGTTTGCTCCATATTGTGTTGTAAATGACATGAAAGAACAATTGATTGCAATAATAACATTTCCAGCAACTGGTAAGGACACAGACATTTCTAAGGCTGTTAAAAATTCGCATCATGAAAAAGAAACAAACTGAAGAAAAGTTCTTTCGGTAACAACTGGTGATGTTTTCAAAATTGTGGACAAAAAAATGGTGTCATTAGGTTTCTCCACACACACACTGAACATTCTTTTCTTGAACTTCGCTGTATCGTATGTCAACAAGCCTTGTACGCAACTTCGCTTTCTCTTCCTTTGAAATTCGACGCAGTGGCAAGCTTCTAATAAATGTAAGTTCTAAAGGTTGTTACATGTATTCAACGCAGTGCACAATGGCTTACAGATGTATAATAATGTTCCCTAGTTGACCCCCGGCAGCGTATGTTAGAAGTTTGCATAACGAAAAACAACTATAACAGACCTTCATCGCGCTTTCGAGGCTGAACTGCAACATTTCAAAAACGATATTGTTTCCAAAAACAACAAGTAACTCCAACATTTTAAAAAAATTGCCATCGATTTGAAACTACACGAAAAGACATCCAAGAGAAGTAACTGTGGAATTTTTCTCGCCAAAACACTCGAAAACTTTTCGTCGAGTTTTACTGAGCTCCAAGAGTTGTCAGAAACTGTAATATTCATTATATATCCTGATGTGGCTTACCTGGATAAGCTGAGCTTATTTAAATTTGAATGATTGGAAACTGAAAAAATTTTAATGTAGCTGACAGATTTCAAGTTAATTCAGTATGGGCTGAAAAATTTACGGAAACAAGAAAAGAATTAGAAGTAAACAAATTAGAAAGGTTATCAGGCAATATGTGCAGAAATGCCGACATTAAAATTGTGGAAACCAGAAATTCAATTCAGACACAGATAACTGTCTGAACAAGCTGGCGTTTGCTGTTATGTTCATCCCCCTAAGCCTGTTAATCGTTATTTTATGAAATGAATATTATGAATGGCTCGCTTCAAAGCCGGCTGCCAATAATTCGCGTTCACCTCGCATTCTACTATAAAAGTTACGAAGTATGAACCTAATAAAAATTACTCGGCATTGAATTCACTACAGTTTGTATCACATAAGTTTTACTTTCACTTGGATAAAATAAAGATTTTTATTTTTATGACTGCTATATACGAGCTCTAATCTTAAAATTCGAATGCATTCGTGGGCTATCATAAGTATAAATATGCCCAAAGTAAGCAAGAAGAGTAGGATAATATGCGGTATCAATTTAGTTATACGATTTGTTAGATGGTACGTCGTTGGAGTATTAAACATTCCTTGGTAAAAATGAGACGTAGATGCACACAGGTTCGCCATCCCTGCGCCGTGTTCTCGCATTGTGTATGGAGGTGCCCTAGGTGACCGCAATGCGCTCTGGTTTGCGGCATCCTATGGTATAAAACGAGATTCTTCTGACCAAGAATGTCAAGCCAAGAGAGGATGAGGCTGCAAAGTCCATACGCACTGCTCTCACAAAGTTGTTTACATTAAAAATCTAATCCACTGCTATTTGTCATTAGCAATCTGTAGCACTGACCGATATGGTTCTACTGACTTTTGTGGCATTTCGTTAAGAATTTGAAAACAAAGTTCATAATTTCGATGGCTACTTCAATGTGGGGAAATGTAAATTTACAATTTTCGCCAGAATCCATCCTGAGTTCCACTGCTCTGATGAATTCAGAAAGTTTAGGATGACATGCATATGTTTACATTAATGTAATTCAACGAAACATCATCGATATGGGCTTTCGGAGCCAATTCGTGCTACCTTGATGACTGCACAACACGAAGCTTTACGCCTAGCCTTGGCCCATGAACGCCAACATCGAACTGTTGATGACTGGAAACAAGTGGTGTGGTCGGTCGAGTCTATTTTCAAATTGTATTGAGTGGATGGACGTGTACAGGTACGGAGACCACTTCATGAATCGAAGCCCCCTGCATGTCACCAGGAGACTGTTCAAGTGGATGCAGACCCTGTAACTGTGTGGAGTGAGTGGAATTGGAGTAAAAAAAAAAAATGTTCAAATGTGTGTGAAATCTTACGGGACTTAACTGCTAAGGTCATCAGTCCCTAAGCTTACGCACTACTTAACCTAAATTATCGTAAGGACAAACACACACACCCATGCCTGAGGGAGGACTGGAACCTCCGCCGGAAATTGGAGTCATATAGTATCCCTGATACGCCTACATACGAACCTGACAAGTGATACACACGTAAGCATACTTTCTTTACATCTGCATCCATTCACGTCCATTGTGCATTCCGATGGACTTGTGGAATTCCAGCTGAACAATGCGACACCCCAAACGTCTGTAATTTCTACAGAGTGGCTCCACAAACATTCTTCTGAGTTTAAACACCTCTTTTGGCCACCAGTCTGCTCAGACATCAACATTATTGAGCACATCTTGGAGGCCTTGTAGTGTGCTGTTCAGAAGAGATTTCCATCCCCTCGTACTCTTACGGATTTATGGACAACCGTGAAGGATTCATGGTGACGGTTCACTCCAGCACTACTTCAGACATAGTCGAGTCCATACGACGTCGTGATGCGGCACTTCTGCGTGTTCCCGTGGGGGGGGGTTATAACTTGTTGGGCATGTGTACCAGTTTCTTTGGACCTTCAGCGTATATTCGACTTGAAATGGGAGTTATCTCCCCTGCAAAACCTGCGCAGACTGAGGCTAAGATTCCATCTGTACCTGGGGCACTGTTTAATTTTATCAACTTCAAAGTTCAGTCCCAACACGTCGATCTTTTTGTAATCTGTTCCTATGAACTTACTTGTTTTGACCGGGAATCTGGTTACATTCTTTTTTAATATTATTTTTTGCTTGTTACATTAGTAGTTCAACTTTGCCTAAGTCGTATGGTCTCCAATGACTGTGTGGAATGTGATCTATTTCCAACTAGTGCATGAATCGTGCATCGTCCCTCATGAACCATATTATAAGAGTTTATATTCTTCGCATTGGAACAGGGAGACATTGCTACTACGTTGCCATCACACGGAAGGTGGGGACAGTTCTAAATGTGATTCCTCTGTGCAGAGATGTTCCGGTTCTTCCGGTGCTTGCTGCTGTGCTGCGGGGTCCGCAAGGAGGCGGAGGCAGAGGGGGAGGCCGTCAGCGCTGACTCACCGCCCGGCAGCGCCAAGGTGAGTGACGCCGCCGCACGTGGCTCCTGGCAGCTAGAGCACAGTAGCCAGGCTTCCCAGCAGCAGCCGGAATGATTTTAGCAATGCCTGCTCGACGATTTACTGTAAATGATGCTTGACCTTCTCAATCTTTCACAGCGAAACTCTGCTACTTCCTCGTCACTGCCATTAGAATGTATCCCTCTGTATCAGTATTATCAGCTTCAGTCAACTATGTATCACCAGAGATTTGTGTCTGATTCCTTGTGTTTGAACAGGGTGGCGCAAAAAGAATGCATTATTTTCAAACTAGTATGGCTCATCAAGTATAAAATATGTTTAGACCAAGCCAGCATGTAAGTTACTCTATTAGATTTGAGTTTATTTTTTAAAGATAACATTGGAAACATGCCGTCCTTCTTCCTGCATTCACATTAATAGTGTTTTTCTAAAGTTCTGTATAATTTTTGTGACATTCTGTGAAACAGCAGCATTTTCTTCATGTATTGCAAACTTCAGACCGATGACTGAATGAGGTCTTGCAGAAATAAGCTTTGCATTTCAAATGACACCGTAAGAAGAAGAAGCAAGGCGACATATATGATGAGCATATACCCAGCAAACATCGCCTAAGCGTGACATCAATTACTGAGGAAATATTTTTCGAATAATTGTGATGGTTTCATCTGCTGTGTGGGATGCGGCTCCATCTTCTTGTAACGAATTATCTGTCAAGTTAATACCTCATGTTGTGGCCGCAAAAAAATCTGCAGGATTGCAACACAACGTTCATAATTTACTGTTACTTAATCGCCACCTTCTTCAAAAAAATAAATTTCAATAACCATCACTTGGGAAGCTTCTTGCCACACTGTCATTTCAGCACTGTACAATGGTTTATGATGCAGTTGTTTTTGTTTGTAGACAAGATATATGCACATTACACTTACGATGAATACACTATATCTCTTCGTAAGTGAGAAAGCACAATTACTATGTGCATCCCATGTCCTCTGTCTGAAGCCATTAAGTCGAATAAGTAGAAGGGTCTTGTTTTAGTGCCAATAGCCATACAGTCTTAAATTGGTTGCTGCGGCATGATGGAGCTTTTGTTTCGATTGCTTTACAGTACAACTCATTCATCACCAACCACCTACGACAAAAAGTTACAGCAATAAACAATATGACAGAGCGTATTCAGAGAAATGCAATACTGAAAATAAAATTATACCACATATTTGTTAAACCAAAGGCACTCCGAAAACTACAGGAAAGGAGAGGTTTACTTACTGCTAATTAAAATGAAATCAGCCACTCAGAAACTGTAATATTTGCTGTAAATACTGTATATATGTCTTGGAGCACATACGAAGACTTTTAAAGACACTGTCACAATTTATGACACCTTCCACAGACGACAATATGACCCGTGTTGCAGCAGTCTGCCCCTTCTGAAGGGACGAGATCGTTTCTACCGCTGCATGAGGTGGAGCCACGGAGACGCACTGGACTCGTGTTCTGAGAACGAGGGTTCCAGTCGTCGTCGCGATATTCATATTTGTGTTTTCCTTCAGTTCCGAAAATGGCTTAAAAGTGAATGCTTGCATAGTTTCTTAGAAAGGGCATGGCAGATTCTCCTTCCTATCCTCTCTGTTCCGAGATTCTGAACCGTCTCTAATGATCCGACTGTTGACGGGATGTTGAACACTCATCTTCTTTCTTTCCTTGCTACCTTTCGTTTTAGTGGGATGTAGCGTGGTGTCGCTCAGTTTTTGACTCGTTGGCGTTGTACTCTATAGAAACTGTGTTCTTTCGAAGTGTTCCCAACGGACAGAATATTCCATCGCCTGTCGGGCGTGCATCAGAGGTACTATTATCTCTTATTCCGACATTTGGGCGATTACGCTACAGTGATAGTGAAGATGAGTCGCTTGCAAAATGTAAGTCATTTGAACAATACTGTGCAGTGAACGCATGTGCATCAGACGCAATGGGCGTTTATTCGACATCATTCTGTGAAGTTGTTTAAACTGTTCCAGCGACTGACCTGGAAGATGGCCTTTCGCTAATAGGCACAAATATCGGAAAAGCATCTAATATTGTCGAGAATGCACGTCAGAAAGATGACGAAATACGATGTGCAGCTTTGTAAAGTGCCCAATTTTTACTTCTAAACAGTTATAACAAGTTTCCCGTATATACATGAGCTTAAAAACTTTAATCACATTTTTTTGAATACAGTATGCTTTTGCCGCCAAATGCGTCATCTGCAGCAAGTCTGGCGTTCTTGTAACTAAATTCTGCCAGCGAATTGCTAGGCTGCGTAGACAGGAAGGGGACCTAAACATAGCCCGCTGCTACCACTGAGTTACCTGAAGTACATCAGTCAGTGACACTCCAGCGAAAGTAACACGCTGTATCCTCCTCACCAAGAAATCCTCAATACAGTTACAAATTGCGTTCGATATCCCTCATGATTTTATTTTCTACAATACGCATATACGTGGTGCTGAGACAGAAGCCATACAAAAGTAAGGAAATACACAGACTCCTTAACTCTCTTCATCCATAACTTTCAGATGGTCATAAGAGGAAAATTGCGAAAGGTGTGTCATATGAGCAATGTTAATAAAATCCATGTTAGTTAGAATCGTTACGATTTATCCCAGAATACACCATCTCTTCCGAGCAACGTCAGCACAGTAACTATAGTGGCAGCTTCAACGATCAACTGTAAACACTATGCGTGCTTATGATCAGTCAGTTGTCAATGGGCAGCATTACGTAGTAGGACTGCGACAGTAAAGTGAGAAGAATGTTATGTCATAAGTTCCAGTGGAACTAGACCACTAAAAATCAAGTGCTGAAGACACTCTTCAAAAATTGTGTATACTAGTCTCACACTATGTAGGCAGTGTTGACCATTTCTGTAAGAATGGAATCTTTTATTTTATCGTCTGTAGACTAGATACGTCCTCATAATTGATAAATGTTTAGCGACAGTGTCTTCATAGCCAATCATCGATAGGAAGGGTAGAATCTGTTGCCTAATGTAGCTATTTCACCCAACAGCGAATCACGTCAACAAAAACCTCTAGTTTACATCATACGTACAAATGTAAAGCAGATCCTCTTAATTTCCTAATGCCCCTTTTGTTGCAAAATGGCATATCTTCCTATTCCAATAAATTATTTATATGTAAACACCAACGGATCATTAGACCTGTGTAGTATTATTAGGTAAACTGAAGACTGTCTATCATTTTGCCGACAGGTGGAGAAGGAAGATGAGGTGATCTTGATCACATATATCGACGACGGTCGTCAGCCTGTCAAGACTACATGGTTTCCAGGAGAGGTGGGTTTCACAGAAAAAGTAACTAAAGCAATAGCCCACACGAGTTAAGCCTTTTACATTTGTTTCAGAATAACAACCCTCAGTTACACTGATATATGGGTAGTGTCATTCATCTACCACTGATAATTCGCTCCCTCCCATTCCTATCATGTTTCCGTGTAACGTACAATAGATTTGTCGCCAAGTTTCTAATTTTTCAAAATGCAGTGAGTTACATAGATTCCCCATATCCCAGCACAATAAAAGGTCGAGCCTCAGAGTGGTCATTTATAACTGTAGCTACTTATATCACTTGTTTATTTAAAGCTCTGTCTTTAAATCATCGTTGATTATGTAACTTGTAGAATGTAGGTATCTTAGGAGAGTGTAAAATACATAATCGAGACAATGATACTTGCCTGTCTAACCACGTCCTCATGAATCTTTAGTTGTAGGAAGACCAGCATCACAACATATATTCCAATCTAGATTACGTTCACTGCACGAAGTATGTTGAGTCCTTTCTCTAAGTAGCCAGGGCACGTCCTTGGGCACATTAAGATTTTAAAACTACTGCAAACGGCGATAACGTGGGCTACTTGTTACTTAGCTGTAGTTATTTCACTAATTGCTTTATTAGTCCATGCTTCGTAAACTATATCTCCGTCTCGCTAAAATTACTATTTACAGTGTTTCTATAGCAATGTATTCCCCTTCGAACTTCAAAGTTCTATTTTATGTACTACTGTAAGTGTAGGGGTATTATACTTCACACATATAGAAATTAAATTCTGCAAAGATTGTACAAATTGTATTTAAGGTTGCAAGTAATTGCAGGAGTTTCAGAACTCTGCTATAATGGACGAGCGTCGATACATCCCTAATCAGAACATCTTAGCAATCCATAGATTGAGCTAAATTTCATAGTGGTAGATTGGGTGACATTTATATGTGAAAAAAGTAACGGTATCTCTTGGGTTATGGTTTGTAGGCAACAAACGTACAGCTAAGGGAAAATTCGCGCTAACCACATCTTCTGTATTACATCTCGAAAGGAATTGTGGGAGCGACTGCAAAGAATTACCATTTCACTCAACTATGACGTCGTAGCAACAGATAATTCTCGTTCACGCAACACACACAATTTGAAATGACCTTTCCATAGTTTTGATATTCCACTTTTTACGATATGGTGATATTTATTGTAGCCATATAATAGCGATTTATGAGTAAGCATCGATGTAACATCAAACTTCCGTAGTGTGTAGCTAAACTCAGAAATTCTCATCGTTTTGCCGACAGGTGGAGAAGGAGACTGACATCATGACAGCCGCTTATATGGAGGCTACTGAGAAGGGTCGTGAGTCTGTCAAGGATACAGATTGTTCGGCAGAGGTGAGTTTCGAAGCCACAGTAACTTTGGTTCAAAGTAATAACCCGTATATTGTAGTTTAAACTAACCATTAAGAGGTTCATCTTAGCTTCAAGCTTCTGTTAGTTATTATCGAATAACAAGCTTCTGTGAGGATGACAGATGTTATAGTCGATACTTGTAGTTTCATTCAGTAACCATTGAGGAGTTGTCCCTCCTCTACTTGTTACGTTTCTGAGTAACGTTGATGGTCAACTACTTTCTTGCTGTCCCAAAGGTAGTATGTTGGACAGATTCCCCAAACCCCTGCAGCAGTAGTCGAGCCTGAATCATGTCATTTAGAAATGTATACTAGATGTAAATGTCATAGATATATACAGATAACTGAAAAATTTGCAGTGATAATGTCACCTGCATTGATTATCGGAAAGAAGTGTGTCATCTATTTCTAATCCTTGTTATTTCACTCAAGCATGTCGTCCCAGCGACAGACACTCGTTCACACCACACGTATAACGTGAAGCGACATACTGTATTCATAATTTCTATATGTCATTTTTAGAGGTATCATGATACGTGTTACAACGTGTATTATGTGTAAACATCGACCCACCACTAAAATTGCGTAATGCGAAGGTAAATTGAATTTTTTTCATCATTTTGCCAACAGGTGGAGGAAGAAGATGAAGCCATGTCAACCACTGCTGTGGAGGATACGGAGAAGAGTATGGATTCGGTGGAGACTACAATCGGTTCAGAAGAGGTGAGTTTCACGGGTATACTTCCATTGGTTCAAAACAATAGCCCGTATATTGTACCTTTACACCATTGTCAGCTATTTTGTATCAACAACACTCAAGAGCAATGATGAACGTTTCAGTCCATACTGGTAGCATCCTTCAGCAATCGCAGACGAACGGCCCCTATTGCTTCCGTTACATTTCAGAGTCACTTATGTGGGTCGAATGGTTAGCTATTTTCCCATATGTAATGTGTTCGATAGAGTCCCGAAAATCACGTACAGCAAGGGACCAAACCTGAGTGATGTCATTTCGAAATTCAGAGTAAATACATACAGGTAATTGAAAAACATGTAGTGATAGCGTCATCTCCACTAATTATCGCAAAAGAAGTCTGGCAACTATTTCCAAGCCTCACTGTTTCACTGAACTGCGTCGTCACAGCGACACATACCTTTCGTTTACACCACACATACAACATGAAGCAACCTTTACGTAATATGTCATGCCTTGTTTGTAGGTTTCATGATATTTGTTACAATCGTGTTACTTGGGAATATAGATGCATAAGACGTTTTATCATTCTGCTCGCAGGTAGAAGACGAAGCTGATTTGATGCCAGTCACTGTTACGGAAGATATGGAGATGTGTCTGGAATCGGTCAAGACTACAGTTTGCTCAGCAGAGGTGAGTTACGCACACATAGTAAATTTGATTTAAAGCAGTACCACGTATGTTGTAGCTTAAACTGTCCCTTACTAGGTTCGTCGTTGTTTCAAGCCTCTGTCACTTGTTGCAGGATAGCAGGCCTGAATAAGTGCCGATAAAAGTTTCATTTCATATTGATAGCTTCATTCAGCAACTATTAGGGATTGGTTCCCTACTCTTCCTGTTGCGTTTGTGAGATACGTAAATGAGCCGTCAAATTTCTAATCTGCAAGATCTTAAAGTGTAATGTGTTGGATATATTCTCCAAATCTACGTTCAGCAAGAGATCGAGCCTGAGAGACGTCATTTAGAACTGTAGCTCTATGACTGCAAATTAAATTTGGTTGCGCATCTTGTGATGTGGATTATCTAATATAATCACCACAGTGGCACTCGCCTGTCTAAGGGCGTCATGATGCCTCTACAGTTGTACGAGTGCCACCCTTACAGCATTGATTCACATCGTGATCATATTCTATACACCTAGTGTGTCCCGAGTACTTTTTCTGAATCTTAAACACACATCCGTTGGCACACGGTGATCTTACAACTAGTAATACATATGTTTATTACCTGTGTTTGTTTCACTACTTGCTGTACCACTCTACAAGCTAGGTTCATTATCACCCTGTCTCAGTGAATTAATATATATAGTGATTGTACCTTCTAGTGGCATCCAGTGTGTTGTTTCATGGCGGACGATCGGCCCACCGACCAGCCACATATAGCAGCCAACACGTACTCACACTTAGCTCTCCCCCGCATCGACAACCCCCTCTCCTCCCACCCCACTAGCGGTTCGTGTTGGACCCCGACACTCTTGTCTTTGTGTTTAATAGAGAAGGTCTCTTATTATTTTGTTGTTGCTTCAGTATCTGTCTCAGTGATGCTAAATTGGAAGCTACGTCATTTCGATAAACATGTAGAGCTATGGGTACTTACCGCTTATGGTCAAATCCCTTTGCATTGTTAGCAATTATTCCAATGTGTCACAGATTGTATTCTCGAGACTGATTGAGTAACGTTAAGCGATTGCTATTCTGGATATCAAACGATAGGTCCAGGTATTTGCGTTGAGTGTTAAATCGAGTGGAGCTGAGAACCATGTAGCACCCAGTGGTGTGTTCAACCACTGTACAGACTTTGTTTTACTATCCTCTCCCACATCTTGCCAGCACAGTACCAAAGTGGGTTGGGACGAAAACCAATGGCATTAGACGTACTTTTATCCGTTTTAGGCTTTGGATACTTGATCTTGCACCACATGCAGTTAAGTTCACAAACTAAAGTAGTTTAGGCAGGCGTCAACAGGTTACATATCATGAGGTAATGAATATTGTCTTTTCTTGATAAGCTGTTGGTGTTTGATTTTATAGCAGATCAAGGCCTATTTGTATGGCTCGATGGCTCACAGTTTAGGTGCCAGATTACGAATCTAAAGGCTTGATGTTTGATATCAGGTCAGTGCGAAGATTTTTATTCGTCACTGGTCACTTCTATCACCTCTGTTAATCTTTGTTAATATGAAAAAATGCTGTGTACTTCCATGGTTCAGAGTCTCGTTCAATTACAAGTAGCCCAATATCTGCCTGGATGTAGGTCGGTCAAAGTTTGGAGGAAGGCGCTTGCATACCATCCCCAGTAGGATGATGCCTGGTACAGCATAGTTGTGTTCAAATCAGTGTTTTCACTGACGATAGCTTTATCTATAAATCCCTTCAGTTGCGAATAGCTGCAGAAGATAGTAGTGTCGAAGGTCTTCTGGGTAGGGATGACAGCTGAAAGCGCGATTTCGTCAGAGGTATCAATTTAGCAAATACTGTCATCGTTCCTGTTCCGCAAGATTTTATCTTTACGTCGTATGTCACGCTAACCAGGCGATTACAGCACTCAAATCAATTTACTATCCTCTCTTATTTCAGTATTTTCTTAGGCGCGTTATGGCTTGTAAGCTAGTTCTTTTCCGGTATCCCGTAAATTTGTGGTGGCCAAATTTCATATTTGTTTGAGATATAAACCACATTTATCTTAGAGCTTCTCAGCAACTGTTTCTCTCTCTATTGATGTTCGAGGACACGCATAAATAGGTAAAAAAAACTACTTCGGAAATCTGTATTGGAAAGAATTCCTGTCGAAGCACTGTTTAACGTCTGTCATACGGAGCTCTGTTATGAATGAAGCTCGCCGAGTAGGTTTCTTAATTCAGAGCATTCTCTGAGTCTTACTTGTATCAGAATGGTGACACGTAATTTTGTATAAAACTTGTGTAATTTTTATCACAAAATATACATTTCCTATTGATTAGCTGTAGCTGTTATTTCTCTTACTGGCAGATGGCAGCACCAGACGCTGCGGCATCGCTGGACGTAGACCCCGATGCGGCGTCCTGCACAGCCGCCCACACCTGTGCTCGACTGCCGCTGGACTGGGGGAACGGCCTGATCGTTGTTACAGGCCCGCCCAAGAAACGGGCGTTTTCAAGAAGCCCATAAAGCCAGTTCTTGTTTACGTTAAAGAAGTTATTGTTTGTGTTTAGTTTGCGTTCTGTTTGTTAAGATGTTAAAAAGCTTGTTCAGTTTTTTCTTGTTGTTTGCGTTCACAAGTTTGAATTAATTAAATAATTTTGTTCATCTTCTTTGGTCTTTTACTGCCTTTGTTGGTACGTAAATATCGCATCGTAAAGGTACAACTAAATCAGAAACGTATTACCATACAGATTACTAGTTGTTAAGATATCTGGCCTTGGGAAAAATTAAAAAGTATACAGATCAAAAATGCCAGTAAATCTAAAGAAAGCAGTATTTGATCAATGCATGCTTCCTGTGATGACGTATGGCTGCGAGACAAGGACACTGAACTCATTTACTTAGGACAGCTCAGAGATCCAGGGAGAGATCAGTGCTGGGCTATACAAGAAAGGACAGGAAAAGGGCAGATGACATCCGGTCTGTGACGAAGGTTAATGGCATCTTACAGAGATTAGGTTCCTTGAAATGGCAGTGGGCTGGCGACGTCGAAAGAAGAAACGACAACAGATGGTCGAAGCTAGTACTTGAGTGGAGCCCGAGAGAGCACCGGAGGCGTAGAGGAAGACCACCAGACAGATGGGACAAAAACATCAAGAAGATCGCTGGTAACACCTGGCAGAGAAGACTTCTGAAAGCCTACCTGAATCCACGACTCGAAGACGCCACATCATCTAATGATTGAATCGGCTGATGATGATGATGATGAACAAAAAATATTATATAAACATAGGTCCACAAAGGCCTCGTTAGGGAGGTATGGGCATTGAAAGGAACTTTAATTCTGCAAAACTGATAAGCACAACGTGAACCTATAAACAATACAACTGAACCGTAGCGAGATTTTAGTGAAAACAATGTTACAGAAAAATACAGTTATATTACACATTTTTACATAATGTTTATTTACTTTGCATTTAGTACATAATGCATTACAACATGCATGTTACATGTATTCAGTTGAAAAGGACCTATCATGTCTTTTACAATCGCCCTTAACATTTATCGCACAGATATTGTACAGTTCACAGAACAGGTTCGAATATGCCACCATGAACGTCAATGCACTTTTGCGCTCTAGCGATAATATGTTGGGTTGCTTGTTGCAATGCCTTAGGTTGGTCCCTAATCAATTCAGCAGCGTCTACGATGCGACGAAGCAGTTCATCTCGTGTATTTACCATCACTTTGTGCACATATGATTGCATCCAACCCCATAAACTGAAATCTAAAAGTGTATGGTCAGGTGATCTTGGAGGCCTGTTAATGGAACCGCCACGGCAAATCCAGCGATGAGGATTGATAAGGCTAAGATCTTCCCTCACACGTAAGGTAAGATGTGGAGGGGGACCGACATGTTGAAACTACATTCTACTTCGCTTGGATAAAAAAAGAACGTCTTCCAGTAGTCCATTAAATTTCGAGCATGCAGCCGCGCAAATAAAATTTCCTCCACTGACATTTCGGCCGCCTATCGTCAGGCCATCCTGAGAGTGAGTCACAAGACTGACGACAAGATACCAAGCGCGGCCTTATATGCTCCACCGCGGCGGTACTGCGCATGCGGGTCAAAGATGCTGGTCGGCGGCAAAGACATACGCTTACACATACGCCGCCTGTGGCAAAGGCGTACAGACATTCGATTCGCTTTAACGATGACACCATGACGCCATCTCTGCAGTTTAATTTCCCCAAGAGCCGGATTCCATGCTTTGTTCAAATTAAAACCATTTATTAAATTATTAGCTAATCTAATAGCTATAGCTTCCTTGAAGACAGATTCCCAAAGGGAAGAGGTGGATGTTTAAATCTTCACATAACTGTAATTCAATACAATGTTCAGCCATAGCTGACTTGTCTGTCTGTAATAAGAGTGTCTATCTTCGATGCTCCACACACCTCTCATGAACGGTGCGTGTTGTTTGACCTATGTACGATTTCTCACAATTTCCGCAAGGAATCTGATACACACCAGCTTTACGAAGCTGTAAAGCGTCCTTCACAGAGCCTAGTAAAGCTGCAATCTTCGTGAGGGGCCGGAAGATCACCTTAACACAGTGTTTCTCAAGAATACGGCCTATCTTTGAGGAAAGAGCACCCATATAGGGCAAAAACGCACTAGATCTGAAGGAATTACTATCATCTTCCCCATCACATACCTGAATTTAAGGTTTTGCATCGAATACGTGCGAATTTCTTGCGGAGAGAATCCAGTCGATTTAAAGTTGCTCTTGAGGTATGTGAGCTCTTTTTGCAATTTGTCTTTATCGGATATACAGTACGTCCCATGCACTAAGGTCTTAAGGACACCTATGGTCTGTGAAGGGTGATACTTGTGTGTTGGTTGCCGATATACGGCTTGTCCTAGTGTGCCATCACCTTTACGGCGAACGACAACATTCAAAAAGTGGAGGCAGCAGTATTTTTCTCTTTCCATAGTAAATTTAATGCTGGCATGGATGGAATTCAAATGCTCAAGAAATCGATGTAATTCATCCATCCCATGGGGACATACCACGAATGTGCCGTCCACGTACCTCCAGAAGACCGTTGGTTGAAAACCTGCTGAGTACACTTCGTTCTCCTCGAAGTCTTCCATGAATAAATTAGCTACCAGAGGGGACTTCACATGGCAACACCATCAATTTGCTCATAAAATTCACCATTAAACTGAAACTAATATGATAAAAGCACATGTTCAAATAAGGCTGTAAAGTTCTTATCAGAATATTAGCCGATAAGAGATAAAAAGTCCTTTAAAGGTACCACATCCTTACTATTTAGCCTGACATTGCTAAGTCTCTGAATAAAGTCCATAGAATTACGAATGTGGTGACTACATTTTCCTACCAATGGTTTTAATAAAGAAGCTAAATATTTGGCAGAAAAATACGTTGGTGAACCAATAGTGCTCGTTATAGGTCTCATACACAAGTCCTCTAGACGCTCATCCTTACCCGCCGTGTGAACTTTACGAAGACCGAAAAATATCGGTGCTACTGCACCTCGTACTTTTAAACTTCTTATGAGTTACTTCGGCCCTGATGTAGTGTTCAGCAAGGCAACAGTAGTTATTGTCACCTTGTTAGTAGGATATTTGTTAATCTTCCGGTATGGACCACAACTAAGTAGACCACATATCTTTTCCTTGTAGACTTTCTGAGGCAAAAGAAAGGCAGCACGCAGAACGACTGTATCAGTATCCTCACGCAGCTTTCGTGTCGCGCATCTTTCTTACTTGGACACATTGGTTCTTTGCGGATGATGCTTTGTAATTACTTGACCGGTTACTCGTCTGACTTCTTCAGCAGAGTCCTCTGATAGTGGTCGGACAGTTTCTTCATTGGAACTGGGGGAACATGTTATCGGAAAAGCCTTTGGAGTAGGGGCAAAATGTAGCCCTTTACTTAAGACAGACAACGTAGCTTCGTCCAGATCCTTACCCATCAAATGTATGACAGGTCGTCGAATAACAGAGTCCACCTGAGAAGGCTGGTCCAAATGGCTGCCTGGAATAATTAAATGTAAAATGTCGTATTAAGATGTATTCTATGCTGTAGGCGCAGTAGAGAAGGAAATAATGAACAAACTGTCTATAAACCATCGTGTCACATAGATATTTAGAACGAATCTAATATGCCTGTGTTACCACAGAATTGCCTTAGTAGATGACATTTAATACCTGGCCATTTGTTTTGATCCTACACAAATAGGAAACAGCATAAAAAAGTTAACTTAAAAATTTAAATATAGTCTGATTGTGCCTGTGATATTACCAAAAGGGGTCTACATCCTTAGTTTTCATTCAACAATGAAAAGCACTTAAGCTTAACCTTAGGCATAGTCTCACAGTGGCCATGACATTACACAAATACACGCATCAGCCTGAAATTTAATCAAGCAATGAAAATCCATTTTTTTAATTGAGTGTAAGGCTTTTACATGATTTGTGTCTTTTGCAGTTCCAGTTTCTTGTCTCTTTAGGCTTGATACCTGGCTCTTAATTCAGAGAATCTAAACCCACCTACAATATTTGCAATCACACCTTACTAAAGACTATCCATACAATTTTAGCTTCTTTAGAATATTAAATTTACCATTTATCGTTACTATCATACATAAACAAATTTCATCATTAACTTAGGAAACAATAACAGTTAAATGTAACGCCTAGTTGACTGCATCGGTATGTCTAAACCAATTATGCAGTAGAATATCCCTTCCTGTACACAAAGAGGTACAAGAGACGAAGATATCATCAGTGCTTTCTTTATTATGACGTTCACCATTATCATGGAAACGAGAAATACCAAAATGTTGAAAAAACAGCATGATAGATCAGCACTTGCAACAGAAAACCTTATCTAAACAAGATTAACTCAAACACATAGAAATAAGGCTAATCAAATACCTTCGAAATCAGATGAATACTTGGAGACTAAAATTTCGGTTGCGCTACTTTAGGTACGTCAAAATTACATGCTACTGTGTGAGAGAAAAAAAAACCCAACTCATGGGTCATGTCCCATTTATAACATTATAACAAATGCAAAAGTTGGGTACACACAATCCCACATCACTCCTTCTTTATCTGTTCACATTAAATACAATACGTATTCATTTCAACTGATTAACAATTTTCTGTTCGCTATCGTCAACATCTTCACTCATAGTTTCTCTGTAGTATCTGAAGGTTTCAGTTACTTAAAAATTTATAAATACTAACACATCTGAAAAAGTATAAGGTACGTATTATTACACAAAGAGCTCACGACACTTGTGTAATACAATAAAGCGTAATAATTCTCTCCTCACTATTTTCTTAAATGAAATATCATTTTTAACTAACCTGTAGCGTTGAATGGTGATGTTTTCGTGATCCTTTTACTTACTTCCATATCAGATCTTTGTCTTGATCTGTAGGAATGTTTCTGAGAGAGGATCTAATAAAATTAGCAACAGCAACACTCTCCATCTTCATAATACTAAGAAGGATCGGCTGGAAATCTTCCTGGGGGTCAAATTTTAACCCTAACAGAGATCTCAAAAGTGCATAAGTAACAATGTTGGTCATTCCTAAAATGTAAACTATCTTGAAGCTGAAATGTTGAAGATACAATGCAAACCTGGCCAAATGACGGCTGAGCAACAGGCCAAAGTCAAGTTTTGATCTCAAGGAAGAAACGTCTCGACAAGAACCCGTTTGTATTTTCAAATTTCGTTTGTGCCTCTGGATCCCGTCTCAAGTAATTTTCTTACTTGTCAACGTGCTCAAGAGTGCCATGTCCAAGATAGTCAAATTTATGAATATTTTGTAGAAATTGATGAATCCTAAAAAGCACAGCTCTGTTTCTTGTCTTGGGCGTTGGGAAGTCACTACTGGAGTTTGCTGTTTCTTGCTTGACTAAATTCTCTGATGCCATAACAATGTGGCCTAGAAACCTTACTTGCTTCAATGCAGATTCGCAGTTTCTGAAGTCAACTGTCACCCCCTATCCTTCAAAAACACTGTTTCTCAAGTCAACTGTCACCCCCTATCCTTCAAAAACACCCATCACCCTACCCAGCCCTCATTATCATTCTTCCGACACTTTTCTGCAGTTAAAAATTAATAAACGTACATTGTGAACCACTTCATAGAACAAAAAAAAAAAAAAAAGAACACTACGAAAGTTATTAAAAATGCTCCCAAACTATCATGCAGGATGATGGGTAACGAAGCAGCAACTAAAACATAAGAATGTTGTACACTTCATGTGTTGTGGATTGGCTGAAGACCAACCCACTAATGATAGAGGAAGCTGAAAGGCACGCGTTTAAGCTCACGAAGGCTGGCGTGAGGTCTGGAACAGGACAAGCAAATTAGAACATACAAAAACGGACGCAGATGGTGGAATACTTAACTTTAATCCATTAATGTTGAACGTAGCTATTGTCTGTACATTAGTTACAATATCAATAGCAACTGGTAATGGCGCCTTGCTAGGTTGCAGCAAATGACGTAGCTGAAGGCTATGCTAACTGTCGTCTCGGCAAATGAGAGCGTATTTTGTCAGTGAACCATCGCTAGCAAAGTCAGCTGCACAACTAGGGTGAGTGCTAGGTCGTCTCTCTAGACCTGCCGTGTGGCGGCGCTCGGTCAGCAATCACTGATACTGGCGACACGCGGGTCCGACGTATACTAACGGACCACGGCCGATTTAAAGGCTACCACCTAGCAGGTGTGGTGTCTGGCGGTGACACCACATCATGCATGAGTGATGCAATCCTATCAGATGTAGTTAGGCCCTCAACAACCTGATGTATCTGGAATAACTTTTCTAGTGTCAATGCTTTTTGGAATAATTACTATATTAATTTGTCTTGCATCTAACACTAGTCTAACGTCCCCTCTTTTCGCACAACCAGCAGTGAATTATTATAATAGTTAACCATTCGCCTCATTACTCCTTGTTGTAATATTTTCTCAGTTTGATCTCTAACTGTCTCATTGAAAATTATTCGTACTGAATATGGCTGAACAAATAACTTTAAACTAATATGAAAGTGCCTTAGTAGTACTTGGATATTCAGAGGACACAAAAAACATTTGTACGAATTTGTTTTCACTAATTTGTTGGTGTCTTCTATATATTCAACCTTATTCTGATTTTCTTGCCTGACTCTAAGACCCTTGTTATAGTCTAGTAATAGAAAGGCACTAGATGTAATCTCTTTAAGAACAGACTTCCACTCAAAAAATACGCATGACTGAATAAAAAATTCAAAGTTGTTACATACTTTTCCGTAATAACACATTCAAATAAACTAACTTCAGTGTCAATCCACTATACTCCAACAGCACTTCACCATGCCCGAGGTCATTTACATACCGATATGTGGACAAGATGCATACATCTAACATTCAATCAACTTCTTGGTTTGTCACATTCACGAAATTTGCAAGAAACCTTTAGCCCTGACACAAAAATTCGACAAACGCCAGTTACGTTACATCAAGATTCTTTCCCGGGTTTCCCCTTTCACTGGAAAGGAAGGGTTAACCAAAACCTAACATGTTACACATTTGAAACGCAGATTGACTCAGCACAGTCACAGCGTCAAGTATGCAAGTCAAAAAAAATCCCATTGATGTCTACCTGAAAGTAAACAGTTACTTCGAGCCACGCAGGACGTATTGGAATCTTCCGGCGATGGAGGGAGAAAGTTCTGATTCCGTCTATCTGTCAAGTATTCATCTTTTGCTCGTCATAAGGTTGCTTTCCGCGCGACAGATACCATATGGGCAACAAAGTTCTGCGAATACAATCTAGCTTAGGGTCCTTTCTTATTTAAGTTCATATCCCTTCCGCTTCCACAGCAGTTACCCTAACATACCATATCCACAGTCGCCACGAGGTCCTTGCTGGCTCGGTCTTGCTGCGTCGCCAGCAAGAGGAAAAAGGCCCAACTCACTGTAGTCCCCTGGCCTAGCTGTTTCGCGGTTACCCCTCTTTCAAAACTGCTCGCCCTCCAATCTTTTGACTTACCAGAGAAATTCCCTACATCGATCGGCAAAGAAACCAAGAGTTAATAGACTGATGTACGAAGTCGCACGGCTAATACAAGGTATTTGCTAATTAGTTAACTAAATTAATAAGTGAAAGTAAGGTTTTAACAATTTAAGTTTTCTTATTCCATAGCAATTGTTATGTAGATTCCAATGAAATTTACAGATGCAAGTTCGAAGTTACTGGTGAGACTGTCCAATAATTTGTATGAACAGTTGCTTATGGTTTTGGTTGTATGTGAAAGTATGCATGTATATGTGTGTATGCGTGGGTTTCCCTGATATTTTTTAGATGTAGGCATAGTGCAAGTCATACATTTTATATAACATTTTGATAAATAATTTAGGTCGTTCCAGGTCTTCGTTTGAAGAAGATGCGCAAACTCTGATCGAATGGTTTCTTTTGAACATGGTCAAAACAGATGCTCTGTATGTACACTGAGATTGTTTATTTCTTTTTAGTGTTCTGTAAAGGAATGGAATGTGAGTGATGGCGCGGGGAGGAAAGGGAATGAGAGGGGCAAAGCGGCTGGAGAAAGCAGGAGGGAAGGTATTACAAAACATAAATGCACTGTTTCTAACATCCTTGACTTTGTAATGTCTTAAAATACCAGTTACCAACATCTTGCGTTTTTAAATGGTTTGCCACTCACCATCTTGCGTTTTTAAAATATCGCTATCAAACATTTTGTTGACTATGTGTGCGTAAAGTCATTGGGCCTGTCTCTTCGTGTAGCCAACTAACACCAACACTTCCACTTTTAAAAGTAATTTAAGTGCAAAATCTCAAGAACGGCTCTAGGTATACTAATTTAACTATTACGCAATGTTCATAAGACAGGAGTAGTATGTCGATGCGAACTTTACCACAGAGTTTAAGTTTTTTACTGCTAGTCAGTGCAGTACGACATAGTGGTACAAAATTCAAAAATTCAGGATAATAGTTGTGGGAAATCTTAGAAATTGCAGATGGGGGTTGTGGGTCTGGTATTGGTCTGCATGGAAGCTGCGTCGGCGCAGCACTGCACTCACCAAGAGAGCACGCCACCGCCTCGGCACATGAATACACAGCCAATAGAGTCCCTCGCGGCCGTCATAAATACTGCCGCACCTCGACCGCTCAGTCACCTCCCCTCACTCTGACACCTTCTCTCCCCCGAGTCCTTTTGCATTTCCCTCATCTCCCTCGTTTTTTTCCTTCCTCCCTCCTTGTTCTTCCCCCTCCTCCAGGTCCCCCCCCCCCCCCGTCTGCCTTTGGCTCGGGAGTGTCATCTTTGTGCCATCCTTTTTGTGCAGTGTTTTACAGTGGGTGTTTTACATTGGGTGTTCCGTGTTGTGTTTATTTGGGAAGTGTTGTGAACGGCCATCATACTGTCGCAGGGTGTGCTTTTTATCTCTTGCGAACAGAAACCAGACTGTCCTCGTGTTTTTTTCATTGTGTGTGTGCTATGTTACTTGTCTGATTCCTGTGTCTTTTATTAACATTGCCAACCCCTTTTGCTTTCTGTTTTAACTTTCCGCATTTTTCTGCCATTTTACACATTATGTCACCATTTTATCGCCTGTTTTTCTTGCTTCTTTTCTTCTTCCGGTTTTATAAAATAAAAGTCTGTCAGCTGTAGAGCGGCGTACTAAGCTTATGCCAGCCCATCCCCTTCGGGGGGAATTGAAAATAAATAAAGGAAATAAAAAAGACCGCTCAGTCAGTCGCGTATTTTGTCTGATAGTGTTCGTTGCTTTCTACACCGTACTACTGTCTACTCGTTGACGACTTCAATTTGCGATTTGTTTTTCTCTTTGGTCTCTATTTGGACTGTGGGACATACTCAAATTTTGACAGGCTTATGTTGAACGTTCGTTGCACTTCATTGTTGCGTAGATTCCTATTGACTTGCTCTTGCGGTGTCAGGTCTGCCATTCACTCATCCTGTTGCTCGACTGCAGCGTGGCTGTCTGTCCTGACCAGTGGTGGTATTCCTGAATTGCATTGTCATCGTTTCTCTTCTGTTTTTCTGATGCGTGCACTAGTATCCGGCTGCTTGTGGATGCAGAAGTAGGAAATATAAAAATACAAGATAGCAGTGGTGAAAAATGAAAAAAATGTAACATGGTGGGGATTTTAAAAATACATGTTGACAGAACTAGTCCATTTGTGCTCCTTACCTCCACCCTGTCACCCTCATCCATTTCCCCTTTCCTCCTCCTGACTAGTCAGTCTCAGTATAGCAATGAAGTAAGACAATTACTTGAAGATATGGAAAAAATACTAAAGGTTTCATTGAACTGACCCGACATTTAAAGAAAGGCCACATTTGCTATATTATGTGCCTATGGGTCGGGTAAACACACAGCATAGTACTCCATCTCTGAAAGTACTACACTGCATTGACAGGAAATTTCTACTCACATGACTGCACAATATATTTTCCACATCTATTTCACCTCTCTTTTTCTCTTTCGCCCTCTACCTGTCATTAAATTTTATCATAAATTACGTGCAATATGTCCTCTTCTGCCTCAGTTTCATTTCTGTTATTAATGCTCCACAATAAATTTGTTACCTGTCTCTGCCTCTCTCCCTGTCTCTCTCTCTCCCCCCCCCCTCTCTCTCTCTCTCTCTCTCTCTCTCTCTCTCCCCCTCCTTCTCTCTCTCTCTCTCTCTCCCTCTTTCACACACACACACACACACACACACACACACACACACACACACAAAGCATACACACTCTCTACCTACCTACCTATCCACATCTCTCTCGTGATTAAATTTCATCTTATTTGTGTATGCACACAACATCAAACAATATTGGCACATTTGCCACATCATAGTATATTATGGAGGGAAGAAAAAGGAAAAAACACAATATAAATAATAAATATAGATTTAGTACAAACATTTTCGTACAGTAAAGCATATAAAATTTCCATTTTCTCTCTCACAAACACATCGGAAAGTACGAACTTAATAATCATTGTCCACTTAACAATATCATTTGTTGTAAACAGTTGGTCGCCACAACTGCAATAAACATCCGAGATATCTCCATGAGATAACCAAGATTGGACTGACGTATATGCCTTAAGAAAATCCAAATTGCACCGAATTTCACCTACCCTTAATGGGCTCCGGAACGCCCTATACTTGCAATATTAAAATAACTCTTATAAATTACATCTTTCCTCACAAAGTATTTGTGGTAGGAAGTTGAACTTTTTACAGATTATTTATTGGAATATGGGCTACAACTTAACACTGGGATTTTACAAAATTTTGGTTCAGTTATTAAAGATGATTTTTTTTCAATTGTAATGAAAATACACAACTTTTTTTGCAACTTTTTATTTATATATTCAAAAATATACAGTTTTTTGGAAAAATGCTGTGTTAAATTATGCAGAAGGTACTGTGTAACATTTACTGAAAGTTTAAAACAAATATGTTTGGAAGATCCTTAGAAAACATGTAAATAGTATGAGAAAATAAAAGTTTTGGGAATCGAGGGACAAAGATTGAATTAACTTTTTAGTGCATTCCAGGTCCATAGGATGGATTATCTTCTTCCTCTGCAAACTACTCCTCCAGCTTCCTCTTGTTCCTCCTCCTGTTTACTCTTGCTTGTATTTCTAGACTCTTTACAGCCCTGTCTGCAGCCCGAAGGCGTTCCTTGTCTAAAGCAAGCATCGCTCGTACCATGTTAGAACCTATCTTCATTCCTATATTTCTAAATACCTTGGCTTTCCAACATTTCTCCTATTCTTAAAAGCCTTCAGAGGATTTCTAATAACTTTACTTTTACTCATTATTATACTTCAACAAAACAGAGACTCAAGAAACAGAATTAATTACGAATATTTTCGAGATAACGACAGAGTAAATAAACATCAAACAATCGACAATCACACGAGCGATATATATTGAACCATCACAGGTTAGCCACAACACATACTTTAACTCACATCACTAAAATGTACCTGATGAACACGGACGTTAATAATAACACCATTTGACAGCAGTTTAACAGCGCCACAGTGGGTCACGCCCATGTAGAACACATTTCAAAAAAAATTTGAAAATAGTTGTAGTCCTCGGAATTGAATAAATTATATATCTATGAAAAGGTAATAGTCTGCAGATTCAGAAGACGCAAAAAAGTAAAAATTTAACTTTTCATGATTTTGAGCCTTTCCGGAGCCCCTTAAACCGCGGACAGTATGAGTAACAGATCCTTAATGTAAACAACAGCCATTTTGTTATACTGGAAAGGAAGCAGTTAAGGTTGATAAAAATATTCTACATATCAAAAACTTCGAAAATCGCAATGGGTTCACAATCTGTGGACCATACACCATTAAGTGAATTTATTATCTGCTCATTCACTTCTGAAAAAGCTTTTGCATCGCGACGAAAAACAATGCCTTTCTATGTGAGCACTAAAGAAACTTGCTAACTAAGCGAGGAGCCACAATAATCTTATTTTAGAGATATGAAATTGAGACCTCTTACAGTTCCACTGGATGATACTATATCAACAGACCTGACATTTTTATATACACCGGATATTTCCTGTTGGCACATAACAATTATTTATTACAATTTTAGAAATCGGCTGCTAACATGCTGTCCACTGTTTGTGACAAATCAAATCATGCACATGGAGCCACTGTTGTGAAAGTCTACTGCACCCGCGCTAATGCATGAGAATCTTGATGGCAGACGTATTTTATAGCTCTCTGATGATTCGGCAACACCAATCCAAATTTGATGTTGTCGAGTCACACCCTTAATTATATATTTATTTATATTCATGTCAACTTCTTATGACCAAATTGAGGAACAAATCTCCAAGGTCATGGAACGTGTCAGCACAAGAAATTAAAACTAATAGCTAATATTGCTAACTAAGAACGACAATAAAGAATACATATATGGAGAGGCCATGTCGAGAGGCCCAGACTAGTGAACAGGGGTCAACTAGAGGTACGCAAACTTACACCACTTAGTGCCTGAACCACCCGTTTCTGAACCTTTTATAATGGGAAGAGTTACCTCAAAATATAACCATATGACACAAGCTAATGAAAATAAGAAAAGTAGACTATTTTTCGTGTCGAACGATCACTTATTTCAGACACCGTTCGAATAGTAAGAATGGCAGCATTAAGTCTCTGAACAAGATACTGAACGTGGTGTTTCCATGACAGTTAACTATTTCAGCACCTAGAAATCTGAACTGTTCAGGTTCACTAATCATATGCCCACTCTGTGAAATTAAAACTTCGGGTTTTGTTGAACAGTATGTTAGAAACTGTAAAAACTGAGTCTTACTGTTAATTACCATTTGTTTAATTTCTACAGTCTATGAACTTATGTCATGAACTGCACTATTTGAACTCGAGCTTATGTTGCACACAACATCCTTTACTACCAAGCTATTGCCATCAGCAAACAGAAATATGTTAGAGTTACCTGTAATACTAGAGGACATATCATTTATATGAATAAGGGAAAGGTGTGGCTCCAATACTGATCCCTGTGGCATCCCCCACTTGACCATAACCCACTCAGACCCCACAGTACAGCCATACTGAAGACTGTGAGTAATGAGCTTTTGCTGTCTGTTGTTAATGGAAGAGGTGAACCAACTGTGAACTACTCGCCAAATTCTGTAATGTCCAACTTCTGGAGCAATATTTTGTGATCAACACAATCAAACGCCTTAGTTAAATCAAAAATGTGCATAAAGTTTTAAAGCTTTTCTTTAACCCATTCAGTACCTCACAGAGAAAAGAGAATATCGCATTTTCAGTTGTTGCACAACTTCTAAAGCCGAAGTGTACGTTTGATAGGAAATCGTGTGATATAAAATGATGAAATATCCTTACATACACAGCCTTTTCAATAACTTTAGCAAACACTGATGGCACAGAAATAGGTATAAAATTGTCTACATTATCCCTTTATCGCCGGCCGCGGTGGCCGAGCGGTTCAAGGCGCTTCTGTCCGCAACTGCGCGACCACTACAGTAGCAAGTTTGAATGCTGCCTCGAGCATGGATGTGTGTGATGTCCTTAGGTTTAAGTAGTTCTAAGTCTAGGGGACTGATGACCATAGTTGTTAAGTCCCATAGTGCTCAGAGCCATTTTTTGTATCCTTTTCTCCATTTTTATAAAGCGGCTTCACTACCGAGTACTTCAATCGTTCGGGGATCTGGCCATTACCAAAGGAAAAATTTTAAATGTGGCTAAATACAGCGCTAACTTGTGCAGCATAGTACTTTAATATCCTTCTAGGCACTCCATCATACCCATGAGAGTACTTAGTTTTCAGTCATTTAGTTATTGACTTAATCTCCCCTCTGTAGGTATCATAGAGGAGTATTTCAGACATCAGTCTCGGTAATGCGTTTTTTAAGATAGTTACATGATTTCCTATAGGGACTGATTTTTTATTTAATTCACAGTCAATGGCCAGAAAATTATTGTTAAACACTGTATATATATATCTGACTTATCAGTAACAGAAATAGTTTGACTACAAACTGATACTGCATCGCCGAACTTGTGCTGCTGACCAAACACCTCCTTCATAACTGACCATATGGTTTTAATTTTATCCTGTGAATTAGTTATTCTATTTGTGCTCCACCTACTCTTTGCCTTCGTAATAACATCTCTAAGCACCTTACAATGCTGTCTGTCATGGGCTCCTGTAGCTTGATTGTGACTACTAACATTTTGATATAATTCCCACTTTGTTCTACAAGATATCCTTATCCCAACAGTCAGCCAACCTGGTTGTCTTTTATTGCTAGTACACCGTTTAGAACATTCTGATGGAAAGCAACTCTCCAATATCATCAGAAACGTGTTAAGGAAATCATTATATTTGTCATCTATGTTACGGGAACTATAAACATCCTATCACTCTTGTTCCTTGATGCTGTTTGTAAAACTCTCTATTGCCATTGGATTAGCTCTCCTATATAGCTTGTAAATATGAGTGGCGTTTGTGTGGGTACGAAGGCCTTTTAGTGTTAAAATGTGAGCATCGGGATGTGAAAGGCCATTCACCCTTTTACCAACAGAATGCCCTACTAGTAATGAAGAAAGAATAAAAATATTGTCTATGGCTGTGCTACAGTTCCCCTGCACCCTAGTTGGAAAATTCACAACCTCTATGAGCTCCTATGAATTAAGGAGATCTACCAACAACCTTTTCCTTCCACAATCATGTACAAAATTAATATTGAATTGACTACATATAACTGAAGTGAAACAAGAGCCCTTTCTAGCTTCAGCAGAAATACTCTGAAGTCAGAATGAGGGGACCTATAAAGAACAACATTTAGAAGTTTAGTTTCACTAAATTCAACTGCCCCTGCACAAAATTCAAATATCTGTTCAGTGCAATGCCGTGATACGTTATGGACTCAGATGGAATACTGTTTTTTACATACATGGCCACTCCCCATTCCAGAAGAGACAAAAATGGTTCAAATGGCTCTGAGCACTATGGGACTCACCTGCTGAGGTCATTAGTCCCCTAGAACGTAGAACTAGTTAAACCTAACTAACCTAAGGACATCACAAACATCCATGCCCGAGGCGGGATTCGAACTTGCGACCGTAGCGGTCTTGCGGTTCCAGACTGCAGTGCCTTTAACCGCACGGCCACTTTGGCCGGCCAGAACGGACACCTTGAAAAACAGTCAGCCAATCTGTAACCTGATAAAGGAAGCCTCTGAATTTTCAAATTATTTAAGAAGTGCTCTGATATACGAATAATTTCAGAGGCATCATTTATTATCAGTTCACTAATTTCATCTCTATACCTCTTATATTTTGACGAAATATGGTAATTCCTTCTATATTTGGAAACATGACGTCCCCTGAAGTCAATTCCTTAGTTGGAGCGACTTCCTTTAGGCAGGTATACCTATCAGCTGACTTTAATCTTAAAAAGGTGCATCTCTAACACCAACTACTACAGGAATTTTTCCATGAGTGATCCCACTAACCACCGACCACACTTTCACCTATATGGTTCGCCAGCCTCCCCTTCCCATACCTGTTGAGGTGCAGACCATGCCTAGTGAAACCTGAAGTACAGATAGACTGAACTGGAATGTTAGCCATAGCCTCTGCCAACAGTGCCTTCGTCAGTCCCATGTTAACACGCCTAACAGCCGCATTAAGATGAGACCGAACATGACGTTGAAACAGTAGCACGAAATGCACGATAGCGCCACAATTTTGAGTAGCTGTCTTTACCAGGTCACCATATACATAATATTCGCCGTCCATGTGAAGACCATTCACTGTTCCACCCACTATCTTTACCTGATCCTCCTTCGTAAAATTCCTACGTAACTCCCCTATGCTGTCAGTCACCTGAGACAACCCTGCAATGGTCTTGACAATGCTGGTGACCTAACATTGACTCCCCAACTATTCCTGCAACTGCTGGTCACCACCTCTGCCATGTGAACTACCCAGCAGCAGAACGTTCTTCCTGTTAGACTTTGCAACAGACTTAGGCCTCCTAACTGCTGAGGACTGCTGCATGTTTTCTGCACCTACAGCTGCAAGAGGGTCCAATCCACACAGCTCTGACAGTTGGTCACACCTGAGGCATATACGCAATGCACAACTGCATGAATACCTCCTCCTCCCAGCTGTATTTTTCCAGCTGCCAGTTCCCATTCCCCAGCCCTCTTCAACCCCCTCAACCTATCTAGTTCCTCCTTTGCATGTTGTAATTGCACCTGAAGGGCACAGTTCTTACGCTCCCACTCCACTATCAACTTATTTCTACTGCAGATTCTGCATTCCCAGGAGACGGTCTCGCTAGAATGGCCACTCGATTCCCCACTGCATCCCCTCAATGAAAATACTTTGAACAAATCGCACACAATAACCCACTTCTCACAATCCTACAACTGAGCCTACAATTCTCACTCATGGTAAAATTTTACAGTTACTGAAAAAAAACAACTTCAGTTACAAAGGTAGAACTGGTTATATAACTAACAAAAGCGGTCTCCAAATTCACTCTCTACTAAGAGAGCAAAAACTTTTATTAATGCTACTAAACCACAACTAATACCAATACCAATAAAACTTCACAAAATTTATTAGCTGAAACCAAAAATTAAAGCGGCTACTGGAACACTCAACGAAGTTTAAACAATGAATGAATATTATATCGAAATATTTCACTAGAAACAATAAGAAAAGAGAGCTGAAAGCTACCGCATGAAATTTACTAAACGACTTCAACGCCCCAAAAAAACTCTAAAAATCACAGCGACCGAACGTTCCAAAATTCAATTAATTGTTATTTTGCCACAGACAGCTCGAAACACGGTTGAAATCTTTTAATTTTAATAACTGCATAGCAGTGAACAAACAAAGTTGTCAATATTTACCTTTATAACCGCTAGAGTTGCAGCCGTGCGCCGCGAAATGTAAACACACTACTGACCAACATTGGAAGGCACCGCCACTTACCCGCTGTCAATAGTCTTTCAGCAAGTACTGCACTCCTGTCGACGCCCAGATCCTTCATGTTCTGTAGTATGCAAGCAGGAGAAGCCCTGGTCTTTTGTCCTGCAAGGTATATAGATTCTAGGTATAGCAGTATGTAGAGAATGTCGTACATAAATTCTATGTACAAAAAAATCGACGACGGAAACTGTGATGATGATGTCTTTGATGGTGCAGTAACAACAGTAAGCTACCGCTTTGAGTCATCCAACTCTTATGACGCAATAGCATACCAAGTCGACAAGTTCAGATGGAAAAATGAAAAACGCATTAGTCAGCAAGTCCTATCTTGTAGATGGAGCATCATAGTTCCAGTTACCTACACTCGCATGACACCTGGTGTTAGAGGAATGTAAGCCCCGACATACTGCATAATCCTACAAACTGAATCATCAATGCGCGTCTTTTATCTCTGCATTTCAAAACACATATGCATACTTAAGGAATTTGGCATGTCTGTCCTGTGGTTGATTACGATTTTCTTGTTATTTTTTTCGTTCTCAAGTCACGCGTAATAATCCAAGCCGCCACGTATTTCATGCACCACAACATCCGTTAGCCCTATTGAATAAGACAGGCGTGCAGCTGGACACTATCTGAGACGCTGCATTCGGTTAGCGTTGAGACGCTGCTGTTACACGAACTACTTCAAAAACACACAGTGTGCTTGTGTCGATTCGAAGTGGTGGGACATTCTCAAACTCAGATGGATTTAGTCGTTCGAAAGCCATCGCAAACGTGAAGCAACAATTGGAGTTTCTCTTCAGCACATATTACGCCATTATCATCCGAAATATTGTTGGATTATATCAATCACAAACTTGGAGAGCATTTTCGCCCCTTTGCTCCTCCTCATCTGACGGATACAGTTAATCAGTGCCTCAAATACCGCATATGATGCCAAGTTAAAGCCAAAAAAGCAGCAACTATTTACCTCTGCATAAACTGCAACATTGGAAAATTAGTACGCAATGTGCCCGCCGTTTGCATAGATGATAATATGGACTCTTCTGAGAAGACTTTCACTAAGGCGTCTGAATGTCTGTAGATAAATGGCATCCAATTCTTCCTCAAGCAGCAGGGAAGTTCGAAATGTTGAGCGCTAAAGTCGATCTTATAACTCAGACCAGTCCATGTCAAGAATGCCACTGTTCGGGAACCATTGCTTAACAACTGTTCTTTATGATAATCTGCACAATCACCTCACTGCAGACAGTCATCGTTTCTAAATTGTTCCCCTACTGTAAGCAGTACGTAATGCTGTAATATACCTTCATATCCTTCGCACGTAGCGTTTTCTTAAATGAAGTAAGGGGACCACCCTCTAGCCTAGCAGCCTTTTTAATCGATAAACGCTCAAAAAAACTTATTTATCTTTTCTAAATACTACTCCAGCCCATTTTACACCAATTTGAAACGAGAAAATGGATAAAATGGGTTCAACTAAGGTTAGTTTACAGGATGATCACATTGCCTTACTCAACAATTAATAAACAAGTAATTGATACTAATTGAGGCTTACCTTTGGTTCCAGTTAAATTTGACTTTTTAATCTGATCTTCAATGTGGGTCAAGAAATTATAAAATTTTCAATAGCGTTTCTAGTCGATGAATTTTCAGTAACAGCATTATTTCCTGTCATCCATTTTCCAATCATGTGCAACATAAAAAGTGGAAACAATTAGCCAGAGATGGTCTGTTTACAGGGTAGCTGCCATTACCCTGAAAACATGGTTTCATGCAGCAATTAATCCGTAACCATCTAATGCAAAGTAGGTTTAACCCTGATGCTGTGCAGTCAACTATGTATTAGCACAACCAGTCAATTGGCCAGTTAAATGTGAAATGAACTATGGGTTTGCTTACAACAAACAGCCACTCTCGCTGATGATACAATAACAACTGATGGCATTCCTTCCACTTTGAATCTTAATTTTACAAGTTCATTGTGAGCACAAGCAGTCGACAGTGTGGCCATCATTACCGCGGAAAAGTAAAACGTAACTCATTTATTTTCCAAACCCTCTAGCGGTAGTAGTATATCTTCCTCTTTGGAAGCTCGTGATTCACAACAAAAAGTTCATCATCTTGATGGAGACATAGTCTCTGAAATTCCGTGTGCAATGGCTGCGAGTTTTGGCTGGTACACTCGCTCAGTCTATAGTAAAGTATTTCGCGATGTATTCCAGCTGGTTTATAAAACATTTCCTCTATCGAAAAAGTCGATATTTTGAAACCATTTTGCCACAATTTACTTCCGTAACATAAAATTTAATGCAACTTTCCGCTTCTGAGAGCCTTGCTCTGGGCTGTAGGCAGCAACTGACGGCCGGCAGTCTCCTTCTGTGCAGCGCCAGCTCTTCTCATATATTGGAACGTGGGCTGGAGACTATAAGCAGCCAAGTTAACTGTGCTGTGAAATTAAAATTACTGCCAACTAATGTAATGCACTTAACAAAAAGATGCATCTTATTTCTTGAAAATATCGTATGCTGACAAGTGGCAGACTAACACTTTTTGCCTGTTTCAACACGCTTAGAAACTGGTGGAAACTTGATGAGTAGCTGATTCATAGGAGATAAGAAAATAAGGCAGTGCACGTGCGCAGACATTTCCCTATTCAAAGCTTGTCAACTCAGCAGGGATTAAGAAAAGAGAAGAAAGTATGGGCAGCCTATCCCCACCACTCGCTGCCAAAAAGGAGTTTAGCTTTAAAAGCTGCACTGCTTTAACAATCAACATTGCTCAACAAATATTTTTCTTTCGAGGAAACATGTGAAAACAAACAATGTAGCTCTGACAAATTCATGTTACCATTAACAGTCTTACAACTTAAATGTCATGGTTAGTTCCTGTAACTAATGCTCCATTTTTATCTCAGTTTTACACATACTGCAAGCTGCAGGAGAGAGAGCAGTGATTGTCAGTCACCTCCCAGAAATATGCACTGAAATGCTATACGTGTGACAACTCTCTATAAAAATGTCTGTCTTCTTCTATTAAGTGAAACGTTTCTGCGTACTCAGTCTGTGTTTCAGTCATATTTTGCACATATTTCATTCCTCCTTACATGTATTTGTGCAACGAAATTCACATGTAACTCAGAATGGCTTTTCATTTTATATTGTAGAATTTGTCATCTAGAGCTCGATCAGATAAATGGTCGAAAGGCTCCTGCAGCTGACTTTTGGTGCCAAATCTTGGAGCATCAACTGGTACAGACTGACGAAAACCACTGACAGTGAAATCTATCGATATTCTAAAATTTGTGGACAATGTCGACATTGAGACTAATTTAGTAATATTATTCTATTAGCAATATTGTGTGAACCGCCCCAATACACTTTAAATTAGACGCAACCAATATTCTTAAATGGTTTGCTGCCTAACTTGCGTTTAGAAATGGTACATCCATATATGTGTCAGACTACACAGTTGGTTTTAAGGAGCCAAGACATTGCTTGAGTAACGGTCTACATGTTTTCGAGATCAGAGTTCGTCTGACTAAGCAACCTGTGAAAATAAAGTTTTAAGCACTCTGCAAGCCTCTTTTGCCAAGAGGATGTGAAGAATAACAAATGTATCCCTATGCAGAGAACGCAGGTTTAGTGACATCTGAAATTAGTGATGCAGGATACTTTACTAACGTCACTGGTATGTTGCTAACAAGTTTTGCACTTTAAACAGAGTTTCGGGTTGTGTCTTGAATGAAGTATCCTCACTGTTAGGTAATACGAAGAAAATAAGTGGTTTTAAGCAGGATAATGCACAAAACTGTCCAAAGTGATAGCAGATAAAGTGCAAATAAGGAATATGCAGTAGTATGACAATGACTGCTTTAAGTGTTCAGTTTTAGCCAGACTGCATACTTAAATCGGAATGTACTCTATTTATCTGTTTTCCGCATGAAAACAAATTAAACTCTGGCCACATGCTACCCCTAACGAGCTGATACATGTTAACATTATTTAAAATAGAAAGAAACAGTCTCTGTAAATGTCTGACGTATTCAGTGCAGATGGCAAGAGGGATCAGAAAAATTTTCAAGTTGTACCATTACATATCTCAAAACACTATGGTGAGGAACATGTAAGTCTATAGCTGTTGCTGGTTGCTAATACATGTACATAACACTCATATAACATGAAAAACCTTGTCAAGATTAGCACGCAGTAGTATTACCGCTTACCATCATGCAAAGGATGAATGTGGACGCTGTCTGTGCTAGTTTCATTCCAAAGATAAATTAGATTCATATCTAGTTAACTGCACACGGTTGAAACTGTGAGCAGCAACATGTCTGGTGGAAATAATGACTTTGTAAGTTCAGCGTCAACCTGAAGTGCCTTTTGTAATTTATTCTGACATAGAATGTATAATAGTACCAGCTGCCACTCACAGTTGTAGCAGTGACTCTGGTTCTTATGTAGATGAGGTAAATCTGTATAAATCATTCAACACAGCCTTCTACAAACACTGCTACTGTCAAAACGGGCATTCCACATATAAATTTTATGGAGGCAGTGACTGCATGCAATGGTTCACTGAACATTTGTATGTGATCGCCGAGGGTGGAAATGACTTTTTGTTTCAAAATGTAATCATTTAAATAAATCCCAAAGAACAGCTAACTTTTAATTGTGCGGAGGTCTGTCATATTTGCCAAGAACCGTTTGAGGATCTTTCTGCAGAGGCCTGCCATATATTCCAAGAACCATTTGGGGAACACCTTGTTAATCACAGGATACATTGCCATTTCATCTATGTGTACCGAGTGACAACACATCCCAGTTACTGTGTGAATTTCGGGTCTGACTATAAGGTAAAGCTGAGACAGACGCCGCACTTTTTTTTCAAATTAAAATATCGATATATCGGACGGTTATAATTAAAAATTTCTCATTTAACGTGTTACAACACGAAAACAAGTTACCGTACGAGGACCTAACTTGGTAGCATTGATGTCAAGGATATGTCGGAGAGAAATAATGCAGAATCAATTCAACTGAAACACTCTTAATGTGCTGCTACGGCACATGACAGAATTACATACCGGTACCATTATTGCTACAAAAGGGAGCAGTATGGTACCCAGTTGTGTCCAAAAGTGTCTGAAAGCAATGGATTGCTTTCTGCACAACAGAACGAATCATGCCCATACGTATGATATGTTGCGCTTCAGATCAGTACATGTTTTAATGTTCCTCTGTTGAACAGTGTCCTTCAGGTAGCCCCACAATCAGATATCACAGGGAGTGGGATCAGGTGATCGTGGTGGCCAAGTATTTGGAAACGATCGGCTGAAGATTCAATCCCTTCCAAATGTGTTTCGGAGAAGGAGATAAACTTCAAGACCGATTTGCTGCAGGGCCCCATCCTGCATCAAATCTGTTGAGCTCAATGCGTCTCTATCCCGTAAGGCGGGTATGACATGCTGGCGAAGCATATCGCAGTAACTCTGGCCAGTCACACTGCACGCCTTTGGTCCTTGAGCACCAACCTGTTCAAAACAAGAATGAGCCAATGGGGAACGTAGCCGTGAGCCTCGCAATGTGGTGACACGTTCACCATTCAGAGGAACTTCATGCGCAGTGAATCGAAGTGCAGATCCCCAAACACGGCAATTTTCTGATTTCACCTCACTCGTCACAGAAAAATGGACTTCATGTGTACATAGGATGGTCAAAGGCCAGCCCTCGTCAAGTTCAGTCCTTGCGAGAAAGTGGAGAGCGATCTCAACACGTCGTAATGCATCTTGTTGTGCCACCTGCTGTGCCATATGGATCTTGTACGGATACCATTTCAGAATAGTTCGATGCTCCTTCCGTACTGTGGACTACAGGATGTTCAACTGTTGTGACACAGCACGCGCACTGCCTGACGATAGCGAATTCCGTGCAGCGCTGTCTGCCATAGCAACAGCAATTTCATCAACCACCTGTGGTTGCCCCTTCTCAAAGCTATGCCCAGTTCTCCAGTTGATTCGAACTTCTTCATCATTCTCCCCACAGCACATTCCGTTATCCTTTCAGCCGACGATATTCTCGATGTGTGATCGCAGCATTACTATTGTTTTGATAATAGCTTCACAATTAACGCCCTACTCTCTTTGTACAAGATCGTGTTCACAAGTCAACAAGTGCCGTGCATCTGGTCAGGTGTGTAAGACTACTAAACACAATGATTGATCACAGCCATTGTTGGCCATATGTGGAACTGGACGATGTCGCTGTGATTCCTGGAAATCATGCACCCCATACTCCGGACGTGAATGCTACCGAGTCTGTTGCTCGTGCTATAATTAGTTTTCTTGCTATAACTTGTTAACCAGGGGAAGTTTAAATACAACCACCCGGCATAAACAGTTATATGGCAATCAATTTAATCAAGATTGGTGGATTGAACAGTGCATATTGTTACTGAAATTATTGTATAACAGAAAACTTTTTAACAAAGTAATATTGATACGGTGTACAATGGCTTCTAAATTTCAAGAAAATATTAAACGAAGAGCAAGTTGCGCAGAAAGAAGGGACACATGGCCAGCTGCAAAAGACACTCAAACTAACAGTTTTTACTTTTCAAGTTTATTTTTCAATTGTCCATACAAACAATAAGTGTTCTCAGAGAGAGTGCATGATTGATGAAGCCAACTAGAGCGTCCTGTACATTGAGTCCAGAGATAGACGCCGTTCCTTGATTAAGTTCAAGGCACTCTACACATTCATCTTCTACAAAATTTGAGTCATCGGAGGAGCTATTGAGTAGGGAAATATAATCATCATTTTCTTCTGAAACAGTGTCTTAAAACAGGCGCTTCTTTGGCGGTACTTTTCCTCTGGTTTTGAGGAATTGATTTCTTTTAGCTGCTACATATTTTTGTGCACAGGCTTTACCTGTCGTCTTTTCTTCAGGGACTTTTTTATTTTTTTATTTCTGCAAACTCGCTCCATGTTAGATTCACTGTTGACTGTTTTCTTTTGGATGTACTTCTCTCAGGTTCTGCAGGAAAACGGGAAATCTGTTCGAGCAATTTTGATGGAGTTTCTTCACAAGGAGTCAGTGAGCTGCCATTTACACTCAAATTTCCACATGCTGTTGATCGAACATTAACCAAATTTGTGCAATGTTTGCTTATAGAAGGGTGTCCTGATAACAAATTTGTTTCAGACGTTGATCTTATTGGCTGATCTGAAGTCGAATCATTGAAGCCGTCTTTAATAGTTAAGATTTCAGTCGGAGCATTATTAATCTCTGAAACAAAGGCATGGCTACAAATTACTGCTGTGCGAAGTGCGATAATTCCACCAGCTCTAAATCGAGGTACAACAATCTGGATAACTGCGGCACGTGTCCATGCCTTGAAGAGCAACCCTCAAAACAGCTGCCTTTCCTGTTTCCGTTTCTCGGGTGTTGGCTTCCAGTTAGTTTCTCTCGTTCAGATAGTGGCTGCCTTAACATTCACAATACCTACCTCATCGTGTGCATTTGCACCAGTTTTCCTGTCACTTCAAGCCTGTATTACCCCTTATGGCTCAATCGTTGTTTCCAGTCCTTTTTTTATATATTTCATTTAATCCTATATTTAATGTCTCATAAAAACGGTCCTTTCCTTTCCCAACCTCAAAATAATGTTCCCCTCTGCTCCGTATA
This sequence comes from Schistocerca americana, assembly GCF_021461395.2. Classification (NCBI taxonomy): domain Eukaryota; kingdom Metazoa; phylum Arthropoda; class Insecta; order Orthoptera; family Acrididae; genus Schistocerca; species Schistocerca americana. The sequence goes on along the minus strand of NC_060124.1, from coordinate 501,435,359 downwards.
TATTTTACAGCGATATGAATTCTATTGCACATTTTAGCTATTTTTAAAAACTGTTCTGTAAATGTAACGTCATGTGACTGAAGCTAAACGTTTTATAACATTCATCTACAATTTCTATGAAGTAATGTCGTGTTTATAATTTAGTATATATACACTTTAATTATAATATTTATTGTAGGAACAATAGCTCCACATTAAAGTAATATGGGAAATCATTTTCTATGTACGCTGTCCACTTCAAAAATGGCTCTGAGCACTATGGGACTTAACATCTGTGGTCATCAGTCCCCTAGAACTTAGAACTATTTAAACCTAACTAACCTAAAGACATCACACACATCCAGGGCCGAAGCAGGATTCGAACATGCGACCGTAGCAGTCGCGCGGTTCCGGACTGAGCGCATAGAACCGCTAGACCACCGCGGCCGGCTCCACTTCAACCATATGGTCGCCGTAGTGTGCTGCACAGTGAAAGCCAGTTTGACCTCTGGTGTTGTGTAAGGTGTTATCTTTGACTAAGTATATTATTCACAAGATGTGTAATACAACTTACGCATCACCACAATTACTCTAAAGATTGTTACTTTACAAAGATCTGTTCATTTATTCTCGAGTTGGATTGTTTTGGCACAGATCTACCTCATAATACTTTTAAAGCGAAATGTACAATGAATAGTATGATAAAGGAATTTAGTAAGCAAGAAAAGAGTATGTTATTGATGTACATCGTCACACAGTTTTGTCTTCCGCTCGCACATCTGTCTGAAGACGCAGTACTGGCTTCTATGGGAGTTTTGTCATTAAAATGTTGTTTAATATAGCAGACTAATTTTTTGTTAGCTACAGAGAACTCTGAATGCTGACATTAGTTTCCAACCGCCCCCCTGTGCTTTGCCACAAAGTAAGCTTCTGCACACTACGCATTGGGGAGTGTATAGAACGATAGCACTAGTGCGGCCTCACGTTTACTGGAGCAGTGTTGCGACCACCAGTCAGCATATGGCCTGTGCCCACAACCAGGCAGTGCTGGCGCAATGTTTCCAACTCTGCTCCCCACTCATCTTAGCACTCCTGGTAAAGAGTGCAAATCGATTTCTTCAGACTATTTCAGGGATCAACGTGGTTGGAGACATTTCTCACTTCAAATAGCGAATGGCTATTACAAAGACGTCAGCTCCCGTCATTGCCCTACACGCGAATTAGCAAAATACTGGACTCCTCCTGCTTTAGTTCTTCACACTTTCTTTTATTATACCTCACTCACGTTTCAGAAATTCCCCAGAAATAATGGGTGGAAGCATCTGACTGCAACTTCGCTCCGTCGACATCGAATTCTGAAGAATATATCAAGGCACTCAAAAAGCACATACGTGTAATTATGACGACAGCCACTTTCCCAGAAGGACTAACTAACATCATATCCGCTAAAATCGACAAGATGAGCCAGTGTAAGCTGTTACACAAGCGCAAGCCACCTACGCATCCATCTACGCGCAGTTCTTTCGCCCAGGCGCCCTTCTTTACTCAAGGCTTTGTTGTTGCCAATAGTGGGCGACTCATGCTTTAAGTATTAGGCAGTCAGGAGCAGCTACTGTAGCTTCCCTACCACAGCGACACGGGCTCAGAGATGCTACCATAACTACAACAAGTCAAGCCGCTAGTTTCTTTGCCACCACTATTGTTACTCCCGTCATCACCTTTTTCGTCAACAGGTGTTTGTCATTGGGCAGGGATGGGAGCCAGTCGCACCCCATCAGCTACTTCCTCTTAGTACCACCAACGGCACCCTCTCGTAGTCAGAAAATTTAGCTGAATTCGGAGGTGCAAATAGTGAGGTACTCATTGAGGTGAAATTGCTGCCCCATATGGATCAGTACCAGAACTCACTCTTCTGCGAGTAGGGTCAAACAGCTGTCAAGAGACATTTGAGTGGGCGTTACTACAGCGCGCGATGGATATACCGTACCATAGAAAAGCAACTGTACCCTATAGTGGAAATTCCTTTATCTCTCTCCACTTTTCACAGTCAACCGGATATTAACTCGTATTTTGACCCTACCTGGCTTTGAAAGGGAACAGGGACCTTATTTCAGTGATACAGTTCCACGTCCAGCCCACTTATGGACACAGAGTTGCTGTGAGACACATCCTCAGGGGATGCAGCCATCGAATCAACACTTGGTCGTGACGGACTGCAGACGGAGTGTGAGGTGGGCGTGAACGCTGGCGAAAACCCTCTGACAAACATGGCAGCCAGTCGCTTGCCAGTGCCTCTCTCAATGGATCTATGGAACTTCCGTCTGTGTGTCGTACGATTATTGAAAGCTCGACTTCGCATGTTTCAGTTTCTCGATTTTGATTATTGCCTCGGTGAATATAGACCTCACCAGCTGGACCACTTAATGAGAAGCCGGCCGTGGTGGTCTCGCGGTTCTAGGCGCGCAGTCCGGAACCGTGCGACTGCGACGTCGCAGGTTCGAATCCTGCCTCGGGCATGGATGTGTGTGATGTCCTTAGGTTAGTTAGGTTTAAGTAGTTCTAAGTTCTAGGGGACTGATGACCACAGCAGTTGAGTCCCATAGTGCTCAGAGCCATTTTGAACTTAACGAGAAGATATTCTCGCCAGGTGGCACGCAAAGAGTCAAATGAGGTTCTTCCAAAGGATGTCGTGATACCGAGTACTTGATAACAGCCTATAAAAGAACCCAATCACAAAGCATTACAGACTGCTGAGACACTATTTGTCTCTTGTATCTTCCAACACTTAATGTTTTAATATTTCGCCACCAGATTTTCAGCATAAACGGAACTCCAGTTGAGCTGCAACTGGACATAGTGACACTTTTGTAAAAGCCAGGCAGGTGTTATTTAATGGAAGCGACTGCTTCGCTGTGAATGGGTTATCACCATTAAGGACTCACTCGCAGGGGAAAACCACCGCCTATGCCTGAATGACTGGTGTACATGAGCGTAGGCTTTCAACATCCACGTTCCAATGAAGTGGGTATGTTACACATAGCGGCTATCTCAACAACACAGAAATATATAGAATTTATGGTAGCGTTCTCGACGAGGAAATCCTGCATGCAATTTGCTACAGATCCAGCATCAACCCTGCTTGTGTCACAACGACAGAGTCCCGCATGGACAACATAGTAAAAAGTATCCCTAGGCGTAGAGAAACAAAAATCTGAAAAGAAAAGATTCCAGGTCCGGATGGTATCCCAATTCGATTTTACGAAGAGGATTCTATGGCATTGGCCCCCTACTTTGTTAGCATATATCGCGACTCTCCCACCCAGAGCAAAGTCCCAAGCAACTGGAAAAACGCGCTCGTGATTTCAGTATATAAGAAGAGCGATATAATGGACCCGCAAAATTAGAGATTAATATCCCTAACACCGGTCTGCTGCAGAATCCTTAAACATCTTCTCAGTTCGAGTGTAATTAATTTTCTTGTGAGCGAAAAGCTTATGCCCACGAAACAGTTTGGTATTAGAAAGCATTGCTAGCGCAAAACTCACCTTGCCCTTATTTCACATGACATACAGCAGACTATGAATGAAGGGCATATGACACGATGTCCCACTGCAAAGTTAACTAAGGTCAGAAGCATGTGAAATATGTTCCCAGAAATGTGAGTGGCTGAAAGATTCCTGAAGTAATTGAATCCAGTGTGTCTCAGGGTTTACCAGAGAAAATGTCATCGCCAAGGGTACATCTGGGAAGTGTAATACGACCGCAATTATTTACTGCAAGCATAACTGATATAGCGGACAGGGTGGGCAGCAATCTGCGGTTGTGTGCTGATGATGCTACGGTGTACGGGATGGTGTCGAGGCTAAGTGGCTATAGAATGATTCAAGATGACTTTGAAAAAATTTGTGGTTTGTGTGATGTATACCAGCTAACTGTAAATGAAGAAGAAGATAACTTAATGAGGAATAGTAGGAAAAAAACCTGTAATATTTGGACGCAAGTTCAATAGTGTCCTGTCTGAAACAGTCAAGTCGTTCAAAATTTGAGATTAACATTGGAAAGCGATAAGAAATGAAATGAGCATGTGACGCGGTAGGAAAGGCCTGAGTTGAGTAGGAGAATTTTGGGAAATTGTGGAATTTTTGATTGACCTGTAAGGGAGGCCGCATATACAGTAGACGGTAGTGCGGCCTATTCTAGAATAATGCTCGAGTGTTTGGGATCCATACCAGGTCGGAATAAAGGAAGGCATCGAAACAGTTCTGATGCAGGTGTTACCGGTAGGTTCCAATAACATTCAGGAATTAAGGAAATGCTTCAGGAACACAAAAGGTAATCCGTGGAGGGAAGGCAACGTTATTTTGGAGTAACACTGTACAGAATTTGAAGCTGATTGCGGAACTTTTCTACCGCCGCCAACTTAAACTTCACGCAAGGACCACGATGATAAGATACGACAAATTTGCGCTCATACAGAGATATATAGATGGTCGTTTTTCCCTATCTATTTTTGCGAGTGGGAAAGAAAATAAACTAACTAGTAGTGGTACAGTGTACCCTCCGCCAAACACCGAGTGGTGGTTCGCGGCATATGTACAAGATTAGCTGTGGAACCAGAACGCAGCGTAAGAATGATGTAAGCTATGTGTCACACAACGTCCAGTGACTGTCCTATTCACAAAGTTGGAAACTTTGTCATACTGTACGAATAATGATAGGTGTGATTACCGGTATACGATGGTCCATTAGGTGAGGTTGCAATGAAAGCTCACCAATGACAAAAACGATAGGATGAGAAATGTAGTGTACTTAAAGTCAGAGTGGGGGAGTATGAAGAACACTATCAGTCAGGAATGAAATTTTCACTCTACAGCGGAGTGTGCGCTGATATGAAACTTCCTGGCAAATTAAAACTGTGTGCAGGACCGAGACTCGAACTCAGGACCTTTGCGTTTCTCGTGCAAGTGCTTTACCGACTAAGCTACACACCCAAGCACGACTCAGGTCCCGTCCTGACAGCTTAAATTCCGCCAGTACCTCGTCTCCTACATTCCAAACTTTACAGAAGCTCTCCTGCGAATCATGCAGAACTAGAAATCCTGGAAGAAAGGATATTGCGGAGACATGTCTTAGTCACAGCGGAATTAAGACTGTGAGGACGGGGCGTGAGTCGTGCTTGGGTAGCTCTGTTGGTAGAACATTTGCCCGCGAAAGGCAATAATTCTAAGTTCGAGTCTCCGTCCGGCACACAGTTTTAGTCTGCCAGGAACTTTCATATCAGCGCACGCTCCGCTGTAGAGTGAAAATTTCATTCTAGAAACATCCCCCAATCTGTGCCTATGCTATGACCCCGCAATATCCTTTCTTCGAGGAGTGCTAGTTCTGCAAGGTTCGCAGGAGGCAGGTAGGACACGAGGTACTGGCGGAATTAAAGTTGTGAGGACAGGGCGTGAGTCGTGCTTGTGTAGCTCAGTTGGCAGAGCACTTGCCCGCGAAAGGCAAGGGTCGAGAGTTCGAGTTTCGGTCCGGCACGCAGTTTTAATCTGCCAGGAAGTTTAACTATCAATCAGGGTTTGTTAGTCGATCAGTGAGAGTGGGGCACAAAGAAGACAACACGATTCAGTGGGATGATTAACAACTGAGCAATAAGCAAGCGGTGACAGAAATTGTTTTTCGTCAGTTGAATCGTTCAGACATCAAGCTATGTAAATTTCATACTGTTTTGCACAAAAATTGTTGTCCAATCACTTTTATAGCTTTCAATAGCATCCATGCATTCGTTCGAATGATTGTCTTCGCTTTATGACATCATCATTTTCCATTCCTCATCAGATATTCGGTTTTGCGACCGATGCGTGAATCTTTAACCATCTAACTGCGATATCCTTGTGTGATCCCAATTTCCAAATGGTTTCGTCATGCCACTTCGTGACGTAATAACTGCAGACAGTAGATGCGATGATGGAAGACATAACACTGCATCAGCTGCCGATCAGCACTCTCTCTGAGATGTAAAAGAGGAAGACTGACAACTGTCAGCCACCAGCCATACAATATCAGATGATACCAGGATGTTACGTCAACCAGAGTGACAAACAACGCTGCACAAAACACCAGCTCCGTTGAGTACTGAGATGGAACAGTTAAACCCGCTTTTTACTTGCATAATTCAGAGTCGTGTCTATACCCTGTCAAATGTGCCCTTAAATTATACTTATATTTTTGGTCGTGAATGATGTCGATAATAGTAACAGTAAATTTAAAGCAATTTTCTTTTATTCTTCATTCACAGTTGAATATTTTTAATTATTTGACATGTATTGATCACCCAGTTTTATTTACAGATCTACGTAGTTACGTCAGTAGCCCGTCTTTTCTTCATCAGAACTTCATAACGTAGCACTCAGTTGAAACCAGACTACAGTTATAACAATCGAACGATGTGAAACGGAAGCAGTTGTTGAGGTGGAAGCGATAGAAAGCTGTAACACATCCGCAGTGTTATTCAGTCTGTACATTACCGGGCAATATTCACGATAATGTAGCAGTTTCGAAAAGGGGTGAAGAAAGAAAAAATTGGGATTGGCCAATGGCTTTGTAATTCTGACGGAGACTGTATTAGGTTAGGAAGAAAAGTTGAATCGAATAGAAAGTGCCTTGAAAAGTAGTAATCAAATAAATAACAGGAAAAAGTAAAACAAGGACAATTTAATGTAGTCGTAATAAATCAGGCGATGTGGTGGGATATATATTGCCAAATGAAACACAAGAAATATAAGAAGTGATATGCTATTTCTGCAGATAAGTAACTGACGACACCTGAAATTTAGGGAATAGAAAATGCTAACAACAGTACGAAGGCATTTCTAAAAGAGAGAAACTTATATAACTTGTAATATAAATTGAAGTGTTAGGAAATAGCTTTGCCTGGAAGTGAAGAGTAGATGATAAGTAGTTCAGATCAGAAGAGAGAAGAAGCTTTTGAAATATGATCTTATTGAGAAATGCTGCAGATTAGACAGGTGGATCGAATAAATGATGAGGAGGTACTGAATCGAGAGCAGACAACAGAAATTTATAGCAGAGCTTTACTAAAAATGAGTCATTTGATGGGAGGGATATGAATGCATTATCACTTTGATAATGCTCGAAGATAGTATTAATTCTACGTTTTCACACAGTAAATAGATTCTGTCTGATGTGCGGATCTTTCTCTTTATAGCACAGAAATAACGATCACATGCAAGGAAAAATTTTCGACGTATGGGGACGTTTTGCAATTTTCCACTAGTAACGAGAGTTCGGAGAAACCCAACAACAGTGTTATTTTTGTTCTGGCCTGGATACCAATCAGAAAATATGCGTAGTACTTAGCAGAACGTAGTAGATCACTATTATACAGTGTAAGATAAATGAGCAAACTTCATCCGGACATTTCTTAGTGGCCAACTTAAGATATATAAAATTTTGTAGTGTTCTCCCTGTTGTAGCGAATGTTAAATACGTTAATATGCGTATTATCTACACATTTACAGCAACTTCGTTGACTTCTTTACAGAGTTTACAGAAGGACCCCATTTGCTTGTGAACTTTACCGCTCTCCTGTTATGCACTATATATTCTGCTGCAGCTACACGTTTCTCACATTCTTTCTACGGTGGGCTTTCCATCTTTATTGGTAAATCCTCACATGTACGGCAAGTATCAATTTGTAGCATTCTAAACGAGAGACTGAACCGCTGTTTAAAAATACTTTGTTATTACGAATAGGAAGCCCGTTGTTCAAGATACTTCTACATAAAAATCATACGTTATTTTGATATTAAACTTCTCACTCAGACATGCTACCTGTCTTTATATATAACGTCCTTTTTCGTTGGACATGAGCGTATATTTGCCATGGGGTAAGATTTGCTAATGTATTTTTTACGCTTCTGTCCTTTGGAGACTTTGTAGAACGTAAAAAGGTTGACAAACGCCTAACGTCAGCTTTTGTCGCACAGGAATATTTTCAGTGCTGTAGCAAATATCCGACATCTTCCTGAACTTGATGTAACATAGCACGTAACATTCTTTTTACCTGCTTTCTGTGATTCCTTTCCCTGTGGACGTATCCTCTCAATCTGTACCATTTCACCCGCAGTTTTTGAATACCAATCATGTCCGACTTTAGTTTCCTTGCTACAAGAGTGTTTTTCTGTTCAGGATACCCCTGTGACACACCACCATAACCATCCATTTTAGAGTTATAAGAAATGATGATGAAAGACACACAACACCCAGTTATATCGAGGCAGAGTAAATCCCTGACCCCGCAGTGAATCGAACACATGACCCCGTGTGCGCGAAGCGAGAACGCTATCGCAAGACCACGAGCCGTGGACATCGACAGGGATTGATTGGAAAGGATCACAAACAGTGGATTGTGTGCTGATTGAGGTCGTATTGAATGTTCACTAACTTTTCAGATCTGTAGTGCTACGTTTTCCAGTAGGAATGGTGCCCATGATAAGGAAACAAGTGTTACTATTCAAACCACGTACCTGCGTGGGATCCTATGGAGAAGTCCGTTAACGATTACAGCCATTAGTGAATCATATTTGTGGCACTCCCATATCCTGAAACGAGTCACCTTTCTCTAACCTCTCACCTACAGTAAAATTGTAGATAGTGCCTATGCCTCTTGCAAATGCCGCCATTTCTGCAGCTTGGTGCGTGTGATCATTCCGATTTAAGTAGGAACTGAGCAGAAGTCAGAGAGAGCTGTCTCTACCACATTCTGTAGCCCGTGTAGAAACAGAGTGACCTGACTTAGTCCAACAGGGCCGTGTTTTGACCATTTGGTGGAAATGAGAATGTGTTGTCATAGCTCTGCCAACAGTCTACGCCAAATGAAACCAGCTGCTGCAACACGAGGCAGTATAAAAGACAGTACGGAGACTGGGGGAAGGATGAGGATTTTGCTACTACATTGTGGTGCACCTCCAAATTACATGTAAGTACTGCTGTACGAAGCAGATCCGCGACCCTGAGGACCCATTCACATCTATCACCTCAGCATGCTATCTTCGTTATTCTATACAATCCTAGAGAGAAAAATTACGAACTAGAAAAGCCCCACTAACTTCAACCGATAGTGAACTCCATAAGATATTTGCTGCATCTCTCTCCTCCCATATATTGAAAACAAATACCGCCTGCATGCCGGCATTGAGCAAATGTGACGATATCATTAAATATACAGCTATTGATCAATTGCACGGAGCAGCATAAATTTTTATCACCTCTGCCATAGGAGGATGACAGTATCCTACAAAATATAGGATAAGTCGAAGAGACCCTCCCTGCGACCCTGTTTCATTGTTTGAAACAGTTTTTTTTCTGCTCTAACAAGCTTTGTACACTGCCACACATTTTGTTTCTCCACCATGACATCGAGGTCTTTGTCAGGTTCTAAACTGACATTAACACTTCCGGATCCATTGCCTCTCACAGAGAACTAGATGTCACTCAGTATGAGTCATGTTGTTACTACTGCTACCATAACATACCACACATACTGGTTGATTTTAAATGAAAGACAGTTACAACATAAGGAAACTGAAACAGTTTGGCGACGTTGTGGAGAGTTTCCAAACTGCAGTCCGATGACATCTACATTTTAACTCATCTGTCACAGTGATGGAATAGCTGATGGCTCTGCAGTCCGTTTCGACTGATTCCTCATATTGCAGTCATTTACGCGATCACTGTTTTAGTGCTAGCCATTCCCAGAAGATGTTGCCTTTCCAGCAAAACTTTTTCTCCATCTCAAATAAGTGACATCCGGCAATCATTATGTACTAACCAACAACATACCAATGGACAAACGGGATGGAAAATGCACCACTGATGTACTGTAACAATAAGCATCACAGCTGATAGTGTGAACAGTTTTAGCATCTTTACAGTAATTTCAACACTGATCAGTGATGCAACAGCATGTTTTCCAGTACAAATATCATAGCTGAAGCACCCCTTCTCTACTTTGCGAGAGTCATTGGAATGTAGATAGATGACAGTGCAGTACATAAATTCATTGTTAATTCTCGAACACATACATTATCAAAGTTTACCGGACAGCGCTCTACATATTTCTAGGACCTCGAACGAAGTGCATTATTTACGACCTATCTCTATGTGGATGGGAGTCATAGAACATTCTTACAGTCTTAGGATAAAATTAGAGACAGAAAGAGCCCCTCGCATTGTCTTTGAGTAGCCCACCCTGCAGAACCATTATGTATTTAATTTGTAAGTGACCAGAAGTGGATCACTACATTCCTCATCTCGTGAATGAACGGTAGTGTGTAGTAAAAGATTTGAAAGTGCTGTGATGTAATAGCAGACAGTTAATAAGAATAAGAAAGGGCTGGTTTTTGTGCACGTTGGAGCCCAGGCGGATGCAGTTCGAAGCATTTTTACCCAAATCAACCACGCTATCGACTCTGAAGTGTTGTTCTATAGTCTTGGATTACTACCTGGAAGATTTTGGTGAGACAGAACATAAATAAACGGACTCCTAAGGCTACCAGGTTCCTGCACTTAAAACTGGCTATCATGTTACAGAGCTTTAGTTTGTGACCTATTAGTAGTATGGAATGTAATGCTGTTAATGTTCCAATGTAAGAAACATATTTCCAGCGCGTGACATACATCCTTCTTGCAGGTTTCTCTATGATAAACTATGGTAATAAACCGTAAAATGAAAAAAAACTGCTTCCATAAAATATCAATTCTTTGTGATACGTGCACAATATAGCTTTCCAGAGATATATAGCATCCACTGTTCACATGCGATCACGGTTCAGAAATTACACTATGCCCGCATCAGTCCTATATAAAATGATTGTCAGTAACGGTATACACCTCTTCGAAGGATACAGATAAATGCATAGCAGTGGCATTTGAAATGTGAAAATACTCGTCCTTGCCGCCACTAACTCTGTAAACAGGACATTTGTCAGGCAAATGTATACACAGGGATTGAAGTGCCTCACAAACACCTATCTCTAACTTAGAATCATCTTAGTTATGAAACTGAAGTCTTGATTTTACACCCAAGATGTGACAGGGGAATGAAGTACATCGTATAAATCTTCGTTCGTTTAGAGGCATGTGCACGTTTCATCACACATGAGATCGAATTCCTCTGATGACCGAGAGGTTTACTGTTAGCGATCGCAAGTAGACACTGCTCTGAGATCCACACAGAATGCACATTTGTATACGAGTCGAATGCAGGCTATGTCACGCTGCTGTTGCATCCTGATAGAACAGTGGGAGATTAGACCTGCAGCAACTTCTCCCCCTCTCTCGCGCTAGAATGCGTCATCAGTCTACCATTAAATCGTACCTCGTTACAACTCCCATCTCAACCGACCACCCCATCCTCTTTATGCCATGCAAGTAATTTTAGATTCAGAAGGTTCTGTGTTTTTCCAGGAAAGTATCAGAGACAGCACCCAACTCATGTGTATCACTAACACCTCAATAGACATACAGTAGAATGGTGCCTCGACGGAAAAAACTGACTGTTTCTTTGGTTCCTGATGCTTCCATATCACCGTTTTCTTGTATTCCTCTTGCTGTCTCTTACTCGTTCCCAAGAACAAGAATTCTTCTGTGCCAACCAGAAGACAAGCAATTCCTTCCTCAATTTCCACAGATTTCAGTGTATTTTCTATCAATTTATACGTACTTTATGTCATTTTTTATGTCACTTCTACCCATGCGAACATGACATTCCCTCGCATTCCGTGTTCTAAAATTCCTTGTAAATGTAGTACAGCTGCCAACACCTAGTGCAAATGCACTGATAGGGAAGCTTATTAAAGCACTGTACTCGATAGCATCCAGTCGCCTCCACCCACTTATTCAACATCTGCAGTGCCTTTTTGTTTTCCATATATCTGTGTATGTGCATGAGACATCGAGTCTAGACATCGAGACAGAATGCGTTACAAATACCGGAGAAATATCTAGAGGCGACGTGAGGGAGTTAGAAGTACCGGTTTCATACCACGTTCCTTAGCCGAATCACTCTCTATATTCGGTAATTTTATTGCGAGGTTGCACCATCGGCGACGTGTAACCATACTGTTGGTCTGATAATATACACTCTTGCGATCGCCGTCTATATTCAGTGTCCCGGTATTTGTCTGGAAAGACTACTTCATTCGGAGGTAATGCCATACCTCGATCTGTAAAGCCAGTATAGCTTTTAACATGGATACTTGTATGCACCTGTAGAACAGAGGACGTAATAAACAAAATGAAACTGTTTCATTCAAAGTCGTCATGTCAGAAAATACGCGGAAGTAATAAAAGGTAACTTCCACGCGCACTAATTAAATCTATGTTGGCACCATCTGTAGTTCGTAACAATTTCAATCTTTCTTTTATCGGGGATAAAACTGAAATAACGTATATAGTCATCAAAAAAAGAAAATAGAGAAATCTGTAATATTATTAATAGCCTGACAGTTATGGTTGCTAGAAACATGTTCCCTAACAAAACCTAGACAATATTCTGCCTTATCTGTCTGAATTACAACAGCGTGTTCGACTAATTTTGCAGGCAGTGAAACTTTTTACTGGAGACCCTATTCATTCTCGACAGTTGCAGGTGGATGTAACTTCACAGGATGAGAAAATTAACTGGGTTGAAGAATGCTAAACCATTTGGTAACTCCTATCTTCATCCGTCTTTCAATGAACTACCGAAGCAAGTGATCATCAGCAAGTTGTGCAATGTAATATAGTGAACAGATATTTTCGAATCAAATACGGACTATAAGACGCACTTTTTTCGAGAAATTGTCTCCAAAATTCTTTGCGTCTTACACTCGAAATTAATATAAAAATGTCCAGTGTTTGATTTAAAATACCCGCCAGTCCTAAGAGTGGCCATACATTCGACGCCGTGGGAGACATATCTCAATCTGGCAACGTTGGATTCAAGTGGCAACATCAGTGAACCAAAGCGCCGAACATGAGTTGCGGGGATCCACCAGTTTGAAAAAACTGTATCCGTCCCGCCCCACCATACAAAGCCAGAACAGGCTATGATGGGTCATTTCAGTCTACAATTCCAGTGAACGGAAACTGAAAGTGATTCGTGTTATCGGTAAAAGTACAATATTTCTGTTTCGTAATGGCAAAAAAAATTAAATGCATTCATATGATAAGGGCTATAAATACAAAGTAATAGCATATGCGGAAGAACATGGAAACGAGCAGCTGATCGGCATGTCGACGCCCCACCGACAGAAAAAACCATTGCAGTAAAAGCGCAAATAGAGGACTGAATGCAAACTGGCCAAAACTATAATTTGACGATTTCAGGCATTTCAACGGTCATTTCGGTTTATAAATTATAAATATTTTTAGTCTGGCCTTTCAACCTAATAATAAAAATGGTAAAAACGTTATTTAAAATAAAAAGTGCTCAAAAATTAAATTGCATCATATAGCCCGAAGCGTCTTATAGCCCATAAAATACTGTGTTCTTGATAGCTGTAACATGGCTGTTTACAAACGGCCCATATGCGCTCCGTCTTTTGAGAGATAGGTTTCAATCGAGAAAAGGAAGAACAAATGAAAGTAAGGGTCTTCTATTCACTGCTAAGGGACGCACTGTTTCAACGCTACCCTACGCGAAAAGTCACCAGAAGTGGAAACTTGTACTCCCTGTAGTAATCTTCCAAGTTCGTTACATTCCAATACCACTTTCATTGTTGCTTCCAACGGCTTGAACAGTCTCACGAAAATTGTGTGCGATGGTATATAGCTATATAGCTCGTCGGATACCCTACTTTCTCCACGTGGTTGTTCGTACACGAAATCGACGTCTGGCAATTTAGTAACCGAGTATGTTGACATATCACCAGGGCTGCACGACTTCTAACATTTATGTACACATCACTGTAACTGCTGCACATCAGTGCAGTTTCGTCTCATACGAATACAGCTACTTTTCTCGAACATCCTTGAAAATATGATCAGTCATAATGGGCGAACCCTGAATATTCATATAAGGCGTTAAACATAAAAAGACATGCCAAAAAATCATTGCAAATCAGTAGTCATCAGCCGTTCGAAAGATAATTTAGCTAATATTTACAGCCACGGGTAAGTCAGGTTCTCCTATTATGCAAACCAGAGAAACTATTCTTCTGAATGCTCAAAAATGCTTGTTTTACTTGGCGGCGCCAATCGTGTCAGTTAATGTTGTGTATGCGGTTTTTTTTGGAGATATAGAGGGCGCTGACAATTGTGGTGTAATCGGTACGCTGCTAAATCTACAAATTCTACTGCTTGAACAGACGATAACGAGCTTAGCCTGCAATTAGGGATAACACTCATCTCACAAAGTTTCCTGCATACCATTGGCGCCTCCGGTTGGTGTATTTCGCTCGCTAACGACATGAGTGAGCAGTTACCTATGCGGGAGAGGTCCACAGCGAACGATAAGAAAATCGACAGGAGATACTTCAGCTGTTGATATTGCGTGCATCGTCGAAATCTTGTCACTGCTTAAGGAAGTGTTGTGAAAAGAGTGTAACCCTCGAATTAGAACTTAAATACTATCTTTGTTTGTCCTAGTGACGAGTGTAAACAGTGATTACAATACGTAAATTATTAATGTTATAATTTTTCACAAATTATAGCTAACTTGCAATGTAATAAATTTAATATTATTCAGTGAATAATAAAATTAACACCATTAAAACAAGAAAAAATAATGCCTCGACTATTACATAGTACGTCAGTCTCCTGATGTTAAGCTGCAAAGAAGACTGCCTCCTTTAATGTATTGTGTGAGAAAATCAATGTTAATTAGTAAAAGTAATTTGCAGTGGTGTACCAGAATTAGTTGTGATGCAGACGGACAACCCGATCCAGATCAAATCGACAGAATGAAGTAAATTAGCATCACCAGGTACACCTTCCTTTTTAATATCTGACATCTCTCTGACATCAAGCGTAACTGATACCCGCGACATTGGCTCTTTGTGCTGGCATCGATTTGTAGCTTTTTGTAATGATGTTGGCTGTAGCCTTTCTTTATTGACATGTGGCTTTCCAGTTGAGCTACGTAAGTCAAGAGATCTTTCCGAAACTAGATGTAGTTGTAGCTTGCTGTTTTCTTGTTTTGTATGTTTGATACAAACATTTTATGGTATTTGTGTCTTTTGTTTTGCTTTCCATGTTTCAGTATTTTCGCGATTATGTGGTTGTCATTTTCCGTTTTACGTTTCCCTTGCCCAAAAACCCAAACGTTTCGCTGTTTTCCATTACATTAGGTATTCACTATTAGGAATTTTTTCCATTCGTAATTTGCGTTTATAATGTTACGTCATTCATTTTGATGATTTTTTTAGCCACGATTACCATTTTGAAATCATGTTTGTTTTGCATTTAGGGGCTTGTGAAGACATCATTGGTTAAAGACAATGGTTGAGGGCGATGCTGTGATTTGGTAATTTCCCAGAATGGTTGTGTTAATAACCGAAATGTCGGAAGAGACACCCAGATGCACCCACCAAAGGCAATGAAATATCGCATCTACCGGGAAAACTTCTGGAAACAAATGGTATATTTTTGTATCGAACAGCACCACATGTTATAATATCTCCTAGCACAATGTTTATAATGCTGCTGTCCGTTAGTTCTTTGTTGAAGTTTGATGTTGGCCTTTTTCTATGATCCTTCTAGCGCCTCATTTGACTCCTGTTTACCGTCTCTCTCTCTCTCTCTCTCTCTCTCTCTCTCTCTCTCTCCCTCTCTCTCTTTGTGTGTGTGTGTGTGTGTGTGTGTGTGTGTGTGTGTGTGTGTGTGTGTGTCTGTGTCTGTGTGTGTGTGGTGTGTGTGTGTCTGTGTTTCTGCGTGAGTGCAAAATTTCTGTAATCTGTCAAACAGTGTTCTACTACATGAGGTAATATATTCCCTTATAATCTGTTTCCTTTCTGTTATAGTCTCCTGTATGCGAGAGTATTGTCTTTTGATGGTTCTATAACTGCAGTGCAGTTTAGTAGGGTGAAGGTTAAGGGCTATTATTATTTTAATACTTGTGCAGTGTCAAGTATTACTTTTTTTGGGTGAGAATTGGGAAACTTTTTTTTCAAATTTGTGTATATGTGCATTATGTTTTGTGAGTTGCAGGCAAATTGGTATATCTCAATTATGTTTAATTCGTCCGTGAGTGTGCCCTGTTTTCAGTTGCTTTATTCGTGTGGTCTGTTCGATATTCTATTTGAAGTCTTTGGTTCCATAAAATAGTGCCTACCTCGAATATTATTTTATATTTTTAGCTGTTACAATATGGAGTCACTTTTGAAGTTGTTCTAATCTATTGATGTTTATTTGGTTTCACATTTCAGTCTCTTACAGGTCATTTGTAATAAGATGAAAGTCTCTTCTGCCTCGTTCTCTAGAGCATTAATCCACACTGGTGATTTTCAGTGCGAGGGAGAGGACCTATGTAAGAAAGCTGAATCTTCCCATCAGAAGATTTTACAAGAATGAAGCGGTGCCAGTACCAGCAACGGCAGAAGGACTTCTCGTTTCCCTTTAATTATGCCGACTCTGTGGGCTGCTTCATGGTTATAGGTGAGTATATGCCATTTTTCTTTCTGTGTGACTTTTTGTCCTATTGTGCGTTCCGTGCTTCTGATGTGTGGGTGTTGGGTAGTTCGCTTTTGCCGTGTAAAGCTCTCTATGAGTGTGTTGTGTTTCTTTCATTTCCGCGTGCCCACTTTGTGATTTAATTCCTGTGTTATGTTGGAGTTATATTTGTTTTCCGTTCCTAATTGTTACCTTGTGCTTTTTCCCGCGTGTAGTTTTGTAGTTTTTTTAATTGTCCACAAGGCTTCTCCATTTAATATGTGGATCACAAAATTCGGGCTTGCCTTTTTGCATATGGTTTGATTGGTTCATGACAGTTTTGCATGTGGTTGTGGGTATTCATTTACTACGAAATTATGTTTGATGATTTTCTTTTGGCTGGCGAGATCATAAAAAAAAATATTTTTTGTCTTTTCCTCCTTTTTATTGTGAAACTGTTTTTAGGTTATAAATTGTTTGTTTCACAATGTAGCTGCCTTGTGTTATCATTTTGATATTTTCTGTTGCCTTACCTACTGGAATATAAGTTCGCAGTGATGTGACATCTAATGATACAACGCTTGCTACATCTGGAACGGGTGATTACTGGTCGCATCTAGGTTGGTCCTTGGAGGTTCACACAAGAGAATATTTTATGTAGTAACACAAGTGTATTTGGGCCTAGAAGTGAGATGGACCATATATAAAACTAATGAATGGCCTTGTTTGAATATTTTGTTCGTTCACTGTACCCAAGAATTTAGTGCAGGAGAGTATTTCTATATAACTCCTTTCGTCTGACCTTTGGTGAATGTGTTAAGTATCTAGCTATTCTCATTTGTATTGTTTGTCATTAATTTGGTCTTTTAGCGGTTTACTCTAATTTCATATTCTGTTCGTATTAGACTGTTCAATCTGTAAAACAGATCCTGTCATTCTTCTTCACTTTCAATGAGGATATCAATGCCATCAGTGAATCTGATCACTAATATCCTTCTACCTTGAATTGTTGTCACATCTTGAACCTCTCTGTTTATTAACCAATTAAACAGCCTTATTGTTATATAGTCGGCCACCACTACATATGTATGTCACCCTTACCTTTATCATTATAATACAAGACCCAAGTGCCTACCGCATGTTTTTTCAAGACATCCTTATTTTAATTACTATAATTTACAACGCAACATAGTCGCTATATTCCAAACCTGTTTTCCCAAGATATTAAACCATTCTACTGGCATCGGTAGTATTGTTTTAAGTACCACATGGTCGAGGTTTTTTTCCGGAAGCAGCCTTGTCTCATTAGTATAATTTATGATCCAATATCGCAAATACACTACAACATTACTATCAGGCAGCCCATGGCAAATGAGACACTAAACACCATAACGGACGCATAAAAATGTTCCAAAATTAAAGCATCCTAGTTACAGTGTCTCACAATACACTGTTAAAACATAAAATAAAATAAAAAAAAGGGCACTGCAGTTGTCGCCTGCACTGTGCAAAGTATAAAATGGCATGAAATGCAAGATAGTTGACAATTACTGATGTAATATAATTTTTAGGCTTGGCAACCATGAACTAAGGACTTTTAAAAATATATAGTCACTGTAAAGAACTTGTGGTCGCACCAGACATCATGAATGGGATTCATTTTGAAGACCATCATCCAGTGACATAATTCTAGAACGGCGACAAAGAGGCATTGGTAATTAATGATTATGTATCTATCGTGAAATAATTCTATAAAGGCGTTGGGATATCTTTCATGAATGGCATTTCCATTTCTTCCAGCACGTGGAGTTCCCTTTCTTTCTTTTCTAAGCTCAAGAGTTGGTAGTCTTTTTCTGTTCCTCTAAGGGGATGATTCGTAACTTCCGATTTGGCATAATTATCCAGTCTGAATGCTTCTTTAGGCTTATTGTATCTAAATGAAAATGTTCTTACGGCCTGCCAATATTCTTAGCACTACATGATGCACAATGGATTTTATAAATTTCCGAAGTTATTTATCTGTTTACCGACGTCATGTTGCAGGTTATACATTACTGGATTGTCTCAGCCGCTAGTTTCACACAGTGTAGTAAAACGTTTGATAAGTTCGAAAACATAGCATTCGGAGCTTATCCCATGATGCATAGTATATCGGGCAGACTGGAAGAACATTTTCATTCAGGTATAAGAAAGACAAATATGCATTTATTCTGGGTAATTATGATAAACCAGCGGTTTCCAATCATCCCTGTGCTACAGGCCATACCTTTAAGGAAATGGACCAAGTCTTAGAAATCTTGCGCTTAGAAAAGAAAGGGAGGAATCTCGACTTCCTGGAAGAACTGGAGATCGCCATTCAAGAAAAAAAACATGGACATATTGTGAATGTGCAAGGTAACGATAACGAAATGAGATTTCTTAACTTCTTTGTAGAACTATTCAAAGATAGATATCTAACCATAAATTGGCAATGCCTCTTTGATTAAGTACCCATATTCAGTTCACAGTAACCATCAGAGCTGTGCATAAGCCTCAACGTGACGCTGGAGACAGCAGAACAGCAGGACGCCCTCTGGTGCAGTGTGAGGTGTGAGGACACTGACAGAAGTCGTGGATTTTAATGTAAGAGGAGGACACATAGTCCAATATGCTTATATTCCTTTTTTTTTTGCGAACGCCTCAATTTTGGTGGCCAACATTTTAGTGTTTTAACCTACTATCCCAAGTTTTACAACCAGCTGACAAGAGAAATGTCTCTCGAAACGCATTCTCGGTGTGAAGGACAAAAATTACGGCTGAAGCTAGGAATCAATACCGAAAATACATAAACAGTCGTTACCTCATATCCGCAACTGACAATATTAAAATGCGAATATGTTTGCCTACCTCCTCATACGGAGGGAGAAATGATCACTGTAATATCGTAAGAGGAATTAGAGCTCGCTCCAAAAGATTTTAGATGCTTAATACGTGTCTTGTTAACTTTTTTCACGACTAGTATGGTAAAGAAATAATCTGTGAATTCTACGCCAATTACCTGGGTGTTAACTAAAGAGTAGTTTTCTGCGATGAAAGTAGTACATTGACATAACATTATTTTCTTATTTCAACCCAAAGTTCACTGTTTTTCCGTATGATTTCGATTGTCTATGGCTTTAGAAGTGGTTTTGCTTTCCAATAGAAAGCGCTGACTTTGGTCTAAACTTTGAACATAATAGGTAGCAATGTGAAATGGTCAATACGAGATTCAACGTATCACCGAACTTCCCCTAAGTCAGTCTTCCATCGAGAAAGAATTAGAATACCTTACATATATTGAAATGCAACCCTGTTATCGAACAGGATACTTATTAGCAAAAAACAAATCCTGATGAACTGAAATTTCTACCAGGCCTAATATTAGATTTTTCAAAATCCATTTTGTAGGCGCTCTCTCGTGTGACGTCGTAAAGCCTTTAGAGAACGTAGTGTGTACGACGCTTTTTCGTCGACAAATAACGTCCAACATCGGTACATCCATAATCAACTATGTACCAAAAGCAAATACACTGTCTCTGGAGTCTATAGGATTGATCAGGTCGACATTGAAGCTTCATATGTGGGCCACACTGGTAGGAATTTTCGAGA
This sequence comes from Schistocerca americana, assembly GCF_021461395.2. Classification (NCBI taxonomy): domain Eukaryota; kingdom Metazoa; phylum Arthropoda; class Insecta; order Orthoptera; family Acrididae; genus Schistocerca; species Schistocerca americana. The sequence goes on along the minus strand of NC_060124.1, from coordinate 501,415,106 downwards.
GAGATTTAGTGAAGATTTACTTAACAAGAAACCACAAATTAAACAGCTTTCGGTTTTTACTGAGCACCTAATATCTAGTGACCACCAGTAGCTATCGGACTCCTAAGTTGAATAATTTACTTGTATTCCAAGCCGCCCACAAAGGGGAAAAGCTAAATCTTTTAGAGGAAATGGAGATTCTTAAACACGCCAGTGCAGAGACACGTACATTGTTCAGCGATCAATTGCTTATCAGAAACCAGTTTTATTATGCTATTACGATACCAGTTATACTAACAAATCAATAATACTTTATCTTGAAAGTGAGGCAACCATATAGATTCCTTTATCTTCTAGATGCTTTTTCCTGTTCTGATTTGTTATGTGTCACTCTCACTTTAAGTTTTGTTGTTAACTGGTTTTAACAGTGTCACACAATACAGACGTAATTCTACCCCTACACAGCTTGTGTTTTTACACTTATTTTGTCACTGTACTTGCACTAATTTAATTTTAACAATTGTACTGTTTACCTAATTTTCCACATATGTAATTTAGCTGTACAGCCGCTTTCCTCAAGTACATTGGTTAACCAACGCCATCTGCTCTTAATGCCTTTTACTACAAATGTAAAATTTTGTTTTTACGTCTCTGTGTTTGTGTAGGCGACTGTGACTCCTCAATCCTATTCAATACTTCCTCATTAGTTATGTGATCTACCCATCTAATCTTCAGCATTCTTCTGTAGCACCACATTTCGAAAGCTTCTATTCACTTCTTCTCCAAACTATTTATCGTCCATGTTTCACTTTCATACATGGCTACACTCCATACAAATACTTTCAGAACGAAACCATTTTTAAAGATTCACTGAGGATAGCAATGCCGTCAGTGAATCTGATCACTAATATCCTTCCACATTGAACTGTAGTCACAACTTGAACCTCTCTTTGTATTAAGCAATTAAATAACATAGTTTTTATTAAGTTGGTCACCACTATATATTTATGTGCCTTGACTTTTAAATCATACATAAAGGGTGATTTTTTTCCATCGTGTACAAGCTCAACGGATTTATCGGGGAGTTGACATGGAACAAAAATGTTCTAATAAACGTATATCTGGAAATGCATGATTCCCATGCTAGAGACCGTTTATTTTGTCGTACTACACAGACTGCGGTCTAATACGCCCTGTACCATGCATCCACAGTCACAGTATGCATGGTTTCCTCCTAGTGGGTGGTACGGTTCATCGTACGTCACGTCCTAGCGGCCTCTCCTGCCGTAATAGTTGGTAATGTAGTTTCAGGTTTACTTCCATTGCCGACTCACCTTTTAGTGGATGTGATATAGCATTGTACTCAGTGGCTCCGTATTCGAATCGAGGGCTTGCCGACATGGATTTTACTTACGGAATGGCAATGGCATCGGACGACGGAAGCAAGGTAGTATCAGGAGACATATCCCGCCGACAACAATCACAGCATTCAGTGTTTTCAACAGTGTTTCGACGTTTGTTTGGGACAGGGTCGATCCAGGAAGCAGGAAATCATGAAGGACGTACCCTACATATTCGGACATCAGACTTGGAGGAAAATGTGATGAACATTGCGGAAGGCGACGGCCGTATCAACACCAGGCAATCTGCCGCCGGTACAGCGTTAGGCAGATGACCGTGTGGAACATACACCGTGACAATTGTATCATTTAAAGCGCGTGCAGGGCTCAATAGCCCCAGACTATCCATATAGGTAGCCATTTTTGTCACTAGTTTCTTCACAAGTCAACCACGATTCCTGGTACTGTGTCATTCATCCTATTCACAGATGAGGCCAGCTTTATGTCATCTGCGGGATAGTATGCAGAACGGCCATGGTATGGTGAGAGCGAAAGTTCAATATCGGTCCAGCAGGAATGTGTGGGCCAGGACACGTGGAGACCATATTATGGGACAAGTCTTCCTTCCACGTCGGCTAACAGACTGGAACTATAGACGTTTCTTGCAAGTGACTCTGCCTCCCCTACTGGAAGAAGTGCCATTGATAATTCGAAGGCTCATGTGGCTGCTGCATGATGGTGCTCCAGCCCACTTCGCCGTTAACGTCCGGACGCGTCTCAATCGTGTCTTCCTTGGTCGATGGATGGAACGAGGTGCCAGTTGCATGTCCTGCTCGTTCACCGGACCTCAACAAGTGCAATTTCTGGTACAGTGCCATCTCAAAAGTAGAGCTTAAGAAGAGCCCATTCCAGATGTGGAGACAATGGGGCAGCTTATTCGTGCTGCCTTTGACACTGTTTGGATGCAGACTGGCCGATGTGAACATGTGAGACAGAATATGCTTCGGCTCTTACATGTATGCGTTGTGGCACATGGAAATCACTTTCAACACATAATGAACTATGGCTACATGGTACAGCGGATATTAGAACGCAGTTGCTGTAACGTTGTGTGCTTGAATAAATAGTGTCATGCATTTCCGGACGTAAGTTTATTAGACCTTCTCGTTCCGTATCCTCTCACCGATCAATCCCTTGAGTTTGTACAGAGCGGGAAAAGTCACTCTGTATACCATTGCTATGTAGTTGCCATGCAAAACACAGGGACCCAACTGAAATTTGCAAATCCCCACATTTGCTAGAATCTGGTGTAAGAACGTATTTTACAAATATTACCTTTAGTGATCGTCTATAGCAAGATTCCAGAATATAATTTCGTAGGGTTCCGATTTTTTAAAGTCTGACTATGACATTTTAATAGTTTGCCGCTATTTTGCTCTGTCATACACTCTTACATAATATGGAGGAAGCGTTTTAGTGTCATGTATTTATTAAAGTCTAGATATGTAGTATCATTTCTCTCTTATATTGCTTTGTAATCTGATTTCACAGTGGATAGTTACATCATTTGCCCGACACACGTATGAAGTGCTTATTTAAATAGTGGTACCAGTCCATTTTTGTTCATATTGAGATACAGAGTCCTAAAGTTAAATAAGAGCTGAAATATCTGCAGTTGAGATACCAGAAATATTAAAGCATATGGCTTGTTGCTAGAGACGAATCTTTCTTTCTGTTTGTTTGGCTCATTAATTACAGATCCATTATAGACAGAAGAGTGGAGATAGTGGACTTGTACCAGTGTTGAAATTAGCCCATATTATGTAATCTGATGAGTAATTTAGAATGTTACTTCTTTCCTCCGTTGAAGTCAACATATGTGGTGTCACCTGCTTCTTAAATTCCTCGTTTACATTAAGTTTCCACAGCGTTTACAGCCTATTAAAATTACATTGCCTGTATACTACTTTTTCTAAGAGTATCCATAGATCGATGTAATAGTACTAAAATTATAATTCTAATGGATTCTGACATATGGGCGTGCCAAATGAATTAAGTAATTGTTGTGATATGGAGTGCTTGTGTGATGATGGAATTTGATGTTTTCTATGTTATACATTCTGCTGCATGCTTGAGTCATGACTAGGTTAGCGTAGTTTAACAGTTGCTCTACCGTGCTATTACCAAATAGCAAAGCTCATTTTAACTGATTAAACTGAACTTGGTAGTACAGGACTAAATGTCTTAACGATAGTACCATGCAGGGAGTAAAATGGTGTTTTTAACACTGAAGAAGACTGACCTTGTAGACAAGTGGTGTTACTGTGCAGAATATTATAAACGAATATGGGGACTGTAATCATGGTTCGTTCTTGTTGGCTAGTTTTTTCGAATGGGGTGTTAAGATCGTGATGTAATCATAGGTGTCTAGTTAATAATTGACCTATTTATGTATTAATTGCCTTGATCTAAAATATGATTTGTGTTTTGTCACTTTAACAAAAAGGCAGTTACATCATTTGGACATAAAGTATCATACAGTATCCTGTTAATTCCACCATCGGATTGCTGACTGTGTGTAATTAGTACTATTGAAAGAGCGGTTCCGAACCAAAAATATTCAGCTAAACCACTAGGCATGTGATCTCTGTCCAGACATGGTAAGCCTTTTCACTGTTCTCTTTCTACTAAAGACTAATCACCGTCTATCTTTTCCTGTGACACTCGATGGCTTAAAAACAAGACGGACGTTCTGCAGGAACTCCTGATCAAGACTTGGACTTACTTACAGCTTTTTCCCGTGCATGCTTACATAAGTACACGTATCTTATTCTGCTGGCGCTGCCTCTCCAGGGGGCGTGATTTTCGCAGCCAGCGTAATTTGTTTGCTTACGGCGATGTTCCATGTGTGGACGGATGTCCACGGTATTTCTGGTAGCAACTGTCGAAGACTTTACTTGTGTTTTATCCCCGTCCATCACACGTAGTATAATATAAACTACTATGTATTACTGTATGTCACAGTAGGACTGTGTGCTATTATTGGCACACTCAGGAGATGTAATAAATATCCCAAAAAGACTACATATGATACGGCTTGCAGTAACAAGGGACATTTTGGGTTGCTCTATTGTTTTTTATTTCTTGCTTTTTGTATCAGATACCACTGGCAATTGAGGCTTATCACCAGATAATTTTCAGACGTCCTCTAGTGAAGTGCTCGAACCCATTATTTCTGGCAAGTACATCAACAGGTGATCAGTCTTCATTGGTATTTACAGTAAACGCCAAACTGTATCTGTTTTTTTTTCATATTATATACATACATCTATATTCAATAACTAATAAGGATTAGTGTATAAGAATATGTGTAATATTATTCGTTAATGTAATTATTGCTTGGATTGTTTTGCATCCAACATGGATTCTAATTCTCTCATCCAGCCAGATAATTTACAGAGTGCTTGTGGAGCATTTATTCTTCTTCCACCACACTGGCTCTAAGCACTATGGGACTCGACATCTGAGGTCATCAGTCCCCTAGAACTTAGAACTACTTAAACCTAACTAGCCTAAAGACATCACATACATCCATACCCGAGGCAGGATTCTAACCTGCGGCCATAGCAGTCACGGGGTTCCGGACTGTAGTGCCTAGAACTGCACGAGCACCACAGACGGCCTTTCACCACACTGATATTCAGCAAAAGACCTCCTTCAACGCTATGTTAGCTATCATAGCCACACTAAATCACATGAACTGTTATAGAGTTGGATTGAGTTACTGTATTAATTAGCACATTGTAGGCAGCTGGGTGACATTTAATTATCTTAAATATGTTTACTGATACTTACAAAATCTATCTCCACAGCAACATGTCACCTAATAGCGTTTGTAGCATGTAGAAGACACCTGATGACTATAGGAGTTAAGGGAGACTGCTCCTTGCGAGTACCACCATTACATAAAGGACAATGCAGCACATCAGCTGGATGGTGTACCATAGCAGTGCACCTGGATGCAATACTTAGGATAGCGCAGGGCGTTAGAAAGGTAGTATGTGTAATGCTGTACCCAAATGTGATAGCAGCATTATGTAATGTAGGCTAGGGCAGCTCCAGTGAGGGGCTCACTGACATTTTGTATGGTTGTAGATCGTACTTTCCAACTGTTACATACTTCTTGGATCTTAAGAGTATATAATAAGCTTGAGAGCTGCAGTTGATCAGTATTCTGTATTATTAACATTCAAGAAAATAAAAGTGGGTGTCATCGAGGTTAAGTGGTAATGAAGCTACAATTTGTAAGAATCAGTAAGCACAGAGCTGTGTGTGAGATACATAAGGTAGAAACACTGCCTATGATGTGCTAAATATCGTTGTGTCACACTCCATCTTCACCATAATCAAATTGTTTTATTGTGTACATGGGGTGGCTTGACAGCTAGGATTGTGCTGATGAAAGTTTTCTTTTCTGAGTAGACACTTGAAAGAAGAAGAGTAAATTCCTCTTAAACTCTCTGTAGATACGCTGGCTGGGTGGGGAAATCATAACCACGCTTGGATGCTAAAGAAATCAAGCCACATCTCGTACGTTAGCAGAAAAGAGCACAAATAATTATTTACAATAAGCTTTACCAATCGATGAATATACATTTACGTAGAGGACATAGAAAAAAACAGATACGAGTGGGGAACGTAAGATACCTGCATTTACTCTAAGAAGTAATGGAAAATGGTCACACAATGGTGAACTTGCACGAAAACGATTTATGCCAAGGTGTTTACTATATTACGGCATATGAAACGGTCTGTATAAATTTATTCCTATTTGGATCTGCCTAAGAGAAGTATGGCTATATTGTATGAACATGGGATGGTTTGGACATCGTGCATCTTGTTTTTGCACGGGCCTCAAGTAAAAAAGATTATAAACTGATACTGTTTCAACAGATACTGTTATTCCACAGGTATTAAGAAAAAGAGGCAATGTGTCAACGAAATTTCATCTGCTTAATATTAAAAAAATTTCAACTTTATTAGCAGTTAATGTGGAAAACTGGAATTGGGAGACATTGAGGTGGGAAAACCAGAACTGTGTTATTTTGTGAAAACAGATTCCCGTAAGGCAAACTATAAAATGCTACTCGGGAAAGAGGAGGGCACTTTCAATGTGCAAGGAAGACTTACAAATGACTTTAAACAGAGTATGTGGATAAAGTCTTAATACATTCCGGGAATAAGAGTATCTCTATTAGTGTAAATGCTAATAGAGTGTAATCACATATATGTGTACTTGCCTAAAATAATGGATTCAAGAGCGATTACTACATAATAAGATATACATCATAGAATATGCAGTCATTTCATTAGATCTGCTACATCTTCTGAGCGTACAACAGTAAAACATGGTAATACTGTGACATAACATAGCAGTACACACTAGCTCACATTATGCTGTGGTTGTGAGATACATGGTAAATATGTAGAGTTTTTTGGTCTTCTGCATAGTTTACATTGCACTAGAAACACACAGTCACAAGTCCAATGCTACAGTTAGGTAAATGCTGCATAACAATATAGGCCCAAAGGATGTATCTGTCATTTTGTTGAAGTGATATACCACACATCAGTATACTATGTCAAGACATAATACCTACATAGGTCAACTATTAATACGATAGCTATGAATGCTTCACGATCTTATCACCTCCTTTCGAAAAAACAAGCCAACAATAACGAATAATGATTTTAGGGCCAAAATTATTTTACAACTGTGTGTCCAAATAACACCAGTAGCGTGTGTGGACAGTCTTCTCCATCGCAAAAAAAATAATTTGTTCCCGGCAGAGCACTATTGTTAAGAAATTGAGGCCTATAATACAATTCTCTGACTTAGAGACAACCTTTGATAAAGAGGTATACAGAGGAAGTAATGTCATTTGAAGTAGAAACTGCGTGGAACTTTGAAGTAAATGTGCGATTAAAGATGGAAATGAAAGCACATACGTGTCTTTTAACATATAAAGGGTGAATCATTTGCAATTATATATCAAGTTGTCTATCCCATGAGTTGAATAAATGGTGGAACTACATGCTATGAGGTAACTGAACGCCGCAGTATGAGACGAGGGTAACACCATGTACTTCAATCTTTAAGTACAAGCTCTTCCAAATTTCACCAGTGACTGTCCAACACACATGCATATATATATATATATATATATATATATATATATATATATATATATATATATATATATATAGAGAGAGAGAGAGAGAGAGAGAGAGAGAGAGAGACAAAGAAAGTGGAATATAACCAAAAGAAAATCTTAACTGGTAGCAGAAACATATTCATCACTTCATCATTATTATCTGACTTTTTTACTGATTGTCATCCCGTGGAACTCCCTACCCCTACTTGTACATCAGTTATCCATACACGAGCCAGTGGTTTATTGAAATGCACAATTTTCTTGTGGATCACAGTCATAAAAAATGTTTCAAATTGATTGGTGATTTGTAGTGTGTATCACTTTAATACGTAACGATGCAATACAGCTGTCAGGCTACTGACAAAAAACACTGAAACACTGCTGGCATACATAAATACATCTATAAATACAGTGCTGAATGATAACATTCTTGGAAACAAAACACTTGAAACTGTAATCACTTAAAACTCTGCCAGTTTCATGGAAGAATGTTGTCTGAAAGCTAAACAGGTATTATAAAAACCTGGACAGAAGAAGTCTGTATTATACCCATGTTTTGAAAAAAAATTAAGTCATTACCACACTTACATCCTATGGAATTTGTGGCAAAGCTGCAATTCTTCGTAAATAATAGAGTGCAAAATGGCTCACTTCTTGTAAGAATCAGGAATTCTATAATACCCTTTAAAAATGTGTTACATAATTCACAGTATATATGTGTGACTCAAAACTCCATGCAGCACATTCTGTGTAATGGAGGCACTGTGTTGGTCAGTCAGTGTTCACTGTATGAGATCACAGCCATCAAACTTTTGTAATTAGCTTGGGGCTTTCGCTGTACACATTGCCTTACTGTGCAAGAATGCAATATATCTATCAAACTAATACATAAGAGTCACTTTTACATATGTACTCCTAACTTCACTGCCAAATAGGTGTTTTCGGAAGGAGGGTAACAGTATGTTTACCAGTCTCCTGTAGGCTGCATATTATGTTACACAAGAGCTATAACAAATCTCTGATACTGAACGAAGAAGTTTAGATTTTGTATCAAAATAACAGTTTCCTGTATTTTTCAGGTCCTTGAAAAACAGTCTTAATGAGCCGCTGTTCTTAAATTACTACACAGGTACAAATAGATTCATAGGAAGATACTGATGTACACAAAAAAGTCACTTAATGGGAAATACAATACATTACAGGAAGTAAAGGCAAAGCAGTCTTTGCTGTTATAGAATAGGTAACAGTGATAAAGAAAGGTACAGTAAAATATTGATGAGAATGGTGGAGAATGTAATAATTGACCCATACCACACAGCAAGCTATGTGAGTGAGCAGTTTTCAAATAGGACAGAGAAGTTACAACAAAAACTGTCAAAAACAGATATAATATTTGTAAATAATTTAACCCTAAGTACAACAACGTTACTACCAAACACGAAGTTTGAAGCCAGTAAAGCAGCAAAAAAAATAACAGCTTCTAAGATTGTAGGCTTAGATGAAGAACCACTGTGTGCTGAAACAATGAAGAGAGAGGATACAAGCTGTGTAAACAAACACAGTAAATGGGCATTTTGAATTGGGATAATTTCCAGAGTATTTAAAACTGTCAAGGCTTCTACCTTGGTTGAAGGAAGGTAATGAAGAAGATTTGGAAAAAACTGGTCCTTTCACTTCTCTCGCCATTCTCATAAATAATAGGATCAAATACGAAAGAAATATTAATGAATTAACTGAATAAATACTGCCTGATAAGTAAATCATTGTTTATTTTCCATAGTGTTAGAAGTACAGAATCATGTATTGTAGAATTCATAAATGTGGTACTTATAAGATTTTGCTAAAGAAGCTAGATGCATTATGTATAAGTGGAATAGGTAATAAATAGTTCCACTCATATCTGGCAAATAGTTTATAAAGAGCAGAGATGACACATGCCACACACAAGTGTATACTTTTAGTAAATCAGTTGTTGGACCCAAATTACGCTAGTATGCAAGGTGAAGGGTAGCATATTAGGAGCGAATCTCTTATTGATATACATTAACGACTTTCCCAAAGATGCTAGTCATGGCAAAAATCCTCTTTGCTGATTGCAGTTGCACTATAGTCACTCAGAAAACAGGAGAACTAATATCAGGGAAAGCAAATTAAAGCCTCAAAGAAATATATAACTGATCATTAAGAGGGAAAGTGACAATGAACAAAACGTAATCTAATGCCGTAAATTTCAGTTTGAATATTAGATGCACATCTACAGATTTTATAACAAATGCAAATGTTCTAGGTATGATTATTGAGTCTCAGTTGAAATGCACATATTCTGAACACGATTTTAAAACTACAGAAAAGGGCCATAAAACTAGTACCCCAGTCACTGTAAAGATCAGTTCAAAACACTGGCGATTTTAACTTTTCTGTGTTAGTGTGTTTACTAATCATTTGTAGATATCAGAAGTAACATTGATAATTACTGCGCAAACAGCCCTTACCATGACTGTGGAGCAAGACGTAGAGTGAACTTACATTTACCAAGAAAGAATAAACATAAAAATTACAACCACATTTTCTGGAAAACTATGCTCCGAGAGCTACACAGTCTGTAATACCAACACCTTATCCTCCTCCTGAGCTCATAATCTCACTCAATATGGAAACATGCTGACTCCAGTTTGCAGGTTAACAAATGAGAAATACTCCCAGAGCTACACAATGTACAATACTAACGCCTTATTTTCCTCCTGAGCTCAATATCTCACTCGACGTAGAGAAATGCTGACTTGATTTTGCAGGAGAACAAATGAGAAGATTCAGTACAGAAAATGACCCTGACATCAGCTAATGTTGTCTGACGAGTTGTGACAAGTATTGTAGTGTATGATGTGTACAGTTTATGGTGTGACTGGGGGGTGAGAAATGAATGAAAAATATATCATTACCTTTTCAAATAACTAAATAATTTATTTTAAACAGTATTGCACACTAGGGATAAAATGAATGAGGTAGCTCTGTTTTAAGAGTGTGACCTTTCACTTATGTGGGTGGGTGGGGGCTCCCGACTTCATCCAGCCATCCTGACTTAGGTTTTCTGTGTTTTCCCTAAATTTCTTCATGCAGATGATGGGGTAGTTCCAATGAAAAGGCCACAGCTGACTACCTGTCCCATCCTTGTCATACAAGATCTGTAAGTACATAAATGTCTGTATATGTAATTTACTTTATTGCCATTGTTCTGTAATAGTAATCACAAACCATGTCTAGCATCCTTGCAAAAGAGATCTATGGATGAATAAAAGTACCACCACGACCGCCACAACTCCTACTACTGCTAATACTGATAATAATAATAATAATAATAACTGTTAGCCAATAGAAGGTGGAATAATCATAAAGTACTTGGAGGTCACAATCTGAAGCTAGCTAAAGTAGGATGAATATGTATCACAGAATGTGGGGTAAAGCATATAACTGGCTCAGATTCATTGGAGGAGTCTTGCAGGACCGTAATACATCCACGAAAAGAAAATGGCTTACAAAACACATGTTCAATATCCCTTTATTTTTGTAAGCTGTGGCTCATCAGACATTAACCCTTAGCAGGTCATATTAAGAGAAATGCCAGACAGAATCCAACAAAGAGCAATGTGCACATAATTGCTACATGTAACAGACATGCTAAATAAACTGTCTTGAGAGATACGACATGAGAGGCATCGGGCATGAGAGAGAGGTTTACTGTTGACAATGTGAGAGAGTTCAAGGTAATTTATCAGACTTATCAAACCACCCTTACATCTCTCTCTCTCTCTCTCTCTCTCTCTCTCTCTCTCTCTCTGTGTGTGTGTGTGTGTGTGTGTTTGTTAGTGTGTATTTATTGCAGACTTCAGTCACATATCAGAAACATAAATATGTGGTCATATCTGCAGCATTGTGGTTACTATACAGAAATTTCATATTCTTAAAGTTTCCAACCAAAATGTTCATGTGCGTGATACTATAAAGGAGAACCTGGCTAGGACAATACGCTAGGGTGATGGAATATTCATAATAACATCTCATTTTCTGAAATATTGCCGACACCAAAGAAGCTAGGTTTATAATTAGAAACGGAAGTCTGATAGCTGCTGTCTGCATACAGTGATGGGGCAGTCCCGCAATGTGGTAGTGATAACGGTGGCTCAAAGAGTCCCTTACCTGTTACCAGGGTGGCATGGGACAGCCTAGGATGGTGTTGTTGACCACACTATCGAGATCATCCAGCACTGTACTGCCAGTTGACTGGAGCCTGCTGTTGGCAGCACATCCTTTCACAGGCTTGTGGCAGCAAGAACATTGGCAGAAGCCTGGCCCTGTCATAGACTGTCTGTTCACCATGTTGTGGCATGTGGGTACCCTACAGGTACGGTATTTGTTTATATAGATACATGTTTCATTATATGCTCTGGTAATTGTTAAACGAAAAGTCTGATATTTATTGTAATCAGTATGTCTATTTGGATGAAGATCTAGGGTAAGAATGAATCCAAGCAATTTTTGCTAGTAGCACAATTATTTCTAATGTGGCAATGTGTTTCTTATTGTTATGTTCCTGCTTCATCATTTACTATACTAAAATGCTACAACGCAGCATTATTTACTGTATATCTTGCATCTCATACTTCTTATCATTAGAACAGTGCAGATGATGATGGTAATATGTTTTTTAACCTCTTCATCAACCATTGCTTGATTGTGACAGACATTTTGCGCGTAAATTGTACTGATTAAGAGTGGACTATGCTGGGAAAACGTTTAGCGACCATGTTGGGTCATAAATTATAGTGAACAGTATATGTGAGGTATCAACACAATGATCTTAGTGGAAATAAGAATAATTAATTCGATAATAAATTTAAGTCTAAATAAGGACTAACATCTACTGGAGTAACACATAGGGTCATAAGTTATATCATAAATGAACATAGAACAAAAGCTCAGGTGGTCTACTGGGAGAGTAGTGAGCATGAGAGAGGGATGAAAATTGACTTTGAGTAATAGGTGTCGTTTATTTACCTGAGGCTCATAGGTAACTACGCTCAAAGTGGTACTGGTTCACTAATGTCCATTACAATATCATGTTCTGCATCATATTTAAATAATAATGTACAGTGTCAGTTGCAACAGGAGTGACTGATTTCAGTTATCTGTGTAGTTACTATTTTATTTTGGTAATTTCTTGTGCATTTGAGTGATTACTAGACACAAACTTTAATTTTAATAACAGTGTGGCGTAGAGTACTGTCGTTGTAATCGAGCCTTGTAACGACCCTTGTATCATATAGGCTTTTGTTTGTTTTGGTTAGAACAGCCCAGTATTGGTTATACCATCAGTGAGAGAGCAACTTGCGTTCCTGCTGCCAATAAGGCGTGTACACTGTTCGTTAGCTACATATTTTTATGAGCTTCAAACAGGAGCGACTTTAGTAATGGATAGGAATTGTGACTGCTGTGTACAGATGCGAACTGAGTTGGCGACCCTTCGCTCACAGCTCAAGGCTGCATTGGCTTCTGTCACACAGCTTAAGGCTGCTGCCAAGGGACATCATTGTGGGGGGTCGGACGGCGGGATGCGAGTATGGACTCCGTGTGCATACTTGGGGGTGTCATTAGGGTTGTGGAAATAGTGATTCTGGATGCCATGAAGAGTACAGGGTGCTGCGAACTGCAGGTGGTGGCTGTTGTCGCTACCAATGACGTGTGTCGCTTTGGATCGGAGGAGATACTCTCTGGTTTTGGGTGGCTAACGGAAATGGTAAAGACTGCCATTCTTGCCTGTAAGATCACGGCGGGGCTCACCATCTGTAGCAACAGAGCCGAGTGGAGGGTCTGAATCAGAGGCTCAGGTGGTTCTGTCACCGTGTAGGCTGCAGATTCCTTGACTTGCGCCATCGGGTAGTAGGTTTCTCGGTTTTCTGAATAGGTCAGGAGCCCACTACACACAGGCAGTGGCGACATAGATGGCGGGGGCTGTGTGGATGATGCTGGGTGGTTATTTAGTTTAGAGGGTCTCAGGAAACCACAGAAAGGGTGACTATCTAAAAGGGAGCAGGTAAAACACAGAAAGGTAGTTGTAGAAACGATCGGTATTGTAGTTGTAAATTGTCTTAGCTGTATCTGGAAAGAACCAGAGCTCCAAACCCTAATAGAAAGCATTGAAGATCAAATAGTTTTAGGTACGGGAAGCCGATTAAAGGCGGAAATAAGACAGCTGAAATTTTTTCAAACGACCTGACAGTGTTCAGAAAGGATGGATCAAACACAGTTGGTGGAAGAGTATTTATTGCTGTCAGAAGTAGTTCACCTCGTAGTGAAATTTATGTAGATTGTTCCTGGGAAACAGTATGGGTAGAGGTTATACTTGAAAATCGGACACTATTAATTGGATCGTTTTATAGACCCTCCCGACTCGGAAGATACAGTAGCTGAACAGTTCTAAGAAAACTTGAGTCTCATTTCAAATGGGTATCCCAATTATACAATGATAGTCGCTGGTGACTTTAGTCTACCCTCGGTGTGCTGGAAAAATTACACATTTAAAGCCGGTGCAGGCATAAAACGTCATCCGAAATTGTACTCAACGCTTTCTCAGGAAATTATTTTGGACAATTAGTACATATGTCCACTTAAAGCGTAAAAGGTTGCAAAAGCATTCTTGACCTCTTAGCAACAAGCAATCCAAGACAAATACTATCATGATGGTTACAGGAATTAGCGACCACAACGCAGTTGCTGCTAGGCTGAATACCCTAACATCCTCGACCATCAAAACGAAACGCAAAGTGCATTTATTTAAGAAAGCTGATAACTATGCTCTTAACGCCTTTTTAAGAGACAGTCTCCACTCCTTCAGTTCTGATTATGTAAGAGTAGAGAAGATTGGGATGATTTCAGTGAGATAGTATTGACAGAAATTGAGAGATATATACCACACAAATTAATATGTGATGGTGCTGATCCCCCATGGTACACAAAACGGGTCAGATCGCTGTCGCAGAAGCAACGAAAAAAGCATGCTAAATTTAAAAAAACTCAGAATCCCCAAAGTTTTGCAGAAGTACGAATAATAGAGCGTACTTCGTTACGAGATGATTATAATAATTTCCACAACAAACCCTATCTCATAATTTGGCAGAAAACTCAGAGAGATTCTGGTCATACATAAAGCACACCAGTGGCAAGACGCAATCAATACCTTCATTGCGCCATGACAACTGTAAAGTCACTAATGCTGTGCCACAAAAGCACAGTTATTAAACGCAGTTTTCCGAAAAACCTTCACCAAGCAAGACGACGTAAATATTCCAGAATTCCTAACAAGAACAACTGCCAAGATGGGAAACATAGAAGTAGTTATCCCAACTGTAGCAAAGCTGCTTAAATCAGTTAATATAGGGAAGGCTTTTGGCCCAGATTGTATACCAGTCAGGTTACTCTGAGAGTATTCTGATACATAGCTCCATAATTACCAATCATATACAATCACTTGCTCACATAAAGGTCCGCACCTAAGGACTGAAAAAATCCTCAAGTCACACCAATACCCAAAAAGGGAAATAGGAGTAAGCCACTGAATTACAGGCCCATGTCACTAACGTCGGTTTGCAGTAGACGTTTGGAAGATCTACTGCGTTCGAATATTATGAATTACCCCGAAGAAAACGATTTATTGCCATATGGCCAACACGGATTCATTAAATATATTTTTTGAGAAATACAATTAGATCTTTATACTCATGAAGTAATGAGTGCGATCGACAGGGGATGTCAGATTGATTCCGTATTTTTTGATTACCTGAAGGCTTTCGACACCGTTCCTCACAAGCGCCTTCTAACAAAACAGCGTGCCTATGGAACATCGCCGCTGTTGTGCGACTGGATTCGCGATTTACTGTCAGAAAGACCACGGTTCGTAGTCATCGAGAAAAATAGAAGTAACAGCCGCGTTCCCCAAGGAAGTGTTATAGGCTCTCTATTGTTCCTGATCTATATTAACGACATAGGAGACAATGTGAGTAGCCCTCTTAGATTTATTGCAGATTATGCTGTCACTTGCCGTCTTTTAAAGTCATCACATGACCAAAATGAATTGAAAAATGACTTAGATAGAATATCTGTATGGTGCGAAAAGTGGTACTTGACCCTTAATAGAGAAAAGTGTGAAGTTATTCATATGAGTAGTAAAAGAAATCCGCTAAATTTCGATTACGCGCTAACTCACACAAAACTGAGAGCTGTAAATTCAACTTTATACTTAGGGATTACGATTACAAATAACCTAAGTTGTAACGATAACATAGATAGTCTTTTGGGTAGAGCAAACCAAAGGCTACGATGCATTGGCAGAACACTTGAAAGATGGAACAGGCCTCCTAAAGAGACTGCTTACACCACGCTCGTCCGCCCTATTCTGGAGTAATGATGTGCTGTGTGGGATCTGCATCAGGTGGGACTGACTGATGACATCGAAAAAGTTCAAAGAAGACCAGCTCGTTTTTTACTATAGCGAAATAGGGGAGATAGTGCCTCAGACATGATACGTGAATTGGAGTGGCAATCGTTATATCAAAGGCGTTTTTCTTTGCATTTCTTCTCATGAAATTCCAATCACCATTTTTCTCCTCCGATTGCGAAAAGATTCTGTTGGCACTCACCTACATAGGAAGAAATTATCATCACGATAAAATAAGAGAAATTAGGGCTCGCACAGAAAAATCTAAGTGCTCGTTTTTCCGCGCGCCTTTCGAGAGTGGCCGGCCGATGTGGCCGAGCGGTTCTAGGCGCTTCAGTCTGGAGTCGCGCGACAGCTACGGTCGCAGGTTCGATTCCTGCCTCGGGCACGGATGTGTGTAATGTCCTTAAGTTAGTCAGGTTTAAGTAGTTCTAAGTTATAGGGGACTGATGACCTAAGATGTTAAGTTCAATAGTGCTCAGAGCCATTTGAAACATTGCTGAATGTTCGAGAGTCGAACAGTAGAGAAAAGGTTTGAAGGTGGTTCATTGAACACTCTGCCAGGCACTTTATTGTGATCAGACAGGACGCTTACGTATGCATCACCTGCCAGGGTCGTATGTGGATGTATCAGGGGTCCCATATCACTCCAACTGCACATGCCCCACACCGTTACAGAGCCTCCACCAACTTCAATAATCCCCTGCTGACATGCAGGGTCCATTGATTCATGGGGTTGTCTCCATACCCACACACATCCATCTGCTTGATACAATTCGAAACGAGACTTGACTGACCAAGCAACATGATTCCAGTCATCAACAATCCAGTGTCAGTGTTGATGGGCCTAGGTGAGGCATAAGGCTTTGGGTCATACAGTCGCCAAGGGTGCACGAGTGGCCTTCGGCTTCGAAAGCCCATATCAATGACGATTCTTTGAATGGTGCGCCCGCTGTCTCTTGTCGATGGCCCAGCACTGATATCTGCAGCAATTTGTGGAAGGATTGGACTTCTGTCACACTGAAAGATTGTCTTCAGTCATCGTTAGTCCCGTTCTTGCAGGATCTTTTCTCGCTGCACCGTACTTTCTATATTTGCGCTGTGTGCTTTGTGCCTCTTGATTTTTACCTGTCTTCGTTCAGGCCTCTCACCTGAACTACTTGACTTTCTCTCTCTCTCTGTCTCTCTCTCTCTCTGTCTCTCTATATCCTTCTGTTGTTGTGGTCTGAATGCGGAAGCCGTTTCTATCGAAAGTTTTTGATACTCGCTGTGGCTGCAAGTCAAAATTTTTAAATGTGTGTCTGTTACAGTGTCGTGGTGGTTGTGGGCTATTATGTTTTTCTAACATGTAGTATGTGAGTTGTAGAGGCCATCGATTTGAATTAGGATAAAATAGAAGAGGTGGTTGTGTCAGTTGAAAATCATAAATAAAAGGAAAATAGTGAGATTTATTAAATATTGGTTTGGTGTGGAAATTAAGATTGCACTGAAGATTGTACACTCTTCCTCCTTGTCGCAGAGGTCCATGACACAAGGATGAAACAATCCTACTGGCTGCTTACTATTGCATAACATAGTGCAGCTAATCTTTTAGTGTGCTTTGCATTGGATTGGATTGATTTGGTGGAAGAGACTAAACAAAGATGTCATCAATCTAATCGGATTTGCGAAGGATGGGGAAGGAATTCAGGCATGCCCTGTCATAGGAACCATCATGGTATTTGCGCGAAGTAATTTTGGGAAATCACGGGAAATCTAAATCAGGATGTGTTTTAATAAATCTAATTAGATTGGCTTTATTTAATTTGCTATATCCTCTTTTATCCACGCAGGGCGAGCTCGAATTCCAAAACCATCTGTGAACGATGCAAATAACCGTAAAAGGAAAACGTAGTGCAAAGTCATAACACGTGGACTAGGGAATAATGGAAGAAAGTCATTTGTGGGCATGAATACTGCTCCACACTGTTTCCAAGTTGTAGACATGCTTACGTCTGAGTGTTTGCTTTCCCAAGCCTACGATGCAGATTGCTTGCTGCGAAGACTGAAACATGGCAGGATTTCAGTGATGATTCGTTGTGTCATACCGTGGTATTCGATGGGCCCCATGGTTATTCTGCAAGATCGCATTCCTGTCACGTGTTATCTTACCATTTTAACTGATCTTGTTCATTCGATGGTGTAGTGTTTGTTCCCCAAATGAGAAGCCGTATTCCAGGACGATGGGACCCATGTTCTCACATCTGACAAGACCAGGTCTGGTTTCGTGAGCACGAGGGTGAATTGTCGGATCACCTCTGGACACCAGAGTCAACAACTCTCAATATTATAGTGCCTTTGTGGCCTCTTTCGTAGAGAAGGGTGTGTGATCACTGTCGGCCTTCATTATCGTTAACTGAAATTCTCATAAGAACTTGTAGAACAATACACGTTTACATGGTGAATTACAACATAATTAATTTATTTTACATAAATATGCTTCACTCTGCATGGGGTAATATATAATATGCCGTTATCATTTGAAAATTTTATTACAGTATAGTACTGTTTGCGGTAACAAGGATGTATACTGCCTACATGTCGCAAGTGATGTGTAGTAGAGTCTATATATCACGCAACCACTCTAGCTGACCAAAGGTATTGCAAGTTGGTTCAAGGTTGCCATAATCAGAAAGACAATTTATCTATCTTCTAACTTGTTGTGGGCTCCAATACGCTGCATATGTCCACGCTAGTATATAGTGTGGCAGCCCATTTCATCTGATGAATATTTTCAGTGTAGTCAAGCCTTGGTATCCATCTGCAATTTATAATTTCCACACTTCCCACGTAGAACAAATTGTCCATCTAACCTTCATTATCCTCTCTGGTACAACGTTTCAAAAGCTTCAGTTCTCTTCTTGACTGAACAATATCTCATCTAAGTTCTACTTCTGTGCAAGAATACATTCAACAGAAACTTCTTCAGATAACACTTCCTGTTACTTAAGTTTCTAATCGATGTCACCAAATTTAGATTTTGGAAATAAACTTTTCTACCTATACCAGTCTGCATTTTACATTCTCTCTACTTCACCTTCGTGTACTACTGGGTCGCTTTCAGGTCCTAAGACACAACTGCAGTCTAGTTTCTGTAAAAGTCGCAGATAGTCTTGTGACCCTGTGTTTTATTCCTGCTTCCTTCAAAGTGTGAAAGTGTGCTTTCTCATCAGGATTGTCAGATGATTTCTCTAAATGTGTAAATGCTATAAACGTATGTTGGCTTTTCTTCATGTTATCCTCTAAGACAACTCTGAGGACTAGAATTGTTACACATGTTCAGATCATTCGCTTTAATCTAACACTTTCATCAAGTTACTCTCTACAGCCACAGTCTCTTTCTGTATATTCCTACGATCTTCTAGCTGTCCATTTCTTATTTATTTCTTGCTTGTCATCTGATATTCTAAAATCAATACATCTACTTATCTTTGCTCCAAAGGTTTTTTAATTACTATTTTCTTTTCTGCATGCGGCATCTATCACTTCCATGCTTCCTACCAGCACCTTGCAGTTTTCCTCTGGCCATATTTGCTTTGCCTTTTTGTAATTTTCCTCATTGTCATGTTTTAGACATCCGTATTTCCTTTCGGCACCTTTATGCACTGCATTGATATATTTTCCCATTTGTCAATTAATTCCAATATCCTCTGTTATTTGACTCTTTGCACCTTTTGTCTCTCTGTACCTTTTTTCTAATTTGTTCCCCTGCTGCCTTCATTATTTTATCCCTCAAATCCACCCACATGTCTTGTAGCGTATTCCTTCCTCTTTCATCAGTTAGTTGTTGCCTAACAATTCCTTTGAGATTTTCGACAGCCTCTTGGTTATAACTCATTCAGATCCCATCTTCTTCATTTTCCACACATTTATTACCCTTTTATATGTAGCCTGTACCTCATAACCATTGAAGTAATGTCAGTCTTTAAAATCCCCTGGAAATGTATTACCTGGTTTCGAATGGTATGCCTTACAATCCTATAATGCACCTGAAACCTTACATTCTCTCTAGGTGTGTTCCACATTTCCAGTCTCCTTTTCTGATTTTAAAGCTACTGTTAACAATGATTAATTTATTCTCTACGCCAAATTCTTCCACATGGCTTTCCCTTTCATTTCCTTCCCAAGTCTATTTTCTGCTATTTTTCCTTCTCTTCCTTTTCCTACTAAAGAATTACAGACCCTCATCAGAATTAAACTTCTCAAATTTAATTATCGAAATAATGTCTTTCATCTCATCATAAGTTTGTTCAGTTCATTCGTAGTCAGTGGTGTTAATAGGCATCTAAACTTATACCACAGTGCTGCATGTTAGCTTTGTGACTGTCTGAGTCCAGTATTGCGACCTTACTTCACTGATAGTTTCATAACTTCATTAATGGTTTCATAGCTGAGAGTTGCAGGTTTGTTGTAATGAGAAGTCTTGATATAAAAAGTATTGAGTAGCAACTGCCAGACATTTTCAGTTACAAATATATGCCTATAGCATAAAAGATAAAGTGCTACTATTATAGTATACTGTATGTAGATATTGTGTTATGTGACCTTTCTTTTCCAAACTATCCCGTAACATACGTAAAACCTGCTAGAATCAAGTAGAATCGGAATAAGTTAATCTCCATTGGATAATGTCAATTAGTAACAGCAATTGCCAGTACTTAACCGCTTGAATTAGAATTTCCTATGTTAAACTGCAAGAGCAGGTAAATAAGAGACCACTGTGAAAGCAGGATGTACTCCACAGAGAATGAGGAAAACGCTGTAGAACGATAAAACTGGAGGAATTTATACCCAAGTCCTGTTACGCAGAATTACTGCTCACTCCTACTATGCTGGAGAAGGCCAGGTAGGTATAATGCGAGGTAATTCTGAGTTTTATAGAAGGAGAGTCAGAAAAAAATCTGCCCTGGCATCAAGCGTCTGAAGTCAGACAGTGCAGACTGCATCTCCACTGTGAGCTCGACAAAAGCGTCTGTTTTCCATGGGGCCGACCGCTGTGGCCTAGCGGTACTAGGTGCTTCAGTCCGGAACAGAGCTGCTGCTACGGTTGCAGGTTCGAATCCTGCCCCGGGCATGGACGTGTGTCATGTCCTTTGGTTAGTTAGGTTTAAGTAATTCTGAGTGTAGGGAACTGATGACCTCAGGTGTTAAGTCCCACAGTGCTCAGAGACATTTGAAAGTTTTTTTTTCACAGGCTGCGTGCCCACAGAATGCGTGCCACTTAACAGCAGACTCACGGAAGACCTCGCATCGTAGAGGGAAACAGTGGACAGTCAAAGGTCGCCGAAAACCATGGGCTATTAAGACAACGTCTTAGAAATTTGATGGGAAACTGAAAGTTTGGGGCTTCTTGTAAGATCGAGGGATGCTAACACACTCCCAGGCGCCACCAAACTGAATGTTTACAGAAACATAAATACGGTTACAACTTGTTCTCCAAAATATTTGCGAAGGGGGAAGTAGGAATAAGAAGTGTCACTATATTTAAGAGGTCCTACCGTAGTGGCCAGCACACGGAAGTAGACAGTGACAGAGAGAGAGAGAGAGAGAGAGAGAGGGAGAGTAACCAAGACCGATTTTGGAATACCAAGGCTAACAAGAATTGTAAATGGATAACTACCTGAAATACGAGTAAGGGAGGGCGACCACCGCCTACTTACTCCTCATAACTTACGTGACTTAGTATTCGAACAATCAAAATTACGCGATACCAGAAAACACAGATCATAGAGTTTTCCTTATTGGAGGCGCACTGCGAATAGTGACGGTGACGTCTTCCAGGCAGTCGTCTTCTCAGATAGGCTTCTCGGAGAAGCAAATTTCGCTTCTAAACTACTTCTCCATATCCAGGCTTATATGCGACGAGAGGGTCTCAGCCAGCTGTGATGAACGCAGACAGAGAGGAGTTGTTGGTACCGAGCCAGCGAAGCGAACTGTAGAAATAAGCGAACTATTTGCAATGATGTTCTATATTTTCAGTCTTTATTCTGAAAACTTGTTTGCAGTTAGAGGTTCCACATTACTTCTACTCTGGCAGTAGGTGCACATACATATCCTTCTGCGGTATATTGTATCTCTACGCACTAACCTTCTGCAATCGCGGTATGACTCCTGCAAATATAAATGTTTCGTTCGGTTTATGTTCACTTGTTATATACTACTAAATTAACTACACATTTTTGTCAAGGCATTAGTTCACCCATTTCACTGACCTTCTAATTTCTTTCTTTTGATTGTGTTTGTGTAATAGACTGAATTCACGGACGTCAATCTTTTATTTCATAGTCAGATGAATCACTGATTTGTTGAGTGATGATTTACTTATGTCAGATATTACAGGGATAATTTAATATATTAAATGAAAGGTTCTGATTGAGGTACTATACCCACAAATTAGGCAAGGGAAATATAAACACACTGGAATTTAGGGCAGAATACTACAGAAAGAATTGATCAGCAGCAGAGACTTCCAAAGTAATAGGCCGCGAAAACGCCGCAAAGAGTGATGATACACGTCAGTCCGCACATCACCAACCAGCATCAGAATTACCAAAACTGGAGACCAGGAAACCTGCAGTGAATAAATAGAAACTCATGGACCAAGCAGAATGATAACAGACGATGGAGACCATAGTATCAGCCTGATAATAGGAGGAACAATGGGAGACGTAACGATCAGCGGGAACAGAGAGAGAGAGAGAGAGAGAGAGAGAGAGAAGAAGTAATAGAACAATGTGGGTCTAACTCATGATAATACAAAAGGAATGAAAAATGAGGGAAAGTTCCAGGAAAATTACCAGCAACAGAGACTTCACAATAGGTAATCATGTCTACTGGCAGATCTATCTGTAAATTGCGACAAACTGAAAGAAACGTTTGAAGCAGGAATCAAGAAATCAGACAGTGAAAAAGAGGACATTGCATGTCGAATAATTAGTGTGATATGGAAAAAGTGTATAAATAGTATACTCCATTCTGGAAGCCAAGTATTGTTGTTGGCAAAGGAGGTATACGACTCATATGAATATGGTGTCCGAAAGAACAGACACCATTTCTTATACATGAGGCTTACTGGCCAATGATCATCTGTAGTGCGGATGCACTTACATTGCCCGAACTCTTATGGGATTCGGTAGACTCAATGCCGCGAGTAATGAGTATAGTGGGCAGAGGCACTACAAATGTAGTGTGTGGACAATAAGTTGGAAATATGGGTCTCACCGGAAGGGTGCCAGTGATAAGTCCCTGCAGTCGCACTATCCTGTGCGTCGTCGATGGCTCAGCCGGATAGAGCGTCTGTCATTTAAGCAGCAGGAGGGGTTCACATTTTCAACTGTCCGCGTTGATATTTATCAATGCCTGTAAGCAGCTACAAAGGTCTGAATTTTAAAGTAATTTCGTATGTGACTCATGTGGTGAAGAAAGAAGTAACCACTATTCAAACGCTGTGCTTGAGAATAAGAGGGAAAGTGAACGGAATATGCAGAGAGGCTAAGAAGCAAATGAGAGTAGATTACAGGTACGAGTCACATGTATTTAGAGTGAATTTCTTAACTGTAAAGAATCTGAGAGTAAAAGCGATATTAGATCTTAATTTTTTGAAATATAACCACGTCGGGCTACACTTGAAGAAGAGTTTTTCAGTGCTGAAATTGAAAGACAAAAAGGTTGAATTTAGTTCCATGAATAATCTTGAATCATCGGGAACACGTAGTTATTCCCTAGGATTGGTTATCTCTGAAGAACATAAGGGAATAATGTTAGGAAGCGGAGAGGAGCAACTGAGAAAATAAGGGGGCGAACTCAGCTGCAAATCACTGCGAGGTTTTGAGGAGCTTCAAACAAGTGATTTTAAGGCAGAGTGATTTCACCTTTCATCACAGGAAGTACCGAAATAGACGGTGTAGAGGACGATGTAGCCAGTGAGGGTATGTGGACCAGCCAATAGGAAGAGGAAGAGACAGAATACGTTGGATACAATGCAGCAGTAGAGAATTGCCAGATAATCAACATTTTTTACTTTAGAGTATTCGCAAATCTACTGATAAACTCACCAGAGGAGCAAGAGAACATAAGCAAGGGCGAAGAAATTTCAGATTGTGGTAAATTTTCAAATGCGCTGCTGAGAGAAACAGAGAGGATGTGAGTGATGATATGTAGCACTTAGACGAGGAGCGTTTGAAGATAGCAGACGTAAAGGGATGCTGCTCTGTGAGGATATATATAGTTCATGAGTAAATGTTTGAAAACAATACGCTCATATTCGCGAGTACTTCGAAGTTTGATGAAAGTACTGTGGGGTAATTTTCGATGTATGTCTAAGTACTGCTGACAGGGAAGGTACTGAAAGAAAACAAGGTGATAAGAGTGTGAACTTGATATGATGAGGGAAGGAGTGGGTTAATAATGGATGTCAAATCATAGATGAACAGACCATGATCCATTGTGAAATGTCAGACACTATAACAAATGGTAAGAGTAAGAGAAATGAGAGGGTGTGAGCGAACCACCGCAGCAAACGATGTATGATGCAAGAGAACTTTCTGTTGTGATTTTCAGCTATAGGACGAGAACCGCATTATGCTTGCGCTTATATTTCAGATTAGCGTTCGCCACAGTGCAAGGCAGAAAATGAATACGTAAGATGGATGGTGATAGTAAAATAGAGAATCTTAGTTGCCAGGTAGAACGCAGCAAACAGAGACAAAAGAAGAGGGGTAAGATGGTAGAATGTGTACGGTTGTCGTAGTATATTTGAATTTACTGGTAAGCCGTTGTTCGTCTGCAGGTAATTGTGAGTTACCAAGGAACCAGTACTGCTTTAGAATATAAATACCCTCATGGAAGTAACTAACCAACAACATAAGCAGAACCCTAGCTACCAACTGAAATAAATTATTGTATGAAGTATTCAGGAAACTGTCGTTATGTAAGTGGAAAGATAAGTTCAAAAATTTTGAGTAAGAGTAACGTAGTAACGACTTAAAGGACATCATATGAATTAAAAGTATTGATCTGAGTTTTCGAAAGAATGAAATTCCGTTAAGTTGAAATAATGTTGAAATGAGACACATCAGTAAAGCTAAAATTTTGTATACAGTTAAGAGTGGCAATAAATGTGTGAGGGAACTGAGAATGTTCATTTGTAGTGTTGTCAAAGGAAGAGTGCTAGAAACAGGAGGATGGTTATGTTTTCCTCGTGTTATAATATTAATATACGTATTGTTCAACTCTTTGAGGTGACGGTAGTCACACGTTGGAGGGAGGCACAAGGCGTTGCAGACGTAGTGTGACAGTTGGTATGAGGAGTAAGTAACAGATTCGTTATTGCTCAGCAGTTCAGGTCTGATGCACTCCCTGTGGCACACGAAATCAGTCCAGCAGGTTGTTCAGCTGTCACATGCGCCATGGTACAGGCCATTGTCGACTAACTCAGATAAACTACCGTGAGAGAATGCGTTCTGCCTACCAGCCACTGACTGCGCCCTTATGCAAGCTACACACCCGAGAGAACTTGTCCGCAGCTCGTGGTCGTGCGGTAGCGTACTCGCTTCCCACGCCCGGGTTCTCGGGTTCGATTCCCGGCGGGGTCAGGGATTTTCTCTGCCTCGTAATGACTGGGTGTTGTGTGATGTCCTTAGGTTAGTTAGGTTTAAGTAGTTCTAAGTTCTAGGGGACTAATGACCATAGCTGTTAAGTCCCATAGTGCTCAGAGCCATTTGAACCATTTGATCGAGAGAACTTGCATGGACACACCGCCACCTCTCCACGAATAAACGCCGGCTGACCGTTCAAGACATAACTATCAAAAGATAGGCGTAGTCCTGCAGCGCTGTTTACCTAACTAAAATGATGATCTCATGTAGGTTCTGAAAGTAGAAATTGTCATGAACCACTGAGTGTTGCCATGCAAAAAATGTACTTCCTCTTATGCAGGGTGTCACAAAAAGGTACGGCCAAACTTTCAGGAACCATTCCTCACACACAAAGAAAGAAAATATGTTATATGAACATGTGTCCGGGAACGCTTACTTTCCATGTTAGAGCTCATTTTATTACTTTCTTCAAATCACATTAATCATGGAATGGAAACACACAGCAACAGAACGTACCAGCGTGACTTCAAACACTTTGTTACAGGAAATGTTCAAAATGTCATCCATTAGCGAGGATAAATGCATCCATCCTCCGTCGCATGGAATCCCTGATGCGCTGATGCAGCCCTGGGGAATGGCGTATTGTATCACAGCCTTCAACAATACGCGCACGAAAAGTCTCTACATTTGGTACCGAGGTTGCGTAGACAAGAGCTTTCAAATGCCCCCATATATGAAAGTCAAGAGGGTTGAGGTCAGGAGAGCGTGGAGGCCATGGAATTGGTCCGCCTCTACCGATCCATCGGTCACCGAATCTGTTGTAGAGAAGCGTGCGAACACTTCGACTGAAATGTGCAGGAGCTCCATCGTGCATGAACCACATGTTGTGTCGTACTTCTAAAGGCACATGTTATAGCAGCACAGGTAGAGTATCCCGTATGAAATCATGATAACGTGCTCCATTGAGCGTAGGTGGAAGAACATGGGGCCCAATCACGACATCACCAACAATGCCTGCCCAAACGGTCACAGAAAATCTGTGTTGATGGCGTGATTGCACAATTGCGTCCGGATGCTCGTCAGCCCACACATGTCGTTCTAGGTCTTCCCCAGTCGCGAGTCATAGGCTGGAATGTTCCGTGCTTCGTAAGACACCGATCAATTGCTTCGAACGTTTTCCTGTCGGGACACCTTCGTTTTGGAAATCTGTCTCGATACAAACGTACCGCGCCACGGCTATTGCCCCGTGCTAATCCATACATTAAATTGGCATCTGCCATTTGCGCATTTGTAGACATTGCACTGACTGCAAAACCACGTTCGTGATGAACACTAACCTGTTGATGCTACGTACTGATGCGCTTGATCCTAGTACTGTGGAGCAATGAGTCGCATGTCAACACAAGCACCGAAGTAAACATTACTTTCCATCAGTTGGGCCAACTGGCGGTGAATCGAGGAAGTACAGTACATACTGACGAAACTAAAATGAGCTCTAACATGGAAATTTAGCGTTTCCGGACACATGTCCACATAATATCTTTTCTTTATTTGTGTGTGAGGAATGTTTCCTGAAAGTTTGGCCGTATCTTTTTGTAACACCCTGTATATGCCTTGACGTTCTTATGTGTATTGCGCTTTGTATGTTATTTTTTACAGCTGCAGTCTAATATTTTTGTGCTATGTACGTCACTGTGTGATGATGTACTATCATGTGTGGTTTGCTATGCTTATCATATCTTAATTCAAATATTTTTGAACTTTAATGAATGAGTTAAATGTTGAAGTGTATATGATTAATCGACATATGAATATTGAAAAACTATGATTGAGCGTAGCACATCAGCGACTGAATGTGTAGGAAAATTAATAAGGCATTGATTTGTAAAGTCGTTGACGGTGAATAGAGGAGCACGTATAATTTAAATAGAGGAAGCGTGCGTTCATAGGTGGTTACCTAAATGAATATCATGTGCTTAATAAACTGAGTTAACTTTTTACGCAGCAAGAAAAAGAGTATGTGTGTAATGGCTTGTTAGACTAATAAGGAATATCATAAATGATGTTGTGTACCTTTGACAAAATCCTATCATACACCAAACAATAAATACCACAGATTAGCTAACAAACCTACAGCAAACTAATGAAAAATTCCTTCGATGCACCTCGGCTATAACGAATTTGAGAAGTACTGTACCTGCACAAATGTAAAAGGAACAGGAAATGGTAACATTACACGACAGTCCCTTTTTTTCAAACAGTTCTGTAACTTATGTAAAACCCATAACAGTGTGTGAAATCAAATCGGAATAAATTAATCCCAACGGAACAGTTAACAGCGAATCAGTACTAGTTACTGCCGATGCTTAATACTTAGATTACGATTTCATATGTCAAACTGTATGTGCAGGAAATGAGAAGCCACTGTGAAAACAAGCTGGACTTTGCAGGAAATGAGGGAAGCGTTATAGGGTCATAAAACAGCCGGAAGTCATCCCCCAGCCGTATTTGCAGACTACCATGCGAGATAAACGCCAAGCAGATATAATGTCAGGCCGCACTGTCGTTCGAGGAACAACAGTTAGAAAGAAAGCCGCTCTGGAGCTGAGTTTCTCAAGTTAGCCAATGTAAATGACATCCCCAGGATGTGATAGAGAAAAAGAACCTGATTTTCAAGAACTGTGTGGCCATGGGACGAATGTCATTTAACTGCTGAGGCAAAGAAGAACTTGTAGAGGTAAATAGCAGGAAGTCAAACTTCGCCGAAAACATGGGCTGTAATACAACATCTCAGAAATCTGAATGGGAGCAGAACGTTTGGGCCTCTTTTGAAGATTGGGGATGCCAGCACACTCCTAAGTGCTGCCAGGCCTAATGTTTAAGGAAATGATTCCGTGAATAATTTTGAAGTGGGAGTAAGAAGTGCAGCTGTGCTTACAGAGGTCCTGGCGTAACGGCAGGCGCACAAAAGTAAGTGCCAAATTTTAGAGCACCAAGACTAACAAGTTTTTTTCCTGGCTAGCGACCTGAAATACGCATAGGAAAAGGTGTATTATTTGTAATGATGTTCAGTAATTTGATGCTTCGTTCTGGAGACTTGTCTGTATATTGCTTTCATCTCTTGCAATAGACGCGCACCTACTTCATTCTGTAGTGTTTCCTATCCTTATGAACTAATCTTCGGCATTTCCTGTATGACTGCTGAGAATGCAAATTTTTTTCCACATACGTATTCCCCCTTCCCCTCCCCACTCCCCCTGAACCACGGACCTTGCCGTTATTGGGGAGGCTTGCGTGCCTCAGCGATACAGATAGCCGTACCGTAGGTGCAAACACATCGGTGGAGTATCTGTTGAGAGGCCAGAGAAACGTATGGTTCCTGAAGAGGGGCAGCAAGCTTTTCAGTAGTTGCAGGGGCAACAGTCTGAATCATTGACTGATCTGGTCTTCTAACAGTAACCGAAACAGCCTTGCTCCGCGGGTACTGCGAACGGCTGAAGCCAAGGGGACACTGCAGCTGTAATTTTTCCCAAGTGCATACAGATTTACTGTATGGTTAAATGATGATGGCGTCCTCTTGAGTAAAATATTCCGGAGGTAAAATAGTCCCCCATTCGGATCCCTGGGCGGGGACTACTAAGGAGGAAGTCGTTATCAGGAGAAAGGATACTGGTGATCTACGGATTGCAGGGTGGAATGTCAGTTCCCTTAATCGGGTAGGTAAGTTAGAAAATTTGAAAAGGGTAATGGATAGGTTAAAGATAGAAATAGTTAGAATTAGAGAAGTTCGGTATCAGGAGGAAAAAGACTTCCGGTCAGGTGAATACATGATTATAAATACAAAATAAAATAGGGTTAATGTAGGAGTAGGTTTAATAATGAATAAAAAATAGTAGCAGAGATAAGCTACTACGAATAGCATAGTGAACGCATTATCGTAGCCAAGACAAACACGAAACCCACGCCTGCCACAGCAGTACAAGTTTGTATGCCAACTAGATCCGCAGATGATAAAGAAATTGAAGAAATGTATGATGCGAGTAAGGAAATTATTCAGAGGGTTAAGGGAGATGAAAATTTAATAGTTATGAGGGAATGGAATTCGGTAGTAGGGAAAGGAAGAGAAGGAAAAGTAGTAGGTGAATATGGAATGTGGGTAATGAATGAAAGAGGAAGCCGCCTCATAGAATTCAGCACATAGCATAACTTACTCATAGCTGACACTTGGTTTAAGAATCATGAAAGAGGCGTGGAGACGCTGGAAAATTTCAGATAGTTCATATAATGGTAAGCCAGAGATTGAGGAACCAGGATTGAAATTGTAAGACATTTCCAGGGGCAGATGTGAACTCTAGTAACCAATTATTGGTTTTGAACTGTAGATTAAAACTCAAGAAACAGCAAAAAGGTAGAAATCTAAGGCGATGGGACCTGGGTAAACTGAAAGAACCAGTCGTTGTAGAGAGTTTCAGAGAGAGCATTAGAGTACAATTGCCAAATTAAGTGGAAAGTAATATGGTAGAAGAAGAATGGGTTGCTTTGAGAGATGAAATAGTGAAGGCCGCAGAGGATCAAGTAGGATAAAGGACTAGGGGTAGTAGAAATCCTTGGGTGACAGAAGATATATTGAATTTAATTGACGAAAGGAGAAAATATAAAAATCCAGTAAATGAAGCATCCAAAAAGGAATACAAACGTTTTAAAAATGAGATAGAAAGGAATTAAAAATGGTAAAGCAAGGATGGCTGAGGACAAATGTCAGAAGGTAGAGGCATGTATCACTAGGGGTAAAATAGATACTGTCTACAGAGAAATTAAAGAGACCTGTGGATAAAATAGAACCCCCTGTATGAATATCAAGAGCGCAGATGGGAAACCACTCCTAAGCAAAGACGGGAAGGCAGAAATACGGAATTAGTATATAGAGGGACAAGGACGATGTAGTTGAGATAAATATTAAGGAAGTGGAAGAGAACGTAGATGAAGTTGAGATGGGAGATATGATACTGCGTATAGAATTTGACTGAGCACTGAAAGACCTAAGTCAAAAAAAGGCCCCTGCAATAGACAACATTCCATCAGAGCTACTGACAATCTTGGGAGAGGTAGCCTTGACAAAACTCTTCCATCTGATGGGCAAGATATATGAGACAGGCTACATGGCCTCAAATTTCAAGAACATGATAATTCCAATCCCGAAGAAAGCTGGAGGTGAGAGATGTGAATATTACCAATCTATCAGCTCAATGAGTCACAGCTGCAAAATACTAACAAGAATTCTTTAGAGACGAATGGAGATACTGGTAGGAGCCGTAATCGGGGAAGATCAGTTTGGATTCCGTAGAAATGTTGGAACACGCGAGGTAATACTGAGCCAACGACTTATCTTAGAAGAAAGATTAAGGAACGGGAAACCTACGTTTCTAGCATTTGTGGACTTGGAGAAAGCTTCTGGCAATGTTGACTGGAATACTCTCTTTAAAATTCTGAAGGTGGAAGGCCTAAAATACAGGGAGCGAAAGGCTGTTTGCAATTGATACAGAAACCAGATGGCGGTTACAAGAGTTGAGGGTCATGAAAGGGAAGTAGTGGTTGAGAACGGAGTGCGACAGGGTTGTAGCCCATCCCTAATGTTATTCAATCTGTAAATTAAGCAAGCTGTAAAGGAAACAAAAGAAAAATTTGGAGTAGGAATTAAAATCTATGAAGACGGAATAAGAACTTTGATGTTTACTGATGACATTGTAATTCTGTCAGAGACAGCAAAGGTAGGGGCATTAGATTAGGAAATGACACACTTAAAGCGGTAGATGAGTTTTGCTGTTTGGGGAGCAAAATTACTGATGATGGTCGACGTATAGAGGACATAAAGTGTAGACTGGCAGTGCCAAGGAAAGCAGTTCTGAAGAAGAGAAATTTGTTAACATCGAGTATAGGTCTAAGTATCATGAAGTCTTTTCTGAAAGAATTTGTATGGAATGTAGCGACATATGGAAGTGAAACGTGGACGACAAATAGTTTAGACAAGAAGAAAATAGAAACTTTCGAAATGTGGTGCTACAGAGAAATGCTGATGATTACATGGGTAGATCACGTAAGTATTGAGGAGATACTGAACAGAGTTGGGGAGATGAGGAAATTGTGGCACAACCTGATGAAAATAAGGGAGCAGTTGGTAGGACACTTTCTGAGGCATCAAGGGAACACCAATTTAATGTTGAAGGGTATCGTAGAGGGTAAAAATAGTAGAGGTAGGCCAAGAGACGAATACACTAAGAAGATTCAGAAAGATGTAGGTTGCAGTAGTTACTCATTGATGAAGAAGCTGGCACAGGAAAGAATAGCATGGAGAGCTGCATAAACCAAGTCTCTGGACTGTAGATCACAACAACAGTGTATTCCCTTGAATTCTCTTTCAGATTTCTTATCAAATTCTTCGAAGCGATTAATTTACTTATTTAAATGGTCGTTAGTTTTTTTATTTTGAATTTCACTGCATAGCTGCCATAAACTGAATTTACTGAGATCACTGTTTGTTCTATAGTCAGATTTATCACAGATATTTTTAATCCTATGGGACCAAACTACTGAGGCCATCGGTCTCGAAGCTTACTAAATACTTAATCTAACTTTAACTTACGCTAACGACAACGCACACACCCATGCCCGAGGTAGGAGTCGAACCTTGGACGGGGGAGCCGCGCGAACCATACAAATCGCCCTAGACCGGGAGGCTACCCTGCTCGGCTACACTGATTTTTTTGATGAAGATTTACTTATATGAGTTATTACAGGGATAAATTAATATATTTAATTAAACATTCCAATTGATGGTCTCCTCCCACACATTATGCAAAGGCTATAGAAACGCACCGTAAGCTTACAACTACAAACTGAAATTTTAAAACTTTTATGAGAGCAATAGTAAATTGTTGTTCTGGAGCGGTCGGTTTTCTAAATTTTGTTGAGTACATAATGGGATAAGGAACATTAACAAACGGTAATTTATCGAGTCCGTTGACAGTGAAATCAGAAAGCATGAATAATGACACATGTGAAACAACGTAGCACGTAGAAAATTTCTAAAAAACGTGTACATTTCAGTTCAATTGCTATGTTCGCACGGATCACTAGCATACAAAGTCTAGGAAACGCGAAAGGATTTGAAACCACCAGAAGTGCATATTCCATTTCACCTTTCCAAGTGGTCCTATGCTTGAGGTGCCTGTTACTAGGAGCGTATCATTACTTGGCCACTCGTAGCCCAGTTCCGCCATTGGCTACCTCTGGCATTTACCACTTCACAATGGAACGTCAATTACAAGTGCCACAAAGACTCCACACAAAACGAAGGCCACTGCCTATGCCACAGACTGCACTTCCTGTCTCACGTGGGGCCCACCGTTAAGCTCAGCTGTGCGGTGTGGGAAGTGAATGTCCGGCAGGTGGGAGCAGTGATGGAAGCATAAATGGGAAAATCGCTTCTTTTTTGTTTTTGTTTTGTTTCGGATGAGATCCTCTAACACAGTGGACTGGACAAACTCATTTTCATGACTCACCACCCACCATTCAGCTACTAAAAGATGAAAAAAAAAGGTGCCTATTATTTTTAATTCAAGGTCTCTGTAAGTGTATTGTTAACTAATTTTCACCTGTTTATAAAGACATGGAAATAGGATTTGTAAATATCCATCATAGTACTTGTAGTGTCACGATTTCCTGAATTAAAAAGATAAAAATAATATTCAGAATATTATTATCAAGTTAGGAAATTTTAAAAATTTAAATCTTTCTCTTTAGTTTTTACAATTTAATTGAAAATGAAATACATTGAAGAAACTGAAACATAACTAAAATTAGTTTTTTACTTCCTGAAATTACCTATGGAGTTCGATCAGTAATCAAGTTCGACACCCCCCCCCCAAAAAAAAAAAAAAAAATTCCAGCCATACCATGTGCAGAAAAAGGTTCTTTTAAGTGCTTCTAAGTTCGTGTTTCTTTTTCGTGTGTGCTAAGTTTCATACAAGTTCGGCAGATATGAGAGCCATATTGAACCATCAAAGGAGCGTCTACACAACACAATTGATACCAACAATGCACAGAAATTAAATTTTTAATTGCAGAAAAAAACCTGTGATGAACATCCAAAAACGCTTTCGTGCACTGAATAGTAATGACATAATTGATAAGTGTACAGTTGGGCAACGCGTAACGAGAGTTAAAGGGTGAGGAAGTGCAGGACCTGAGCTCCATCACCAGCCACGTTTGGGACGTCCTGTCAGGATCATATACCGTATAGCGCAGACTTAGCTCCTTAGACAACAATCTGTGCCACTGAAGGATTTTTTACGTGGGAGCGTCTTTGAAGAGAGCGTAATTCATGGAATGAAAATATGGCTACGAGCACAGGACAAGGGCATTTACCAACAGGGAGTACCTGCACTTACACAATACTGGTCCAGTGGTGTACAATGTGATGGAGACTACACAGAAAAATAACACAAATAAAAGAAATGTTGACTGATGTTGTCACCAAACTCTAACGCTAAAGTATAAATATCTTCTTGGAGAAAATTGTGAGACATTATTTATTGAACTACCCTAATACAGCTGCCATTTGTAATGAATGTGCAGGTCATGGGTCGTGGCTTCCTTAGAGCTAAATCATGATATCGTAATACTCCTCTCCAGTTGAAGATCTCGCCCCAATTATGGCGGTCATTTGTTCGTGGTTGGTCTTTTCCTTAATCCCCTCGTGTTTCATCAAATTTCCTGTTGATTTGTACTGAATATTGTAATGTGTGTTGAAAACAAGATATAAAGAACGTACACAGCATGGAACTAGTACAGATTGAAAACCATTATCAGATAATTTCATTTTTGAAGCATTGTCTGTTATTGTGTCAGTGATTTTAATCTTGACATTACATTTGGTTGTAACAGCCCTTACCCAGTTTGAGCTAAATGCAGCAGTCTCTCTTTCGTCCTATCGGTTTTACGACTTTAATTGAGCCTTCTCATGCATAAAATATGTGGTGAGAGGTTAGAAGCTAGTATTATTTGTACTCGTTCACCCGTTGCTACCTTTACAATAATCATATAGCTCTTTGTCAGTTAACTAGGTATTACAAACTTTGGTAATGTTTTCGAATTTGTACGTTATAATGAAGGAAAAGTGTAATTATGAATATTTTTAAAACGTTTGTATCAAATGACATAATCTTTTTTAATATGACTAGCTTCATAGCACTGACAGATTCACTTGTAGGTTTTTGTAAACCAAATTCGATTGCTGAGAGTGTCAGAAAATAAAATAAATGAAGATCTCTTTGAATACCAAATGATGATGCCTGGATACTGAGGAATGTTCTCTTTGACTTCCTTGAAAGAAAATAGACAGAAATAAACATGAGTGAGTAACATTCTTGAGAAATTGTATCTCCAAGTTCTACAGATGACACTTGAGCTGAGTAAGATCCTGATCGACTTTCTTACCCCACACCCTTCCAGAGGTATTGTTGGATGCCTGGAGTTAAGACATATTTCAGGTTTGACGAGGTGTGATGAACATTGGATGTTACCCAATGACTGTAAAGGCGCTTTATTTTTTTATCCGGCTTCATAAAATTATGTCCATATTGCTTGAAATATTTCTAGGTGAATGCGACATGGTTGACTTATGTCCTGTAACACTGAAAAATAAATTTTCTGGACAAATACGTAATATGCATTTTTTAAATAGGCCTAGTAAAATCGTAAAATTAGAATAATTCTACGTGCTGCGTATTCTGAAATCTGTTTATGGACTAACAAATTCGTAAAATTTAATGCTGTGATGTGTATCAATTTATTGTTATAATCAGCACTACCCAAGGTGGCACAAACAAGAACTAAGAAAGTTGAGTAAAAAAAAAATGGAACTACGAGCTTAATCGGAGTTTGAGCCAAGGGTGGGCGCAGCTGAGTCAGAGGGTAAATCAAGAACCTACGGGAAGCATTGAGCATTGACTGTGATGTCCTTAGGTTAGTTAGGTTTAAGTAGTTCTAAGTTCTAGGGGGCTTATGACCATAGATGTTAAGTCCCATAGTGCTCAGAGTCATTTGAACCATTTTTTTTTTTTTTTTAGCATTGAGTGGTTAGTGCAATGATAAGAGGTAGGGGAATGGAGAGCAGTGAGCAGTTCCTGTGAAATGCGTCAGTTGTGAGTCAGTTCCTTGCAGCTCACTCTCTCCCAAATGAATTGCCAAGCACTTCCAACCTGTAGTGCATCATCTATCAGGATGAAGTGTTTAATGCCCTAACAAGGCAGCTATATCCCAGTGGTCTTTTCATATCAATAGTACATATAAGAGCTAATGAATTTTTTACAGCTTTAATCCAGCATTATAAAAAACTGAACTATCTTCCCTTTGTGTTCTTTACCATGCTGAGAAAAGATGCTCACAACGATAAGGAACAGAAACATAGAAGTACATATTGTGCACATCGCACTTTTCTGCGATATAGTCTGTATCAAACTAACTTAGCATGTTACATGGGACAGTGTTGCAGCACCCTGTCCTGAAATCTTCAGGCAGCTCACTGGCTCAAAGAGCTAACGCTCCATTTCCCTGAGTCACCGATTACTCACACCACTAGACGTTCTAGATCTTTGAGTCTTGTCAGGCGTGGATCGCCCATTTTAGAGAGGTGCATATGACTTGTCATGTAGCTGACTGCAGTGAACCCACCGACAGCCAGGGCTGTTCGGCGATAATTAACTGACTGCCAACGGTTCACCTGACATTCTATCAGAGCACCAACCCTTCATTCAAGTGTTGCCAGTTCTGGGGCATAAAATGTAAGGACTGCACCATCTTTATATTCATGTAAGAGGCGTGGGAAATTTACTGCGTGGGTACCATCCAGGTTGAAGAATAATTAAATAGGAAGTTGTTGTTCCATTTCCATCCCCCAATTTGTATTGGACGCTGAATTTGGATGGATACGTTGCAAGAGGTTTGTATCATGGGGGTTTGAAAGTCATAAGCTCGAAAATGCTATCTGCATTAATTGGCATGATTCGGTTTACTCTGGGAAATTACACGAAAGATGAAGCTATAGCGATTACAGTGTCAGGAACAAACTAGCTGGGTGGAGAAAGTTATAGTAGATCCGAAAGGAACTATAACATTTCTTGCTTGAGTACTGAATAATAGCGAGAGACAGAGCCACCCGGCCTCTGTGCTTTGTACCAAAATAAAACTAGGCGTACCAGAGAGATGCGAGGTCGAAGAGGCAGACACTAGTTACGTGCGCCCCATAGACAAGTGCACCAAAGCTGCTTGGCCTGAGGACATGTTAAACACAAGAGAGTAACATGATAAGCACCTCCCTGTAAGTCGACGTGGAAGGGTTCCTCATGTCTCCTTATTGACTATTTAAGGAATTCTGGGCTATGTTGGGAGTTAGTGTTGGATGTGCACCGCCTTGAACATGGCCACCAAATCAGAATTCATGTAGTGGCATGTGTACTCGGACAGGGCGGCTAATTATGGAATACAAGCTCTCGGATAATCAAAAAATAATACAAATTATAAGATGGTGGTGTCCACTACGAGTCTGACTACTGTGGTTGAATAGATGCATTGTTTTTTAGAGTTCTGGTGTTTTCGAGATATCTTGCTTCAAAATTTCTGCACATGTACACTATATAGACTTACCAACATGGCCCGCACGATAGTTTGGGTGCTGTATCGTATTTCCGTCTGCTGTTTCCGGCACCTGGAGAAACCAATGGATCGATATCTGCTTAGTAATACCCCATTACACTCGCACACTGTTCCTTCTGTACACTGCCACCTAAAGGATGCCGACAGCAAGCCGCACAGAGCATGTGAAACAAGATCTGCAGGTCCTAAAAGTCGCTAAGGTCGCCTCCACGTTCCCAGCTGTGAATAAATGATGTCGTATCAACTGAAGACAGTTTTTATTAAAATCACGTCACTCATACCTAGTTACATTTAGCCAGGTATCTTTGCTGAAGCTCTTTGAAAAATTTAGTCTACCTTTATTACATTAAAATAAATAGTTTACGATGTTTTTTGAATGGGGGAAAACCAACACGACTTGTTGATGTTGTTGTTGTGGTCTTCAGTCCTGAGACTGGTTTGATGCAGCTCTCCATGCTGCTCTATCCTGTGCAAGCTTCTTCATCTCCCACTACCTACTGCAACCTACATCCTACTGAATCTGCTTGGTGTATTGATCTCTTGGTCTCCCTCTACGATTTTTACTCTCCAC
This sequence comes from Schistocerca americana, assembly GCF_021461395.2. Taxonomy (NCBI): domain Eukaryota; kingdom Metazoa; phylum Arthropoda; class Insecta; order Orthoptera; family Acrididae; genus Schistocerca; species Schistocerca americana. The sequence goes on along the minus strand of NC_060124.1, from coordinate 501,377,166 downwards.
GCTGCTCTCCAATGCTAAATTTGTGATCCCTTGATGCCTCAAAACATGTCCTACCAACCGATCCCTTCTTCTAATCAAGTTGTGCCACAAACTTCTCTTCTCCCCAATCCTATTCAATCCCTCCTCATTAGTTACGTGATCTACTCTATACAAATACTTTCAGAAACGACTTCCTGACACTTAAATCTATACTCGATGTTAACAAATTTCTCTTCCTCAGAAACGATTTCCTTGCCATTGCCAGTCTACATTTTATATCCTCTCTACTTCCACCGTCATCAGTTATTTTACTCCATAAATAGCAAAACTCCTTTACTACTTTAAGTGTCTCATTTCCTAATCTAATCCCCTCAACATCACCCGATTTAATTTGACTACATTCCATTACCCTCGTTTTGCTTTTGTTGATGTTCATCTTATATCCTCCTTTCAAGTCACTGTCCATTCCGTTCAACTGCTCTTCCAAGTCCTTTGCTGTCTCTGACAGAATTACAATGTCATCGGCGAATCTCAAAGTTTTTACATCTTCTCCATGAATGTTAATACCTACTCGTAATTTTTCGTTTGTTTCCTTTACTGCTTGCTCAATATGCAGATTGAATAAAATCAGGGAGAGGCTACAACCCTGTCTCACTCCTTTCCCAACCACTGCTTCCCTTTCATGCCCCTCGACTCTTATAACTGCCATCTGGTTTCTGTACAAATTGTAAATTGCCTTTCGCTCCCTGTATTTTACCCCTGCCACCCTCAGAATTTGAAAGTGAGTACTCCATTTAACGTTGTCAAAAGCTTTCTCAAAGTCTAACAAATGCTAGAAACGTAGGTTTTCCTTTTCTTAATCCTTCTTCTAAGATAGGTCGTAAGCTTAGTATTGCCTCACGTGTTCCAACATTTCTATGGAATCCAAACTGATCCTCCCCGAGGACCGCTTCTACCAGTTTTTCCATTCGTCTGTAAAGAATTCGCGTTAGTATTTTGCAGCTGTGACTTATTAAACTGATAGTTCGGTAATTTTCACATCTGTCAACACCTGCTTTCTTTGGGTTTGGAATTATTATATTCTTCTTGATATCTGTGGGTATTTCGCCTGTCTCATACATCTTGCTCACCAGATGGTAGAGTTTTGTCATGACTGTCTCTCCCAAGGCCATCAGTAGTTCTAATGGAATGTTGTCTAGTCCCGGGGCCTTGTTTCGACTCTGGTCTTTCAGTGCTCTGTCAAACTCTTCACGCAGTATCTTATCTCCCATTTCATCTTCATCTACATCCTCTTCCATTTCCATAATATTGTCCTCAAGTACATCGCCCTTGTATAAACCCTCTATATACTCCTTCCACCTTTCTGCCTTCCCTTCTTTGCTTAGAACTGGGTTGCCATTTGAGCTCTTGATATTCATACAAGTGGTTCTCTTCGCTCCAAAGGTCTCTTTAATTATCCTGTAGGCACTATCTATCTTACCCCTAGTGAGACAAGCCTCTACATCCTTACATTTGTCCTCTAGCCATCCCTGCTTAGCCATTTTGCACTTCCTGTCGATCTCATTTTTGAGACGTTTGTATACCTTTTTGCCAGCTTCAATTACTGCATTTTTATATTTTCTCCTTTCATCAATGAAATTCAATATTTCTTCTGTTACCCAAGGATTACTATTAGCCCTCGTCTTTTTACCTACTTGATCCTCTGCTGCCTTCAATACTTCATCCCTCAGAGCTACCCACTCTTCTTCTACTGTATTTCTTTCCCCATTCCTGCCAATTGTTCCCTTATGCTCTCCCTTAATCTCTCTACAACCCCTGGTTCTTTCAGTTTATCCAGGTCCCATCTCCTTAAATTCCCACCTTTTTGCAGTTTCTTCAGTTTCAATCTGCAGTTCATAACCAATAGATTGTGGTCACAATGCACATCTGCCCCTGGAAATGTCTTACAATTTAAAACCTGGTTCCTAAATCTCTGTCTTACCATTATATAATCTATCTGATACCTTTTAGTATCTCCAGGATTCTTCCAGGTATACAACCTTCTTTTATGATTCTAGAACCAAGTGTTAGCCATGATTAAGTTATGATCTGTGCAAAATTCTACAAGGCGGCTTCCTCCTTCATTTCTTCCCCCCAGTCCATATTCACCTACTATGTTCCCTTCTCTCCCTTTTCCTACTGACGAATTCCAGTCACCCTTGACTATTAAATTTACATCTCCTTTCACTACCTGAACAAATTCTTTTATCTCATCATACATTTCATCAATTTCCTCATCATCTGCAGAGCTAGTGGGCATATAAACTTTTACTACTGTGGTAGGCATGGGTTTTGTGTCTATCTTGGCCACAATAATGCGTTCACTATGCTGTTTGTAGTAGCTAACCCGCACTCCTATTTGTTTATTCATTATTAAACCTACTCCTGCATTACCCCTATTTGATTTTGTATTTATAACCCTGTAATCACCTGACCAAAAGTCTTGTTCCTCCTGCCACCGAACTTCACTAATTCCAACTATATCTAACTTTAACCTATCCATTTCCCTTTTTAAATTTCCTAACCTACCTGTCCGATTAAGGGATTGACATTCTACGCTCCGATGCGTAGAATGCCAGTTTTCTTTCTCCTGATAACGACGTCCTCTTGAGTAGTCCCCGCCCAGAGATCCGAATGGGGGACTATTTTACCTCCGGAATATTTTACCCAAGAGGACGCCACCATCATTTAATCATACAGTACAGCTGCATGTCCTCGGGAAAATATATGGCTGTAGTTTCCCCTTGCATTCAGCCGTTCGCAATACCAGCACAGCAAGGCCATTTTGGTTAATGTTACAAGGCCAGATCAGGCAATCATCCAGACTGTTGCCCCTGCAACTACTGAAAAAGCTGCTGCCCCTCATCAGGAACCACATGTTTGTCTGGCCTCTCAACAGATACCCTTCCGTTGTGGTTGCATCTACGGTACGGCCATGTGTATCGCTGAGGCACGCAAGCCTTCCCACCAACGGCAAGGTCCATGGTTCATGGGGGTAAGGCAACACGACTTAAGATGTTGAAAGTTATACAATTTTTCACCCACGCTGTTAGTATCACAAGAAAACCTATCCTCCACCTGGCCACCCTAAGCCCACATGATCGAGCATTGTGCCTGAGCGGTGTCGTCTCCTCACCAGCTGGTGTAATGAATGTCTTCCAGCTAGGCAGAGGCGGCACATCCCTCCCTGTTACTTTTGATATCGATGTAACGCAGTACAGGCTTTCAGAAGTCACTTGACCTCCCGAAGTGACTTTGCACAAGACTGTATCTTCTTGCTGTTTCTACGAAAATTTGGCAGCTCTGCGGAGTATTTTATTATTTGTAGCTGTCTTAACTTTTTTCGTCACGTTTGAATGAGTCTTACTCTTTCTTTGCAATGGTCGTTTTGTTTCTACCAATCAAACAATTGAAGATCTTCGGATGAAACAGTTCTGAGTCTTATTGTAACTACTTTATCCACACTGTTACTTTTTTCAGGTCTAACTGCACACCAGAGAAAGGTCTACAGAAGGCCAGAATGCCAGGATGGAATATTCTGCAGGAATGAAACAGTACAGCTACCCAAGAACCTTTAACATCACTCACGACCGTGAAAGCCAACGTTCTTTGTAGGGAACATGTGCTGGGCTGGTCTTCTGCATTCACTGAGTAAGCAATACCATATTACAGTGCTTCTGCTGCTTATCACACTTAAACGAAATGAACGATCCGGAAAGTCCAATACTAATTGCTAGCATTGTAGCCACCAGTGGAAAGAGAGACAATGAGCCTGTGTGTTCCTCAGTCATTTGTAGCATAGCAATGAGACGCCTGCAGGTGTAGAGTAACATTTTGAAAATAGTACAAACAGAATAGTATATGTTAATGAAATGTGCTTGAAGTCAGTTTGTATGGAACAAAACATGGAATACAGAAGTGTACATTATTCTCTACACTTAGTAGCCCACGATTACTACAGTTACAGGCGCAATATATCTTGACATGAAATCAGAAGAGCTTTAAAATCCATCCTCAAAGTAGCGACTGTTGAAGCTATATGAATGTAATTGACAAAGTTGTGACCAATCATATTCAAGACATGTCCTTTTTTCTGCTCGTACGAAATATTTGCTATTTTCTTGGATAGCACTGGTAGCATCCCGCTTTTAAAAGGCACTTATCTGGGTTATGATCTATGCCTGCCTCACAATCTTGAGTTGTAATAGATAATAATTGCATCATACATAGAGCTCAGATTTAAACCATTTCTTCCTCAGTTTGAGGCTATGGGTATGTCAGACGCCCTGCTATACAGTTAGTTTTGGTAATGCTAGTCCCACAGTGCAGGAAACACTTCTGCAGGGTTTTGAATAACGGTGGAGAATACAATGATATGCATAGACGTTTGTGTGGTCTTAGAGGTGTGGCAAGATGCCACAGCTGCAGTGGAATGCTCTCGAAAGACTGGCCACTGGGTTAGAATCCCAGGAGACTCGCACTTGTAACATATAAACCAGTCATGTACGACGTGCATTGTCCCAGTGACACAAGCCACATGAAGTTGTCAGAAGAAGAGCACTGCTTCGGTTTCTGGCACTTCAGCAATTTTCGTACGTAGTGGTCCCGACCACACGTATACACACATCACTTATGGTGTATTTCGTATGACATATTAGTATGCATGAGTGATGTAAGTGAGTATAGATAAGGGTTGTAACGAATGGAAAAGTTATACATATGCTGAGTAAATGCATTGTGAGGTGCAGCGATCAGATTTTTGCCCTGTAATAACACTTTAATCATCTCCACAGTTCGTTAATATTTACTAAACCATACGCATTTCAACGTTCATCCATTCTGAAAGCATCCAACATATATTGATACAAGGTATCTGTACAACGCTACTATCATTCATTAAGCACAAGTTGCACTTATTCTTCACAATACAAGACTTATGCGATTGCATCAAAAGTGACAGGTCCTTTGAGAATGATGCAATGAAGAAACGTGTACAGTTTAGTAAACCTTCATAAAATAATTGAGGTCAAGAGTAAAGTGTTATTAATTGGAAAAGTCTGTATGAGAGTTTTTATCTAGCAGTAGTGGTTAGATGGCTGATGATGACGATAAGGATGATAATGATGATGGTAATTATGATTATCAGCAGCATACAAGCCTATGTCCTGGTGTTCCAACAGAACTGAAAGGCTCATTTACAGTGGATGGGGTCTATTATATAGATGAGGTGTTGCGACCTGTGTATGTGCTGAAATTAAGAGAGAGTAAAATTGAATAAACAAGTTTTTAATATGGCTGTCAATGAGCTACTGTAGTATAATACAAAATTTTGAAAAACACAGTCCTAAGTCGCGAACACAATTAATTTGTAACCTAGGTTTCGGTGTCAAAAGGGACGTACCAAAAAATACGAAAGCTGCGGTCATACCTGACAGCGTCAGATAGTCAGAATTAAAATAAAATGGAACAGAGGTGCAAGCCAATAGGGGCTGCCGTGTGTCCTCTCCTACAAAACTGTGCAGATAGCGGGACGGCCCGTCTGGGAACGTCTCCTCACCGTTCTCCAGAAGAAACGCGCTTGGTCGCCCCACCAACGCCGTGCTTTTAATGCAGTCGTTTAAGTCGGCACCCTGTTCCTGTGAACGCAGGTAAAGCTTACCGTATTTCTTTCCCTAGAGCACGTAAACCAGACCATAAACTGCTACCCACCATTTCATCACAATGTAAGAAGTCAAATCGCCGTAGATCGTATTCCCTACACCAAATGAGAAGTGAGAATGTCCTGCAATCTCTCATGGTTTCCTAAATGCGTGTGGTCCACGAAATTTATGGCCCCTGCGAATTATTACCGGGTAGTAATAATTAATAGTGGTAGGTTTTAACCAACCGGTAAGAATTTCAACGCAATGGATAACGCAATAATTTTTTTTAAACACTACACAAGGCACCCATATAGGGCTTAATAGACAGTATGTAGCTTTTATTAGCTTTCATGACCCAGAATTCGACTGTGATATTGACTTTCACCTATTCTTTATGATGGAGGGAGCAAATAATCAGTCGAGGGTAGAGATTAATAGATATTTATTCAGTACCGATAGTATTCCAACAACTAGTCGTGTTTCTCTTGCAATATACATCATTACAAGTGGTCTCTCTCTTTAAAGTGGTTCAGTTTCGCCACGTAATTATGGAATGGAACAGGGGAGCGCAGACCTGGCTTCAATGTAATTTTGTACACACAGACAATTATACTTAAACCCATGCTCATTACATTCTGTTGCTATAGGTGACTCAGAACAAGTTCACCATAGACACCACAAGCAAAAGTAGGAAGAGTATTTCCCAAGTCTTCATCAGATCAATGGGCATTAAAATCCGACACTTTTCCTAGTGGCACGAGTATAAACCATGTATTTCACTTAACGCACATCGCCAACAAATCAAATAGTTATGGGGAGCACAAGAAACATGATCACTTCAATGCTATTCAATACACATGGCCAAGTTTCGCTAGCCAACAGAAATCCACAAAAATACGGACACACAAGATTATTCCTTCTCTATATTACATTCGCCCAATATAGTATGACTATCCATCGTGTACAATACATTTTCAGACCGAAACTACAGTTTATCAGTGTAGCGGTTGCTCCAACCGACCACATGGCGTGGAACCAGGTTCACAAAGAAAACATATGGCAAATAAATAAAAATTCCCCAAAATATTATTGCAAATGAAAGAGAGATTTAAATGCATTGAATGAGTGAAATCTCGGTTAAGTATAGAGCAATAACATGACCGTGAGCTTAAAGGCCATGGTGCGTGGTGTGACCAAGGCACAAAGGCACAAACGGAAAGTTCTACTGAAATTCGAGTGAATTACGAAAACAAATTTCCATATGGGGATTAGTGATAATCTCGCACCTAATTTCAACATATGGACTTCATTACCGAACAGATTTCAAACAATCTAATACCTTTGTTAACGTTACCAAAAGGAGAGCTGCGTCTCCATGTCTGTTCAGCGCCGCGACCCAGGTACAAGAGCTCCACTGGACACCTCGCCTAACCGTTCTTCGTTCAAAAGGTGGTGGAGGGGATGGTTCGCCAACCTAACAGAGCCTGTCCTCTGGCCTTTGCGATCTCTCTGACTTGCCTTGCACACGCTCTTCGCCTAACTCGTTCATGTTTAGGAGGTTGGTACCACCCTACCACAGAACGATTGTACACATGAAATGCTACGATCGCTTACTAGAGCTTTCTGCTACATCACATACTATATTAGTCATACAGTCCATGGTCGAATAAGGGAAAGGAAACAAGGAAACGTGTCACACATGAAATAAAATGAATAAAGAAATAAATACACATCATGTGGTCGATTCTCTTCTGTTTGTCATAAACGGAATTCGCTTCTGCGGAGTCAAAATACGTTGGCTATAGTTCTCCTGTTTCGGAATTTATTGGAAAAATATCGAACAGGTCGACAAGGGCCGTTTCATCACTCTCGGGTATCTTTGTAGAAGATGGACTGTCTTTCAATGGAAGGGCAGTGCAGGACATTTTTCAATTGGTGCCACGAAGTGGAGACTCTGCTCTCCATGCTACACGAATCCGTTATTTTATTTATTTTGTTATGCTTGTCAAGGTTCAAGATACATCATTTGATATAGTTAGCTTGTCAAGACCATTGACACAGTGGCCATTGTCACAAATAATCATAACATTACAGAAGTTCTGTAAATGAAATGACATTAATTAATCACACTTAGATCCAGCACAGTTTGGTTCTCATTACGCAAACATATATTAATAAAATTACGGAAATTCTATTAATGAAATCAACTTAATCATTTAAAACACATATATCAAATACATATAGGTACTCATTAAGTAAACATTTAATTGTCCTAAGACATAATAACCAAATACTGATAACAACTGTGACTGTTAGTGTATCTCAACAATACAGAATGTGTTCTATGGAAAGCATTGACAAATGTTGTGAGTATTGAACACAATCAGTAATATAAAACACTCAGCCTACAATGGCTACAAAATATTTTCTGCTATGTCCATTACCCATTCATCACTTGTGCAAGACATCGGAAAATCAGAGTGAAAATCTCATTTTGGAAACATCGGAAAATAAGTAAACATTCAACATAATTAATAATACTATAAACTATGCCTTCAATGGCTCCATAAACATTTACTGTTATGAATATTCCCTAGTCACCAAACAGAAACCCTGATTAAGAAAATACATTTCTAAACAGATCCTACTTGACACTATTTACTCAGAATGGGACTCTCAATAATTAATCTCTGATAAACGCAAAATCTCAAACTAGTACAAAATTATACAGTAGCACATTAGGTAGGTCACAAATTTCATCGAAAAGCAACTTTGTATTTTGACACATTAAATTTTATCTAATTTGTTCTTTACCAACTAGCAATCAAGTTATGGACGCGTCATGAAACCAATGTAATGATCTATCTTTATCTAGCCAACCCTCAGACTGAGTGTCGTTCTAAACGTTATTATCAGATAACACCTGACCGCATTATATGCACTGTCTTCAGGCTTATGGCCTCTTCGTCAATACACAAATTTAGTTCTCTTCAGACAGGAATGTGGGAAACGCCGTCGACCTACTTTCTGACTGAGTTATTAGACAACATTTTGCCTTGAGCCAGCAAACTTTTGTTCATCTCACTGCCCCATTTTCAGGCTGATAAATGACAAAAACAACATATCATCGATCACGCTCCTAAGATTAGAGATAACTTCAGTATATTACAGCAAAAAACTTTCCCTCTTTCCTCTCTGTTGAAAACTGTCAATCAGCGAACAAGTTACTGTCCTGCTCCACGTTTGATCAAAGAAAGGAAATAAATAAAATAAATAACCTAAAACATACAACACTTCATATTCTACTGATATTTAACTAAGTCATAAACAAGAAAACGCACGATATTCATATGAGGCTATGTAAATTTTAACCTTATCAAAGGACCAGCTCACACGTTAGTTCAGCTATTGTTTGGCACCCCCTACGTTTCAAAAGTCACACGGCACTATAAAGTAACACGTACGCCATCTATGGCTATCGACGGGGAGGGCTTTCTTCCGAAGGAACTTGGAGGTAGCCTATTGCACTCTGCCGACTGTCCATCCCGAGCTGTCTCCTAAAATTTATTTTTGTGTAGGCAATTATTTTCTGTAAATTGTAGTGGCAAACTAGTTGTCAATCTGCAGTCAACACACTGTCATAAGTCAGTTCCACATTTGTGATACCCTTAGAGCAACTCCACTAGTGCAACGGGTTGGACTAATAGCACATCAGTTCCCGTGATAGGAATAAAACTGTATGTCTAACAACTACACTGCACGTACGTGTCCTCAAGCTGTTGATAACCTATTTTACTGCTCTCAGTCCACTTCTGCATTGTTTAAACAAGAATTTGCAATGACTCACGGGCCTGAGTGCTGTGATAAAAAATTTCTAGTCCGACACAGCTGTCTGTGACTACCCTTCACCTTCATGGAATACAAAAGCGTAAGTTCATCATGACTACACACACATTTTACTGAAATATCGGTTTATTTGACTATCCCCTCTCTCTAAATTCACAGTCCACTGTCTTTGCGTTGAAAGTTCTACTGCTTGTTCTCCTTACGCTCAGTGTTCTTGCGTCCAACGAGGGTTACTAATGAGGCTAGCAGCCCTTGGCACTTTGTCCTTCATCCCTTGACTTTTGCAAAAGCGACAGTGTTCACCGTCATCAACAAACACGTTTAGTGGCGCTAATGACCTCTGACAAAGTCGCCGCCTCCTGTGTCCTGGCCGAGCGACACTGAGATCTCCGTCTGTAAAGATGTCTCGTAGCGATAACAACAGTGGTCTCCATTGTGGTGGGAGGAGTCTGGCCACTCAGACCGGCTGTGACCCTGCTGGAGGTAGCCTTGTTGTGCGCCGTAGCTCAGGGGTCCGTCACCAGCGCGCGGCGTGGCTGGTGTCACCATTCAGCCGCCGCCAAGGAGACTACAGAAAGTTTCAGCGTAGAAGAAAAGAACAAGGATGAAACCGATGCCCCTTCGCAACCTCGTCAGAACACAGAACATGAAGTAAACGCCACAATTGGAACAAAGGAAAAATCTCTGTCCGCCACTCAACCTCGAAAGAAGTACAAGAAAATGGACGAAATTGATCTGAGGCTTCTAAAGGCGTTGGCAAAAATAGAACCTGAGAAACCAAACTCCCAAATGTCCTTCTATCACAGTCTCTACCACGTACTGAGAAGTTTGATAATAATGAAAGGCTACAGTTTCAAATGAAAGTTCTTAGATTGATTTCCAATATTAAGAATCAGAGGGTTGCGCGTCATCACTATCAAAGTGACACCACACAATCCGTTTCCCACATCCAGCAACAGAGCCAATCAACGCCATACCATCTCCCACAGCAGACCAATCAACTGCAACCTCAACAACATTTCACTGCTACCACTTCACAGTACTCACAACCACCACATGTCCCACATTACTCCCCACCAACGACTCCCTCAGTTTCAACTCAAAATGTGCTATGTACTCAAGTATCCCAACCAGGGCGTACGCATTCTGCATTCAGATCTGTGCCTTTGTGTCCCTCACAAGTTCTACATCTCCCAAATTACCACCCACCATCGATTCCCTCGGTGTCTACCGTAGATGAACTACCTACTCCATCTTCTCAACCCCCAAAGGAAAAAAAAAAAAAAAACAAATCCGCAGCCGAACATTATGAGAATTTTCCTGTGAGTGTTGAAGGAGACTTTGAAAGTAGTTCTTCAGTAAATTCGAATTCGTCAAATATAATTGACATCAGTTTCTAATACTATATTGTGTACGAACGTGTGTTTGCTTATTTAAAGTTTTGGTAATGTAGGTATTTTGTATCTTTCTTCGGAATTTTATCAATAAATACCGTTACTTTAAAACTAGTTTTTCGTGTCATCCTGCCTAAACTCTTCAAACAAGGTGCAGAAACCTCCAGCCTCCCTTCTTCTTTCATTATTGGATGAAGCCAAAATAATCGATCATTTCTTCTCCTTTTCATTCGTCGACGTAATAACAATAAACCTATAATTCGCACTCTGTTCATTTCAGACGACACCGTGTGCTTAAAAGCAACAAATACTTCAAATAAAGTAGTAAACTTGTGTGAACTAGTTTGATCATGAACGAGCACTGCCAGTAAAAAAGTGCCTGACTCGTTTAGAAGCCCAAGCACACCGCAAAGCGAATAGCTTGCAACACAGTAAGCTGCTGACCACGGAGATTTTACCGCCGTGTGTGTAAACGCTTGAGTTCTGCGAGCGGCGACGGTCAGCTGACCACGGCGGAAAAAAATCCGCCTTGTGTGCAACCGGCCTAAGTCCAGGCCTGCCGCTCGCGCCCACAGGATCAGCTGTTTGACAGGGACTGGTCGTCCCCTGTCCTTGCCGTCTGGAGCCGACCAGTTGCCCCTTGCTGCTCGCCGTCACCTTGAAACATTTAAATAAAACAGTTGTTACTCCCTTTAAGTTTGGTGGTCCTCAATTACTCTTGTTTGTACTAAGTACGAATACCTGACCTACTGTACATTGAAACATATCTACAGACTTCGCCAGAGCTTTACAATTAAACGGCGAATCGTTATTCACAAAAAATAGAACAATCCTCGATTGCTATATAATACGTTCGCTTACTAACACAGACTTCCAAAATGTCTATTCTCATGTGTGAGGCTTCTTTTTATACTTAACTAAATGACTTAACACTACAAACTCTTTTGTTATCTGACTAACAACTGAATAGAAAAAATGCGTCTCGGAAGGTCTTTGCAATATTGAGATGTCCTACCATAACTAGCCTATTTCATATTTTAAATGGTATTCGATTGCCCATCAAGGAACAAATTGTGGAATCACTTAGACAGGTATTTTGGATTGTCAGAAACGGAATTCAGTTCATTACTCCACCACCACTATCTACATCTCCATGTCCTGCTTTGCATGCTTACTATCACATAGGCTATTTGGTCTAAGTTACATCCTAGTTACCAGAACATTCTGAAATCGCAATCTGGTGTTACTATAACACTTTCATTTCCGAAACCGATTGGACATTATTTTACTGTTCCTATACTACACACAACAATAAAACAACAGGTGACATATCTGCTCATCCATGAGTGTATGACCAGGATAACACACCATCAGGTGACAAGTAGCCAATTACACAGTACAAGTATGTATATATATACATATAATCAAAACTAATTGGAACGACACCACTTGGAGTTATTATCACTTGGATCACTCTCACATTACCCAAATCGGACATTTTTGCTCTTTGTTCTCGCTAATTTAGTTCGTTAAGGAAACCATTAGGGAGTTACTCTTAAGATCTAATAGAAACATTACACCTCCACTTCAGTTATTCCAAATTCTTGTTATACATCTCAATCTATTGTCATCAACATCTCGTCCTCTTTCGTGCCTTTTATTCCCTGGGAACAAAAATCAAGAACAGAAATGGCATATCACATACATCTAGTTTAAAGCTGAGGGTCCGCTTTACATCTTCTCAATCTACGAGTACCATCTTTCATTAAATAAATGTCACTCATGACTATAACCTGTACTCCCTTCTGTTACCTCCATGGGCTTCCTCTTTCATTGCTCTGGATGGTTTACATCCAGGACCCTTTACTTGCCTCTGATTTTCCTCGCTATGATCTCTCATACACTCTATAAAGTTCAGCTCTCCCTCGGGGTCTCTCAAAGTCATCACTGCCTAAGTCAGTAACACTTTATAGCGCTGCGTCTCTGATCACCACTATAACACAAATGCAACGACACGCAAAGTTCGGTGTCTTTAGCAACCGACAACAGTTCCCGTCGCTCCTTCGGCGCAAGCCATTGCTACACATAAGCGCATCTATGGCGCGTTTCCCCATCATTGTGCATTCCGAAAGGTGTACCTTTCCTATCGAAATTTGTTCTTCTTTCCCTTGCAAGTGATCATCCCTCCTCCAGAGCAAATCAGGACCGTAATGTACGAATATCTTCCTTCGACTCTTGTTATTACAATTCATACCTAATAGATGACCAGCCAAGACAGTAAAGAGTACCAAATCCCTTTACACATTATTTTGTAGAGTGCTATTTTTTTTACGAAGCTAATCAATTCCCCTGTTTACAACAGATGGCACTTCTGCCCCTAATTCTTACTCCATCCATTTCTTCACATTTGATATGTGATGCAAACCCCTAGGCCTACGAGACCTGACCGTATCTATTTCAATCGCTTTCTGATGAGTGACACGCCTCACCCGAAAGTGTCCTGAACAGACATCGAAAAATTTGTTGGTGCTGCTAGTGAACCGGTGTCTTTTGGACAAACCAAGGGTTTTACCGGGATCTGTAACTCCTACTCCAGATTTTGATTGTCTTTTACATCTCCTACCTTGCACTTCCAAGTGGAAATTAAGTGGGTCCCGGCCAAGTCTGCGAAAACAGTATGGTACCTCTTGCAAATCTCACTTAGTGGTTCCTCTACGTTTGTCGATCTCAAATGTCGCATTTTCTCGCGTATTGCCTCCTCTACTGTTTTCTCACTGTCCCGATCTAGGCACACTTCGGCGTCATCTTACTCGCCGGTCACGCGTATACCAAGGGACGCACATGCCACTCCTCCTGCTCGTCCCTGATCGAAAACAGCATTCGTTTTTGTTTTGTGATCACGCATCAAAATCTAGAACGGTCTTATAATGTCTTAGAAAATCCAGGAAAGGCACTGCCTCCACTGCTAGTGACGACACTATCAGGAACACGGCTGTAAGGTTGTAGGTCTGACAAGTATAATCAATGTAGGCCTGCAACTTTGTCTTTACGCTTTTATTCCCTACGGCACCACGCACTCTTGTTTTCTGCAACGGAAGCGTCGGCCACCGACTGTTCACACTACACTGTGCGAACACATCTTCTCCAATCACCGATGCTTCGCTTCCTGAGCCAAGTTGACAGGGATTTGTGATTTCGTTAATTGTTATGCTGACTGTGGGGCGCTTGACTGAGTTTACTACTGCAGTAACATGTCCCAGATGTCTTCGTGTTCTACGCATATTGCTTGTACATCGTAAGTTTCATCATCCTGCGTCGCCGCTGTGCTCGCCCCTATTACTGCTAGTCATGCGTCCCTACTTTCACCAATATTGCTGCCTCGGGAATTATCGTGTGGCTCCAATGACCTCCCGTCCTTTGTATGCAAGACATTACCATTATCAGGCCGGGGCCGATCTTCCCTAAAGCGCCTCCAACCTCTATCATTGCGCCGTGGGCTCCAAGGTCCAGGCCCACACCTGTCATTGCCACGAGCGTGATTGTTATTGCGACCAAAGTGGGGCCTCTAATTCTGGTGGCGCCTCTGTCCATGATTCCCGTCGTGATTACCGTCGAACCTAACTACATTTTGCTGCTCAATTACATTTCTTTCAGTGCCTAATTCTTGCAGCAGGTTCTGAAAACCACTAACGCCATCCATACCTCTTCCCGCAATTCTAATATCTTTGCGCCATTTATTCGGAAGCTTAGTCAGAGAAATTCTGTTAAAATCATATGGTGCATCGAGAAACTACTTTTCACAAGCTCTTTGTAAAATTCCACGGGGTGCTTGTATGTACTTTCAGCATAGTTTTCTCGCATCAAGATGCCTAACTTTACCCGTTCTTGTCTGCTCCGCGACCAGAACGCGTTAAGGAAAGCCGTTTTAAAATCCTCATACGTTCGACAGTTCTGAAGCATTATTTGCATTCGGGTTGCCACTTTACCTCTCAGGTGACAGCACGAAAATTTTCTTCTGAACACATCTATCCATGAGCGAGGTAACAAGTGCTGAAACTGGTTTAACCACATCGAGGGCGCTATGTTGTGATTTGGGTCTGGGAAAAGAGAGTAATATTGTACGGAGGCAAAGTGTCTCCTGCATTCTTCCTCGTCACTATCGTAATTCGTACCGCTGTTCACAGTGCGTACAGGTTGCGCCGAATTTCCTCCCACAGTACAGAGTGTCTCTTCGAAGTTACGGTATTCCTCCTCTTCTCCACGTCTGCGCTTACTTTTGGTGCTTTGTGCTCCTCGAACCGTGTTACTAATAGTGGCACTGCCCTGTGCGCTTTCGTTTTCCCGCAGCTTGTTATGCAAATGAGGTATCAGGTCCCTATTTCGTTTGTTTATGTCTGCTTGCACCCTTTTAAATTGCAGCAGTGACTGCACTTCTTCGCATTCCGCAATTGCGGCTGGCTTCCTCCTGTCCGAGTCTACCTCATTCGTTAGCGCGATCTTTTCTACCGCACTCGTTAGGGCGCCCACCTGATTGATCACTCTCTCAATTACGTCCACTTGCGCCGTAATCTGCGCACCCTGAGCGGTCACTTGTTCGCTCACACGAACAACAGCCTCTCCTCGCTGCTTGCAGACGTCTACTAGGACCTCCCTTATTTGTGACTCCGAAGGAATGACGATTTATCGCGAGGAAATTTCGTTTTCTAATACTATTACACAATTTTCAACCCTGCCCCTGGCCTCACTGACTTCGGTTTTCACACACTACATCTCCTTTAACATGGAGTCAGCTCGTGTTTGGTTTCCAGCAGCAGCTGTTTCGATCAAAGTTTCTAACGTTTCTAGGCGTTCCTGGTGGTGCCCTAGCTTACGTTCTTGTTCGCCAGATCGCATATTTAATTTGCCTGTTTGCTTGTCCAATTTCCTAGTCATGTCATCTCGCAACTCGTTATTTGAATCGCGCAAAGCTTCCCGAAATACTTTCTCTGAATCGTTCAATTTATCACTTAATGCCTTGTATGAAATGTTCAAGTTATCAAATGCCCTCTTCTGCTCAGTAGCTTGCTGCTTTATGAACTTAAGAATGCTTGCTACAAACGGACTCTTCATGCTCATGGTTCCCGTGCTCGCCAAGACAATTAAAAACGGTTCTCCAGCAGCTTCGCATCTCACCCCCTCGCCAATGCTGGCGTTCTCCAAGGTCGTACCTAGGGGTCCTACCTCGGGTTCCGTTAGGGTCGCGCCTGGCCTACCTGCTTGTTACCTCCCATGGTCAGCTGACCTAGTTGGTTCACTGACATTGAGGGTTCAATGCAATGCTTTCGGACTCCGCTGCACCCGCCAATGCCTACGCGCTCTCCATACCACCGATTCCAACACTGAGACGTCCATATCAACTACACTCTTAGCACGCACCCTGGTAATAATCTGACTCATCAAATATCTGTATAGTTATAGCCACTGTTTCCTAGCACTAAACACGAAAAAAAATTGTAATTCCGTAAGTTCAAGTTCAAAAAGAATCCCATCAATTTTACAATAGGACACAACACACACAAAACAACAGAACACAGCAGAAATGAAGACAACGCTGTATTCAACACAAGCAGAATTGTGCTAAGCTGTACAAGGAAAAAATAATCATTAGCACACTAAAATGTTGATATAACTACTACTTCCTAACTACTGATCAGAAGGACCTGCGACTCGATATCCTGGACAGGATCGTCACGTGCAACGTAACCTTAAAGCACTCGTGGTGGTAAGACTCTACCTAAGTAGCAAGATTACCGCCGCTCTGTCATGTCCTACCGCTCCTGCAAGCTACCATCTGCAGTAAGTGGTTTGCTAAATTCGTGTGGTCCACGAAATTTTTAGTCACTGCGATTTAATGCCAGGTATTAATAATTTATAGTGGTAGGTTTTAACCAACCGGTAAGAATTCGAACGCAATGGATAATAAAATAGTTTTTTTTAAACACTAAACAAGGCACCTAGACAGGGCTTAATAGACAGTACATAGCTTTTATTTGCTATGATAACCAAGAATTCGACTGTGGTACTGACTTCCACCTATTATTTATGATGGAGGGAGCAAATCATCAGTCGTGGGTACAGATTAATTGATATTTATTCAGTACCGATGGTATTCCAACAACTAGTCGTGTTTCTATTGCAATATACATCATCAGAAGTGGTCTCTCTAGTTAAAAAGGTTCAGTTTCGCCACGTAATTGTGAAATGGAACAGGGGAGTGCAGACCTGGCTTCAATGTAATTTTATACAAACACACAATTATATCTAAACCTATGCTTATGATATTCTGTTGCTATAGGTGACTCAGAACAAGTTCAGCAAAGACACTACAAACAAAACTAGGCCAGGGTGGTAGAGTATTTCGCAAGTCTTCATCAAATCATTGGTCATTAATATCTGATATTTTTCCTAGTGACACTAGTTCAAACCATCTATTTTACTTAACGTGCTTTGCCAAGAAATCAAATAGTTATGGGGAGCTCAAGAAACATGATCACTTCAACGCTATTCAACACATGTGGCCAAGTTTTGCTAGCCAACAGACATCCACAAAAATACGGACACGCAAGATTATTCCTTCCCTATTTTACACTCGCCCATTATAGTATGATTATTCATCGTGTACAATACATTTTCAGACCGAAACTATAGTTTGTCAATCTGGCGGTTGCTCCAACCAACCACATGGCGCGGAAGCACTTTCACAAAGGAAACATAAGGAAAATAAACAAAAATTCCCCAAACTATTACTGTAAATGAAAAAGCAGATAAAGTATATTGAATGAGTGAAATTTCAGTTCAGCACAGAGCAATAATATGATGGTGAGCTTACGGGTCATGATGCGTGGTGTGACCAAGACACAAAATGAACGTTCTACTAGATTAGAATGAATTATGAAAACATATTTCATTGTGGGGATTAGTGGTAATTTCGCACCGGATTTCAACATCTGGACTTCTTTCCCGAGCAGATTTCAAAGAATCTAATACCTTGGTTAACATTACCAAAACGAGAGCTGCGTCTCCATGTCTGTTCACCACCGTGACCCAGAACAAGAGCTCGACCAGACATCTCTCCTAACCGTTATTCGTTCAAATGGTGGTGGAGGGGATGGTTCGTCAACTTAACAGCGCCAATCCTCTGGCCCTTGCGATCTCTCTGACTTGACTTGCACACCATCTTTGCCAAACTTGTTCACATTAAGGGGGTTGGTACTATCCTACCACAGACGACTCTACACATGCAATGCTATGACCTCTGACCAGAGCTTTCTGCTACATCACATACCATATCATTCACACAATCCAAGGTCGCATAAAGGAAAGGGTACAAGGAAACATGGCGCACATGAAATGAAATGAATAAATAAATAAATAAACACCACTTGGTCCATCCTATTGTTTGTAGTACACGGAACTCACTTCTGAAGAGTCAAAACACTCTGGCTATAGTTCTCCAGTACCGTAATTTACTGGAAAAATATCCATTACATAACATCTGGAGGTTAATCCTCTCTTTAGAGGACACGGTGGTAGCACTCGCAAGAAAAACTTACGAGACATGTCCACCATATTTGATTTGCTCACTGAATAATTTCGTATCGTCAGTGATCATGTATTGACAAAGCATTATACATAGTTGTAGGGGGTGTGTGATATGTTGGCATTTGAGCATCAGGTTCATGAAATGTGTGTTTGTGTTCCTACATGTGCAAAGGAAATGACAATCTCCAGTCTTACTGAATGTGTGGATTTGAAGTGGAGTACTGTGATTGCATGGGAAGAGTAGGCCTATCTCAAGTCATAGGAATGGTTACCGATATTTCTATTTCCAGAGACACCGACGTTAGCAATGTGTATTCCCGATACTTCACTATTTGACGAGTGTCATTCAACTGAGACCGCAAGGTTAACATTTAGTTGTAAGTACAAGGATAAAATATATAACATTTTGTCCATTATATGTGGACTGTTGAGCTCCGTGGCCGTGGATAATGATATTTCATTGTAAAAATACAGCAACCAGCCACTTTTTAATGCGTTTTATTTATGCCAATATGAATTTCGGGTTTGCACCCATCTTCAGCTGGCAAATTACATGGATCTTCAGTTACTACAGTAGTACTATTTCGACAGCAGTTTGGATGCTGCAGCAGGCCTGTGCAAAAGCAACGATTCCAATCATTTACTTCAATTTCGCGAGTTTAAAGTTACGCACTATCAGTTCTTCATTTTACTTACATTCTTCTCTCCTTGTTTTTTCTTGGCTTTTCTTCTTTCTTGCAACAACACAATCACTTTTTACCACGTATTTTACACAGGCGCACTGCGTTATCCGCCATGTTGTTGACTGACTGTTTTTGTTTACATACAAACGGTTTATCTATGGACAGAGTTATATTTTTCGAAAGTGTTGAGGTTATAAGAAAAGCTACTGTTTTCTAAACATTGACTTGGGTGATAGAAGTATTCTAAGTACAATGTATACAATTTTTTTCATTGTAGTATTGAAGGTAATAAACTAACATAACACGTTTATACAGCGCAGTAATTCATACATTTACAATATAACAAAGATAGAATTAAGATTTTTATGTTTTATACTATTACATGCATTTGGTTAGGTTTATATTAGATTATGTTATTTCTTGATTGTGCTTAGTGAGTGGTTTGATAAGTAGAGTGTGGAAGTTTTTAAGAAATATTCGGTTTGGTAGCTCTGTTTGGTCGTTAAGTATGTCAGAAGGGGATGCATGTTTATGTGAATAAATTTCGATTTCTTCTAGGAGGTTCATTCTTTTTCCTTTGTTGGCTAGGTGGAGAACTTGTAGGTTATGGGATATGTCAGTTACTTGATGTTCTTCTTCTGCTACATGTTGGGCGAATGTGGATTTATTTAAGTTTTTTAAACGAAGAGCATCCATGTGTTCTCGAAACCGTATGCTGAAGTTTCTCCCTGTTTGGCCTATGTATATTTTTGGACATGAGTTGCAGTTAAGTTTGTATATTCCTGGTTGATTGTACGGTTTGGTATTATTTTTAATGTTATGGATAGCTTTGTCCTTTATTTTGTTATTTGTGTAGTAGCTGATTTTGATATCTGTTCCTCGGAACAGCTTTGCAATTTTATATGACAGCTTTCCTACAAATGGCAAGCTTACATATTTTTCTTTTGGCTGTGTTGTGGCATTCTTTAATGTTGTTTTGTTATTGTATTTGTTTATGTGGGGATTTATCTTAGAGTTTAGTTCATCTATTAATTTTGGATTGTAACCATTACTGTAAGCAATTGCTTTGATGGTGTTTAGTTCTTGTATTTGATCAGCTGGTTCTAGTGGTATTTTGTGCATTCTGTTTAGCATTGCTCTGTATGAAGCCGTCTTATGTTTATCCGGGTGGCAGGATGATTTATTAATTGTGTTATCTGTGTATGTTGGTTTCCTGTATACTTGAAATTTGTGTTTGTTGTTGGAGCTACTTATGCAGAGATCCAGAAAATTTAAACCTGCTTCTGTCTGGTGTTCTACAGTGAAGATGATGTACTGATGCATTTTATTCATTTCTTTTGCAAGGTTATCAATTTCTTCTGCTGTGCCATCAAATAGGATGATTATATCATCAACATACCTTTTGTAATAAATTATCTTGTTTACTACCTGGGGGTTTTCTTTAAAAAATATACATTCTAAGTTATTGATGAAAATATCTGCAAGCAAACTGGCAAGGCAGCTACCCATAGCCAGGCCCTCTTTCTGCTGGTACATTTTGTTATTAAAAGAAAAATAGTTGTGTGATAGTACTAGTGTTAATAGATCAATGAATTCATATATTTCTGGTAATGCCAAATTTTTATGTTTAAGTAAATGGTTTTTAATTATTTCTATTGTTTCTTTGACCGGTATGTTTGTGTAGAGGTTTGTGATGTCAAGTGATGCAAACCTAGCAGTATCAGGAATCTGAATTTCCTTTAGACAATTAATAAGTTCATAACTGTTCTTTACTGAGTATGTCTCTTCAAATTTGAATGTGTTGCTAAGGATCTCATTCAGTTTCTTGCTGATTTTATAAGTTGGGCTGCTCCGAGAATTAACGGCCACGGAGCTGAACAGTCCAAATATAATGGACTAATTGTTACTGACACTACCTAGCCAGGTACTAAGAGCTTTACATGACCTCAGAAAGTACAAAATTAAGTTAGAAAGAACAATTCTTAGTATCAAGCTCAATAAAAAGTGTTTAAGTGCGAATGTAACTCCAAAATACGTCAAATTGAACATCAACAGTCAAAGCAAAGCCGCGAAAATAGCTAAAGAAAGAAGTGAAATTATATGGCTCCAATCTGCAATCCGAAACCAACACAGAAAGAAGGAGTTTTTAAACCACCAGTTATATAGATTACATTTAGAGCTAGGTAAACAACTTACTCCCACACAATTCAACCATGCATTAGATTTTGTCAGTATAATAGCTATGAAAGAACAGCATAAAGTCAGATGTAGGCATAGCAATAAGTTGAAAAAGCTTATGTCACAAATTCCAAAGGTGAATGACAATGTACCTTCCACTAAGCATAAATTCTCCAAATGTCTAGTAAATTCAACAAACATCATCTTCAGTGATAAAGAAGTAAGTTTGCTGAATAAAGGGCTTCAACATAATATCACCCCACCTCTGACTGAAAATAATATTAAAGAATTAATAGTAGGCACCAAAATAGCCTGTGATACTGCAAAACTAACTCAGAATGATCAGATTGCCATAGGCCACAAAGTTAACTATTTTATCACCAAACAAATAACGAAAGCAAATAACAATAATAGTATAAAGCACCATGATACTACAATACTTAAAAGTGTTAATAAGAAACTAAGTGACAATAAAGCTTTAGTAGTAAAAGCAGATAAAAGCAATGCTATTGTTGTAATGTATGAAAGTGAATATGTTAGAAAAACCATTGAATTTTTCAGTAACAATAATATGGTAGAAATTCAGTCTGATCCCACTCTTAAGTTACAGAACAAACTTAAAAATATGATGAAAAAAAGTGATTTCCTCTTAAATGCAAAAGATATACATGAATGCACTGTTATGAACCCTTATGCACCACGTCTACGAGCACAACCCAAGACCCATAAAGTTAACTGTCCCATACGTCCAATTGTTATTTCTCGGAGCAGCCCAACTTATAAAATCAGCAAGAAACTGAATGAGATCCTTAGCAACACATTCAAATTTGAAGAGACATACTCAGTAAAGAACAGTTATGAACTTATTAATTGTCTAAAGGAAATTCAGATTCCTGATACTGCTAGGTTTGCATCACTTGACATCACAAACCTCTACACAAACATACCGGTCAAAGAAACAATAGAAATAATTAAAAACCATTTACTTAAACATAAAATCTTGGCATTACCAGAAATATATGAATTCATTGATCTATTAACACTAGTACTATCACAGAACTATTTTTCTTTTAATAACAAAATGTACCAGCAGAAAGAGGGACTGGTTATGGGTAGCTGCCTTGCCAGTTTGCTTGCAGATATTTTCATCAATAACTTAGAATGTATATTTTTTAAAGAAAACCCCCAGATAGTAAACAAGATAATTTATTACAAAAGGTATGTTGATGATATAATCATCCTATTTGATGGCACAGCAGAAGAAATTGATAACCTTGCAAAAGAAATGAATAAAATGCATCAGAACATCATATTCACTGTAGAACACCAGACAGAAGCAGGTTTAAATTTTCTGGATCTCTGCATAAGTAGCTCCAACAACAAACACAAATTTCGAGTATACAGGAAACCAACATACACAGATAACACAATTAATAAATCATCCTGCCACCCGGATAAACATAAGACAGCTTCATACAGAGCAATGCTAAACAGAATGCACAAAATACCACTAGAACCAGCTGATCAAATACAAGAACTAAACACCATCAAAGCAATTGCTTACAATAATGGTTACAATCCAAAATTAATAGATGAACTAAACTCTAAGATAAATCCCCACATAAACAAATACAATAACAAAACAACATTAAAGAATGCCACAACACAGCCAAAAGAAAAATATGTAAGCTTGCCATTTGTAGGAAAGCTGTCATATAAAATAGCAAAGCTGTTCCAAGGAACAGATATCAAAATCAGCTACTACACAAATAACAAAATAAAGGACAAAGCTATCCATAACATTAAAAATAATACCAAACCGTAGAATCAATCAGGAATATACAAACTTAACTGCAACTCATGTCCAAAAACATACATAAGCCAAACAGGGAGAAACATCAGCATACGGTTTCGAGAACACATGGATGCTCTTCGTTTAAAAAACTTAAATAAATCCACATTCGCCCAACATGTAGCAGAAGAAGAACATCAAGTAACAGACATATCCCATAACCTACAAGTTCTCCACCTAGCCAACAAAGGAAAAAGAATGAACCTCCTAGAAGAAATCGAAATTTATTCACATAAATATGCATCCCCTTCTGACATACTTAACGACCAAACAGAGCTACCAAACCGAATATTTCTTAAAAACTTCCACGCTCTACTTATCAAACCACTCACTAAGCACAATCAAGAAATAACATAATCTAATATAAACCTAACCAAATGCATGTAATAGTATAAAACATAAAAATCTTAATTCTATCTTTGTTATATTGTAAATGTATGAATTACTGCGTTGTATAAACGTGTTATGTTAGTTTATTATCTTCAATACTACAAAAAAAAATTGTATACATTGTACTTAGAATACTTCTGTCACCCAAGTCAATGTTTAGAAAACAGTAGCTTTTCTTATAACCTCAGCACTTTCGAAAAATATAACTCTGTCCATAGATAAACCGTTTGTATGTAAACAAAAACAGTCAGTCAACAACATGGCGGATAACGCAGTGCGCCTGTGTAAAATACGTGGTAAAAAGTGATTGTGTTGTTGCAAGAAAGAAGAAAAGCCAAGAAAAAACAAGGAGAGAAGAATGTAAGTAAAATGAAGAACTGATGGTGCGTAACTTTAAACTCGCGAAATTGAAGTAAATGATTGGAATCGTTGCTTTTGCACAGGCCTGCTGCAGCATCCAAACTGCTGTCGAAATAGTACTACTGTAGTAACTGAAGATCCATGTAATTTGCCAGCTGAAGATGGGTGCAAACCCGAAATTCATATTGGCATAAATAAAACGCATTAAAAAGTGGCTGGTTGCTGTATTTTTACAATGAAATATTATGATAAAATATATATCAATGAATTTGTAGGATCATTATGTCTTTGCGTGCTTGGCCTGTGCGGGAATGGTTCACGTTTCTCGTTAATGGCAGCAGCCGTTCGAATGCAAGGGCCTGTTAGAATGTAGGAATATATCTGAGTTAGCTTTGACGTCCTTTAGAGGACAGAATAATGAACTACTAGTTAGTATGTGCTGGGCTGCTTTCGCGATCGCTTGTGAAGTTGAGAAGATTGAATGTGGAGGTGTGTTTCAGTTGGACAGTGTAAATTGTTCCATTGACTGTTCTGCATATTTCGCACCTGTATGTAGTTGAGAGATGATCGGTTGTAGTGTGTGCATCTAACAGGTGTAAGAGACTTTCGCTTGTTCCCTAAACATGAGAAACACCTTAGTTGACTTAGTATGATTTGGAATCTGGTACATCACCGACATGGGTATTTGTGAGCGAAAATAGCATTGTCTTATATTTTTTTCGAGTACTCACGAAAAGGTCTTCGCAGACAGCATAAGTGCTAAAGTTTCGGGTTTGTAGAGAAATAATTTCCAGGTTGTCCTCCATGGGGTGGGTGCACGCAACGACTGTGGCTATATTGGGTTAGATAGAGCAGTGGTTGAACTGTGTAAGCATTCATTTGAGCACGAACAACTGCTACAATTCCGCGCTGCATTGATAATGACCTGAAACAGGTCAAAACCTGATCTGCGCTGTGGCTATAAATGTCATATTAAAGCAACGTAATTTTATGACTGATAGCTGCTCTATCCAACCCAATAATTTCCTGTCTTTATCTTCGGAATTATGTTGCTTGACCGATCGGTACTGCTGTGTGCTTGATATCGAGAAGTACCGCGAAAACGGTATAATATTATGGCAGACAATGCGAAAGAACATGTGTTCGTGTAATGGCCGAGTCTGGAGATGGATGAAGAAATGCATGCAAGTCTGGACCAGAAACAGTAACGCATTTGTACAGAGGGTATGCCTGCCCAAATTTGTAGAGCATTTCTGAGAGTGACTTCGGTTTGCTGAGGGTGCTGTGGCCACTGTAGTGCGTGGATGCCCTAGAGCCGCTAGTATACGTACTGTGCTGTCTGTCTTTGCCATATTTGTATGAATGATGGAAAAGGGACGATTTTGTATGTTACTACATCGACATGGTACACAGTAATGTAATGCTGGGAGTGAGTTTGGTTTCACGCTTTAATGTTCAAGCTCCTCTCGTCATTGGAAGAGTGGTGTAATTGAGTAAGAGTCTTTCTATATTTGACGATATGTAGGGACACTTTGCAGGGTTTAATTGTCCGTGCAATATGCCTATCTGCGTAAAATAGTTTTTTTCGTGCTGACAGAAAAGGTGGATGGTGCTTCCACACTGGTCACATCAATAATTCGGAGGGTAAATTCGGTACAAGCATATCATAATTTAGATTAAATCATAAAATAGATTAAATCACAAGACATTCTTTTGTGCTGGGATATAGGAGTCTCTACATAGTGGAGGGAACGTTTGTGTGAGTTGAAAGCAGGACGGGTAACATGTGATGGATGGGGTATCACATTAGGCCTTCATGGAAGAGACATCAAGGAAGCGAGTGTTAACTATTTCTGGGATACTATACAGTTTCCTTGAGGTTCACTCAGTTCTGATTTTACATAGCAATTGACCTTTCTTTACTGCCAAAATCCAAACTTGGCGCCAGTTCTTAGGAAGACATGGTAGTTGGGTGACTTACATTAGTGGAGGTAGCCCAAATGACCTGTCCTCTGGCGATTTTCCTAGGTTAGTAGAGATAACCATAGTATAATGCATTATCTTGTAGGAATTTGAACTTCCCACCGTATTTCTGGGGGAGGGAAGGGGAGGGATGTTGCCCATGTGACCTATCTTCCCACAAAAATCCGCCATCTTGGATGATGTCACAACCACCATCTTGGATAACATTATTTGCAGTTGCCAAGTCTACACACTGCCGTCTTGGATGACGACATCGCCGCCATCTTGTAAAGAATGGAAAGTGATGCAGAAACGCCTTGCCCCAATACTTACCACATCTTCTTTTCTTTGGCTAAAGGGAAATCACTAAACCTTACGGGGTGACAGTAGCTCTTCTGAGTAGAGGCTAAACACTCGGTCTTTCAAGATTTAACAGCACAGGAAGGAGAACAGCTGATGTTAGAGCTGTTGGGGATTTGAAGCTACGCGACTTTGGACATGTTCAGATAGAAGTCTTTTGTAAAGATCGTCCAGTCTTTCAAACATGAAGGGTTACCACCAACATCGAATGCAGGAGCCCACCGTGATGTGCAATCTTGGCAGGGGAAGAAAACTAATCCATACTTTTGAGACTGGGAAAGAAACTAATCAGGCTTGTTTCCCCTGACGATGATGGAAGATGTTGCACCACACACACTTCTGAAGATGATCTGCTGTGCATGCAAAACAAGAGGCACAGCAGTACGTGGATGGTGAAAATTGGAACTGAACAGCTCCTCAACGTGCATACACTGTGTGGCTTATCTTGCGAGAACGCCCCAGAAATTGAGTTCGACGATGAGGAAGAGATCGAAGATGTGTTCCATGATGAGGAAGTTGGTTACGGTGCCGCAATGGAGCCTGAAGATTGGATGCTGGAAACTGGAAAACTAGATGCTTTTCTAACATACAATTTCATGGTCTACAATTTCGATAACTCGATATTTTTCATCTGGAGAAGTCGTTGATGTGTACAGGCGTTGGAACCGACTTCTTAGCCATCTTGGTAAAAATTAACGAACTCAATAGGATGTATAACTTCCGAGTAATAAGGGACAACATAAAAAGTGGTCACGAGGTTTCTGAAGGCCGAGAGCTTGGGTTACACGCACTATCAGCTACATGCTCAAGATAAAAAAATGAAATCTTCTGCCTCGTTTCGCAAAAGTACCGTGATACTGGAATAGTAGTGTCTTTCTTTGGAAAGTTTGACCTTGCCGGATAAAACTATTTTTTAATGGAACAACACGCACCTCGTTGACTGTGCAGATTACAGCAGAGTGTAC